>NC_053035.3:221607040-222987040 GCF_002575655.3 Aegilops tauschii subsp. strangulata | reverse complement strand
AAATCCCTGGTGGGCTGGGCCTGAAAGACAAGTGTGTGTGGATTTCCACATCCTCGTCTTTACTTTAAGACACAACTCTTCTCTTTCTCGGTCAAATGACTTGCGATAGTCTACCTTGAGTAGGACCATAGGGATCTTATGTTTGTGGTGAAAGATAAGTGGTTCTGTCACAACCAAGAAAGTTTCTATGAGTGAGCGACCCTTGATAAACGCCGATTGATACGTGTCAACGTCAATAAGTGGATGAGTGTTGTTAAAGACAATGTTTGTTCCTCTTCTTTGAAACGATTTTCATGAATCTCGAGATGATACTGATTGGCCTGAAATCCTCGACGGTGTTGGCATCTTTTTTCTTTGGGAGGAGAGTGATGGATGCCTGGGTTAGCCTCCAAACATAAAGGCCATTGCTATGAAAGAGATGCAAGAGAGAAAGCAGTTGCGGGTGGATGATGTCCCAGAAGGCTTGGATTGCACAGATTCTACCAGAGGATGTTGAGATGCTCCCATTGCAACTCACTGATGGAGAAGAACTGGAGAGCTCAGCTAGAGCTGGAGGAGGTGGTAGTACCTGTTCCCTACTGGTACCAGTGGTGGCTTGATCACTTCAAATTGGAGGGACTATTGGGCCAAATTCCCATACTGTAAAAAAAGGTTATCTTTTCTGATATATTGGAGGTTTTGTGTGCAGAGGCCGCCAGGTTGAAGTTGGATGTTGCTTTTGTAGTTCCCAGTGAAGGATGATGCTGGGTCTATGATGCATTTTATTTGGATTTTGGCTGATAGTTTTCGATGAAGCCACAGATACTACTCTTGTCTGAGACCTGTTGGCTTCATCCAGAGGGAGATGTGTTCTAGGGTGCCAAAGTACTCTTCAGCTGAAGAACTCTCTTTGGGACAAGGGCATCATCAAAGCAAAGAAATCAGAAGAAGAAGCAGTCAGTAATGCAATGCGAGACAAGTGTCATGTAGCAAGGTGCCCGGAATCTATCGTATATCGTATATAGGGATTTTGGATTGCGATTTCCTTTTGGGGATCAGGCCGATTTGATGACGGGAATTTCCTTGTTTGTTGCAGCCTAAGATTGGGATTGGCCTACTCTTCTTCTATAACCGGGATCTTACGACTCTCGTGCTTAATAAGTTGGCACCTCGCATCCTGCCAAAACCTAATCCTCTTATTCTCTAGCTAGAGTTGGGCTCCTTAACAAGATATGATACTTCTACTTTTGACACCCTTTTTTTCCTATTTTTAAACTCAAATTGATAAAGCCACCTGGCGAGTAGGAATAGTTTCGAGTTTCTGGTCTGTTTTCTTTTGAGAATCAAACCTCTAATGGGTTTTTGCTACCAGGAGAAGGGAATGGCCATGTTGATGGGGTCTATCTAAATAGAGAGGAACCTACAGGGCTGATTACTCGATCACTCCATTGTGATGACAATCACACCCATATTCTTTATTATTTCTAAATATAGATAACTGCCATCTCCCGGCATAAGAAGGAGTGACCCTAACGACAGCCCCTATAATAGTAGACAACACGTTTTAAATCAGACTGGACTGAACGAAGAAAGATCTTTCCACACAAGAGTGGAAGGGATCCTTTAGAAATAGTTCTTAGCTCCAATCAAGCTTTCTCTGCTGTCTAGGATCGTTAGTGCTATAGTGGAGACACTTTTCTCAAATAAGAATGGTGGTCACATTCCCTTTCTGGTGGTAGTCATTGAGGATCTCAAAAGCAGGGATCGCAAAAACGTGTCAATAATGACAACGCTGGGCGAAAAGGCTAAAGAAGAAAAACCTGTAGATTTGAATGCCACTTTCTTTGCTAAGATAGCTAGATTTGGATGTCCATTCCATAAGGTATAGCTGCATCTGACACTGAGTAGAAGTTACTAGCAGGATAGACAGGAAGCTCTGAAGGATGTACAATGCTTGGAGGGACAGAAGTTTCAAGAGAAATGGTCTCTTTTGATGGGCATTTGTAGATGATGGTTGATACTGCAAACAATGCCTTCTTGACAGCTCTAGCATCACCAGTTATCTATTAAGCATAAAGATACATTCAAGATAACAATTAGCGGAATATAAGAAACAAAGAATAGATATTGAATAAAGAAAAAAAAGAGCAGAGCCTCATAACCGTCCTAATAGAGATAATACCACGTTCGTCTTGTTCTTTACGCCGATCCAACTCGTGCTTTTTAGGATGGATTTCACACGGAATCAAGGGAGGTGCGGGATACGACCCATATCACATTCCTGTGCCATAGCTTGCAAAATCAAATAAATCTATCGAAGCTAGGGTGCCAGGCCTATAAGAATCAGAAGAACAATCCACACTAATGTAACCGTAAAGAAATGGCGGCTCTAACATAGATTTTTCTCAATATGTCATGTTGTTGAAAAATCCTGTGGTAGCATGGGATGATCGGCACTTTAGTTTTGGTTATTGATTTACGCATCACGCATTAACTAATATTTATGGGGCTGGAGACTTCGCTAAAGCATGCACATAAATAGATGAATGAGAGATTACAAGGCAAGGAGATACAGATCTGGGGGTTGACTCAGAACTTGTACATAGGTCAGCTCACTAATGCTTAATAACCAATAAATAGTCAATCAAGAGATATGCACCAGCAAACAACATTATACTGAAATAGTGTATTAGGCGGCAAATGGCACAGAAGAGTTTAGACGATAGATTCTCTACAACAGGTAGGGATCGGGGGTTATACGCTCTTTTCTATAAACAAAGTAGGCTTGTGATTGTCCGCATCCATCACTCAATCATGCAATTCAAAGAAATGGTTTACTTATCTTCTTCTAAAGGATGTAATTGCTAGATTGTCAGTAATATCAATTGAGGAAGAAGCTAGTCCCACTTAAATTCGAAAAGAAGACCTCTATTGTGACAGAAGATTCCTCGCCCACAGCATCTCACTTATTGATTGTGACATAGCTCTCTATCTCCGCTCATAAGAAGATAGCGTTTCATTCACTCGCTCTAGAAACCATAGGAGCTACTATTCCCAAGTTTATTAAGAATGGGCACTCACTGGATTCAGGCTTCCACCGTTCTAGCTTCTCTTCGTAGTTCACTAGAATGTATCGAGCATGTTTATCCGGATCAGGAGGCTTTACATAAATTGCTACGATTGCCAAGTCGAAAAAGAACTAGGCATGAAAGTGAAAGTGGAAAGAGAAGGGAGCGTGATTTGTTTCAAGAATTGGATGCCCTTGTTAAGGAAATCTAGTATAAAAGGAGAAATTGGGCCTATTTATAACTTTTGGTACCTAACCACCTGAACTGGGAATAATGGCTAAAGATTGAAGGTTCTAAGCCATGTATCAGAGCCGGTTATTTGAGTATCGATGCTGTTGGAGTCTAGCTTCCGACCAATCCACTTCACTTCGGAGGACATAACAGCTTAAGAAGAAATCGAGATCAGGCCCGTGGAAAGCACACACACACGCTTGGGGAATGAATCCACTTTTTCATTCTCAATACTAGGGGGGGCTTCTCCGATCGATTGCTTTCACTGTTATTCCCCAGATTGGCGAAATGACCTTTCGTCTTGCTTCCGTAAAATAATAAAATGTGCTTTCGCCAGAAGAAGAAAAAAGAAGATAGCTCAGTAAATGGCATTCAAGTAAAGTCGAGAAAGAGGCCTTGCTTTCGCACAGGAAGGAAAGAATTGACTCGGGTAAGTAAGCCCTATTGGGGGATTAAGGGCTCGAGTACGATTAGAGCGCCTTTTTTTCTGCTGCGCAGGCTGACCATTTTAAATAGGGGGAAACAGGAGACTGTAGAAGATGAATATGGCTAGTCTACTGCTACTGTTTGATTGGCAATCCTTAGACTATAGGGATGAAGCAAAGGAGCATAACCTACCTGCAACTATGCTTTAAAGCAAAGAAATCTATCGAAATTCTCATTCCAGTCTGAGGGGATATCTGAAGCTACCGATCCGGGATCTCACTCAAATCCAAACCTAGCACTTTTGTATTTATTGCTTCTCCTTTTAGAAGGTCCGTAGCCGAGTAGAAGAGAAGAAAAGAGATTTCCTTATCTGCATGCCAGCTTTCATTCCTACTTTTGATGAAAGAAAGGTCAGTTGCTGCCGACAAGTCGACTAAACTTTCACAACTGTCACCTATCTTTAAGCACCTTCTAGGCCGCTTCCCAACCTAATGCATTCAAGTCTGCCTTCGGTACTGGTACTTCGGAATCAAGGGCCCAACAAGCGATATCAGGAGTCTTTGGCCGAAGAACTCGCGGATAAGAAGGTTATTCCATAACTATATAAAATCCATAGTCACGCTCAGCATGCGAAAGCTTGTAAAAATGACATCCCCTGCGAAAACCAATAGGATTTGTTGGGCCATCGAACACTAGTTTCTGGTTTCTCAAGACCTTGAGGCAAGGGCAGTTACGCAACATTTTCTCAATATTGAATGTGCATTTTTCCCGCATTTTTTCGATTCCACTTCTGTATCAGAAATTAGTGTCAAGGGATGGAGTTCCTGTTTCGTTAACTAAGTCTCGCGTTGTTTGCTTGAGGAAGGGACGGCCGTAGCTAAATTTCCATTGCTAATCTTACATGTTCCCACGAACAATAAAGAAAAGAAGAAAAGGCTATTCCTTAGACACAGAGGTGGGATTAAGGCGTCATGCGGAACTCCAACAACATAGACCAGATGACTTATTTATTGAAAATAGGTTTAGGAGCCTGATCCTGGAGCTGAGCAAGCATGGGCGCGATCCACATCGAGTGGAACTACTATAACTATATCTGTGGAAGGAAGGTGGAACCTTCACCGAATCATAGTTAGGTGGCACCCATTCCGCAGTGGGCCGACGTCACACTGCCGCTTCAATAGCTAGCGGGTAATAATCAGAAAGTGAATCATCAACCACTCATTTAGAAGCCGCTCATGCAACAACGTTTAAGTAAATCCTTCCGCCCTTATTTTCTTTAGTCTAGTTGTTGGAGGAAATGCACCTTGAACACATTACGTATACTAGCTGAGCTTTGTCCCTAATCGTGACTAGTTGTTATTAGTTTCGATCAAATTTCCCCCCAGCCGGCAATGCCTCAGCTTCTCAAATTCTAGGAAGCTCTGAAAAAAGTCATCATTATGAAAAGATACTAGCGCTACTAATAAGGGAAGCTACTTTTTTCTAAGAAAGGAATAAAGCAGAAAACTAAAGAAAGAGATCTTAAGTGGGTCCCGCGAGTAGTTTGTCTTGTTTCAGTCCGTACAAGAAGATACTTTCAGGGTTGCCCAAGAAGGGACGGGCCTATCTATTGGTGGTACTAGTTCCGCGGGAGGGGCAGGATTTCGGTGCCATCAGCATGGGTCCGACTATCGATCACAAGGGTCTAGATACGGGTCTCGAACGAAAAAGTATGCTACATATTGCTCTGCTCCAGTTCCCTCTGCTTACACCTGGTCAATTCGTTGATCGCCCCTTTTATTTCTGATTTTCAAAAGGGCCCCGCTCTCGTCTCTGCTGACGAAGCCTTTATCTCTGTCTCTGTTATCCTCGTACCTGCTGATCTCTTCGACTGATAGAGTCTATGCTATTGGTGAAGCTGGTTCTACCTCAACAACAGGATCTGCAAATGGATTTTCAACTAACAGCCTCTGCTTCAATTTGTGATGAAAGGTCGACTAGTTTTCACCGAATCTTCAATTACGCACCGGTAACTTTTTTCCATTTCCGAGGTCCAGAGGGGAAGACGAAGTACAGCCTAGTTCAGAGAGTCACGATTGAATCCAGGTTAATTCAGCAGCAGCTAGAGCAATACTCCGATATTGATTTGATTCTCCCCTACCCACCAAGGTAGAAGACTGCTTGATCCGCAAAAGAAGTATGCTTTATTTGCTTATAGAACAAAAGTATACGCTTTTTCAGGGAAAGATAGATGGAATAGGGCATTCAGCAGTTTGAAGAGGTAGCCTTTTTCAGTAGCAGTCTTGTAAGCAAGCGCCGTACGTTCAATCTATACTGGCGAGAGTCTTTCCTCTTATAAAGCCTGAGCGCGTTGCATGACTTAATGCCAGCTCTTTATCATACATCTTCTGTAGAACCAATAAATATAAGGGATATGTGTTAGCACATCTTGTTCGTGCTCTGCACCATGTTTTTCCTGTATACCGGCAGCTAGCATCCCATCAGTAACCTACGGGCGAGATTTCTTGAGGGGGGCTGGCCATGGTTTTTTAACCCACCCTTTCATTCACTTAAGACCCAAAGCAGAAAAGGTTTGCAATCCATATACTGGAATTTGGTTCCACCGAAGTACAAGGACTAAACTGGTCGACTCCACCGCAGGGTGCGAGATGTTGAGCTTCCTCGACGCCTACTCTGGGTATCAGCAAGTCTATATGGCTGAGGAAGACAAAGAAAAAACTAGTTTTATCGCCCCTTCCTTCTGCTACAAGCGGATGCCCTTCGGTTTGATAAATGCCGGCGCCACATTTAAGCGCCTAATGAGCCTCATCCTCAGGTCTCAGTTGGGTCGTAATGCAGAAGTGTACGTTGACGACACCGTCATCAAAAGCCGCTTGGCAGGGACTCACCCCAAAAACACCTCTTTTTTTGCATCTGCTGAGCAGAACCAATTACCAGATCCTACTTCTAAGCTCTATGCTCTACTTCGGCCTTGCTCTCACTTATGGGTAGGAAGGACAATAAGCAGGAATTCATGTTGGCTAACTATTCTATCCAGGCGGAAGTTGTTTTCATAGGAAAGACGGAAGGTTTTGCGCGTTGGTTGTATCGAATTTCCCTTTCTAATAGCATACACAAATAGATAAGAAAGTTATGATGATGATAAGGTAAATGAAAACCTTTGATTTACCTTACCATCAGTTCTGTCTTATCTCTGTGCCTCCTCTAGCCATTTCATAATTGGATATCGTCATTCAAATCTGTTATGACAACTGTTTGGTAAGCAGGGATTCGAATCAAACAATAAATACCAACTCTAAGTGTGATGGATAGTACCTGGTGCCTAATTTCATGGTATCTTTCTTGGCGCCTACCACAGGAAAACCCCTCCTTCTTTTGGGAGGAAATCAAATGAGTAAAGGTTTCCGCCGACTCCCCTCAAGGAACCACTCACTACTCAACATGAAACCACGGACCTACCTCCTGCTTTTGACTTTCTTCTTTGTCCCAATTCATATCGAGCATGTCTTTCTCCATCTATAGATAGAGAGAATATAGGATAGGGGCGCTCAAAGCAAATAGGATTCTGTATCTAATACTAATAGGTACTAACCGCATTCAAGATTGACTTGACCTCTTATTTTGGATAGGCAGAAATGCTTCCGCCCTAGGGGTTTAAAGGGCCCACTCCCTTTGGTTGACTCATCAGGCTCACCACCTTTTGGAGCTCATCCAACAGTCAGTCTACTTAATCATAATCATAATCAATCCGTTGATATTGCTATCTATCGCCATACCCACAAGAGGGTAATTTATCCAACTCCCCGTGCGAAAGCAAGTCCCGCGTCAGCAGTGATTCGAGTTGTTCCTTGAGAGCAGGCTTATGGCATTCCAGGTAAACATAACAATATGAGAGAGAACTCCGTTCGGCTTATAAGTACTCGATTGAACCAATTGTTTTTTCATTTCCCAGTAGGTCACCTTGGGCCAGCTGCTGACTTTCTAGAAAGAGACAAGGAAGTCGATTCAACATAAGGGAAGAAAGCATATTTTAGGTTTACTCCTTCCATGTCTAGTAGGAGTGCGTGCTTCTTATTGCCTTTTGAGCAGTAGTTGTATACATTCCTCACTCAGTCTAATTAATTATCTTTCTCCCTACCCAAATACCAAGGGAGGTTTATGAGTCGTATCCTCCTTACGAGATAGCGGAAGTAGCATTAGCGGGAAAAGTAAGCTCCTTTTCAAGCCTTCTCTTTCGTAACCTTTGATTAGTTCCTTAGATGCCCTTAGCAAGAATGATGCAGGAGCAAGAAAGTCTATTTCCTCCGCCTTTCAAGAATCTCGCTATTCAAATAGCACAGTATAAAATGCAATCCATAAGTCATGCTGGTCAATCAATGACAATGATAAGCTCTATAAAAAAAGAGTCTATTGCTCTTCGACACGTTTTATATCTACTTCAGTCATGCTTTATTGGAGTTATCTGACGCCAAGGAGGAAGGAATAGAGATTAGGATCCTAGCCTTGTTCCGTTTGAAGTTCCTAAGAGAGGTTACAAAAGAAAGGGATGCTAAAACCAAGGATTTGGAGTCTTATTAGTGCATCAATCTACAGAAAGGTAGGGGGGCATACCTGTGTGAAAATGGAGTGTAAAGCATATTCTAGATATTTCACTTCGAATTTCTTCCTCTTAAAAGAGTCAAGTCCGCAGGGTTCCCTAAATTCCCCAGGAATCAAGTGGGACCGGGAGATCGTTGTTCATTCGGTGGTTGGCCCTCCCCCTAATAAGTACCTACCAAGAATTGGGCCAGTTAGTTCAAGCGGTACCGAATCACAAAGAACAGTTGAGTTTTCTAATTCATCTATTATTCTATTTTTTGCATTTCTAGAATAGCGTTGGAGCCGGGACACACATTTCTGCCCGAGTTCCAACAGCAAACCAAATACGTTATCGTGGAAAATGAGTTTCGCCAACACAGAAGAGTTTGTGTGCTTTTTATTTTCACATGAGTTTCACATATGTGATGGTTGGTTGGGAGGGTACGGAAAATGACTCTAGAATCTTTCTGGATACAACCACTGAACCGGAAAATGGCCACTATCGTCACCGAGAAAATACTATCTTGTGGACTCAGGCTCTACGTTTATGCCTTAAGGTCTTTCTCCTTACCGTGGGGAGCGGTACCACTTGCGTGATTCTAGAGAAGAAGGCGGTGTCCCGACCACAAGGCAGTTAAATTCCACTGGTGCTTGCTAGCCAGTCAAGAACGACTCGAAGACCGTGGGAAGGTCTTCACGCTACGCCGAAGACGACGATGGCTCCATACCGGGTGGTAATACACAGGTATAGGATTTCCTGTAATGATGTGAAACTGTATATTTCAGAGAAATAGCTCAGTTTGAGAGGAAGGCGGAAACAGTTCCGGTTTTATTAACCTGATTCCTATTCATTTACCGGTAAAGGAAGGAATTCTTATCTATTTCTCGAGGCAATTATACTCATATCGACAATATGAACTGCATGAGAATTAGCATATAGAAAGAAAGCTTTACCGAATACAGGTCTAGTAGGTATAGAGCCGTAAGCGTGGTGGGGGTGCCGGTGCTTAGGCAGATGCCCCATTGTTCATGATGTTGCAATGAATCCAGTGGATCATCCTCATGGAGGAGGTGAGGGGCGCACGAAAGGAGGTAGACCTTCGGTGTCACCTTGGGGAAAGCTCACCAAAGCAGGATTTCGGGCAGTAGTAGGGGTGGTGAAACTTTAGATGTCAAATGCCACCAATTTTTCTGCTCAAGTTAGAACGTAGTTTTTCAAAGTGAATTGGCCAGTTCCTTTTAAAAGGAGACTGGTTTATTTTTATAAGCGATTGGCTTCACTTTAGATTTGTTATCGTAATTTATCTTTTATTTATGGGTTGTTATTTATTATTTCGATTTTTGATAAACGAAACGAATCCAAGCCCGACAAGTAGAATTCCATTCGGTACCTTTGGGGTTTTCTTTTTCCTTCTGGATGACGACGTCACCGCGTCTCCTTATTGTTATTGCGATGGTGACGAGGAACAAAGGGCCGGGGAGATCATCGAAATTACCTCTAGCCCGGAGCCAGAGGGGGTCGTCGACACAACGCCAACCCTGGTGGTGGGGCACTTCGAAGGTCTGGAGACCCTCCTTGAGATTCCCCCTTTACCGGAAACGCCACCCGCAGGTCCTTCCTTAGCTCCAGAAGAAAGGGAGCAAGCCCCCTGGCCTAAACCTCGATCCATCCCAGAGTAGCCGCCGGCTGGACGGCGGCGAACGGGGGGGCAAACTCCTCAAAACGAAGTTCTACTTTGTCTTTGGAAGAATTGGAAGAATCGGACTCTAAGTTTAAAGTAGGAGTAGAGTCTTTAGAGGCTCGCTTAGAAGGAATAAAGAGAAAAAAGCAACTGCAAGCGTTCGGGGCTTCTGCTTTTGGGACCGCGAAAGCAGAGCTGGTTACGTCCATTGGGGAAAATTCCCAGTTTCATGTGGGACTGCTTTTGTCTCTGGATGTCAAATGCCCCTTGACGGGAAAACGGGAGGCTCTCGAAAAGACGATAGAGGCCATCTTGAAATGCCAAGGGAAGCCCACAGACTCCCTAGCGTCTCCACTCGACCTAAAATGCGATCTCGAGGACCCCGAAAAACTCGAGACCGCTCTCCGTCCATATTTAGGACGGTTAGGGCGATTTTTTAAGAAATAAAAACCTTCTGTCGATTTATCCACACTTCCATGACTTCTAGAGGAAAGCTAACTGCTTGCTGGCTGGGAGCTGTATGAGCGGTAACGTCCACGTACGGCTCCGTGAGAAGGTGGACGGAAATGGCCTTGTTGTACCTCACTCCCGTCTTCAATGGGGTCTGCTCTTTTTTTAGGAGAGTATGCCAATATGATCTTAATGAGGTGCAGGGCTTTGCATCTGACATTCGTTGGGCTTTCCTCTGCGGGAGCCCGCGTCCCGGCCTTTTTGTGCAATAAACCCCTCCGGCCGAAGACTAGTGATAGGTGGTCCCGCGGAGCTTTCGGAGAAGGGTAGCCTAGTGTGTAAGCACAGCAATGAACCGCGGCGAACCCTTAGACGACCCTTCTAAGATAAGGGGGGAGATCCTCAGTAGTGGTGACCCTTTGACTCTTCCACTGACTTATATATGTACCGAATGCTCATACGGGAAAGTGAACTCCTGGGTATGGAACCAGGGGGGTTGCTCCGAGAAAAAATCCTTTCTTTCTCGTCCACTCTAGGGGGTGCGGACACACCTGCGCGGATTACAGGTGACGGTTACAAGAATGGCGGGGAAGTGAAGAGTACCCGACGACATTCAGGGATGAATGTAGACCCATCGGGCGGGGATAATCATTCCGGTCTTGGGAGAGGTGGCAACACCAGTCTGAGCTGAGGGAAGCCAGCCAATTGAGTCACTGAAATGACCGCAGGAGGCGCACCCTAAGCCCAGCTTCTCGGAGCTGCTATTGCGAAATACGGCTTCCTTAATATCCAAATTTCAACAAGGGGGCTGGGCTGCTCGCCTTCATAGAAAGGCGACCGGGCCTAGATTAGATGTTCGCCTTTTTATAGAATAGAAAGAGAAGGTAAGGGGGGGGGGTTTGGAGATTCTTGAAAGAATGCATGGCTTCCTCCTATTCCGCTTCAACAGAAGCCCTTAAAATCCTGCTGCTATGGTAGCAAGGGTTATCCATTTCATAGGCGAGGGTGGGGGAGAAGCAAGCCGAACCTCTGATCGACCCGGACACGTCAAAAATTCTCGGCGCCGAGAGAAAGACGAGATTTAGTGAGTGCTTTCTTTTATAAGAAGAGCGTCGGCTTGGAAGAAGAAAATGAAATACGAACAACCGCGCTGGTTGTAATAGATCGACTTGAATGCGTCTTCTTGCTCCAGCATTCAAGTTCCATTTCAAGGGAGGACGACGTACCATGATACTTTCTGTTTTGTTGAGCCCTGCTTTGGTCTCTGGTTTGATGGTTGTACGTGCTAAAAATCCGGTACATTCCATTTTGTTTCCCATCCTAGTCTTTTGCGACACTTCTGGTTTACTTATTTTGTTAGGTCTCGACTTCTCCGCTATGATCTCCCCAGTAGTTCATATAGGAGCTATTGCCGTTTCATTCCTATTCGTGGTTATGATGTTCAATATTCAAATAGCGGAGATTCACGAAGAAGTATTGCGCTATTTACCAGTGAGTGGTATTATTGGACTGATCTTTTGGTGGGAAATGTTCTTCATTTTAGATAATGAAACCATTCCATTACTACCAACCCACAGAAATACGACCTCTCTGAGATATACGGTTTATGCCGGAAAGGTACGAAGTTGGACTAATTTGGAAACATTGGGCAATTTGCTTTATACCTACTATTCCGTCTGGTTTTTGGTTTCTAGTCTGATTTTATTAGTAGCTATGATTGGGGCTATAGTACTTACTATGCATAGGACTACAAAGGTGAAAAGACAGGATGTATTCCGACGAAATGCCTTGGATTCTAGGAGGAATATAATGAACAGGACTATTTCTCCTTTTGGCCATAGCCATAGAAGAAGCTTCTCCTCCAAAGCGGAGGGAGGGGAATCTCAGGATTCCTATGACCCTGCTTATATCGATTTTTTAAGAGCTCGTTTAGGGTTTTTCCCGGGTTTGGTACCAAATCTGGATAAACTCCTTTCGGTTCTTAAACCTGAGGAAATTCTATTTCTGGCTTTTCGCTTCCCGCGGGATGCGAACATGTTTAAATTGCCCCTAAAGAATATCAAAGATATGATTAAAGAAGCAATGGCTAAAGAGGAAGAAAACAGAAACAAGCCTCCGGTGGAAGGTTGTGAAGATCGTCGTATGACAGCGGAAGAAAGTCAAAAATTGCTAGAAGCATTTTCTTTCCTATGGGATAAAAAAAGATTTGGAACTATTGAGTGGTGTAGGTATCCATCTTAGCAAATAGAGATACCGAGGCCCACCAACCTACTACTTGTTGGTTTGGTGGGGAAAGAGGAGTGGGTATGAGGGCTTCTTTCACTTATTTAGGCTAGTTTACATCATTCCACATGATGATTTGGTTGATAGAGTTATATCGATATATCGAAATAAGTACCCCTTTTGTAATATACTTCCGCAGAGTGAATACGCGCTCAATGATGAACCTTCAAAAATGCGTTATGCCGCAATAGGTACTAGTATCATTATAGCAAGTTATTTGACTTCGAATGCAATAATTCCGCTAACAGCCTCTATAATACAATGATAAATAAATGATCAATTCTATTCCACGATGTATTCCTAGTTTGAAAAGAGATGAATGAAGGGCATGATCATTATAAAGTATACCCATTTTTTTATCCCAGCTGGGTTCTTGTTGAATACCCATAGAGCTCGGATTCCGACGATACGAGCAAAAGCTATGAAAGCATTAGGAAAGGGACACCCGCCTCCATTTTGGATTCGGTCTGTTCCATCTTTTACCTTTGGAAAAATAAAGGGATTGGAGCCGCAAATCCTTGTTGAAGAGGATATCGAGCACAAGAGTGAAGAGTGAAGAGTGAAGAGTAGAGGGCGCATTGGATGTGCGCTCCATATGAACGATGTCCCACTAGAAATGGATCTTCGGAAAGAAGAGTGTTTCTCTTGATATTTCTATTCTATTCTATTTCTATAAGTGAATTATTGATCAAGATCAAGTGGAGAAAATGTAGATGTGAAACTATGTTCTTTGAACACCTTCTTCCATGCTATTGAAGCTGGCAAACAGGGGAGTGAGTGAAGAGAGAAGCCATGCCTCTTTCGATGTGAGGCAAGCGATGAACGAGTAGATGCTGCCCTTAGACCAATTTTCTCTTTCGGTAGCTGACACCGAGATGGGCTAGGCTAGGAAACCTTATTCGAGACGATAGGGATGGTAAACAAAGCGATGGGGTATACGTACGAATTGGAATACAAATGAAGTCATTGCCTATAAAGATGAACCCGTTAGCGTATAGGAACAACAGCATATGAAAGTTGGGTGGATACTCCTATTTAATTGGTTTAACCAGAAACAGAGGATAGGATTCGAAAAGTCAACCGGAAACCGAGCCCTAACCTTTAATTGATGAGAATTTCAATACCCCTACTACTCGTATGTATTGGCGTGGGTTCGTATGTAAACATTCGTACTGGCTTAGCAGAGCACTTCGTATCCCGCCACAACCGATCCTTTGCTTCCTTCTCACTCAGCTTTTTGACTCAATAGTCGTTCCCCCTGTTACACAAAGCTACGTATACAGGGGTAGTTGTTCATCCCTTTTGCTCGTGACATATCCCCTCGCTCTGTCTTCTATTCCTTCTGTGCGTTACATTACTAAGGCCATCGGTCTTATGGAAAGAGAAGGCATATAATCGATTCTTTGACCGGCTTTGCTTCTTTCGTGATTCACGTAGATTGGAATTCACTTTCTTTAGGGCATGGCTAGTTTCGGGTTTTCTAAAACCATCGCCCAACTCTTTCTTATTCAGACACGCCAACTGATATGTTGGATTAACAAGCTAGGGAATAATTGGGGCTTATGTGGACCCCTTCCCTTTAATTTAAGAAAGAGGTCTTCCTAGCTGACTTGAAACTAGATCTTCTTCCGAGTTTCGTTCTCTATGGCTTGTGAATTGCTGTACTGCCTGTTTCACTCTCTTCTAAGGGATCTCCTCCTATGGAGGTATGTAAAGTGGGTTCTATCGCATTTTCCATCTTAGGGCGAGCAATATAAGCAATTCAGGTATCAACAGATACATTGTTTGGGAAAGAAAGTGAAAACAATAGATCCAATTCTTGGTTTTGGGGATGGATTTCTCACAACCCTGAGGTGCTTGCTAATCTCTCGGACGAGTCGATGTCAATAGCAATTCTGATGAAACATCTTAAACATCTTTAGTGCCTTTTGCCTTTGAGCTCAATCGATCAGAAGAAAGGGAATATAACCTGCCCCTCATTGTCCTTCAATCATGGTGCAATGAATATCGTAGATAGAGTGATTTCGATCTCATATAGCTAGCTTTCCTTTCAAAGTGAAACGATTTTCCTTTTACGTTGAGATATTTGAATTGGATTTTCTTTCACCACTACTATCGTAACGCACAGAAAACACTGACGTTTCCGCTCACTTTCAACCACTGCCACTTTACCTGAGCACTGTGACACAGTCGGTCAAGTATTGAGTTTCTGCTAGTATATCAAGGACTTATGAGAACTGAAAAGAAAAAAACAAAAAGGAATTCTCATAGTTCATTGAATTAAGGGAGGGCCATTCGTGGGGGGTTCGTGGAAGAGTTGGGTTCGATTCCCTTTATACGCGATGTGGCGAAAAAGACTGATTCAACGAAATATGCCATGCCAGCATTAAGATTTAAAACGTGTCGTCTACTTCCAGGAAATGTTCGGAACAGAGAACTTTCTCTAATCCAACGCCGTATTCTCCGAAGATTGAGGAACAAGAGGAGATCCATTAAAAGAAATCTTTCTCGGAGAGAAAATTAAACAGTAACATCAAATCACAAACTACACGAAAGTTGTCTCTTTATTATGGGGATTTACCCATAAGGGAGATGCACAGAGGAAGAGAACGAACTTCATATATCCCTTTTTTACTCAATCAAGAAACAAGATCGGACGTGATTCCGGTTCGTCTCCATTTTAGTGACACTCTTCCTCAAGCAAGGCAGCCGATAAGTCATCGAAGGGTTTGTTTGAATAATGGACTGGTAACCATTACTCATTTGAAAGTTTCCCACGGTGATCTAATATCTTTTAAAGAAAATGACGCGAGAACCCGCGGTTTTGAAATAAGGAGATCTTTCTATATCGACATATCAGTTGGAAAAATCATAGGCAAATTCCTATCGGCCATATCAGTTGGAAAAAGAAGAGGCAAATTCCTACCGGCCAGAATCTGGAGAAGAACAAAAAAAGAATGGTTCCACTTACTCACAACTCAGAGGGGATGCCGCTTACTACTCAAATCCAAGGAATTGCAAAAGTTGCGTTCTTATATGCAAGAAGAAGACTTTGAAAGAACAAAGAAGTTTGGATCCGCAAAAGTATGCTTAGGCAGTTCCTTCGCTGAGCACAACAGAATGAAGAGGAATTTGTTTCATTTCAAATACTTCTTCTTATTGAAAAGAGGGAAGGAGAAAAACCGAAATCTTCCTACTTGAACAATAAGTCCTTTTGTAGAAAAGTCTTCTTTATATAGTAATTCGACCTATTGCTCCGGATCCCCGTTTACTAGGAAGATAAGAATCAAAAGGATCGAACTACCTACTCATTATTCGAAGGTGAATCATAGAACACTAAAAGCTGTGGTATCTTATGGACCTAACATAGGTCACATCCCTCACGACATAAGATTGAAAGATCCAAACCTTCCTCTTCGGAGCGGAAACGGACGTGGCCAAAACATATAAAAAAAGATCGGCCTAGTCGCTCATAGGGACATATCTATCCGGATAGAGGAGTCTAGATCAATTTTGAGAAAAATCTCTCTCTATATAGATAGGTATCTCTGTGGATAGAGATAAAGATAGGGATCCCTATAAATCGAAATATATGGAAAAAGTGCACTTTTTGACTACTACTACTATTTCTTAGACTTTTTCAAGGAAACATCGTTTTTTCGATTTTGATTGAATTGGTCGGAGCGTAGACGAGCAAGCAGAGCCCAGGAAAGAGGTCAGATCGTCATAGAGCAGTCGACTATAAGTATAAGACTGCTGGCCTGAGAGAAGGCAGTCTCTCTCGGGAAACATGGCCCAATTTCTCTTCTTTCTTTTCACACGGGCAACAATTGGGAATAAAACAGACCATGAACATGAGTTTAAAATGTAAAAAAAAGGGAAGAGTGCATTCTCCACTTTCTTATCTCGAAAATGCGTAATATAGTGATTTCATGTGTCTGTTTCTCTGAAAAGGTGGGTCGGCCCTTAGGGCAAACAGTAGTGCCAGGTTCCATTGTGGAACGGTCGTTTGCCGGTGACCTTTGTCCGCTGTAGTACGAGTGACTGGCGCATCGCATCCAATCTCTCATGTCAATGAGTCAGTTAGAAAACATCTCCAAATGAATCAGTGATTTCCCCTTTATTTCCCTCGGAGCGCAAGGGGAAACAAGATTGAGAATGAATTAAAACACACCAAATGTTTCATTTTTCCTATTATCAGTGGTCAGCTCTGATACAAACCAGGGGAAAAAGAACCTGGAACGCCTTCTTTAAGGCGCTACTATTTCTAGCGGCATAGGTGCTTTCTCACAATACGAAAGATGTACATACGAGGACTACGATTCCTATTTAGAGATATTCCTACAAGCGATAGACGTAGTAAGGAAATTACGTACGCCAATAACAAATACGAATACGAATTACGCCTACGAGCCTACGCAATGGCATGTTTCGGCGTATAAAGCTAAGAACGAGAATAGCCTACTGCCTCCACTCGGAAAAGGCAAAGGTATCCAGTATAGGATATCGATGAACGGAGGACAAGGAAAGCAGGCAAGGTGAACCTCCTTTGCCAAAGCCCTTTTGAAATACCTTCTTTTTGAACCTTTAGAAAATACCTGCTAGCTATCCCTAGTTTTGTTTAACCAGCTTTCCCCCAAAAAGGGGAGATCCGCTGCTTACTGCTCACGGAAACATCCGACCTTATGGTCAAGTCGTCCGCCTATCTTTCTGATTTCATTCGTTTTCCGATCGCATAAAAAGTCATGAGATCAAAAAAGAAATGTGAGAATGTAGTTACAGATGTAAAAAAAGTCAATATCTCGTTCTCTTGTTCTTAAATCATGAATTGGATGATGTGCGTTTCATCAAGTATGAACATATTGCATTTTTTGCTATGCAATTTCAGTACCGGATCGATGTCCATTTATTTCTGTGTCCTCATCCGCGTGTATGTCTGTGTTAGATAGGCTCTGGAAGGCCTTACTTTACTAACAGGTAGGGCGTGTTACTTTTATTCTTTTTTTGCTGCTTACCCGCATGTTTAGATTATTTACTTGCCCTTTCACTTTTTCTTCGGCTGTCACCAACTTTGTTCAATGCTAGTCCCTAACCCATGAATAAGGGCTCCGCTGGCTACCGGGTTCAGAGAAGTTTGTAAGCTCTTTCTCTTTTTTCGTTTTTCGCCACCTCCTGTGTCTTTCCGTTTAAGGTCTTTAATTTTCGGCATTAGCTTCGTTAGAGAAAGCCATGCATGAACTACAAAGCATGGGATCCTGAACACCACGAAAGAAAGCGTACTACTTTTCAATAAGGTCCGACTTCAGAGAGGAGAGACATGAACTTGTTTTAGGCGTAGAAAAGGCATACGGTATGAAAGTTTGATTGAAAAGAGGTAGGGACTGGTCTCGCTGCTAAGGGAGAAGGAAATCTCTGTCGGAGCAAGCTAAAGAGCCCACTTTATATCGTCGATTTCAGGTAAGGCACTCGATCAAGCCTATACATCCGGGAATTTAGCTCCAAACCAAAGACGACTTGCTTTGCTGCATTTCTTGGGCCGGGGCTTTACTTGATTTTGGCGAAAGAAAGGCCATATGATCTACTTTCTGGTGCCGGTCCCTTCAAAAAGATAGTCCCTTCTTGCTCTTATTCTTATTCTTATTCTTATTCGGTGGAATACAAGAGTTCTGAAGCTCCTTTCATTCAAGTGAAAGTTGCCTATCTTTCTTGGTTCGGAATCCAATCCAGTTGAAAACAAACAATTGCCCGATGGCAAAGTCAGATGAAAGGCTAGGAGTGTAAACCACGTACGAGCGTGGCGCAGAAAGCGAAATGTTTTGCAGCGAGTCAAGCGTAATACGATCAAAAGGAAATGGGGTCGATGCTAAAACTCAAACAGTTCCCCAGAGGGGGCCCCGGGTTGAAAGAGCGAGCTACATTCTTTCATAGAAGACAGAAAATAAGAGGACTGATGCTTTCTTACTTCATCTTAATATAGGGATTATAGCATTGGAATTATGGAATTTGAATGGATTGAGTACATCAAGATGAAGAAATTAACGTAATAAGCGATATTCTCAAAAGATTCGGTCATGCCAGAAACCTCAGTGTGCATGGCACTAAAAAAGGGTACAAAGAACCTGAGATGCAAGTAATGGCTGAATAGCCGGGGAAACACTAAATAAAGACAAGTGTCATCCGGACTTACTTGATTGATTGAATCGAGAGATGGAAATGCCATTGAGAGATTAGAAGGGATAGAGAAGACGTCAGATAGAGGTCGTGCTTCTGCTCAGTCCAAAAGAACAATCTGAGTGAGGATAAGGTGGTTTATGTTAGGGTCCGAGAAAGCAACTTGACATGCCAATCCTAACAAGAATTCCACTCTTTCTGGTCATGTCAGAAACCACCTCTTGGAAAGCAGATCGAAAGCCAATCGTTTCAGAAGATGATGACCCTCTTGTGCTCCTACGTTCCTGCTAGTTGGTGGATGAAGAATAGGAGAGAGCTTGCTTGAATAGAAGATAACCCGCAAGAAGGATGTTTTGTAGCGCTTTCTCATACAAAAGGAAAAGGCGTCACGACTGAAGATAAGGAAAGATCCCAGCTTTTCATTGCTCTGTCGCGCCACCCCTCCTCCCAGAGCCGGTTCTTATCCATAGATTTTTCAGCTAAAAGATACGGTATATATATCAATGAAAGCTGGCGCCTTTGGTTCTTGGTACGACTGGTACTTTTTCTCATTTATCGGTCTAGTTGGAAAAATTTCCCCTCAAAGATCAAGTTTTTCTTATATATTATGCTGCGCCCTTGCCCTTAACCTTCCTTTCTCTTCTATAAAAAGGCTGGACGTCAAATGTAACTGATGCTTATATTCTAAATATGACAAGCAAGAAACCTACTATTGCCGTAAACAAAAACCCAAACATTAGTAACTAACAGAGCTTTCCTATTCTAACTATTTCCCTATAAACCATGATTGATATACCAATCAAAAAAGACTTATGAAACTAAACTATTCTATTGATTTATGCCCGTGCTTCTTCTTCTGTTTTTGTACGCAGAAGGATGTCTAGGAGGAACAAATCACTGAGGTTAAGGATGAGAAGGTGAAAAGTGAAGATAGAGAATAGATGCCATGAACAAGTGTATCAATTCAAGAGTTAAGGAATACTATTGGGAAGATTGGGCATTGGGTTCATCTTGTTATTGACCATCCCTTTTCAACACATATCTTTTAGTATACGTCTTTTTTAGTTGCTTAAAGATTTCAGATATTGCTTTTTCTGTTATAGGAAGTGTTGCGTTCCCCTTTAGGGTGTTTGTCAGTGGCGTCACCCGATAGGGTGTGTGCCCGGAAGAGAGAAGAAAAACATGTTGCTTGCTATTTCTGGTTGAAGAGCTATTTTTGCCTATTGAACAGGAATTCCGAGGGATGTTTTTTGTTGTCGATTTGTAGCAATAGAAAGATAATGGAAGTGATTGAATAAGTTGGGTCATGAGAATGGAAGTTGGGTCATGTTGATACTAGATCCATGTCTTGATTATTCGACTTTTCCATTCCAATGCACAATACTATGCATTCCATTCCAAAGAGCGGTTTCGGCGGGTTGATACGATTTCCACTTTGACGGTCCTAAGTTGGCATTCTTTGCAGATAACTTCCATCTCGCCATAGACGAAAAGTACCCAATTTCATGCCAAGAGACCATGTAAGGGTTGTACGTCCCATCCATATGATAAAAAGACTCACAAGCCTAAGAGCAATTCCTTCCTTCCCTATCATTAATTAAGGACTGGCTTGCTTCGAGAGAAAGGAAATCTGAATTCCATAGTCGTCTTCCTCACGAGCTGGAACAACTAAAGGTGTAGGTTGGAAACATACTTTTTTTCCGTTGGATTGTGCTCCAGAGAATGGAATAGTAACACGCGCTCCCGAGAGGCGGCATTAGTTTATGGTTCGAAAGCACAAGTCACTCCATCCAGCTATACTTGCATTGATATAGACGATTTGAGCCTTTGAATTTACTTACTACAAAACAAGCTATGTTCTCCTATATATTTCCTTGGGCTCGCTTTACAAAAGAAAAACAAACTACTCCTCTTGATGTGGTCAGAGCGAAGTACTAATAGGCACAGAAACAGCAGGAATATATTTCATTCATTTCATTTGTATGGTATGACACGACCTCTTTTTGCTCCCCGTTTCGTTGGAACTGAGGCCTCTGTCTACCGGCCCGAAAGGAGGGTCTCATGCTTGTAAACTAGCATATATCTTGCACAGAATGAACCTTCCTTCAGTCACAACGAGAAGCACTATCGGGGTCTGAACGAATAGAAAACACAATCAACACTTCATATCAAAGTCAACCAACGTTTATCATATAGAGCGGAATCTTCATTCTAATTTGATTAGCCAACCCTCCCTCGAGTCGTATGCTTTCTGATCACTCTCCTATGCTGGTTACTTTTCTTTCAAACGTTACGTCGTTGCAGGTCCTCGCCCTTCAGGTTGAAGGAGATGTGTACTCGACTTCCTTTAAGTAAGTGGTGGCCCATAATAGTAGAGATGTATAACAACAGTAGCTTAACCAAAGGGATAGACTTGAACTCTTCCACACCCCCTTGCCAGAGGTTTTAAGAGAACAGCCTTTTGGGGATACCAATTCCACCCATTCGCAGCAAAGGAACTAGCACTTTCTTAAGCTTTCCACCGTTCTTGCTTATTCCCCTTACTTACCCAATGAAAGATATAGATTGGAAATTGGAAGATGGTCGTCCATAGTTATCTTGTTGAAAATACCCTCCCTTACTCATCAAAACGTTGGAAGCGACTTGAGATATCTTTTTGGAAGAGAGAATAACTATAGATGCTCGATATGCATATTGATCAATCGATCTCCGCGTCCTGCCAGTTCGCTAAGTAGACTCACTCTACCGAGGGGCAGAAGAAGATCAAGCCGATAAGGGGAAGCGCTGAGAAAAATCTCTCTCTTATCTAAATATAAGAGCACGCTTTATCTCTATGCACACAGAAAAAGGGGATCTTGTGATGATGGAAATGGTACGTATGTGGACCACTTTGGCTCCGCCCAAAAGCCCCTGAGCCGACTATCTCCTGGCACAGCCAAAGCATTTCCTCGCCCGAGGCCTGCTCAAAGCTAACTTGAATCCGAACAGCTTGCTGCTTCTCCGAAACCTTCACCAGCTTGTGTATCCTTGTAAGGTCGCGGACCCGGCGTAAGAACGAGAAACGTGAGTCTAGCATGACATAAACCCAAACCCCGGCACTTTTGATACTTCTCATCTCAGGACAAGTCACAGAAGAGGTAAGGCGCTATAGCCAGTGAAGGAACGGGAAAGAAGAATCAGTGGAATTGACCAATAATTTATACCATTACGACTTTGAATAATCGCTAATAGCTGACACCAATGGAATATTTTTGGACCCTAAGGCTCACGTTGACTCCGTCCTTTATTGAATAGCCAAGTCGTCGTGAGTAAGCGTACGATCCATCACACAAACGTCCCTAAACCTCAGTAAGCCTTTCTAGATGATGCATTTCCCTTCTTATCTATCGATGTATTCATCTGAGGCCACAGGCAGGTATATATCTACGAGTGGTTTATATAAAGGAGGGTCCTGATAAGAATGCTGTTCGGAAAAGGCGAAACAAGTTGTGTTGACTGAGGCTCAGAATACGTTCTTGCACCACTCCTTTCAAACACACATACCCTTTCTTCTCACAAATGTGAAATTCCGGAACTCTGTGTGTAATTGTTGCAACAACGATAGGGACTCTGCCGAGGGCTCCCCGGTAGGTTCTAGTCTCTCTTTATACTGCGACTGGAGCAAGGCGTAATGGGCTGTGTGGTATGTTGATCAAGGAGGTGCTGCATTGGCTGTAGCTGCAAGAGGTCTTGAGACAGAAATTATGCCATTATTGCTTCTTTCATTTAAAAGCTTGAGTCGGTTCTATCTAGCTAAGTTATTCAATAAAGTAGATCGAAGTGTGTGATGCTTGTGAGTTTGGCAACTACTATATACGATATTTATAACAATACTTGATACTTGATTTATGACTTCCTCTACCTAGACCCACACCTACTTTGAATTTAACTTAACGGAGCGGCGGATCCAATAAAAAGGGACTACATTCCAATCCTACTTACCAGAATAAATAGTTGTATGGCATTCGAACCCCACCTTCATGGTTGTATTCTAATTAGCTGGAAATGTATGACCTAAGCTTCTCAACAGGCATTCACTCAACAGAGCACTTAATGAGTTTTCTAATGGCTTGAAAGACTACTATGTTTCTTTTAAGCTTAGTTGCAAAAGAAAAGCAAAGGGGAATGCGGGTCCATTTCGTAACGCTTACGGTGATAAAGAAAAGTAACTCCCATCCGCGTGAGAGGCATCGCTACCGGGCCGGGCCTCGATTCCTTTCCTTGTGTCCATTCTGATTGATTCGCTTCTTCGCGCAAGCACTTGGTTCGCCCCTTACTATAACCATCCCACTCAATCTTTTACACCGATGTTTCGTACTCTCTCGACCAGGTCATCATAAGAAAATACTGCCAAATCTTTCCGAAATGAGAGAAGGAGGGAAGGCGCGCTACAACTAACTGCTGAAAAACGCAAGATTAGCGCTAAGAAGCAACCCTAGTTTAAGTACTAGCGTCCCACCCCAACGTTCTTGTACTTCAAAATACTCTCCCCCGCTTGCTGCTCGCCTCAGCCAGACGTGGCTTATGTAGTGGTCGGCATTCCTACGTGCTCCGACTGATCCCCACTGGAGATTATATGAGGGGTCTTGGAAACTGCCGTGACGCTTTGATGACGAAGGTCACCGGGGTGACTATGGAAGGATTCCGTGGTAGTCTCTGACTCCCTCCAACTCAATCAATATCAAGAACATGTCGTGAGCATGGGGTTTGGTTAGGCTTGGTTGAGTTTGTAAGAAAAGATAGTAGGTTGAGGGGCTTCATTGATTAGTAAACCTACGGTGCTGGTAAGGTCGGGACCGTGGTCGTCCGTCTCCGCTTTGCCGGCCGATAAGATCACTGAGATTGACCAGCCAGCTGGGTAGGTTTGGCTATTCCTTTCTATTGAAAAGGAGTCAGCTGTCTGCGCGAGTCACCTTCCTTAGGCTCCGAGTCACCTTCTTCTAAGCTCCGCTGGACGACACGACATTCTCGTTCTATAGGCCGGCCGTACTTGTGATGGTTCCCCAGGATCCAATAAATCCACTTAGGTCTACGTTGCCGCGATATTGTTCTATGGAAGCGGGTGGGCTGCTTTTTAGAAGTTCGGCCCGGTTTTTCATTAAAAAATCAAAAAGGGGGGGAGGGATTGACCTTTCTAACGCATATTCTGTCGTACCGGCATGGCCCCACTGATTTGTTTTCGATCGGAGCATCAAGCAGCGCAACCCGGTTCTACTTGACTAAGCCCCGTGCTCGTCCAAGGAGGGAGTTTGCTTTACCCAACTCCCCTTTTTGATAACAAGGCAAAAACCTCCGACCCGACATTCATGAGTTTCGAATGAAGAATGAAGAGTGCCCTGCCCCTCTTTTTTTCCCCTAAATCTTGGATTTGGAAGTTGGTAAAGACCCTCCCCTTGTTTAAGTCAGAATGAGTCCCCGAGACATTGGCTTCCGCCAACAGTGAACTATTAAGGATCGCATCCCGCGCATATTCTACATTATAGCCTGCAGCTAATTCAGCTTCCGCTTCTGGGAGATCAGACGGAGCTCGATTAGTTTCTGCTAGACGAGGAATAAGGAACATAACCAATACGGGGAACAAGGGAATACCGGACCATATCTGCTTTTGCGCCATGACAATCTCACTCGAATTACAGGGACCTACACATATTAGTACATTATACCGGGGTCCCCGGCCAGAACCACACGTGCAAGTTTCCCTGCATGTGGCTCGTCCGTGCTTTTATCCGAGGCGCTGCCTGCGACTCTGCATGGGAGAAGAGGGCTGAACTGCAAACTTTCGTGTTCAGAGCATTGCATTGTCTAAGGGAGTAGGGTGAGTAATCTGCGCCTACCAAGCTAAGCTTTCGTTGAAAAGGCGTCACTGCTTCCTTTTCGGCGCCCGCCCTTTATTTAGATGTTGGGGCAAGGCAAGCCCAAGGAAAGTCTAGGTTGGCGCTCCATCTCGGCCGGCATCCTGCTCTCGAGAGGGTGTGGTCCTTGAGCGAACTAGTCATGTGCTGTGTTGCCCCAACGCAGGGGCATTTGGTGAGGAGCTACGGTCCGGTGGTTGACAAGCCACTGATCGGAGGCGACTGGACTGGAGTGCTTTCATCAAATGATGCATGTGGGCTGAGCCATTCCCATCCCAAGTGGTGGCCCGATTCGGCCTGGCCTGGTCGGAAAGAGATTCTAAATCTCGAATATGCGCACCGAGAATAGATATCTATGTTAGCTAGCGGGGGCGGGCTTTCCCCTGGTAGTCCCGCTGCGTCCTCTGACAGTCCGTCTCGTCTCATCTTTCTTTGGCTATACTTGTAGCCAGCCATATTAGCTCCACATTCCACCCTTTTGGATTTCTGACGAAAAAGGCAGTCATCAGTCGCCCCCTTTCCTATTTAGCTTTGCTTGCTGCCTATTATGAGAATAGGTCCCGGTTCAAGCGGCCCGCCTTTCATCATCATCTATACCAGCTGCCATGCACGATCCCATAGGAACGATTTCATCGCCCTAAGAAGCAGAACGCGCCATCACCTACAGCCCTTTCCTCTGCCGGGGACTTTCACGAAATGAAAACGGGCGGCATCATCGTATGCTCGACATTAGTTGCCCTGGTGTATATCCCGGAGTACTCCTATGGCCGATCTGTCACCCATACATGAAGGCCTTGGCCCCGTCCCGTGTGGAGAATGCCCCCCTTACGGCACGGCTTAGTCTGTTATTTTCTTTTGTCAGAGTGGATTCGGACCGCCACTTCTCTGAAAGCATGGTTCTTGCCTCCCTCTCTCCTCCCTCCTTGGAGCTCGTCCATTCGTTGGGTGATCCCTTGCTCTCACGTTCGAGTGTTTGCTCGTCGTTTAGGCCGGTGAGTTACATTTTTGCTCATTGCAGTCGCCTCCGGGGTTCTTCGCACCTGGGTAGTACCAGGACCCTTGTGCCCCGGACTGCACTGCCCGCCCTATGACCCAAAACTCAAAATGAGCCTTGCGACGAGACGCGGACATTCCTCATGCTGCGGTTCCCTCCGGTCTGTTCCCGGGTTGGGTTAGGGGAAGATCCGAGCGATTCCCTTCGCGGATCCAAACGTGCTCACAAGGCGCACAATAAGAATAAGACCAATAGAGACTTCATAAGGGACCATTTGAGCTGCAGATCGTAATGCTCCTAGAAAGGCATATTTCGAATATAGAGGACGTTCCCAACAATCCATGAGAATATCATACCCAACTATGAACCGTACGAGCACATCCTCTGTCACCCCACCGCGCTTACGGCTCTATACCCCAACCCAACTTGCTCTGGCCCTGGGTCCTCCCGCATCTCTTCCTCGGTAAGCGGACCATGGAAGCTGGGGAGTATCCGCTTGGGACTGATAGAAAACAGCATATCTTTTCCCTCCTGACCCCTATAAAAATCTAGTGGAAGTCCGGTCGCGTCGGAGACATCTTTATCTGATTTTGAGGCTTCATCGTCCGGCTCCTCCAAAATTATGTTAGGATCGGCTGGCTCATCCTCATCATCCGAAAAGAAAACAGAGACAAAACAGATTTGTTTCAATGACATATCTAATCAGACTGAAATTGATGTCGAAGACACGATCATTCACATCAATTGAAGCAGGCAGGAAGGGCGCGGAAGCTACCGTTTAACGAATGCAATGCAAGCAAGGTAGCTTGCTTACTCTCCATCTAGCGTTCGTTGGCGGCAAGGAAGGAGGCATTGGAAAGACTAGACCATACACATTAATTAGTACAAGAAAGAGGCATTCGGGAAGCGACTAGTCGCTTCTGGCGAAGCTTAACAAAGGCCGACTACTACATAGAGACAACTACTACCAGTCATGAGCGATAGTGAAGCCGTCAGAGGCAGAAGCTGTCGCTTGACGGACGAAGCCGAGCCGATACGATAGGCGGGCGAAGTGAGCGAGACCAAGACGGGCCAGACGTGGAGTGGCGAAGGGGGCCTACTATACGTATACGTGATTAGTAAGCGGTTCAAGACATCGAACGAAAAATCAAGTGAACTAATGAACAGTGTGATTGATCAGACAAGTACCAAGGAGCAAGAAAACGTATGCGCTTTAGCAAGGGATGAGCGCGAAATCCATTGCTTGTTCTTTCGGTAGCCTTCTTTCATTTCCGAATTTGCTTGCGAGCAGTCCTTGCATTAGTATGAGTTCGTTGACCGCGTAAGGGCGATCCATCTTGATGACGAATTCCACGATAACGAGAAATAGAAATTAATCGTTCGATGTCTGCTCGTTCTCCCCTCTTCAATTCCCAATGAACAACATGATCTTGAGCTATCATTTGTTCAATTTGGTCGATCTGATACTTAGTTAACTCATTCATCTTGATGTTCCCACTGATACCTAATCGATAACGAAGCTGAATGGCTTTTTTCGGTCCAATTCCATCCATTTTTGTTGAGGCAATTCTGACTTGTTCATCGGGAAGTGATCTAGCTCCTGAGATATATGACATTCTTTATCCTTATCTTTTCCTGGTCTTCTCGGCTAGAATCTACAATCTACACCTCTCCAAACACAAACACAATATCTTGAGTACCCGGAACCATGTTCAGTGCTGCAAAAGCGCAGCTGTAGCCCCCTAGAATCTTCGGCTCCTCGTTTTTATTCAATTATGAAATGACTCATTTTGATGGAGATTTGTAGCATCATTCAAGTAAATACAAATTGAGATCGTAGAAACATGAGCTTGTGATATAGCTACACCTAATTCCAGACCGGTTAATGCTAGAACTATAAATAAGGGACCAAGATCTCCTATGAAATAGAAAATATTATTCAGAAATAGCATAGTCCAAGCAAACCCACTTAAAATCTTTACTAAACTATGACCGGCCATCATATTAGCAAATAAACGTATTCCTAAGCTTAATGCACGAAAACAATAAGAGATTAGCTCAAGGAGTACTAAGAAAGGTGCTAACGGCAGTGGGACTCCCGCAGGTAATAAGAAGCTAAAAAAATGAAGCCCATGTCTTTGAAATCCAACGATCGTAATGCCTATAAAAATGGAAAATGAAAGAGCCAAAGTAATGAGAAAATGACTTGTCACTGTGAAGCTAAAGGGTATCATACCCTGGGGATTACGAAATAACGAAAAAGTAAAAGTGACCGAGATGCGAGGGAAAAACTTTTGTTTCACATTTCCGGAAAGACCACCTATTTGTTCGTTTACCAGGTTCAGCACGAAATCATAAATAAGCTCGACCAAGGATTGCCATGCATTTGGCACTGACTTTCCACCTCCCTTTTTCGTAACAACAAAAAACAGAAAAACGACCAAAACGACAGTGAGCAGCATATACAAGACTGCATTTGTAAATGTAGAATAAAAGTTGCCCACATGAAGATCAATTATTGTTTTTCCAAAAAAAGCTGATTCGGAGCACTTACAGCGCTACCCGGCGGGGAGTCTTCGGCCCTCCATATTTCGTTATAAAAATTAACAAAGCCCGTGTTCCAAGTTAAGCTTTCGCGCCCCTTGAAATGTAAATCTACGAAAGTATCCTTTAGATCCTTAAAAGAATCCACGCCCAGAAACTGGTTACAAAACCAGGTAACATCGTATGCAGGTGGCAAAACCAAATTTGCCTGCCGCATGTATGATTCTACCATTTTTGTGATTTCAAAAAGCAAAGCCTGTGTATTTCCGGGCGCAATTCCATACATTTTTAAAAGGAGGTCCCTGTCTTTCGAGGTAGGTGCCTCCACCCCTTCCAAAAGCCGGTTCACAAGCTGCGGATCCAACGCAGGTTGGGAAAAATCAAAAATAAAAGAATGGACGTGAGAGACGCTTTGTACTGTTTGTGTTATTAAATCAAATTTGTTCATCTCCAGGTAACTCCATCTTTTTCAGCTCTGCTCGCTCACTTTTGAAAGGAAAGGAGACTGATCTTGACGTCGGCGTTGGTTTTTCCAACGAAACGAAGAAGTTTTGGATTGAGATTTCACATAAGCATTGCACAATGATCTTGGAAGAGGTCCTTTCCTATGACACACTTAGTCGGAAGTGAATTTTCACGCCCACCGACTACCAGTAGGCCAGTCCACGGCGCCCTAATCTGATTCCATTGCTCTTTCTCTTATCCTTGGTCCCGTTAGATGGTTCTCGAACCAAATGCAGCCAAAGCCAAGTTTCAAGAAAACCGAGAGACTTCAGCAACAACTCATCGCTATCAAAAGGTTCAGTGTGACAAATCGTAACACCTGTCGGCTAGGCATGACTTGACATCTCCACTGAACCTTTGTGCAAGACGAAGCCCCTCCTACCTCCTGACTTGATATCCTATGCATACGTATAATTGTTTTTTCTACAAGTTCTGTCTACAAAGTAAATCTCGAATAGTTGAATCCAGATTATTAGGCTTAGTTGGTTTAGCTGTGGTTCTTTTTCTGTTCAGCTGAGCATCCCGTATCTCTCTGCTGCAGGGATCATGTCCATGCCAGTTTGCGTTCGTGCCATGTGTTGTATCCTCTTTGTACTCATTTCTCTTCCTTCTATCAACGAAAAGATACACACGCTTTGCGTATTCGCGAAAAGGATTATTAGTTTTTGAGAGAGGGATGCAAAAGGGCTTAACTGCTTTGTCTCATCTCATCAATCCAGAAAATCTTATAAAGGCAGACCATAAAGGATACAACAGATTACTCTTGCGCTATAGTACAACTCAAATTTCTTTTACGGAACCTCATCACAGACGGTGTGCTCCTACAATTTCATTAAAAAGAAACAATATTGGTCTAACTTGTAAGGAAAATTAGGCCGAAAGTCACATAACTACATGGTCAGTTGGAGAACAACCATGTAAAAACCCTAACAACAAACACAAACACCGCTTAAACGAAGCTAACCTCTACAACCAAGCGCAACCCGCCAACTGTGGGCCAAAAAGACCCGGGACAGGAAGAAGAGGCTCTTCAACAACACCATCAAGAGGTAAATGATGCCGTCGGGCGCCAACGTCACCGGCACCGAACCCCGGGCAATGGACCAGAAGCCGGCCTCGGTCTTTCTCGACGACAGAAAAACAGTGTATATCTTTCGTTCCATATCTCCCTCGAGATAATCATCGAGAGACGAGATAGGCATGTGCGGTATGCCCTGAACGAATGCTGACGCATGACCGCGCAGCACCCTTGTTTCCAAACCACTGGCCTTGGACCATGGATTAGGTTGCACGTCCACGAAGCCGATCCAATCCTTTAGCATGTTTCCAATCTCTGGTGGAGTACCGACAATTGAAGAAAAGATGAGCTGCCGTTCTCTTTCGCAAAGATGAATATATCCATGAAAAGTTTGTCGGTGACTGAACCGCTTGCTCACTTGTTGGTTACAAAAAACGTACACTGCATCTCTGTACGCATTCCGTTGGAGCGGTGCTCGGTTCAACAATGGCGTCCGGCTTGGTTGTTGTATCCCAGCCACTGGCTTCCGCTCCAGCCATTTCCTCTCCTATAAATGCCAGCCCTTCCCTCCTCCTTGCAGCACCAGCAGCTAACGCCGAGCACTTCGTCTCACTCTCACCACGTAAGATGTTCTACTCCTTCTAGTGTTTCTATGGTAATCCGTCAGTCACATCTTTACAAAATCAGTGACGGTGTGTATCTCTCGTTCTCTCTTGATCGTAGCCAGCTGAAGCGATGGCCTCCGACGGCGGCATGGCAGCGCTTCTGAGGAACAAGATGTTCGTCTCCTGCGTGATGCTCCTCGTGGTCCTCCTGATGGCCACGCAGATAGCGGCGGCGGGCGGCGGGGCACGCCGGCTCCTGTGGTGCGGCTATAGAAACTGCAACTGCCGCACTTGCCCCATATATGGGTGGGCGTGCTGCGGCATGTGTTGCCCGCCTTAGGGCGCGGGCGGCGGCACGCACTACAACGTCGCACCTTTGCTTCGATCGCTCTGTTAAAGGTTTGAATAACGTACACATGTAGTACGAGGTTACATGTGGCTGCTGCTGTTTCAACGGTAGTGGTCGTCGTTGTCATCGTCGGTGGTTCTGGTGACGATTTTTACAGTTTACTACTAGTATATGAACGAAAATGCTTCTTCATCTGTCTGGTCTATTGCTTGCCATGTGATGTGAGCTTTCCTATGTCGTTGCCTCCCCATGTTTCGTGATTTCGTCTGGTCATGTTTTGGCTAGAGTGGGAGTATTGTACGCACATGTTACTTTGCTCTCGGTGACGTGATCCCAGGCTACCACCCGTCTCTACGGGCACGCAAGGGCGATGGATTTTAGCCTCCGTAACGGGGGTTCCGGCAGCGTGCTCCGCGGTGGGGCTTGGAGTGCTCGACCTGGCCTAAGGTGACGTCTACAACAGCGGACCTTTTCTTTTCTGACACACAAACTGTGGGATTTATTGGTTCAAAATGAAGCATTAAGACGATACAAACACATGAGAACACACACGGCCTCTGCAAAGTTATAATGCACATAGCCAACATCAACACGCACAAAAACACGCTGACAATGAATAAAAAAAAACACGCTGACAACTACTCCCTCCGTTCCAAATTACTCATCGTGGTTTTAGTTCAAATTTGAACTAAAATCACGACGAGTAATTTGGAATTTGAACTAAAACCACGATGAGTAATTTGGAACGGAGGGAGTTGCAAAGTCATATAAGACCAAAGTTATACGTGGGTGGGCAAAAAATTCTACTTGACATGTGCTTGATGACTCAACTTCTACTTAACGTCGTTAAAAAAAACGACTTGATGTGTGGGTTCCGCTTGTGCCCTTCATTCGAGGTGCCCCATATGACTGGCCTAAAATGGATGCATGGGCGGTCTGGACTCTCGATGGCATGTGATCAGTGATGATGGCACGCTTCCCTTAGATGTAGTGTGAGCATGGTTTTAGTTTTTCTTTTTTTGAATTTTTTTTGATCCATTCATCAAAGATCATGGCAGTACAAAGAACATATGAAGTAACAAAAGTTAGATTCATGTCCATAGACCACCTGGCGACGACTACAATCACTTGAGCAAATGGAAGGTGCGCCGCCATCATCGCCCTCCCTCGCCCGAGTTGGCTAAATCTTATTATAGTAGTAGTCGGAGGGTCGTCGTGCTATGGCCCCAAAGGTACAGCGCACTAGAACAGCAATCGTCGCCGATGAAGAGAAATGTAGATCGGAAGGATCTAATCCGTAGACACATGAACACGACGAACGAAGGCCGGATCCACGTCGATCCACCAAAGAGAAACGCCGACCGAATCCCGCAAGATCCGCCGGAGACACACCTCCACACGCACTCCAACAATACAAGATGCACATCCAGGACGGGGCTAGGCGAGGAGAACCTTGTTCATCTTCAAGGAGCATTCGCGGCCTCGTCTTCCTGGGTAGGACACAAACCCTAAACAAACTAAAAAATATATAAAATAAAGCATGAGCTCTCTCTCCAACAAGGGCCAGGATCCACCACACCTCCATGGCCCTAAGGCCACAGAGGACGAGCCAGATCGGCGGTGGCACCGGAGGGAGGCGGGGAAACCCTAAATGCATGGGGCCTTTCTTTCTTTCCCGGGAAGAGAGAAAAGGAGCATGGTTCTAGTTGTTGGGGAACGTAGTAATTTAAAAAAAATTCCTACGCACACGCAAGATCATGGTGATGCATAGCAACGAGAGGGGAGAGTGTTGTCCACGTACCCTCGTAGACCGAAAGCGGAAGCGTTAGCACAACGCGGTTGATGTAGTCGTACGTCTTCACGATTCGACCGATCCAAGTACCGAACGTACGGCACCTCCGAGTTCAGCACACGTTCAGCTCGATGACGTCCCGCGAACTCCGATCCAGCAGAGCTTCACGGGAGAGTTCCGTCAGCACGACGGCGTGATGACGCTGATGATGTTGCTACCGACGCAGGGCTTCACCTAAGCACCGCTACGATATGACCGAGGTGGAATATGGTGGAGGGGGGCACCGCACACGGCTGGGAGAGATAAACAGATCAACTTGTGTGTCTAGAGGTGCCCCCTGCCCCCGTATATAAAGGAGCAAGGGGGGAGAGGCGGCCGGCCAAGGAGGGCGCGCCAAGGGGGAGTCCTACTCCCACCGGGAGTAGGACTCCTCCTTTCCTTGTTGGAGTAGGAGAAGGGAAGGAAGGGAGAGAGGAGGAGAAGGCAAAAGGGGGGCGCCGCCCCTCCTTCCTTGTCCAATTCGGACTAGAGGGGGAGGGGGCGCGCGGCTGCCCTAGTTGCCCCTCCTCTTCTCCCAATAAGGCCCATGAGGCCCAATTAACTCCCCGGGGGGTTTCGGTAACCCCCCGGTACTCTGGTATATGTCTGAAACCTTCCGGAACCTTTCCGGTGCCCGAACATAGTCGTCCAATATATCGATCTTTACGTCTCGACCATTTCGAGACTCCTTGTCATGTCCGTGATCATATCCGGGACTCCGAACTACCTTCGGTACATCAAAACACAAAAACTCATAATACCGATGGTCACCAAACTTTAAGCGTGCGGACCCTACGGGTTCGAGAACTATGTAGACATGACCGAGACACGTCTCCGGTCAATAACCAATAGCGGAACCTGGATGCTCATATTGGCTCCCACATATTCTACGAAGATCTTTATCGGTCAAACCGCATAACAACATACGTTGTTCCCTTTGTCATCGGTATGTTACTTGCCCGAGATTCGATCGTCGGTATCTCAATACCTAGTTCAATCTTGTTATTGGCAAGTCTCTTTACTCGTTATGTAATGCATCATCCCGCAACTAACTCATTATTCACATTGCTTGCAAGGCTTATAGTGATGTGCATTACCGAGAGGGCCCAGAGATACCTCTCCGACAATCGGAGTGACAAATCCTAATCTCGAAATACGCCAACTCAACAAGTACCTTCGGAGACACCTGTAGAGCACCTTTATAATCACCCAGTTACGTTGTGACGTTTGGTAGCACACAAAGTGTTCCTCCGGTAAACGGGAGTTGCATAATCTTATAGGCATGGGAACATGTATAAGTCATGAAGAAAGCAATAGCAACATACTAAACGATCAAGCGCTAAGCTAACGGAACGGGTCAAGTCAATCACATCATTCTCCTAATGATGTGATCCCGTTAATCAAATGACAACTCATGTCCATGGCTAGGAAACTCAACCATCTTCGATTAACGAGCTAGTCAAGTAGAGGCATATAGTGACACTATGTTTGTCTATGTATTCACACATGTATTATGTTTCCGGTTAATACAATTCTAGCATGAATAATAAACATTTATCATGATATGAGGAAATAAATAATAACTGTATTATTGCCTCTAGGGCATATTTCCTTCAGTCTCCCACTTGCACTAGAGTCAATAATCTAGATTACACGGTAATGATTCTAACACCCATGGAGTTTTGGTACTGATCATGTTTTGCTCGTGGAAGAGGCTTAGTCAACGGGTCTGCAACATTCAGATCCGTATGTATCTTGCAAATCTCTATGTCTCCCACCTGGACTTGGTCCCAGATGGAATTGAAGCGTCTCTTGATGTGCTTGGTTCTCTTGTGAAATCTGGATTCCTTTGCCAAGGCAATTGCACCAGTATTGTCACAAAAGATTTTCATTGGACCCGATGCGCTAGGTATGACACCTAGATCGGATATGAACTCCTTCATCCTGTAACATCCCAAATTTCCAATTTGGTATGCTATACATAGATCATCATTGCATATCATGTTTTATTGCATTTTGACAAATCCTCGATAAATCCTAAGCAACTCAAGGACCCTCGGAGAGAGTTGGGGATTTTCTCGAATTTTCATATTTGATTTTTCAAACGAGGATTGGGATTTTAATTATTTTTCTCTCCGGAAAAATATTTCATTTTAAATAAACGAGAGGAGAAAATATGACTTCTCCAAAACAATTGAAATACTGGAGGAAAAATGTTAAAATCATTATCTGGAATTTATTGGATTTTATTTGCAATTTTTGTTGCATTTAAAAATATGCATGTTTTCAAAATATTTATTTTTGATTTTAAAATGTTCACCCTATTCTAGATTTTCTAACTAGACGGGGAAAATTTATTTCATATTTTTCTGATTTTTATTTATTTTTCTATGCAATTTTCTTCGCGGACCTTTTAAAAAAAAATAGACGCCCGCGCCGAGTGGGCCAAAAGGCCAGCCGACGGCCCGCCCCGCGGCGTCCTCTTCCCGCACGGCCGCCGGAGTCCGGCCTCGCCACGACGCCGCCGCCGCCTCGGTTGCCCCTCCCCCAAGCCGCCCTCGCCCCCCTCCATATATAGCCCCCCTCTCCTCCTCCCCCGAACGCCGCCGCCCGCCGCACCCGCCGCCCCGTCGCCGCACCCGCGCCGCGCCGCCGCCGCCCGCACGCGCCGCCGCTCGCCGAGCCCCGCGCCGCCGCCACTCGCCGCCCCGCCGCCGCCCCTCGCCCGCCGAGCCCCGAGCCCCGCACCCCGCCCCGCCGGAGCCCCTCGCCGGAGTAGCCCCGTCGAGGTACTGCCTCACTGCCGTTTTGCGTTGACCGGTTTTTTTTCTAAAAAAAACCCTAGATCGGTTTTTTTTGGTTTTCTTATTTTACGAGCGTTCATCGAACCGTTCGTTTTAACGAACGCATTCGTCGGTTTTTCTCTGTTAACGAACGTCCGTTCTTTAACCGTTCATCCGTTTTTCTTTTTCGGCGGATTATCTCGTTATTTTCTCAGATTCGATTTCTGATCGAATCTTCGTTTCTGTTTAACTTCTCGCTCGTTTATCGGAACCAGGTGATTCAAGCGCCTAGAGTTTCGTCTCGAAATTCTCTTTCCGTTTAACCTACTCAAACAAGATTTTGCCACAGTAAAATTTGACCTAGATCCAGATTAGCAAACGAAGTTTCTTTCTTCCGCCGTTTGACTTTCGTTGCTTCTTTCGAGTTGATTCTTTTTGCAAACCGGAGTTCTTAAGTTGAACTTTCTGGTTGGATTTTTCATTCGAGTTTTACCTGTGCATTAGTTGAGTACTGATTGTATGCTTGTTTGTTTGCGATAGAGTACCCGGAGTGTGCCGCTTGTTACTTCGAATCGCTAGGTTTTGCGGATCATCAGCAAGGCAAGTAACACTTTGATCATACCCCGTTCATACCCAGCTTTTATTGCATTAGATCTTTTCCTCAAACACATTGCATGATTAGGATCTAATAAACTGTGGGTATTGGGAAGTAGCTGAGGTAGTACCTATTATCTGTTTTTCTATCAAACCCTTGGGAGTTACTTCTACGTTGTTTTTATTATTGCCATGCTATGCCTGTAGACGTGGATTGGGTTTGAGTGAAATTCATGACAGATGTGAGATTTTTAAATAATGGTTTACTTAAGGTGGCAACTTAAACTCACATCTGGGTGGATTGAGGTACCTGGGTATTCCAGGATTGCCTGTTTTTCTTTTGGACCGCCACCCAGGTTCAAAGGGATCATGAGATTTTTCATGCTAGAAACTTCCCTGTGCAGCCGCAAGCTATTATGGGCTCTAGCATAGTTGACTAAGTTGTGTGAACTCTTACAGTGGTAGACTAGCAGATGTAGGGGAAAGTAGGTGTAACGGTCTACCCATACGTAAGGTGCGAACACTTCTGAAAGACTGTGTCTTGGTCATCCGTTACTCAAACACCATGTAGTGCGAGTAATCCAACGAAGGAGATCAAGTCTTGTGGGAAAAGTGCACAAACCTCTGCAGAGTGTACAAACTGATCATGATTAGCTGTGTCCCCGGTTATGGACAACTTGAGTATCTAGTACTTGGATTATCATGTGAATCTCAACACTATGTTACTTCTAATTAATTTTGTTGGGTTATTGATGACTTTTAATTGGGATTGAGATGCTGTCAACCATCTCAATGTTTCACAACCACCATGATAGTTAAATAAAATTTATTCCTTTGAAGTAGGATAAAATTGGCTTTTTGCAAAACTGTAACCATAGAGCTTTCCACCAGCCATATATGCATATAGAATAGCATTATTATTGTTCATTGTTCTCTATGTGTTACATTGCCAGCATATCCTATGTGCTGACCCGTTTTCGGGCTGCAACGTTTCATGTTGCAGACTTTTCAGACGACGAGTAAGGTGCCTTAGGTCGTGGTCTTATACTCAGTGATGCCGCTGGAGTTGATGGACTCACTTACCTTCCAAGTCTTCCGCTGTTATCGTTATTAGATGGCCTTAAGCCATGTTTTTCATACTTAATCTCTATGGAGATATCCGAAGTAATAAGTGTGTGATTGCTACTCTGTTATAAATCCTCCATTTGTACTGTGTGTGTCAGCATTACTGATCCAGGGATGACACTGGTGCACAGCAGCACAGGCCATTTGAGGTCTGGTCGCTACACATCCAGACTCCTTCATTTGCTGCTTCCGAAGCTGCTATGTACTCCGCTTGACATGTAGATCCCGCCACAACGCTTTGTTTAGAACTGCACCAACTGACAGCTCCACCGTTCAATGTAAACACGTATCCGGTTTGCGATTTAGAATCGTCCGGATCAGTGTCAAAGCTTGCATCGACGTAACCATTTACGACTAGCTCTTTATCACCTCCATAAACGAGAAACATATCCTTAGTCCTTTTCAGGTATTTCAGGATGTTCTTGACCGCTGTCCAGTGATCCACTCCTGGATTACTTTGGTACCTCCCTGCTAAGCTAATAGCAAGGCACACATTAGGTCTGGTACATAGCATTGCATACATGATAGAGCCTATGGCTGAAGCATAGGGAACATCTTTCATTTTCTCTCTATCTTCTACAGTGGTCGGGCATTGAGTCTGACTCAACTTCACACCTTGTAACACAGGCAAGAACCCTTTCTTTGCTTGATCCATTTTGAACTTTTTCAAAACTTTGTCAAGGTATGTGCTTTGTGAAAGTCCTATCAAGCGTCTTGATCTATCTCTATAGATCTTGATGCCCAATATGTAAGCAGCTTCACCGAGGTCTTTCATTGAAAAACTCTTATTCAAGTAACCTTTTATGCTATCCAGAAATTCTATATCATTTCCAATCAGTAATATGTCATCCACATATAATATTAGAAATGCTACAGAGCTCCCACTCACTTTCTTGTAAATACAGGTTCTCCAAAAGTCTGTATAAAACCATATGCTTTGATCACACTATCAAAACGTTTATTCCAACTCCGAGAGGTTTGCACCAGTCCATAAATGGATCGCTGGAGCTTGCACACTTTGTTAGCTCCCTTTGGATTGACAAAACCTTCCGGCTGCATCATATACAAATCTTCTTCCAGAAATCCATTCAGGAATGCAGTTTTGACATCCATTTTCCAAATTTCATAATCATAAAATGCGGCAATTGCTAACATGATTCAGACAGACTTAAGCATCGCTACGGGTGAGAAAGTCTCATCGTAGTCAACTCCCTGAACTTGTCGAAAACCTTTTGCAACAAGTCGAGCTTTGTAGACAGTAACATTACCGTCAGCGTCAGTCTTCTTCTTGAAGATCCATTTATTCTCTATGGCTTGCCGATCATTGGGCAAGTCAACCAAAGTCCACACTTTGTTCTCATACATGGATCCCATCTCATATTTCATGGCCTCAAGCCATTTTGCGGAATCTGGGCTCACCATTGCTTCTTCATAGTTCGTAGGTTCGCCTTGCTCAAGTAACAGGACCTCCAGAATAGGATTACCGTACCACTCTGGTGCGGATCTTACTCTGGTTGACCTACGAGGTTCGGTAGTAACTTGATCTGAAGTTATAGGATCATCATCATTAGCTTCCTCACTAATTGGTGCAGGAGTCACAGAAACAGATTTCTGTGATGAACTACTTTCCAATAAGGGAGTAGGTATAGTTACCTCATCAAGTTCTACTTTCCTCCCACTCACTTCTTTCGAGAGAAACTCCTTCTCTAGAAAGGATCCATTCTTAGCAACGAATGTCTTGCCTTCGGATCCATGATAGAAGGTGTACCCAACAGTTTCCTTAGGGTACCCTATGAAGACACATTTCTCTGATTTGGGTTCGAGCTTATCAGGTTGAAGCTTTTTCACATAAGCATCGCAGCCCCAAACTTTAAGAAACGACAACTTTGGTTTCTTGCCAAACCACAGTTCATAAGGCATCGTCTCAACGGATTTCGATGGTGCCCTATTTAACGTGAATGCAGCCGTCTCTAAAGCATAACTCCAAAACGATAGCGGTAAATCAGTAAGAGACATCATAGATCGCACCATATCTAGTAAAGTACGATTACGACGTTCGGACACACCATTACCTGTGGTGTTCCGGGTGGCGTGAGTTGCGAAACTATTCCGCATTGTTTCAAATGTAGACCAAACTCGTAACTCAAATATTCTCCTCCACGATCAGATCGTAGAAACTTTATTTTCTTGTTACGATGATTTTCCACTTCACTCTGAAATTCTTTGAACTTTCAAATGTTTTTTCAGATTTATGTTTCATTAAGTAGATATACCCATATCTGCTCAAATCATCTGTGAAGGTGAGAAAATAACGATACCCGCCGCGAGCCTCAATATTCATCGGACCACATACATCAGTATGTATGATCCCCAACAAATCTGTTGCTTGCTCCATTGTTCCGGAGAACGGCGTTTTAGTCATCTTGCCCATAAGGCATGGTTCGCAAGTACCAAGTGATTCATAATCAAGTGATTCCAAAAGTCCATCAGTATGGAGTTTCTTCATGCGCTTTACACCAATATGACCCAAATGGCAATGCCACAAATAAGTTGCACTATCATTATCAACTCTGCATCTTTTGGCTTCAACATTATGAATATGTGTATCACTACTATCGAGATTCAACAAAAATAGACCACTCTTCAAGGGTGCATGACCATAAAAGATATTACTCATATAAATAGAACAACCATTATTCTCAGATTTAAATGAATAACCGTCTCGCATCAAACAAGATCCAGATATAATGTTCATGCTCACCGCTGGCACCAAATAACAATTATTTAGGTCTAAAACTAATCCCGAAGGTAGATGTAGAGGTAGCGTGCCGACGGCGATCACATCGACATTGGAACCATTTCCCACGCACATCGTCACCTCGTCCTTAGCCAGTGTTCGCTTAATCCGTAGTCCCTGTTTCGAGTTGCAAATATTAGCAACAGAACCAGTATTAAATACCCAGGTGCTACTGCGAGCTCTAGTAAGGTACACATCAATAACATGTATATCACATATACCTTTGTTCACCTTTCCATCCTTCTTATCCGCCAAATACTTGGGGCAGTTCCGCTTCCAGTGACCAGTCTGCTTGCAGTAGAAGCACTCAGTCTCATGCTTACGTCCAAACTTGGGTTTCTTCTCTTGAGCAGCAACTTGTTTGTCGTTCTTCTTGAAGTTTTCCTTCTTCTTCCCTTTACCCTTTTTCTTGAAACTGGTGGTCTTGTTGACCATCAACACTTGATGCTCCTTCTTGATTTCTACCTCCGCAGCCTTTAGCATTGCGAAGAGCTCGGGAATTGTCTTATCCATCCCTTGCATATTATAGTTCATCACGAAGCTCTTGTAGCTTGGTGGCAGTGATTGAAGAATTCTGTCAATGACACTATCATCCGAAAGATAACTCCCAGTTGAATCAAGTGATTGTTATACCCAGACATTTTGAGTATATGTTCACTGACATAACTATTCTCCTCCATCTTGCAGCTGTAGAACTTATTGGAGACTTCATATCTCTCAATCCAGGCATTTGCTTGAAATGTTAACTTCAACTCCTGGAACATCTCATATGCTCCATGACGTTCAAAACATCGTTGAAGTCCCGTTTCTAAGCCGTAAAGCATGGCACACTGAACTATCGAGTAGTCATCAGCTTTGCTCTGCCAGACGTTCTTAACGTTGTCAGTTGCATCTGCAGTAGGCCTGGCACCCAGCGGTGCTTCCAGGACGTAATTCTTCTGTGCAGCAATGAGGATAATCCTCAAGTTACGGACCCAGTCCGTGTAATTGCTACCATCATCTTTCAACTTTGCTTTCTCAAGGAACGCATTAAAATTCAACATAACAACAGCACGGGCCATCTATCTACAACAACATAGACAAGCAAAATACTATCAGGTACTAAGTTCATGATAAATTTAAGTTCAATTAATCATATTACTTAAGAACTCCCACTTAGATAGACATCTCTCTAATCATCTAAGTGATCACGTGATCCAAATCAACTAAACCATGTCCGATCATCACGTGAGATGGAGTAGTTTTCAATGGTGAGAATCACTATGTTGATCATATCTACTATATGATTCACGCTCAACCTTTCGGTCTCAGTGTTCCGAGGCCATATCTGCATATGCTAGGCTCGTCAAGTTAACCCGCATATTCTGCGTGTGCAAAACTGGCTTGCACCCGTTGTAGATGGACGTAGAGCTTATCACATCCGATCATCACGTGGTGTCTCGGCACGACGAACTTTGGCAACGGTGCATACTCGGAGAACACTTTTATCTTGAAATTTAGTGAGAGATCATCTTATAATGCTACCATCAATCAAAGCAAAATAAGATGCATAAAGGATAAACATCACATGCAATCAATATAAGTGATATGATATGGCCATCATCATCTTGTGCTTGTGATCTCCATCTCCGAAGCACCGTCATGATCACCATCGTCACCGGTGCGACACCTTGATCTCCATCATAGCATCGTTGTCGTCTCGCCAACTATTGCTTCTACGACTATCGCTACCGCTTAGTGATAAAGTAAAGCAATTACAGGGCAATTGCATTGCATACAATAAAGCGACAACCATATGGCTCCTGCCAGTTGCCGATAACTCGGTTACAAAACATGATCATCTCATACAATAAAATATAGCATCATGCCTTGACCATATCACATCACAACATGCCCTGCAAAAACAAGTTAGACGTCCTCTACTTTGTTGTTGCAAATTTTACGTGGCTGCTACAGGCTGAGCAAGAACCGTTCTTACCTACACATCAAAACCACAACGATAGTTCGTCAAGTTAGTGTTGTTTTAACCTTCTCAAGGACCGGACGTAGTCACACTCAGTTCAACTAAAGTTGGAGAAACTGACACCCGCCAGCCACCTATGCGCAAAGCACGTCGGTAGAACCAGTCTCGCCTAAGCGTACGCGTAATGTCGGTCCGGGCCGCTTCATCCAACAATACCGCCGAACCGAAGTATGACATGCTGGTAAGCAGTATGACTTGTATCGCCCACAACTCACTTGTGTTCTACTCGTGCATATAACATCTACGCATAAACCTGGCTCGGATGCCACTGTTGGGGAACGTAGTAATTTCAAAAAAATTCCTACGCACACGCAAGATCATGGTGATGCATAGCAACGAGAGGGGAGAGTGTTGTCCACGTACCCTCGTAGACCGAAAGCGGAAGCGTTAGCACAACGCAGTTGATGTAGTCGTACGTCTTCACGATCCGACCGATCCAAGTACCGAACGTACGGCACCTTGATACATCTACAACGTATCTATAATTTTTGATTTTTCCATGCTATTATATATTCTGTTTTGGATGTTTAATGGGCTTATTTATACACTTTTATATTATTTTGGGGACTAACCTATTAACCGGAGGCCCAACCCAAATTGCTGTTTTTTTTGCCTATTTCAGTGTTTCGCATAAAAAGAATATCAAACGGAGTCCAAACGGAATGAAACCTTCGGGAACGTGATTTTTGGAACAAACGTGATCCAGAGGACTTGGAGTGGACGTCAAGCAACAGACGAGGAGTCCACGAGGTAGGGGGGCGCGCCTACCCCCCCAGGCGCGCCCTCCACCCTCGTGGGCCCCTCGTGGGTCCACCGACCTACTTCTTCCTCCTATATATACCTACGTACCCCCAAACCATCAGAAGCGACCATGAAAACCTAATTCCACCGCTGCAACGTTCTGTACCCATGAGATCCCATCTTGGGGCCTTTTCGGCGTCCTGCCGGAGGGGGCATTGATCACGGAGGGCTTCTACATCAACACCATAGCCTGTCCGATGATGTGTGAGTAGTTTACCTCAGACCTTCGGGTCCATAGTTATTAGCTAGATGGCTTCTTCTCTCTCTTTGAATCTCAATACAAAGTTCTCCTCGATTCTCTTAGAGATCTATTTGATGTAACTCTTCTTTTGTGGTGTGTTTGTCGAGATCCGATGAATTGTGGGTTTATGATCAAGATTATCTATGAACAATATTTGAATCTTCTCTGAATTCTTTTATGTATGATTGGTTATCTTTGCAAGTCTCTTTGAATGATCAGCTTGGTTTGGCCTACTAGATTGATCTTTCTTGCAATGGGAGAAGTGCTTAGCTTTGGGTTGAATCTTGCGGTGTCCTTTCCCATTGACAGCAGGGGCAGCAAGGCACGTATTGTATTGTTGCCATCGAGGATAAAAAGATGGGGTTTATATCATATTGCATGAGTTTATCCCTCTACATCATGTCATCTTGCTTAAAGCGTTACTCTGTTCTTATGAACTTAATACTCTAGATGCATGCTGGATAGCGGTCGATGTGTGGAGTAATAGTAGTAGATGCAGAATCGTTTCGGTCTACTTGTCACGGACGTGATGCCTATATACATGATCATACCTAGATATTCTCATAACTATGCTCAATTCTATCAATTGCTTGACAGTAATTTGTTCACCCACCGTAATACTTACGCTATCTTGAGAGAAGCCACTAGTGAAACCTATGGCCCCCGGGTCTATTTTCCATCATATTAATCTCCCGTTATTTCCATTACTGTTTACTTGCTTTCTTTACTTTTACTCTTTCTCATAAAAATACCAAAAATATTATCTTATCATCTCTATCAGATCTCACTCTCGTAAGTGACCGTGAAGGGATTGACAACCCCTTTATCGCGTTGGTTGCGAGGTTCTTATTTGTTTGTGTAGGTGCAAGGGACTTGAGCGTGACGTCCTACTGGATTGATACCTTGGTTCTCAAAAACTGAGGGAAATACTTACGCTACTTTACTGCATCACCCTTTCCTCTTCAAGGGAAAACCAACGCAGTGCTCAAGAGGTAGCAAGAAGGATTTCTGGCGCCGTTGCCGGGGAGGTGTGCGCCAAGTCATGTCAAGACATACCAAGTACCCATCACGAACTCTTATCCCTCGCATTACATTATTTGCCATTTGCCTCTCGTTTTCCTCTCCCCCACTTCACCCTTGCCATTTTATTTGCCCTCTCTTTTCTGTTCGCCTCTTTTTTTGCTTGCTTCTTGTTTGCTTGTGTGTTGGATTGCTTGCTTGTCACGATGGCTCAAGACAATACTAAATTGTGTGACTTTGCCAATACCAACAACAATGATTTTCTTAGCACTCCGATTGCTCCTCTTACCGAAGCTGAATCTTGTGAAATTAATGTTGCTTTGTTGAATCTTGTCATGAAAGATCAATTCGCCGGCCTTCCTAGTGAAGATGTCGCTACCCATCTAAATAGCTTTGTTGATTTGTGTGATATGCAAAAGAAGAAAGATGTGGACAATGATATTGTTAAATTGAATCTATTTCCGTTTTCTCTTAGAGATCGTGCTAAAACTTGGTTTTCGTCTTTGCCTAAAAATAGTATTGATTCTTGGAATAAGTGCAAAGATGCTTTTATCTCTAAGTATTTTCCTCCCGCTAAAATCATCTCTCTTAGAAACGATATTATGAATTTTAAGGAACTTGATCATGAACATGTTGCACAAGCTTGGGAGAGGATGAAATTAATGATACATAATTGCCCTACTCATGCTTTGAATGTGTGGATGATTATACAAAATTTCTATGCCGGATTGAATTTTGCTTCTAGAAATCTTTTAGATTCGGCCGCGGGAGGCACTTTTATGGAAATCACTTTAGGAGAAGCTACTAAACTCCTAGATAATATTATGGTTAATTATTCTCAATGGCATACCGAAAGATCTACTAGTAAAAAAGTGCATGCGATAGAAGAAATTAATGTGTTGAGTGGAAAGATGGATGAACTTATGAAATTGTTTGCCAATAAGAGTGTTTCTTCTGATCCTAATGATATGCCTTTGTCTACTCTGATTGAGAATAATAATGAATCTATGGATGTGAATTCTGTTGGTAGGAATAATTTCGGTAACAACGCTTATAGAGGAAACTTTAACCCTAGGTCGTATCCTAGTAACTCCTCTAATAATTATGGTAATTCCTACAACAACTCTTATGGAAATTATAATAAGATGCCCTCTGATTTTGAGACTAGTGTTAAAGATTTTATGAATTCACAAAAGAATTTCAATGCTTTGCTTGAAGAAAAATTGCATAAGATTGATGAATTGGCTAGGAACATGGATAGACTTTCTCTTGATGTTGATTCTTTGAAACTTAGATCTATTCCACCTAAGCATGATATCAATGAGTCTCTCAAAGCCATGAGAATTTCCATTGATGAGTGCAAAGAAAGAACCGCTAGGATGCGTGCTAAGAAAGATTGCTTTGTAAAAGCGTGTTCTTCTAATTTTCATGAGAATAAAGATGAAGATCTAAAAGTTATTGATGTGTCCCCTATTAAATCTTTGTTTTGCAATATGAATCTTGATAATGATGGGACTGGAGATGAGTCAACTTTAGTTAGAAGGCGTCCCAAAAATTCAGAGTTTTTAGATCTTGATGCAAAAATTGGTAAAAGTGGGATTGAAGAGGTTAAAACTTTAGATAGCAATGAACCCACTATTTTGGATTTCAAGGAATTTAATTATGATAATTGCTCTTTGATAGATTGTATTTCCTTGCTGCAATCCGTGCTAAATTCTCCGCATGCTTATAGTCAAAATAAAGCTTTTACTAAACATATCGTTGATGCTTTGATGCAATCTTATGAAGAAAAGCTTGAGTTGGAAGTTTCTATCCCTACAAAACTTTATGATGAGTGGGAACCTACTATTAAAATTAAAATTAAAGATCATGAATGCTATGCTTTGTGTGATTTGGGTGCTAGTGTTTCCACGATTCCAAAAACTTTATGTGATTTGTTAGGTTGCCGCGAATTTGATGATTGCTCTTTAAACTTACACCTTGCGGATTCCACCATTAAGAAACCTATGGGAAGAATTAATGATGTTCTTATTGTTGCAAATAGGAACTATGTGCCCGTAGATTTTATTGTTCTTGATATAGATTGCAATCCTTCACGTCCTATTATTCTTGGTAGACCTTTCCTTAGAATGATCGGTGCAATTATTGATATGAAGGAAGGGAATATTAGATTCCAATTTCCGTTAAGGAAAGGCATGGAACACTTCCCTAGAAAGAAAATTAAATTACCATATTAAACTATTATGAGAGCCACTTATGGATTGCCTACTAAAGATGGCAATACCTAGATATATCCTTGCTTTTATGCCTAGCTAGGGGCGTTAAACGATAGAGCTTGTTGGGAGGCAACCCAATTTTAATTTTAGTTTTTTGCTTTTTGTTTCTGCTTAGGAATAAATCTTTGATCTATCCTCTGGTTAGATTTGTTTTTATATTTTAATTAGTGTTTGTGCCAAGTTAAACCTATAGGATCTTCTTGGATGATAGTTATTTGATCTTGCTGAAAATTCCAGAAACTTTCTGCTCACGAAAACAATTGTTAAAATCACCAGAACGTGATAAAATACTGATTCCAATTGCAGAAGATCATTAAACAAATTTTCTAGGTCGTCCTATTTTGGTAGAATTTTTGGAGTTCGATAAGTTTGCGTTAGTCACAGATTACTACAGACTGTTCTGTTTTTGACAGATTCTGTTTTTCGTGTGTTGTTTGCTTATTTTGATGAATCTATGGCTAGTAAAATAGTTTATAAACCATAGAGAAGTTGGAATACAGTAGGTTTAACACCAATATAAATAAATAATGATTTCAATACAGTACCTTGAAGTGGTATTTTGTTTTCTTTCGCTAACGGATCCCATGAGATTTTCTGTTAAGTTTTGTGTTGTGAAGTTTTCAAGTTTTGGGTAAAAGATTTGATGGATTATGGAACAAGGAGTGGCAAGAGCCTAAGCTTGGGGATGCCCAAGGCACCCCAAGGTAAATCCAAGGACACCAAAAAGCCAAAGCTTGGGGATGCCCCGGAAGGCATCCCCTCTTTCGTCCTCAACCATCGGTAACTTACTTGGAGCTATCTTTTTTATTCACCACATGATATGTGTTTTGCTTGGAGCGTCTTGTATGATTTGAGTCTTTGTTTGTTAGTTTGCCACAATCATCCTTGCTGTACATACCTTTTGAGAGAGACACACATGATTCGGAATTTGTTAGAATACTCTATGTGCTTCACTTATATCTTTTGAGCTATATAGTTTTTGCTCTAGTGCTTCACTTATACCTTTTAGAGCACGGCGGAGGTTGTATTTTATAGAAATTATTGATCTCTCATGCCTCACTTATATTATTTTTGAGAGTCTTAAACAGCATGGTAATTTGCTTTAATCGTGAAATTAATCTTCCATATTGAGTTCATTAAATATCATGAGAAGTTAGATACTTGATAAGTGTTTTGAGATATAAAGGTGGTAATATTAGAGTGTGCTAGTTGAGTAATTGTGAAATTGAGAAATACTTGTGTTAAAGTTGGCAAGTCCCGTAGCATGCACGTATGGTAAAAGTTGTGTGACAATTTTGACACATAGGTGTTCTTTTATTGCTTTCCTTATGAGTGGCGGTCGGGGACGAGCGATGGTCTTTTCCTACCAATCTATCCCTCTAGGGGCATGCGTAGTAGTACTTTGCTTCGAGGGCTAATAAACTTTTGCAATAAGTATATGAGTTCTTTATGACTAATGTGAGTCCATGGATTATATGCACTCGCAACCTTCCACAATTTTCTAGCCTCTACGGTACCGTGCATTGCCCTTTCTCACCTTGAGAATTTGTGCAAACTTCGCTGGTGCATCCAAACCCCGTGATATGATACGCTCTATCACACATAAGCCTCCTTATATCTTCCTCAAAACAGCCACCATACCTACCTATCATGGCATTTCCATAGCCATTCCGAGATATATTGTCATGCAACTTTCCACCGTCCCGTTTATTATGACACGCTTCATCATTGTCATATTGCTTTGCATGATCATGTAGTTGACATCGCATTTTTTGGCAATGCCACTATTCATAATTTTTTCATACATGTCACTCTTGATTCATCGCATATCCCGGTACACCGCCGGAGGCATTCACATAGAGTCATATTTTGTTCTAAGTATTGAGTTGTAATTGTTGAGTTGTAAATAATAAAAGTGTGATGATCATCATTATTAGAGCATTGTCCCATGTGAGGAAAGGATGATGGAGGCTATGATTCCCCCACAAGTCGGGATGAGATTCCAGACTAAATAAAAAAAAGAGGCCAAAGAAAAAAAAGGAGAAGGCCCAAAAAATGAGAGAAAAAGAGAGAAGGGACAATGTTACTATCCTTTTTCCACACTTGTGCTTCAAAATAAGCACTGTGATCTTCATGATAGAGAGTCTCCTATGTTGTCACTTTCATATACTAGTGGGAATTTTTCATTATAGAACTTGGCTTGTATATTCCAATGATGGGCTTCCTCAAAATGCCCTAGGTCTTCGTGAGCAAGCAAGTTGGATGCACACCCACTTAGTTTCTATTGTTGAGCTTTCATATATTTATAGCTCTAGTGCATATGTTGCATGCCAATCCCTACTCCTCTCATTGACATCAATTGATGGGCATCTCCATAGCCTATTGATTAGCCACGTCAATGTGAGACTTTCTACCTTTTTGTCTTCTCTCATAACCCCCATCATTATACTTTACTCCACCCATAGTGCTATATACATGGCTTGCGCTCATGTATTGCGTAAGAGTTGAAAAGGCTGAAGCGCGTTAAAAGTATGAACCAATTGCTCGGCTTGTCATCGGGGTTACGCTTGATGAGAACGTTTGTGTAGGGATAAGCTTTCTTTGGCTATGTTATTTTGATAAGACATAATTGCTTGGTTAGCATGTTCGAAGTATTATTGTTTTTATGTCAACATTAAACTTTTATCTTGAATCTTTCGGATCTAAATATTCATGCCACAATAAAAAGATTTACATTGAGAATTATGCTAAGAAGCATTCCACATCAAAAATTCTATTTTTATCATTTACCTACTCGAGGACAAGCAGGAATTAAGCTTGGGGATGCTTGATACGTCTCCAACGTATCTATAATTTTTGATTGTTCCATGCTATTATATATTCTGTTTTGGATGTTTAATGGGCTTATTTATAAACTTTTATATTATTTTGGGGACTAACCTATTAACCGGAGGCCCAGCCCAAATTGCTGTTTTTTTGCCTATTTCAGTGTTTCGCAGAAAAAGAATATGAAATGGAGTCCAAACGGAATGAAACCTTCAGGAACGTGATTTTTGGAACAAACGTGATCCAGAGGACTTGGAGTGGACGTCAAGCAACAGACGAGGAGCCCATGAGGTAGGGGGCGCGCCTACCCCCCCCCCCCCCCCCAGGCGCGCCCTCCACCCTCGTGGGCCCCTCGTGGGTCCACCGACCTACTTCTTCCTCCTATATATACCTACGTACCCCCAAACCATCAGAAGCGACCACGAAAACCTAATTGCACAGCCGCAACCTTCTGTACCCGTGAGATCCCATCTTGGGGCCTTTTCCGGTGTCCTACCGGAGGGGGCATTGATCACGGAGGGCTTCAACATCAACACCATAGCCTCTCCGATGATGTGTGAGTAGTTTACCTCAGACCTTCGGGTCCATAGTTATTAGCTAGATGGCTTCTTCTCTCTCTTTGAATCTCAATACAAAGTTCTCCTTGATTCTCTTGGAGATCTATTTGATGTAACTCTTCTTTTGCGGTGTGTTTGTCGAGATCCGATGAATTGTGGGTTTATGATCAAGATTATCTATGAACAATATTTGAATCTTCTATGAATTCTTTTATGTATGATTGGTTATCTTTGCAAGTCTCTTCGAATTATCAGTTTGGTTTGGCCTACTAGATTGATCTTTCTTGCAATGGGAGAAGTGCTTAGCTTTGGGTTGAATCTTGCGGCGTCCTTTCCCAGTAACAGCAGGGGCAGCAAGGCACGTACTGTATTGTTGCCATCGAGGATAAAAAGATGGGGTTTATATCATATTGCATGAGTTTATCCCTCTACATCATGTCATCTTGCTTAAAGCGTTACTCTGTTCTTATGAACTTAATACTCTAGATGCATGCTGGATAGCGGTCGATGTGTGGAGTAATAGTAGTAGATGCAGAATCGTTTCGGTCTACTTGTCACGGACGTGATGCCTATATACATGATCATACCTAGATATTCTCATAACTATGCTCAATTCTATCAATTGCTCGACAGTAATTTGTTCACCCACCGTAATACTTACGCTATCTTGAGAGAAGCCACTAGTGAAACCTATGGCCCCCGGGTCTATTTTCCATCATATTAATCTCCCGTTATTTCCATTACTGTTTACTTGCTTTCTTTACTTTTACTCTTTCTCATAAAAATACCAAAAATATTATCTTATCATCTCTATCAGATCTCACTCTCGTAAGTGACCGTGAAGGGATTGACAACCCCTTTATCGCGTTGGTTGCGAGGTTCTTATTTGTTTGTGTAGGTGCAAGGGACTTGAGCGTGACCTCCTACTGGATTGATACCTTGGTTCTCGAAAACTGAGGGAAATACTTACGCTACTTTACTGCATCACCCTTTCCTCTTCAAGGGAAAACCAATGCAGTGCTCAAGAGGTAGCACACCTCCAAGTTCAGCACACGTTCAGCTCGATGATGTCCCGCAAACTCCGATCCAGCTGAGCTTCACGGGAGAGTTCCGTTAGCACGACGGCGTGATGACGGTGATGATGTTGCTACCGACGCAGGGCTTCGCCTAAGCACCGCTACAATATGACCGAGGTGGAATATGGTGGAGGGGGGCACCGCACACGGCTGGGAGAGATCAACAGATCAACTTGTGTGTCTAGAGGTGCCCCTGCCCCCGTATATAAAGAAGCAAGGGGGGAGAGGCGGCCGGCCAAGGAGGGCGCGCCAAGGGGGGAGTCCTACTCCCACTGAGAGTAGGACTCCTCCTTTTCTTGTTGGAGTAGGAGAAGGGAAGGAAGGGAGAGAGGAGGAGAAGGAAAAAGGGGGGCGCCGCCCCCCCTTCCTTGTCCAATTCGGACTAGAGGGGGAGGGGGCACGCGTCTGCCCTAGTTGCCCCTCCTCTTCTCCCACTAAGGCCCATGAGGCCCAATTAACTCCCCGGGGGGTTCCGGTAACCCCCCGGTACTCCGGTATATGTCCGAAACCTTCCGAAACCTTTCCGGTGCCCGAACATAGTCGTCCAATATATCGATCTTTACGTCTCGACCATTTCGAGACTCCTTGTCATGTCCATGATCATATCCGGGACTCCGAATTACCTTCGGTACATCAAAACACAAAAACTCATAATACCGATCATCACCAAACTTTAAGCGTGCGGACCCTACGGGTTCGAGAACTATGTAGACATGACCGAGACATGTCTCCGGTCAATAACCAATAGCCGAACCTGTATGCTCATATTGGCTCCCACATATTCTATGAAGATCTTTATCGGTCAAACCGCATAACAACATACGTTTTTCCCTTTGTCATCGGTATGTTACTTGCCCGAGATTCGATCGTCGGTATCTCAATACCTAGTTCAATCTCGTTACCGGCAAGTCTCTTTACTCGTTATGTAATGCATCATCCCGCAACTAACTCATTAGTCACATTGCTTGCAAGGCTTATAGTGATGTGCATTACCGAGAGGGCCTAGAGATACCTCTCCGACAATCGGAGTGACAAATCCTAATCTCGAAATACGCCAACTCAACAAGTACCTTCGGAGACACCTGTAGAGCACCTTTATAATCACCCAGTTACGTTGTGACGTTTGGTAGCACACAAAGTGTTCCTCCGGTAAACGGGAGTTGCATAATCTCATAGTCATAGGAACATGTATAAGTCATGAAGAAAGCAATAGCAACATACTAAACGATCAAGTGCTAAACTAACGGAATGGGTCAAGTCAATCACATCATTCTCCTAATGATGTGATCCCGTTAATCAAATGACAACTCATGTCCATGGCTAGGAAACTCAACCATCTTCGATTAACGAGCTAGTCAAGTAGAGGCATACTAGTGACACTATGTTTGTCTATGTATTCACACATGTATTATGTTTCCGGTTAATACAATTCTAGCATGAATAATAAACATTTATCATGATACGAGGAAATAAATAATAACTGTATTATTGCCTCTAGGGCATATTTGCTTCACTAGTTGCATGGCTAAGTCCATGCCACGACTGTCTGCGCAGATGTATGCATCAAAGGTGGCGGGCGCACATGATGATGTCGGCTAGGTGGTGCTCTTTAAGTGTAGAGTTTCGAGTTCCAAGGTGAAAACTCCAGGCTTGTCCTTCGTCGGTTGAACCTAGCAATGGTGTCGCTCACGCGGTGTTCCTTTGTTGAAGGCATAACATGGAGTTTGCTCGAACTCCTCTCTGTGGTGAAAAATCATGATCTCACCTCTCTGTTGGTCCAACGACAATGGCACTCGTACGCCATTTGCTTCTCGGAGGTGTCGTTGAAGAACCTATCATGTCACCTAGGTTTCCATCATTGATGGTTGTTAGTCATGTTTGTTGCGGTTGTTCTATTAGTTGCTATTCTTTTCTTCTTGTGATGATTTTGATGTGTGCATCCACGTTGTGTCAAGTAGTTCTTGAGATCTTCACTAGCACACAATCAGGGTTGGGAGACGGTTTTGGTACATGGGCTGCCGATGGTTGTCAGTTTGGCCACAAAGCATGTCTTGCTAATACTCGGCAGAGGTCAGTGGCGACGACAACAACTTCCCTACGGCTGCACCCCCGGCCCCACCCCCGACCGAGCCACCTCGGTCAACGATGTAGGTGGACTGGAGTTGTCGTGCTATCACGGATGTCTGGATGCGCCAGCGCCTTGAGGATGGGCAGATCTACCACTACGCCTTGGCGTACGGGCACATGTGGCACCACACTGATGTGTATGGGAAGATGTGCCACCGCGCCACCGCGGGTGGCTGGATGTGCTACCACGTCACCGTGGATGGGAAGATCTGCCACTCTGCCATCGTAGATGGGTGGACGTGGCACCGCGTCGCCGTGGATGGGGGATGAGCCAACGCGGCGCCAGGGATGGCCGGATGTGCCACCGCATCGACGTGAATGGGAAGATCTGCCACCGCGCCGCCACAGATGGTGGACGTGGCACCGTGTCGTCACACATGGCCTGATGTGCCATCGCGTCGCCGCAGATGGGTATATCTGTCACCGGTCCACCGCGGATGGGTGTACGTGGCACTGATACGTCCATTTTGCATCATGCTTTTATATTGATATTTATTGCATTATGGGCTGTTATTACACGTTATGTCACAATACTTATGCCTATTCTCTCTTATTTTACAAGGTTTACATAAGGAGGGAGAATGCCGGCAGCTGGAATTCTGGGCTGGAAAAGGAGCAAATATTAGAGACCTATTCTGCACAACTCCAAAAGTCCTAAAACTCCACGAAAGTTATTTTTGGAAATAATAAAAAAATACTGAGCGGAAGAAATACGTCAGGGGGGCCTCCACCTGTCCACGAGGGTGGGGGGCGCGCCCTACCCCCTGGGCGCGCCCCCCTGCCTCATGGGCCCCCTGTTGGCCCTCCGGTGGCCATCTTCTGCTATATGAAGTCTTTCGTCCGAAGAAAAATCATAAGCAAGCTTTCGGGACGAGACTCCGCCGCCACGAGGCGGAACCAATCTAGGGCTCCGGCAGAGCTGTTCTGCCGGGGACACTTCCCTCCGGGAGGGGGAAATCATCGCCATCGTCATCACCAACGCTCCTCTCATCGGGAGAGGGCAATCTCCATCAACATCTTCACCAGCACCATCTCCTCTCAAACCCTAGTTCATCTCTTGTATCCAATTCTTGTCTCTAAGTCTGGGATTGGTACTTGTAGGTTGCTAGTAGTGTTGATTACTCCTTGTAGTTGATGCTAATTGGTTTATTTGGTGGAAGATCATATGTTCAGATCCTTTATGCATATTAATACCCCTCTGATTATGAACATGAATATGCTTTGTGAGTAGTTACGTTTGTTCCTGAGGACATGGGAGAAGTCTTGCTATTAGTAGTCATGTGAATTTGGTATTCGTTCAATATTTTGATGAGATGTATGTTGTCTATCCTCTAGTGGTGTTATGTGAACGTCAACTACATAACACTTCACCATTATTTGGGCCTAGAGGAAGGCATTGGGAAGTAATAAGTAGATGATGGGTTGCTAGAGTAACAGAAGCTTAAACCCTAGTTTATGCGTTGCTTCGTAAGGGGCTGATTTGGATCCATATGTTTCATGCTATGGTTAGGTTTACCTTAATACTTTTGTTGTAGTTGCGGATGCTTGCAATAGAGGTTAATCATAAGTGGGATGCTTGTCCAAGTAAGGACAGTACCCAAGCACCGGTCCACCCACATATCAAACTATCAAAGTGCCGAACGCGAATCATATGAACGTGATGAAAACTAGCTTGACGATAATTCCCATGTGTCCTCGGGAGCGCTTTTCTCTATATAAGAGTTTGTCCAGGCTTGTCCTTTGCTACAAAAAGTATTGGGCCACCTTGCTGCACTTTATTTACTTTTGTTACTTGTTGCTCGTTACCAATTATCCTTTCACAAAACTATTTGTTACCTATAATTTCAGTGCTTGCAGAGAATACCTTGCTAAAAACCACTTATCCTTCTGCTCCTCATTGGGTTCGACACTCTTACTTTTCAAAAGGACTACGATAGATCCCCTATACTTGTGGGTCATCAAGACTCTTTTCTGGCGCCGTTGCCGGGGAGTGAAGCGCCTTTGGTAGGTGGAATTTGGTAAGGAAAAATTTATATAGTGTGCTGAAATTTACTGTCACTTGTTGCTATGGAAAGTAATCCTCTGAGGGGCTTGTTCGGGGTATCTTCACCCGACCAGTGGAGCAAAGAGTTGCTCCTCAACCAACTGAAAATGAAAATATCTACTTTGAAATTCCTTCGGGTATGTTAGAAAAACTGCTAGCTAATCCTTTTGCAGGAGATGGAACAATGCATCCTGATGAGCACCTAATATATGTGGATGAAGTTTGTGGATTATTTAAGCTTGCAGGTATACCCGATGATGTTATTAAGAAGAAGGTCTTCCCTTTATCTTTGAAGGGAGATGCATTGACATGGTATAGGCTATGTGATGATACGGGGTCATGGAACTACAAACGATTGAAATTGGAATTTCATCGGAAGTTTTATCTGTTGGAAATATGCCCTAGAGGCAATAATAAATGGTTATTATTATATTTCTTTGTTCATGATAATTGTCTATTGTTCATGCTATAATTGTGTTATCCGGAAATCGTAATACATGTGTGAATACATAGGCCACAACATGTCCCTAGTGAGCCTCTAGTTGACTAGCTTGTTGATCAACAGATAGTCATGGTTTCCTGACTATGGACATTGGATGTCATTGATAACGGGATCACATCATTAGGAGAATGATGTGATGGACAAGACCCAAACCTAAGCATAGCACAAAAGATCGTGTAGTTCGTTTGCTAGAGCTTTTCCAATGTCAAGTATCTTTTCCTTAGACCATGAGATCGTGTAACTCCCGGATGCCGTAGGAGTGCTTTGGGTGTACCAAACGTCACAACGTAACTGGGTGACTATAAAGGTACACTACGGGTATCTCTGAAAGTGTCTGTTGGGTTGGCACGGATCGAGACTGGGATTTGTCACTCCGTGTGACGGAGAGGTATCTCTGGGCCCACTCGGTAATGCATCATCATAATGAGCTCAATGTGACTAAGGAGTTAGCCACGGGATCATGCATTATGGTACGAGTAAAGAGACTTGCCGGTAACGAGATTGAACAAGGTATTGGGATACCGACGATCGAATCTCGGGCAAGTAACATACCGGTTGACAAAGGGAATTGTATACGGGATTGATTGAATCCTCGACATCGTGGTTCATCCGATGAGATCATCGTGGAACATGTGGGAGCCAACATGGGTATCCAGATCCCGCTGTTGGTTATTGACCGGAGAGGCGTCTCGGTCATGTCTGCATGTCTCCCGAACCCGTAGGGTCTACACACTTAAGGTTCGGTGACGCTAGGGTTGTAGAGATATGAGTATGCGGAAACCCGAAAGTTGTTCGGAGTCCCGGATGAGATCCCGCACGTCACGAGGAGTTCCGGAATGGTCCGGAGGTGAAGAATTATATATAGGAAGTCCAGTTTCGGCCACCGGGAAAGTTTCGGGGGTTATCGGTATTGTACCGGGACCACCGGAAGGGTCCCGGGGGTCCACCGGGTGGGGCCACCTATCCCGGAGGTCCCCGTGGGCTGAAGTGGGAAGGGAACCAGCCCCTAGTGGGCTGGGGCGCCCCCCCTTGGGCCTCCCCCTGCGCCTAGGGTTGGAAACCCTGGGGGTGGGGGGCGCCCACTTGCCTTGGGGGGCGCCCCACTTGCCTTGGGGGGCAAGCCACCCCCTTGGCCGCCGCCCCCCCTCAGATGGGATCTCCAAGGGGGCCGGAGCCCCCCCAGGGCCCGTATATATAGTGGGGGGGAGGGAGGGCAGCAATACCACAGCCCCTGGCGCCTCCCTCTCCCCCTGCAACACCTCTCCCTCTCGCAGAAGCTTGGCGAAGCCCTGCCGAGATCCCTGCTACTTCCACCACCACGCCGTCGTGCTGCTGGATCTCCATCAACCTCTCCTTCCCCCTTGCTGGATCAAGAAGGAGGAGACGTCGCTGCTCCGTACGTGTGTTGAACGCGGAGGTGCCTTCCGTTCGGCACTCGGTCATCGGTGATTTGGATCACGGCGAGTATGACTCCATCAACCCCGTTCACTTGAACGCTTCCGCTCGCGATCTACAAGGGTATGTAGATGCACTCCTTTCCCCTCGTTGCTAGTATACTCCATAGATGGATCTTGGTGATGCGTAGGAAATTTTAAAATTCTGCTACGATCCCCAACAGTGGCATCATGAGCCAGGCCTATGCGTAGTTACTATGCACGAGTAGAACACAAAGCAGTTGTGGGCGTAGATGTTGTCAATTTGTCTTGCCACTACTAGTCTTATCTTGTTTCGGCGGTATTGTGGGATGAAGCGGCCCGGACCGACCTTACACGTACGCTTACGTGAGACAGGTTCCACCGACTGACATGCACTAGTTGCATAAGGTGGCTAGCGGGTGTATGTCTCTCCCACTTTAGTCGGAACGGATTCGATGAAAAGGGTCCTTATGAAGGGTAAATAGAAATTGGCATATCACGTTGTGGTTTTACGTAGGTAAGAAACGTTCTTGCTAGAAACCTATAGAAGCCACATAAAAACTTGCAACAACAATTAGAGGACGTCTAACTTGTTTTTGCAGCATGTGCCTTGTGATGTGATATGGCCAGAAGATGTGATGAATGATATATGTGATGTATGAGATTGATCATATTCTTGTAATAGGAATCACGACTTGCATGTCGATGAGTATGACAACCGGCAGGAGCCATAGGAGTTGTCTTTATTATTTTGTATGACCTGCGTGTCATTGAATAACGCCATGTAAATTACTTTACTTTATTGCTAAACGCGTTAGCCATAGAAGTAGAAGTAATCGTTGGCGTGACAACTTCATGAAGACATGATGATGGAGATCGAAGGAGCAAAATGATATTGGCCATATCATGTCACTATTTGATTGCATGTGATGTTTATCATGTTTTGCAGCTTATTTTGTTAGAACGACGGTAGTAAGTAAGATGATCCCTTATAATAATTTCAAGAAAGTGTTCCCCCTAACTGTGCACCATTGCGAAGGTTCGTTGTTTCGAAGCACCACGTGATGATCGGGTGTGATAGATTCTAACGTTCGCATACAACGGGTGTTGACGAGCCTAGCATGTACAGACATGGCCTCGGAACACACGCAATACACTTAGGTTGACTTGACGAGCCTAGCATGTACAGACATGGCCTCGGAACACGGAAGACCGAAAGGTCGAGCATGAGTCGTATAGAAGATACGATCAACATGGAGATGTTCACCGATCTTGACTAGTCCGTCTCACGTGATGATCGGACACGGCCTAGTTAACTCGGATCATGTTTCACTTAGATGACTAGAGGGATGTCTATCTGAGTGGGAGTTCATTGAATAATTTGATTAGATGAACTTAATTATCATGAACTTAGTCTAAAATCTTTACAATATGTCTTGTAGATCAAATGGCCCACGTTGTCCTCAACTTCAACGCATTCCTAGAGAAAACCAAGCTGAAAGATGATGGCAGCAACTATACGGACTGGGTCCGGAACCTGAGGATCATCCTCATAGCTGCCAAGAAAGATTATGTCCTAGAAGCACCGCTAGGTGAAGCACCCATCCCAGAGAACCAAGACGTTATGAACGCTTGGCAATCACGTGCTGATGATTACTCCCTCGTTCAGTGCGGCATGCTTTACAGCTTAGAACCGGGGCTCCAAAAGCGTTTTGAGAAACATGGAGCATATGAGATGTTCGAAGAGCTGAAAATGGTTTTCCAAGCTCATGCCCGGGTCGAGAGATATGAAGTCTCCGACAAGTTCTTCAGTTGTAAAATGGAGGAAAATAGTTCTGTCAGTGAGCACATACTCAGAATGTCTGGGTTACACAACCGCTTGTCTCAGCTGGGAGTGAATCTCCCGGATGACGCGGTCATTGACAGAATCCTTCAGTCGCTTCCACCAAGCTACAAGAGCTTTGTGATGAACTTCAATATGCAGGGGATGGAAAAGACCATTCCTGAGGTATATTCAATGCTGAAATCAGCGGAGGTGGAAATCAAAAAGGAACATCAAGTGTTGATGGTGAATAAAACCACTAAGTTCAAGAAGGGCAAGGGTAAGAAGAACTTCAAGAAGGACGGCAAGGGAGTTGCCGCGCCCGGTAAGCCAGTTGCCGGGAAGAAGTCAAAGAATGGACCCAAGCCCGAGACTGAGTGCTTTTATTGCAAGGGAAGTGGTCACTGGAAGCGGAACTGCCCCAAATACTTAGCGGACAAGAAGGCCGGCAACACCAAAGGTATATGTGATATACATGTAATTGATGTGTACCTTACCAGTACTCGTAGTAGCTCCTGGGTATTTGATACCGGTGCGGTTTCTCATATTTGTAACTCAAAATAGGAGCTGCGGAATAAGCGGAGACTGGCGAAGGACGAGGTGACGATGCGCGTCGGGAATGGTTCCAAGGTCGATGTGATCGCCGTCGGCACGCTACCTCTGCATTTACCTACGGGATTAGTTTTAAACCTCAATAATTGTTATTTAGTGCCAGCTTTGAGCATGAACATTGTATCTGGATCTCGTTTAATTCGAGATGGCTACTCATTTAAATCCGAGAATAATGGTTGTTCTATTTATATGAGAGATATGTTTTATGGTCATGCCCCGCTGGTCAATGGTTTATTCTTGATGAATCTCGAACGTGATGTTACACATATTCATAGTGTGAATACCAAAAGATGTAAAGTTGATAACGATAGTCCCACATACTTGTGGCACTGCCGCCTTGGTCACATTGGTGTCAAACGCATGAAGAAGCTCCATGCAGATGGACTTTTGGAGTCTCTTGATTACGAATCATTTGACACGTGCGAACCATGCCTCATGGGTAAGATGACCAAAACTCCGTTCTCCGGAACAATGGAGCGAGCAACCAACTTATTGGAAATCATACATACTGATGTGTGCGGTCCAATGAGTGTTGAGGCTCGCGGTGGCTATCGTTATGTTCTCACTCTCACTAATGATTTAAGTAGATATGGGTATGTCTACCTAATGAAACACAAGTCTGAGACCTTTGAAAAGTTCAAGGAATTCAGAGTGAGGTTGAGAATCAACGTGACAGGAAAATAAAGTTCCTACGATCAGATCGTGGAGGGGAATATTTAAGTCACGAGTTTGGCACACACTTAAGGAAATGTGGAATAGTTTCACAACTCACGCCGCCTGGAACACCTCAGCGAAATGGTGTGTCCGAACGTCGTAATCACACTCTATTGGATATGGTGCGATCTATGATGTCTCTTACCGATCTACCGCTCTCATTTTGGGGCTATGCTTTAGAGACTGCCGCATTCACTTTAAATAGGGCTCCGTCGAAATCCGTTGAGATGACACCGTATGAATTATGGTTTGGGAAGAAACCTAAGCTGTCGTTTCTAAAAGTTTGGGGATGCGATGCTTATTTCAAGAAACTTCAACCTGAAAAGCTCGAACCCAAGTCGGAGAAATGCGTCTTCATAGGATACCCTAAGGAAACTATTGGGTATACCTTCTACCTCAGATCCGAAGGCAAGATCTTCGTTGCCAGGAACGGGTCCTTTCTGGAGAAAGAGTTTCTCTCGAAGGCAGTAAGTGGGAGGAAAGTGGAACTTGATGAGGTGATAGTCACCCCTTCCGAACCGGAAAGTGGCGCAGCGTGGGAAGATATTCCTGTGGTGCCTACACCGACTGGGGAGGAAGTTAATGATGATGATCATGAAGCTTCGGATCAAGTTACTGCTGAACTTCGAAGGTCCACAAGGACACGTTCCGCACCAGAGTGGTACGGCAACCCTGTCCTGGAAATCATGTTGTTAGACAACGGTGAACCTTCGAACTATGAAGAAGCGATGGCGGGCCCGGATTCCGACAAATGGCTAGAAGCCATGAAATCTGAGATAGGATCCATGTATGAAAACGAAGTATGGACTTTGACTGACTTGCCCGATGATCAGCGAGCCTTAGAAAATAAATGGATCTTTAAGAAGAAGACAGACGCGGATGGTAATGTGACCATCTATAAGGCTCGACTTGTCGCTAAGGGTTATCGACAAGTTCAAGGGGTTGAGTACGATGAGACTTTCTCACCCGTAGCGAAGCTGAAGTCCGTCCGAATCATGTTAGCAATTGCCGCATTCTATGATTATGAGATATGGCAAATGGACGTCAAAACGGCATTCCTTAACGGCTTCCTTAAGGAAGAATTGTATATGATGCAGCCGGAAGGTTTTGTCGATCCTAAGAATGCTAACAAAGTATGCAAGCTCCAGCGCTCAATATATGGGCTGGTGCAAGCATCTCGGAGTTGGAACATTCGCTTTGATGAGATGATCAAAGCGTTTGGGTTTACACAGACTTATGGAGAAGCCTGTGTTTACAAGAAAGTGAGTGGGAGCTCTGTAGCATTTCTCATATTATATGTGGATGACATACTATTGATGGGAAATGATATAGAATTCTTGGAAAGTGTAAAGGCCTATTTGAATAAGTGTTTTTCAATGAAGGACCTTGGAGAAGCTGCTTATATATTAGGCATCAAGATCTATAGAGATAGATCAAGACGCCTCATTGGTCTTTCACAGAGTACGTACCTTGACAAGATATTGAAGAAGTTCAATATGGATCAGTCCAAGAAGGGGTTCTTGCCTGTATTGCAAGGTGTGCAATTGAGCACGGCTCAATGCCCGACCACGGTAGAAGATAGAGAAAAGATGAGTGTCATCCCCTATGCCTCGGCCATAGGGTCTATTATGTATGCCATGTTGTGTACCAGACCTGATGTAAACCTTGCCGTAAGTTTGGTAGGAAGGTACCAAAGTAATCCCGACATGGAACACTGGACAGCGGTCAAGAATATCCTGAAGTACCTGAAGAGGACTAAGGATATGTTTCTCGTTTATGGAGGTGACGAAGAGCTCATCGTAAAGGGTTACGTCGACGCTAGCTTCGACACAGATCTGGATGACTCGAAGTCACAAACCGGATACGTGTATATTTTGAATGGAGGGGCAGTAAGCTGGTGCAGTTGCAAGCAAAGCGTCGTGGCGGGATCTACATGTGAAGCGGAGTACATGGCGGCCTCAGAGGCAGCACAGGAAGCAGTCTGGATAAAGGAGTTCATTACCGACCTAGGGGTGATTCCCAATGCGTCGGGCCCGATGACTCTCTTCTGTGACAACACTGGAGCTATTGCCCTTGCCAAGGAGCCCAGGTTTCACAGGAAGACCAGGCATATCAAGCGTCGCTTCAACTCCATTCGTGAAAGTGTTCAGGATGGAGACATAGATATTTGTAAAGTACATACGGACCTGAATGTAGCAGATCCGTTGACTAAACCTCTCCCTAGAGCAAAACATGATCAACACCAGAACGCTATGGGTGTTCGATTCATCACAATGTAACTAGATTATTGACTCTAGTGCAAGTGGGAGACTGTTGGAAATATGCCCTAGAGGCAATAATAAATGGTTATTATTATATTTCTTTGTTCATGATAATTGTCTATTGTTCATGCTATAATTGTGTTATCCGGAAATCGTAATACATGTGTGAATACATAGGCCACAACATGTCCCTAGTGAGCCTCTAGTTGACTAGCTTGTTGATCAACAGATAGTCATGGTTTCCTGACTATGGACATTGGATGTCATTGATAACGGGATCACATCATTAGGAGAATGATGTGATGGACAAGACCCAAACCTAAGCATAGCACAAAAGATCGTGCAGTTCGTTTGCTAGAGCTTTTCCAATGTCAAGTATCTTTTCCTTAGACCATGAGATCGTGTAACTCCCGGATGCCGTAGGAGTGCTTTGGGTGTACCAAACGTCACAACGTAACTGGGTGACTATAAAGCTACACTACGGGTATCTCTGAAAGTGTCTGTTGGGTTGGCACGGATCGAGACTGGGATTTGTCACTCCGTGTGACGGAGAGGTATCTCTGGGCCCACTCGGTAATGCATCATCATAATGAGCTCAATGTGACTAAGGAGTTAGCCACGGGATCATGCATTATGGTACGAGTAAAGAGACTTGCCGGTAACGAGATTGAACAAGGTATTAGGATACCGACGATCGAATCTCGGGCAAGTAACATACCGATTGACAAAGGGAATTGTATACGGGATTGATTGAATCCTTGACATCGTGGTTCATCGGATGAGATCATCGTGGAACATGTGGGAGCCAACATGGGTATCCAGATCCCGCTGTTGGTTATTGACTGGAGAGGCGTCTCGGTCATGTCTGCATGTCTCCCGAACCCGTAGGGTCTACACACTTAAGGTTCGGTGACGCTAGGGTTGTAGAGATATGAGTATGCGGAAACCCGAAAGTTGTTCGAAGTCTCGGATGAGATCCCGGACGTCACGAGGAGTTCCGGAATGGTCCGGAGGTGAAGAATTATATATAGGAAGTCCAGTTTCGGCCACCGGGAAAGTTTCAGGGGTTATCGGTATTGTACCGGGACCACCGGAAGGGTCCCGGGGGTCCACCGGGTGGGGCCACCTATCCTGGAGGGCCTCGTGGGCTGAAGTGGGAAGGGAACCAGCCCCTAGTGGGCTGGGGCTCCCCCCTTGGGCCTCCCCCTGCGCCTAGGGTTGGAAACCCTGGGGGTGGGGGGCGCCCCACTTGCCTTGGGGGGCAAGCCACCCCCTTGGCCGCCGCCCCCCCTCAGATGGGATCTCCAAGGGGGCCGGCGCCCCCCAGGGCCCCTATATATAGTGGGGGGGAGGGAGGGCAGCAACACCACAGCCCCTGGCGCCTCCCTCCCCCCCTGCAACACCTCTCCCTCTCGCAGAAGCTTGGCGAAGCCCTGCCGAGATCCCTGCTACTTCCACCACCACGCCGTCGTGCTGCTGGATCTCCATCAACCTCTCCTTCCCCCTTGCTGGATCAAGAAGGAGGAGACGTCGCTGCTCCGTACGCATGTTGAATGCGGAGGTGCCGTCCGTTCGGCACTCGGTCATCGGTGATTTGGATCACGGCGAGTACGACTCCATCAACCCCGTTCACTTGAACGCTTCCGCTCGCGATCTACAAGGGTATGTAGATGCACTCCTTTCCCCTCGTTGCTAGTATACTCCATAGATGGATCTTGGTGATGCGTAGGAAATTTTAAAATTCTGCTACGATCCCCAACATTATCCTATGCATCTTGTTCATCGTGATCGCAATTATATATATAATTTTTGGCCTCGCGAAGGAGAAAGCATCGCTCAAGTTTGGGGGAGGCTTAAATCAATGTTATATTCATGCCCCAATCATGAGCTCCCAAGAGAAATAATTATTCAAAGTTTTTATGCTCGGCTTTCTGATAACAATCGCACCATGCTCGATACTTCTTGTGCTGGCTCTTTTATGATGAAGACTATTGAATTCAAATGGGATTTATTGGAAAGAATTAAACGCAACTCTGAAGATTGGGATCTCGACGAAGGTAAGGAGTCAGTTATGACACCTAAGTTTGATTGTGTTAAATCTTTTATGGATACCGATGTTTTCCGTAAATTTAGCACCAAATATGGACTTGACTCTAAGATAGTAGCTTCCTTTTGTGAATCTTTTGCTGCTCACGTTGATCTCCCTAGGGAGAAGTGGTTTAAATATCATCTCCCATAGAAGTAAAAGTAGCTGCACCTATTAAAGTTGAAGAAAAGACTATCACTTATAATGATCCTATTGTTCCTACTGTTATGTTGAAAAAACACCTTTCCCTGTTAGAATAAAGGATCATGCTAAAGCTTCAACTGTGGTTCGTAAAAGCAATATTAGAACCTATACACCTCCTGAGCAAGTTAAAGTTGAACCTAATATTGCTATTGTTAAAGATCTCTTGTCTGATAATATTGATGGGCATGTTATTTATTTTCGTGATGAAACTGCTAGAATTGCCAAACCTTGTGCTAAAGATAAACACAGACCTGTGGTAGGCATGCCTGTTATTTCTGTTAAAATAGGAGATCATTGTTATCATGGCTTATGTGATATGGGTGCTAGTTCTAGTGCTATACCTCATGACTTATACAAAGAAATTATGCATGATATTGCACCTGCTGAGATAGAAGATATTGATGTTACCATCAAGCTTGCCAATAGAGATACCATATCACCCATTGGAATTGTTAGAGATGTTGAAGTCTTGTGTGGGAAAACTAAATATCCTGCTGATTTTCTTGTCCTTGGTTCCCCACAAGATAGCTTTTGTCCCATTATTTTTGGTAGGCCCTTCTTGAACACAGTTAATGCTAGGATAGACTGCGAAAAGGATGTTGTTACTATTGGCTTGGGTGATATGTCTCATGAGTTTAATTTCTCTAAATTTAGTAGACAACATCGTGAAGAGGAATTGCCTAGTAAGGATGAAATTGTTGGTCTTGCTTCTATTGCCGTACCTCCTAGTGATCCTTTAGAACAATATTTGCTAGACCATGAAAATGATATGTTTATGAATGAAAGAAGGGAAATAGATGAAGTATTCTTTAAACAGGAACCTATCCTGAAACACAATTTGCCTGTTGAAATCCTAGGGAATCCTGCTCCACCCAAGGGTGATCCCGTGTTTGAGCTTAAACCGTTACCTGATACTCTTAAATATGCTTATCTTGATGAAAAGAAGATATATCTTGTTATTATTAGTGCTAACCTTTCAGAGCATGAAGAAGAGAGATTATTGAAAACTCTGAAGAAGCACCGTGCTGCTATTGGATATACTCTTGATGATCTTGAGGGCATTAGTCCCACTCTATGCCAACACAAAATAAATTTGGAGAAAAATGCCAAACCAGTTCATGATCACCAACGACGGCTGAATCCTAAGATGAAAGAAGTGGTAAGAAAGGAAATACTAAAGCTCCTTGAGGCAGGTATAATTTATCCCGTTGCTGATAGTCAGTGGGTAAGTCCTGTCCATTGTGTCCCTAAGAAGGGAGGTATTACTCTTGTTCCTAATGATAAAGATGAATTGATTCCGCAAAGAATTATTACAGGTTATAGGATGGTAATTGATTTCCGCAAATTAAATAAGGCTACTAAAAAGGATCATTACCCCTTACCTTTTATTGATCAAATGCTAGAAAGATTATCCAAACATACACATTTTTACTTTCTAGATGGTTATTCTGGTTTCTCTCAAATACCTGTGTCAGCTGATGATCAATCAAAGACCACTTTTACTTGCCCTTTCGGTACTTTTGCTTATAGACGTATGCGTTTTGGTTTATGTAATGCACCTGCTACCTTTCAAAGATGCATGATGGCTATATTCTCTGACTTTTGTGAAAAGATTTGTGAGGTTTTCATGGACGATTTCTCTGTTTACGGATCCTCTTTTGATGATTGCTTGAGCAACCTTGATCGAGTTTTGCAGAGATGTGAAGAAACTAATCTTGTCTTGAATTGGGAAAAGTGCCACTTTATGGTTAATGAAGGTATTGTCTTGGGCCATAAAGTTTCTGAAAGAGGTATTTAAGTTGATAAAGCCAAGGTTGATGCTATTGAAAAGATGGCATGTCCCAAAGACATCAAAGGTATAAGAAGTTTCCTTGGTCATGCCGGCTTTTATAGGAGGTTCATTAAGGACTTCTCAAAAATTTCTCGGCCTCTGACTAATCTATTACAAAAAGATATACCATTTTTCTTTGATGATGATTGTGTAGAAGCATTTGAAATACTTAAGAAAGCATTGATCTCTGCACCTATCGTTCAGCCACCTGATTGGAATTTACCCTTTGAAATCATGTGTGATGCTAGTGATTATGCTGTAGGTGCTGTTCTAGGGCAAAGAGTTGATAAGAAATTAAATGTTATCCAATATGCTAGCAAAACTCTAGACAATGCCCAGAGAAATTATGCTACTACTGAAAAAGAATTCTTAGCAGTTGTATTTGCTTGTGATAAGTTCAGACCTTATATTGTTGATTCTAAAGTAACTATTCACACTGATCATGCTGCTATTAAATATCTTATGGAAAAGAAAGATGCTAAACCTAGACTTATTAGATGGGTTCTCTTGCTACAAGAATTTGATTTGCATATTATTGGTAGAAAGGGAGCTGAGAACCCCGTTGCAGACAACTTGTCTAGGTTAGAAGATGTTCTTGATGACCCACTACCTATTGATGATAGCTTTCCTGATGAGCAATTAAATGTCATAAATGCTTCTCGTACTACTCCATGGTATGCTGATTATGCTAATTACATTGTTGCTAAATTTATACCACCTAGTTTCACATACCAGCAAAACAAAAAGTTCTTCTATGATTTGAGACATTACTTTTGGGATGACCCACATCTTTATAAAGAAGGAGTAGATGGTGTTATTAGACGTTGTGTACCTGAGCATGAACAGGAACATATCCTATGCAAGTGTCACTCCGAAGCTTATGGAGGACACCACGCTGGAGATAGAACTGCACATAAGGTATTGCAATCCGGTTTTTATTGGCCTACTCTCTTCAAGGATGCCCGTAAGTTTGTTTTATCTTGTGATGAATGTCAAAGAATTGGTAATATTAGTAGACGTCAAGAAATGCCTATGAATTATTCACTTGTTATTGAACCATTTGATGTTTGGGGCTTCGATTATATGGGACCTTTTCCTGCCTCTAATGGATACACACATACTCCCTCTGTCCTAGAATATAAGAATGTTTTTGACACTATGCTAGTGTTAAAAATATTCTTATATTTTGGGACAGAGGGAGTATTTTAGTTGCTGTTGATTACGTTACTAAGTGGGTAGAAGCTATTCCAACTAGTAGTGCTAATCATAACACATCTATTAAAATGCTTAAAGAAGTTATTTTTCCGAGGTTTGGAGTCCCTAGATATTTAATGACTAATGGTGGTTCACATTTTATTCATGGTGCTTTCCGAAAAATGCTTGCTAAATATGATGTTAATCATAGAATTGCATCTCCCTATCACCCACAGTCTAGTGGTCAGGTAGAATTGAGTAAGACAGAGCTCAAATTAATTTTGCAAAAGACTGTCAATAGATCTAGAAAGAATTGGTCCAAGAAACTTGATGATGCATTATGGGCCTATAGAACTGCATATAAAAATCCTATGGGTATGTCTCCGTATAAAATGGTTTATGGAAAAGCATGTCACTTACCTCTCGAACTAGAACATAAAGCTTATTGGGCTATTAAAGAGCTCAACTATGATTTCAAACTTGCCGGTGAGAAGAGGTTATTTGACATTAGCTCACTTGATGAATGGAGAACCCAAGCCTATGAGAATGCCAAATTGTTTAAAGAAAAAGTTAAAAGATGGCATGACAAAAGGATACAAAAGCGTGAGTTTAATGTAGGTGATTATGTATTGCTATACAACTCTCGTTTAAGATTTTTTGCAGGAAAACTTCTCTCTAAATGGGAAGGCCCTTACGTTATCGAGGAGGTCTATCGTTCCGGTGCCATAAAAATCAACAACTTCGAAGGCACAAATCCGAAGGTGGTGAACGGTCAAAGAATCAAACATTATATCTCAGGTAATCCTATAAATGTTGAAACCAATGTTATTGAAACCGTAACCCCGGAGGAATACATAAGGGACACTTTCCGGAACGTTCCAGACTCCGAAAAGGAATAGGTATGTGGTACGGTAAGTAAACCGACTCCAAAACAGTTCTAATGGAAATTTTTCTCCGTTTTGGAATTTTTAGAAAAACAGAAAAATAAGAAGCAGTTCGGGAAGGACACGAGGCCTCCACAAGGGTGGAGGGCGCGCCCTACCCCCCTGGGCGCGCCCCCTGCCTCGTGGGCACCTCGTGCGCTCTCCGGACTCCGTTTTCTTGCGCGATACGTATTTTGGTCGGTAAAAATTCATTATATAATCTCCCGAAGGTTTTGACCACTGTATCACGCAATTATCCTCTGTTTTCGTTTTGAGCTGTTTCTGTGACAGATCTAGATCATCATGACGTCTCCAAGCGCCCCCAAGGACAAGTTCTTCAAGAAGGTCATCAACCCCTACCTCGCGGAGGTGCCGCAACACCCTCAAACCATTGAGATGCGTGATGGGTTGCTGCACATCCGTGATGTTGAGGGACCACGGAGGACCAGAAGCGTGGAGACAAGGCTCGAAGCAATGGAGCAACAAGTTTTTAAGTGCCAGGAGATGGTGGAGCGTGGACTTGACTCCAATCACATAATGATCACGGAGTTCACCAACAACCACAAGCTGGATGCCAAGGACATTGGGGAGGCTATCTTCAAGCTCCACGAGAAAATCGAGCACCTCCAAGCCCAAATCTATGACCTGCAAAACCAAAACTGCGAGTATGAATATAGATTCAAAAGGATGAGTTTGGCTGCAGATTTAAGGATCCCGGAGACTCGATCATCCTTCTATGATGGTGAGCCTATGCCTTGGAAGGTGGACGACAAGCCTACATCATCAACAATCCCCTCACCGGCAAAGGAGACATAATCACATGGGTATGGGCACTCCCCTTGGCAACTGCCAAGCTTGGGGGAGGTGCCCCGGTATCGTATCACAACCACATCTCCTATCTTTACCGTTTTTCTTAGTTTGATCCTTTTAGTAGTATGTTGATCTAGTAGAATAAAGTTTTGGTATGATCTAGTTTTGAGTTTGCTTTATGATCTTTCTTTGTAATCGAGTCCGTGAGCTATATATAATAAAGATTAGTATTGAGTCAAGGGCTTGATTATCTTGCTATGATCTTGAGTGAATAAAAGAAAAACAAAAAAATAAAAAGAAACAAAGAGATCATATTGATCTTATTGAGAGTAATGACTTCACGTAGAAAGAGTATGATGATTAAAAATTGTTGAGAGTTGACAAACATAGCTTTGGTCATCGTTGCAATTAATATGAAGTAATAAAGAAAGAGAGGTTTCACATATAAATATACTATCTTGGACATCTTTTATGATTGGGAGCACTCATTAAAATATGACATGCTAAAGAGTTGATGTTGGACAAGGAAGACAACGTAATGGGTTATGTTTCTTATATCTAAGATAAAGTATATTGTCATGGATCATCCAACATGTTGAGCTTGCCTTTCCCCCTCATGCTAGCCAAATTCTTTGCACCGAGTAGAGATACTACTTGTGCTTCCAAATACCCTTAAACCAGTTTTGCCATGAGAGTCCACCATATCTACCTATGGATTGAGTAAGATCCTTCAAGTAAGTTGTCATCGGTGCAAGCAATAAAAATTGCTCTCTAAATATGTATGATTGATTGGTGTGGAGGAAATAAGCTTTATACGATCTTGTGATGTGGAAGAAATAAAAGCGACGGACTGCATAATAAAGGTTCATATCACAAGTGGCAATATAAAGTGACGTTCTTTCGCATTAAGATTTTGTGCATCCAACCCTGAAAGCGCATGGCAACCTCTGCTTCCCTCTGCGAAGGGCCTATCTTTTATTATTACCTTCTACCTTATGCAAGAGTCATGGTGATCTTCACCTTTCCTTTTTACATTTTATCCTTTGGCAAGCACAGTGTGTTGGAAAGATCCTGATATATATATATCTAATTGGATGTAAGTTAGCATGAGTTATTATTGTTGACATTACCCTTGAGGTAAAAGGTTGGGAGGCGAAACTATAAGACCCTATCTTTCTCCGTGTCCGATTAAAACTCCGTAACCACAAGTATTGCGTGAGTGTTAGCAATTATGAAAGACTAAATGATAGTTGAGTATGTGGACTTGCTAGAAAGCTCTGACATAGACTCTTTCTGATGTTATGATAAATTGCAATTGCCTCAATGACTGAGATTATAGTTTGTTAGTTCTCAATAAAGTTTCTGATTCGTACTTTGCATTGTGAATAGATTATTACTTGAGCATAAGAAATCATAAGACAATATTCATATATGTTGCTGTTATGAGAATAATCATGATGCCCTCATGTCCGTATTTTATTTTATCGACACCTCTACCTCTAAACATGTGGACATATTTATCGTTATCGGCTTCCGCTTGAGGACAAGCGAGGTCTAAGCTTGGGAATTTGCATCATGCATTTATATCAATATTTATTGCATTATGGGCTATTATTACACGTTATGTCACGATACTGATGCCTATTCTCTCTTATTTTACAAGGTTTACATAAGGAGGGAGAATGCCGGCAGCTGGAATTCTGGGCTGGAAAAGGAGCAAATATTAGAGACCTATTCTGCACAACTCCAAAGTCCTGAAACTCCACGAAAGTTATTTTTGGAAATAATAAAAAATACTGAGCAGAAGAAATACGTCAGGGGGGCCTCCACCTGTCCACGAGGGTGGGGGGCGCGCCCTATCCCCTGGGCATACCCCCCTGCCTCATGGGCCCCCTGTTGGCCCTCCGGTGGCCATCTTCTGCTATATGAAGTCATTCGTCCGAAGAAAAATCATAAGCAAGCTTTCGGGACGAGACTCCGCCGCCACGAGGCGGAACCTTGGCGGAACCAATCTAGGGTTGCGGCAGAGCTGTTCTGCCGGGGACACTTCCCTCCGGGAGGGGGAAATCATCGCCATCGTCATCACCAACGCTCCTCTCATCGGGAGAGGGCAATCTCCATCAACATCTTCACCAGCACCATTTCCTCTTAAACCCTAGTTCATCTCTTGTATCCAATTCTTGTCTCTAAGTCTGGGATTGGTACCTGTAGGTTGCTAGTAGTGTTGATTACTCCTTGTAGTTGATGCTAGTTGGTTTATTTGGTGGAAGATCATATGTTCAGATCCTTTATGCATATTAATACCCCTCTGATTATGAACATGAATATGCTTTGTGAGTAGTTACGTTTGTTCCTGAGGACATGGGAGAAGTCTTGCTATTAGTAGTCATGTGAATTTGGTATTCGTTCGATATTTTGATGAGATGTATGGTGTCTATCCTCTAGTGGTGTTATGTGAACGTCGACTACATAACACTTCACCATTATTTGGGCCTAGAGGAAGGCATTGGGAAGTAATAAGTAGATGATGGGTTGCTAGAGTGACAGAAGCTTAAACCCTAGTTTATGTGTTGCTTCGTAAGGGGCTGATTTGGATCCATATGTTTCATGCTATGGTTAGGTTTACCTTAATACTTTTGTTGTAGTTGCGGATGCTTGCAATAGAGGTTAATCATAAGTGGGATGCTTGTCCAAGTAAGGACAGTACCCAAGCACCGGTCCACCCACATATCAAATTATCAAAGTGCCGAACGCGAATCACATGAACGTGATGAAAACTAGCTTGACGATAATTCCCATGTGTCCTCGAGAGCGCTTTTCTCTATATAAGAGTTTGTCCAGGCTTGTCCTTTGCTACAAAAAGGATTGGGCCACCTTGCTGCACTTTATTTACTTTTGTTACTTGTTGCTCGTTACCAATTATCCTTTCACAAAACTATCTGTTACCTATAATTTCAGTGTTTGCAGAGAATACCTTGCTGAAAACCACTTATCATTTCCTTCTGCTCCTCGTTGGGTTCGACACTCTTACTTATCGAAAGGACTACGATAGATCCCCTATACTTGTGGGTCATCAGGCACCGCGTTGCCGTGAATGGGCAAATCTTCCACCGCGCCACGACCGATGGGCAGATCTGCCACCACGGATGGACCAATCTAACATTGAAGTACGGGGGCGACGACGGTCACCGTGAAGAAGCGTACAAGAGTCGACGGTCACCACGCCAGACCGATGGGCAGGTACTCATGACCTGTGGGCAGTTTCTAGAGTCAAACCGTCTGTGCTGGCGGTTTCGTCGAGCAAACCGCCTCCTAAATTTATTGTGGACGGTTTTGACTATCCAACCACCTTGGGGGTGATTAATACAGGTACCTTTGTCCTGCTTGGTCACAACGGCTTCCGAGGGCTGCTGCTAAGCCTAGTCATAGTGGGAGTAACTTAGGTAATAACATAGCACACTCCAAGAAAATTTTGCTTATGTGACATGTAATTAATGAGGAGAGAGGTGTTTAGAGTAACATAATATGTTACTGTCACATAGCGCTTCCCGAGAAAGGATGAGTCCACAAGCTAATAAATGAAGCCATCTATGACACTACTACTATGTTACTTTGCACTATGAAGGTAGTAACTTAGACTAGTGTCATATGCATGACACTAGTATAAGTTACTCCCTTTTTTCTACCGGTGCTTGTTGGTGTGTAGAGTTCGAGCGTAATTAATATTATATATATATGTGTATATTATTTTTTATAAAATATAACTGCTATGAGAGAAGTAGACCCAAGCCCCCCTCACGTTAATTTGTATCTAAAAACCACGACAACAAACTATTTTAAGATCTCCTTGCAAAGAACCAAATAGTTAAAATAGAATTTTTATTCAGATTGACAATTTAGAAACAATGCATTTTTAAGTTTTACTCCCTCCGTTCATTATTATAAGATGTTTGGGCATTTTAATACGGACTACATACGTATTGAAACGAGTGAACAAACACATTAGAACATGTCTACACACATACGCATTAGAAAAAAGAATAAAACATCCTTTAATAGTGGACGAAGGGAGTAGAAAATAAGTTTACATAAATACAATTATGTTGTATGTCATGACAATGACTTCCAAATCATTGTGTGTGCGCCATGAAGCGAGAAGCGCGTTCACCATTCAGCATCTGGTTCTGGGCACAAAAAGATCCTCCTCCTTTAAAAAAAGGTCATAAAGCAGCACCGACCGTGACAGATGGGCCCTGCACGTCCACCCCTCCATTGACAATGCTGACTTCTTCTCCGCCTCTTCTTCTTTCCTATGTCCTCTTGTGCGCTGCAGAGCAGCCTCGCCTGGGAAGGTCTCCTCGTCATCGTCGTCGCCCATGGCGGTGGCGATCTTCCTCTCGGGCTTCCTCCTGGGCCTCCTCGCGCTCGCTCTCACGGAGGGGGCGGCGCTTCTCTGGGCTGTCCGCGCGCTGCGCCGCCGCGGGCCAAGGCCTCCGCCTCCGGAGGCCGCCGCCGCCGAGCTCTCCGGCGACCGGCCGTTCCCCGCCGAGAAGCAGGTCAATAAACCTGAAATTATCCCGCGCACTCTCCCGTTTCTACCGATTCCTTTCTACTGTTCTCCTGCATCGCAATTGCAATCCTATGCAAATGGGGGTCTATCAATAACATTCCAGGAAAGCTCGCTTACTTTATACAGAAAATTTCTTGGAACCAGATTCTTTCGCCTTCCTCGAATTGTTGTGACTGAACGCTTGGTGCTGATTGGAGAAGCAGTCTGTTCTCCTGAATTTGCACCTTCTCTCTGTTCTGTTGTATTTAATGCAAAGCAATATCCTTCGTTATTTATTTGCTACTGGGCCATCAACTAGCCGTGCTGACCATTAGACCAACTCTCACATGATGTATCTGTGTTTATTCGAGAAAGGTATGGTTGCAATTTGGATCATTTCACCTGACTGCCATACTTGTTGCAGGGTTTTCTCTGGATGTTAGAGCCAGGAAAGGTGCCAAAAGTTAGGAACGGCAACCGCTTACCACCAACTGGGGTTCAGAAAGGCGTGAAGGATAAAAAGAACATCGTTGAGGTTTCTCCGATAAGGATGCGGGCTAAAATTCAAGGCCACTTGCTTGTCTTGACAGGTTCCGATGGTTCTCAGTTAACTATTGGGCTTCTGGATTGCACTGTTCTTGTTGTTTCTGCTTCTAACCTACCGTCGCGTAAATGGTTTGTGCATATGAAATTTGTTATCATACACTGATCTTCAAAGTTTTTGCGCCGCATTAACTCATATTTATGTTCAGTGTGTATCTTGTTCAATGTGTTACTTGACATATGGTAGGTTAGATAAGCATGCTTATATTTTGGATTCAGCTAAAGACTAAGAATGCTTTTATTTTTCAATTTAGATGTTCTTAAAAAGTGACTATATTTTCCTACTTTGCCTATTTGAATGTGGATACTGCAATACACTTTGCATATGCACTCTAGTTTCAATGTAACTACCATTTATATTTATCCATTTTCTTTCAGGTCTAAGAGGTATCCGATAAAACTAGAAAGCAAGGAATCTGAGATTTGCAAGCGGAGCAAGGTATGCTATCTTTATGTGGACACCTCTTGGGAGAAAGAATCATGGTGTAAAGCACTTCGTCTTGCATCTTCTACAGACAAGGAGAAACTGAAATTGCATACTAGGTTGAGCGAAGAGTTCAGAAGTTACATATCCTCTTTACACGCTGGATACCCTTGTTTCCTGAAATCAACTGCACTTTCTACTGAGGATCGTGAAATTATGGACAAGGCAGTAAAATCTGATGGGTCGTCAAAAGTACGCCTTTTCCTTAAGAAGTTTGCTAGGAAGGCATCTATAAAAGCTCCCCAGTTGACTAGAACAAGCTCGACCTCAGCACAAGCAGAAAGAAAGACGTTCCAAAAAACACGCAGCTACATTGGTGCCGCACTAATTGATGCACAAGAAGAAAGGTCAAGCAGTAGTTCATCATCACTAGACATAAAGCAACCCAGTACCCCTAGTTCTGATTTCAGTTACAGCAACAGATTCTCAGATTCTCCTGAAACAAATGTAGATGAAAAGTTTACTGATGAAGGCACACTTTGTTGGAACCTCCTAATCTCTCGGTTGTTTTTTGATGCTAAAATGAGTGATGATATAAGTAAATCCATTAAAGCACGCCTTCAGGTTAGATAATGCTTACATTTAAAACAAGTAAACTCGTCCTTCAAACATATTTGCTAATGGTTAGTTTTCTTGTTTTTCAGCGAAAATTGTCAAACATGAGAACTGCCTCCTATATTGGCGAAATTACACTTACTGATTTCAGTCTTGGAGAACTTCCACCATATTTGCGTACGATGAGAGTCGTCCCAAGGGATCTAAATGAACTGTGGGCTTTCGAATTTGATTTTGAATATTGTAGTAAAATAATACTGAATGCTGAAGCAAGACTTGAGGTTCAGGAACCAGGGCTGCAAAAAGACATAATGAGAACTACTGTCGAAGCAGATTCTAATGGCAACCAATTTGGACCTTCGCAACTTTTGGCTTCTGTAATGGAAGATGAAGACGAGGCAGGTTTGTTTGAAGTTTTCATACATTTTCTTTCCATTGCTTATTATTTCTCAGAATGACCATTTAGTTTTTTTATGCAAATAACTAAGTTCATAGTAAATGATTTGATATGATAAAACTCCTCCTGAAACTAGTGTTTGAATTGTTATGTTCATATATTTCGGCTAATGTTCATGTCCTTCTTGACTTACTTTCATCACTGCATGTTGTGCATAATCATATCCTAATTGCTTATGTTTTTTCCTTTGACCTGTGGAAAGAAAGTTTCTTCATTCAGTACTTTATAACTCGAAACTTACTGGAATGAGTGAAACTTGTGAATTTGCAGTCGTCTTGATGCATAATCAGTGACGGTGCATGCGCCTACCCCGGGGCGAGTCGACCAGGTCACTGCGCCCAACGGAGCCGCTGGCCCTCGAGTGCCTTCACCATGTCATCATGCCATCCAGATGACCGCCTCGCAACAGCAAGGGCATGGTGTTGTCGCCACTCGCACCTTCAGAAGCCGAGCGACGGTGCGGTCCACATCATCATCGCCCATGCCAAGCACGACTACAGAAGCCATGGCGCGGGCCCAGCTGCTACTGAGGTTTCCGCCGGTGGCCGAGCAGATGGACGAGTGGCGTGCCACCATTCAGAGTCTGCTCGGTTTGGCCGAGGCTGGGGGCTCACAACGAGCTGGCCTATCACAGCCTCCCCAGGCGACGACGACGGCTCGCGCTGCTGGTCGTACGGACGGGGCCATCCCCATGGTACAGTCCCCACCACGGCAACCAGCCCTAGCGCGGCAGAATCAAGAACCTGACGATGTCTCGATGGCCTCCTCTGACCCTCGAGCACGTCTAGGCCAACGGCGAGCCCTAGAGGACAGGCAGAGGGGAGACGCACACGTCATCGTCGAGCGACGCCGCGACGACCACCGTCGGGCTAATGGGTGCGAGGGACCCGACGTTGACGAGCCTGCACTCGAGCCTGGCGAGTACCTGCCTTTCGAGGTTGGGTACCCTGCCTTTACTCGTGAGCTGCGGCAAGTCTGTTGGCTGTCCGTTCGTACGTTCAAGTCAGAGATACCCGAGAAGTATGATGGAAGGCTAAACTCGATAGAGTTTCTAAGCATCTACACCATCGCTGTTCAGGCTACCGGGGGAGGACATGAGAAGGTGTTTGCCAACTACTTCCCTTTGGCACTCAAGTCCAATGTGAGGTCTTGGCTGATGCACCTGCCGGAGAACTCCATTTCGTCATGGGCTGTCATGTGCCATGAGTTCATTGGCGCCTTCATTGGTGGTCATCAAGAACCAGGGCGGCCCAGTGATTTGCAGCTTCTCCAACAAAAAGAAGGAGAGACTCTTCGGAAGTATTTGCAGAGATTCAGCAGAGTCCACAGGAACGTCCCAAATATCCATCCAGCAGCTGTGATAGCTGCCTTCCAATCCAATGTGCGTAACCGCAGGATTCATTCCAAGATGAACGTGTGGTTTCCCAAGACTGTGAAGGAGTTTTACACTTTGGTGGACAAGTGTGCTCGGATGGAGGAAGGAAGGAAACTCCCAGGAGAAGAGGATTGCGTCAACATCGACTCAGAAGACGATGACGAATCCACCAGTCAGAAGAGGAGCAAGAAGCGCAGCAAGAGACGCAAGGATAAGGCAGTGATGATTGTTGAAGGATCGGGCACACCTAGTACCGTCAAGAAGGCTAAAGCCGAAGCTCCCGGCAAGGAAGCTGCCGTGTGTGCTGACTGCCGGAGGCTGCGGCTGCCGAGAAAGCTGGGAAAGGCGACAGGCCGTACTGCAAAATTCATCAGACCAAGGGCCACGACCTGCAAGAGTGTTATCAGGTTGAGTAGCTCGTCAAGACGCAGAGAGTAGAATATGAGAAGTGTGATAAGGAAAAAGGTCAGAATGCTGTTGGCGGTAAGGGCCGAGGTGGTGAAGCAAATCGCCCCGGCAAACCCTTCCGGAACCAAGGAAAACCCACCAAGGATCGAGAGAAGGAAGCTTGCAATGATGAGAGTGATGGAGGGGATGAAGAGGAAACCAGTGAGGAGGGGTTCCAGAAGGCCACTAACGCCCTGTGCATTGACAGAGGTGCATCCCTGCACTCCTCTCATCATCAACTCAAACTGTGGGCACGTGAGGTCAATGCCGTGGAACCAGAGCCAGAGGCTCAGAAACCACTCAAATGGTCACGCACACCCATCATTTTCAACGAAGAGGACCATCTTGACTGTACCATTGCGGTAGGATGTTTGCCATTGTTGGTCTCTCCAACAATTCGCAACCTCAAGGTCACAAAGATGTTGGTTGACGGCGGGGCCGGGTTGAATCTGATTTTCCCAAAGGTCATCAGCAAACTTCAGATAGCAGAGGAAGAGCTAAAGGTCATAGGCACGTTTCAAGGAGTTAATCCCAGCAGGAGTCATCCTAAGGGAAAGACCACGTTGCCAGTGACATTTGGGGGAAACTGAACTATCGGACTGAGAAGATTATGTTCGATGTGGTCGACCTTCCCGTGCCGTACAATTGGATCCTTGGACGCCCAGCCCTGGCTAAATTCATGGCGGCATCCCACTATGCCTACAACACCTTGAAGATGCCCGGGCCGGTAGGAGTCATTTCCATCCCATCAGATGAGAAGGACGTAATCATTTGCATGGATAAGATGTATCGGGGTGCAGTCGCGGCAGAGGCAGCGGCAGCGACAGTTCCCGCCAAGGAGAACAGAGGAAAGAAGAAGGATAGCAGGGATGCTGGCAAGGAATCTAGGAAGTGTACCTTTTCGGAGTGCGTTGCGCCTGATGATGACTTGCCGGCGAGTTCCAACAACAAGAGATCCAAGGTTGCTGCACCACAAGTGAAGAAGGTCCTGGCACGGCTGGCTGGCGTTGATGGTACCTTCACTATCAGCCCCACCCTCGATGACAAATAGGAAAGCGCGCTCGTTGCCTTCCTGCGGGAGAATATCGATGTGTTTGCCTGCCAACCATCTGATATCCCCAGTGTTCCCAGGGAGGTAATCGAGCACCACCTTGCTGTCTGCCTACATGCCCGACCTGTCAAGTAGAAAGTTTGGAAGTAGGCCTTGGAGAGGCAGCAGTTCATTCGGAGGAGATCAAGAAGCTTGAGGCAGCTGGTCTGGTCAGAGGAGTGTTACATCCAACTTGGTTAGAAAATCCAGTGGTTGTTCGGAAGGCTAAGGATGTGCATAGATTTCACATATCTCAACAAGGCTTGCCCAAAGGACCCATTTCCCTTGCCGCGCATCGATCAGATTGTGGACTCCACTTTAGGCTATGATTTGCTCTCCTTTTTGGATGCATATTCTGGATATCACCAAATCTTCATGACCAAAGAAGACGAAGAGAAGACCTTGTTCATCACCCCATGCGGTACATACTATTTTATCCGCATGCCTTTCAAATTAAAGAGTGTCAGGTCTACTTTTGCAAGGGCAGTCCAGATTGGTTTTGAGACACAACTACACAGAGACATTGAGGCTTATATGGATGATATTGAGGTCAAGACCAAGGACAGAGCAACCCTTATTCAGGATTTGGAGGAGACATTTGCTAATCTGCGCAAGATCAACTTGAAGCTCAACCCAGAGAAGTGTGTGTTTGGCGTTCCCTCCGACAAACTACTTGGGTTCGTTGTATCCCATCGAGGGATTGAGGCCAACCCAGACAATATCAAAGCTATCGAGCAAATTCAAGCGCCCAGGACAGTCAAGGATGTGAGGCGTTTGATAGGGTGCGTTGCCGCGCTAAGCAGATTTATCTCCAAGTCTGCCGAGCGCGCCCTGCCATTCTTCAAAATCCTGATGAAGGCAGGACCCATGAAGTGGACCCCAGAAGTAGATGCAGCTTTGCAAGAGTTGAAGGCCTACTTATCGTCTGCGCCCACCTTGGTTCCCCCAAACCCCAAGAGCCGTTGCTACTATACTTGGCGGCAACCAATCAAGTGGTTAGTGCGGCCTTGGTGGCACAGCGGGAAGTAGAGGAAGCAGAGAGTGAGCAAGGACCGGCAGGGCCAGATAAGGATTAGGGCAGAAATGGACACGGCAGCGAGGGCGACCCCAAGGACGTGGCAAAGAAGAAAGTGGTGCAGCACCCAGTGTACTTTGTCAGTTCCCTACTATAGGGAGCTAGATCGAGGTACTCTGGCGTGCAAAAATTGATCTTTGGTCTCATTATGGCCTCAAGGAAACTGTGCCACTACTTCCAAGCCCATGAGATCACGGGTGTCACTCGCTTCCCGTTGCAGAGGATACTCCGAAACCCTGAGGCTACCGGCAGAATAGTGGAGTGGGCTTTAGAGTTATCCAGCTTTGGCCTGAAGTTTGAGAGCACATCAACAATCCAGAGCAGGGCATTGGCAGAGTTTATTGCAGAATGGATGCCAACCCCTAATGAGGAAGTGCTGGAAACAGTTATCCCCAGCAAGGAAGCGCCCCAAGAATGGATCATGTATTTTGATGGTGCCTTTTCCCTACAAGGTGCGGGGGCTGGCGTGCTTCTCGTTGCCCCCTCCGAGGAGCACTTGAAGTACGTCGTCCAAATGCACTTTGCCCAGGAAGAGGCGACTAACAATACAACAGAGTATGAAGGGCTCCTTGCCGGGCTCAGGATTGCTGCAGAATTGAGAATCAAGAAGCTGATCATTCGAGGAGATTCACAGCTTGTGGTGAGACAAGTCAACAAGGATTACCAAAGTCCATTGATGGAGGCATACATTGAGGAAGTGAGAAGATTGGAGGAGCGCTTTGACGGATTGCAAACAGAGCACGTACCCCGTGCGGAAAACAGCATAGCTGATCATCTGTGAAAGTGTGCTGCGCAGAAGCTTCCTGTGGAACCAGGAACTTTTGTTCTCCATCTAACTCAGCCCTCCGTATCCCCAGCAACAATGGCCCAAAAAAGGAGAAAGATGGACTCCGGTAAGCCTCTCCCGATAGAGCCTCCCGGGGCTCCTGGCAAGGACCCTGCCGGAAACAACTCCTCATCACTTGTTGGACCGCACCCTCCAGCCGGGCCTATGGTCCCCGCGAAGGAGGAACGTGCCCCCGCAGTGGAGGAGGTGCCGCTAGTCCTTGTTGCCGATCCCCAGGCTCCAACTTGGGCTAGGCACATAGTCCATTTCCTCCAAACTGGAAAACTTCCCGATGACCAGAGGCTGAAAGAGTAGCCCAGAGGGCTAGTATGTATCATTTTGTCGATGACACTCTATACAGAAGGAGGCCCAATGGTGTGAAATTGAAGTGCATCTACCGGGAAGAAGGAAAGGAACTGCTAGCTGAGATACACAAACGCATGTGCGGCTCCCACATTGGATCAAGGGCGTTAGATGGGAAAGCATTCCGACAAGGATTCTATTGGCCAACAGCCCTCCAAGATGCGGTTGAGCTAGTCACCAAATGTGAAGCCTGCCAGTTCCATTCCAAGAATATCCACCTGCCTGCTCAAGCTCTTTAGACAATCCCTTTATCATGGCCATTTTCGGTCTGGGGGATCGATATCCTTCGCCCTTTCTCCCGAGCTGTCGGGGGCTTTGAATTCTTGTTCATTGCCATCAACAAGTTTACAAAGTGGCCAGAAGTAGCTACCGTGAGAAAGGTGACTGCTCAGTCAGGTATCAAGTTCTTGAAAGAATTGGTGTGTCGTTTTGGAGTCCCGGCAAGGATCATTACCGACAACGGCACCCAGTTCACGAGCCGCGCCTTCATGCCCTCAGAAGCAAGATCTCATTTGCCTCTGTCGCACATCCCAGGAGCAACGAGCAAGCTGAGAGGGTGAACGCTGAAGTGATGCGAGAACTCAAGACAAGAACCTCTGATACGTTATAGAAGCACGGCACACGGTGGATCGTTGAGCTGTCGGTAGTTCTCTGGTCCCTCGGGACGACACCAAATCAAGCTACCAGGCAGACTCCCTTCTCCCTAGTCTATGGGGCAGAAGCGGTTATCCCCACGAAACTCATTTACGGGTCGCCTCGAGTGCTTGCCTACGATGAAGTAGCGCAAGATCAGCACCGGCGTGACGACGGTGTGCTACTCGAGGAGAACCATCTCCGGGCTGCTATGCGTGTTGCACGCTATCAGCAAGCCCTGCGTCGCTATCACAACCGCAGGGTTCATGCCCGGTGTTTTGAGGAAGGCGACCTTGTCCTTAGGCGCACTGATACGTCTCCAACGTATCTATAATTTTTGATTGTTCCATGCTGTTTTATTATCAATCTTGGATGTTTTATAATCATTTTATAGTCATTTTATATCATTTTTTGGTACTAACCTATTGACATAGTGCCAAGTGTCAGTTGCTGTTTTTTCCATGTTTTTTACATCGCAGGAAATCAATATCAAACGTAGTCCAAATGCCACGAAACTCCAAGAAGGAAGGCAATGGGCCCTGGTTGCACCTGGGGGGTGCCCCGAGGGGGGCACAACCCACCAGGGTGCGCCAGGAGGCCCAGGCGCGCCCTGGTGGGTTGTGCCCACCTCGGGTGCCCCCCGGACCGCCTCTTTCCTCTATAAATACCCAAATATTCCAGAAACCCCAGGGGGGTCGACGAAATATTCATCCAGCTGCCGTAAAGTCCAGAACCACTAGATCCAATCTAGACACCATCACAGAGGGGTTCACCAATTCCATTGGTGCCTCTCCGATGATGCGTGAGTAGTTCCTTGTAGACCTTCGGGTCCGTAGTTAGTAGCTAGATGGCTTTCTCTCTCTCTCGCTGAATTCTCAATACAATGGTCTCTTGGAGATCCATATGATGTAACTCTTTTGCGGTGTGTTTGTTGGGATCTGATGAACTTCGAGTTTATGATCAGTCATATCTTTTTATATCCATGAAAGTTATTTGAGTTTCTTTGATCTCTTATATGCATGATCTCTTATAGCCTCGTATTTCTTCTCCGATATTTGGGTTTTGTTTGGCCAACTCTATCTATTTATCTTGCAATGGGAAGAGGTGCCCGGTAGTGGGTTCGATCTTATGGTGCTCGATCCCAGTGACAGAAGGGGAAACGACACGTATGTATCGTTGCTACTAAGGATAAAAAGATGAGATCTATATCTACCGCCATATAGATAAACGGATTTTGTCTACATCATGTCATCGTTCTTATTGCATTACTTCGTTTTTCCATGAACTTAATACACTAGATGCATGATGGATAGCGGTCGATGTGTGGAGTAATAGTAGTAGATGCAGGCAGGAGTCGGTCTACTAATCTTGGATGTGATGCCTATGTAATGATCATTGCCTGGATATCGTCATAATTATTTGAAGTTCTATCAATTGCCCAACAGTAATTTGTTTACCCACCGTTTGCTATTTTTCTTGAGAGAAGCCACTAGTGAAACCTACGGCCCCCGGGTCTTCTTTCTCATATATTTGCCTTGCGATCTACTTTTCCTTTGCATTTTTATCCAGATCTATTAAACCAAAAAATACAAAAGTACCTTGCTGCGTTTTATCTTTATTTATTTTATTTGGCGTTCGATCTATCAATCTACTACAATTTACCTCACGTCTGTTGCCTATCTTGAGGCGCCGTACCTCGCAAGGGATTGACAACCCCTTTAACTCGTCGGGTTGTAAGGTGTTGTTGTTTGTGTGCAGGTGCTGTTTACGTTGTGTTGCTTGGTTCTCCTACTGGTTCGATGCCTTGGTTTCATAACTGAGGGAAATACCTATCGTCGCTGTGCTACATCATCCCTCCCTCTCCGGGGAAATACCGACATAGTTCCAGCTACCATCACGCGCTCAGTCCGCCAAGGGTACAAACAAGTTGACGCCAAAGTGGGAAGGCCCTTACCGGGTAGTTTGAGTCACCAGACCTGGCGCAGTATGTCTGGAGACCGGAGATGGCATTCAATTACAAAATTCATGGAATATTGAGCATCTCCGCAAGTTCTACCCGTAAGGCGCGGCTGTCGGGCCCTGCCCGGTAGCAACCCTTTTGTACAGGCCTTGCCTCAGTTGCATGTAACCCCTTGTACAAAGCCAGGCGCAGACCCTGAGCAACAGAGAAATAAGCGAAGCACTGGGGGGGCCACGACCAAGTTGCGTGCATGCATAAGCATTCCCAGAGCGCTGCATAAGCATTTGCATTTGCATATAGATAGGGTCGCATCTTGCATCATTTCCATCTGTGTGAGACTGCAGGTCCCTGCCGTGAGCTTGGCCTCTACCGGGAGTTGGGGAGATGCACCAGCACTGCAATCTCCGGCAAGCCAAACAGATAAGTTTTATCTCTTGTCCATAAGTGTTCTGTAAACTGAAACTTGTGCATGAGAAAACCTCGCCACTCTTTGAAACTTAGGTGCTCCCATCTCTGGACTCGAACGTTGCTTCGGCCAGGATGGTCACAGTGTCCTTTGGTGAAAAGAGATTGGCGGGGGGCTGGTCCCTTTATCTATGCCCGGTAGGCTCAGTTCTCCGGCGGCTATAAAAGGGTACCGGCAGGATAGCCTGCCCGGGAAGACTCGTTTATTTAAACTAAAGAGGCATTCCACCTCTGCATGGATATATACATGCACGAGTTCCCGACAAGGTTCATCTTTTTGATTAATATGCTGATAATACAAGTACAAACCTTACAGAACACAGACATGGACTCGAGAGATTACATTATTTGAACTAAAGTTTGGCAAGTGCCGACAGGTTTAATATTGAAAAAAGATAAGTGCCCCGTGATGCCCTTTCTTGTCCCTCTCCTCCTAGGCACGACGGTAGAAGGTGAAGGGGGCAAAAGGAGCGCCTGAGCAGAAGCCCAGCCTGACCCCGTTGGGCTCCAGGAGAGGTAGCCTGGCGGGGGCAGGAGGACATCGACGAATGCGTCGATGGAGAGCATGGCGGAGGCGACCCGTCAACCGCCACCACCAGGGCCAGCAGGACACAACAGGGCTAATAGAGCTACAGCCCAAGAGGAAGCCTGCTGGTGTCCACCTGGAAGGCTGCTGGAGGAAGCCAGGAGGCACCATCCCCTCCCCTGCACCCAACTCCCTGGCAAATATAATCGCCTTGCCGGGAAGGAGATGCAGGTGCAGATGATGGTGCTGCCGCCTGATGAAGATGGTGCGGGCGACACTCAGCCGGAGTCAGAGTCATCGCCCTCCTGCTCGCCGTCGTCGTCACCGTCACTGTCCTCCTCATCACTTTCGCTCGAGGAGGAGCTTTCATCGTCAGTGGAGCTCTCCGCGCAGCACCCTAAGCGAGTTCTCGAGCGCCCAAAGATCTTGACGGAGAGCAGGCCGCTCTCCATTAATTTAAACTGGAGAACGTGCCCCTCCGACAAGCTATGGGCTCGGGCAAAGGTCTTCCAGCCACGGCGGAGATACATCACATGAGGAGCAGGGAAGTCGACATCGACCCACATGCCGCCATTTCCATAACCCCTCATGTGCAGCCTCAGAGCACGGGGTAGTTCAAGCTCCATTTCTCGTGTGAATGGAGTAGGGAGACGGAGATGGCCGCCCGGAGGTTTGTACAGCCTGACGACGAACTCTCGAGGATGATCTCCGACGTGGCCTTCGATCAGAGGAGGGGCCAGCGGTGGAGGCGCGGCCAGAGCACCGCCCCGTCCTCCTCCTCCTCGAGTACCACGGCGACCACGACCTCACCCGTTCCCTCCTCCTCTCACAGCGGGTTCAGCCGCCGCGGGGTCCGGAGGAGGGGGGATGCGCTGTCGAGCAGAAACCCTCGATGCCGCCGCTGGGGCACCGCCGCGCCCTAGCCGCCTCACCATGACGGGCAAAGGTAAGTAAATGAAGAAGGGAGTGTGTGTGTGAGCAAACGCACCACTCTCACCCCCTTTTATAAAGGGACGAGGGAGGGGGCTGCCCTCTCACACAGGAAGCGGCCGCCCGCTCCCCCAATACGCCCTCCCTGAGCCTTCAGCAGCTTTGGGAATCAAGACCGACCCTCTGCTCCAACCATCGACGCCTGGTTTTCTGCCATGGCACTCGTCCCCGCGCTCTCCGCATCCACCACCTACCCATCCCAACGCATGAGGTACACGTGGCAGGTACTATTGTGGGAAACCACGGCCACCTATGGGACCAGAGGGCCCCTTGCTGGTTCGGCAGGGGGACGTCGCATTGCACAAAGAGCAGACGAGTGTGGGGCAGCAGAACAGAGATCACGCAGGCATTTTTACCCAGGTTTGGGCCGCCGTGAGGCGTAAAACCCTACTCCTGCTTTGGTGGATTGATGGTGAAAAAGTGTTGGTGGAGCATAGTACACTTGCCCGACAGGGGCGGCAGTGTCTACGCGCATATGGGGGTGTGAGTTATCCAACCTTCTAACCCTTTCTACGGTTGCCATGGGCCTCCTTTTATAGATTAATGGGTCACCACAATGGCAAAGTAGTCATTATGCACCGATAAGATAGCAAACAATGCTATCATACCTAACTCTGCAGGCTGACAGGGTGCATTAAATGCACCATTTAACGTCACGTCATTGGTTGCCCGGCAAGCCTTGCCGGGCTATCTTGCAAGCCCCATGCCTGCTCGCTTGACACGTCGCAGGACGGGTGTCATTTGCAGGTCTTTCCTGTAGAAAGAGGCCTCCATGTGGCGAATGGCTGCCACTTAGTCACTTTGCGGCTTGACACCGCACTGATTGACAACGTGGGTCGTGGCAGAGTGGTTGGGTGAAGTGGTCTTGTCTCCGTGAGTCTCGGCAGCCCCTGCCGGGATGTCTTGGACGTCTTCTTCCGGGGGTGACCCCGTCCTTGCCGAGCTCGCCTGCCCCGCAAGGGAGGCTTTCCTCCTGGTGGTATCTTGCTTCTCTGGCTTGACTTTGGTCCTCTTGATCTGCATGTTGGTCGTTCGATGCTCTTGGTTCCTTGCACCCTAACTTGGCTTGGTGCCTCAATCCTGTTCCCGTGCCTGTGCATAGTCTGGGCAACATACCCAGGGTTTGTTGCACCGACAGAAGCCCCCGGGCCTTCCCCGAACGCGCTACCGAGCGTCGTCGGGGTAGGGCCTAATAAGTGCGCAGGCAGGGGTGCTGAAGAGGCTGGCTTTTTGGGTCTCTTTTGCTTCTTCATTAATCTTGTGTCCAGGCCAGTTTCCGGTTTCCCCGTGCGTCGTGTAAAGCTAATAGTGGTGGAGCCGCCCTGGTAATGGTCCGTGAATGACTTTAACGCACGGGGTAGAAACTGCAAATTTACTCTTCCCACCACGCCCTTATCCTTAGCCACGTATGCAGCATGCATCGCGCGGGGTAGGTAACGGAGGCGCGTGGCGCGGGAGAGCATCAAGGCGAGGGCCCGATCTTCTTGGATTGGCGGAGGAGGACTGTTGGGGATATGACTATTGGATATGACCCGCCCAGGAGGGGCCGGTTCACGCCGCTGGTGGCTTAAAGATGAAGAAGCCCGACGAGGCCCAAGAAGATATGAAGATGGCGGTTCATGAAGCAGGCTTATTGAAAGCCCAAGACCCAGAGGCGACTTATTAAGGACCAAAGGGATGAGCCGCCATATGTTTAGCTTGTATTGTAAGGCAAGCTTAGTAGAAACTGAGTCAGTCACGTTTGTGTGAGCCAGCCGGACTCTGTAAGCTGTCGGACATCAACCTGTATATAAAGGGGTGACCCGGCAGTGGGTTGGCTAAAGGAACAATCAATCGAGAACTAGGTCAAGCGTATTCGCTCCCTGGTAATCGAAACCCAAGTAATACAACCTAAAGCAGGAGTAGGCTTTTACCTCATTGAGAGGGGCCGAACCTGGGTAAACTCTCCGTGACCTTTGTCCCGTTTAACCCCTTCAACCTAACCTAGTTGCGATGGCTCCACACCTAAGTCCTTTCGCTAGGGCATCTGCCGTGTTAAGTCCACGACAGTTGGCGCCCACCGTGGGGCCAGCGCACGGTAGTTTCAAGTTCTTGAAGGGCAAATTCACAGGGATCGAGGGATACGCCGTCGGCCGGATGACTAAAAGCCGCCGTGACAAGCTCTACATGGACGATGCTGGCTGGGGCCCCGAAGCCGGCTCAATCGAGTACGGGTACCGGGTCCCCTTCGGTGGAATCCACGTCTTCATCGGCAAGATCGGTGAGTCGGAGCCTGAGCCAGACACTTGTACCGACATCGTCGAGATGGCTCAGTGTGCACGACCCACAAGGTTCAAACTGCGTGAAGCACACTTTTGTGGGTTTTACTCACGGAGTGGATCTTGAAGAAGGATCTATGTCCGGTGGAGAGACAACCATCTATTCTGGTTATGAATCCTCAACCGGCTAGACCAATTCCATATATCAATTGCAAGATGGTGGGCTTGGGGGCTGTTCCGATGGTGACAGTATTCCGGACCCCTATGAGCCGCCGAACAGGGTTGCGATCTTCATGGCTGGCACACAACCAGTGCTCAATTTGACGACTGCTGCGGCTATGACCTCCAGTTCAACGGCTGCGGTGACGGCCGGGGCAAGCGGTTCTGCACGCCCACCGGCTCAAATGTTATCTGAGCTCTTGGAGGCTTTGGCGACCTTATTGGCTGCAGAGGTGACACCAGAAAATCAGGCACAACATAAGGTGGATGTTGGGAAACTGCAAGATGAGATAGCTCAAGCCAAGGAGGAGTTTAATGCTGAGAATGCTAGGATGGCAACAGAACGAGCCGCTTTGGACGGTGCAACACAATGGATTCAGGTGGAGTCGTTCCGGCTTACCTTGGACCAGAACGCTTCAAACGCCATCATGAGGAGGAGGCACCAGACTCGTCTACCCACAGAGTTTGAGGCTAGGAACCTTTTCAACACACCTGGGGCAGGAACCAGTGACCCGCCTGTGGTAAACCGGGATGTCGAGGCGCCCGTGACCGGAGCGACGATTCAACCACATGCGTCGGACCCGCCTCGTTTGAATTTGACCCCGCCTAGCACGTTCCGACACCGTCGGGTCATTATTCTAACCCTCTCGACAATATGATTGCTGCAGCTACGCGATTGCACTACAAAAACAAGACACATCCGTGACATTTTGGGCCGAAGAATTTTTTTCTGTCATGCTTATGACACTTCTATGACGATAATTGTGACAAAACCCGGTATCATCATAGATGTGGTGGGCTCCTACTTCTATGACAAAAAATCATGACAGAAAATGGGCTTTTCGTCCTGGGCGGGCCGGAGATGCAGCTGCATGACATTCTTTGGGCCGTCCATGACAGAAAAACCGTGGTAGAAGCGAGGGCGAGGAAAATATCGGGGAGTTCCCGGTTACGGTGGGTGGTCGGGGGCTGTCGGGGATATACCCCGCGGTATGACCTGGCCAGAAGTATGACCCGGCCGGACTTGGCGACTCACTGATGACCCGCCCGGATCTCTCCACTCACTGATGAGCCGGCCAAGCCAGGTGACTCATTGGTGACCCGGCAGGCAGGTTAGAGGAGCGACAAGACCCAGAGGCCGAAAAAGGCGGTTCATGGAAGGCCGGCTCGTGTTATGGTGGGCCAGTTTAAGATGAAAGGCATAAGGAATATTCCCTTACAAGGAAGCAAGAATAGTACTTGATAACCCACAAGTATAGGGGATCGCAACAGTTTTCGAGGGTAGAGTATTCAGCCCAAATTTATTGATTCGACACAAGGGGAGCCAAAGAATATTCTCAAGTATTAGCAGTTGAGTTGTCAATTCAACCACACCTGGATAACTTAATATCTGCAGCAAAGTAGTATGATAGTAACGGTAACGGTGGCAAAAGTAACAGTGATAGTTTTGTAGTAATTGTAACAGTAGCAACGGAAAAGTAAATGAGCGAAGAACAATATGTGAAAAGCTCGTAGGCATTGGATCGGTGAGGGAGAATTATGCCGGATGCGATTATTCATGCAACAGTTATAACATAGGGTGACACAAAACTAGCTCCAATTCATCAATGTAATGTAGGCATGTATTCAGAATATAGTCATACGTGCTTATGGGAAAGAACTTGCATGACATCTTTTCTCCTACCCCCCCCCCCCCCGTAGCAGCGGGGTCCTACTGGAAACTAAGGGATATTAAGGCCTCCTTTTAATAGAGTACCAGACCAAAGCATTAACACATAGTGAATACATGAACTCCTTAAACTACGGTCATCACCGGGAGTGGTCCCGATTATTGTCACTTCGGGGTTGCTGGATCATAACACATAGTAGGTGACTATTGACTTGCAAGATAGGATCTAGAACTCACATATATTCATGAAAACATAATAGGTTCAGATCTGAAATCATGGCACTCGGGCCCTAGTGACAAGCATTAAGCATAGCAAAGTCATAGCAACATCAATCTCAGAACATAGTGGATACTAGGGATCAAACTCTAACAAAACTAACTCGATTACATGATAAATCTCATCCAACCCATCACCGTCCAGCAAGCCTACGATGGAATTACTCACGCGGCGGTGAGCATCATGAAATTGGTGATGGAGGATGGTTGATGATGACGATGGCTGATAACCCACAAGTATAGGGGATCGCAACAGTTTTCAAGGGTAGAGTATTCAACCCAAATTTATTGATTCGACACAAGGGGAGACAAAGAATATTCTCAAGTATTCGCAGTTGAGTTGTCAATTCAACCACACCTGGATAACTTAGTATCTGCAGCAAAGTATTTAGTAGCAAAGTAATATGGAAGTAACAGTAATGATAGCAAAAGTAATATTTTTGGGTTTTGTAGTGATTGTAACAGTAGCAACGGAAAAGTAAATAAGCGAAGAACAATATATGGAAAGCTCGTAGGCATTGGATCGGTGATGGAGAATTATGCCGGATGCGGTTCATCATGTAACAATCATAACATAGGGTGACACAGAACTAGCTCCAATTCATCAATGTAATGTAGGCATGTATTCCGAATATAGTCATACGTGCTTATGGAAAAGAACTTGCATGACATCTTTTGTCCTACCCTCCCATGGCAGCGGGGTCCTAATGGAAACTAAGGGATATTAAGGCCTCCTTTTAATAGAGTACCGGAACAAAGCATTAACACATAGTGAATACATGGACTCCTCAAACTACGGTCATCACCGGGAGTGGTCCCGATTATTGTCACTTCGGGGTTGCCGGATCATAACACATAGTAAGTGACTATAGACTTGCAAGATAGGATCAAGAACTCACATATATTCATGAAAACATAATAAGTTCAGATCTGAAATCATGGCACTCGGGCCCTAGTGACAAGCATTAAGCATAGCAAAGTCATAACAACATCAATCTCAGAACATAGTGGATACTAGGGATCAAACCCTAACAAATCTAACTCGATTACATGATAAATCTCATCCAACCCATCACCGTCCAGCAAACCTACGATGGAATTACTCACGCACGGCGATGAGCATCATGAAATTGGTGATGGAGGATGGTTGATGATGACGACGGCGACGGATTCCCCTCTCCGGAGCCCCAAACGGACTCCAGATCAGCCCTCCCGAGAGAGTTTAGGGCTTGGCGGCGGCTCCATATCGTAAAACGTGATGAAATCTTCTCTCTGATTTTTTCTCCCCGAACACGAATATATGGAGTTGGAGTTGAGGTCGGTGGAGCGTCAGGGGGCCCACGAGGCAGGGGGCGCGCCCCCACCCTCGTGGACAGGGTGTGGCCCCCCTGACGTGGATTCTTCTTCCAGTATTTTTAATATTTTCCAAAAATATGTTCCGTGGAGTTTCAGGTCATTCCGAGAACTTTTGTTTCTGCACATAAATAACACCATGGAAAGTCTGCTGAAAACAGCGTCAGTCCGGGTTAGTTCCATTCAAATCATGCAAGTTAGAGTCCAAATCAAGGGCAAAAGTGTTTGAAAAAATAGATACGACGGAGGCATATCAACTCCCCCAAGCTTAAACCTTTGCTTGTCCTCAAGCAATTCAGTTGATAAACTGAAAGTGATAAAGAAAAACTTTTACAAACTCTGTTTGCTCTTGTTGTTGCAAATATGTAAAGCCAGCATTCAAGTTTTCAGCAAAGATTATGACTAACCACATTCACAATAACTCTTAGGTCTCATGTTTACTCATATCAATGGCATAATCAACTAGCGAGCAATAACAATAAATCTCGGATGACAACACTTCCTCAAAACAATCATGATATGATATAATAAGATGGTATCTCGCTAGCCCTTTCTGAGACCGCAAAACAAAAATGCAGATCACCTTTAAAGATCAAGGACTGACTAGACATTGTAATTCATGGTAAAAGAGATTCAGTCATAGTCATACCCAATATAAATTAATAGTAATGGATGCAAATGACAGCAGCGCTCTCCAGCTAGTGCTTTTTAATAAGAGGGTGATGACTCAACATAAAAGTAAATAGATAGGCCCTTCGCAGAGGGAAGCAGGGATTTGTAGAGGTGCCAGAGCTCGATTTTAAAGCAGAGATAAATAATATTTTGAGCGGCATACTTTCATTGTCAACATAACAACCAAGAGATGGCGATATCTTGCATGCCACACACATTATAGGCGGTTCCCAAACAGAATGGTAAAGTTTATACTCCCCTCCACCAACAAGCATCAATCCATGGCTTGCTCGAAACAACGAGTGCCTCCAACTAGCAACAGTCCCAGGGGGAGTTTTGTTTGCAATTATTTTGATTTAGTTTGCATAAAGCATGGGACTGGGCATCCCGGTGACCAGCTATTTTCTCGTGAGTGAGGAGCGGAGTCCACTCCTCTTGAGAATAACCCGCCTAGCATGGAAGATACGGACAACCCTAGTTGATACATGAGCTATTCGAGCATACAAAACAGAATGTTTATTTGAAGGTTTAGAGTTTGGCACATACACATTTACTTGGAACGGCATGTAGATACCGCATATAGGAAGGTATGGTGGACTCATATGGAATAACTTTGGGGTTTAAGGGATTGGATGCACAAGCAGTATTCCTGCTTAGTACAAGTGAAGGCTAGAAAAAGACTGGGAAGCGACCAACTAGAGAGCGGCAATAGTCATGAACATGCATTAAAATTAATAAACATTGAGTGCAAGCATGAGTAGGATATAATCCACCTTGAACATAAATATCGTAAAGGCTATGTTGATTTGTTTCAACTACATGTGTGAACATGTGCCAAGTCGAGTCAATTAAATCATTCAAAGGAGGATACCACCCCACTATACCACATCACAACCATTTTAATATCATGTTGGCGTGCAAGGTAAACCATTATAACTCATAGCTAATCAAGCATGGCACGAGCAACTATGATCTCTAATTGTCATTGCAAACATATTTATTCATAATAGGCTGAATCAGGAACGATGAACTAATCATATTTACAAAAAAAAGAGAGGTCGAGTTCATACCAGCTTCTCTCACCTCAGTCAGTCCATCATATATCATCATAATTGCCTTTCACTTGCACGACCGAAGGATGTGAAAATAATAAGAGTGCACGTGCATTGGACTAAGCTGGAATCTGCGAGCATTCAATAACAGGAGAATACAAGGCAATATGGGCTCTTGGTTAAATCAACAATAATGCATATAAGAGCCACTTCAACAATTTAATCATGGTCTTCTCCTATCGACCCCCAAAGAAAAGAAAAGAAATAAAACTATTTACATGGGAAAGCTCCCAACAAGCAAAAGAAGAACGGGAAATCTTTTTGGGTTTTCTTTTTAATAATTACTACTATAGCAAGAAAAATAAACTAACTAAAAGCTACGCTAATTTTTTTTGGTTTTTCTTAAGGTTTATCAAACACACAAGAAGAAAGCAAGAAAAAGGAAAATAAACTAGCATGGATATTACAGTGAAAAAGTATGAGCACCGACATCTCGCAATGAGTGTGTGAACATGAATGTAATGTCGGTGGGAAATACGTACTCCCCCAAGCTTAGGCTTTTGGCCTAAGTTGGTTTATTGCCACGGATGGCCTAGCGGATATCCATAGTTGTAGCCAGGATCGTACTGAGATGAAGAAGACTCTGATTGCCACTGGTTGGAAATCATCTCCGGATCCCACTGGTAATTAGACTGTCGTGGAGGTTCAAATTGTGGTTCCGGCTCCGTGGCTGGTGTAGGGTTCCGGTAGGCGTGAATGGCCGCCAGCGGAACGAGATACGGACCTGCAGATAAATTAAACAAGGAGGGAGCAGGCAAGGTAATAGTCTCAGGGTGATGTTTATCAAAGAACAATTTGTATTTAAGCGCCCCTTCCCTGTTCTTAACAATAAAGTCATGCACTACCATACTCTTATAATCTAAATAAGCAGTGGACATCAATTTTTCTTCTTTTTCATAGTGCCTAATAGGTATGTTATAGTGTGCAGCAAGGCGTGAAGCGTAAATACCTCCAAAGATGGGGCCCTTTGTACGGTTCAAACTTAACCGTTTAGCAATAATACCGCCCATACTAACAGTGTTATCGCAGAATAAACCATGGAACAAAATGATAATATCAGGAACACTAAGGTTTCCACAGTTTCCGCGACCAATTAAGCAATGACTAGCAAATATGGCAAAGTAGCGTAAAACAGGAAAATGTATGCTAGTGATTCTTGCATCGGAAACCTTACTGGTTTCCCCTACAGTAATAGTGTCAATAAACCCGTCCACATCTTTACGATGTGGTTCCTCAAAACTACCCTCGAAAGGTATTTTGCAAACCTTGCAAAATTCATCTAGTGGCATCTTCTTAACCACATCATATAAATGAAACTCTATTGAAGGAGGTGATTCCTTAGGATAATAGTAGAAGTTTTGCACAAAAGTATTGGTGAGTAAGAGATACTGTTCGCGTTGGTCGCGGAGGAAGTTGGTGAGGCCTACATTCTCAGCCAATTCATAAAAATCATCATGAATCCCGGCTGCTCTCAAGAAATCATTGGAAGGCCATTCACACGGCCGGACCTCTGCGGTGCGAGGCAAATTATATTTGGGCCTCCTTGCTTCTTCACTTTGCTTTTCCTTCGAGCTTCGGCTCGATGAGCCCCTCAAAAATCTCTTCATTATTTTCTGAAAAATTCTGAAATTTTTAGTAACTTCAAATAAAAGTGAACCAAGCTCAACAAAATTGATAGCAACTACTCCAACAAGTGCCTAGAGCCTATATCATGCATTAGAACTACTTGGAACCATATAAATTTGACATGCAAGCTCAAGAACATGGTTACCTAGGCACCACAAATTTGCAATGAATAAAGCACTAGAACAAAAACTAATTGGACCAATGGAGGAGTCACATACCAAGGAACAAACTCCCCAAGCAGTTTTGTGAGAGGTGCTTTGAGCAAGGAGATCGAAAATCGCAGCAAAATGACCTAGAACTCGTGCTTGAGCTGGATGGTGATTTTTTTGGGAGGAAGAAGAAGTGTGTGGGTGTAGGAATAAGTGGAGGAGAGCCACCGTGGGCCCACAAGGCAGGGGGCGCGCCCTGTAGAGGTGGGCGCGCCCTGGACCCTCGTGGCCAGGTGCTTGCTCCCCCTGCTGTGTTCTCAGTGCCAATTATTCTCAAATATTCCAGAAAAAATCATATTCCATTTTCAGGGCATTTGGAGAACTTTTATTTTTGGGGTATTTTTATATTGCACGGATAATTCAGAAAACAGACAGAAAAATACTATTTTTACTTTATTTCAACTAAATAACAGAAAGTAGAGAGAGGGTACAGAAGGTTGTGCCTTCTAGTTTCATCCATCTCATGCTTATCAAAAGGAATCCACTAACAAGGTTGATCAAGTCTTGTTAACAAACTCATTCCGAATAACATGAAACCGGAGAAATTTCGAATAACACTATGTTACCTCAACGGGGATATGCACATCCCCAATAATAAGAATATCATATTTCTTCTTGACAGTAGGAAGAGGAAATTCAAAACCTCCAAAAATAATCGATGGATTTTTTCCAATAGAATTGATACTATGAACTTGAGGTTGTTTCCTCAGAAAGTGTACCATATGCTCATTACCATTAACATGAAAAGTGACATTGCCTTTGTTGCAATCAATAACAGCCCCTACGGTATTCAAAACAGGTCTTCCAAGAATAATAGACATACTATCGTCCTCGGGAATATCAAGGATAACGAAGTCCGTCAAAATAGTAACGTTTGCAACCACAACAAGCACATGCTCACAAATACCGACAGGTATAGCAGTTGATTTATCAGCCATTTGCAAAGATATTTTAGTAGGTGTCAACTTATTCAAGTCAAGTCTACGATATAAAGAGAGATGCGTAACACTAACACCGGCTCCAAGATCACATAAAACAGTTTTAACATAGTTTCTTTTAATGGAGCATGGTATAGTTGGTACTCCTGGATCTCCAAGTTTCTTTGGTATTCCACCCTTAAAAGTGTAGTTAGCAAGTATGGAGGAAATTTCAGCTTCCGGTATCTTTCTTTTATTTGTAACAATTTCTTTCATGTACTTAGCATAAGGATTCATTTTGAGCATATCAGTTAATCGCATACGCAAGAAGATAGGTCTAATCATTTCAGCAAAGCGCTCAAAATCCTCATCATCCTTCTTCTTGGATGGTTTAGGAGGAAAAGGCATGGGTTTCTGAACCCAAGGTTCTCTTTCTTTACCGTGTTTCCTAGCAACAAAGTCCCTCTTATCATAACGTTGATTCTTTGATTGTGGGTTATCAAGATCAACAGCAGGTTCAATTTCTACGTCATTATCATTACTAGGTTGAGCATCATCATGAACATCATCACTAGGTTCATGTTCATTACCAGATTGTGTTTCAGCATCAGAAATAGAAATATCATTTGGATTCTCAGGTGGTTCAGCAATAGGTTCACTGGAAGCATGCAAAGTCCTATCATTTTTCTTTTTCTTCCTTTTAGAAGGACTAGGTACAGCTATATTATTTCTCTGAGAGTCCTATTCAATTCTATTAGGGTGGCCTTCAGGATACAAAGGTTCCTGAGTCATTTTACCAGTTCTAGTAGCCACTCTAACAGCATAGTCATTATTCTTACTATTCAATTCATTGAGCAAATCATTCTGAGCTTTAAGTACTTGTTCTACTTGAGTGGTAACTGTAGAAGCATGTTTACTAATGAGTTTAAGTTCACCTTTATTTATAGACATATAATCACCCAAGTGTTCAAGCGTATCGGAATTATATTTCAATTTTCTACCAAAATAAGCATTGAATTTTTCTTGTTTGACAATAAAATTATCAAACTCTTCTAAGCATTGTCTAGCAGACTTATAGTGAGGAATATCACCTTCATCAAATCTATAGAGAGAATTTACCTTTACTACCTGTGTCGGGTTATCAAGACCATGTGTTTCTTCAATAGGTGAGGGATTAAGATCATATGTTTCTGCAACAGGCGGTAAATGAAGACCATGTATTTCTTCAATAGGAGGTAAATTCTTAACATCTTCAGCTTTAATACCTTTTTCTTTCATAGATTTCTTTGCCTCTTGCATATCTTCAGGACTGAGAAATAGAACACCCCTTTTCTTCGAAGTTGGTTTAGGAATAGGCTCAGGAATTGGCTCAGGAAGTGTCCAATTATTTTCATTTGTCAACATATTATTCAATAAAATTTCAGCTTCATCCGGTGTTCTTTCCCTGAAAACAGAACCAACACAACTATCCAAGTGGTCTCTGGAAGCATTGGTTAGTCCATTATAAAAGATATCAAGTATTTCATTTTTCTTAAGAGGATGATCATGCAAAGCATTAAGTAATTGGAGAAGCCTCCCCCAAGCTTGTGGGAGACTCTCTTCTTCAGTTTGCACAAAGTTGTATATATACCTCAAAGCAGCTTGTTTCTTATGAGCAGGGAAATATTTAGCAGAGAAGTAATAAATCATATCATGGGGACTACGCACACAACCAGGATCAAGAGAATTAAACCATATCTTAGCATCACCCTTTAATGAGAATGGAAATATTTGAAGGATATAAAGGTAGCGAGTTCTCTCATCATTAGTGAACAGGGTGGCTATATCATTCAATTTAGTAAGATGTGCCACAATGGTTTCAGATTCATAGCCATAAAAAGGATAAGATTCATCCAAAGTAATTATATCAGGATCAATAGAGAATTCATAGTCCTTATCAGTAACACAGATAGGTGAAGTAGCAAAAGCAGGGTCAGGTTTCATTCTAGCATTAAGAGATTGCTGCTTCCATTTAGCTAATAACTTCTGAAGATCACTTCTATCATTGCAAGCTAAAATAGCTCTAGCAGATTCTTCATCCAGAACATAACCCTCAGGCACAACAAGTAATTCATATTTATTAGGGGGATAGTCTTCATCATCACTATCTTCAATATTATCAGTTTCAATAATTTCATTCTCTCTAGCCCTAGCAAGTTGTTCATCAAGAAATTCACCAAGTGGCACAGTAGTATCAAGCATAGAAGTAGTTTCATCATAAGTATCATGCATAGTAGAAGTGGCATCATCAATAACATGCGACATATCAAAATGAATAGCAGAAGCAGGTTTAGGTGTCGCAAGCTTACTCAAAACAGAAGGTGAATCAAGTGCAGAGCTAGATGGCAGTTCCTTACCTCCCCTCGTAGTTGAGGGATAAATTTTGGTTTTCTCATCTTTCAAGTTCCTCATAGTGACCAGAAGATATAAATCCCAAGTGACTCAAAGAATAGAGCTATGCTCCCCGGCAACGGCGCCAGAAAATAGTCATGATAACCCACAAGTATAGGGGATCGCAACAGTTTTCGAGGGTAGAGTATTCAACCCAAATTTATTGATTCGACACAAGGGGAGCCAAAGAATATTCTCAAGTATTCGCAGTTGAGTTGTCAATTCAACCACACCTGGATAACTTAGTATCTGTAGCAAAGTATTTAGTAGCAAAGTAATATGGAAGTAACAGTAATGATAGCAAAAGTAATATTTTTGGGTTTTGTAGTGATTGTAACAGTAGCAACGGAAAAGTAAATAAGCGAAGAACAATATGTGAAAAGCTCGTAGGCATTGGATCGGTGATGGAGAATTATGCCGGATGCGGTTCATCATGTAACAATCATAACATAGGATGACACAGAACTAGCTCCAATTCATCAATGTAATGTAGGCATGTATTCCGAATATAGTCATACGTGCTTATGGAAAAGAACTTGCATGACATCTTTTGTCCTACCCTCCCGTGGCAGCGGGGTCCTAATGGAAACTAAGGGATATTAAGGCCTCCTTTTAATAGAGTACCGGAACAAAGCATTAACACATAGTGAATACATGGACTCCTCAAACTACGGTCATCACCGGGAGTGGTCCCGATTATTGTCACTTCAGGGTTGCCGGATCATAACACATAGTAAGTGACTATAGACTTGCACGATAGGATCAAGAACTCACATATATTCATGAAAGCATAATAGGTTCAGATCTGAAATCATGGCACTCGGGCCCTAGTGACAAGCATTAAGCATAGCAAAGTCATAGCAACATCAATCTCAGAACATAGTGGATACTAGGGATCAAACCCTAACAAATCTAACTCGATTACATGATAAATCTCATCCAACCCATCACCGTCCAGCAAGCCTATGATGGAATTACTCACGCACGACAGTGACCATCATGAAATTGGTGATGGAGGATGGTTGATGATGACGACGGCGACGGATTCCCCTCTCCGGAGCCCCGAACGGACTCCAGATCAGCCCTCCCGAGAGGTTTTAGGGCTTGGCGGCGGCTCCATATCGTAAAACGCGATGAAATCTTCTCTCTGATTTTTTCCTCCCCGAACACGAATATATGGAGTTGGAGTTGAGGTCGGTGGAGCGTCAGGGGGCCCACGAGGCAGGGGGGCGCGCCCAGGGGGGCAGGCGCGCCCCCACCCTCGTGGACAGGGTGTGGGCCCCCTGACGTGGATTCTTCTTACAGTATTTTCAATATTTTCCAAAAATATGTTCCGTGGAGTTTCTGGTCATTCCGAGAACTTTTGTTTCTGCACATAAATAACACCATGGAAAGTCTGCTGAAAACAACGTCAGTCCGGGTTAGTTCCATTCAAATCATGCAAGTTAGAGTCCAAAACAAGGGCAAAAGTGTTTGGAAAAGTAGATACGACGACGTGTCAATGGCGAGGAATTCCCCTCTCCGGAGCCCCGAACGGACTCAAGATCAGCCCTCCCGAGAGAGATTAAGGCTTGGCGGCGGTTCCGTATCGTAAAATGCGATGAATCCTTCTCTCCGATTTTTTTCTCTCCGAACACGAATATATAGAGTTGGAGTTGGGGTCGGTGGAGCACCAGGGGGCCCACAAGGCACGGGCGCGCCCAGGGGGGTAGGCGTGCCCCCACCCTCGTTGACAGGGTGTGGGCCCCCTGGCCTTGATTCTTTCGCCAGTATTTTTTATTATTTCCAAAAATAATCTCCGTGAAGTTTCAGGTCATTCCGAGAACTTTTATTTCTGCACTAAAATAACACCATGGCAATTCTGCTGAAAACAACGTCAGTCAAGGTTAGTTCCATTCAAATCATGCAAATTAGAGTCTAAAACAAGGGCAAAAGTGTTTGGAAAAGTAGATACGACGGAGACGTATCAACTCCCCCAAGCTTAAACCTTTGCTTGTCCTCAAGCAATTCAGTTGATAAACTGAAAGTGATAAAGAAAAACTTTTACAAACTCTGTTTGCTCTTGTTGTTGCAAATATGTAAAGCCAGCATTCAAGTTTTCAGCAAAGATTATGACTAACCACATTCACAATAACTCTTAGGTCTCATGTTTACTCATATCAATGGCATAATCAACTAGCGAGCAATAACAATAAATCTCGGATGACAACACTTCCTCAAAACAATCATGATATGATATAATAAGATGGTATCTCGCTAGCCCTTTTTGAGACCGCAAAACAAAAATGCAGATCACCTTTAAAGATCAAGGACTGACTAGACATTGTAATTCATGGTAAAAGAGATCCAGTCATAGTCATACCCAATATGAATTAATAGTAATGGATGCAAATGACAACAGTGCTCTCTAACTGGTGTTTTTTACTAAGAGGGTGATGACTCAACATAAAAGTAAATAGATAGGCCCTTCGTAGAGGGAAGCAGGGATTTGTAGAGGTGCCAGAGCTCGATTTAGAATTAGAGATAAATAGTATTTTGAGCGGCATACTTTCATTGTCAACATAACAACCGAGAGATCTCGATATCTTCCATGCTACACACATTATAGGCGGTCCCAAACAGAATGGTAAAGTTTATACTACCCCTCCACCAACAAGCATCAATCCATGGCTGGCTCGAAACAACGAGTGCCTCCAACTAACAAGAGTCCCGGGGGAGTTTTGTTTGCAATTTTTTCGATTTGATTTGCTTAGAGCATGGGACTGGGCATCCCGGTGACCAGCCATTTTCTCGTGAGTGAGGAGCGGAGTCCACTCCTCTTGAGAATAACCAGCCTAGCATGGAATATACAAACAACCCTAGTTGATACATGAGCTATTCGAGCATGCAAAACAGAATTTCATTTGAAGGTTTAGAGTTTGGCACATACAAATTTACTTGGAACGGTAGGTAGATACCGCATATAGGAAGGTATGGTGGACTCATATGGAATAACTTTGGGGTTTAAGGGATTGGATGCACAAGCAGTATTCCCGCTTAGTACAAGTGAAGGCTAGAAAGAGACTGGGAAGCGACCAACTAGAGAGCGACAACAGTCATGCACATGCATTAAAATTAATAAACATTGAGTGCAAGCATGAGTAGGATATAATCCACCATGAACATAAATATCGTGGAGGCTATGTTGATTTTGTTTCAACTACATGTGCGAACATGTGCCAAGTCAAGCCACTTGAATCATTCAAAGGAGGATACCACCCTACTATAGCACATCACAACCATTTTAATAGCATGTTGGCACGCAAGATAAACCATTATAAACTCCTAGCTAATTAAGCATGGCATAAGCAACTAAAATCTCTAATTGTCATTGCAAATATGTTTCTTCATAATAGGCTGAATCAGGAACGATGAACTAATCATATTTACAAAAACAAGAGAGGTCGAGTTCATACCAGCTTCTCTCATCTCAATCAGTCCATCATATATCATCATAATTGTCTTTCACTTGCACGACCGAACAATGATAATAATAATAGTGCACGTGCTTTGGACTAAGCTGGAATCTGCAAGCATTTAAGACAAAGGAGAAGACAAGGTAATATGGGCTCTTGGTTAAATCAACAATAATGTATATAAGAGCCACTTCAACATTTTCATTAGGGTCTTCTCCTATCGACCCCCAAAGAAAAGAAAAGAAATAAAACTATTTACACGGGAAAGCTCCCAACAAACAAAAGAAGAACAGGAAATGCTTTTGGGTTTTCTTTTAATTATTACTACTACAACATGAAAAGTAAACGAGCTAAAAGCCACAACTATTTTTTTGGTTTTTCTTAAGGTTTCCCAAACACACAAGAAGGAAGCGAGAAAAACAAAATAAACTAGCATGGAAATTACAGTGAAAATGTATGAGCACTGACAAGTAGCATGAGTGTGTGAACAGGAATGTAATGTCAGTGAGAAATACGTACTCCCCCAAGCTTAGGCTTTTGGCCTGGGTTGGTCTAGGGCCACGGCTGGCCTGGCGGATATCCAAAGTTGTAGTTGGGGTCGTACTGAGAAGGATCCTCGGGTTGCCACTGGTTGGCAATCTCCTCCGGATCCCACTGGTAAACAGACTGTCGTGAAGGATTAAATTGTGGTTCCGGCTCTAGCTCTGTAGCTGGTGTGGGGTTCTGGTAGGCATGAAATGCCTCCGGCTGAACAAGGTACTTGCCTGTAGATAAGTCAAACAAAGAAGGAGCAGGCAAAGTAATAATCTCAGGGCGAATTTTATCAAATATCAGTTTGTACTTAAGCGTCTTTTCCCTATTCTTAACAATAAAATCATGTGCTACCATACTCTCATAGTCTAGAAAAATAGGAGGCAGCAACTTTTCTTCTTTCTCATAATGCCTAATAGGTATGTTAAAGTGTGCAGCAAGGCGTGAGGCGAAGATACCTCCCAAGATGGGACCCTTCGTGCGGTTAAGACCTAACCGTTTGGCAACGATAGCGCCTAGGCTAAAGGAGTTATCACGAAACAAGGCATGGCCCAAAATAACAATATCAGGGGCGCTGAGGTTTCCACAGTTTCCGCGACCAATTAAACATCTACTAGCAAATATCGCAAAGTAATGCAGAACTAGAAAATGTATGCTAGTAATTCTTGCGTCAGAAACTTTCCTTGTTTCCCCTACAACAATCATATCAATAAAACCTTCCACATCATTGCGACGTGGTTCCTCTATGCTGCCAGCAAGGGATATCTTACAAACCCGACAGAAATCAGAAAGGGACATCTCCTTATGCTCATCATATAAATAAAAATCCACTGAAGGTGGTGATCTCCTAGCATGGAAATGAAAATTTTGCACGAAAATATTAGTGAGTAAGAGATACTGTTCGCGCTGGTCGCGGAGGAAGTCGGTGAGGCCCGCATTCTCAACCAAAGAATAAAAATCATCATGAATCCCGGCTGCTGTTAAGAACTCATCACAAGGCCATTCACACGGCCGAACTTCCGCGGTGCGAGGGAGATTATATTTGGGCCTCCTATCCTCCTCACTTTGCTTATCCCTCGAGCTTCAGCTCGAAGAGCCCCTCAATAATCTCTTCATCATTTTCTGAAATTTTTAGTGACTTCAAATTAAGTGAACCAAACTCAACAAAATTAGTAGCAACTACTCCCACAAGTGCCTAGAGACTATATCATGCATTAGAATTACTTGGGACCATATAAATTTGACATGCAAGCTCAAGAACAGGGTCACCTAGGCAGCAAAAACTTGCAATGAATAAAGCACTAGAACAAAAACTAGTTGGACCATTGGAGGAGTCACATACCGAAGAACAATCCCCCAAAGAAGTTTTGTGAGTGGGGCTTTGAGCTAGGAGATAAAAAATCACAGCAAAATGAGCTAGAACTCGTGCTTGAGCTGGTTGGTGATTTTTTTGGGAGGAAGAAGGAGTGTGTGGTGGCTGGAATAAGTGGAGGGGAGCCACCATGGGCCCACGAGGCAGGGGGGCGCGCCCTGGACCCTCGTGGCCAGGTGCTTGCTCCCCCTGTTGTGTTCTCAGTGCCAGATATTCTCAAATATTCCAGAAAAAAAATCATATTCCACTCTCGGGGCATTTGGAGAACTTTTATTTCGGGGTATTTTTTATTGCACGGATAAATCAGAAAACTAATAGAATATACTATTTTTGCTTTACTTAATCTAAATAACAGAAAGTAAAATGAGGGTACAGAAGGTTGTGCCTTCTAACTTCATCCACCTCATGCTCATCAAAAGGAATCCACTAACAAAGTTGATCAAGTCTTATTAACAAACTCATTCTGAATAACATGGAACCGGAGAAATTTCGAATAACACTATGTTACCTCAACGGGGATACGCACATCCCCAACAATAAGAATATCATATCTCTTTTTGACAGTAGGAAGAGGAAATTCAAAACCTCCAATAGTAATAGTTGAAAATTTTCCAATAGAATTGATACTGTGACTTGAGGTTGTTTCCTCGGAAAGTGTACCGTATGCTCATTACCATTGACATGAAAAGTGACATTGCCTTTGTTGCAATCAATAACAGCCCTTGCAGTATTCAAAAAGGGTCTTCCAAGAATAATAGACATACTATCGTCCTCGGGAATGTCAAGAATAACAAAGTCCATTAAAATAGTGACGTTTGCAACCACAACAGGCACATCCTCACAAATACCGACAGGTATAGCAGTTGATTTATCAGCCATTTGCAAAGATATTTCAGTAGGTGTCAACTTATTCAAATCAAGTCTATGATATAAAGAGAGGGGCATAACACTAACACCGGCTCCAAGATCACATAAAGCAGTTCTAACATAGTTTCTTTTAATTGAGCATGGTATAGTTGGTACTCCTGGATCCCCAAGTTTCTTAGGTATTCCACCCTTAAAAGTATAATTAGCAAGCATGGTGGAAATTTCAGCTTCCGGTATCTTTCTTTTATTTGTAACAATATCCTTCATATACTTGGAATAAGGATTCATTTTAATCATATCAGTAAAACGCATATGCAAAAAGATAGGTCTAATCATTTCAGCAAAGCGCTCAAAATCCTCATCATCCTTTTTCTTGGATGGTTTGGGAGGAAAAGGAATGGGTTTTTGAACCCATGGTTCTCTTTCTTTACCATGCTTCCTAGCAACAATGTCTCTCTTATCACAACGTTCATTCTTTGATTGTGGGTTATCAAGATCAATAGCAGGTTCAATCTCTACATCATTGTCATTACTAGGTTGAGCATCAACATGAACATCATCATTAACATTATCACTAGGTTCATGTTCATCACTAGATTGTGTTTCAGCATCAGAAATAGAAATATCATTGGGATTCTCAGGTGTGTCAACAACAGGTTCACTAGAAGCATGCAAAGTCCTATCATTTTTCTTTTTCTTCCTTTTAGAAGGACTAGGTGCATCAACATTAGTTCTCTGAGAATCCTGCTCAATTCTCTTAGGGTGGCCCTCAGGATACAAAGGTTCCTGAGTCATTCTACCCCCTCTAGTCACAACTCTAACATCATTATCATTTTTCTTATTATTTAATTCATTGAGCAAGTCATTCTGAGCTTTAAGTACTTGTTCTACTTGAGTGGTAACCATAGAAGCATGTTTACTAATGAGTTTAAGTTCACCTTTAACTCTAGACATATAATCACTCAAGTGTTCAATCATATAAGCATTGCATTTTGATTGTCTACCAAAATAAGCATTGAAATCTTCTTGCTTAACCATAAAATTATCAAACTCATCTAAGCATTGGCTAGCAAACTTAGTAGGCGGGATTTCAGCTTTATCATATCTATAGAGAGAATTTACCTTTACTACCTGTGTCGGGTTATTAAGGCCATGTATTTCTTCGATAGGTGGTAAGTTAAGGCCATGTATTTCTTCAACAGGAGGTAAATTCTTGACATCTTCAGCTTTTATACCTTTTTCTTTCATAGATTTATTTGCCTCTTGCATATCTTCAGGACTGAGGAATAGAATACCCCTTTTCTTTGGAGTTGGCTTAGGAGTTGGTTCAGGGAGTGTCCAATTGTTTTCATTCGTCAACATATTATTCAATAGAATTTCAGCTTCATCAACAGTTCTTTCCCTGAAAACACAACCAGCACAACTATCCAGGTGGTCTCTCGAAGCATCGGTTAGTCCATTATAAATAATATCAAGTATTTCATTTTTCTTGAGAGGATGATCAGGCAAAGCATTAAGTAATTGGAGAAGCCTCCCCGAAGCTTGTGGGAGACTCTCTTCTTCAATTTGCACAAAATTATATATATCCCTTAAAGCAGCTTGTTTCTTATGAGCAGGGAAATATTTAGCAGAGAAGTAATAAATCATATCCTGGGGACTACGCACACAACCAAGATCAAGAGAATTAAACCATGTTTTAGCATCACCCTTTAATGAGAACGGAAATAATTTAAGGATATAGTAGTAATGAGTTTTCTCATCATTAGTGAATAGGGTGGCTATATCATTTAATTTAGTAAGATGTGCCACAACAGTTTCAGATTCATATCCATAGAAAGGATCTGATTCAACCAGGGTAATTATCTCAGGATCAACAGAGAAATCATAATCCTTATCAGTAACAAAGATAGGTGAAGTAGCATAAGCAGGATCATATTTCATTCTAGCATTCAGAGATTTTTCTTTAAGCTTGACTAATAATTTCTTAAGATCACTTCTATCATTGCAAGCAAGAAAGCCTCTGATACGTCTTCGTCGTATCTACTTTTCCAAACACTTTTGCCCTTGTTTTGGACTCTAACTTGCATAATTTGAATGGAACTAACCCGGACTGACGCTGTTTTCAGCAGAATTGCCATTTTGTTATTTATGTGCAGAAACAAAAGTTCTAGGAATGACTTGAAACTCCACGGAACTTATTTTTGGAAAATAATAAAAATACTGGAAGAAGAATCCACGTCAGGGGGGCCTCCACCTGTCCACGAGGGTGGGGGGCGCGCCCCCTGCCTCGTGGGCCCCCTGACGCTGCACTGACCTCAACTCCAACTCCATATATTCGTGTTCGGGGAGAAAAAAATCAGAGAGAAGGATTCATCGCGTTTTACGATACGGAGCCGCCGCCAAGCCCTAAACTCTCTCGGGAGGGCTGATCTAGAGTCCGTTCGGGGCTTCGGAGAGGGGAATCCGTCGCCGTCGTCATCATCAACCATCCTCCATCACCAATTTCGTGATGATCACCACCGTGCGTGAGTAATTCCATCGTAGGCTTGCTGGACGGTGATGGGTTGGATGATATTTATCATGTAATCGAGTTAGTTTTGTTAGGGTTTGATCCCTAGTATCCACTATCACTACTGGAATCAGCTAATTTGCCATCTGCCAGCTCTTTGCCGTCTGCTAGCTGACGGCAAAGAAGCTCTTTGCCATCAGCTACCTAAAAGCAGACGACAAAGAAATGGCAGACGACAAAACAGGTCTTTGCCATCTGCGAGCTCTTTGCCGTCTGCTAGCTGACGGCAAAGAATCTTTGCCGTGCACTGGCAGACGGCAAAGAGAAGGTGGCCCCCACCCCCCGCCCGTTTGGAAAAAACTTAACGCCCCACCTCTTTGACGTCTGCTAGCAGACGGCAAAGAGAGAAAAAGGTGGACGACAAAGATTGGCGGATGGCAAAGAGGAGAGTACGTAACGGCCCGTACCCCCCGCCCGTTACTCTCTGTTCTCTCCCTCTCTCTCCTCCCCGACGCGCCCCGCCACCACATCCCACCCCACCGCCGCCGCCGCCGCCCCCGCCCCCCGCCGCCGCCCGCCACCACATCCCACCCCACCGCCCCGTCGCCCCGCCACCCGCCGCCCGGCGCCGCCCGTCGCCCCCTCTGCCCCGTCGCCCCCCACCCGCCGCCCGGCGCCGCCCCGTCGCCCCCCACCCCTCCGCCCCATCGCCCCCTCCGCCCCGTCGCCCCCCCCACGTGCACCCCTCCGCCCGGCCAGCGCCACCCCGCCGCCCCTCCGTCGGCGAGCGCCCCTCCGCCGCCCCTCCGTCGGCGAGCGCCCCACCCCTGCCGCAGGTGAGCCCCACCCCTCTTCTCCTTTTTTTCTGTTTTTTTTCTTCTGTTTTTTAGTTTAGATTACTTTTAGTTTAGTTTTAGATTTAGTTTAGTTTTAGATTTTTTTCTTTCTGTTTTTTAGTTTAGATTACTTTTAGTTTACTTTTAGTTTTGTTTTAGGTTACTTAGTGCTAGGTTTAAGAAGAGGAAAAAGGAGAAGAAGAAGAAGAAGAAGAGGAGGAGGAGGAGGAGAAGAAAGAAGAAGAAGAAGAAGAAGAAGAAGAAGAAGAAGAAGAAGAAGAAGAAGAAAGAGGAGAGGAGGAGGAGGAGGAGAAAGCTAGAGGAGAGGAGGAGAAGAAGAAGACCACCGACACCCCGACCCCGACCACCGACACCCCGACACCTGACACCCCGACCACCGACACCCCGACCCCGACCTCGACGACCGACACCCCACCCCGACGCGACACCCCGACACGACACCCCGACCCCGACACGACACCCCGACACGACACCCCGGCACGACACCCCGACACGACACGACACCCCGACACGACACGACACCCCGACACCGACACCCTGACACCACACCCACCCTTACCCCGACACCGACACGGCACCCCGACCCCGACCCGGCACCCCGACCCGACACCCCGACCCCGAGACCCCGACCCCGAGCCTGACCCGACACCCCGACCCCGATACCGACACGGCACCCCGACCCCGACCCAGCACCCCGACCCCGAGACCCCGACCCCGAGACCCTGACCCCGAGCCTGACCCGACACCCCGACCCCGACACCGACACGGCACCCCGACCCCGACCCGACACCCCGACCCCGAGACCCCGACCTCGACCCCGAGACCCCGACCCCGAGCCTGACCCGACACCCCGACCCCGACACCGACACGGCACCCCGACCCCGACCCGGCACCCCGACCCGACACCCCGACCCCGAGACCCCGACCCCGACCCCGACACCCCGACCCCGAGCCTGACCCGACACCCCGACCCCGACACCGACACGGCACCCCGACCCCGACCCGGCACCCCGACCCGACACCCCGACCCCGAGACCCCGACCCCGACACGGCACCCCGACACCGACACGACACCCCGACCCCCGACACCTCCCGAAAAGGTGTTCTTTGGCCTTCGAGAAGCCGACGGGGTCATATATTTGTGAATTATTAGTTAGGTCATATATTTTTTGATTTTGTTATGAAAAACATCATATATAATTGTGTTGATCGGGTAGTTTTAAATGTGCAGTTGTTTCATCGCTGCGAGGTTTGGTGTTCGACGACCTCACCGTGTGTTTGACGAGCTCTGCCCCTTCGTTCGTGGGTGAGCACAAATGACATGTCCTCCTCCCCCATTAATTATTTGATCTATTCCGATGAAACTTGATAGCTAGCTATATATGTGTCTTGAATCATCAGTATGCGTAACCAATATGTGTCTCCCGTTCGAAAGCGTCATAGTTATAAATATGCATGCATTTGCATATTTATAACCTTGATTCTTTCGAATTGTCCAACGCTATCCATAGACAGCCCGAGTATGTTTAGATTGGGTTCGTTTTCCCATATGCTTTGCTCCGGATCCGACGCATAAATTTCGTCGGTGCCTCCCCTGTTGTTCTCCGGGTACACATCCTCTCTGTTTATTGCAGAGACGTGTATCAGGAGAACAGCGGGGAGGTGCTGCCGAAATTTTGCGTAGGATCCGGAGCATAGCATGGGAAAATGAACCCAATCTAAACATACTCGGGTGGGATTAGGACCTATCATTACCTATTAGAGTGTAGGTTGCATGGACGTAGTAAAATTGACAAAGTAGATCAACTAATGAATATATACATGGTGAATTATATATATATATATATATATTTGTTGTGTGTCTAGTAGCTCTGAAAGTCAAGATGAGTGATCGTGCGTGGATGTACACCGGTCACACTGGTCAGAACAAATGGAGCACTGAATGGTTCACAAAAACCAAGGGGTTTGTGCGAGCCACATTTGCAAATGGCCAGAGGAAAACCTGGTGCCCCTGTTTACGGTGCGGCAATTGGGAAAAGAGGACAGAGGCTGAAATGGGAAAACACCTGCAGAAGAGTGGTTTTACGCCCGATTATACGGTGTGGACATTTCATGGTGAGTCTGCCCAACGTGACCGAGCTGAGGTGGATCGTCATCGCACGGACGAGCATGGTACCGGGATGGAAAACATGGTGCAAGACTTCGATGATGCTCGGGATTCGGACGAGGAGATGGAGGAATCTGCAAAGGCCTTCAATGAAATGTTGGAGTCTTCAAAACGTCCGCTCCATGAGCACACTGAGCTTTGTCAGTTGGATGCCATCTCACAAGTAATGGCTCTGAAGGCTCAGTTCAACTTGGGCAGAGAATGCTACGATGCAATGATGACAGTATTTGGACGCTTTCTACCCAAAGGCCATGTAATGCCTGCAAACCTGTACCAGTCGGACAAAATCCTCCGTGCACTGAAGATGCCCTATGATAAGATACATGCCTGTGAGAAAGGATGTGTCTTGTTTAGGCTTGACTATGCGGACTTGAACTATTGTCCCATTTGCAAGTCTTCCAGGTATGTTGTGGTAGACAACGGTATGGGTGAGAAGACACAGACCAAAATCCCCGTTAGTGTTCTTCGGTATATGCCAATCGTACCAAGACTTCAACGTCTTTTCATGGTCGAAGAGACGGCCAGACAGATGACATGGCACAAAACGGGCAAAAGAACCGAACTAGATGCAGATGGGATCTGATGATTGTACACACATCGGATGGTGTTGCGTGGAAAAAGTTTGATGAATTACATGGTGACAAAGCGGCAGATCCGAGGCATCCTCGAGTCGGCATCAGCACGGATGGGTTCAGTGTGTTTGGTATGACGGCAGCCCAATACAGTTGTTAGCCCGTATTTGTCTTTCCACTCAATCTCCCACCCGGACAGATTATGCAAAGAAAGAACATTTTCCTGACGTTGATAATTCCAGGGCCCAACTATCCGGGGAAAAATATGAATGTGTACATGCAGCCGCTTAAGGACGAATTGCAAGAAGCCTGGGATAATGGGTTCAAGACATACGACGCCTATAGCAAACGGAACTTCATAATGCGTGTCTGGTACATGTACTCGACGCATGACTTGCCGGCGTATGCGCTATTCGTTGGCTGGTGTGTGCATGGAAGGTTCCCGTACCCCACATGCAAGGGAGCTCTTGAGTTTCGTTGGCTTCAGGCCGGTCGCAAGTTTTCTTGCTTCGACATGCATAGACAGTTCCTGAATCCTCGCCATAAGTTCAGGAAAGACAAGAAGAACTTCATCAGAGGTAGAGTTGTCAAAAACTCTGCACCACCTGCATTGACAGGCCAACAGACCCTGGATCAGTTAAACGCTCTCGAGCCAGATCCAGAGCGTCCAGGGTACTTCAAGGGGTATAATTCTAAGCACGCCTGGACTCACAAAACATGCTTATGGGATCTGCCTTACTTCAAAGACCTCCTTTGCCCACACAACATCGACGTGATGCACACTGAGAAGAATATCGCCGAGGCACTTTTTGGTACATTGTTCGGCATAGATGGGAAGTCAAAGGATAATACTAAGGCTAGAGTCGATCTGGAGGCGCTATGTGATAGGCCGTTACAAAACATGAAAGAACCGAAAGGAAAGCAGAACTGGACGAAGCCAAAGGCATGGTTCAATCTTGGAAGGCCAGCTATGAGGGAAATTATCTTGTGGGTGAAAATGCAGTTGATGTTCCCCGATGGGTATGCAGCGAATCTACAGAGGGGAGACAGTCTTGATAAATTGAAGATATTTGGTCTCAAGAGTCATGATTGGCACATATGGATTGAGCGGGTAATGCCGGTGATGTTGCGTGGCTTCATCCCTGAGGATGAATGGCTAGTACTGGCAGAACTCAGCTATTTCTTCCGTGTTCTTTGTGTGAAAGAACTATCACCTGGCGTGCTAGAAGAAATGGAAGAGTTGGCATCGGAGTTGATCTGCAAGTTAGAGAAGATCTTTCCACCGGGCTTCTTTAATCCAATGCAACATTTGATTTTGCATCTCCCGACCGAGGCAAGATTGGGGGGGCCCGTGCAAAATCGTTGGTGCTACCCAACTGAGAGGATGCAGAAGACGCTTCGACAAAAATGTAAAAATAAATGTAGAATTGAAGCATCGATGGTTGAGGCATTCATCACTGAGGAGGCGGCAAACTTCGTGACAGCACACTACGAAGCCAAAAATCGTCATTTGCATAATCCGAAGCCTCGGTACAATGCTGACGACCCTAAAAAGGGTGGATCAAACCTCAGCCTATTCAAAGGGAATCTCGCACCAGCCAGTGTTTCAAATCCAGTATCTTTGGATAACGAACAATGGCGGACCATTTCGTTGTATATCTTCAACAACCTGATAGAAGTGCGGCCGTACATCGAGTAAGTTATCGGTACATAGTTTCGCAACTTCTATTTCCTTTGAACTGCTCTTATTCCTGGATATTTCATATAGTCGATACGTCGCCTTATTCTCGTATGGAGCGGTGATCCAAAAGGATTATGTCGAAGAGTATGAGCTTCTCGCAAAGCAAGGAGGCGACTATCCCGGTTTCATCTCTTGGTTCAAACAAACGGTAATTTCTATTAGACAATTTCATTTCATTCGCTAATTTGTGCGTAATGCAACAATCCTTTCATATTAAACTTGTAGGCTAATTCAGAGTCTATGGACGCCGAATTGAGACAAGTCGCTAATGGTTTTGACTATAAGGTCCGTTCATTTGACAAATACGACATCAACGGGTATCGCTTTCATACCTATGGCAAAGAGCTATCTATGGCCGACCGAAAGTCTACAAATTGTTGTGTATCTACTATCGGCGAAGGAGGTACCGAGTATTATGGGAGAGTTGAAGCAATTTATGAACTTCTATTCTATGGTGAAAACCCACCGAATGTCGTAGTCTTCAAATGTTATTGGTTTCAGCCGAAGGAGACTAGAAGGACTCATGAACATATAGGGCTAGTTGAAATCAACCAAAGCACCCATTTAGATGTTCCTGATGTCTATATTACGGCTCAACAGGCGACCCAAGTATTCTATCTACCGTGGGCCTGCCAAACTAATCCAAATCTGAAAGGTTGGGATGTCGTTTATGAAGTGCCGCCACGTGATAGACTATCTCCCCCAAAGGAAGAGGATTATGAACCTCACATTAACCCAGACACATATGAAGGAGAATTCTTCCAAGAGACACGTCTTTCCAAAAAGCATTTCAAGAACCGCTATACTTCACCCCAAAACATTGAAGTAGACAGTGACAGTGAATCCGACATCACCCCAGAGGAGGAACAAGAAGAGCCGGAACAAGAAGAGGTTACTGCTGCGGATGACCTGTCATTGCTTGACCGATTACGTCAAGGTGGCCTTCCACATGTTGATGCCATTGAACCCTATGAGCCCGTCATTGATTATAGTGATGATGATGATTATGCATTTATTGATGATACTGATCGAGATTATTAGTAGTGTCAGGTATTAAATTTTTTATGTTGTACTTGATGATGATACACTTAAGTGATACACATATTATTATTCATGTCGGTCTTTTTTTTATGTTGTACTAATTTCGTTTACTGTTTGTCATGGCAGGTGTTGAAAGATGGTGGGCGCTGGTCGGGAGCGCGCCAAGGCCCCTTCTTCGTCGGCGCGTGGTCTGAGGTCTTCCATTCCAGACGCACCTCTCCGCCGAGCGTTGCTGGACAGTATGGCCACACCGCTGGGCCCTTCTTCGTCGACTGCGGTGCCCAGCAGGGGACGAGGTAGGAAGAGAGGAGGTGGGGCACGTGGTCGCGGGAGAGGAGGTAGGGTGACTGCTACGGCGCCTTCCTCGCCGCCACCCCCAGCTGTTTCACCCGAGCACATGACTCCTAGGGTGGACTCGTCCGAGGAGGAGGCTACACGGACTCCGGTCCACGAGCCTCCGGTCCACGGGTCTTGGGCCCACGAGCCTCGGGTCGACTGGCCTTCGGCCCACGAGACCCCGGAGGAGCACATGTCCGGATGGGGTACCTGGACGGATCAGCCCGAGGAGCCGAGTGGCCATGCTGATGATGGCGGGGAGCCGACTGATTTTGAGGAGGAGGGGGGCACCGTCTACCAGCGTGGTGCTACTCGGCTCCCGTCCGTGCCGGCGACCCGCGAGCAGAGGTGGTTGATTTTCCCTGATGGGGAGAGGTACGTAAGTGCATTTAATATTTTTGTACCTTCTGCATTCACGTTTCTTCAAATAACTAATGTGTCGTGGAATTGTCACGGCAGATGTCCTTAAGCTAGGACTTAGTCGTGGAGCCATCGCAACTAGGAATCTTGAAGAGGTTATGCGGGACAAGGAACACGAGGGTTATACTGGTTCAGCCCCTTACGGTGAAGGTAAAAGCTTACGTCCAGTTCGAGGTGTTATTGATTAGGGTTACGATCGCCAGGGAGCTAAACAGCTATGCCCGGTTCTCGATGAGGTTGTTGTTGCCCCTAAACCGCTGCCGGGTCCTCCCTTTATATAGGGAGGCTGACGCCCAGCAGCCCTTAGAGTCCCGGCCGGCTCATAAGAGTGTCCGGCCCGGACTCTAAACAATACTTGCCTTACACTACAAGTCTACTATAACAATAAAGATTGTACTACGGGCTTTAAGCCATCGCCGGGTCTCAGCCCATCTCTGGCCCATTATCTTGAAACTTAGCTCCGGGCTTCTGGCAATGACCCTTAGTGTAACCCGGCCCTCCTGGCGGGTGACTCCCAGGTCTATATCCTCAACATTAGGCCCCAGATTGACTTGAGCCGGCTCGTGTCAATCTTCAACTCTGCCGACAGAAAAATCTCCGGCTTACCGTTCGTGTGAAGGCCATAACCCGGTGTGACGTCATTCTCCGGACTCCGGATAATCCGCCGTGACGTCATCCTCCATTAAGTCCGTTTTTTACTCCGCCAGATCCGCAACGGATCTCTGCTGTTACTGTCTTTCCGAAAATCGAGGCGCCGTGAGGGGGAGATATCCACGCCGTGGTCTCCTTGAATATCGCGCCCACTTATGACTTACCTTATAAATAGGCCGGCCCGGCACTCTCTTCTCACACTCTCCTTCTTCTTCCTCGCGCTGTCGTTCCTCTGCCCGAGCTTCTGCCGCCGCCGCCGCCGTCGCGCCCCTGATCTTCATCGACCCGGCCGCTGCATCACCCTGACCCGGACCAGATAACGGCGGCGACCTTCGCTCTTCCTCAACTCCGGTGAGTCTTCTCTGCCTTGCTAGAACAGATCTGTGGTAGGGTTCCTCCCGTTCTTCGTGTTCGTCACCTTTGCCCAGAAACTCGGCAGTCCTCGTCACCACTGTAGTCGGTTGATCTTTATCCTTGCGTAAAACCACTGCGGTAGACGTTCGGAACTCATTTCATCTGCAAGAAATCCTCTTTTTACTGCATAAGAACTGTGTTCAACCTCAAGAACTTCTCCTGCCTCTGTTTTTTAGGTCTAGAAAATTTTCTCTGCTCCGACTATTTTGATCCAAAAAAGTTACGGTAGTATGTGAAACCTGTTTACCACACTTAGTAAAAACGCAACCATTGAATCTCGGCGGCTTACATGTCCGGTTTAAAGAGAACCATGCTCTGTAAAATCCTCCGACTTAACTACAGTAAGCCGTAGATGACCAACTTAACCTGAAAGCCCCGATAGCTTAGATAACCCACCATATCAATATATATCATTAGTCCCCTTCATAAGCCGTCACTGTAGTTTGAATGATAATCCCCGGCTTATAATTAACCCGGACACTTTTCTCTTCCTCATAGACCACCAACCGTCACCATGCCTCCCAAGGCTCCCATCACTTGCAACTGGATGAAATCCAACGTCACCGAAGAGACCCTGGCCAACTTTGTTAAGTCCGGATATCTGCCCAAGAAGGAAGTGATGTCCTACCGTGCCCCTGACCCGTCCGAAGAAAGACCTCAGCCGAGGGACGGGGAGGTAGTGATCTTTGCAGACCATATGAGCCGGGGCTTCGCACCGCCCGGCTCAAAATTCTTCCGGGACGTGCTCAACTTCTTTGACCTTCGGCCTCAGGATATAGGACCCAATTCCATATCCAACATCTGCAACTTCCAAGTTTTTTGTGAAGTATATCTTGGAGAAGAGCCGAGTCTGCTGCTCTTCAGAGAGCTGTTTTATTTGAACCGCCAAACCGAGTGCGCAAACGGTCCAAGTCTAGAGTTAGGTGGCATCTCCATCCAACGGCGCAGGGACTGTCTATTTCCTTACGCAGAACCGCCAAGTCACCCCAAGGACTGGAACATGACTTGGTTCTACTGCCAAGACACGTCCCCGGCTGATGAGAGCCCGCTGCCCGGCTTTCGCCCAACGCGCCTGGAGCCGACTCATCCACTATCTGACAAGCTGACTGCCGCGGAACGCCAGCCTCTGCTTCCAACGATCAATAAGATCAAGGCCCTGCTAGGCAACGGTCTGAACGGAATAGACCTGGTCCGGGTCTGGATCTCATGGCGGGTGATCCCATTGAGCCGCCGCCCCGGCTTAATGTGTGAGTACACCGGGCGAAAGGATGACCCGCAGAGGCACAGTCGCAACGACCTTCCAGAAGACGTTGCCGAAGAAGAGACCAAGGCTCTATTAAACGAGAGCCTTGCAGACTGTGGAAAAACTGGGCTAGCCCCGTTCTGCAAGACCAATCCAGCCCCAGCGGTAAGCCGCTGACTTTAACCTTTCCATTTTTTTTACCTGTCATCTTACTAAGAACTCATTACTGTATTTCTCAGGCTGATGATAAATTCTGGCGGGTCAAGTATGACCATGAGGCGGCCAAGAAGGCCAGGAAGGCGAAGAAAGCCGCCAAGAGAGCCGCCCCTCGCAAAAAGGGAAACAGACCCACTGCTTCGGAGCTGCTGCAATTAAGCGATAGCTCCGAGTCAGAGGTAACCCTTAAACCTTTAAACTCTTGCCATATTTATTGTTTGCTGCTGTCCACTTTACCATCATTTTGCTTATTGACAGGATGACACCGGCGCCAGTAACCCGGTGATTGAAGAGGTAACATTACTCCCCACCGACTCGGAGCCTTTGCCACAGCTGAAAGTCCGAAGGGTAACCCGGAAAGTAAGCTTTTCTCATCCATTAGCTCATCAAGACCCTCAATTTCTTTTGAAGCAGCAGGTTCACGAATGCCGGCGTCTCACCCGGGCCCGCAAGGACACCGACCTCTCTGCCGGGTTACCCGACGCGACAAGGAAACGTCGCACCGAGGTCTTTTCTCACTTGTACCCTTTTCATCCGTTGGCGGGTGTTATCCGTCAACCGCTTAATTCTTCTGACTCCAATTACCAGGAGACCTCCCCTTCTTCTGGTGACTCCATGCAGTCAAGCCTGCCGGCCTTCAAAACTGCACCCGGGTAATAACAATCACCTTACATTACCTGTCTGTATTTACTCTTTGTATGCCTAACACTTCTGTCTTTTCAGTGCCCAGGCAAAGCTCACCAAAAGAGCAAAGAAGACCAGGTCAGCCGGAGTGTCGGACTTGCCTGAGCCGGAGACGACGGCTCAAGATCCGCCAGCCGCCTCCGAGGCCACCATTCCCATGGATACGGCGCCTGAAGCCCCTGCCCCGACCACCAAGACAATGACCGAAGCGCCAGCTAATCCGGAGGCCTCCGGCTCAACCCCACCGGCTAACGACCCAGACGTGGTAATTACCCGGACGGAGTATGTTGAGCCGGGGAGGCCGACCGCACTGGCCCAATGCTCCGCGAAGGGGGAGCTGCTGCGACCCCACCGGGCGAATCTGGATCTCTCGGGCTACCCCGATTTGAGCATTGGAGAGCTCGTTTCTGGCTACATCAGCCAGATTCACAAGAGCCGGGACGCGGAGATCGCCATGGTCAATCAGATCCAAGAAAAGTCTGAGGTAACCTTCTGCTGTCTTCTTACTTTATGCATAGTGATCCTTGTCATCCTAGCCCCCAAGTCTAGCACTTATACTTGAATATGTTGTAGACTTAGATTCCGTCTTACTGAACTGAGCCGGCCGTACATAGATAGATACGTTCAATACGCATTAGCCCCCAAGTGCCAAGTGTCTTTGCTTGGAAAGCGCTTGGGGCTTTATAGAATGACTGTTAATAACCCGGAAATATATGCAGGCTGTTGGCAAGAAATTAGAGTCGGACCTGGCGGATCTCAAGAGCCGGTTAAAAACTCAAGAGATGGAGACCCGGAAGGCGAATGCCAAGTTTGTCTCCAGCATCGCCGCTCAGGAGAAATTGAAGACTGAATTCGACGCTGAGCGGAAGGCCTGGGCTGAGGAGAAAACCGCACTGGTGACCCGGGCAGAACAGGCGGAGAAGGCACTCTCTGAAAAAACCGCCGAACTCTCCAGCCTAAAGCGCCAAGTGTCCCAAATGGTAGCTGCCATCTTCGGTAAGTCGCCTCACCGGCTTTCATTCATGTTAGAATGTTTACATCTCCTGATTCATCCTTATCACCGGGTCATCTGATGTTGTTAAACAGGTTCCAGAAGCGCCAACTTGAACCAGAGCGTGGTCACCAAGCTAAAGGCCGTGTACACCCTGGTGGAACAACTCTACACCGGGTCACAGCGCGCTTTAGCTGTGGTGGCCCTATCCAACGAGGTGCCAACCCATCTGGCCGAAGTCCTGCGCCGGCTCGCTGTTCTGCCACAGCGGATCCAGGAGCTACGCCGAGCCTCCGCAAGATCCGGAGCAATTGTCGCGCTGAGCCGGGCCAAAGCATTCCTGCCGGAGCTAGACCCGGCAGACATCGCACTGGGTTACCCGTGCTTGAAGGAAGACGACTCCGCCTTCGACCAGCAGGACTTCGCGGCATGTGTTAAGGCTGTACGCCCGGTGGCCACCATCATCGGGAACGACACCGACTTAACCAAGTATCAGCCGGGGTACAACGCAGAGAATCAGAGGATTCCAACCCCTCGCTATGAAGCTATCAATCTGATTCCTCCGGCTCGCCAGCACACCTTCGCCCCGGAGATTAACCCGGTCGGGTTAATCGACGAAGAAGCTCAGTTCGAAGCTCTCCGCGGCATCGACTGGAAGTCTTCAACCTTCGAGGTCTCGGGATCAACCGGAGCAGAGGACGAGCCGGGGACTTCAACCCAGCAGGCATCGTAAAGCGGCTGGCGGTTCATCGAACAACGCTCCAACCTTGAGACTTGAGGAATTTTGTAATAGACTAGGTGCAACATTTTATCTCTGCCGTGCCATCGTGCACGTAATGAACGCTGAAATCCCTTGAAATTATCCTTTGTGTTCTTTCGGGTCGTAATTATCCCTTTGTCCTTCTCAACCTTAAAAGGTGCCTTTAAGTATCTGCATAGAAAGGTAAATCACAAATCGCAAGGCGGCTTACCGCCCTGAGAATCAGGTGTTTGAGATGGATAACCCGGAATACGAACCGAAAAGACTGGCCCTTAACTATACTCTGAACATAGCTGTGATAACACACTTAACAGCCTGTAAGCATACTTCCGGTTTAAATAACCCGGGTAGCACGGTTGGTACCTTAACTCGAATTTACTTGTCTTGATGACATCCATGATGTTCAACTAACAAGATAAACCAAAATTAAGCCGGTAAGTGAGACCCGGCAGTACATATTTTGACATGATCAGAGTAGACTTGTGATAAAATATAAAAACTTAGGGGTTTCCGGTTCGAATACGACCAGAAACTCGGTCCAAAGGGGTTAAGCTAAGATTCGGATACGATCATATAGCCCCCAGTGGGTGTGGCGATGCCAATCAAGAGGGTATCGACAGCTATGTTCTCTTTGGTTCGAATACGACCCATGTTTGAACAGGAAGCCCCCAAGTGATTCTGAAAATTGTTTAACGACGCTGATTCGAATACGATCCACGTCGGTTCTCAGAGGGGTTACATTATGATTCAAATATGACCAGAGGCAACTTCCCAATGAGCTCGGCACTTTGCCAATCAAATGGGTATCGACAGCTATGTTCTCTTGGGTTCGAATACGACCCATGTGTGAATAGGAAGCCCCCAAGTGACTTTACTGCTTACAGCTAGATTCAAAGATGATCATAAGCCGGATCTTCTGTAAGTCAGCAACACACATATTTGGAAGAGAGCAAAGGACAGAGGCCCTGCTTTATTGCTTTATCATGATATATACATGGCTGAGATAAATATATACACCACAAGAGCCGGTAGCTCAAGTGTAGTAAGGCCGAAGCTGAGCTATGTTCCACGGCCGACGGGTCTCCTTCTCAGATTTACGCGAGTCTTTATGCTCCCGGATATCAATGAGGTAATATGACCCGTTGTGCAAGTTCTTACTGACCACAAAAAGGCCCTTCCCAAGGTGGGGATAACTTGTGTGCATCTGTTTGATCCTGGATGAGCCGGAGCACCAGGTCGCCTTCCTGAAAGACCCGGGACTGCCGGCTCAACAGCGTTCACAGTCCTCTTGTGAAGCTTCTGATCTCGTTTGCACAAACTAGTGGTGAACACATGATACTGCCCACCGCTAAGCTGCTTTGGGTTGGTCTGATAACCCCCCTGCTGCTGTTGATGACCCTGACTAGACTTGTTGATTAAAGCCCCCTCGACCGTTCTGAGGACCGGGGTTTGAGCCGCCTCCCGGGCCATGAAAGCCGCCAGCGCCGGAGCCGCCGGCGCCTAAGCCGCCGCCCGGGCCGTTGTAGTTTTTAAAGGCCTTGATGATAGCACAATCCTTCCACAGATGAGTTGCTGGCTTCTCTCTAGAGCCGTGTCTCGGACAAGGTTCATTCAACAGCTGCTCCAGAGAAGGTCCTGACCCGCCGCCTCGGGGAGGGGGCCTCCCCTTGCGTCGCTGGTTGTTGCCTTGGGTGTTGGCTACGAACTCCAGGCTGCCATCGGCCTTGCGCTTGCCTCCTCCTTGATTCCCCGGGTTAAACTGAGGACTCTTGCCATTGCCGTTCTTCTTTCCCTTCCCTGTCCTTTCATCATCTGAAGGGGGATCCTTGGTACCATCAGAATCGGCGTACTTGACAAGAGCCGCCATTAGCGTACCTATATCCGTGCAGTCGCGTTTAAGCCGCCCAAGTTTCATCTTTAGGGGCACAAAGCGACAGTTCTGTTCCAACATCAAGACTGCAGAGCCGGCATCCATCTTATCCGATGAATGTATGATCTCCTTGACCCGGCGAACCCAATGGGTCATGGATTCACCCTCCTGCTACTTACAGTTAGTCAGATCCACGATTGACATAGATTGCCTGCAGGTATCTTTGAAGTTTTGAATGAACCGGGCTTTCATCTCAGCCCAAGACCCAATGGAGTTCGGCGGTAACCCTTTCAACCACGTGCGGGCAGTTCCATCTAACATCATGGTGAAATATTTGGCCATGGCCGCCTCACTGACTTCCAGTAATTCCATGGCCATCTCATAACTCTCAATCCAGGCTGCAGGCTGTAAGTCTGCTGTATAGTTAGGCACCTTCCTAGGTCCTTTGAAGTCCTTGGGTAGACGTTCATTACGGATAGCTGGCACCAAACAAGGGACACCCCCGGTTCTGGTAGGGGTACCCGCATCAACGGACGTCGTCGGATAAGCCGGGGGGGGGGGTCTGGTAAGTCGTCAATTGAGGCGCCTGCTCTGCCTCCTGGCGTGCTTGGTCTGCTACGTAGAAGGCTCCATTATGAGCCGGGCCATGACCAGGGGGCGGGTCATGGCGTCGGACATTACTTGAGCCGGTCGCCGAGACCATGTGCCGGCTGTAACTCGGGCTCTGCCCTGGACGAGGGGTTGAATGGATCCTATCCCGGCTGTAGGAGTACGCCTCTTGCTGCGCCAGCGCTGTCTGGAGGAGTTCTCTGACCCGGCGGGTCTCAATAGCCGTCGGAGAGTCGCCATCAACGGGCAGAGCCGCCAGCCGTGCCGCTGCGGCGACCATGTTTTCCAGCGGGTTATTATAATGGCCCGGGGGTATTGGCACATACTGAGGCGGGGCGGGGGGCCCTTGGGGAGGCCCCATCACTCGTGGTTGAATAAGGGGTCCAGACCCGGGTGCTACGACCCCTGGCGGGTGACTAGACCCTGCACCTGGCGTGTTGAAGAGGTCGCGCGGATCGTAGACCGGCGGGAGTCGAGACTGAGCCTTTTGATGCCTCCTTCTCATGACCTCATTGGCCGCGTTCTGATCCATCGTGAGTTGGAAGGACTGCGCCTGAATCAGCTGGGTCTGGGCATCGAGAGCCGCCCGCTCCGCAGCCAGCCTGATCCCTTCCGCTGCAAGGTCCTCTTTAGCTTTTATCAGATTCAATTTTAGCTGTGCCACCGCCGCATCATGCTGAACTTGATCCGCCGGGTCGACCGTGGCGGTTAACAGGGCCGTCATCTTATCCGTGAGATCCATCAGCACCTCAGCCGGGGAAGGCACCGGGTTTTCCGATCCGGCAGCGGGGTTCTGAACAGGCTGCGCACCAGCCATAAAAACTCCGACCTGACTTGGCGGCTCAAAAAGGTCCGGAATACTGTTGCCATCGGAATAACTCATGAGCCTGCCATCTTGAAGCTGGAACAACGAGTTTGACTCATCAGCGGCCGACTCGCCGTCAGAGCCGGCGGCCGCCTCATCACCAGACCCGGATGGATCAGAGGCCCCTCCGTGGATGCATCCCACAAAAGCGCGCTTTAAGGCAGGCCGGGCCCGGGCGGGTCATGCGCACTGAGCCGTTTCGATGAGACCGGCGCGGAGATCCGGCTCGGGGCCCGGCTCTCCAATCTTGCCGATGAAGACATGAATTCCACCGAAGGGGACCCGGTACCCGTACTCCACTGAGCCGGCGTCGGGGCCCCAGTCCGCATCGTCGATGTAGAGCTTGCCGCGACGAATCTTGGTCATCCGGCCCACCGCGTATCCCTTGAGCCCTTCGAAGCTGCCCTTCAAGAACTCAAATCCACCGTGCGCCAGCCCCACGGTGGGCGCCAACTGTCGTGGAATTGTCACGGCAGATGTCCTTAAGCTAGGACTTAGTCGTGGAGCCATCGCAACTAGGAAGCTTGAAGAGGTTATGCGGGACAAGGAACACGAGGGTTATACTGGTTCAGCCCCTTACGGTGAAGGTAAAAGCTTACGTCCAGTTTGAGGTGTTATTGATTAGGGTTACGATCGCCAGGGAGCTAAACAGCTATGCCCGGTTCTCGATGAGGTTGTTGTTGCCCCTAAACCGCTGCTGGGTCCTCCCTTTATATAGGGAGGCTGACGCCCAGCAGCCCTTAGAGTCCCGGTCGGCTCATAAGAGTGTCCGGCTCGGACTCTAAACAATACTTGCCTTACACTACAAGTCTACTATAACAATAAAGATTGTACTACGGGCTTTAAGCCATCGCCGGGTCTCAGCCCATCTCTGGCCCATTATCTTGAAACTTAGCTCCGGGCTTCTGGCAATGACCCTTAGTGTAACCCGGCCCTCCTGGCGGGTGACTCCCAGGTCTATATCCTCAACATAATGCGTTGGCCTTGTCATGCTGCAGGGGTTGGGACCACCATCATAGTATCCGCCGGCCCAACTCCGTCCTTGGAGTTCTTTGCCGGCAAAACTTCCCGGGGTTTGTCACGTTGCCTGGTGAGGGTCGGCTTCCAGAGCTTGGATTGAGCTGGGAGCACCACGTGGCTGCCCCGGCCCCGCCGGATGAGATTATCGATGGTGTCGTGTGCGACACGAGGGCAGACATGGTGATCAGAAAGTTCTGGGTAATTTCTCCTTTACACATTTAAAAATCTTCAACTAGCTAGTTATTAATTGTACTAATCAATATTGTCTCATTTGATTGCAGACATTCTACAGGTGTGAGGAGGGATACGAGGAGGACGCGGCACATGTTATCGAGAACGTCTGCAAGCGCCTACTACAGAACTTACGGCACGAGGCTCGGGTGCAGGCTGTTCAAGACTACTACGCCTTGCGTGATATCAAGAAGACCAAGCCGGCGTGCCGCGATAAGTTCCTTAGTAAGGAGCAGTACATGAAGGTAATTCTTAAGGCCTTCTACTTAAGTTCCTTCATTTAGTAATTCTTAGCCATAGCGCTCAAGTTTCTATTTGCTAACTTAGGCGCCTCCGAGATGGTGTGCGGATCGGATGGATTGTTGGGAGGTGTTGGTCAATGAGTGGTGCTCAAAAGAATGGCTAGCCCTCCACAACGAGGCCAAGGACAAACGTGCCCAAATGGAAGGTGTGCCACACCATCAAGGCAGCTCCAACTTATATCAGTTCGGGCGCAACTGGGTATGTGGTTTGCTTCATGATTCATGCAATTCATTCATCATGCTAGCTTGAGCCCTTTAATTACTAATTTACATTGTTTCTCTCTTTCAGGCACGCCACAATAAGGTGGATAAGGTGCCAGAGGTGTACGACCTGTATGCCATGGCCCACACTGCCTCTTTCAAGAAAGTCAAGGCTTTCTCTCAATCTGACCTCGATGATGCAAACAACTTCACCAACATCTCCTCCCACAACAAGCTCGTGAGATATAGAGATGAGGGGAAGGCGAGGAAAGGGGAGGACTTTAACCCGAGCCAGGGTCCCATTGATCCAGAGCTGGTGATGATATCTGGTGGCGGGAGGTCCCATGGCTCCATAGCCATTGGAGATGGACTTATCCGTTGTCCTAGCATTCTCCCGGAGATCAAGGCGCGCCAGTCGAGCTCCGCTCCTGAGATAAGGCCTCGTGAACGGCCAGTGCAACTCGCCATCAAGGTTAGTGATACGTACTCAGTTATCTTTCTCCATTACATTGTGTGCGCTTCCATCAATGATTACAAATGGTCATGTGAGTGGTGTTGCAGGCTGCTATACAGAGTGAGAGAGATAGAACGGAGAAACTTCTGGCGGAGGCGGCGGAGAGGCAGTGGGAGTTGGAGGAGAGGACGACAAAGATGATGGAGGAGGAGAGGGCACGGAATGACATGCAGGCAAGGGCCATGTACGAGCTCCTTGTGGTAAGTTTCTTCTGCAGATTAGCCAAAACATTCATGTAGTGTTTGTCTCATTACTAACTAGTATGACTGAGTCGTCAAAACCAAATGTGCAGTTTGTGTGCGAGAAGACCGGTCAGACCGCTCCGCCGATGCCAGTGATTGCTCCTGGGACCACGGTGAGTTTAATTTGAATGGACATTACTTGCTAGTCTTAACATTTGAGTGTCATCATGCTAACAAGACATTGGAAATGATCTTTGGTGCAGCGTAACTCCAGACAAGCATCGCACGATCCTTCTCCAGCTACCGACACGAGCCAGCCCGCTCCTACACCTCCTGGATCTTGGTAAGTTTATCTAGTGTTTTGCTTAACACATGCATAAAGACCTAGACTTAGCTTTATTTCCTCCAATGCTTACCATAATGACCTAGACTTAGCTTCTTCTCCTCCAAAATGACTTAATAAGCTTATTGACCTCCAAAACCATCCATTTTACCTAAGTTAGCTCTAAAACGATCTGTACTTAGCTTACTTATGTAAAAAATTGCATAATTAGCTTAGTTAGCTCATAAACGATTCATTTTACCTAAGTTAGCTCTAAAATGACCCATTTTACCTAGGTTAGCTTATAAATGATCCAGTTCATCCAAGTTAGCTCAAAAATGACCCATTTTACCTAGATTAGCTCCTAAATGATCCATTTTACCTACGTTAGCTTTAAAATGACCCATTTCACCTAGGTTAACTCCAAAATGACCCATCTTACCTAGGTTATCTCATAAACGATCCATTTCAACTAATTTAGCTCATAAACGATCCATTTCACCAAGTTAGCACAAAAACAATCCATTTCACCTAAATTAGCTCTTAAATGATCCATTTCACCTAAGTTAGCTCAAAAAGATCCATTTCAACTAAATTAGCTCATAAATGATCCATTTCACCTAAGTTAGCTAAAAAACGATCCATTTCAACTAAGTTAGCTCATAAATGATCCATTTTACCTAAGTTAGCTAAAAAACGATCCATTTCACCTTAGTTACCTAAAAACGATCCATTTGACCTTAGTTAGCTCATAAACGACCCATTTCAACTAAGTTAGCTCATAAATGATCCATTTCACCTTAGCTAGCTCATAAACGACCCATTTCAACTTAGTTAGCTCATATATGATCCATTTCACGTAAGTTAGCTCATAAATGACATACTCTTTTTGTTCTAGTCTTCTTCTTGTTCTACTCTTCTTGTTCTAGTCTTCTTCTTGTTCTACTCTTCTTGTTCTAGTCTTCTTATTCTAGTCACCTATTTCTAACTTTCTTATTTTTCATTTTGCAGATTTCATTCACTTGACGAAAGCTTGCATAGATGGAGTGCTCCTTATCCCTTTCTCTGTTTCTTTTGTATCGTTGAACTATGCATGTATCGTTGGATGAAACTATTGTAATATATATGGTTGGATGCCTCTATGTTGAACTTGCTATGTATGATGGAACTATGCATGGAACTTGGTATGGTTGGATGGAACTATGCATGTATGATGAAGTTATGTGTTGGATATCTTATATGTTTGCTCTGTAATTGCCTTGTGAAATATATCTATATATGTCATATATATTTGCTGTGAAAATTGTTGGATTTAATAAAAACAGAAAAAAGAGCCAATATGCAGGCTCTTTGCCGTCTGCCACCGACGGCAACGGGCTCTTTGCCGTCTGCCGCGGACGGCAAAGAAGACACGTGGCATCCAGCTGTGCTTCCTGGGAGCTGACCCATTTGGTCAGTTTGCCTACAGTGGCAGACGGCAAAGACTTTGCCGTCAGCGGCGGACGGCAAAGGCCTGCCATGTAGTGACGTGTAGATGACATCATAAGGCAGACGGCAAAGACACTAGAAAGTTTGCCGTCTGCCGCGGACGGCAAAGGCCTGCCGTTAGCCACTTAACGGACTGACAGCGCAATTATTGCCGTCCGCTCTCTTTGCCGTGCGCGGCAGACGGCAAAGGGCCTTTGCCGTCAGCCGCTAGGAAGCAGACGGCAAAGTAGCTGTTTACCGTAGCCTACTTTGCCGGAGCCTTTTGCCGTCCGCGGCTGACGGCAAAGGCCTTTGCCGTCCGCCGTTCATGCCTTTGCCGTCCGCCGTGGCAGACGGCAAAATAGCTGATTCCTATAGTGTATGTTCTGAGATTGATGTTGCTATGACTTTGCTATGCTTAATGCTTGTCACTAGGGCCCGAGTGCCATGATTTCGGATCTGAACCTATTATGTTTTCATGAATATATGTGAGTTCTTGATCCTATCTTGCAAGTCTATAGTCACCTACTATGTGTTATGATCCGGCAACCCCGAAGTGACAATAATCGGGACCACTCCCGGTGATGACCGTAGTTTGAGGAGTTCATGTATTCACTATGTGTTAATGCTTTGGTCTGGTACTCTATTAAAAGGAGGCCTTAATATCCCTTAGTTTCCGCTAGGACCCCGCTGCCACGGGAGGGTAGGACAAAAGATGTCATGCAAGTTCTTTTCCATAAGCACGTATGACTATATTCGGAATACATGCCTACATTACATTGATGAATTGGAGCTAGTTCTGTGTCACCCTATGTTAGGACTGTTACATGATGAACCACATCCGGCATAATTCTCCATCACCGATCCAATGCCTACGAGCTTTTCACATATTGTTCTTCTCTTATTTACTTTTCCGTTGCTACTGTTACAATCACTACAAAACCCAAAAATATTACTTTTGCTACTGTTGCCGTTACTTCCATATTACTTTGCTACTAAATACTTTGCTACAGATACTAAGTTATCCAGGTGTGGTTGAATTGAAAACTCAACTGCTAATACTTGAGAATATTCTTTGGCTCCCCTTGTGTTGAATCAATAAATTTGGGTTGAATACTCTACCCTCGAAAACTGTTGCGATCCCATATACTTGTGGGTTGTCAAGACTATTTTCTGGCGCCGTTGCCGGGGAGCATAGCTCTATTCTTTGAGTCACTTGGGATTTATATCTGCTGGTCACTATGAAGAACTTGAAAGACGCAAAATCAAAAAATGTATCCCTCAACTACGAGGGGAGGTAAGGAACTGCCATCTAACTCTGCACTTGATTCACCTTCTGTTTTGAGTAAGCTTGCGACACCTAAACCTGCTTCTGCTATTCATTCTGATATGTCGCATGTTATTGATGATACCACTTCTGCTATGCATGATACTTATGATGAAACTACTTCTATGCTTGATACTACTATGCCACTTGGTGAATTTCTTGATGAACAACTTGCTAGGGTTAGAGAGAATGAAATTACTGAAACTGATAGTATTGAAGATAGTGATGATGAAGACTCTCCCCCTAATAAATATGAATTACTTGTTGTGCCTGAGGGTTATGTTATGGATGAATAAGCTGCTAGAGATATTTTAGCTTGCAATGATAGATATGATCTTAAGAAGTTATTAGCTAAATGGAAGCAGCAATCTCTTAATGCTAGAATGAAACCTGACCCTGCTTTTGCTACTTCACCTATCTGTGTTACTGATAAGGATTATGAATTCTCTGTTGATCCTGATATAATTACTTTGGTTGAATCTGATCCTTTTTATGGATATGAATCTGAAACTATTGTGGCACATCTTACTAAATTAAATGATATAGCCACCCTGTTCACTAATGATGAGAGAACTCGGTACCTTTATATCCTTAAAATATTTCAGTTCTCATTAAATGGTGATGCTAAGATATGGTTTAATTCTCTTGATCCTGGTTGTGTGCGTAGCCCCCAGGATATGATTTATTACTTCTCTGCTAAATATTTCCCTGCTCATAAGAAACAAGCTGCTTTAAGGGATATATACAATTTTGTGCAAATTGAAGAAGAGAGTCTCCCACAAGCTTGGGGGAGGCTTCTCCAATTACTTAATGCTTTGCCTGATCATCCTCTTAAGAAAAATGAAATACTTGATATCTTTTATAATGGACTAACCGATGCTTCCAGAGATTACCTGGATAGTTGTGCTGGTTCTGTTTTCAGGGAAAGAACACCGGATGAAGCTGAAATTTTATTAAATAATATGTTGACAAATGAAAATAATTGGACACTTCCTGAGTCTATTCCTAAACCAACTCCGAAGAAGAGGGGTGTTCTATTTCTCAGTCCTGAAGATATGCAAGAGGCAAAGAAATCTATGAATGAAAAAGGTATTAAAGCTGAAGATGTTAAGAATTTACCTCCTATTGAAGAAATACATGGTCTTAATTTACCGCCTGTTGAAGAAACATATGATCTTAATCCTTCACCTACTGAAGAAACACATGGTCTTGATAACCCAACATAGGTAGTAAAGGTAAATTCTCTCTATAGATTTGAGGAAGGTGATATTCCTCACTATAAGTCTGCTAGACAATGCTTAAAAGAGTTTGATAATTTTATTGTTAAACAAGAAAACTTCAATGCTTATTTTGGTAGACAATTGAAATACAATTCCGATACGCTTGAACACTTGGGTGATTATATGTCTAGAGTTAAAGGTGAACTTAAACTCATTAGTAAACATGCTTCTGTGGTTACCACTCAAGTAGAACAAGTACTTAAAGCTCAAAATGATTTTCTCAATGAATTAAATAGTAAGAATAATGATTATGCTGTTAGAGTGGCTACTAGAACAGGTAAAATGACTCAGGAACCTTTGTATCCTGAAGGCCACCCTAAGAGAATTGAGCAAGATTCTCAGAGAAATAATATAGATGCACCTAGTCCTTCTAAAAGGAAGAAAAGGAAAAATGATAGGACTTTGCATGCTTCTAGTGAACCTATTGCTGAAACACCTGAGAATCCAAATGATATTTCTATTTCTGATGCTGCAACACAATCTGGTAATGAACATGAACCAAGTGAAAATATTAATGAAGATGTTCATGATGATGCTCAACCTAGTAATGATAATGATGTAGAGATTGAACCTGCTGTCGATCTTGATAACCCACAATCAAAGAATCAACATTATGATAAGATTGATTTTGTTGCTAGGAAACATGGTAAAGAAAGAGAACCTTGGGTTCAGAAACCCATGCCTTTTCCTCCCAAACCATCCAAGAAAAAGGATGATGAGGATTTTGAGCGCTTTGTTGAAATGATTAGACCTATCTTTTTGCGTATGCGATTAACTGATATGCTCAAAATGAATCTTTATTCTAAGTATATGAAAGAAATTGTTACTAATAAAAGAAAGATACCGGAAGCTGAAATTTCCACCATGCTTGCTAATTATACTTTTAAGGGTGGAATACCAAAGAAACTAGGAGATCCAGGGGTACCCACTATACCATGCTCCATTAAAAGAAACTATGTTAAAACTGCCTTATGTGATCTTGGAGCCGGTGTTAGTGTTATGCCTCTCTCTTTATATCGTAGACTTGATTTGAATAAGTTGACACCTACTGAAATATCTTTGCAAATGGCCAATAAATCAACTGCTATACCTGTCGGTATTTGTGAGGATGTGCCTGTTGTGGTTGCAAACGTTACTATTTTAACGGACTTTGTTATTCTTGATATTCCCGAGGACGATAGTACGTCTATTATTCTTGGAAGACCTTTTTTGAATACTGCAGGGGCTGTTATTGATTGCAACAAAGGCAATGTCACTTTTCATGTTAATGGCAATGAGCATACGGTACACTTTGCGAGGAAACAACCTCAAGTCCACAGCATCAATTCTATTGGAAAAATTCCATCGATTATTTTTGGAGGTTTTGAATTTCCTCTTCCTACTGTCAAGAAGAAATATGATATTCTTATTATTGGGGATGTGCATATCCCCGCTGAGGTAACATAGTGTTATTCGAAATTTCTCCGGTTCCATTTTATTCGGAATGAGTTTATTAACAAGACCTGATCAACCTTGTTAGTGGATTCCTTTTGATGAGCATGGGATGGATGAAGTTAGAAGGCACAACCTTCTATACCCTCTCTCTACTTTCTGTTATTTAGTTGAAATAAGGCAAAAATAGTATTTTCTGTCAGTTTTCTGAATTATCCATGCAATATAAAAATACCCCGAAAATAAAAGTTCTCCAAATGCCCTGAAAATGGAATATGATTTTTCTGGAATATTTGAGAATATCTGGCACTGAGAACACAGTAGGGGGAGCAAGCACCTGGCCACGAGGGTCCAGGGCGCGCCCACCCCTACAGGGCGCGCCCCCTGCCTCGTGGGCCCATGGTGGCTCCCCTCCACTTATTCCTGCACCCACACACTTCTTCTTCCTCCCAAAAAGCACCATCCAGATCAAGCACGAGTTCTAGCTCATTTTGCTGCGATTTTTGATCTCCTTGCTCAAAGCACCTCCCACAAAACTGCTTGGGGAGATTGTTCCTTGGTATGTGACTCCTCCATTGGTCCAATTAGTTTTTGTTCTAGTGCTTTATTCATTGCAAATTTGTGCTGCCTAGATGACCATGTTCTTGAGCTTGCATGTCAAATTTATATGGTTCCAAGTAGTTCTAATGCTTGATATAGTCTCTAGGCACTTGTAGGAGTAGTTGCTATCAATTTTGTTGAGCTTGGTTCACTTTTATTTGAAGTTACTAAAAATTTCAGAAATTTTCCAGAGGAAGAAATATGCTTAGGAAAATGTACCAAGGTGGTCCTTCAAGGAAGCAAGGACCCAGGCTCGCAATGCGCGATGCCGATGGTGAGCCGCCAAGGAACGCTCCAGTGCAGCCTTGTGAATGGCCTTCAGAAGGCTTTATGGATCGAGCGGGAATCAAGGAAGAATTTAACATGTATTTGCGTAACGCTGATCTTGTGAGCTTCGAGGGAGAAAAGTGCCGCCAGTACCACTATCTCACTAGTTCATTTGTGAGGAGGTTTGAATATTCATCTTCACGTAATTCTCAAACTGTCCTATTTGATCTCTATGAAAAATCTTACACTATGGACTTTGAGGATTTCACCAATGCTTGCAAACTTCCACAATGGGGTAGTACTAGTGAACCTCGCAAATCTGAATTTAGAGAATTTCTTGCTAGTATAACTGTGGGGGAATCTAGAGACATAACACAAGCTACAATAGGGAGCATTCATTTTCCCGCTATACATTATTTTGCTCTCTTCATAGGTAGGTGCATAAATGGTAAAGATGAAGCATGTCATATGTGTGTCCCTAACCTCAGTATTCTTAGAAGCGCTGTGTTAGGAGACAAATCTTATAATTTGGGAGCCATTGTTGCGCGTAGGTTGCATCACAATAGATTTAATGGAGATTTCTTTGGAGGAATTAATGCAACCCGCTTAGCTGATTTTCTTGGTGTAACCATACGTGATGATGATATTGAATTGCCTCCTACCTATCTAGACTTTAATGCTATGGTTCATCATCAGGTTGTCGAGAGGAATGAACCACCTCTCCAGTACAGACCAATCTTTGACAGGCGTCACGCCGTCAATATTGTTCTTCCTGCCCCTACTCTCTTTGACTTTCAGGAAAAAAGGGAGACACTACATAACCAGAGAGGAGGCGGAGGAGTATAGGAGGAGGGCTGAGATAGCTCGCCTCCAAGCTGCAGCACACGATGCAATGACCGCTGCATCTCAGTACGACCCCGGTTATAACTTTGGATATCCGCCAGGCCATCCGTGGCAATAAACGAACTTAGGCCAAAAGCCTAAGCTTGGGGGAGTACGTATTTCTCACCGACATTACATTCATGTTCACACACTCATTGCTAGATGTCGGTGCTCATACTCTTTCTCTGTAATATCCATGCTAGTTTATTTTCCTTTTTCTTGCTTTCTTCTTGTGTGTTTAATAAATCTTAAGAAAAACCAGAAAAAAATTAGTGTAGCTTTTAGTTAGTTTACTTTTCTTGCTGTAGTAGTAATAATTAAAAAGAAAACCCAAAAAGATTTCCAGTTCTTCTTTTGCTTGTTGGGAGCTTTCCCATGTAAATAGTTTTATTTCTTTTCTTTTCTTTGGGGGTCGATAGGAGAAGACCATAATTAAATTGTTGAAGTGGCTCTTATATGCATTATTGTTGATTTAACCAAGAGCCCATATTGCCTTGTCTTCTCCTGTTTATTGAATGCTCGCAGATTCCAGCTTAGTCCAATGCACGTGCACTATTATTATTCACAACGTTCGGTCGTGCAAGTGAAAGGTAATTATGACGATATATGATGGACTGACTGAGATGAGAGAAGCTGGTATGAACTCGACCTCTGTTGTTTTTGTAAATATGATTAGTTCATTCTTCCTGATTCAGCCTATTATGAATAAACATGTTTGCAATGACAATTAGAGATCATAGTTGCTTATGCCATGCTTGATTAGCTATGAGTTATAATGGTTTACCTTGCGTGCCAACATGCTATTAAAATGGTTGTGATGTGGTATAGTGGGGTGGTATCCTCCTTTGAATGATTTAAGTGACTCGACTTGGCACATGTTCACACATGTAGTTGAAACAAATCAACACTTCATGATATTTATGTTCATGGTGGATTATATCCTACTCATGCTTGCACTCAATGTTTATTAATTTTAATGCATGTTCATGACTGTTGTCGCTCTCTAGTTGGTCGCTTCCCAATCTTTTGCTAGCCTTCACTTGTACTAAGCGGGAATACTTCTTGTGCATCCAATCCCTTAAACCCCAAAGTTATGCCATATGAGTCCACTATACCTTCCTATATGCGGTATCTACCTGCCGTTCCAAGTAAATTTGTATGTGCCAAACTCTAAACCTTCAAATGAAATTCTGTTTTGTATGCTCGAATAGCTCATGTATCAACTAGGGCTGTCCGTATCTTCCATGTTAGGCGGGTTATTCTCAAGAGGAGTGGACTCCGCTCCTCACTCACGAGAAAATGGCTGGTCACCGGGATGCCCAGTCCCATGCTTTATGCAAATCAAATCAAAATAATTGCAAACAAAACTCCCCCGGGACTGTTATTACTCAGAGGCACTCGTTGTTTCGAGCAAGCCATGGATTGATGCTTGTTGATGGAGGGGGAGTATAAACTTTACCATTCTGTTTGGGAACCGCCTATAATGTGTGTAGCATGGAAGATATCGCCATCTCTTGGTTGTTATGTTGACAGTGAAAGTATACCGCTCAAAATACTATTTATCTCTGCTTTAAAATCGAGCTCTGGCACCTCTACAAATCCCTGCTTCCCTCTGCGAAGGGCATATCTATTTACTTTTATGTTGAGTCATCACCCTCTTATTAAAAAGCACCAGCTGGAGAGCACCACTGTCATTGCATCCATTACTATTAATTTATATTGGGTATGACTATGACTGGATCTCTTTTACCATGAATTACAATGTCTAGTCACTCCTTGATCTTTAAAGGTGCTCTGCATTTATGTTTTGCGGTCTCGGAAAGGGCTAGCGAGATACCATATTGTTATATCATATCATGATTGTTTTGAGAAAGTGTTGTCATCCGAGATTTATTATTATTGCTCTCTAGTTGATTATGCCATTGATATGAGTAAACATGAGACCTAAGAGTTATTGTGAATGTGGTTAGTCATAATCTTTGCTGAAAACTTGAATGCTGGCTTTACATATTTACAACAACAAGAGCAAACAGAGTTTGTAAAAGTTTTTCTTTATCACTTTCAGTTTATCAACTGAATTGCTTGAGGACAAGCAAAGGTTTAAGCTTGGGGGAGTTGATACGTCTCCGTCGTATCTACTTTTCCAAACACATTTGCCCTTGTTTTGGACTCTAACTTGCATAATTTGAATGGAACTAACCCGGACTGGCGCTGTTTTCAGCAGAATTGCCATGGTGTTATTTATGTGCAGAAAGAAAAGTTATCGGAATGACTTGAAACTCCATGGAACTTATTTTTGGAAAATAATAAAAATACTGGAAGAAGAATCCACGTCAAGGGGGCCTCCACCTGTCCACGAGGGTGGGGGGCGCGCCCCCTGCCTCGTGGGCCCCCTGACGCTCCACTGACCTCAACGCCAACTCCATATGTTTGTGTTCGGGGAGAAAAAAATCAGAGAGAAGGATTCATCGCGTTTTACGATACAGAGCCTCCGCCAAGCCCTAAACTCTCTCGGGAGGGCTGATCTGGAGTCCGTTCGGGGCTCCGGAGAGGGGAATCCGTCGCCGTCGTCATCATCAACCATCCTCCATCACCAATTACATGATGCTCACCGCCGTGCGTGAGTAATTCCATCGTAGGCTTGCTGGACGGTGATGGGTTGGATGAGATTTATCATGTAATCGAGTTAATTTTGTTAGGGTTTGATCCCTAGTATCCACTATGTTCTGAGATTGATGTTGCTATGACTTTGCTATGCTTAATGCTTGTCACTAGGGCCCGAGTGCCATGATTTCAGATCTGAACCTATTATGTTTTCATGAATATATGTGAGTTCTTGATCCTATCTTGCAAGTCTATAGTCACCTACTATGTGTTATGATTCGGCAACCCTGAAGTGATAATAATCGGGACTACTCCCGGTGATGACCATAGTTTGAGGAGTTCATGTATTCACTATGTGTTAATGCTTTGGTCCGGTACTCTATTAAAAGGAGGCCTTAATATCCCTTAGTTTCCGCTAGGATCCCACTGCCATGGGAGGGTAGGACAAAAGATGTCATGCAAGTTCTTTTCCATAAGCACGTATGACTATATTCGGAATACATGCCTACATTACATTGATGAATTGGAGCTAGTTCTGTGTCACCTATGTTATGACTGTTACATGATGAACCACATCCGGCATAATTCTCCATCACCGATCCAATGCCTACGAGCTTTTCACATATTGTTCTTCTCTTATTTACTTTTCCGTTGCTACTGTTACAATCACTACAAAACCCAAAAATATTACTTTTGCTACTGTTATCGTTACTTCCATATTACTTTGCTACTAAATACTTTGCTGCAGATACTAAGTTATCCAGGTGGTTGAATTGACAACTCAACTGCTAATACTTGAGAATATTCTTTGGCTCCCCTTGTGTCGAGTCAATAAATTTGGGTTGAATACTCTACCCTCGAAAACTGTTGCGATCCCCTATACTTGTGGGTTATGAGTCTCTAGCAGTTTCTTCATCCATAACATAACCCTCAGGCACAATAGGCAATTCATATCTAGGGGAGAATCTTCATCATCACTTTCGTTAATATTATCAGTTTCAATAATTTCATTCTCTCTAGCCCTAGCGAGTTGTTCATCAAGAAATTCACCTAGTGGCACAGTAGTATCAAGCATAGAAGTAGTTTCATCATAAGTATCATTCATAGCAGAAGTGGCATCATCAATAACATGCGACATATCAGAATTAATAGCAGAAGCAGGTTTAGGTGTCGCAAGCTTACTCAAAACAGAAGGTGAATCAAGTGCATAGCTAGATGGCAGTTCCTTACCTCCCCTCGTAGTTGTGGGATAAATTTTGGTTTTCTCATCTTTCAAGTTCCTCATTGTGACCAGCAGATATAAATCCCAAGTGACTCAAAGAATAGAGCTATGCTCCCCGGCAACGACGCCAGAAAATAGTCTTGATAACCCACAATTACAGGGGATCACAACAGTTTTCGAGGGTAGAGTATTCAGCCCAAATTTATTGACTCGACACAAGGGGAGCCAAAGAATATTCTCAAGTATTAGCAGTTGAGTTGTCAATTCAACCACACCTGGATAACTTAATATCTGCAGCAAAGTATTTAGTAGCAAAGTAGTATGATAGTAACGGTAATGGTGGCAAAAGTAACAGTGATAGTTTTGTAGTAATTGTAACAGTAGCAACGGAAAAGTAAATGAGCGAAGAACAATATGTGAAAAGCTCGTAGGCATTGGATCGGTGATGGAGAATTATGCCGGATGCGATTATTCATGCAACAGTTATAACATAGGGTGACACAGAACTAGCTCCAATTCATCAATGTAATGTAGGCATGTATTCCGAATATAGTCATACGTGCTTATGGGAAAGAACTTGCATGGCATCTTTTGTCCTACCCTCCCGTGGCAGCGGGGTCCTACTGGAAACTATGGGATATTAAGGCCTCCTTTTAATAGAGTACCAGACCAAAGCATTAACACATAGTGAATACATGAACTGCTCAAACTACGGTCATCACCTAGAGTGGTCCCGATTATTGTCACTTCGGGGTTGCCGGATCATAACACATAGTAGGTGACTATTGACTTGCAAGATAGGATCTAGAACTCACATATATTCATGAAAACATAATAGGTTCAGATCTGAAATCATGGCACTCGGGCCCTAGTGACAAGCATTAAGCATAGCAAAGTCATAGCAACATCAATCTCAGAACATAGTGGATACTAGGGATCAAACCCTAACAAAACTAACCCGATTACATGATTAATCTCATCCAACCCATCACCGTCCAGCAAGCCTACGATGGAATTACTCACGCACGGCGGTGAGCATCATGAAATTGGTGATGGAGGATGGTTGATGATGACGATGGCGACGGATTCCCCTCTCCGGAGCCCCGAACGGACTCCAGATCAGCCCTCCCGAGAGAGATTAGGGCTTGGCGGCGGCTCCGTATCGTAAAACGTGATGAATCTCTTTGATTTTTTTCTCCCCGAATACGAATATATAGAGTTGGAGTTGAGGTCGGTGGAGCACCAGGGGGCCCACGTGGCAGGGGGCGCGCCCAGGGGGGTAGGCGCGCCCCCACCCTCGTGGACAGGGTGTGGCCCCTGGCCTTGATTCTTTCGCCAGTATTTTTTATTATTTCCAAAAATAATCTCCGTGAAGTTTCAGGTCATTCCGAGAACTTTTATTTCTACACAAAAATAACACCATGGCAATTCTGTTGAAAACAGCGTCAATCCGGGTTAGTTCCATTCAAATCATGCAAATTAGAGTCTAAAACAAGGGCAAAAGTGTTTGGAAAAGTAGATACGACGGAGACGTATCAGTACTCCACTTGTAATAGAGTAGTCCTAGTAGAACTCCACATGTAACCCGCCCCTCCAACTTATATTAGGAGGGGCAAGGCACCCCAAGAGGGACAAGTTTCACTAATTGAATAATCTCTAGGGCTAGACACAACTAGAGGAGAGCCGGCTTACGCATCGACTCCCTCATGAGCATAATGAGACCTAGCCACAAACAACATGTAGGGCTATTACCGGATGATGTTTCCCGGGGCCCGAAGCTGTCTAAACCCTTGTCTTGTGTGTTAATCCGCCTTGCGTCTCTCATACCGATCAACCCCTCTCAAGCAACCACATAGATGCGTTGGCCTCACGATTAAGTCCTCACACTAGGACATCTGCCGTGACAAATCCACGACAACATTGCACATGAAGGTAAAGGGAGGAGTTTGGAGGGAGCAAACACAATGTAGACACGGAGATTTTTGTCGTGGTTACGATAGGTGGTGTTATCGTACATCCACGTTGATGGAGACTTCAACCCACGAAGGGTAACGGTTGCACGAGTCCACGGAGGGCTCCACCCACGAAAGGTCCACGAAGAAGCAACCTTGTCTATCCCACCATGGCCATCGCCCACGAAGGACTTTCCTCACTAGGGTAGATCTTCACGAAGTAGGCGATCTCCTTGCCCGTACAAACTCCTTGGTTCAACTCCACAATCTTTACGGAGGCTCCCAAGTGACACCTAACCGATCTAGGAGACAGCACTCTCCAAAAGGTAATAGATGGTGTGTTGATGATGAACTCCTTGCTCTTGTGCTTCAAATGATAGTCTCCCCAACACTCAACTCTCTCACACAGATTTGGATTTGGTGGAAGGATGATTTGAGTGGAAAGCAACTTGGGGAAGGCTAGAGATCAAGATTCTTGTGGTTGGAATGGAATATCTTGGTCTCAACACATGAGTAGGTGGTTCTCTCTCAGAAAATGTATGCTGGAAGTGTAGGCATGTTCTGATGGCTCTCTCCATGAATGAAGAGTGGGTGGAGGGGTATATATAACCTCCACACAAAATCTAACCATTACACACAATTTACCAAACTCGGTCAGACTGATTTAGTTCAAAATGTGAACGTTAGGATTTTCGGTGGGACCGACATGTCAACTCGGTGGGACCGATTTCATTAGGGTTAGGGAATAACGTAATCTCGGTGAGACCGATCACATAAACTCGATAGGACCGATTTCTGTAATAGGCAAACAGAGAGTTGGTCAGGCAAACTCAGTGGGAACGAATTGCTCATTTCGGTGAGACCGAAACGTTACAGAAGGGAAACAGAGAGTTTGCATTGCGAACTCGGTGGGACCGATTGCTCATCTCGGTTAGACCAAAACGTTACGAAGGGAAATCGAGAGTTTGCAATCCCATCTCGGTGAGACCAAGATCCCTATCGGTGTCGGGACCCCGATTCTAAGTCACACCGATCTAGCCGGTAACACCTCATATCACTTTGCGGCCTCACGCACGGTATTCCCACGGGTGTCGCCTTACCATGGCCCGGGACCGTTTGCGCCTTTTGGCTCACGTATATGATAGTGTCGCTAGTATCCATATGACAGAGAACCCGGGCCGACATGACTAGTCGTGAACCCAAAGTGGCACTAACTTATGGGGACAGGCATACATGAATCAACATCGAGCATGTCGGTCAGCAGCGTGCGAATCCGGGCTGTAGCACTGGGCTAACAGGACTCCGGGAACCCGGGCTGTAGCAGGCTAGGCAGGACTCCAGATGTCACCGCGTGACATTTCCCCGAAGGGACAGACACAGGAACAAAGTGAATCACATGCCGGCCAGCCAAGTGTTCCGGAGCAGTAGTGCCGGGCTAGCAGGACTCCGGTGAACCGGGCTGTAGCGGACTACTATGGCTCAAGGAGGCACTAGACTACATTTCCCCATAAGAGAGGCTGCTAAGGATAGACAACTAGATTGTCGGATCCCACACATACCAAGCATTTCAATCATACACACAATATGCTCGATATGTGCAAGTACAACATGGCATCACAACAAGACTCTACGACTCAGAGTATTTATTCATTAGGCTCCGAAGAGCCAGATATTACAAACATGGGTCTCATGACCCAACATTCAGAGCATACAAGTCAAAGCACATCTGGAAGCTCAACATGTCTGAGTACAGACATCTACAAATGGAAAAGGCTGAGAAGCCTGACTATTTACTAGATCCTGCCGAGGGCACAAGATCGTAGCTGAGGTATCAAGCTAAACGTCGAAGTCCACACGGAACTACTAGCGAGACTGACGTCTCTCTGCAAAACATAAAATAAGCAAACGTGAGTACAAATGTACTCAGCAAGACTTACATCAGAACTATCTACATATGCATCGGTATCAACAAAAGGGGGTAGTGGAGTTTAACTGCAGCAAGCCAGCTTTGACTCAGTGGCTAACCTAACTACGACTGCAAGCAACTCTTTTGAGGTGGCGCACACGAGTCCACATATTCACCAAATCAATACTCCACTATGGACCCACTCCCGTCTCCCTACGAGAACGCCATCCATAGCACTCACGCTTATCTTGCGCATTTTAGAGTATCCACTTTCACTTGTCTATGAACTATTATAGGCAACCCAGAAGTCCATTTCCGCGGACACGGCTATTCGAATAGATGATGTTAACCCTGCAGGGGTGTACTTCGTCACACACGCTCTCGCCACTTACCACCATGTACACGTCGTGTACCTCGGCAACCTTCAAGCGGAAGCCTGGCGAGGGAGTCGGCCACAGCCTACCTAAACACTCAAGTCTCTAGTCCAGGTTTATCGCCTATTCAGGTTCCATCCGCAGGGAGTCCGGCCGAGGTTTCCACATACGGCCCCGAACGATGTGTGCAAGGTTCCCGAGACACCAAACGGGCGCCCGGTACATCGTGCCACGTGCCTACCGCATCACAGCCCACCCCTCGGTCAGCGCTGTCCACGGCCTCCAGCATACTACAAACACCAGAAACTACTTGCAACTCCTGGACAAAGGACAAGGGTGATTAAGAAGCCGAGAGGGTCCATTGGTTTCAGGCCCAATGCGTGGTAGTAACTGTATCATGGATCACAAACACAGAACTCAGTTCCTGAGGACGGCTTCAATAAGACAAACCACCATGTACTCCTACATGGCCTCTCACCGCTACCTTTACCAAATCGTGTTCACACACTTAGCTCACACACAGTAGGACATGTTCATCACCATTCCAATTCATCCCCGACGAATCAGACCCGACTCAACTCTAAGCAGTAGCAGGCATGACAAACAAGCATGAATGAGTAGGCACATCAGGGCTCAAACAACTCCTACTCATGCTAGTGGGTTTCATCTATTTACTATGGCAATGACAGGTCATGCAGAGGAAAAGGGGTTCAACTACCGCAGCATGTAACAGTTGAATCGATTGTCCTAATGCAGTAGAAGAGAGCAGGAGCGGGAGAATGGGATATCGGAATGAACAAGGGGGTTTTGCTTGCCTGGCACTTCTGAAGATATTATAGTTCTTCATCGGTGTCATCGATCACGTCGTCGGAATCACGGCTATCGAGAGGGGACAATCACCGGCAAACAAGGAAGAACACAATCAATGCAATGCAACAATTATGATTCATGATTATGACATGGCAATATGACATGATTGGCCTAATGCAACTAGCAACAGAAAGGTTTGGGTTCATTTGAACTCAAGGTTCAAATTCAAATTCAAACTATGAATTCAAATAGTGCATTATCATGTTTTCACCTATACAGCAGGTATAACTTAGTTTGACATGCATGAAAATGATCCAGATGGATAGATTGCATTTTTCTGATAATTTTTCATATATAAATTATTTCATTCTGAGCTACGGTTGATTTTATATGATTTTTAGAAGTTTATACTATTTTCTGGAATATCCTGAATAATAATAAATCCAGAAAATGAGTTATTGCGTCAGCACTGCGTCACTGTGACGTCAGCTGGTCAACAGCGGCTGGTCCAGGTCAAACCTGACAGTGGGGTCCACACGTCAGTGGCACTTGCTCTAGTTAGTGATTAAGTTAAAACTATTAGGGCGCTGGGCCCACTTGTCAGTGACTATAGGTTGGTTAGCTGGCAGTGATTAGCACTAATCACGCGGCCACGTCGGCACGCCGGAGTTGAACGCCGGCGAGCACATCCGACGACGGATGCTCCTCGGGATCGAGCTACGGGCAACCATTTGCCTCGCCGATTGCTGCTACGGGTTCCTCGGGTTCGCGCGCATCCAAAGGAGCAAGCGAGAGGAGATGGGGTGAGCTGTGGCGTCGGCGGTGGCGAGCGAGGCGGCGGCCGGAGTTCGGGCACGCTCGGAGACAGCGTTTTGGTGCACGGGAGGACGAGCTGCGGGTTGCTACGGAGCCCTGCGGACTCGCTGAGCACGGGGGTGGGCTTGAATGCGTGGTAGATGCGCTCTAGCTACGGCGGTGCCATGGCCGGCGGCGGTGAGCTCTCGGGCTCGGTTGGAAGACGGGGCTAGGGGACGAGAACAGAGGGGGAGAGCGAGGGGGAAGCAACAGGAGCTCACAGTGAACTCTAAGGCGTCGTCGGAGAGGTCGGGGAAGCCCGGACGGTGGCGAATCGAACGGGGCGGCGCTCGGAGCAGAGGAAGAAGACAACAGCGATAGCGGCGCTGCGGGGCACTCCGGCGTCACGTGCGTCGGCGTAGAGCTTCATGGATCCGAGGCGGAGCTTGCAGGCTAGTTGGATGGCCGCGGGGATGCTGGTGGCCGTGGTGGTTCACGGCGGCGGGCACCGGCGTTCTTGGGTCCGAGGGGGAGCGAGGCAGAGAGCAGGCTGGGGGCGAGTGAGAGGGCAGAGAGTGAGGGAGAGGAGAGAGGGGTCTCTGGGCGTCGTCGTGGCGTCGCCAGGAGGGGCCGGGGAAGCAGGAGGTGGCGTGGGCGCGTTCTCGGCGGCGGTGCGCTGTCCCCCTCCTCTGCCTACTGGCAAAGGTAGGTGGTGACTGGCATGGGCCAGGTGGGCTGGCCTAGCCACTTGGGCTGCAGGTAAGGCCCAGGTAAGGTTCTCTCTCTCTTCTGACTTTTATTTCTCTTTTCTATTTTTTTCTGCTATTTGTTTTGACTTGATTTAAAACATCAAATCATTTTCTAAACTTTCTGTAAATTGTTATGTGAGCTCAGAAACTAGTCCAAGGTCACAGGCAACTCACAAAAATATATGGACTTTATTTCATATGTAACAGAAATAAATCCAACCCAAATATGTCATTGATTTAATTCAAAAAGGCCCAAAATAAATATTTCTGTGATTCCAAAAATATTGGTTTGAATTTTATTCTTGCCAATATTTTTCAAGGTCTAACAGGAACATTTTCTTGGGCTTCTTTGAGAAGATTTTGATGTTGATCATTTTTAAAAATGATTTCTGAGGCTCTCCAATTCCCCAATTCAAATTTGAAAGAAATTTAGACATGATGCATGGATGCAAGGAAAATCAAGCAAGGGCTGATCTGGGGCTGTGACAGCTCACCCCCACTAAACAAGAATCTCGTCCTGAGATTCAAGAAGTGAAGTAAGAAGACAGAGGGGTCACAAAACTATCACAGTCTTCTCGGTCCAACTGCCCTTCATGAAGATGTTGATCCGTTGCTTCAATTAACGTTGACGTCTTTGCTTTCGAGATCTTCATCCGACATGATGACGATAAGGGAAACTCTATAGAAATTGATCTCCTTAAAGATCGGGCACTCAAGATCAACTCATGGAGTGAGACGTTGAAACATCTCGAGTTGAGACACAAAACACATCGAGAGTGATGGAAGAGCAAACGATGAGATTTGATTTGGTGGGCAACAACCCCACGCTTAGGTAGGATGGTGCATGGTTTCAAAGTAGCAAGGAGATAATTGCCACGATTCCATAACGGGGCACCTTGGGAAGGGTGACTCGTAGAAATATTCCTTAAGTGGCAAAAAGAATTACTTTTGATATAAATATCATTGAAACTCTTTATACCAACTTAAGGCAATCACAAACGATCGTTCGAGGGAGTTCGGGAGAACGACACACTCGGGCTAGGATGGACGATGTGGACTACTTTGTTGAAGACAACACAAGGGGTGATTTGCTTATCACCGGAAATGAATGGGACTTCTGGTAAGACCACTTAAAGATGATCTTGATCAGTAATTACTGGGAAGGGTAATCCAAGGTAGGATGGCACAATGACGGTGCAAGCTGGGAACAAAAATGGAAATGCTAGGAATGATTCTAGTAACTGGGGAGAAGCTCAACAGTAGAGAGTGAATCTACTGTTTGAAAGGTTTAGCATAACCGAAGGAAACTGGGAGCAATTCCAGTTAGTGCCGATGATAACACCTAGTGCTTGTGCGTGCTCTCAAGAACTTGAGCATTTCCATATTCATCCAGGTTTTACCAACATCCGTGTCAAGGATCTTGGCAACACATCATACTACCATGATGATTAGTGATGGAGGATGTAGGTGCAAAGGAGGACAACACTTTCTCAGATTTTTCCTTAGCAATGCCAAAGAAGCAATCTGGATGATCGACCGAGAGACATTTAGCACTCCACTTCTAATGTTCTCCTTGATGTGGTAGCGTAACCCATTTATTGATATGGTTTGGTATCTAGAACATCAAGTAAAAGGTCGGACTTCGGGAGCACAAGAATCCATAAGGAATAACTACGAAAGTAAATCCTACGAAATCCTTATGGGGAGGTGGCCAACTTCCTTAATCAAGATACTACCATAATAGGTCTTCCGGCTAGGTGTGTCGGCCAGAACATCAACCTTGTCGGGACCTACATCATAATCTTGGAAAAGTTCCAACCGTCATATCTGCCTGAGATTCAGATCTAGTTGGTAACAGGATATTCCAGACTCATCGGGTCTAGAAGAAAATGAAGGTGTGCAACACAAATCGACGAGATGACGTTGCGAGATTCTCGGGAGATGAACTACGATAGTAAGCTCCAAAACATGAGCTGGTTCTGCTAAACACATGTGAACACGCTGTCCCAGACAAGCATGACCACATAGTAGTCTTATGATAAAACACTACCGAGTTCTGATTGGGAACCATCGACGAGGATATCGAAGTTCTTTCATAAGTCCGGATTAGCTCTTATGAAGGAACTCCTTCTCCTTAAACAAGTCAGTTAGTGGCTTGGTGTGCTAAGGATACATATAGAATGAAGGTTGCAAGTCTCCAAACCACGGTATACTTCGCACATATGCATGACTGACTTGGGATGATTCCAGAGGAAGCAAAACAACTTTCTCGAATCCACGGCGGCAACTTGCATCTAATGCACATGAATCAGAGTAAGTCACTTCTTTCATCCAACATATGCTTCATGAACGGATCACGAAGATAATGCTTATAAAGTTTCCAATACTAGCTGGATGTTCAACACGAATCATGGAGAAGGTAGCAGTGTTGCTGATGGGCTCAACAACATTTCATCCAGGTTTCCATGGAGATGGAATTCCATAATTATATGAACAAGTGATAGCATTGGTCAGACCCAAAAGATATAATGGTGTATGCTCGAGGGATCAACCACGAGTAAGACAACATTATGAACATCGTTGGTTCTGATTTGACTTGATGATAGCCCATACTCAAATCAAAGTCTTAATATGAGAATAGGTCCAACAACTGATCACAGGGACCAATCGATGAAGATATCATCTATCTTCAACACACACAAAAAGATATCCCTTAGTGATAAACTAAGTCAGATAAGCTTTTATCTTCCAACTCTCCAAGTTGTTGTTTTGCTTAACCAACTAGCTCAGGGGTATCCAGCATGGATTCTTGGAGAAGGGGTGGTTTGCAAGAGACCCACTTGATCACGAACTCAATACATCGGTCAGGGAACGACCTGGTGATACTTCTGTGAAGATATCTGGAAAATCACGAACCACCGATATGTCTCTAAGCTCGAGAACAATCTTGCTTTTCAGGGCAAGACGATATGATCAAATAAGCAAGGGATTGAATAATCCTAACTCATTGATCGAAGAGTGCACCGGAAATAGGGACTGGGTAGCACGATCAACCTTAGGATATGATTCAGTAACCAACACACTAAGGATGAAATTATTGTCCTTTACTACCAAGCAACACGGTTGCCAGGAGTATTGATTTCACACATCAGAGTTCACCTGTCGGCATTCCGGTTGCAACAACACGGGACCAAGAATGAGTGATGATGGTGAGGAGTATCACTAAATCAAGAATTCATAAGAGGTGGTGCAATTCTCATGACATTCTTGACATAAAGATGGTAACGCTCCAGGGTAGAACAGAACAAAAGCTGGTTAGGCATTTGATCTGTGGAATACAACTACTTCGACCCAATCCCAGAGATGGACGAGGTACTGGAGTTTGTTTCTCCTAGTCATTCCGGATTAGAATGGCTTGACAGACCACAAGAATAATAGGCATCGATAACACAAATGCACAATTACTCCTGACTATCAATTGATAGACGAGGGCCAGAAAATAACTAAAGAGGGACAACTCAAAGGAACATATGGTTTTCTGAGTTGTGGATGCATAGATTAGTATGTCGAACCAAGTCCAACAAGTTTCTTCTAGATAACCCATGCAAAAAGGTAGGACTGGTAGAGTCACAATGTAGAATGGAGAACTCATTAAGAGCACTCTGGTCGTGACCTTTTGGTTCAGAAGAACTCCTGCCAAGAATGGTTCATGGTATTTGGAAGAACGATATACCACGGACCTCGAGGACTAATGCAAAGGTTACTAATAACCTAAAGGAACGAACAAACACTAGCTACACGAGTTAAGTAGAGTGAATCTTGGGTTCAAGAACCCAGAAATAGAATACCTACTAACTAAATGGCATCATGGGATGCTTTCAAGAATAATGGCCATAATCATCACACTGGGGATGCAAGCATTGCTAGATTACTAAGTGGTCCTCTAAGACACCTAGGGTCATAATAATAACTCCAACATACACGACGAGGTAACGGAGTACCTCAACAGACCAATTAGTGTGCTTAATCCGGCCCAAAAGGACATCAGGTATGGAAGGAAGGGATTTGCAAATGCATCAGACTGTTTAGAAACCTGGGATGACTTGGACAGCATAACGGCTGTAAATGCTCAAAGGATTTGAGACATCCTACAAAATGGTGGCATAACCACTCAACAACATCATATCAAGGTTCCAAGTTCAACTAACAACACACTGTAGTGGTAGAAACTGAACTGAGGCTTGAGACCAACAATCCTACGAGTCTACGGATTAGTAACACGTGATCCTGATAGAAAGATGAGAAGCCTAGTTCTTAATCCCCGTAGAAGAGAAGAGGGCGACTCAGATCAGAAGGGCATAAGGTAAAGGAGTAAAAAGAGCCTTACGTTCCCTCCCACAATCAATTCCCTTATATAACTAAAGCATTTCTAGACACAACTTCGACCAGTTTGGCTTGGTAATCCTACAGGCAGTCAGGCTCTGATACCAACGCTGTCGGGACCCCGATTCTAAGTCACACCGATCTAGCCGGTAACACCTCATATCACTTTGCGGCCTCACGCACGGTATTCCCACGGGTGTCGCCTTACCATGGCCCGGGACCGTTTGCGCCTTTTGGCTCACGTATATGATAGTGTCGCTAGTATCCATATGACAGAGAACCCGGGCCGACATGACTAGTCATGAACCCAAAGTGGCACTAACTTACGGGGACAGGCATACATGAATCAACATCGAGCATGTCGGTCAGCAGCGTGCGAATCCGGGCTGTAGCACTGGGCTAACAGGACTCCGGGAACCCGGGCTGTAGCAGGCTAGGCAGGACTCCAGATGTCACCGCGTGACATTTCCCCGAAGGGACAGACACAGGAACAAAGTGAATCACATGCCGGCCAGCCAAGTGTTCCGGAGCAGTAGTGCCGGGCTAGCAGGACTTCGGTGAACCGGGCTGTAGCGGACTACTATGGCTCAAGGAGGCACTAGACTACATTTCCCCATAAGAGAGGCTGCTAAGGATAGACAACTAGATTGTCGGATCCCACACATACCAAGCATTTCAATCATACACACAATATGCTCGATATGTGCAAGTACAACATGGCATCACAACAAGACTCTACGACTCAGAGTATTTATTCATTAGGCTCCGAAGAGCCAGATATTACAAACATGGGTCTCATGACCCAACATTCAGAGCATACAAGTCAAAGCACATGCGGAAGCTCAACATGTCTGAGTACAGACATCTACAAATGGAAAAGGCTGAGAAGCATGACTATTTACTAGATCCTGCCGAGGGCACAAGATCGTAGCTGAGGTATCAAGCTAAACGTCGAAGTCCACACGGAACTACTAGCGAGACTGACGTCTCTCTGCAAAACATAAAATAAGCAAACGTGAGTACAAATGTACTCAGCAAGACTTACATCAGAACTATCTACATATGCATCGGTATCAACAAAAGGGGGTAGTGGAGTTTAACTGCAGCAAGCCAGCTTTGACTCAGTGGCTAACCTAACTACGACTGCAAGCAGCTCTTTTGAGGTGGCGCACACGAGTCCACATATTCACCAAATCAATACTCCACTATGGACCCGCTCCCGTCTCCCTACGAGAACGCCATCCATAGCACTCACGCTTATCTTGCGCATTTTAGAGTATCCACTTTCACTTGTCTATGAACTGTTATAGGCAACCCAGAAGTCCATTTCCGCGGACACGGCTATTCGAATAGATGATGTTAACCCTGCAGGGGTGTACTTCGTCACACACGCTCTCGCCACTTACCACCATGTACACGTCGTGTACCTCGGCAACCTTCAAGCGGAAGCCTGGCGAGGGAGTCGGCCACAGCCTACCTAAACACTCAAGTCTCTAGTCCAGGTTTATCGCCTATTCAGGTTCCATCCGCAGGGAGTCCGGCCGAGGTTTCCACATACGGCCCCAAACGATGTGTGCAGGGTTCCCAAGACACCAAACGGGCGCCCGGTACACCGTGCCACGTGCCTACCGCATCACAGCCCACCCCTCGGTCAGCGCTGTCCACGGCCTCCAGCATACTACAAACACCAGAAACTACTTGCAACTCCTGGACAAAGGACAAGGGTGATTAAGAAGCCGAGAGGGTCCATTGGTTTCGGGCCCAATGCGTGGTAGTAACTGTATCATGGATCACAAACACAGAACTCAGTTCCTGAGGACGGCTTCAATGAGACAACCCACCATGTACTCCTACATGGCCTCTCACCGCTACCTTTACCAAATCGTGTTCACACACTTAGCTCACACACAGTAGGACATGTTCATCACCATTCCAATTCATCCCCGACGAATCAGACCCGACTCAACTCTAAGCTGTAGCAGGCATGACAAACAAGCATGAATGAGTAGGCACATCAGAGCTCAAACAACTCCTACTCATGCTAGTGGGTTTCATCTATTTACTGTGGCAATGACAGGTCATGCAGAGGAAGAGGGGTTCAACTACCGCAGCATGTAACAGTTGAATCAATTGTCCTAATGCAGTAGAAGAGAGCAGGAGCGGGAGAATGGGATATCGGAATGAACAAGGGGGTTTTGCTTGCCTGGCACTTCTGAAGATATTATAGTTCTTCATCGGTGTCATCGATCACGTCGTCGGAATCACGGCTATCGAGAGGGGACAATCACCGGCAAACAAGGAAGAACACAATCAATGCAATGCAACAATTATGATGCATGATTATGACATGGCAATATGACATGATTGGCCTAATGCAACTAGCAACAGAAAGGTTTGGGTTCATTTGAACTCAAGGTTCAAATTCAAATTCAAACTATGAATTCAAATACTGCATTATCATGTTTTCACCTATACAGCAGGTATAACTTAGTTTGACATGCATGAAAATGATACAGATGGATAGATTGCATTTTTCTGATAATTTTTCATATATATAAATTATTTCATTCTGAGCTACGGTTGATTTTATATGATTTTTAGAAGTTTATACTATTTTCTGGAATTTCCTGAATAATAATAAATCCAGAAAATGAGTTATTGCGTCAGCACTGCGTCACTGTGACGTCAGCTGGTCAACAGCGGCTGGTCCAGGTCAAACCTGACAGTGGGGTCCACACGTCAGTGGCACTTGCTCTAGTTAGTGATTAAGTTAAAACTATTAGGGCGCTGGGCCCACTTGTCAGTGACTATAGGTTGGTTAGCTGGCAGTGATTAGCACTAATCACGCGGCCACGTCGGCACGCCGGAGTTGAACGCCGGCGAGCACATCCGACGACGGATGCTCCTCGGGATCGAGCTACGGGCAACCATTTGCCTCGCCGATTGCTGCTACGGGTTCCTCGGGTTCGCGCGCATCCAAAGGAGCAAGCGAGAGGAGATGGGGTGAGCTGTGGCGTCGGCGGTGGCGAGCGAGGCGGCGGCCGGAGTTCGGGCACGCTCGGAGACAGCGTTTTGGTGCACGGGAGGACGAGCTGCGGGTTGCTACGGAGCCCTGCGGACTCGCTGAGCACGGGGGTGGGCTCGAATGCGTGGTAGATGCGCTCTAGCTACGGCGGTGCCATGGCCGGCGGCGGTGAGCTCTCGGGCTCGGTCGGAAGACGGGGCTAGGGGACGAGAACGGAGGGGGAGAGCGAGGGGGAAGCAACAGGAGCTCACAGTGAACTCTAAGGCGTCGTCGGAGAGGTCGGGGAAGCCCGGACGGTGACGAATCGAACGGGGCGGCGCTCGGAGCAGAGGAAGAAGACAACAGCGATAGCGGCGCTGCGGGGCGCTCCGGCGTCACGTGCGTCGGCGTAGAGCTTCATGGATCCGAGGGGGAGCTTGCAGGCTAGTTGGATGGCCGCGGGGATGCTGGTGGCCGCGGTGGTTCACGGCGGCGGGCACCGGCGTTCTTGGGTCCGAGGGGGAGCGAGGCAGAGAGCAGGCTGGGGGCGAGTGAGAGGGCAGAGAGTGAGGGAGAGGAGAGAGGGTTCTCTGGGCGTCGTCGTGGCGTCGCCAGGAGGGGCCGGGGAAGCAGGAGGTGGCGCGGGCGCGTGCTCGGCGGCGGTGTGCTGTCCCCCTCCTCTGCCTACTGGCAAAGGTAGGTGGTGACTGGCATGGGCCAGGTGGGTTGGCCTAGCCACTTGGGCTGCAGGTAAGGCCCAGGTAAGGTTCTCTCTCTCTTCTGACTTTTATTTCTCTTTTCTATTTTTTCTGCTATTTGTTTTGACTTGATTTAAAACATCAAATCATTTTCTAAACTTTCTGTAAATTGTTATGTGAGCTCAGAAACTAGTCCAATGTCACAGGCAACTCACAAAAATATATGGACTTCATTTCATATGTAACAGAAATAAATCCAACCCAAATATGTCATTGATTTAATTCAAAAAGGCCCAAAATAAATATTTCTGTGATTCCAAAAATATTGGTTTGAATTTTATTCTTGCCAATATTTTTCAAGGTCTAACAGGAACATTTTCTTGGGCTTCTTTGAGAAGATTTTGATGTTGATCATTTTTAAAAATGATTTCTGAGGCTCTCCAATTCCCCAATTCAAATTTGAAAGAAATTTAGACATGATGCATGGATGCAAGAAAAATCAAGCAAGGGCTGATCTGGGGCTGTGACAATCGGTGAGACTGAAAAGACTAGGGTTTCTGGCAGTGGCTATGTCAAATGAACTCGGTGGCGCCGGATAGATCAAATCGGTGGGGCCGAGTTTGACTTTTGGTGTGGGACATATGTGGATATGAGAAAGTGGTTGAGGGCTTTTGGAGAATATCACTAAGCATTTTGAGCAAGCAAGCCATTAAGTAACACCTCATCCCCTTTTAATAGTATTGGCTTTTCCTATGGACTCAATGTGATCTTGGATCACTAAAATGAAAATGTAGAGTCTTGAGCTTGAGCCAATATGTGTCCTTAGCATTTTGACGGGTCCACATTCCTAATCCATGCCATGCCAATCATTGAACCTTCTAAAATGATCATCTTGAAATTGCATTAGTTCAATGAGCTATATGTTGTTAGGAATTACCAAAACCACCCAGGGATAGTTTTACTTTCACCATAAGGCCCATATCTTTTGCCGGGGTGCCCGGAACCCCTTCCGGTAACCCGATAAGTACCCGGTGCATCCCGAAACACTTCCGTGTCCGAATACCATCGTCCTATATATCAATCTTTACCTCTCGACCATTTCGAGACTCCTCGTCATGTCCATGATCTCATCCGGGACTCTGAACAACATTCGGTCACCAAATCACGTAACTCATATAATACAAAATCGTCATTGAATGTTAAGCGTGCGGACCCTACGGGTTCGAGAACTATGTAGACATGATCGAGACACCTCTCCGATCAATAACCAATAGCGGAACCTGGATGCTCATATTGGTTCCTACATATCCTACGAAGATCTTTATTAGTCAAACCGTTATGACAAAATACCTTATTCCTTTTGTCATCGGTATGTTACTTGCCCAAGGTTCGATCGTCGGTATCTTCATACCTAGTTCAATCTCGTTACTGGCAAGTCTCTTTACTCGTTCCGTAATGCATCATCCCGCAACTAACTGATACGTCTCCAACGTATCTATAATTTTTGATTGTTCCATGTTGTTATATTATCAATCTTGGATGTTTTATAATCATTTCCTAGTCATTTTATATCTTTTTTGGTACTAACCTATTGACATAGTGCCAAGTGTCAGTTGCTGTTTTTTCCATATTTTTTACATCACAGGAAATCAATATCAGACGGAGTCCAAATGCCCCGAAACTTTACGGAGAATTTTTATGGGCCAGAAGGAACACAACGGGCCCTGGCTGCACCTGGGGGGGGGGGGGGGGTTGCCCCGAGGGGGGCACAACACACCAGGGCGCGCTAGGAGGCCCAGGCACGCCCTGGTGGGTTGTGCCCACCTCGGGTGCCCCCCAGACCGCCTCTTTGCTCTATAAATACCCCAATATTTCCAGAACCCTAGGGGAGTTGACGAAATATTCATCCAGTCGCCGCAGAGTCCAGAACCACCAGATCCAATCTAGACACCATCTCGGATGGGGTTCACCACCTCCATTGGTGCCTCTCCGATGATGCACGAGTAGTTCTTTGTAGACCTTCGGGTCCGTAGTTAGTATCTAGATGGCTTTCTCTCTCTCGCTAAATTCTCAATACAATGGTCTCTTGGAGATCCATATGATGTAACTCTTTTTGCGGTGTGTTTGTTGGGATCTGATGAACTTTGAGTTTATGATCAGTTATATCTTTTTATATCCATGAAAGTTATTTGAGTTTCTTTGATCTCTTATATGCACGATTGCTTATAGCCTCGTATTTCTTCTCTGATATTTGGGTTTTGTTTGGCCAACTTGACCTATTTATCTTGCAATGGGAAGAGGTCCTTTGTAGTGGGTTCGATATTACGGTGCTTGATCCGAGTGACAGAAAGGGAACCGACACGTATGTATCATTGCTACTAAGGATAAAATGATGGGGTCTATCTCTACATAGATAGATCTTGTCTACATCATGTCATCGTTCTTATTGCATTACTCTGTTTCTCCATGAACTTAATACACTAGATGCATGCTGGATAGTGGTCGATGTGTGGAATAATAGTAGTAGATGCAGGTAGGAGTCGGTCTACTAATCTTGGACGTGATGCCTATATAATGATCATTGCCTGGATATCGTCATGATTATTTGAAGTTCTATCAATTGCCCAACAGTAATTTGTTTACCCACCGTTTGCTATTTTTCTCGAGACAAGCCACTAGTGAAACCTACGCCCCCCGGGTCTCTTTCTCATATATTTGCCTTTGCGATCTACTTTTTCCTTGCATTTATTTTCAGATTGATTAAACCAAATATACAAAAATACCTTGCTGCAATGTATCCTTATTTATTTTATTTGGCATTCGATCTATCAATCTAATATGATAATACCCAAGTGCAGGGAATCATCGTAGCAACTCCCAAAGGTGGAAGTGATAAGTATGGAGTGTCGAACAAACAAGGAGCTAAAGGTAAGATCAGTATTCTCCCAAGTCCTATCTACCACTGATACGACTCTACGTACACCGAACGTTTGCTTCCAACTAGAAACGAGAAATAAAACTACATTGTGGGTATGAAGGGATAACTTTGCATGGTATCGGAGAGCTAAAATATAAAAGTAGGTTCTGTTATCATAAACTTAGAATATATTACTAAATATTATAAATAGCGAGTGTGGAATCATGATGGGTCGGTGTGCGGAATTATCCTAGGCAATCGTTAACAAGACCGGTAGTCGTCATTGCAATTTCATATGAGGGAGAGGCATAAGCTAACATACTTTCTCTTCTTGGATCATATGCACTTATGATTGGAACTCTAGCAAGCATCCGCAACTACTAAATATCATTAAGGTAAAACCCAACCATAGCATTAACATATCAAGTCCCCTTTATCCCATACGCAACAACCCCCTTACTCGGGTTTATGCTTCTGTCACTCAAGCAACCCACTATAAGCGAATCATTAACGTATTGCAACACCCTACAGCGGGAATCCCTCATGCTTGCGCGACACGGAGGGCACAATAGGACAGCACCAAAATAAAACATACAACTCATACCAATCTAGATCATCAATCAACCCATAGAGAAAGGAAATCTACTCAAAACATCATAGGATGGCAACACATCATTGGATCATAATATGTGGCATAAAGCACCATGTTCAAGTAGGGATTACAGCGGGGTGCGGGAGAGTGGACTGCGTAAAAGAGATGAGGATGGTGATGATGATGGTGATGTTGATGAAGACGATCACCGCGGCGATGATTCCCCTCCCGATGGCACTCCGGCGCCACCGAGAGAGAGGAGGAGAGGTTCTCCCCCTTGTGCTTCCTCCTTCATGGCCTCCCCCCTGGATGGGGAGAAGTTCTCCGGGATGATGGCCTTCATGGCGATGATGGCCCCTCCGGGATCCTTTCCCATGGCCTCCGGTGATGATGGCCCCCTCCGGCAGGGTGCCAGAGAGGGCCTAGATTGATTTCTCGTGGCTACAGACGCTTGCGGCGGTGGAACTTCTGATCTAGGTTATTTTCTGGAGGTTTGGGTATTTATAGGAGAGGTTGGCATCGAGAACAAGTCAGGGGGCCCCACGGGAAGTCCACGAGGCACAAGGGCGCGCCCTCCACCCTCGTGGGGCCCACGGGCCTCCCCTCCGGTAACTCTTTCTTCTAGTATTTTTTATATTTTCCAGAAAAATTCTCCGTTGATTTTCATCGCATTCCGAGAACTTTTATTTCTGCACAAAAATAACACTACGGTAGTTCTGCTGAAAACAGCGTCAGTCCAGGTAGTTCTAATCAAATCATACCAAAATCATATAAAACTATTGTAAACATGGCATGAATACTTCATAAATTATAGATATGTTGGAGATGTATCAGCATCCCCAAGCTTAATTCCTGCTCGTCCTCGAGTAGGTAAATGATAAAAGAAATAATTTATGAAGTGTGAATGCTAGCAAGTGCATAAGTTTGATCAATGATAGTTCCAATCACTTTTTCTAGCATCATTATATATCATAACAGTAGCTCAACTCATGAAACTTCTCATGATCAAGTTGAAGGAAATATGCCCTAGAGGCAATAATAAAGTTATTATTTATTTCCTTATTTCATGATAAATGTTTATTATTCATGCTAGAATTGTATTAACCGGGAACATAATACATGTGTGAGTACATAGACAAACAGAGTGTCACTAGTATGCCTCTACTTGACTAGCTCGTTGATCAAAGATGGTTATGTTTCCTAGCCATAGACATGAGTTGTCATTTGATTAACGGGGTCACATCATTAGGAGAATGATGTGGTTGACTTGACCCATTCCGTTAGCTTAGCACTCGATCGTTTAGTATGTTGCTACTGCTTTCTTCATGACTTATACATGTTCCTATGACTATGAGATTATGCAACTCCCGTTTACCGGAGGAACACTTTGTGTGCTACCAAACGTCACAACGTAACTGGGTGATTATAAAGGTGCTCTACAGGTGCTTCCAAAGGTACTTGTTGGGTTGGCGTATTTCGAGATTAGGATTTGTCACTCCAATTGTCGGAGAGGTATCTCTGGGCCCACTCAGTAATGCACATCACTATAAGCCTTGCAACATTGTAACTAATGAGTTAGTTGCGGGATGATGTATTACAGAACGAGTAAAGAGACTTGCCGGTAACGAGATTGAACTAGGTATTGAGATACCGACGATCGAATCTCGGGCAAGTAACATACCGATGACAAAGGGAACAATGTATGTTGTTATGCGGTCTGACCGATAAAGATCTTCGTAGAATATGTAGGAGCCAATATGGGCATCCAGGTCCCGCTATTGGTTATTGACCAGAGAGGTGTCTCGGTCATGTCTACATAGTTCTCGAACCCGTAGGGTCCGCACGCTTAACGTTCGTTGACGATATAGTACTATGAGTTATGTATGTTGGTGACCGAATGTTGTTCGGAGTTTTGGATGAGATCACGGATATGACAAGGAACTCCGGAATGGTCCGGAAGTAAAGATTGATATGTGGATAGTAGTGTTTGATCTCCAGAAAGGTTCCGGAATCCATCGGAAGGGGTTCCGGATGTTTCCCGAAATGTTTGGGCATAAGAACACTTTATCTGGGCCAAAGGGGAAAGCCCACGAGGTTTTTGGAAAGCGCAAAAGGAAGTTTTGCGGAGTCCAGGGGCCAGACGCCAGGGTTCCTGGCGTCTGGGTCCAGACGCCGGGAACCCTGGCGTCTGGCCCTGGAGTCCGAGAAGGACTCTTGCCTTTCGGGTGAAACCGACTTTGTGGAGGCTTTTACTCCAAGTTTCGACCCCAAGGCTCAACATATAAATAGAGGGGTAGGGCTAGCACCCAAGACACATCAAGAAACACCAAGCCGTGTGCCGGCAACCCCGTCCCCTCTAGTTTATCCTCCGTCATAGTTTTCGTAGTGCTTAGGCGAAGCCCTGCGGAGATTGTTCTTCACCAACACCGTCACCACGCCGTCGTGCTGCCGGAACTCATCTACTACGTCGCCCCTCTTGCTGGATCGAGAAGGCGGGGACATCATCGAGCTGAACGTGTGCAGAACTCGGAGGTGCCGTGCTTTCGGTACTTGGATCGGTCGGATCGTGAAGACGTACGACTACATCAACCGCGTTGATATAACGCTTCCGCTTACGGTCTACGAGGGTATGTAGACAACACTCTCCCCTCTCGTTGCTATGCATCACCATGATCTTGCGTGTGCGTAGGAATTTTTTTGAAATTACTACGTTCCCCAACACAAGTAACAAGCTATTCACATGTTAAAGTATAGATCATAAACTTTCTTGAAAACTAACAAACCGTGCTCTTAGTCATCAAACAATTGCAATTCATCTTATTTTTGGGAAGGGTCTATGTGAGAGATTTGATTCAGCAAACTCCACATACTCAACTATCATTTAATCTTTCACAATTGCTAACACTCATGTGATATTTATGGGTTCAAAGTTTAAATCGGACACAGAGAAAGATAGGGGCTTATAGTTTCGCCTCCCAACCTTTTACCTCAAGGGTAATGTCATCGGTAATAATTTATGAAAACCTACATCCAAGTGGATATATATATCCGGATCGCTCCAACACAAAGTGCTTGCCAAAGAAAAAAGTGTAAAAAGTAAAGGTGATGATCACCATGACTCTTGTATAAGGGTAGAAGATAAAAGTAAAAGATAGGCCCTTCGTAGAGGGAAGCAGAGGTTGTCATGCGCTTTTATGGTTGGATGCACAAAATCTTAATGCAAAAGAACGTCAGTTTATATTGCCACTTGTGATGAAGACCTTTATTATGCCGTCCAACGCTTTTATTTCTTCCCTATCACAAGTTCGTATAAAGCTTATTTTGTTCGCACTAATAGATCATACATATTTAAGGAGCAATTTTTTTATTGCATGCACCGATGACAACTTACTTGAAGGATCTTACTCAATCCATAGGTAGGTATGGTGGGCTCTCATGGCAAGACTGGATTAAGGAATGTTTGGAAGCACAAGTAGTATTTCTACTTGGTGCAAAGAATTTGGCTAGCATGGGAGGGAAAGGCAAGCTCAACATGTTGGATGATCCAAGACAATATAATGTTTCGGATATAGGAAAACATAACCCATTAAGTTGTCTTCCTTGTCCAACATCAACCTTTTAGCATGTCATATTTTAATGAGTGCTCACAATTACAAAAGATGTCCAAGATAGTGTATTTATATGTGAAATCTCTCTTCCTTTAATATTCTTTCATGAATTGTTCAAGTGACCAATTCTGTGTTTGCTAACTTTCAATAAATTTACCACCTATACTTATTATGTGTGAAGTCATTACTCCCCATGGTATACGCATACGAAACATATATAAATTCAGATTTATGATATTCAATTTATTCAACCATTTACTCATAGGATATATGTGAAGCACATGAGTAAATGACAAACTACTCCAAAAAGATATAAGTGAAGAACACTGAGTAGTCAAATAATTAACTAGACATGGGTGGATTCTTTTTCACTCAAGATTTCAGATCGAATGATTTTATTCAAACATAAAGTAAATTTTAAAATACACTCCAAGCAAAACACATATCATGTGACGAATAAAAATATAGCTCCGAGTAAGGTATACCGATAGTTTTGAAGACGAAAGAGGGGATGCCTTCCGGGGCATCCCCAAGCTTAGGCGCTTGAGTCTTCCTTGAATATTACCTAGGGGTGCCTTGGTCATCCCCAAGCTTAGGGTCTTTCCACTCCTTATTCTCCTCATATCGATATCTCACCCAAAGCTTGAAAACTTCAATCACACAAAACTTAACGGAACTTCGTGAGATAGGTTAGTATGATAAAGAGTAAACCATTCACTTTGGTACTGTCAAAGACAAGGTTCATAATTGTTCTCACACAATGCCTACTGTGCCATATCATTTCTACAATTTATATTGAGAAATATAAGCCATAGAAACTAGAAAACAAGCAAACTATGCAATGAAAACAGAATATGTCAGAAACAGAACAGTCTGTAATGATCTGAACAGCAACCATACTTATGATACTCCAAAAATTATGAAATAAATTTTTGGACGTGAGGAATTTGTCTATTAATCTTCTGAAAAAATAATCAACTCAAAAGCACTCTTCTGTAAAAAATGACAGCTGATCTCGTGAGCGCAAAGTTTCTGTTTTTTACAGCAAGATCACATTAACTTTCACCCAAGTCTTCCCAAATGTCTTACTTGGCACTTTATTGAAACAAAAGCTATAATACATGACTACTACAGTAGCTTAATCATGTGAACACACAAAAACAGTAAGGGTAAATATTGGGTTGTCTCCCAACAAGCGCTTTTCTTTAATGCCTTTTAGCTAGGCATGATGATTTCAATGATGCTCACATAAAAGATAAGAATTGAAACATAAAGAGAGCATCATGAAGAATATGACTACCGCATTTAAACCTAACCCACTTCCTATGCCTAGGGATTTTGTGAGCACACAATTTATAGGAACAAGGATCAACTAGCATATGAAGGCAAAACAAGGATAACTTCAAAACTTTAAGCACATAGAGAGGAAACTTGATATTATTGCAACTCCTACAAGCATATATTACTCCCTCATAATAATTTTTAGTAGCATCATGAATGAATTCAACAATATAACCATCACATAAAGCATTCTTTTCATGATCTACAAGCATAGAAATTTTTCTACTCTCCACATAAGCAAAATTCTTCTCATTCAGAATAATGGGAGCAAAATCAACAGAATAACGGTCATGTGAGGCATAATCCAATTGAAAATTAAAATCATGATGACAAGTTTCATGATTAACATTATTCTTTATAGCATACATGTCATCACAATAATCATCATAGATAGCAGCTTTGTTCTCATAATCAATTGGAACCTCTTCCGAAATAGTGGAATCATTACTAACTAAAGTTGACACTCTTCCAAATCCACTTTCATAAATATCACACTAAGATTCAACACCCCCCAAAATAGTGGGATGACTAATTCCGAAAGTTGACACTCTTCCAACCCCACTTTAGATTATAGTATTATTCATACTTCAAAAGATATAATTGAAGCACAAAGAGCAATTCTATAAGATCATACTTAAAAGATATAAGTGAAGCACATGAAGCATTCTATAAATCAATGAAGGGCTATCTCATACTATCATGGTTCTTAAAGGAAAAACAAAAACACAGAGGACACAAGTCATGTGAACAAAACAAAAACCGAGGTATACCGATAATTGTTGAAGAAGAGAGGTGGGATGCCAACCGGGGCATCCCCAAGCTTAGATGCTTGAGTATCCTTAAGATATTTACTTGGGGTGCCTTGGGCATCACCAAGCTTGAACTCTTGCCTCTCTTTATTCTTCTCATATTGATAGCTCCTCGATCTTCGAACACTTCATCCACACAAAACTTTAACAAAAACTTTGTGAGATCCGTTAGTATAATAAAGCAAATCACTACCTTTAGTTACTGTTGCAAACTCATTCAAATTTCATATTATAAGTATATATACTGTATTCCAACTTCACCATGGTCCATACCCCCCGATACTAACCATAGATTCATCAAAATAAGCGAACAACACATAGAAAACAGAATCTGTCAAAAACAGGACAGTCTGTAGTAATCTGGAAGTTTAGTAAACTTCTATAACTCCAAAAAAATCTAAAAAAATATTATAATTTAAAAAATTTGTACAGAAGTAATGTGCAAAATGTTTCAGACCCATTTTACTTTCCAGTAAAAAATGTAAATTCACACGCTATAGCCAAAGTTTCTGTTTTTGTACTGCACATAGTAAACAAGCAATCTAATCATCCTAAAACCGAAGCTTGGCACATTATTTTTATAATACAGTGGATATATACAAGGGGATAATTATTTTCAAAGAAACTTCCATGAATTTTTTTACATTGTTTCCATGAGCATGCACACAAGTGTTCAAGGTCGACCCTCACTTCTCCAATGCATAACCTTCCAATCACTTCTCGTATTGAAAAACTTTTTAGGCATGAGAGGCAAGTAATTTTTTTTGTATTTTCATTCTTTTATTTTTCTTGTATGTTTCACCCACAACTAAGCAAAACTAAAAAGGGAAAACAAAAACTACTTAGTGAATAAAGCAAACAAGCACACACGAGAATATCAACCCCACGCTATTGCTCCCCTGCAACGGCGCCAGAAAAGAGCTTGATAATCCCCAAGTGCAGGGAATCATCGTAGCAATTCCCAAAGGTGGAAGTGATAAGTATGGAGTGTCGAACCCACAAGGAGCTAAAGGTAAGATCAGTATTCTCTCAAGTCCTATCTGCCACTGATATGACTCTGCGTACACTGAACGTTTGCTTCCAACTAGAAACGAGAAATAAAACTACGTTGTGGGTATGAAGAGGATAACTTTGCATGGTATCGGAGAGCTAAAATATAAAAGTAGGTGCTGTTATCATAAACTTAGAATATATTACTAAATATTATAAATAGTGAGTGTGGAATAACGATGGGTCGGTGTGCGGAATTATCCTAGGCAATCGTTAACAAGACCGGTAGTCATCATTGCAATTTCATATGAGGGAGAGGCATAAGCTAACATACTTTCTCTTCTTGGATCATATGCACTTATGATTGGAACTCTAGCAAGCATCCGCAACTACTAAAGATCATTAAGGTAAAACCCGACCATAGCATTAACATATCAAATCCCCTTTATCCCATACGCAACAACCCCCTTACTCGGGTTCATGCTTCTGTCACTCAAGCAACCCACTATAAGCGAATCATTAACATATTGCAACACCCTACAGCAGGAATCCCTCACGCTTGCGCGACACGGAGGGCACAATAGGACAGCACCAAAATAAAACATACAACTCATACCAATCTAGATCATCAATCAACCCATAGAGAAAGGAAATCTACTCAAAACATCATAGGATGGCAACACATCATTGGATCATAATATGTGGCATAAAGCACCATGTTCAAGTAGGGATTACAGCAGGGTGCGGGAGAGTGGACCGCGTAAAAGAGATAAGGATGGTGATGATGATGGTGATGTTGATGAAGACGATCACCGCGGCGATGATTCCCCTCCCGATGGCACTCCGACGCCACCGAGAGAGATGAGGAGAGGTTCTCCCATTTGTGCTTCCTCCTTCATGGCCTCCCCCCTGGATGGGGAGAGGTTCTCCCTCTGGATCTTGGCCTTCATGGCGATGATGGCTCCTCCGGGATCCTTCCCCATGGCCTCCGGTGATGATGGCCCCCTCCGGCAGGGTGCCAGAGAGGGCCTAGATTGATTTCTCGTGGCTACAAAGGCTTGCGGCGGCGGAACTTCCGATCTAGGTTATTTTCTGGAGGTTTGGGTATTTATAGGAGAGGTTGGCATCAAGAACAAGTAAAGGGGCCCCACGGGAAGTCCAGGAGGCACAATGGCGCGCCCTCCACCCTCGTGGGGCCCACGGGCCTCCCCTGCGGAAACTCTTCGTTCTAGTTTTTTTTTATATTTTCCAAAAAAATCTCCATTGATTTTCATCGCATTCCGAGAACTTTTATTTCTGCACAAAAACAACACCACGGTAGTTCTGCTGAAAACTGCATGGCATGAAAACAACGCCACGTCCGGGTTAGATCTAATCAATCATACCAAAATCATAAACTATTGTAAACATGGCATGAATACTTCATAAATTATAAATATGTTGGAGACGTATCATACTACAACTTTATCTCACGTTCGTTTGCCTATCTTGAGGCGCCGTACCCCGAAAGGGATTGACAACCCCTTTAACACGTCGGATTGCGAGGATTTGTTATTTGTGTGCAGGGGCTGTTTACGTTGTGTTGCTTGGTTCTCCTACTGGTTCGATAACCTTGGTTTCATATATGAGGGAAATACCTACTGCCGCTGTGCTGCATCATCCCTTCCTCTTTGGGGAAATACCGACGTAGCTTCAAGCGACATCAAAAGGAATTTCTGGCGCCGTTGCTAGGGAGGATCTTCAACATATACCAGGTTCCTAATCACAAATCTCATCTCTTCGCAATTTACATTATTTGCCATTTGCCTCTCGTTTTCCTCTCCCCCACTTCACAAAAATTTGCCGTTTTATTCGTCTCTCTTTTCCGTTCACCGTTTTCTCGTTAGATCTATTCTTTGCAATCTTGAGTGATTTCGGTATGGCACCAACAGATGATGGCCTAACTCCTAAGATAGGACGTATGGGCAATTTGGATGCTAAAGCTTTTATCTTGGGGCAAGGGGACGTTATGGGAAAAGAACGTATCCAAGAATTTCTCAATTGTGTTGGAAATCTAAGTCTTGATGATGCTCCTATACTTAGAACTACTAGATCTTATGCGGATGCTATTTCAGCACTAGTTCTGAAACTTGAAAGTAAATTTATTTGTACTCATCCTACTTTGCATAGAGTGTTTTTTGAGCTTCCCGAAATAAAGAATCCTAGGGCTAAAAAGTTGGCCACTCTCGTTCTTATGAATGAGGTTGACTACATAATTTGGGAAGCTAGGGAAATCTTTGATTTTTATGGTATGAATCGTGAAAAACCCGTGATAGATTCTTTACAATATTGACTATGCACTAAGGCATTTGCTTGGGGATAATAAGATCTTTGATGAGAATCTCAAAAAGGAAGTTCCTGTTCTAGATATAATTTAACAAGTTTTTAATAATGTTAATCAACATTACTCTTGGATTATTGCGGGAAATCAAAAGGGGTATGATGAAAACCAACTTAGGATTGCTAAGGCCTATATGGATAACATGTTTTATGTTGTGTTTACAAAGCCTCATGATGAAAATACCTCTAAGAAAATTAAGAAGAAGTATGACAAAACTTAGATCCTTGCTTTACGCCTAGCTAAGGGCGTAAAACTATAGCGCTTGTTGGGAGGCAACCCAATGAATAAATTTTATTTTTGCTTGATTTTTGCTTTCTGTTTTTGAGTGTTAGCACAATTATGCTACTGTTATGATTGTGTTTTTTGTGTTTTAATCAGTGTTTGTGCCAAGTAGAACCTATAGGATCTTCTTGGGTGGTAGTTGTTTGATCTTGCTGAAAAAGACAGAAACTTTGCACTCACGAAAACAATTCTCATTTTTTATCAGAAAGTGATTTTGCCCTGATTCTTTTTGTATAAGATTAATATACAGATTTCTCAGGTAGTCCTATTTTTTCAGAATTTTTGGAGTTCCATAAGTTTTCGAAAAAGTCAGATTGCTACAGACTGTTCTGTTTTGACAGATTCTGTTTTCTTTGTGTTGTGTGCTTATTTTGATGGCTCTATGGTTTTGTTTGATGAGTTTTTGCCATAGAAAAGTTGGAATATAGTAGATATAATAAAAAAACAAAATATGAATTGGTTTGATACAGTACTTATAGTAGTGGTTTGGTTTCTTATACTAACGGATCTCACAAAGGTTTTGTTGAGTTTTGTGTGATTGAAGTTTTCAAGTTTTGGGTTATCTTACGATGGATGAAGGAAGGATAGAAGAGCCTAAGCTTGGGGATGCCCCGGCATCCCAAGCTATTATCCAAAAATGAGCAACCAACTAAGCTTGGGGATGCCCCCGAGTGGCATCCCCGCTTTCTTCCAACAATCATTGGTATTTTACTCGAAACTATATTTTTATTCGTCACATGATATGTGTTTTGCTTGGAGCGTCTTGTATGATATGAATCTTTGCTTGTTTTATTTTGTGTTTTAAGTCATCAATCCTTGCTGGATACACCTATTTGAGAGAGCCAAAATTATGTCATGACTTGTTAAAATTGCTCTCTATGCTTCACTTAAATTTTTATGAGCTATGGACTTGCTCTAGTGCTTCACTTATATCTTTTTTAGCATGGTGTGCTTTAGTATTTTTGAAGAAATGCTCTCTTGCTTCACTTAGATTTATTTGAGAGTTAGTAATTTTTTTTAAGAAATTCTCTCTTACTTCACTTAAATTATTTTGAGAGAAAGAAAAAGAATTATGCTCATGATCTTCACTTATATTTGTTTAAGCTTATGAAAAGCAACACATGAAAATTAGTCCCAAAGTGATAGATATCCAAGAAGGATATAATAAAAACTTTCATGAAGATCATTGGACAAAATAAACTTGATTCTTTGTAATAGTTTTGAGATATGATGATGTGATATGTGAGTTATGTTGATGAGTAATTATGCTTTAGTAAGAATATTGGTGTTAAGGTTTGTGATTCCCTATGCAAGTACGAAAGTCAATAGTCATGTAATGAAATTATATCCTACTTGTGGTGCATTATTCGGTGTTATTTATGCTTAATGCTTGCTTATGAGAATTATTCGTTTCTTGGTTGGTCGCTTCTCAATCTTTTGCTAGACTTCATTTTGCACCAAGTATGATCTCTACTTGTGCATCCAAAATCCTTTAAACCTGTGACACCCGGATAATTAAGCTACAGTAATCCCAATTTAATGGTGCCATGTCACCACTCTTACTGTTGCTAATCCTCGGTTGATCCAAATCGCAATCCAAATTCAAGTTCAAACTAAAGTCCAAAATTAAAATTTCTCAAACATGCAAACTAAAATGCTCAAAGGGTGGAAAATAATCCCTGGATATTTGTCATGTTGGAACCAACCTCTTTTGGATTCCCAAAATGCCCCTGGGATTTAATTTAGTGGTCCAGCATCAATTAAATGGACCTTTTCAATTTCTAAAAATTGTTAGGTAACTCCTTTTTTACCCCAAACTTTTTGTGCCATCGTAAAATTTTGTGTTTGATTTATGTGCCAAGTTTCCGTTATAGCAAAAATCGTTTGCTGCATGAACTAAATGCAAAAGAGTGGTGGAAATATTACAGGAAGTAAAAAGGGAAAATATGGGAGACCTACTGTGCACTTAGCCCTAACTACTACTCTGTTAGTGGGCTCTAGTGGCACTATGCACCTTGGCCCATCTAGCAATAATGGCCCAGCCTACCCAACCTATAGTGGCCCAGCCCACCTCCCCTCATCTCCCTCCTCTCGCTACAGGAGAACGGAGAGGGCGTGGCGGCCATCCTGCGGCTGTGGCCATCCCCCTAGCCACGTGCGGCCATCCCCAACCCCCCCTCTTGGTTAAAGAGCACGCCCTAGAACCCTAGATCGAAACCCTAGCTTAATTCCCCTCGCTCCTTCCCTCACCATCATCGTTTTGGACACGCTCGAGCTCGTGGTCACCATGGACGACCTCGTCGACGCGCCCACCGTCATCCCCGCACCCTGAGGTCGCGTCCAGGAGCTCCGACGAGTTCGTCTATGTCATCTACGGCCACCCATTCGAGCTCGGCGCCTCTGCGTCATGCGGATCGAGCTTCTTCTTCCTCTGTTGCTGCCGACGTTCGTCTTCAAATTCGACCGCGCTACTGCTCCTAAACCGTCAACGAGCCATACTTGAGCTCCACAGTAAGGCCCTCGACCGATTCCCCTATTTTCCCCTTGTATCCATCATTGTAGTTGTCGTGTTGAATTCGCCATGGTCGCTACTCGATCTCCACTCCCGCGCGCACCCGCCTGCTGTTCCGACCACCTGCTTGCCATGGTCGCACCCCCTGCGTCCGCACATGCGCGCGCCGCAGCTGCCTTCGACTACTGCCGCTGGCCCAACGCTTGCGCCCGTCGCCGCCTCGTTCCCCCGCCACAGCCACAATGCCTCGCCTGCCTCCCGCCGCTGCAACCCCGCCGCGCCGGCCACCCCCTGCCCCACGTCCGCCCCCCGCTCGCACTAGCTGCCGGCCACGCTAGTGCCCCCGATCGCGAGGCCGCCACACTGGCCGCGCTCAGCTCGCTCCCCCTGCTCGTCGCTTCCCCAGCTCGCCCCTCGCCTTGCCGTCGCTTCTGCTACTACACCTGACCCGACCGCCGCCGCCGCTCATAGCCGCCCGCCCTGGTCGCGCCCGGCCTCTGCCCCGTGCGCGCCGCTACGCGGAGCCCCGTTGCGGCCTGGCCACCCGCGGCTGCTGCTGCCCACGGCCACTGCGGCCGCCGTGCGGTGTGCGCTCACGCGCCTGCGTGCCCCCGCCTGTGTGCCAATCAGGGTCACTGCCCTATGGGGCCGGCCCTTAAAAAAAGATATAAAAAATGAATGAAGATGAGGCACTTACAGGTGGGCCCCATGAACAGTGCGGTTGACCAGTCAACCCCTTTGACTAGGTCAACTGGGTCCTTCTGGGCCCCACTGTTAGCCTCTGTGTACAATCTGTGTACACAGGGCTGGGTACCCATAGCGTTTTAATCTTTATTTTCGGATTAATAATAAATTCAGAAATTGTTTAAAACTTTGAAAAATCTTAAAAAATAATCCGTAACTCGGATGAAAAAGTTTTATACATGAAAGTTGCTCAGAACGACGAGACGAATCCGAATACGCTCTCTGTTCATCTGTCACATGCCCCTAGCATAGCTAACATGCAACTTTTCCCCTCTAGTTCGTTTGTCCGAAAATGCCAAACTTCGGGAAAACATTCCCGGATGTTATCCCCCTTCGCCAGTATCGTGTAGCACCGCGTTAGAACACGTCTAGCTCTGCCTGTTGTCCTGTTATGCTCTTGCTTGCTATGTATTTACCGTTTCTTCTCCCTCTTCTCTCCGGTAGACCCCGAGACCACTGTTGATGCCCCTGTGATCGACTACATCGTCGACGACCCCTTCTTCCCTTTCAGCGGAGCTTCCAGGCAATCCGCCCCTTTGATCATCCTGATATCGCCCATTCCATTCTCTCATGCTTGCATTAGATTTTGCTACTGTTATTGTTTGCTCCTATTCTGATGCATAGCCTGCTTTTGTAACCTGCTCATTGTACCTTACCTGCTTATCCTAAACTGCTTAGTATAGGTTGGTTAGTGATCCATCAGTGACCCCCACCTTGTCCTTGTTGCCCCTGCTTCATCATCGACGCCTCGATCAACGTGATCAACGACCAGAGCCCGACACCTCACATCACATCACGCCCCTTTAGTTGCTCGACTCTGCAGAGCTACTATCGAGTGCCGAGGGTGATCCCTCATAACGCACTCCTGATGATAATTCTGTAGTGTAGCTATTCGGTCATGGTTGACGAGGGTGGATCCTCTTTTACCATTCTCGATACGGCTCTGTCGTGCAACACCTCAAGTGTGAACCTCGAGGGTGGATCCTCTTACGTTCACCTTGATGATTACATCGAGTGGAATCCTCCGTGGGTGATTCCTCGGGTTTTCCCCTTGATGTTTGGACACACGGTTACCTTGACTTTACTTGTGACCATTGTTGAAGTCGGGTCGGCCCCGAGGGGTACCCGCGAGTTGATGTGAAAGTCGGGCGGGCCCGTAGAGCACCCGCGAGTTTTCTACGTGGCACGACCGGGCAGTCTAGGCCCTTGCCGTAAGTCCATGAGACGGGGCGACGGGGTCACATTATCGTGAGTCTCTGCTCGTCTCCGCGAGCCCCCAATGCACTAACAGGTTTGGGTATTTGTTCTGAGTTGGCCTTTGGCCTTTACGCACTAACCACCACGCGAGAATAGTTATGGGCCTCGACGTCGCCGTATCAGCCGAAGCTTTGTCAGATGTCCAGTTCAGCATGGCGGCACGGTCGGATCATGCTGGCCATCCAAGGCGGTGCTGGTATCCACCCTGCTCGCAACGACCCGGAGTGCAACGGGCGATGGGACCAAGACCCCGGGGCACTTAGGATGTAGACCGGCGGGGACCTCTCTGCTGAGCCTAGGTAGGGCTGCGACGTGTTGATCTTCCGAGGCCGGGCATTGACCCCAGAAAGGTGTGTCCGGCCAGAGTGATCGAGCGTGTTGGGTAACGTGGTGCACCCCTGCAGGGAAGATATATATTCGAATACCGTGTCCATGGTAATGGACGTTCAGACTTGTATCCGGATCTTATATAACTAGAAATGGATACTTGAGATATGTGATGGATATGTGGCTCCGGGATTGCTTTCTCGTAGGGAGTCGAGGAAGGATCTCTGGGCCTTAATGTTACAACATGCTAGTTAATTAAATTGCTACTCTTTACTCTTCTACATGCTCCAAGATGCTTGGAGCTGCTTGAAGATGCTAGTCCTTGATAGGCTAGGCCTTCCCCCCTATTTTGGCATTCTGCAGTTCAGTCCACAGATACAGCCCTTCCCTTTGATACCAATGCATACTTAGTATAGATCTGATGCTTGCGAGTACTTTGGATGAGTACTCACGGTTGCTTTGCTACCCCTTTTCCCCTTCCTTCTTCTTTCCGGTTGATGCAACCAGATGGTGGATCCCTAGAGCCAGATGCCACCGCCGATGGATACTACTACATGGAGGCCGCCGAAGACCAGGAGTAGTTAGGAGGTCCCAGGCAGGAGCCTTGCCTCTTCGATCGTTGTTGTTTTGTGTTTGCCTTCTTAAGGCGGTCTTGTCTAACTTTATGTCTGTACTCAGATATTGTTGCTTCCGCTGACTCTTGTGTATCGAGCTATGTATTCGAGCCCTCGAGGCCCCTGGCTTGTAATATGGAGCTTGTATGACTTTCATTTGTGTCTAGAGTTGTGTTGTGATATCTTCCCGTGAGTCCCTGATCTTGATCGTACACGTTTGCGTGTATGATTAGTGTACGATTGAATCGGGGGCGTCACAAGTTGGTATCAGAGCCGACTGCCTGTAGGAACCCCCTTTCCAACTCCTTGGCCGAAGTTGAGTCTAGTATTTGAAAAACTGTTTAACTAACTTGGCTGTGTGGCTTAAGGCCCCACGTCGCCAACTGGGTGGTATTAGGATCTTTTATTCCTCGTCTATACTCTGAGATTCTGATCTCTCTTCTATTCGGGTTAAATGATTTTGCCAAATCTAACATTAGGATCTCATGATCACATCCACCCGGAGATTTGTGTTACCCCTTTCTCGAATTGTGGGCCAAGATCGGCTTTCTCAATGTTCACTGACCGCAGGATCCTCTTATCGAGGGCACCCTGCGTCGCCACTTGCAAATTCCTTGCTCCAGAGGTTTTCCCTGACATTGATGTAGCCTTGATATGTCCCGTTGTTGTATTCCTCCATCGCGTGCATGTGCGCCGCCTAGTATGTCTGGGATGTTTCTCTTGTCCGAACTCATTCGAACAGCGTGTAATTGGCTCTATATATGTATCAGTATGTCTTCAATGACTACTCATTTGTACATACTCCGCCTTTGCTCGTTGTTATGATTACATCATGGATGACTCCATACACTTGCTCCATCCCTTGCTAAACTGCCCCCTGTTGCCTTTAAGAAGGATGGTTAGACCCGCTAGTCGTGGTTGTGGTGGCGACAATCCACCACCTCCCGAATACATGACCGGAATGATACAGCAATTGAGCTGAATCGCCAGCTATTCATGGTAGGAGTCATGGCTCAGTTTCCGCGCACAGTATGAATCAGCAACCAGCCCTAGTGACTCTGCAAGACTTTGCATGCCTCAACCCTGTCATCTACCGCAACTCAACTCAGCCCCTTGGTGTTGATGATTGGCTCCGTGACTTCACTTTCGAGTTGGAGTCTGCTGATGTAGCCCCTTCCAACTATGTCACCTTCGTGGCTTATTACCTGAAAGGTCCCGCTGCTCAACGGTGGGACAGCCACATGCGTTCGTTACCTATTGGAACCGTCATCACTTGGCCGAAATTCCAAGCTGCATTCCGCGGGCCAATGTCGAACCGCCATGGTTAGTCACAACGTCCCCGTTGAAGACACATACCGCTTCGATCATTTGTGCCACTAAAACCGTCCATCTACTACATCCTTCTAATGAGTTAGTAAGATACCATGGTCATCTTGTTTGAAATGCCGAATCACAGATTTATTCCTTGAGTGCATTGAACATTTCTCCTCTTGTGAGAGTTGAAAACCTCCAGTCGTTTCCATTCCATGACCTTGAACTTGATGTAGTTAAAACTTGCACTTTGTGGCGACATTTCCTTTTGGTACTCATTGAGAGATCTCCACCGATCATCAAAGCCTGAAGTATCTGTTTGCTCAACTAGATCTGGATCTCTGTTAACAGCGATGTATGGAAACAATTATAGACTATGACTACAGTATTTCTTATACCCCTGGCAAGGCTAATGTCATGGCCGATGTCCTGAGTCGCAAGTCTTATTGCAACAATCCCAAGGCTTCTAAAGCTCAACCCTTGCAAGATGATCTCACTTATAGAGAGCATCCGGTTCGTGTTCTCTGTCAAGCTGAACGCCGCACCCGTCAGAGGACTATCAAATTTCTTAAAGTTCAGTGGTCAAATCATTCTGAAGATGATGCCACTTGGGAACTCGAGGATCGTCTTCGAGATGAATACCCCGTTTTGTTTCCTTCTACCTCCTAAAATCTCGGGACGAGGTTTCTTGTAGTGGAGGAGAATTGTGACACACGGATAATTAAGCTACAGTAATCCCAAGTTAATGGTGCCACATCACCACTCTTACTGTTGCTAATCCTCGGTTGATCCAAATCGCAATCCAAATTCAAGTTCAAACTAAAGTCCAAAATTAAAATTTCTCAAACATGCAAACTAAAATGTTCAAAGGGTGGAAAATAATCCCTCGATATTTGTCATGTTGGAACCAACCTATTTTGGATTCCCAAAATACCCCTGGGATTTAATTTAGTGGTCCAGCATCAATTAAATGGACCCTTTCAATTTCTAAAAATTGTTAGGTAACTCCTTTTTGACCCCAAACTTTTTGTGCCACCGTAAAATTTTGTGTTTGATTTATGTGCCAAGTTTCAGTTATAGCAAAAATCGTTTGCTGCATGAACTAAATGCAAAAGAGTGGTGGAAATATTACAGGAAGTAAAAAGGGAAAATATGGGAGACCTACTGTGCACTTAGCCCTAACTACTACTCTGTTGGTGGGCTCTAGTGGCACTATGCACCTTGGCCCATCTAGCAATAATGGCCCAGCCCACCCAACCTACAGTGGCCCAACCCACCTCCCCTCATCTCCCTCCTCTCGCTACAGGAGAACAGAGAGGGCGTGGTGGCTATCCCGTGGCTGTGGCCACCCCCCAGCCACGTGCGGCCATCCCCAACCCTCCTCTTGGTTAAATAGCACGCCCTGGAACCCTAGATCGAGACCCTAGCTTAATTCCCCTTGCTCCTTCCCTCACCATCATCGTTTTGGATGCGCTCGAGCTCGTGGTCACCATGGCCGACCTCGTCGACGCGCTCACCGTCATCCCCGTGCCCTGAGGTCGCATCCAGGAGCTCCGACGAGTTCGTCTACGTCATCTACGGCCACCCATTCGAGCTCGGTGCCTTTGCGTCATGCGGATCGAGCTTCTTCTTCCTCTGTTGTCGTCGGCGTTCGTCTTCAAATTTGACCGCGCTACTGCTCCTAAACCGTCAACGAGCCATCCTTGAGCTCCACAGTAAGGCCCTCGACCGATTCCCCTATTTGTTTCACTTGTATCCATCACTGTAGTTGTCGTGTTGAATTCGCCATGGTCGCTACTCGATCTCCACTCCCGCGCGCACCCGCCTGCTGTTCCGACCACCTGCTTGCCATGGTCGCACCCCCTGCATCCGCACACGCGCGCGCCGTAGCTGCCTTCGACTACTGCCGCTGGCCCAGCGTCTGCGCCCGTCGCTACCTCGTGCCTCCCGCAGCCGCAATGCCTCGCCTGCCTCCCGCCGCTGCAACCCCGCCGCGCCGGCCACCCCCCTGCCCCACGTCCGCGCCCCCCCCGCTCGCGCTAGCTGCCGGCCGCGCCAATGCCCCCGGTCGCGAGGCCGCCGCACTGGCCGCGCCCGGCTCGCTCCCCCTGCGCGTCGCTTCCCCAGCTCGCCCCTTGCCTTGCCGTCGCTTCTGCTGCTGCACCTGGCCCTACCGCCGCCGCCGCTCGTAGCCACCCACCCTGGCCGCGCCCGGCCTCTGCCCCGCGCGCGCCGCTGCGCGGAGCCCCGTTGCGGCCTGGCCACCCGCGGCTGCTGCCGCCCACGGCGGCCGTGCGGAGTACGCTCGCGCGCCTGCGTGCCCCCGCTTGTGTGGCCAATCAGGGCCACTGCCCTATGGATCCGGCCCTTAAAAATGAATGAAGATGAGGCACTTACAGGTGGGCCCCACGAACAGTGCGGTTGACCAGTCAACCCCTTTGACTAGGTCAACTGGGTCCTTCTGGGCCCCACTGTTAGCCTCTGTGTACAATCTGTGTACACAGGGCTGGGTACCCATAGCGTTTTAATCTTTATTTTTGGATTAATAATAAATTCAGAAATTGTTTAAACTTTGAAAAATCTTAAAAAATAATCCGTAACTCGGATGAAAAAGTTTTATACATGAAAGTTGCTCAGAACAACGAGACGAATCCGAATACGCTCTCTGTTCATCTGTCACATGCCCCTATCATAGCTAACATGCAACTTTTCCCCTCAAGTTCGTCTGTCCGAAAATGCCAAACTTCGGGAAAACATTCCCGGATGTTATCCCCCTTCGTCGGTATCGTGTAGCACCGCGTTAGAACACGTCTAGCTCTGCCTGTTGTCCTGTTATGCTCTTGCTTGCTATGTATTTACTGTTTCTTCCCCCTCTTCTCTCCGGTAGACCCCGAGACCGCTGTTGATGCCCCTGTGATCGACTACGTCGACGACGACCCCTTCTTCCCTTTCAGCGGAGCTTCCAGGCAAGCCCCCCCTTTGATCATCCCGATATCGCCCATTCCATTCTCTCATGCTTGCATTAGATTTTGCTACTGTTATTGTTTGCTCCTATTCTGATGCATAGCCTGCTTTTGTAACCCGCTCATTGTACCTTACCTGCTTATCCTAAACTGCTTAGTATAGGTTGGTTAGTGATCCATCAGTGACCCCCACCTTCTCCTTGTTGTCCCTGCTTCATCATCGATGCCTCGATCAACGTGATCGACGACCAGAGCCCGACACCTCACATCACATCACGCCCCTTTAGTTGCTCGACTCTGCAGAGCTACTATCGAGTGCCGAGGGTGATCCCTCATAACGCACTCCTGATGATAATTCTGTAGTGTAGCTATTCGGTCATGGTTGACGAGGGTGGATCCTCTTTTACCATTCCCGGTACGGCTCTGTCGTGGAACACCTCAAGTGTGATCCTCCGTGGGTGATTCCTCGGGTTTTCCCCTTGATGTTTGGACACACGGTTACCTTGACTTTACTTGAGACCATTGTTGAAGTCGGGTCGACCCCGAGGGGTATCCGCGAGTTGATGTGAAAGTCGGGCGGGCCCGTAGAGCACCCGCAAGTTTTCTACGTGGCACGGCCGGGCAGTCTGGGCCCTTGCCGTAAGTCCATGATACGGGGCTATGGGGTCACATTATCGTGAGTCTCTGCTCGTCTCCGCGAGCCCCCAATGCACTAACAGGTTTGGGTATTTGTTCTGAGTTGGCCTTTGGCCTTTACGCACTAACCACCATGCGAGAATAGTTATGGGCCTTGACGTCGCGGTATCAGCCGAAGCTTTGTCAGACGTCCAGTTCAGCATGGCGGCACGGTCGGATCGTGCTGGCCATCCGAGGCGGTGCTGGTATCCACCCTGCTCGCAACGACCCGGAGTGCAACGGGCGATGGGCCCAAGACCCCGGGGCACTTAGGATGTAGACCGACGGGGACCTCTCTGCTAAGCCTAGGTAGGGCTGCGACGTGTTGATCTTCCGAGGCCGGGCATTAACCCCAGAAAGGTGTGTTCGGCCAGAGTGATCGAGTGTGTTGGGTAACATGGTGCACCCCTGCAGGGAAGATATATATTCGAATACCGTGTCCACGGTAATGGACGTTCAGACTTGTATCCGGATCTTATATAACTAGAAATGGATACTTGAGATATGTGATGGATATGTGGCTCCGGGATTGCTTTCTCGTAGGGAGTCGAGGAAGGATCTCTGGGCCTTAATGTTACAACATGCTTGTTAATTAAACTGCTATTCTTTACTCTTCTACATGCTGCAAGATGCTTGGAGTTGCTTGAAGATGCTAGTCTTTGATAGGCTAGGCCTTCCCCCCTATTTTGGCTTTCTGCAGTTCAGTCCACAGATACAACCCTTCCCTTTGATACCAATGCATACTTAGTATAGATCTTATGCTTGCGAGTACTTTGGATAAGTACTCATGGTTGCTTTGCTACCCCTTTTCCCCCTTCCTTCTTCTTTCCGGTTGATGCAACCAGATGGTGGATCCCTGGAGCCAGATGCCACCGCCGATGGATACTACTACATGGAGGCCGCCGAAGACCAGGAGTAGTTAGGAGGTCCCAGGCAGGAGGTCTTGCTTCTTCGATCGTTGTTGTTTTGTGTTTGCCTTCTTAAGGCAGTCTTGTCTAACTTTATGTCTGTACTCAGATATTGTTGCTTCCGCTGACTCTTGTGTATCGAGCTATGTATTCGAGCCCTCGAGGCCCCTGGCTTGTAATATGGAGCTTGTATGACTTTCATTTGTGTCTAGAGTTGTGTTGTGATATCTTCCCGTGAGTCCCTGATATTGACCGTACACGTTTGCGTGTATGATTAGTGTACGATTGAATCAGGGGTGTCACAAAACCAGTTTTGCCAAATGAGTCCACTATATCTACCTATATGCGGTATTCTTTTGCCGTCTAAGCAAATTTGCTTGTGCCATCTCTAATTTTCAAAATAAACTTCTCTTTTGTGTTCGCTCGCGGAGCAGTGAGGGGTGGCTAATATTTTCCATGCTAGATGTGTTATTCTCAAGATGAGTGTTCATTCACTTGTCATTGCATGAGAGTAAGGCAAAGGTTTTAGGGATGCCTGGTCCCGCAATGCAAAAATGAATTTACTTTATGTTTTCAAATAATAAATTCCTTGGAAAGTGATGGTATGGAGGGCAACCGTGGATACGGCTAGCCATGGAAAGTGAAAGTATGGTGGAAAAAGGAATAAACTTTATTTTCTGTTTGGGAACCGCCTATGATATATCTAGCATGGAAAGTGTTGGGAACTCTAAGTCGTTTTCGTTGGTGGGATGGATACACCTCCAAAAATGTTTTTATCTCTAAGTTTTTCGCTTTGAGTTCTGGCACCTCTACAAATGCCTACTTCCCTCTGCGAAGGGCCTTTCTTTTACTTTATGCAATTTCTATTTTGAGTCTCCATCTTCTCTTATAAAAGCACCAACTAGGAGGCAATATGATCGTACTTAAGTATTGGGTGTAGCTAATATTCAAGTGTGTTTCATGAATGGATAAATGGTTGAGCATGATGGGCTAGGGATAACTTATTTTAGCGTTGATATTTTGAAAGACATGGTTGCTTGTTGATATGCTTGAGTATCTAAATTATTATGTCAAAACTAGACTATTGCTTTGAATCACATAAAAGTCCAAATGTCCATGCTATAAAGAAAAGAATATGATATGACATGTTAGGCAGCACTCCACGTCAAAAATTCTATTTTTATCACTTACCTACTCGAGGACGAGTAGGAGTTAAGCTTGGGGATGCTGATACGTCTCCAACGTATCTATAATTTTTTATTGTTCCATGCTATTATATTATCAATCTTGGATGTTTTATAATCATTTCCTAGTCATTTTATATCATTTTTTGGTACTAACCTAATGACATAGTGCCAAGTGCCAGTTGCTATTTTTTCCATGTTTTTTACATCGTAGGAAATCAATATCAGACGGAGTTCAAATGCCCCGAAACTTTAAGGAGAATTTTTATGGGCCAGAAGGAACACAACGGGCCCTAGCTGCGCCTGGGGGTGCCCCGAGGGGGGCACAACCCACCAGGGCGCGCCAGGAAGCCCAGGCGTGCCCTGGTGGGTTGTGCCTACCTCGGGTGCCCCCGGACCGTCTCTTTGCTCTATAAATACCCCTATATTTCCAGAACCCTAGGGGAGTCGACGAAATATTCATCCAGCCACCATAGAGTCCAGAACCACCAGGTCCAATCTAGACACCATCTTGGATGGGGTTCACCACCTCCATCAGTGCCTCTCCGATGATGCGCGAGTAGTTCTTTGTAGACCTTCGGGTCCGCAGTTAGTAGCTAGATGGCTTTCTCTCTCGCTTAATTCTCAATACAATGGTCTCTTGGAGATCCATATGATGTAACTCTTTTTGCGGTGTGTTTGTGGGGATCTGATGAACTCTGAGTTTATGATCAGTTATATCTTTTTATATCCATGAAAGTTATTTGAGTTTCTTTGATCTCTTATATGCATGATTGCTTATAGCCTCGTATTTCTTCTCCGATATTTGGGTTTTGTTTGGCCAACTTGATCTATTCATCTTGCAATGCGAAGAGGTGCTTTGTAGTGGGTTCGATCTTACGGTGCTTGATCCCAATGACAGAAAGGGAACCGACACGTATGTATCGTTGCTACTAAGGATAAAACGATGGGGTCTATCTCTACATAGATAGATCTTGTCTACATCATGTCATCGTTCTTATTGCATTACTCTGTTTCTCCATGAACTTAATACACTAGATGCATGCTGGATAGCGGTCGATGTGTGGAGTAATAGTAGTAGATGCAGGTAGGAGTCGGTCTACTAATCTTGGACGTGATGCCTATATAATGATCATTGCCTGGATATCGTCATGATTATTTGAAGTTCTATCAATTGCCCAACAGTAATTTGTTTACCCACTGTTTGCTATTTTTCTCGAGAGAAGCCACTAGTGAAACCTACGCCCCCCTGGGTCTCTTTCTCAATATATTTGCCTTTGCGATCTACTTTTTCCTTGCATTTATTTTCAGATCTATTAAACCAAAAATACAAAAATACCTTGCTACAATTTATCCTTATTTATTTTATTTGGCGTTCGATCTATCAATCTACTACAACTTTATCTCACGTCCGTTTGCCTATCTTGAGGCGCCGTACCCCGGAAGGGATTGACAAGCCCTTTAACACGCCGGGTTGCGAGGATTTGTTATCTGTGTGCAGGGGCTGTTTACGTTGTGTTGCTTGGTTCTCCTACTGGTTCGATAACCTTGGTTTCATATCTGAGGGAAATACCTACCGCCGCTGTGCTACATCATCCCTTCCTCTTTGGGGAAATACCGACGTAGGTTCAAGCGACATCACTAACTCATTAGTCACATTGCTTGCAAGGCTTATCATGATGTGCATTACCGAGAGGGCCCAGAGATACCTCTCCGATACTCGGAGTGACAAATCCTAATCTCGATCTATGCCAACCCAACAAATACCTTCGGAGACACCTGTAGAGCATCTTTATAATCACCCAGTTACGTTGTGATGTTTGATAGCACACAAGGTGTTCCTCCGGTATTCGGGAGTTGCATAATCTCATAGTATAAGGAATATGTATAAGTCATGAAGAAAGCAATAGCAATAAAACTTAACGATCATTATGGTAAGCTAACGGACGGGTCTTGTCCATCACATTATTCTCCTAATGAGGTGATCCCATTAATCAAATGACAACACATGTCTATGGTTAGGAAACTTAACCATCTTTGATCAACGAGCTAGTCTAGTAGAGGCTTACTAGGGACACGGTGTTTTGTCTATGTATCCACACATGTATCAAGTTTCCGGTTAATACAATTCTAGCATGGATAATAAACATTTATCATGATATAAGGAAATATAAAATAACAACTTTATTATTGCCTCTAGGGCATATTTCCTTCAAACCTTTCTTGAACTGTGTTGAAGTGCTGTAGGTTCTGTCTATTATTTTGTCGGCCTATTAACTTCCACTGGTGGCGACCTACCCAGTTTATGTAATCTGCTGTCTAGTTGCCCTTTATTATCACCGGCGGCAAACTTTGATGCCCAGGGGATGTAATATGCTGTAATTTATTTGTTGTATAGTCTAGGTTTATTCTTCGTCACGATGTTATAATTTATTTGCTGTTTCTGCTGTCGTCACTCTGAGAAAAGGTGTGACACCCAAGTTTTTATTTCGATTTTTCAAAAGATTTCTATTTGACTTGAGGGGAGTGATTTAAAATTTTCCTTTAAAGAAAACTCTCACCCTCAAATATTTTTTCCTTATGGCAAAAGTTTTATTTGGATTCACCCAAGATCTGCCTTTAGTCTTGGAAGTTCTTACCTTTCACTTGGACCCAAGACAAAATGTTTTTCATTTGGGGAAAATAACTTTTGAAAACCTTTTTGAATTTGCACTATGGCTTTTGGAAGATCCTTTGCCACTTTCAACAATTCCTTCTTGCCATGGCATTAGTGCAAATGCTCTCTCCTAACCCTTCCCTCACCTTTGGATCATGTTTTACACCAAGTCCAGCAAGTTGAACCTCCCCATGTATTTATTTCCATTCAAATTCTATTCAAACAAATTTCTGTCTTCTATCCTACTACTTGGAGATTTGCAAAGGAACTCCATTTTCTATTTTGATTTTTGCCATCAAACCAACTCTCCCTCCTAGTCCTTTGAACCCTCAACCTAGAACCATGAAGATCCACTGGTCTCCAGTTCAAAATTTTCAAACTACACTTGCTGCAAGTTTGGACCAGATTTGTCAAATTTGGTGAAATTCATTCAAAACCTTCTCCAAAAATTCCAAGTAAAATCAGGCAGCCCCTGGGTGCTTTGAGTGGTCATCTCACCAAGTTGCAGCTCCAGAAAAATTCATCTCATTGCAAAAATCTCTCTGTCGAACACCTGCAGTGCATGGTCATTGTCAAGTTCAGAGATTCAGTCAAGTGGCTGCTGTCGTTTTCTTCAGAGATGGACGTCGATCTCGCCAGTGCCACCGCGTCGCCTTGCTCCTCGTCCCCGCCCTCTTGTTCCTGCACTGCACGAATGCCTGGCGCCTTGCGGGCGTCGGCGACGAGAAGCAGAAGGTGTGCCGCCCCGTGACCGACGCCGGCGGCGGCTTTGCGGACGCCAGCGGGAGACACGGCGCCGACGACGCCACCCAGCGCCGCCGAAACCACCGGAGCTCGCCGCGTGGCCTTCCACTCCCCCGAACGCGCTGCCGCTCTCGTCGTGAACCGCAGGGCGCGGAGCGCGCTCTCTGCCGCCGTTGAGCCCGTGCGGTCGCCTCACCGTGGACCGACGCCATTACACCAAGACCGACCCCGTTTAGCTGTAAAACGAATCCAGTAACCTCCACTGATGCTGCCCGGCCGCTCAAACCCCCTGCCAATCCACTGCTCCGCCGTAATCGCTCGCCGGAGATTCTCCGTTCACGGCCACCCCGTCGATCCGCCTATAAATAGAGGCCCCGAGCTTCAAGTCGAGCACCCACCATCCCTGCACTCCCCCTAGAGCAAGCCTAGCCACTAGTAGAGCCCCGAGGAGGTCTCCTTCCTCGACTCCGGCCGCCGCGACCCGCCACGGGATCCAGCCCGATTCGCCCCCGTGTGTGCTCCTCCGCCTCCATTCTCTTGCCAGCAGCTTCACCTTGCATCACTCGTTCTGACCCGCGCCTCAATTCGTAGTTTGCAGCCCTCCACCGGAGTTCCCCAGCTTCACCCGAGCCGCCGTCCGCCGGAGATAGTGTCGCCGTCGACGTGGTGCTCCCCGTTGGACGAGTCCACCACCCACCGACGCGGAAGAAGACGCTGAAGCTCTTGGTACCCTCCGTTTCTCCTAACTCTCCGTGGTTCAACGCCGGCGTCCACCGCAGTCTTCGGGCGCCGGCGAGCTTTTCAAACCTGACATGTGGACCCCGCGTGTCAGCCTCTGTTCTTTTATTCGCGAACCGTTTTCTGTTGGCGCCTTCGGGCAAAATACGTCTTCTCCTTTGCGCTTGCGCATTCCCAGCCGAAGCGTTTTCTGTTTTCTCAGTTAAAACCCTGGAACTTTTCTGTTTCATTACAGATAAGTCCCTGGACAGAAACCTTTATAACTTTTTAATAAAAAGGTATTTTTGAGTGATTCTTTTCCTGACAATCTTCAAATTTTGTCTAGTTTTTTATGGGATTTATTTGAAAAATATTTGGAAAAGTTTCTGTGTATGTGTTGGTTTTCACGTTAGTACCCGTTTCGTGATTGCCGTAGGTTCCGGGAGAGGTGAAGGGGCCACAAACTTCGCCGAGCTAGACTCCGACTTCTCCGAACCAGGCAAGCATGTTTTGAACATTTGATATGGCAGATGTTTTGCATGTTCACGTGAGAGTTTGTGCGTGGCATATGAGTGTCGGTAAAAACCTCGTTGCTTGTAAGGCAACGACCCGGTTGTTCCAAAGTTGCGATGACCTCTGATGAGAGGTGGCCCAATTCATGTGGTGACATGAAGGGCAGCTAGGTGGTACTATTGTAGCATACCAGCCTTGCGGCATCCGACTTTCCCCGACGTTAACGTGGTTGGAGCCACGTTATCGTTCTTTTCCCGCATGTTCCAAGGTTGCGATGACCTCTGATGAGAGGTGGCCTAATCATGTGGTGACATGAAGGGCAGCAAGGTGGTACTGTTGTAGCATACCAGCCTTGTGTCATCCGACTCTTCCGACGTTAACATGGTTGGAGCCGTGTTACCGTTCTTTCCCCATTCCGTGCTACCACATGTCTCATTGCCAGGATGCGGTTTAGTAAGTTGGTAACCTCTTTCCGTGTACACACCAAACAGAGAGGCCGGGATGATGGTACCTTGGCCCAGGATTAAAGCCAGTCATCCGGTCAGGGGGCATGGGTGTTTCCGGTTGGGACCGAGAGGGGGGGCACCCCCTTAAAGCGCGCGTATAGAAATTTGATCCCATGCTACGCGAGGTTGTAGCCTCCCCGTCTCAAGGTTTTTCTTGAACGTTGCCGAGGGTGATCCCTGGCTTCGGATGGTTGAATTGGGTGTGTAGTGGTTAGACGTGTTTCTTCCAAAACACCGTAGATGGAACTAGTCCCCGTGACTACTGAAATCCGTTGGCTGTGGTTAAGTACAAACTCTGCAGAGTCAATTCTTTCCATATCATCGTATCCATGATCAAGTAATGAGAACATTATATCCATATCTATCCGTGTGAAAATCTTGTCCCCGGTGAACAAGCTCAAGTGGTAAATTCAGATTTATTGTTATTCCTGTGGATGGACTAACGTTATATTTTTGTCTCATGCTTGTGATAATTTATGTTCCCGAACTATTGTATTATTGAGCTACAATATAAGCCCTTTATGAGACGTCGCGCAGACGTCCGACTGTGGCGTGTTCTTGTTCTTTACTTTAAATATAAGCCCTTTCTGTGATGTCGCTCAGACGTCCGACTGTGGCGTGTTCTTGTTCTTTACTTTAAATATAAGCCCTTTCTGTGATGTCGCTCAGACGTCCGACTGTGGCGTGTTCTTGTTCTTTACTTTAAATATAAGCCCTTTCTGGGATGTCGCTCAGACGTCCGACTGTGGCATGCACTGCCTTTATTTTCTGTAATAAGCCCTTTATGTGGTGTCGCCCCGACGCCCGACTGCGGCATTATTATTCCGCATTTTCCGCTCGAGGAGTCTTTCAGACACTCGTTTGGCACCTGCATTATTATTCCGCATTTTCCGCTCGAGGAGTCTTTCAGACACTCGTTTGGCACCTGTATTATTATTCCGCATTTTCCACTCGAGGAGTCTTTCAGACACTCGTTTGGCACCTGTATTATTACCCCGCATTTTCCGCTCGAGGAGTCTTTCAGACACTCGTTTGGTACCAGTATTACTATCCTGCAGTTTCCGCTCGAGGCGTCATTCAGACCCTCGCTTGGCACCCAGTACTCATTATCTCTATGTTTAATCGCACTGGTTAACTTGTTCATATGCTTCATGTTTACATTTGTTATACCTTATGTCCGAACTGTCTTGCGAGTACTTTCATAGTACTCACCTGGCTTGTTGATTTGGCCAGATGTTGACGAAGGCGATCTCTTGGATGAAGAGTTTGATAGCGCGTCCGACGCCTAGAGGAGTCCCAGTCAGTCCTGCGCGATCCCGGATATTGGTCACTTGTATTGTATACGCTTCCGCCACCCGCAATAAGTATTCTCGAGCCTCACTCCGACGCTCGATGAGTTGTAGTCTTCTGGAATCATATCACTCGCTTTGCGGTGATATTTCCACCACCATTATTATCGTAAGTTAGTAGTTTGCCACCCCATCCGCCGTCTTGTTTTAGCGGCGTGCATGTAATAAATTGTTGGGCAGTCTCTGCTCAACCTTGTATTATATTTAGTACTCCTGGTATTTTTCTTCTGTGACCAAGATATTGTCTACCAGTGAGAAGGAATTCTTCCTCGCTGGTCCGTAAAAGGGATTGGTCTCTCAATAATTGTTTTATTGAAAAACCGGTCGTGACAAAAGGTCGTAATCTTCGATCGATGCGCAATGAGCCAATAGGTTAGGTTTATAAAATAATAATTTCTGTACTAAAACTGGCCGGTCGCCAATTGCTAGTACGGGCCGAACCGTGGGCCTACAATAATCTTGGGCCATTAGTTTGGTCTAGTCTTAATCTGACCCACTATTAGTTTTGGGTCTTTAAAAGACCGAGTAAACCGATTGCCTTAATTGGGCCCAAAAATTAAATAGGCTTTTAACAGATTGAGAACTAGATCCAGCCCTAATTGTGGCAAACAAATCACGGGCCGACAGCATGCTGTAATATAAATCGGCCCATTCGGGTGACGGGCCATTAACAGGGTGAAATGTTTTTGGGCCTTGGCTGACCCAATTACATGACGGGCGGGAAGCAGGCCAGATGTATAACAGGCCTAAATTAGGCCCAACACTCTCAAGGGTCTTTAACGGGCCGATAGGCAATTTGGGCTAGAATGTATCCACGAAGACTACGGGCTGTTAAGAGGCCGAAAGTAACTACGGACCATAATGAGGCCTAGGTGCAACTCGGGCCTTTAAATGGCCGAAAGTGAAACCGGGTCGAAAGAGGCCCATATGTAGACAGGGCCGCTGACAGGCCAAAACTAGTATCGAGACGAACTGTTAAACGGGCCATTAAGAGGCCGAAGAGCAAATCAGGCCGCCAATGGGCCCAATGGCACAGTAGCTGTTAAAAGGGTCGTATCTCTTATGGGCCATAATTTGGCCCAAGAAATAAAAGATGGGCCGGATCAGGTGTGGACCATAATTTGGCCCAAACTATTGCAGGCTGTTAACAGGCGGGTCTGACATGGGCCGTAAACTGACCCTGAATATTGCAGTCATTTAACGGCCCGTATCTGATGTGGGCTATAATTTGGTCCAGAAAATGTTACGCTGTTAACGGGCCGGCCCATTAGATCTGACGAAATCTTGTGGGCCTGTTCCTGGGCCGGCTTTTAGACCTATATGGGCCTCTATTGGTCCGTCCCACGTGTCAATGTTTCATTGGCGATTCTTGTCAAATGGACGGTTGACATCTGTCCCAACGCTGAGCCGACACGTGGTTCGTCGGAGAATGAGAATTTTACACGTGGAAAATCGCCATTGGTCCGGGCTGTTAATGGGTTATCGGATCCAAACCGGAACCCGATAGCTTAACGGCGACCCGTTACGGTGGATACCACGTGTCAGTCACCCTTGACGAAAGCACTTCTATGACACGCGATTTATCATCATGGAAGTGGACACTTCCATGATGATAATTTTGGTAATGTCATGGAACACTTCTACGACAGCACAGGTATGACTATCTTGATTCTATCATAAAATCGTCATGGATGTACATGCATGACAGAAAACGTGACCTACTGTGACAAACACGTATCATCACGGAAGTGTATTTTTTTGTAGTGGTACTAACTAGATATTCATAATCTAAACCATGTTCCATACGTACACCGTGTTTATCACACAAAGTATAGTGCCCCCCTACATTATGACAGGTATTTAGCCCTGAGCTGCAAAAGCCACACATTATCCCAAATTATAATCAATGTTCTATATATTATATGTAGTACTAGCAAGATGCCCATGCGTTGCACGGAACATCAAGATGCATTTGTATGAGTAGTTTATATTGTGGGAGAAAAGGATGAACGAGGGAAGGCCTTATTTGCAAATGTGGAGAGGGGCGTGGGTATCTTTTTTCAAAATAGCCATAGTTTCCTTCCTATCCGTCAGATATAAATTGGACGGCCTATATTGCAGGATGACAGGCACACCATCACCTCCAACTCTGTTTTTTTATATAGAAAATACATTATATGTAATATAACATGTTCATAACCACACCATGCGTATCACCGTTATATATATCCACGCATGCGTCGATTTAAAACACTATGATAGATTCTTCAAATATCCGAATTCACTTTTTATAATGAATTATGATCTCTATTCGTCTTTTACACCCACACAATCCTCTTATCTTTGTAGCTAGCGCTAACTTTCTCTCGTGCATGCACACGCCCGCCTCCCTCTCACCCTCCATCAACATTCTCTAGCTCCATCGCGCAAATTCGTCTTTTCACTTTAGGTCGTTCACCCACGGTGTGTGTAGGTCCCCCAGCTCCTTCTTTACGACACACACTGATTGATATGCCTCTCTAGCCAGGTGTGCCTACCATAAACACAAGTTTTCCCTCTTCTCTTCTCACCGTCCATGCCTCACTCCCGCCCCTCTTTTCATCGACCTCATACTCGCACACTCCTTCACCCTCGATATGGTATGCCCCTCACAGCACGTCCTAGCTGCACCCCTCTCTCTCTATCCTTCTATCCGGGCCTTATTTGCTTCTAACACATACATGCATGTATACCGATCGATCTCCCTACATATACCTAGGTCGACTTTAACTATTTTTTCCCATGCATCGATCGACGTACCTCACAAATTATGTCTCTCCTTTCTCTGACAAAGGACGATTGATCTTCCTATGTAGTTACGTTTGCTTACCACAGCCATATCGTCCCCCTCATCATTCGTGCATGCCTCCTAATCCGTCTCTCACACGCACGTGCACAGACAGGTAGGCATCCCCTCTCTTATTGATATTGCAGGTGTGCTCTCCGTTTTTCTAGCAAGCCTCTCCCACCATTTGTGAGAAGCAACTCCACCACCAACCCCTCCGACGCTCTATCTCTGTCTCTCTCCCAACCTTATTCCTCTCCTACACATATGCATGGATGCCAATCGATCTCCCTCAATACATAAGGTAGGTATCTCTCCTCCTCTACACATATACCAGCCATTGTACCTCTATAGTTAGGTCTCTCCCCCCACCCCCCCCCCCCACACACGGATAGTCGAGCGCTGTAGGTAGGTATCCATGCCATAGAGACAAACTGCACCTGTCCCTTCTCATGTTCCAGTAGGCCAGCCACCCTATATCTTTGACGTGGGCACACACAAATTCGATGCCACTCTTTATCGATCATGCACACACACACACATCATCATCCCTCTCTTCGATTCTGTGGATACCTCACGCCGATGATACCTCCACTCTCTTCTCGTGGATCACCTCCTCTCTATATATGATATATCGAGGCCTCTGTTTCACACATATTGCATATGTTACATTTTTTGATTGAAATATCATTGACACATATTCCCTGTCTATCTCTCACGCCCCCCCCCCCAAAAAACACTCACGAACCCACACACTATATCTCTCTACGTTTGTATCTCTCTCACACAACCCCAAGTAGGTGGTGTATGTACACGAAGAGAATAGGTGCACGTACTCACGCTTCGTGCCCAGCCACACCCGTGCGGGTACATGGTGGAGCTCATTTCTGTACGAAATGACAGCCCACGTGCTATTTGAGCGCGTGTAGCGGTTGTCTACCTACGGAGGTCGTGTACCACGCGTGCATGAAACAAAGTTCGATTTGATGCGTTGGCGCGTTATTTTTCAATAAAGTTATATTGCTCAATGGCACATACACAGAATATAAAACAATTTTTATTTAGAAAAAGGTAGTCCGCTCCACTATATACAATGGAGCCTGCATGTCGGGGTTTGTCTCTCTTCAGAGTATCTCACACAAGGCGGCGGTGGCCTCTCTCTCTCATCGTTGGTCACTGATCCGGTCGCATCTCGTCCGTCGGCGGAAAGGGAGGATGTGCATCATTTCTCCGTTCGATGGTGCCGAGGCAGCACGTCCCGATCTGCGGTACCCGTCGTTCTCTCTGACCAAGCTCCGGCGTGGTAGGGCCTATGCCCCTTGGTCGCTGCCGCAGTATGGGCAAATCCCGCCCGCCGCCGCTCTCCTAGTTACATCCCGACGACCCCCAGGTATCCCCTTCGGCCTTGCTCCACTGCCCATCTTCCCACGTCGCTGCATTTGGAAAATCTTGCATGTGGATCTTCCATAGTTCTTTGCCCAAAACGTAGCTCGTCCGGCGCACTTCCCATATTGCAATCTCGTCCTCACACCGTTTTAGATAAACACAACTGTGTTGTTATCTTCCCTTAGGACAAGGAATATGCTTCTTTTTTGTCGTTGTATGTGTCATCAACTGTTATTGGCCGATAATTGTTTCCTTTCTACCTCTTTTTTTGCAAACAGGGCTATCCATTTCACCTTGTTGCTATTGCGACCTTTTGGTGAACTGAACAAATCACTTTTTTCTTAAGAGTGTTTTGTGCAGTTGTACTAAAATGTCACACAAGCAACGTCTCTACATTTCAGTGCGACTGCACAAAGGAAGATTGGTTTTGCTCTATCCTCCTCATCCAACTCCGAGCCTAATCTTCTCCAACTATTTTCTTAATCTTCTCCAACTAGTTAGTCTTAAGAGAGACTGCAAAGGTGACCGACTTCTATTTGTGTGTTTATTGTTTCATCAACAGTCCTTTATTATTGTAATCACACTTAATATCTTTGGAACAGGGATGCCCAACTCTATTTTAGTAAAACTGCACAAAATGATCGGAATGTTGCATGCTCGTGACAGCTACTTTTTTCTCCAACATGCCTTGTTGATTTAGACAGAGCTGGGGGGGGGGGGGAGTTGCTGCCAATGAAAGCATGGATCAATTTTAATTAAACACCTTCTCACAACTTTGTCTTCAATTGTGATGTAAATATTAGCTCTGATCTGCTTATCATTGAAATGCATTAGCAAGGAAGTTATTTTTTTATTTTTTTCTGAAAGAGCATGGATGGCAAGACACACGAAACAAAAGCTGAAAGCTCAGAGCATTGTACAATTTCATGTCGCTGGAAAATTATTTGTATAGTATGTCAATTATGTAAACAAATGCTGGAAGCTTGATAGCGTTGCCAGAAGCCTCTTCAGCATCCGTGTCCATGTGCCATGCACAAAATTATACTCCCTCCGTTCCTAAATATTTGTCTTTTTAGAAATTTCAAATGGACATATTTTAGATTGTAGATTCACTCATTTTGCTTCGTATGTAGTCACTCGCTGAAATCTTTAGAAAGGCAAATATTTAAGAATGGAGGGAGTAGTGCGCAACCGCATGGGAGACTCAGCCCGGTCGTTGCGCCGCACTAATAGTGAGTAATGAGCAGTCAAATCATAAGCCCCACCTTTCCCACTGTAAGTTGCTCGGAAGAAGAAACCATCAATACACTCTTTTTTGAATCCGCTCATACTACTCCCTCCGTCACTGTTTATAGAGCGCACTTCAACAATCTCTGGGACCAAGGTGACTAGCGATCGGCCTGAAAAATAGCATTGGTAGTTATAACACGACGTCTGTTACTAGAGGAAATAATGCGTACACACATGCATGCAGTGCTTCCACCCCGGGTACACACATGCATGCACTTACTCCACTCTGCGTACACACCTACATCGAGAGAAATTGTGGACTTGATTGCGGTTACCACGCCCTAATTAATTGAGCATTAAACCAAACGAGTCTAAAATCTCTCTGGTGGTGGAAATGCATGGAGAGAAATGCATGAGAATGAAGTGCGCCCTGTAAACTGTGACGGAGGGAGGAGTAGTATGAAGGTGCAAAACCAAGTACGCGTATGACCAGTCGGTCAACACACTTCCTCTTGGTGTATCACTGACATGTGGGACCGGAGTGCGAGCAAACCGATCTTAATTGACGGCAAAATGGCCAACCCATCGTTCCTTGAGAGAGACGAGGAGCGAGAACACACAGACGGGCTCGCACGGAGGCCAAGATATATTCGAGCATGGTTGATCGATATCATCATTACCTGTTTGATGTTTTTTAATAGTACAATTGGGCTGCCGTTTTCCGCACTTCTCCCCACTACTTTTTGGTGTACTTTATCAGAGATTAAAATAAAATAAGATTACAGACGCTCCACCATGCGGTTCCTAGTACCTGTATACTATTAGTAGTACTACTCATACTACTAAACCTTGGGCTTGGCTCTTCGCCTCTTCGGGAAGTCGAACAATGATGGTACTACAGCGTATGCCTCTGGCAATCTTACACCGAATGAACTGCTGCATGTCCACCGCCTGGGCGAGGGTAGGTTGCATTAGTCAAAAGCTTCTCCTCGTCCTACGAGCCACCAGGCTTGAGGTAGACGGAGAGGGCGTAAGCGAGCTTCACCTTGTCCTGCAAGCTTCTCCTCGTTCTGCGAGTTGTCGGGACACACCAAAAAGTAGTGCTAGTCCATACTGTTGGTGTCAAAACCGGCGGATCTCGGGTAGGGGGTCCCGAACTGTGCGTCTAAGGCGGATGGTAACAGGAGGCGGGGGACACGATGTTTACCCAGGTTCGGGCCCTCTCGATGGAGGTAATACCCTACTTCCTGCTTGATTGATCTTGATGATATGAGTATTACAAGAGTTGATCTACCACGAGATCGTAGAGGCTAAACCCTAGAAGCTAGCTTATGGTATGATTGTTGTTGTCCTACGGACTAAACCCTCCGGTTTATATAGACACCGGAGGGGGCTAGGGTTACACAGAGTCGGTTACAAGGGAGGAGATCTACATATCCATATTGCCAAGCTTGCCTTCCACGCCAAGGAGAGTCCTATCCGAACACGGGATGGAGTCTTCAGTCTTGTATCTTCATAGTCCAACAGTCCGGCCAAAGGATATAGTCCGGCTGTCCGAGGACCCCCTAAACCAGGACTCCCTCAGTAGCCCCCGAACCAGGCTTCAATGACGATGAGTCCGGCGCGCAGATTGTCTTCGGCATTGCAAGGCGGGTTCTTCTCCAAGTCCTGAGTACCTGTCGAGTAGTGTCCGGCTTCCCATGAATGTTGCACTCCTCGGCTTATGCGCCTAATAATGGCTATCCTCCACGTGTCGAGTGAATAGAGAAGTCGGGGCATTTTTGCACTTGCCACCCTAACCATGTGAGTAAATCGTCTATTTAAGGGACCGGGGATCCTCAGATCCAGATCACACCATCCTCCCTCAGCGAGTATCCATCGGAGTGCGCCCGGAAAAATCCATCCTATCATGGCCGGTCGTTGCAGCTCCTCCTCTCGCTCCCGTAGCCCTAAGCCAGGCAACAGGAAGAAGTGTTCTGTTTCCCACAGACAGTTAGTAGAGTTACAGACCCAGGGGTTTCTTCCTCCTGCGTATATGGTCCCCGTCCGAGCTGGACTAGCCACTTACAATGGCGGGGACAAGCGAAGAGCTTTCCCAACCCGTCTATGGGGGAGCGGGTATGCCTTGTCCCGTACTTGTTAAGGGGACTTGGATTTCCAATCCATCCGTTCCTCCGCGGGCTCCTGGAGTTCTACGGCCTCCAGCTGCATAATTTTACTCCTGCCTCCATATTGCACATCGCAGGCTATGTCGCCCTTTGCGAGCTGTTTTTGGGCTGTGAAGCTCATTTCGAGCTATGGAAGAGGCTATTCTGCCTCGTACCCCGTACACAGGAGGGGTCGATATATCAAGTGGGCGGAGCCGAGATATGGTGCATCACCGGGACCGGATACCTGTCCGGTACTCCGAAGAAGACATCCGAAGACTGGCCTTCGGAGTGGTTTTATATGGAGGACGTCCCCCTTCCGGAGCCTGTTCGGATGGGCCTTCCTGAGTTTAATAACGCCCCTTTGAAGAAACGCCGCACCTGGCGCCCTCGGAGCCCCTAGGAGGAAGATAACAAAGAGGTTCTTTACCTGATGGGCCGGATACAAACGCTGGCCAAATCAGGATTGACAATAATCGAGGTTATGTCAATATGTATAATGCGGGGGGTGCAGCCACTTCAATATCGGGGACAACCCATGTGGCACTTCAATGGAGAAGACGATGCCACCCGCTGCGGTCGTAAAGGTCCGGACTCCATCGATGCTCTAACGAAAATACTGTCCGATTTATATAAAGGAGAGGAAGAGGAGTTCATCCGTATCAAGCCACAGGATGGATTCTCCATGTACAACCCCCCAAACTGGGTGAGCTGCTACTTTTTACCCCAGACCTTCCCGCATTCTTTGTCATAAATATTTAGCTTGCTATTTCATAGCAGGAACTGCAAAAAGCTGTGAGGGAGGTCCACAGCCCGCCTCCACAACCAGAGGACCCTGACCGGGCCCTCGACCCCGGACTCGAAGAGGATCCGGACACATTTGTGGAGCTTATTGACAAGACGTTCTATCAATTGAGCTGCGACGATGCCATGGTGGCCATCATAGCCGATTATCCTGGACTACTCCCTGCGTCGCATGTAAGTAAAACCGGAGTCCCAACTTCTGAGAAGGATCCCTTTTTCTGCACTTCACCTACCGCACACATATGGTGTCTTACAGGGAAGGCCCTCGGGACGCCATGCCGAACCCGCAGTGACTCACCAACAAGGGGCACCGAAGCCGGGTAGGCTTAAAAGGAAGGCGGTCAGGACTGAGACGCCGTCGCAGAGGTATGAAAAAGAACCCCACTCCGTGGTTGTCGTATTTTAAAATATAATAACGTCCATGTTTCCTAGTAGGAAAAACGCTCGCCGGACTATATCCGGAGAGGTTGCCGGCCACGCCTCCACCAGCCGGGCTCCAGAGCCGGACTTAGAGGCGGACGCTAACATGGGGCCAACACCGTATGTTCCTCCTACAGAGGATGCGGATAGGCTGTCCGCTACGAATTCCGAAGTGGAGAGTGCCATGAATCACAGGCGTCGCCGGGCCATACTCCACGACGCTTGTTTCTCCCAAGAGGCGTTCGATGCCTTTAACTCAGGAGACGCGTACATCCGAGCTGCTCAAAATGGTCTTGCCAGAGCCACGGACCAGTATGTGAAGGATATACGGGTAAGAAAATCTAATAATTATGTATATCAGTAGTCCCTGAGACTTGAAACAGTTGGCACAACTGATTTAAGGATCATTGTTTGCATAGGTTCTTACGGAGAAGAATACCCGGTTGTCTCAAGAGCTGGAGGAGTGAAAAGCCCAGCTTCAGGCCGCAGTTGCCGCAGTGAAGGAGTCCGAGAAGGCCCCATCTGGTAACACTTAGTTCTATTGCAAAGAAAGACATGTACCAGGTAGTATGCGGCATACATGCAAATCTAACAATAGATTCTGCAGATGACTCCGGAGTAAATCTGGAGGTCATGCGAGGGGATGAGCAACATGCTCAACGACAACTAAAGGCTGGCGAGCGCGTGCTTACATGGGTTAGGCGGGAGAAAAACGATCTCCAAGACGCCAATACCCGGCTGGGCGTTGAACTGAAAGATGTTCGAGCCCAGCTTGCTGACTCCGTAAAGGAGAATAAGAGGCTTCGACGCGGTATTTTCAGTAAGTGCTTGAACGAACTTTTAAAGAGTTTGGCGAAGAAACCAGCTAACAGAGTTATGTCTCCAGGTATGCTGACGGGTCGTCCCGCGGAGGAGATGCCCGGGGTCTGCGGATGATTTTCTGCCAGAGCTCTCACAACTGCACGAACAAGTTCGGCAGGTGATGCAGGGCATTGCCCAAGCCTTGTGGCCATCCGCCTCCCTGCCAGGAGGCATGGGGGAGCTTGTAGAGAAGCTCAAGGGAGCGCGGTGGCGCTTCCGATTATGGAAGATATCAGCCTGCCGACAAGGTGCAAGGGAAGCCTGGGCCATGGTGAAGACGCGATATACCAAGGCTGACCCGAACCACATGGCCGAGGTCGGACCTGTGGGGTCCAATGGGAAAGAGATCCCTGTCAGTTTGGTGTATGACCAAGTAGAATTAGCCGCAAAGTATTCCCAACAGGATTGTAGGCTAGACAGCCTGTTGGATGGTATAGAAGAAGAATTTAGTCAGTCTAAGTGACTGTGTACTTCAAGTGACATGTATTGTCCCTAGCCGGATTGTAAATCATTTGTCATGGCGGACCTTTTCGCTTCGACCTCTGGACCCGACAGTCCGGAGTGTATCCGAATACCCGCTCAGTTATGTAAAAACCGGGGTACGCGTGGAAACCAGGCGTAGGGGTCATAAGTGCTTGAACAGACAAGTACCCAACTAGCTATGTTATATTACATGGATAGTAAGAAACATATTCCAGGGAGAATAGTTCCGTTAAGGGTTCCTTTCCCTGGGTACGCATGCATTAATGTGCATGTCCGAACTGCGAAAAGAGACGCAGGATATAAACATCTGGGGGCATGTATTACAATAAATAAAGGTCATCTTTTGTTCACCGACCGAATATTCCCTTAAGAACGCTAGCTTTCGGCTTCACCCAGACTGAGGTACACATCCGGCTGACCCGACAGTAAAAATCGCAGAGGTGCTCCCCTTATGCCCTAGCCGAATTAACGGGAACGTAGGGCATAAACACAAGAGCCAGGCAACCCAGCTTGGCCAAAACTTAAGTCATATCGATGCATATAATGGCGAAAAAAGGTACATGTGGAAGAATAACACATGTGTGGGGCATAGAGCCCGGAAAATAGTTATATTACGCTTCTGTATAAGAAGCCCCCAGGTATAATGAGCGCGGCTAGCGCGTCAAGATTGTGTAGTCAAGACACATTTTAGACTTTTAAGGCCTTGAAGAAAAAGGGAAGAAAGAAAGAAAGAAAAGACAGATAATGGATATATAAAAAATTGACGGAGGTAAGGAGACGAACATAGAGTCCGGCACTAGGCGTGGAACCTTCGGAGTCTGGCTGCGTTCTATGGGTTTGGCTCGAGTCGATTGTCCGATGCACCCCGCAGACGATATGCTCCACCGGTCAGAACTTGGTCAATAATGAAGGGACCTTCCCATTTGGGCTTGAGCTTGTTCTTTTTCTTCTCCGGTAGGCGTAGAACGAGTTCGCGGACGTTCTAAGTTTTGGCCCGTACTTCTCTGCTTTGATACCTTCGAGCCTGTTGCTGATAAAATGCGGAACGGGCTTTTGCCACGTCACGCTCCTCCTCCAGGGTGTCCAAACTGTCCTGCCGATCAAGCTCGGCTTCTTTCTCTTCATACATGCGCACTCGAGGTGAGTCATGAATTATGTCGCAGGGCAGTACCGCCTCTACGCCGTACACCATAAAAAACGGTGTGTATCCGGTAGTGCGATTCGGCGTGGTCCGCAGCCCCCATAGTACGGAGTCGAGCTCCTCTACCCAGTGCGTATCTGATTCCTTCAAGGATCGCACTAATATGGGTTTAATGCCGCTCATGATAAGACCATTTGCTCGCTCGACTTGACCGTTAGTTTGCGGGTGATAGACAGAAGCATAATCGAGCTTAATGCCCATGTTGCTGCACCAAATTTTTACCTCGTCGGCTGTAAAGTTCGAGCCGTTATCGGTGATGATGTTGTGGGGGACGCCGTAACGGTGTACAACCCCGAATATGAAGTCTATCACTGGTCCGGACTCGGCCGTTTTAACTGGTTTGGCTTCTATCCATTTGGTGAATTTATCCACCATGACCAATAAGTATTTTTTCTTATGGCTTCCCCCTTTGAGGGGTCCGACCATATCAAGCCCCCAGACCGCAAAGGGCCAAGTGATGGGGATTGTTTCGAGAGCGGTAGGCGGCATATGGCTTTGATTTGCAAAAAGCTGGCAACCGACGCATCGTTGAACGAGATCCTGTGCGTCTACTCGGGCCGTCGGCCAGTAAAAACCTGTACGGAAGGCCTTGCTTACAAGGGCCCGGGCTGCGGCGTGGTGGCCGCCAAGTCCAGCATGAATTTCTGCCAAAAGTTGCCGTCCTTCCTCTTCGGAGATGCACCTTTGAAGGACTCCGGTAGCGCTTTTCTTATAAAGCTCTCCCTCGTGGACCTTGTAGGCTTTAGACCGCCGCACAATGCAACGTGCCTCGTTTGGGTCCTCAGGTAGTTTCTGCCTAGTTAGGTAGGCCAAGAAGGGTTTTGTCCACGGGGCGATGACAGCCATAATCACGTGGGCGGAAGGTGTTATTTTGGTGGTAGAGCCTCCGATTACGTCAGGGTGTTCGGGATCTGGCGTTGTGTCCGGGTCCGGACTATTATTTCCGGTCACTCCTTCCCATACCACAGATGGCTTAAACAACCTTTCCAAGAAGATATTAGGTGGGACAGGGTCGCGCTTAGCGCCGATGCGGGCAAGGATATCTGCCGCCTGATTGTTTTCCCGGACCACATGGTGGAATTCAAGCCCCTCGAACCGAGCTGACATTTTGAGGATGGCGTTGCGATAAGCCGACATTTTTGGATCCTTGGCGTCGAAGTCTCCTTTATTTGAGATATTGCAAGGTTCGAATCCCCACGCACCTCTAGGCGTTGAATGCCCATGGAGACTGCCATCCGGAGACCATGTAACAGGGCCTCGTATTCTGCTGCATTGTTGGAGTCTGTGTATAATATTTGGAGTACGTATTTGACTGTATCTCCGGTGGGGGATGTCAGGACGACACCAGCCCCCAGACCAGCCAGCATTTTAGAGCCATCAAAGTGCATGATCCAATTGGAGTACGTGCCGTACTCTTTAGGGAGTTCGGCTTCTATCCATTCGGCGACAAAATCAGCCAGTACTTGTGACTTAATGGCTCGCCGTGGTTTGTATATTATGTCGAACGAGAGGTGTCGTGGTTTTGTCACGACAGATGTCCTAGAGAAAGGACATAGTCGTGAAGCCATCGCTACGGGTTAGCTTGAAGGGGTTAAAGCGGACAAGGGATGCAAGAGAGTTTTATACTAGTTCGGCCCCTTCGATGAAGGCAAAAGCCTACGTCTAGTTGTGATGGAATTGATGGGGTTTCGATGACCAGGGAGCGAATACGCTTTGCCTGAGTCTCGAGTTGTTGTCTATTGTCCCTGAACCGCCGTCGGGTCGTCCCCTTATATACATGGGTTGACGCCCGTCGGTTTACAGACTCCGAGGCCGGCTCATAATCGTGTCTGGCTTGGTCTCTGCTACGCATATCTTACAACACAAGTTTACATCTCAATACCGGTTTGTGTCTACATGCGTTAAACCGGCTTTGGGCCCTGGGCCTTCATGAAGCGTCACCGTCTGTCTTCATGGGCTTCAGATACAGATGAACTACTTATGAAGTTAACCCGGCCTCTCCTGGCCAGTTTACGCCCAGTGGTAATATCCCCAACATTAGGCCCCATATTGATTTGAACTGGTTCATGTCAATCCTCAATACTTGAGAAAATTTCTTCTTCAACATCTTCACACAGTCTTGTAAACCGCCATGACATCATCTTCTAGGATCTTAGTAAACTGCCGTGACGTCACCTGTCATTAATGAGCCTCCGACAATCGAGGCGACAACATCACCTTATATCCAAAAATCCGGCTCCTCGATTTTCGCATCTGTCGTATTATCTCCTTATAAAGAGGGCCAGGGGGTCTTTCCAGTTTCCCCCCTCGTGCCTCTTCGCTTCATCTTCATCCTCGCGACGCCCGAACCTTCGACCTCAACCGCCGCCGTCAACCTTCGACTGCTGCACCAACCTTGGCCGCTGCATCGACCTGAACGTACCAGAGCTCCTCCGCACGCCACCGCTGCTCAATAGCATCCGTAAGTCTCCCCTTTCTCTTACCATAGATCTGCACTTAGGGTTTCTGTCGTTCATCGGTATTCGTCGCCGCCCTTCTTTTCCCTTATTTATATCCATGGGTTAGATCCAAAAAACCACATAGGTCTCGTGCGGTAGTAGTTTAAACCACATAGATCTCGCGCTTTAGCAGTTTCCGCACCTGTTTGATATCCAACTCATCTCATCTTGGTGAACCTTCAGTACACTGGAATTTAGGTCAGAATATATTTTGTTTTTCCTACGCGCGGTAGATCTGAAATTACCATAGCAAGATGTGAAACTTGTTTCTTCCTTCTCTTACACCCTTTGAATACCAGATTGGCCGGTTTAACCTCACAGAAAAAATGATGACCCGGTAGATACCATTAGTCCCCTGTTGAAACGCCAATGCATTACACTGTTCCATTGCCAGACTCCGGTTTACCAATATGCTAGTATCCTCATACCGTTGTATAGTTGTCCACTATAAATCTTAAACCGGTAATACTCATGTTTCAGATTTTCCTTGTCATGGCTAAACAAGTTTATGAGTGCAATTGGGCTCCCTCTCGATTAACCGAGGAGCAATTAAACAACCTTGTTAAAACGGGCGCCTTTGCCAAGAAAGATGTCATCCACTGGAGGGTCCCTGGCCCGGAAAATCCTTCTACACCCAAGGATGGAGAAGTAGTCGTGTTTGCTGATCATCTTGGATGAGGTTTTAGCCCTCCCGGTTCAAAAAATTTCCGAGATGTGCTAGCCAATCTTCAGCTGTGCCCTCAAGACATCGGTCCCAACTCTGTTACCAACATCTGCCATTTCCAAGTATTCTGTGAAGCTTATTTGCAAGAGGAACCTACAGTCAAACTGTTTAGGTATTTCTTTCACTTAAACCGTCGCACCGAGTTTTCAGATGGACCCAATACGGAACTGGGCAGAATGGCGGTTCAGAAGAGGGAAGAAGTCACCTTCCCCCATCCCAAACTCCACAGTCACCCCAAAGAGTGGAACCAAACCTGGTTTTACTGCATGGATACCTCTCCATCTGATGAAAACCCCCTGCCAGGTTACCGCCCTGAACGCCTGAGCAACACACACCTGTTTCCTCAGAGGTTGACAGCAAGAGAACGGGCCAACTATGCTCCCCAACTATCAAAGCTTAGAGCCTTCATGGCGAACAGTTTGACAGGAGTTGATCTTGCTCGTTGCTGGATAAGCTGGAGCATTCTGCCCTTAAGCCGGCGCCCCGGTTTGATGTGTGAGTACACGGGTAGTCTGAAGGATGCTCAGCGGCACATTGATATTCAGCTTGCAGACGAAGAAGTCATTGAGACTGTAAAGAAAATACTGAACGAACCGGAGGCCGTCTGTGCCCAAATCCTACTACTCCCTTTCTGCACCTTCAACAAACCACCAGCTGTAAGAATCATACAATCCTTTGTATCTGAATTTGCTTCTGTCCAAATATTCTCTGAGTGTGATTATTTTTTGATAGGGTGATGATCCGTTCTGGAAGAAGAAACCATCACAAGATAAACCGGCAAAACCGCAAGACAAACCGGTCAAGCCAGTTCGTCCAAAGACCAAGGTTGTTAAGAAACCTGCCAAGAGAAGGACCACTGCATCCTTCGATCTACCAGCTGATGACAATGTGCGTAATCCGGAATCAGAGGTAGAACTTGACTCTCTTGGTTCATTTTTCGTACATCTCATTGACAATGATTATTATCAGGATGACACTGATGGCAGTCACGCTGAGGACATAGAGGTAACTATTCTTTCCTCCGATTCAGATCCTCTGCCAACATCAAAAATCCGTCAAGCAAACCGGAAAGTAAAATTTTCTCACCCTCTTGCTTATTTGGACCCAAACTTTCTTTTGAAGACGCAGTGGCACAAAGCTCGCCGTACAACCCGGCACAGCGGCCAGGTAGTTACCTCCGCCGGTTTACCGAACAGTCCGGTTCGAAAACGCCGACCAGAGGTCTCTTATCACATTGATACTTCATGCCCAAAAGCAGGTTGTTTTTGCCAGCCTCTTAACCCGTCTGATTCAAATTATCAGGGTACTTCTCACTCATCCTCTGGCGAGTCTTCGGCCACACAGCTTCCACCCCTCAAAACAGTTCCTGGGTGAGTTATGCACATGTCTTTATTCTTGATATGTTATCTTTTCATACTATACTGATCCTTATGTCTTATCTTTTCGCAGCGCCAAGCCAAGACCCAGCAAGAAAGCTCGGTTGAACAAACCGGTTGATGATAATGTAGCTGCTGAACCGGAAACAACTCCAAATCTGGAAGAAACCGATGTTGACGCCATGCTTCACGATCCACCGTTCAAGACCATGATTTCCTTGCTGAACAAGTGCAAGTTGATACTACAAGTCATGCAGACCGGCCAACCAGCCCTGTCCGAACTGGTGACAAACCGGTCAGTCCAGCGAAGGACACTGATAAACCGCCAACTCTGGCAAGAGCTGCTGATGAACAAGATGATGACGTTATGATTACTGGCACTGGCCACTCCACTCCAGGCAACCCTGTAGCTTTGTCAAAGCATACTGCCCAGGATGATCTGTCTGCTATCGGCAAAGGCAAATGGAATGCCGATTTATCAAGCTTCGCCCACCTCAATGTTCAAGATACTCACTCTGGCTTCTTGAACCGTCTGTATACCAGCCGTGACTATGAAGCTAGTTTGGTAAACTTGATGAAGGAGCGATATGAGGTAACTACTGTTTTTCTCCTTTGTCCAATTGCAGTTCATCGACTCGTAGTAGCTCCCAAGTGACGGTTTATGATACCAATCTAAACCGGGACTTTTGTCATAACTTAACTTTGCCTATTTAGCCTCCAGGGACCGGATTACCTTGTTAAGATGAACCGGTTCCTTAAAATTTGCCATACTGCTCTTTCGCCAGTATAGTCCCCAAGGGCCGGTTTAACTTTATAAAGATGAACCGGGACTGTAGAAGAATTCCCATATCAACAGCTTTTTGAGAAAACATACATTAGCCCCCAAGTGCCGAGCTTAATACTTGTATTGTGCTTGGGACTTGTAAAAATTTCTGAGTAAAAGCAAATATGCATTAGCCCCCAAGTACTAAGGGCATAACTTGTTATGTGCTTAGTACTTCAAATATGTACTGTCAACTCATTATGTATCTGTCTCTTTACAGGCGGAGCTGAGCAAGAAGGAACGCCAAACCGCTGATCTACAAGAGAACATCAAAACCCAGCAAGCTAAAGCCTCCAAAGCGAAGGAAGAGTTGACCCGCGCTCTAGGCGCTATGGAGAAACTGAAAGAAGGTTTCAACAAAGAGCGGGCGGATTGGGAGACTGAAAAAGCCGCTTTGATGAAAAGGGCTGAAAACGCAGAAGCCGCTCTTAAACCGGTGGTTGACGAGCTGACTGGTGTAAAGCGGCAAGTGCATGCTATGACCGCTGCTGTGTTTGGTAAGCATCTTGTCTTTAATACTGTCAACATATCTTCCCATGCGTTGCCGGTTTACTGATGTTTGCAATGATGCAGGAACTCGCATTAGTCATCTGGGCTCTGATGTTCACAAGAAGCTGAAGGCTGCCTATACGCTGATAGAACAACTGTATACCGGCGCTCAACGAATTATCTGCACCGCTTCTCACAATAAGCCGCCCCCGACGTTAATCAAAGATACCTTAGACAGGCTATCTATGCTGCCTGCCCGGGTAGAAGAGCTGAAGAGGTCTGCTGCAAGGGCTGGCGCTCTGACCGCGCTAACCCGGGCAAAAGCATGGGTGCCTGATCTTGACCCGGCGGACGTGGCTAAAGGCTACCCAAGCTTGAAAGAAGACGGATCAGAATTTTGCACTGAAGATCTCCGCGCCATAAACCGGGAAGTACGTCCACTGGCTTGTCAACTTGCTGAAGAGGCTGATCTTTCACATTATCAGGCGAGTTATGATATCAATAACAAGCGGGTTGTTGCACCAACTCCCGAGGCTCAAAACCTGATCCCTCCAATCCGTAAGCACACTTATGCCCCTGATATTGAACCGTCCACCCTTATAAGCGACGAAGCTGTGTTCCAAGCTTTAACTGGGATCGACTGGACAACTGGACTTCTAGCCGCTGGGTAGGGACGAAGAAGAAGAACCGGTGCAAGATGACCCACAGCTGTCAGGTCAAGCTGCTCAGTGATCATAACCCGGGGGCCGGTTTAATCTTCCATACTGCAATGTTTATTGAGAAACAATTATTCCTTTGGGCACTGAAACGCCTTGTAATAGGCTAGTTAAAACACTTGGTCTGTTATGCCTTCGTGCATATTTATCTGCAACTGATGCGTGTTAATCCGCCATGCTTGAGATATGATGTTCATAATCCATAGCTATTTATTCCAGTTGTTCCTGCAGATAAAAAGCTTAAAGCGCCCTGGCGGTTTACCACCGGGCGGGTCATGATACCCAACTATATATATGACCAAGCTTTATAACCAAGGTTGTCAAAGATAACCAAGTATGGAAATATATGATACCTGCGACCTTGAGGCATAGTGTTGGCTGACCAGCCTTGTAATGAAGGTAATGACCTTAATCCGGAGTAAAAGTATCTCCTGTTATATAATGCCGGTTTACAACAAAACCGTTCCGGGTTGTGATAAACACCGGCTTATTCCATACTGGTGACTATGAGTCAAAACCAGACTGAGCTGATAGTCTCCGGATTATAACTTGGTAATGTACTGACAACTTGTAGTTGACAGCCCAACCGGGTTGATAAACGCTGGTTTGAAAACATTACAAATCTTAGCAAAAAAAACTTAGCAAAAGGCAAATAAAACCGTTGTAGTCGAGGCTTTTCACGGGCTGCCAGGCCCCAAATTTGATCAAGAGGTGTTGCTATGGTTCGGGTTCGACCAAGCCCCCAAGTGATGCTGTGGCATTACGTCGATCAAAAGGCATTGCTATGGTTCGGGTTCGACCAAGCCCCCAAGTGACGCTGTGGCTTTACGCCGATCAAGAGGCGTAGCCATGGTTCGGGTTCGACCATGCTCCCAAGTGATGCTGTGGCATTACGCCGATCAAGAGGCGTGGCTATGGTTCGGATACGACCAAGCCCCCAAGTGATGCTGTGGCATTGCGCCGATCAAGAGGCGTGGCTATGGTTCGGATACGACCAAGCCCCCAAGTGATGCTGTGGCATTGCGCCGATCAAGAGGTGTAGCTATGGTTCGGATACAACCAAGCCCCCAAGTGATCTGATATCAAGCTTTAAGAAGCTAAATCAAGGGGTAAACCGGACACCGCTTTGTAAGCTCCATGTAACCACACGTGATGTAAGAAAACAACAGATACCCCGCTTTAGCTGAGTTCCGGTTTATTATATTGATCATAATATATACAATGTCATAATATGTACATAAGCAGAGCCTGTAGCTCAAGTATAGTAGGGCCAAGGATGAGCAATATTCCATGGCCGGTTGGTCTCCTCCTCCGATTTATGTGAGTCTTTGTGCCCTCGAACATCAATTAGGTAGTACGACCCATTGTGCAGATCCTTGCTGACCACAAAAGGTCCTTCCCAAGGGGGGGATAGCTTGTGCATATCTGTCTGATCCTGGATGAGTCGAAGCACCAAATCTCCTTCTTGAAAGGTTCTGGTTCTAACCCGACGGCTATGATAACGACGCAGATCTTGCTGATAAATCACCGAACGGGCTGCCACCATGTCACGCTCCTCATCTAACAGGTCAAGAGCTTCCTGCCGTGCCTTCTCGTTATCCGCTTCAACATATGCCGCTACACGAGGCGAGTCATGACGGATGTCACTAGGAAGAACCGCTTCCGCTCCATAAACCATGAAGAACGGCGTGTAGCCTGTCGATCTGTTGGGTGTGGTATTGATGCTCCATAACACTGAAGGTAACTCCTCAACCCAACAACCCGGCGTCCGTTGCAAAGGAACCATAAGCCGGGGTTTGATGCCTCTCAAGATCTCTTGATTGGCCCTCTCCGCTTGACCATTGGACTGGGGGTGAGCCACTGATGACACGTCAAGCCGGATGTGCTCACGTTGACAGAACTCCTTCATGGCACCCTTTGACAGATTGGTACCATTGTCTGTTATAATGTTGTGTGGAAAGCCAAACCGGAAAATCACCTTTTTGATGAATTGAACCGCCGTGGCCGCGTCACACTTACTAACTGGCTCTGCCTCTACCCATTTTGTGAACTTATCATCCGCCACCAAAAGGTGGGTCTTCTTGTCCTTGGACCTCTTGAAAGGCCCAACCATATCCAGCCCCCAAGTTGCAAACGGCCAGGTGATTGGAATCATCCTCAATTCTTGAGCTGGTACATGAGCACGCCGTGAGAATTTCTGACAGCCATCACATCTTTTAACCAAGTCCTCGGCATCAGCATGAGCTGTCAACCAATAGAAACCATGACGAAACGCCTTGGCCACCAAAGATTTTGAACCGGCGTGGTGTCCACAATCTCCTTCGTGGATCTCACGCAAAATTTCACGGCCTTCCTCAGGAGACACACAGTGTTGAAACGCCACTGTCACCCTGCAATGATGTAACTCTCCATTGATAACAGTCGTGGACTTGGACCGCCGGGTTATCTGCCTGGCCAAAGTTTCATCTTCTGGTAACTCGCCCCGGTTTATATACGCCAAATATGGAACCGTCCAATCCGGGATAACATGTAGAGCTGCCACCAACCAAGCCTCCGGATCAGGAATAGCCAAATCCTCTTCACCGGGGAGTTTGACGGACGGATTATGCAAAACATCCATGAAAACATTAGGTGGAACCGGTTTACGTTGGGAACCCAGGCGGCTTAAAGCGTCTGCTGCTTCATTCTTCCGCCGGTCCACATGATCCACCTGATAACCTTTGAAGTGACCTGCAACAATATCCACCTCATGACGATATGCTGCCATTAATGGGTCCTTGGAATCCCAAGTGCCAGACACTTGTTGAGCCACCAGATCCGAGTCACCGAAGCATTTAACTCGGCTGAGATTCATCTCCTTAGCCATCTGTAGACCATGGAGTAAGGCCTCATATTCAACTACATTATTAGTGCAAGGGAACATTAAACGGAGAACATAACAAAACTTATCACCTCGTGGGGAAGTTAAAACGACTCCAGCCCCCGAGCCCTCCAATTGCCTGGACCCATCAAAATGAATAGTCCAATAAGTGTGGTCTGGCTTCTCTTCTGGCGCTTGTAATTCTGTCCAATCATTGATGAAATCCACAAGTGCCTGAGATTTGATCGCTGTTCGGGATATGTATTTCAACCCGTGAGACCAAGCTCGATAGCCCACTTAGCAATCCGACCAGTTGCTTCCCTATTCTGGATTATATCCCCCAGAGGAGCAGAGCTGACCACCGTGATGGGATGACCTTGGAAATACTGCTTAAGCTTCCGGCTTGCCATGAAAACCCCATACACCAATTTTTGCCAATGCGGGTACCTCTGCTTGGATTCAATGAGTACCTCACTAATATAGTAAACCGGCCGCTGAACCGGATATTCCTTTCCTGCCTCTTTGCGCTCCACCACAATAGCCACACTAACAGCCCGAGCGTTAGCTGCCACATATAGCAACAATGGCTCTTTGTCAACCGGAGCATCGAGAACCGGTGGATTAGCTAGCTGCCGCTTTAAGTCCTCAAATGCTTCAATAGCGGCGTCACTCCAGACAAAGTTATCCGTTTTCTTCAGCATTTGATACAAAGGGATGGCCTTCTCCCCGAGGCGACTGACAAAGTGGCTCAACGCGGCAATCCGGCCTGCCAGGCGTTGAACATCATTGATACACTTCGGTTTAGCCAAGGAGGTGATGGCTTTGATCTTTTCCCGATTAGCTTCAATGCCCCTGTTAGACACCAAAAAGCCCAAGAGCTTCCCTGCAGGTACACCAAATACACATTTGGCCGGATAAGCATCATTTTATAAACCCGCAGGTTATCAAAGGTTTCCTTCAAGTCATCAATCAATGTCTCCTTTTTCCTTGATTTTACCACGATATCATCCACATAGGCATGAACATTGTGACCGATCTGTTTATGAAGACAATTCTGTACACACCGTTGATAAGTTGCCTATGCACTCTTAAGCTCAAAGGGCATGGACACATAGCAGAAGGCTCCAAAGGGAGTTATGAAGGCTGTCTTCTCCTGGTCCTTAACTGCCATTCTGATCTGATGATAACCAGAATATGCATCCAAAAAACTTAAACGCTCACAACCCGCCGTAGCATCAATAATTTGATCAGTACGGGGGAGGGCAAAAGGATCTGCTGGACAAGCTTTGTTGAGATCTGTGTAGTCCACACACATACGCCAAGTGCCATTCTTCTTGAGGACCAGCACCGGATTAGCCAACCACTCAGGATGGAATACTTCAACGATAAATCTAGCCGCCAAGAGCCTGGCTACTTCTTCCCCAATAGCTTTGCGTCTTTCTTCATTGAACCGGCGGAGAAACTGCTTGACCGGTTTATACTTAGGATCAACATTGAGAGTGTGCTCAGCGAGTTCACTCGGTACACCAGGCATGTTAGAAGGCTTCCATGCAAAGATGTCCCGATTCTCACGGATGAACTTGATGAGCGCGCTTTCCTATTTCGGATCCAAGTTAGCGCTGATGCTAAACTGCTTGGACGAATCACCAGGTACGAAGTCAACAAGTTTAGTCTCATCAGCCGATTTAAACTTCAGGGCCGGATCATGCTCCGTAGTTGGTTTCTTCAACAAAGTCATATCTGCCGGATCAACATTGTCCTTGTAAAACTTTAACTCTTCGGTTGCACAAACCGACTCAGCATAAGTCACATCACCTTCTTCACACTCCAGAGCAATCTTGCAGCTCCCATGCATGGTTATAGTTCCCTTGTGACCTGGCATCTTGAGCTGCAGATAGACATAACAAGGTCGTGCCATGAACTTAGCATAAGCTGGCCGTCCAAATAGGGCATGATATGGGCTGCTGATTTTCACCACTTCAAAGGTCAAGGTTTTTGATCTTGAATCATGCTCATCTCCAAAAGCCACCTCCAAAGCTATCTTACCAATAGGATATGTCGCCTTACCAGGCACCACACCATGGAACACCGTATTGGACGGTTTAAGATTTTTATCTGTTAACCCCATGCGACGGAAAGTTTCATAATAAAGGATATTGATGCTACTCCCTCCATCCATGAGTACCTTAGTGAACTTATAGCCTCCCACCTGAGGTGCCACCACCAGAGCCAGATGACCCGGATTGTCAACCCGGGGTGGATGATCTTCTCTACTCCACACAATCGGCTGCTCGGACCAGCGCAAATAACGGGGCACGGCCGGTTCAACGGCATTCACTACCCTTTTATGAAGCTTCTAATCGCGCTTGTCCAAGCTAGTGGTGAAGACATGATACCGCCCACTGTTCAACTGCTTTGTGTTGCTCTGGTAACCTGACTGCTGCTGCTGCTGATTGCCCGGATGATTATAGCCACTTTGATTACTTTGATTACTTTGATTGTTATGTCCACCCTGATTGCCGTGGAATCCTGAACCGGAATTTCCTCCGCCTGAACCGCCTCTTGATCCATGATCATACTGGAAAGAGTCAGAATTTTTGAACTCTTGCATGATGTAACAATCTTTCCAGAGGTGTGTGGATGGTTCCTCCTTCGTCCCATGCTTTGGACAGGGCTGGTTTAACAGATACGACAAATGGTCCGGGTTAGGATTTGGCATTCCATTGCGCGGGGCGGTTTACCCTTACGCCGCTGGCCCTTGTCATGTGTATTAGTGTTAGCCACAAAGTCTAAACCGTGGTCCGCTTTACGCTTGCCGCCGTTTCCATGACCCGCCGGGTTGTGGTGCTGCCCCTTGGCGTTGCCGCTCTTCTTTCCCTTCCCTGTCTTATCATCGTCAGACTCGGGATCCTTGGTACTATCAGAGTCGGCATACTTCACTAGTGCAGCCATGAGGGTTCCCATGTCATTACAATGACGTTTAAGCCGTCCCAACTTCAACTTCAATGGTTCAAACCGGCAATTGCCTTCCAATGTTAAAACTGCGGTGTCAGCGTTGATGCGGTCTGATGATTGCAAAATCTCTGAAACCCGACACACGCAATGAGATGTTGACTCTCCTTCCTCCTAGACACAGGCAGCTAGGTCCACAATTGACATGGGGTGCTTGCATGTATCCTTGAAATTCTGAATAAACCGGGCTCTCAACTCGGCCCATGACCTGATAGAATTAGCCGGTAAGCTCTTTAGCCAAGTGCGGGTCGTTCCTTCTAGCATCATGGTGAAGTACTTCGCACATGCCGCATCATCCACGTCCAGCATCTGCATGGCCATCTCATACCTTTCGACCCATGTTTCAGGGGATAAATCGGCGGTGTAATTCGGCACCTTGCGCGGGCCCTTGAAATCTTTGGGCAGGCGCACATTACGCAACGCCGGGACAAGACATGGCACTCCCATGGAACTAGAGGTAACTCCTGGTTCCACCGATGTGGTTGGACGAACCGGAGTAAGCTGACGGGCCTCGTGCTGCGCCGCTAACTCGGCCTCTCTGCGTGCCCGAGCCCGGTCCACCACCTCCTGAGCATCACCGGCACCACCCGCCGGGTTATGGCCACGGGGCAGATCACGGTTCCGCGCATTGCTTGATACTGCCGGTTCATCCATACGCCTGCTGTAACTCCGGCTTGGACGGGGAGTGGAATGAACCCGATTGCGACTATATGAATAAGCCTCCTGTTGAATCAAGGCTGTCTGAAGAAGCTCCTTAACCCGACGCGTCTTGACCGCTGCTGGAGAATCGCCTTCGATCGGGATGGCCGCCAGCCGTGAAGCGGTAGCGACAATGTTGTCCATTGGGTTAGAATAATGACCCGGTGGTGTGGGGACATGAGGTACCACAACGTTGTTCTGACGAGGCGGATCCACCAAACGTGGCTGAACCGGCGCCCCTGCTCCGGGTGCCTCTGCCCGGTTTACCACCGGCGGATTACTGGTTCCTGCTCCTGGGGTGTTAAAGAGATTTCTAGCCTCATAAACCGGCGGCGGGCGAGATCGGTGCCTCCTCTTCAGGACTTCGTTCGACGCACTCTAATCCAGCATAATCCGATAAGCTTGTGCATCCAAAGTGGCCCGCTCCGCGGCTATCCTGGTATCCTCAGCTGCTAAGTCGGCTTTTGCCTGGGTGATCTGATCTTTCACTTTCGCGATTTCCGCATTGTGTGTATCCTGATCCGCCGGGTTAACCTCCGCCATCAGCGTTGCCAACATATCAAACAAATCAGATAAAACCTGAGCCGGCGGTCGCACAGGGCCTCCTGCCCCAGCCGCTGCTGATCCGGAAATCATCGCCGCTGTGGTCGAAGAGTGGAGTGCTGGTTGCATGCCGGCCATGAAGATCGCCACCCGGCTTGGCAGATCAGAGGGGTCCGGAATACTGTCGCCATCGGAACAGCCCCCAATCCGGCCATCTTGTAACTGATATAATGACTCGGTCTCTCTAGTCGATGACTCGTCGCTGGAATAAACGACGGTCTCACCACCAGATTCCGATCTATCCTCAGATTCCCCTCAATGGATAACTCCCACGAAGGCACGCTTCATGACAGGCTTGACCCGGGCAGATCTCGCACGCTGAGCCGTTTCGACGAGGTCGGTGCAGATGTCCGGCTCAGGGCCTGGTTCGCCGATCTTGCCAATGAAAACGTGTATGCTACCAAAGGGGACCCGGTACCCGTACTCGATTGAGCCGGCCTCGGGGCCCCAGCCTGCATCGTTGATGTAGAGCTTGCCACGATGACTCTTGGTCATCCGGCCCACAGCGTAACCCTTGAGTCCTTCGAAGTTTCCCTCCAAGAACTTGAAACCATCGTGCGATAGCCCCACGGTGGGCGCCAACTGTCGTGGTTTTGTCACGGCAGATGTCCTAGAGAAAGGACTTAGTCGTGGAGCCATCGCTACGGGTTAGCTTGAAGGGGTTAAAGCGGACAAGGGACGCAAGAGAGTTTTATACTAGTTTGGCCCCTTCGATGAAGGTAAAAGCCTACGTCTAGTTGTGATGGAATTGATGGGGTTTCGATGACCAGGAAGCGAATACGCTTTGCCTGAGTCTCGAGTTGTTGTCTGTTGTCCCTGAACCGCCATCGGGTCGTCCCCTTATATACATGGGTTGACGCCTATCGGTTTACAGACTCCGAGGCTGGCTCATAATCGTGTCCGGCTCGGTCTCTGCTACGCATATCTTACAACACAAGTTTACATCTCAATACCGGTTTGTGTCTACATGCCTTAAACCGGCTTTGGGCCCTGGGCCTTCATGAAGCGTCACCGTCTGTCTTCATGGGCTTCAAATACAGATGAACTACTTATGAAGTTAACCCGGCCTCTCCTGGCCGGTTTACGCCCAGTGGTAATATCCCCAACAGGAGGAGCTCAATAGCCCATTTAGCAATCCGGCCCGTGGCATCGCGGTTGTTTATTATGTCGTTGAGTGGTACTTCAGAGGCCACCGTAATTGAACACTCTTAAAAGTAGTGCGTAGTTTCCGGGATGCCATGAAGACTGCGTATGCTATCTTTTGATAATGTGGGTACCGTGATTTGCATGGAGTGAGGACAGTGGATACATAGTATACCGGCTTTTGAAGTGGGAACTTATGTCCATCCGTCTCTCGTTCGACGACGAGCGCTGCGCTTACAACCTGGTGAGTTGCCGCTATATATAACAGCATTGGTTCGCCGACATTTGGCGCGGCCAAGATTGGGTTGGTGGCCAAAACGGCTTTTATTTCTTCCAATCCGGCTGTGGCCGCATCCGTCCACTCGAAGTGTTCGGTGCGTCGAAGAAGGCGACAAAGAGGTAGTGCCTTTTCTCCTAATCGGGAGATAAAGCGGCTTAAGGCAGCCACGCATCCAGTTAGTTTCTGGATTTGCTTGAGGTCTGTTGGGATAGCCAACTATGACAGAGCTCGGATTTTAGTCGGGTTTTCTTCAATTCCTCTATTAGAGACGATGAAGCCTAAGAGCTTTCCGGCGGGCACGCCGAAGACGCATTTTTCCGGATTGAGCTTGATGTCGTATGTTCAGAGGTTATCAAACGTGAGCTTCAAGTCGTCTATTAAGGATTCGACGTGTCTGGTTTTAATGACCACGTCGTCTACGTATGCCTCCACTGTTTTGCCGATATGTGTTTCCAGGCATGTCAGAATCATGCGTTAATAGGTTGCACCGGCGTTTTTGAGTCCGAAAGGCATGGTGTTAAAATAGAAGGGGCCGTATGGAGTGATAAATGCCGTTGCGGCTTGATCGGACTCTGCCATCTTAATTTGATGGTATCCGGAGTATGCGTCGAGGAAACACAATGAGTCGTGTCCTGCGGTAGCATCGATAATTTGATCGATGCGGGGGAGGGGGAAGGGATCCTTGGGGCAAGCCTTGTTAAGGTCCTTGAAATCGACACATAGGCGCCAGGATTTATCCTTCTTTGGTACCATCACCATGTTTGCTAGCCAGTCCGGATGTTTTATTTCTCTAATGAATCCGGCCTCCAGTAACTTGCCTAGCTCCTCTCCCACGGCTTGTCACTTAGGTTCAGAGAAACGCCGAAGAGTTTGCTTGACCGGCTTGAACCCCTTTAGAATGCTAAGGCTATGCTCGGCCAACCTGCGTGGGATTCCTGGCATGTCTGAAGGATGCCAGGCGAAGATGTCCCAATTTTCGCGCAAGAACTCCCCTAGTGCGGCGTCTACTGTGGGGTTTAATTGTGCCCCGATGGATGCTGTTTTGGTAGGGTCCGTTGGCTGGACTTGGAATTTGACTATTTCATCCGTTGGTTTAAAAGAGGTGGATTTGGATCTTTTGTCGAGTATCACGTCGTCCCTGTCCAGTGTGGAGCGTAGCGCAGTTAATTCTTCGGCGGCGAGGGCTTTGGATAACGCCTCGAGGGCCAGTGCGGCTGTTTTATTTTCGGCGCGGAGTGCTATGTCCGGATCACTAGCTAGAGTGATGATTCCATTGGGCCCGGGCATTTTGAGCTTCATGTACCCGTAATGGGGTATAGCTTGGAAGATCGTGAATGCCTCCCGCCCTAGAAGGGCGTGGTATCCGCTATTGAACAGGGCCACTTGGAATGTGATTTCTTCGGACCTATAATTCTTCGGCGTGCCGAATACCACATCTAGTGTGATTTTCCCAACGCATCGTGCCTCCCGACTAGGGATGATTCCTCTGAAGGTCGTGCTGGTTTGCTCAATGTGGCTTTTGTCTATTTCCATTTTTTGAAGAGTCTCCTCATAGATGAGGTTTAATCCGCTGCCGCCGTCCATGAGCACTTTAGTAAGCCGGAAGCCGTCCACAATTGGACTAAGGACCAAGGCGGCTGGTGCTCGGGCTGTTCGGAATTTAGGTTCGTCACTGGCATTGAAGGTGATAGCCGTATCACTCCATGGATTTATTGCTGCCACGTGGCAGACTTTGGCAAGGCTGCGGAGTGCCCGCTTACGCCTATTATTTGAGGCGAAGGTCTCGAAGACTGTCAATACTGTATTGCTGTTTTCCGCGGGATGGTGCTCTGTAGTATTGTTGATGAGGAGATCCTCACCGCTCTTGGCCACCTGCCGGAGTACCCAACATGCTCTAAGGCTGTGTGTTGGCATGGTATCCGCTGTACTGTGAATTTTGCATGGCCCATTAAGCCATCCCTCGAATACGGTTCCGCGCCCTGTAGTGGGCTTTTGTTTCTTTGTAATTGGATCGGGTGACTGATGAGAGTACACCCTTTTAGTTCGGACGGGGGATTTTATGAGAGCCGGAGGATCCCAAAATTTTGTTTGGTTTTTCCAGGCGCTTTCCATCGCACAGTACTTCCGTACTATGGCCGCCAAGTCAGCGAAGTATGCTATGTCACGACAACTTATGCCATTGAGGATTCCCCTGTCCGTGCAATTTTTGCAAAAGAATGAAATTGCGTCTTCCTCGCGACAGTCCTTAACCTTGCTCATTACAAGGAGGAATCTGGCCCAATAGTGTGTACTGTCTCTTGGGGCTCTTGTCTAATGTGGGAAAGATCATTTATATCTGGGTGGGTGGGTGGATTTAGGTCCGAACCTTGACCCGATATGAGACCCAGGGGTGGAGGAGTTTCCGAGCTTGGCAGTTCGGGCTCCGGGATGTTGCCCAATGGGTCTGGCCCGCTGCCTGATTCTAGGTTCAAGGCTTGGGCCATGTCCTCCCGTGGACGGGTATCCGTCTCGGAGAGCTCGGGAATCCAGACATAGTTTGTCCTCAAGATAGAGGAAGAATTGCTGCATTGCTCCTCCACCACCGCTATCTGATGGGTGACCGGCGGGGAGTTAATCTGACCATAGTCTGTAGTGACTCCCAAGGCGGCGATGTGACCCAAGAGCTTGTTCAAGGAAGAGAGCTCCATTGGATCCAACTGCTCGGCGAATTCCGAGCCGACGTGGAGGCTGTTTTCGATGACCCGAGAAGTCATCGTCGGCGCAGCGGCCGAACGGGCGGTCATGACGAAACCGCCTAGCCCGAGAGTTTGGCCTACAGCCAGGGCTCCCCCAGAGGTGATGTTGTCCTTGACAACGAGACGAGCCATCCAGCCTTATGATGACGGCACAGTGGAACTCTCAATGAAAGCACCAATGTCGGTGTCAAAACCGGCAGATCTCGTGTAGGGGGTCCCGAACTGTGCGTCTAAGGCGGATGGTAACAGGAGGCGGGGGACATGATGTTTACCCAGGTTCGGGCCCTCTCGATGGAGGTAATACCCTACTTCCTGCTTGATTGATCTTGATGATATGAGTATTACAAGAGTTGATCTACCACGATATCGTAGAGGCTAAACCCTAGAAGCTAGCTTATGGTATGATTGTTGTTGTCCTACGGACTAAACCCTCCGGTTTATATAGACACCGGAGGAGGCTAGGGTTACACAGAGTCGGTTACAAGGGAGGAGATCTACATATCCGTATTGCCAAGCTTGCCTTCCACGCCAAGGAGAGTCCTATCCGGACACGGGACAGAGTCTTCAATCTTGTATCTTCATAGTCCAACAGTCCGGCCAAAGGATATAGTCCGGCTGTCCGAGGACCCCCTAATCCAGGACTCCCTCACATACTCCCTCCTTTCCGGTTAATATGGCTTATCTTTTTTGCAGGTAAATGAGAGAGCTTTATTCATATATAAGCATTCTTAGGACGATCAGCCAAGAGACTGGTCACTAGGAAGCGAGGTACCCCGCAAAAAAAGAAGAAGGAAGCGAGGTGTTTCATCAAGCCAGCTCTCTGTCACATTTAAAGTGCAGCAAGCACGGTTTGCACAAAGATGCGCCGCAAGGTTTGCTGTCCTTTTTACATGCTGAATAATAAAAAAAGAGAAATTATTACCGAGCGCTCCTATTTCTAACAAGATAGGAGCCAGAATTAAGCGAGAATTGTGTCGAGTGTTCCATGCAATCAACTTCCATTATCACATGCGAGAACCCTCGAAGAGAACAAAATGTGTTGAAGATTGTTTTATCATAGATTAAAATAAAATAAGAGTGCATACGCTCCACCATCCAGTTCCTAGTAGTACATACCTCTATAGTAGTAGTACTAGTAGTAAACTTTGCGCTTGGTTGTTCGCCTCTTCGGGAAGTCGAACAATAATGGTACTAGTATAGTGTATGCTTCTGGTAATATGACACCGAATTAACTGTTGCACGTCCACTGCCTGGGCGAGGGAGAGCTTGCATTAGTCAAAAGTTTCTCCTTGTCCTGCGAGCCACCGCGCGCAAGCTTCTCCCGTCCTGCAAGCTTCTCGTTCGGCAAGTTGACGGGACACAACAAAGTAATGCTAGTCCATACTGCCTCCTTTTCGGTTAATATGGCTTAATTTGAAATGAGATAAATACACTGTCTGTCACTGTATATTTGTAAAAAATACGGTCATTGGACTTCATAATACGCTCACTGTGCTCAATATATACATTTTCCGGTGTTTGTATGGTCACTAGCTCACCCTGGCTGAGTATGTGTGTGCATGCACGTGTAGGTTGAGCACTTGAGCGTGACCGTGTGTGTTTCCTCGTGTGCTTGGACATGCATGCATTAGGGCGTCGCGCGCGTTTTTGCATCCATGTGTACGTGTGACTGTTGCATGCATGCACGATGTTGTAGTCCCTCACATTCACATGTTCATAAGTCAATGCTTTGTCAAAATGTTGCATGCAAGGTTTAATCATTCGTTGTTCACGCATGCATTCCCGATATTAATACGTTGGTAAAGACAATTTGTTGAGGAAAACGAGCCCATGAATTGAGTATAAAGGGGACCAATAAGCCAGGACGGAGGGAGTACTAGTAGTGAACCGGAAGGAGGGAGTAGGTACTAGTAGTACTACGTAACAACATGCATTAACAAAATTCCTCTATGCGCATCATGTCTATGTGTCATGCAAGAAAATAGAGATAGGTACAAGTGAGACTTAGGAACAGTCATACACGTAGGGGGAGTATGTGTAGGGGCCACTCAGGAGCTGTCAAATCACATAGTAAGTTAGTCGGAAGAAGCAACCATCATTTCACTCTTTAATGACATGTACGCAATATAAAATGGTTGATATGGAGAGAAAAAGAAAAACGCTCCACTATATATACACTAGCAGGAGCCTAAGCTACAAGCCTGCTTGCTTGGGTTGCTCTCTTCACAAGCATAGAACGATGGTGGCCACACCGCTGGTCACAGATCCGGCCTGATCTCGCCGCTAGGGGGAAGGGGACAATGTTCTGTGTAGACGCAGTCGACAGCGACGAGGGAGAAAAGCCACTGTCAGTACGTCCTGATCGGGGGTCCCCGCGGTATGGGCTGATGCCGCCTCCCAACCGCCCTTCTACCTACAGCCCGACGCCCCAGGTACAACTTCCTTTTGGAGTCGGCTTGCTCCACCGCCGCAGCCCCCCACGTAGCTCCATCTCCATGTGGATCTTTCTCTACTTCTACTGGCTTCTATTTGTGATGAGTTTATGTCTCATGAACTAGAGCCAGTACTATTATTCTAATCACACTTCTTCAATATCTTTGCCAACAGGGATGCTCAGCTCGATTTTAGTGGAACTGGACAAAAGCATCGTATGATCCGAGGGTGCCAGCCGTCTTTCCTTCGACAGGTTCTACCTAGCCAGGAAATTAAATCCTGTTTAGGGTTCAGGGTTTACGTCATAGGGACCCCATCAGTAGTTTTTTCTTGTACACACTCTCACAACGTTTGTCTTTAGTTGTGAAGTAAATATTGGCTATGATCTGTGAATCATTGAGATGCATCAGCATGCGTGTTAGTTTTCCTTTGTATTTGATGGAATGTTGTAACGGGGCAACCTTGGAGTAGGAATGAAAATGGAAACGGAGAGAAACCAACGTTTCATTTCGTTGGATCGCGCCATCAAGCAAAGCCAACATTTAAATCACGTTTGTCTCGTTCGTGTCTCACCCTCGTCCACGGCTCCACCCCACATGGTCGCTCGGCATGCCACTCACCGCAAATCGAGTATACGATAACTTTCCCGCTTGCTTGTCAATGGATCGCGCCATGGAGTACTAGCACTACTAGAAGAGATTGACGAGGAGGGGGAGGACAGCTAGCTGTAGCACGGACTCCCAAGAACTTTTTACATGCATGTTGTGGCCGGCTATTATGACCTTTGAACGTGGAGCAATCGCGTGCACCGGGAAGCGGCGCGCGACGCTCTCTCAGCCGGCGCGCCGCTTCAATGCCCGCGCCAGTGAGAGGTCGCCTTCGCTCTGGCCGAGCATGAATGTGGCACTGACCGTTTCAGGCGGGAAGCACGCGCGGGTGATGAAGTGGGTTCGGGCTAGTCAGGAGCGGGCGTGGCAGCGGTCCGGACGCCCGCAAACAAGAGATGATGTACGTAAATATTGCTGCGTATATAATTAACAACGTAAATAATGTGCCAGTTGGAAAAATATGATTGGAGATGGAGATGGAATTTTACGTAAACATGGATATGCATGTCTATGTCTATGTGTGTGTGCGCGACGACTCTCGCGACTACTCGTACACACCATCGATGTCTCGTTCTCCCTACACACACAAACTTAGTACCGCCTCATTTTGTTCCTAGGATAGGAATATCATAGGAGTGGGAAACAATATGAAGTGAGATAAATGGAGTATGATGTACAAGAAGAAATGTACACGCACTCACTCTGCCTCTGAGATACGCGCGAGTACACTATGGAGTTCATTTGTACACGAAGAGGCGGCTTAGTACAATAATTTGGCCCTTTAAGTTATTCACTTAATAATTGAGGGTCGGGGACCACACGTGAGCGATACAAACTGCGACCTGGAAGCGGGGGCGTGTTTTTGATCGAGTTTTCTTTCTTGGTACGTTAAAAAAAATTATCCGCCAGATTTCGTTTCTTTTTTCCGGGAACGCGCGTATTCTATTTAAAACCACTGCTATGGAGATATTTTTTACTCCTATATATAGCCTCTTGTTTGATATGGTTTCTCGCGTCTCGCTCTCTCACCCTCTCCATATCCGAACAAGATGGCAGTCCCCACTCTATCTCTCTCCTCACCGGTGGTCACAGATCCGGCCGAATCCCGTCCGCCGCGAGAGGTGAGGAGGTGCAGCATTGACATTGTCGCCGTCGGCGATGGAGGAAGCCGATGCGCACCGTCCTCTCTGAGCCGGCGCTGGCGCGGACAAAGGTCCTCCGCGCCCTTGTTTGTTGCCGTCGTGTGGGCAGATCCCGCCCGCCCGCCTAAGCGACATCTCACTCACCTGAGGTATAACTTCTTTTGGATTTCATGCTTCATTGTGCTGATCCAGCTCCCCAGGTCGCTGCATGCGGGTTTTCTTCTATGCCACTACTCCCCAGCTCCTCATGTATAGTAGCTAGGGTTCATCGGCTGGTCCAACATCACCTATTGTTTACTATTATTGAGGAAAGGCCACTCGAAAAGTTGTCCTGGTTTATGCCTTGATGGAGGTATACATGTTGTTTCGACAAAAAGTACATGGTGGTTGTGCGGTCATTGTCCATATGCTCATATTGCTGCTGCTAATCTAATACTATCACTGGTTAAATGAAGCAATGCCCATGGTAAAGTGACGTCCCTTTTAAGTAATGCTGATGTCAATCCAGAGGCGTCAATAAATGCTTCTGTCCTGCTTTTTTCTCGCGTATCCTGGTTTAGTTCCCATCAAGATAATCATGATGCCTTTGTTGTTGGTGTAGTTTTCATTGATTCTTATTGATAATTGAGATGCCGCTGTTAATCTTGTACCACTGCCAAAATAAAGTAACAACGCTATATCCCTTTTTTATATTTTTGCAAACAACGATGCGTATCTCCATACCCGGGCATGTCTTCCTCAATTTTAGTGGAACTGCACAAAATTGGATGGCCATTGCTGTTCCGCCTCACTGTCCTCTGCCATGTGGTTCTTCCTTCCTTGAGCTTGATTACCGAGAAGAAACAGACCACAGTGAGGATTTGTCGAACTTCATTGGTGCCTCACCCAAACTTAATGCCAAATGGATGATGCATCACCACGATGACCTATCCATGCTCATGGTTGCATCTCATGGTTGCATCGGCTGGTGAAGCTGATTGATTTTCCACGAAAAACAAGTTGTCTTCCATCAGTGCTCTTTGCTTGTTACCCACAAAGATGATATCCTTCATCAGTTCACCTTGGTTGCATTGGAGACGTAGTCGCCTTTCACGTTGGTGCAATTTTATCACACAATTGGCTATGAAGCAAATGTTTCCTCGAAGAAGGATCGACGCTGGTACTAAGAGCATAAGTTTTCTATTGATTTCTAAGCCTTCTCACAACTTTGTCTTCAGCTCCCCTGTAATTTTATTTGTCCAGCTATTAACTAAATATGTGGTTAGACTTTGATTAAAAAAATGATGTGGACTAAAAACCCGGATGGACGTAGTAGCCCTCCGTTTTATTTACTCTGCACATTAGATTTGGCTGAAGTCAAACTTTGTAAAGTTTGACCAAGTTTAGGCCGAACACAACAAACCATAATTATTGAGAGAGGGCAAACTGTACATACTCTCAAACCTTTCCAATAATTGAAATTAAAATTCTTTATTTGTACACACTCTCACACCTTTCGGATAATTTGGCGCATGTGTGGTTGTTCACTTAATGGAGGGTAGTGTACCGCACGTGAAGGACAGGAAGCGCGACCATGACACGTGGATCGTTAGTTGATCGTAAGTAGTTTTCTTCACTGGTACATTAAATGAAGAGTTTTGTTTTGTACTTACACAATTTAAAATGATTATTATGGAGAGAAAAAGAAAACCACTCCACTATATATTGGTAGTATACACGAGTACTATATAAGTACTATATAAGCTGGAGCCTCAGCGTTTGTTCGCTAGAGTTTGCACTATCCACACTCTCGCCGCACTACATATATATATATACACGCTGGAGGCTCAACGTTCCTTTGCTAGGGTTTGCTATATTCACAGTCTCTCACCCTCTTCACCAGATCTAAACAAGACTGCTTTGGCCTCTGTCTCTCTCTCCCCCCTCGCAACTGGTGAAGGAGCCGTCTGGATCCCGTCGCACCGGGAAGGGGAGGAGGTGCAACGTTCACTCTGTCGCCTTCGGTGAGGGAGGCAATCCACTGTCGGCTGCATTGTTCTCTTTCACCCAGCGCTTGTGCGGAAGGGCCACCAACCCCTTCTTCCACACTGCCGTATGTAGTGTGGGCAGACCCGGCCTCCCGCCGCACGCCTAGCCACATCCCGACGACCCTAAGGTATAACTTTCTTTGAAACCGTCATTGCTCTAGCTGCATGCGGATCTTTTCGATTCTGTAGTCGGATCTTGGTCTTGGTTCAAAGAGGAAAGAAGGGTGGGGTGGGTGAAGGAAATATGCCCTAGAGGCAATAATAAAGTTATTATTTATTTCCTTATATCATGATAAATGTTTATTATTCATGCTAGAATTGTATTAACCGGAAACATAATACATGTGTGAATACATAGACAAACAGAGTGTCACTAGTATGCCTCTACTTGACTAGCTCGTTGATCAAAGATTGTTAAGTTTCCTAGCCATTGACATGGGTTGTCATTTGATTAACGAGATCACATCATTAGGAGAATGATGTGATTGACTTGACCCATTCCATTAGCTTAGCACTTGATCGTTTAGTATATTGCTATTGCTTTCTTCATGACTTATACATGTTCCTATGACTATGAGATTATGCAACTCCCGTTTACTAGAGGAACACTTTGTGTGCTACCAAACGTCACAACGTAACTGGGTGATTATAAAGGTGCTCTACAGGTGTCTCCGAAGGTACTTGTTGGGTTGGCGTATTTCGAGATTAGGATTTGTCACTCCGATTGTCGGAGAGGTATCTCTGGGCCCTCTCGGTAATGCACATCACTTAAGCCTTGCAAGCATTGCAAATAATGAGTTTGTTGCGGGATGATGTATTACGGAACGAGTAAAGAGACTTGCCGGTAACGAGATTGAACTAGGTATTGAGATACCAACGATCGAATCTCGGGCAAGTAACATACCGATGACAAAGGTAACAACGTATGTTGTTATGTGGTCTGACCGATAAAGATCTTCGTAGAATATGTGGGAGCCAATATGAGCATCCAGGTTCCACTATTGGTTATTGACCAGAGACGTGTCTCGGTCATGTCTACATAGTTCTCGAACCCGTAGGGTCCGCGCGCTTAAAGTTTCGATGACAGTTATAGTAGGAGTTTATATGTTTTGATGTACCGAAGGTTGTCCGGAGTCCCGGATGTGATCACGGACATGACGAGGAGTCTCGAAATGGTCGAGACATGAAGATTGATATATTGGAAGCCTATGTTTGGATATCGGAAGTGTTCCGGGTGAAATCGGGATTTTACCGGAGTACCGGGAGGTTACCGGAACCCCCGGGGGGCTTAATGGGCCATAGTGGGCCTTAGTGGAAGAGAGGAGAGGCGGCGAGGGCAGGGCCGCGCGCCCCTCCCCCTAGTCCGAATAGGACAAGGAGAAGGGGGGCGGCGCCACCCCTTTCCTTCCTCTCTCCCTCCTCTTTCCCCCTCCACTCCTAGTCCAACAAGGAAAAGGGAGGGAGTCCTACTCCCGGTGGGAGTAGGACTCCTCCTGGCGCGCCCCTTCTGGCCGGCCGCACCTCTCCCCCTTGCTCCTTTATATACGGGGGCAGGGGGGCACCCTAGAGACACAGCAATTGATCATTTGATCTTTTAGCCGTGTGCGGTGCCCCCCTCCACCATAGTCCACCTCGATAATACTGTAGCGGTGCTTAGGCGAAGCCCTGCGTCGGTAGAACATCATCATCGTCACCACGCCGTCGTGCTGACGAAACTCTCCCTCAACACTCGGCTGGATCGAAGTTCGAGGGACGTCATCGGGCTGAACGTGTGCTGAACTCGGAGGTGCCATGCGTTCGGTACTTGATCGGTCGGACCGTGAAGACGTACGACTACATCAACCGCGTTGTGCTAACGCTTCCGCTTTCGGTCTACGAGGGTACGTGGACAACACTCGCCCCTCTCGTTGCTATGCATCACCATGATCTTGCGTGTGCGCAGGAATTTTTTTTAAATTACTACGTTCCCCAACAGTGGTATCAGAGCCTGGTTTTATGCGTTGATGTTATATGCACGAGTAGAACACAAGTGAGTTGTGGGCGATATAAGTCATACTGGTTACCAGCATGTCATACTTTGGTTCGGTGGTATTGTTGGATGAAGCGGCCCAGACCGACATTACGCGTACGCTTACGCGAGACTGGTTCTTCCGACGTGCCTTGCATAGAGGTGGCTGGCGGGTGTTAGTTTCTCCAACTTTAGTTGAACTGAGTGTGGCTACGCCCGGTCCTTGCGAAGGTTAAAACAGCACCAACTTGACAAACTATCGTTGTGGTTTTGATGCGTAGGTAAGAACGGTTCTTGCTAAGCCCGTAGCAGCCACGTAAAACTTGCAACAACAAAGTAGAGGACGTCTAACTTGTTTTTGCAGGGCATGTTGTGATGTGATATGGTCAAGACATGATGCTAAATTTTATTGTATGAGATGATCATGTTTTGTAACCGAGTTATCGGCAACTGGCAGGAGCCATATGGTTGTCGCTTTATTGTATGCAATGCAATCGCCCTGTAATGCTTTACTTTATCACTAAGCGGTAGCGATAGTCGTAGAAGCATAAGATTGGCGAGACGACAACGATGCTACGATGGAGATCAAGGTGTCGCACCGGTGACGATGGTGATCATGACGGTGCTTCGGAGATGGAGATCACAAGCACAAGATGATGATGGCCATATCATATCACTTATATTGATTGCATGTGATGTTTATCTTTTATGCATCTTATCTTGCTTTGATTGACGGTAGCATTATAAGATGATCCCTCACTAAATTATCAAAGTATAAGTGTTCTCCCTGAGTATGCACCATTGTGAAAGTTCTTCGTGCTGAGACACCATGTGATGATCGGGTGGGATAGGCTCTATGTTCAAATACAACGGGTGCAAAACAGTTGCACACGCGGAATACTCAGGTTAAGCTTGACGAGCCTAGCATATAACAGATATGGCCTCGGAACACGGAGACCGAAAGGTCGAGCATGAATCATATAGTGGATATGATCAACATAGTGATGTTCACCGTTGAAACTACTCCATCTCACGTGATGATCGGACATGGTTTAGTTGATATGGATCACGTGATCACTTAGAGGATTAGAGGGATGTCTATCTAAGTGGGAGTTCTTAAGTAATATGATTAATTGAACTTAAATTTATCATGAACTTAGTACCTGATAGTATCTTGCTTGTCTATGTTGATTGTAGATAGATGGCCCGTGCTGTTGTTCCGTTGAATTTTAATGCGTTCCTTGAGAAAGCAAAGTTGAAAGATGATGGTAGCAATTACACGGACTGGGTCGGTAACTTGAGGATTATCCTCATTGCTGCATAGAAGAATTACGTCCTGGAAGCACCGCTGGGTGCCAGACCTGCTGCAGGAGCAACACCAGATGTTATGAACGTCTGGCAGAGCAAAGCTGATGACTACTCGATAGTTCAGTGTGCCATGCTTTACGGCTTAGAACCGGGTCTTCAACGACGTTTTGAACGTCATGGAGCATATGAGATGTTCCAAGAGTTGAAGTTAATATTTCAAGCAAATGCCCGGATTGAGAGATATGAAGTCTCCAATAAATTCTACAGCTGCAAGATGGAAGAGAATAGTTCTGTCAGTGAGCATATACTCAAAATGTCTGGGTATAACAATCACTTGATTCAACTGGGAGTTAATCTTCCGGATGATAGCGTCATTGACAGAATTCTTCAATCACTGCCACCAAGCTACAAGAGCTTCGTGATGAACTATAACATGCAAGGGATGGATAAGACGATTCCCGAGCTCTTCGCAATGCTAAAGGCTGCGGAGGTAGAAATCAAAAAGGAGCATCAAGTGTTGATGGTCAATAAGACCACCAGTTTCAAGAAAAAGGGCAAAGGGAAGAAGAAGGGGACCTTCAAGAAGAACAGCAAGCAAGTTGCTGTTCAGGAGAAGAAACCCAAGTCTGGACCTAAGCCTGAGACTGAGTGCTTCTACTGCAAGCAGACTGGTCACTGGAAGCGGAACTGCCCCAAGTATTTGGCGGATAAGAAGGATGGCAAGGTGAACAAAGGTATATGTGATATACATGTTATTGATGCGTACCTTACTAATGCTCGCAGTAGCACCTGGGTATTTGATATTGGTTCTGTTGCTAATATTTGCAACTCAAAGCAGGGGCTACGGATTAAGCGAAGATTGGCTAAGGACGAGGTGACGATGCACGTGGGAAATGGTTCCAAAGTCGATGTGATCGCGGTCGGCACGCTACCTCTACATCTACCTTCGGGATTAGTTTTAGACCTAAATAATTGTTAGTTGGTGCCAGCGTTAAGCATGAACATTATATCTGGATCTTGTTTGATGCAAGACGGTTATTCATTTAAATCAGAGAATAATGGTTGTTCTATTTATATGAGTAATATCTTTTATGGTCATGCACCCTTGAAGAGTGGTCTATTTTTGTTGAATCTCGATAGTGGTGATACACATATTCATAGTATTGAAGCCAAAAGATGCAGAGTTGATAATGATAGTGCAACTTATTTGTGGCACTGCCGTTTAGGTCATATCGGTGTAAAGCGCATGAAGAAACTCCATACTGATACACTTTTGGAACCACTTGATTATGAATCACTTGGTACTTGTGAACCGTGCCTCATGGGCAAGATGACTAAAACGCCGTTCTCCGGAACTATGGAGAGGGCAACAGATTTGTTGGAAATCATACATACAGATGTATGTGGTCCGATGAATGTTGAGGCTCGTGGAGGATATCGTTATTTTCTCACCTTCACAGATGATTTAAGCAGATATGGGTATATCTACTTAATGAAACATAAGTCTGAAACATTTGAAACGTTCAAAGAATTTCAGAGTGAAGTTGAAAATCATCGTAACAAGAAAATAAAGTTTCTACGATCTGATCGTGGAGGAGAATATTTGAGTTATGAGTTTGGTCTTCATTTGAAACAATGCGGAATAGTTTCGCAACTCACGCCACCCGGAACACCACAGCGTAATGGTGTGTCCGAACGTCGTAATCGTACTTTACTAGATATGGTGCGATCTATGATGTCTCTTACTGATTTACCGCTATCGTTTTGGGGTTATGCTTTAGAGACGGCCGCATTCACGTTAAATAGGGCACCATCAAAATCCGTTGAGACGCCGCCTTATGAACTGTGGTTTGGCAAGAAACCAAAGTTGTCGTTTCTTAAAGTTTGGGGCTGCGATGCTTATGTGAAAAAGCTTCAACCTGATAAGCTCGAACCCAAATCGGAGAAATGTGTCTTCATAGAGATACCCAAAGGAGATTGTTGGGTACACCTTCTATCACAGATCCGAAGGCAAGACTTTTGTTGCTAAATTCAGAATTTTTCTGGAGAAGGAGTTTCTCTCGAAAGAAGTGAGTGGGAGGAAAGTAGAACTTGATGAGGTAATTGTACCTGCTCCCTTATTGGAAAGTAGTTCATCGCAGAAACCAGTTTCTGCAACGCCTATACCAATTAGTGAGGAAGTTAATGATGATGATCATGGAACTTCAGATCAAGTTATTACTGAACCTCGTAGGTCAACCAGAGTAAGATCCGCACCAGAGTGGTACGGTAATCCTGTTCTGGAGGTTATGTTACTAGACCATGACGAACCTACGAACTATGAAGAAGCGATGGTGAGCCCAAATTCCGCAAAATGGCTTGAAGCCATGAAATCTGAGATGGGATCCATGTATGAGAACAAAGTGTGGACTTTGGTTGACTTGCCCGATGATCGGCAAGCAATTGAGAATAAATGGATCTTCAAGAAGAAGACTGACGCTGACGGTAATGTTACTGTCTATAAAGCTCGACTTGTTGCAAAAGGTTTTCGACAAGTTCAAGGGATTGACTACGATGAGACCTTCTCACCCGTAGCGATGCTTAAGTCTGTCCGAATCATGTTAGCAATTGCCGCATTTTATGATTATGAAATTTGGCAAATGGATGTCAAAACTGCATTCCTGAATGGATTTCTGGAAGAAGAGTTGTATATGATGCAACCGGAAGGTTTTGTCGATCCAAAGGGAGCTAACAAAGTGTGCAAGCTCCAGCGGTCCATTTATGGACTGGTGCAAGCCTCTCGGAGTTGGAATAAACGCTTTGATAGTGTGATCAAAGCATTTGGTTTTGTACAGACTTTTGGAGAAGCCTGTATTTACAAGAAAGTGAGTGGGAGCTCTATAGCATTTCTGATATTATATGTGGATGACATATTGCTGATTGGAAATGATATAGAATTTCTGGATAGCATAAAGGGATACTTGAATAAGAGTTTTTCAATGAAAGACCTTGGTGAAGCTGCGTATATATTGGGCATCAAGATCTATAGAGATAGATCAAGACGCTTAATTGGACTTTCACAAAGCACATACCTTGAAAAAGTTTTGAAGAAGTTCAAAATGGATCAAGCAAAGAAATGGTTCTTGCGTGTGTTACAAGGTGTGAAGTTGAGTAAGACTCAATGCCCAACCACTGCAGAACATAGAGAGAAGATGAAAGATGTTCCCTATGCTTCAACCATAGGCTCTATCATGTATGCAATGCAGTGTACCAGACCTGATATGTGCCTTGCTATAAGTCTAGCAGGGAGGTACCAAAGTAATCCAGGAGTGGCTCACTGGACAGCGGTCAAGAACATATTGAAATACCTGAAAAGGACTAAGGATATGTTTCTCGTTTATGGAGGTGACAAAGAGCTCATCGTAAATGGTTACGTTGATGCCAGCTTTGACACTGATCCGGACGATTCTAAATCGCAAACCGGATACGTGTTTACATTGAACGGTGGAGCTGTCAGTTGGTGCAGTTCTAAACAAAGCATCGTGGCGGGATCTACTTGTGAAGCGGAATACATAGCTGCTTCGGAAGCGGCAAATGAAGGAGTTCATATCCGATCTAGGTGTCATACCTAGTGCATCAGGTCCAATGAAAATCTTTTGTGACAATACTGGTGCAATTGCCTTGGCGAAGGAATCCAGATTTCACAAGAGAACCAAGCACATCAAGAGACGCTTCAATTCCATCCGGGATTTAGACCAGGTGGGAGACATAGAAATCTGCAAGATACATACGGATCTGAATGTTGCAGACCCGTTGACTAAGCCTCTTTCACGAGCAAAACATGATCAGCACCAAGGCTCCATGGGTGTTAGAATCATTACTGTGTCTAGATTATTGACTCTAGTGCAGGTGGGAGACTGAAGGAAATATGCCCTAGAGACAATAATAAAGTTATTATTTATTTCCTTATATCATGATAAATGTTTATTATTCATGCTAGAATTGTATTAACCGGAAACATAATACATGTGTGAATACATAGACAAACAGAGTGTCACTAGTATGCCTCTACTTGACTAGCTCGTTGATCAAAGATGGTTAAGTTTCCTAGCCATTGACATGGGTTGTCATTTGATTAACGGGATCACATCATTAGGAGAATGATGTGATTGACTTGACCCATTCCGTTAGCTTAGCACTCGATCGTTTAGTATATTGCTATTGCTTTCTTCATGACTTATACATGTTCCTATGACTATGAGATTATGCAACTCCCGTTTACCGGAGGAACACTTTGTGTGCTACCAAACGTCACAACGTAACTGGGTGATTATAAAGGTGCTCTACAGGTGTCTCCGAAGGTACTTGTTGGGTTGGCGTATTTCGAGATTAGGATTTGTCACTCCGATTGTCGGAGAGGTATCTCTGGGCCCTCTCGGTAATGCACATCACTTAAGCCTTGCAAGCATTGCAAATAATGAGTTTGTTGCGGGATGATGTATTACGAAACGAGTAAAGAGACTTGCCGGTAACGAGATTGAACTAGGTATTGAGATACCGACGATCGAATCTCGGGCAAGTAACATACCGATGACAAAGGGAACAACGTATGTTGTTATGCGGTCTGACCGATAAAGATCTTCGTAGAATATGTGGGAGCCAATATGAGCATCCAGGTTCCGCTATTGGTTATTGACCGGAGACGTGTCTCGGTCATGTCTACATAGTTCTCGAACCCGTAGGGTCCGCATGCTTAAAGTTTCGATGACAGTTATAGTATGAGTTTATATGTTTTGATGTACCGAAGGTTGTTCAGAGTCCCGGATGTGATCACGGACATGACGAGGAGTCTCGAAATGGTCGAGACATGAAGATTGATATATTGGAAGCCTATATTTGGATATCGGAAGTGTTCTAGGTGAAATCGGGATTTGACCGGAGTACCGGGAGGTTACCGGACCCCCCCCCCCCCGGGGGGGGCTTAATGGGCCATAGTGGGCCTTAGTGGAAGAGAGGAGAGGCAGCCAGGGCAGGGCCGCGCGCCCCTCCCCCCTAGTCCGAATAGGACAAGGAGATGGGGGGCGGCGCCCCCCCTTTCCTTCCTCTCTCCCTCCTCTTTCCCCCTCCACTCCTAGTCCAACAAGGAAAAAAGAGGGAGTCCTACTCCCGGTGGGAGTAGGACTCCTCCTGGCGCGCCCCTTCTAGCCGGCCGCACCTCTCCCCCTTGCTACTTTATATACGGGGGCAGGGGGGCACCCTAGAGACACAAAAATTGATCGTTTGATCTTTTAGCCATGTGCGGTGCCCCCTCCACCATAGTCCACCTCGATAATACTGTAGCGGTGCTTAGGGGAAGCCCTGCGTCGGTAGAACATCATCATCGTCACCACGCCGTCGTGCTGACGAAACTCTCCCTCAACACTCGGCTGGATCGAAGTTCGAGGGACGTCATCGGGCTGAACGTGTGCTGAACTCGGAGGTGCCATGCGTTCGGTACTTGATCGGTCGGACCGTGAAGACGTACGACTACATCAACCGCGTTGTGCTAACGCTTCCGCTTTCGGTCTACGAGGGTACGTGGACAACACTCTCCCCTCTCGTTGCTATGCATCACATGATCTTGCGTGTGCGTAGGAATTTTTTTGAAATTACTACGTTCCCCAACAGTGGGGTGGAGCATGAATCTAGGACGTGGTTCAATGAGGAAAGGAGGGAGGGAAAGTAGTATAGACTGGCTATCCAGCAGCTTTGTTGGTTGAAAAGGGGAAAGGGGGTAACCCAGTACACACATCTGTAAGGAACCAATCTCTTTGTTGAAAAAGGAAAGAAACTGGGGGGTCGGGTAGTTTGTGCAGGACTAGATTTGCCGCCCTCGGATAGGAAAAAGGTTCAAAGAGAACAAATATGGGACCAACACAGATATGCTGCTTGGCAACATACTCTTCATCACCCATTCATACGCGTGGACGCACATGGTGCTGGCATGTCCCATGTCCCATGTCCCATACAACTATTTTGCTGTTGTTAATCTAAGAACACCGCTGGAAAATTAAAGCAATGCCACTGTTAAAAGTAAATTACATTTTTAACGAATGTTGTTTTAAGATAATGTCTCAGTTAATATGAATCAATGCAACCGTTTTAGAAATGCTACTGTCCTACTTTGTTTTCCATCAAGATAAGTTAGATGCTTCTTTTTGTCGTCGTATGTTTCATCCTCCTTTATCAGCCAGTGATTGTTTCCTTTTTTGCCTCTGTTAAAACAGGGATATCTATTCAACTTGTTGCTATAGCGAACTTAAATGTCACACCGGCAACTTTGCTTGATTTTAGTGGAACTGCACAAAATGAGATTGGATTTCCTATTCGTGTTGGTAGATTCGTATTTTATCTTGTCCGCCTCATGAAAAGTCGGTACAGGCCTTCATCCACATGATTGTGCAGTGTGCTTTGAGACGTTGTGCTACTTGTATTGGTATTGTTTTAAATAAATGTTGAATTGAAGCTATTGTATTGCTGTCTTTTCCCATTAGGTAGTGAACAAAAATGGGACCAACCCAGACATGATGTTTGTTGCTTTATTACAACAAACTCTGCATCACCCCCTTTATAAGTAGATGGAAGCACATGGTGTTGTTGCGTCCACTCTCCCCTGGAACTGTTTATGCTTATTGTTAATCTAATGCCGCTGGTAAAATTAAGCAATCCCACTCTCAGAATTAACTACTGAATCTTAGTTCAAAACTGCAACACTTGTTAGGGATCGGCGGGAGTACCATTTCTATTAGGGATCAGCCAGAGTACATGTTTAAGAAATGTATTGTTGAGATAATGTCTCTGTCATTATATATCAGTTACAGTGTTTTACAAATGGTACTATCCTACTTTGTAGTTCTTTCTACATGTTTAACCAAGGTATTGTTAAGATAATGTCTCTGTTAATATGAATCAGTCTCATTGTTTTAGGAATGGTACTTTTCTGCTTTGTCGTTCTTTATACATGTTGAAAGAAGCCATTGTTAAGATAATGTCTCAGTTAATATGAATGAATCACACTGATTGAGAATTGCTACTCTCCTGCTCTATTTCCCATTAAGATAAGGTAGATCAGTAGATGTTTTTCTTCTGGGAGTATAAGTCATCAACCGTTATTTCTCAGTAATTGTTTCCCTTATACCTATTGTTGCATACAGGGATATCAAAACTTTTGCTCGGTTTTATTTTGACTTTGATTTTAGTTGAACTGCACAAAAGGAGCCAATGTGTTTAAGGCAAACTGTTGCATTAGTGGGTCTAGTTGGTCTTTCCACTTTGCAGAAAGAAGCAGTCATTGTTTGCGCTACATTATAGAAGGAATGATCGAGAAGCTTTAGAGTATTGTAGACGATGGTGACATGACTAGTCTGCAGACCAAGGAAAATTCAAGTCAACAGCACATGGGGTGCAAAATTCACTCCACAAGGAAAGGTATGACCAAGTCATTCGTCGACGTGACGTACTGCAAAATGGACTTGTGTTCGACCACGTACGGTCGAAACAGGGTCCTATTGATCAGGAGGGGTGTGGCGTACCGCAAAACGGAGGAAACAGACTTGTGTTGTGATACGTCTCCGTCGTATCTATAATTTTTGATTGTTCCATGCCAATATTATTCAACTTTCATACACTTTTTGGCAACTTTTTATACTAATTTTGGGACTAACATATTGATCCAGTGCCCAGTGCCAGTTCCTGTCTGTTGCATGTTTTATGTTTCGCAGAATATCCATATCAAACGGAGTCCAAACGGGATAAAAATGGACGGAGCTTATTTTTGGAATATTTGGAAAATCTGGGAGAAAGATCAACGCGAGACGGTGCCCGAGGTGGCCACGAGGCAGGGGGCGCGCCTGCCCCCCTGGGCGCGCCCCTGACCCTCGTGGGCCACTCATAAGGTGGTTGATGCCCTTCTTCGGCCGCAAGAAAGCTAATTTTTGGAAAAAGATCTGGGCGAAAGATTCAACCCAATCGGAGTTACGGATCTCCGAATATAAAGGAAACGGTGAAAGGGCAGCAGAGAGAGCGCAGAAACAGAGAGAGACAGAGAGACAGATCCAATCTCGGAGGGGCTCTCGCCCCTCCCACGCCATGAAGACCATGGACCAGAGGGGAAACCCTTCTCCCATCTAGGGAGAAGGTCAAGGAAGAAGAAGAAGAAGGAGGGGGGCTCTCTCCCCCTCGCTTTCGGTGGTGCCGGAACGCCGCCGGGGGCCATCATCATCACCGCGATCTTCACCAACACCTCTGCCATCTTCACCAACATCTCCATCACCTTCCCCCCTCTATCTACAGCGGTCCACTCTCCCGCAACCTGATGTACCCTCTACTTGAACATGGTGCTTTATGCTTCATATTATTATCCAATGATGTGTTGCCATCCTATGATGTCTGAGTAGATTTCCGTTGTCCTATCGGTGGTTGATGAATTGCTATGATTGATTTAATTTGCTTGTGGTTATGTTGCTGTCCTTTGGTGCCCATCATATGAGTGCGCGCGTGGATCACACCATAGGGTTAGTTGTATGTTGATCGGACTATGTATTGGAGGGCAAGAGTGACAGAAGCTTCAACCTAGCATAGAAATTGATGCATACGGGATTGAAGGGGGACCGATATATCTTAATGCTATGGTTGGGTTTTACCTTAATGAACGTTAGTAGTTGCGGACGCTTGCTAATAGTTCCAATCATAAGTGCATAGAATTCCAAGTCAGGGATGACATGCTAGCAGTGGCCTCTCCCACATAAAACTTGCTATCGGTCTAGTAAAGTAGTCAATTGCTTAGGGACAATTTCGCAACTCCTATCACTACTTTTCCACACTCGCTATATTTATTTTATTGTGTTTTTATCTAAACAGCCCTACCTTTTATTTACGTGCTCTTTATTATCTTGCAAACCTATCATGTTATGCCTACAAAGTACTTCTAGTTTTATACTTGTTCTAGGTAAAGCGAACATTAAGCGTGCGTAGAGTTGTATCGATGGTCGATAGAACTTGAGGGAATATTTGTTCTACCTTTAGCTCCTCGTTGGGTTCGACACTCTTACTTATCGAAAGAGGCTACAATTGATCCCCTATACTTGTGGGTTATCATGTTGGAGCACCTATGGTCGAAACGGGGTCCTATTCATCGGGAGGGGTGTGGCGTACCGCAAAACGGACTTCTCTTCAACCTCCTACGGTCAAAACGGGGGTCCTGTTCATTGGGAGGGGTGTGGCGTACTGCAAAACGGGACTCCACGGGCTACTGTTCATCCACCGTCGACTTCCTCCAGCCTCCACCTGCTACTGTTCATCCACCCTCGACTTCCTCCAACCTCCACCAGCTACTGTTCATCCACGGGGTCCTATTCATCCAGCCTCCACCGGCTACTGTTCTCCAGCCCTCCACGGGTTCCTGTTCATCCAGCCTCCATGGGGTCCTGTTCAACCAACCCTACATGGGGTCCTGTTCAACCAACCCTACGCGGGGTCCTGTTCAACCAGCCCTCCACGGGGTCCCTCCACCGGCTACTGTTCATCCACCCCCACCTCCTCGATCGGGGTCCTGTTCATCCAGCGGCAACGGCCTCTACTACCACAGGGTCCTGTTCATCCAACCCCCATCAGGAACTGTTCATCCAACCCCCACCGGGAACTGTTCATCAAGAGGCAGCTTCGATCGGCCTCAGTTAGCAGCAGTAGTGAAGGAATCACTCGGGTTCAGTTAACAACAAGGGATTGATCGGGGTTCAGTAACGTAGCTAGTGCAATCGCTCGGGTTCAGTTAGAACCCAACGCCTCGCTCGGGTTCAGTTAGAGCGCAACACCTCGCACACACGCGCGTAGGTGTACGAGAGAAACGCACAAAGCTCCATGCATCGCTCGGCCCCGACCACCCACCATAACCGGGAACTCCCCGAAATTTTCCTCACCCTCGCTTCTACCATGATTTTTTTCCGTCATGGACGGCCCAAAGAATGTCATGCAGGTGCGTCTCCGGCCCACCCAGGACGAAAAGCCCATTTTCTGTCATGATTTTTTGTCATAGAAGTAGGAGCCCACCACATTGATACGTCCATTTTGCATCATGTTTTCTTACTGTTATTTATAATGTTTTTGTCCATAATAATGCTTTTTGGAGTAATTCTAATACCTTTTCTCTCATAATTTGCAAGGAACACACCAAGAGAGAGAATTCTGGCAGCTGGAAATCTAGACCTGGAAAAGCTAAGTTAGGCCACCTATTCTACACAACTCCAAACAAGCTGAAACTTCACAAAGATTTTTTATGGAATATTTAAGAAATATTGGAGCCAATAACCACCAGAGGGGGGCCACTAGGTGGGCACAACCCACCTGGGCGCGCCAGGCCCCCCGGGCGCGCCCTGGTGAGTTGTGGCCTCCTCGGCCCACCTCCGGTGCCCATCTTCTGGTATATAGGTCATTTTGACATAGAAAAAAAATAAGGAGGAGCCTTTCAGCACGGAGCGCCGCCGTCTTGAGGTGGAACTTGGGCAGGAGCACTTTTGCCCTCCGGCGGAGTGATTCCGTCGGGGGAACTTCCCTCCGAAGGGGGAAATCATCGTCATCATCATCACCAACAACTCTCACATCTTGGAGAGGGCAATCTCCATCAACATCTTCAATAGCACCATCTCATCTCAAACCCTAGTTCATCTCTTGTGTTCAATCTTATTACCGGAACTATAGATTGGTGCTTGTGGGTGACTAGTAGTGTTGATTACATCTTGTAGTTGATTACTATATTGTTTATTTGGTGGAAGATTATATGTTCAGATCCATTATGCTATTTAATACTCCTCTGATCATGAACATGTTTATCATTTGTGAGTAGTTACTTTTGTTCTTGAGGTCACGGGAGAAATCATGTTGCAAGTAATCATGTGAACTTGATATGTGTTCGATATTTTGATAGTATGTATGTTGTGATTCCCTTAGTGGTGTCATGTGAACATCGACTACATGACACTTCACCATATTTGGGCCTAAGGGAATGCATTGTGGACTAGCAATTAGATGGTGGGTTGCGAGAGTGACAGAAGCTTAAACCCCAGTTTATGCGCTATTTCGTAAGGGACCGATTGGATCCAAGAGTTTAATGCTATTGTTAGAATTTATTCTAAATACTTTTCTCATAGTTGCGGATGCTTGCGGGAGGGTTAATCATAAGTAGGAGGTTTGTTCAAGTAAGAACAGCACCTAAGCGCCGGTCCACCCACATATCAAATTATCAAAGTAGCGAACACAAATCAAACCAACATGATGAAAGTGACTAGATGAAATTCCCGTGTACCCTCAAGAACGCTTTGCTTATCATAAGAGACCGTTCTGGCCTATCCTTTGCCTCAAAAGGATTGAGCTACCTTGCTGCACTTTTGTTACTACTATCTTTACTTGCTCGTTACAAATTACCTTGCAATCAAACTACTCCGCTACTTACAATTTCAGCACTTGCAGACATTACCTTACTGAAAACTACTTGTCATTTCCTTCTGCTCCACGTTGGGTTCGACACTCTTACTTATCGAAAAGAGCTACAATTGATCCCCTATACTTGTGGGTCATCAAGGCTATTTTCTGGCACCGTTGCCGGGGAGTGAAGCGCCTTTGGTAAGTGGAATTTGGTAAGGAAACATTTATATAGTGTGCTGAAATTTATTGTCACTTGTTACTATGGAAAACAATCCTTTGAGGGGTTTGTTCGGGGTATCTTCACCTCGTCCGGAACCAAAATTAGCTACCCCTCAACCTACTGCACCTACTAAAAATATTGAATATGAAATTCCTTCGGGTATGATAGAACAACTGCTAGCTAATCCTTATGCAGGATACGGAACTGAACATCCTGATATGCACTTGATATATGTGGAACAAATTTGTGGATTGTTTAAGCTTGCAGGTTTACCCAGGGATGAAGTTATGAAAAAGCCTTTTCCCTTTATCTTTTAAGGGAAAAGCATTGGCATGGTATAGGCTATGCGATGATATTGGATCATGGAATTGGAATCGTTTGAAATTGGAGTTCCACCAAAAAAATTATCCTACGCATATAGTTCATCGTGATCGGAATTATATATATAATTTTTGGCCTTGTGAAGGAGAAAGTATCGCTCTAGCTTGGGGGAGGCTTAACTCAATGTTATATTGATGCCCCAATCATGAGCTCTCAAGATAAATTATTATCCAGAATTTTTATGCTCGGCTTTCTCGTAATGATAAAACCATGCTTGATACTTCTTGTGATGGTTCTTTTATGAAGAAGACTATTGAATTCCGGTGGGATCTTTTGGAAAGAATTAAATGCAACTCTGAAGATTGGGAACTCGACGAAGGAAAAGAGTCAGCTATTAAACTTAAGTATGACTGTGTTAAATCTTTTATGGATACCGATGCTTTTCAAAAGTTTAGCACTAAATATGGACTTGACTCTGAGATAGTAGCCTCCTTTTGTGAATCATTTGCTACTCATATTGAACTCCCTAAAGAGAAGTGGTTTAAATATCACCCACCCATTAAAGAAGAAATAAAGAACCGGTACCAATTAAAGAAGAAACTATACTTTATAATGTTGATCCAGTTGTTCCTTCTGCTTATATTGAAAAACCACCTTTTCCTGTTAGGATAAAGGAACATGCTAAAGTTTCAACTGTGGTTAACAAAAGCTATATTAGAACACCTAAACCTGATGAACAAATTAAAGTAGAACCTAGCATTGCTATGGTTAAAGATCTCTTGGAAGAAGATATGGATGGGATGTTATTTACTTCTGTGAAGAAGCTGCTAGAATTGCTAAACCTGATAGAAAAGATAAACATAGACCTGTTGTCGGCATGCCTGTTATTTCAGTTAAAATAGGAGATCACTGTTATCATAGTTTATGTGACATGGGTGCTAGTGTGAGTGCTATTCCTTACACCTTATATCAAGAAATTATGAAAGACATAGCACCTGCAGAGTTAGAAGACATAGATGTTACTATTAAACTTGCTAATAGAGACACCATATCACCTTTTGGGATTGTTAGAGATGTTGAAGTCTTGTGTGGTAAACTAAAATACCCTACTGATTTTCTTGTTCTTGGTTCCCCACAAGATGACTTTTGTCCCATTATTTTTGGTAGACCTTTCTTGAACACAGTTAATGCTAAGATTGATTGTAAGAAACAAACTTTTGGTGTTAGCTTTGGTGATGAGTCTCATGAGTTTAATTTTTCCAAGTTTAGTAGAAATCATCATGAAAAAGAAATGCCTAGTAAGGATGAATTAATTAGTCTTGCTTCTATTGCTGTACCACCTACTGATCCTTTAGAACAATATCTGCTAGACCATGAAAATGATTTACATATGCATGGAAGAAATGAAATAGATAAGATTTTCTTTGAATAACGTCCTCTACTTAAACACAATTTGCCTATTGAAACTCTAGGAGGTCCTCCTCCATCTAAAGGCGATCCTATGTTTGAATTAAAACAATTTCCAGACACTTTGAAATATGCTTATCTTGATCAAAAGAAGATATATCCTGTTATTATCCGTGTTAACCTTTCAGAACATGAAGAAGAAAGATTATTGAAAGTTCTAAGGAAGCACCGAGCTGCTATTGGATATAATCTTGATGATTTAAAGGGCATTAGTCCCACTCTATGTCAGCACAAAATTAATATGGAACCTGATGCTAAACCCGTTGTTGATCATCAACGTCGGTTAAATCCGAAGATGAAAGAAGTGGTAAGAATGGAAATATTAAAACTTCTGGAAGCAGGTATAATCTATCCCATAGTTGATAGTAGATGGGTAAGTCCTATTCATTGTGTCCCGAAGAAAGGAGGTATTACTGTTGTTCCTAATGATAAGAATGAACTTATTCCACAAAGAATTGTTACAGGCTATAGAATGGTAATTGATTTTAGAAAATTAAACAAAGCAACTAGAAAAGATCATTACCCTTTTCCTTTTATTGATCAAATGCTTGATAGATTATCTAAGCACACACACTTTTGCTTCCTTGATGGATATTCTAGTTTTTCACAAATACCTGTTTCTCAACCTGATCAAGAAAAGACCATTTTAACTTGTCCCTTTGGAACTTATGCTTATAGACGTATGACTTTTGGTTTATGTAATGCACCAGCTACCTTTTAAAGATGTATGACTGCTATATTCTCTGACTTTTGTGAAAAGATTGTTGAGGTTTTCATGGATGACTTTTCTGTTTATGTGAAGACTTTTGATGATTGTTTAAGCAATCTTGAGCGAGTTTTGCAGAGATGTGAACAAACAAATCTTGTCTTGAATTGGGAGAAGTGCCACTTTATGGTTAATGAAGGCATTGTCTTGGGTCATAAAATTTCTGAAAGAGGTATTGAAGTGGACCAAGCTAAGGTTGATGCCATTGAGAAAATGCCATGTCCTAAGGACATCGAAGGTATTCATAGTTTCCTAGGTCATGCTGGTTTCTATAGAAGATTTATCAAAGACTTTTCTAAAATTTCTAGGCCTCTTACTAATCTTTTGCAAAAGGATATTCCTTTTGTTTTTGATTGTTTAGAAGCCTTTGAAACACTCAAGAAAGCCTTAATATATGCACCTATTGTTCAACCACCTGCTTGGAACTTGCCTTTTGAAATTATGTGTGATGCTAGTAATTATGTTGTTGGTTCTGTTCTAGGACAAAGAGTTGATAAGAAATTGAATGTTATTCATTATGCTAGTAAAACTCTAGACAGTGCTCAAAGAAATTATGCTACTACTGAAAAAGAATTCTTAGAAGTGGTGTTTGCTTATGATAAATTCAGACCTTATATTGTTGATTCCAAAGTAACTGTTCACACAAACCATGCTGCTATTAAATATCTTATGGAAAAGAAAGATGCTAAACCTAGACTTATTTGATGGGTTCTCTTGTTACAAGAATTTGATTTTACATATCATTGATAGAAAAGGAGCTGAGAACCCCATAGCTGATAACTTGTCTAGGCTTGAAAATGTGCTTGATGACCCACTACCTATTGATGATAGTTTTCCTGATGAGCAATTAGCTGCAATAAATGTTTCTCATAGTACTCCTTGGTATGCTGACTATGCTAATTACATTGTTGCTAGATATTTACCACCTAGCTTTACTTACCAACAAAAGAAAAAATTCTTCTATGATTTAAGACATTACTTTTGGGATGACCCACATCTTTATTAAGGAGTAGATGGTATTATTAGACGTTGTGTACCTGAGCATGAACATGGACAAATCCTACGGAAATGTCACTCCGAGGTTTATGGAGGGCATCATGCTAGAGATAGAACTGCTCACAAGGTATTGCAATCTGGATTTTATTGGCCTACTCTCTTCAAGGATGCCCGTAAGTTTGTCTCATCTTGTTATGAATGTCAAAGAATAGGTAATATTGGTAAGCGTCAAGAAATGCCTATGAATTATTCACTTGCTGTTGAACCATTTGATGTTTGGGGATTTGATTACATGGGACCTTTTCCTTCCTCTAATGGGTATACACATATTTTGGTTGCTGTTGATTATGTTACTAAATGGGTAGAAGCTATTCCAACCAGTAGTGCTGATCACAACACCTCTATTAAAATGCTTAAGGAAGTTATTTTCCCAAGGTTTGGAGTCCCTAGATATTTAATGACTGATGGTGGTTCACACTGTATTCATGGTGCTTTCCGTAAAATGCTTGCCAAGTATGATGTTAACCATAGAATTGCATCACCTTATCATCCTCAATCTAGTGGTCAAGTTGAACTTAGCAATAGATAAATAAATTAATTTTGCAAAAGACTGTCAATAGGTCCAGGAAGAATTGGTCTAAGAAATTAGATGATGCACTTTGGGCTTATAGAACAGCATATAAAAATCCTATGGGTATGTATCCTTATAAATTGGTTTATGGAAAAGCTTGTCATTTGTCTCTTGCATTAGAACATAAAGCATATTGGGCAGTTAAAGAGCTCAACTATGATTTCAAACTTGTTGGTGAAAAGAGGTTATTTGATATTAGCTCATTAGTGATAACCCACAAGTATAGGGGATCGCAACAGTTTTCGAGGGTAGAGTATTCAACCCAAATTTATTGATTTGACACAAGGGGAGCCAAAGAATATTCTCAAGTATTAGCAGTTGAGTTGTCAATTCAACCACACCTGTAAGACTTAATATGCAGCAAAGTATTTAGTAGCAAAATAGCATGGAAGTAACGGCAACAATGGCAAAAGTAACAGTAGCAGCTTTGTAGTAATTGTAACAGTGGCAACGGAAAAGTAACTAAGCAAAGATCAATATGTGAAAAGCTCGTAGGCATTGGATCAGTGATGGATAATTATGTCATATGCGATTCCTCATGTAACAGTTATAACATAGGGTGACACAGAACTAGCTCCAGTTCATCAATGTAATGTAGGCATGTATTCCGAATATAGTCATACGTGCTTATGGAAAAGAACTTGCATGACATCTTTTGTCCTACCCTCCCGAGGCAGCGGGGTCCTATTGGAAACTAAGGGATATTAAGGCCTCCTTTTAATAGAGTACCGGACCAAAGCATTAACACTTGTGAATATATGAACTCCTCAAACTACAGTCACCACCGGGAGTGGTCCCAATTATTGTCACTTCGGGGTTGCCGGATCATAACACATAGTAGGTGACTAATGACTTGCAAGATAGGATCAAGAACTCACATATATTCATGAAAACATAATAGGATCAGATCTGAATTCATGGCACTCGGGCCCTAGTGACAAGCATTAAGCATAGCAAAGTCATAGCAACATCAATCTCAGAACATAATGGATACTAGGGATCAAACCCTAACAAAACTACCTCGATTACATGATAAATCTCATCCAACCCATCACCATCTAGCAAGCTGATGAAGGAAGGTTGATGATGACGACGGCGACGGATTCCCCTCTCCGGAGCCCCGAACGGACTCCAGATCTGCCCTCCCGAGAGAGATTAGGGCTTGGCGGCGGCTCCGTATCGTAAAACGCGATGAATCCTTCTCTCTGATTATTTTCTCCCCGAACGTGAATATATGGAGTTGGAGTTGAGGTCGGTGGAGCCTCAGGGGGCCCACGACACAGGGGGGCACGCCCCCACCCTTGTGGACAGGGTGTGGGCCCCCTGGTCTTGATTCTTTCACCAGTATTTTTTATAAATTCCAAAAATATTCTCTGTGAAGTTTCAGGTCATTCCGAGAACTTTTATTTCTGCACAAAAATAACACCATGGCAATTCTGTTGAAAACAGCATCAGTCCGGGTTAGTTCCATTCAAATCATGCAAGTTAGAGTCCAAAATAAGGGCAAAAGTGTTTGGAAAAGTAGATACGATGGAGACGTATCAACTCACCCAAGCTTAAACCTTTGCTTGTCCTCAAGCAATTCAGTTGATAAACTGAAAGTGATAAAGAAAAACTTTTACAAACTCTGTTTGCTGTTTGCTCTTGTTGTTGTAAATATGTAAAGCCAGCATTCAAGTTTTCAGCAAAGATTATAAACTAACCATATTCACAATAACACTTAGGTCTCATGTTTACTCATATCAATGGCATAATCAACTAGCGAGCAATAATAATAAATCTCGGATGACAACACTTTTTCAAAACAATCATAATATGATATAACAAGATGGTATCTCGCTAGCCCTTTCTGAGACAGCAAAACATAAATGCAAAGCACCTCTGAAGATCAAGGACTGACTAGACATTGTAATTCATGGTAAAAGAGATCCACTCATAGTCATACTCAATATAAATTAATAGTAATGGATGCAAATGACAGCGGTGCTCTCCAGCTGGTGCTTTTTAATAAGAGGGTGATGACTCAACATAAAAGTAAATAGATAAGCCCTTCGCAGAGGGAAGCAGGGATTTGTAGAGGTGCCAGAGCTCGATTTTGAAATAGAGATAAATAATATTTTGAGTGGCATACTTTCATTGTCAACATAACAACCGAGAGATCTTGATATCTTCCATGCTACACACATTATAGGCGGTTCCCAAGCAGAATGGTAAAGTTTATACTCCCCCACCACCAACAAGCATCAATCCATGGCTTGCCCGAAACAACGGGTACCTCCAACTAACAACAGTCCTGGGGGAGTTTTGTTTGCAATTAATTTGATTTGGTTTAAGCATGGGACTGGGCATCCCGGTGACCAGCCATTTTCTCGTGAGTGAGGAGCGGAGTCCACTCCTCTTGAGAATAACCCGCCTAGCATGGAAGATACAGACAGCCCTAGTTGATACATGAGCTATTCGAGCATACAAAACAGAATTTCATTTGAAGGTTTAGAGTTTGGCACAAACAAATTTACTTGGAACGGCAGGTAGATACCGCATATAGGAAGGTACGATGGACTCATATGGAATAACTTTGGGGTTTATGGAAGTGGATGCACAAGCAGTATTCCCGCTTAGTACAAGTGAAGGCTAGAAAAAGACTGGGAAGCGACCAACTAGAGAGCGACAACAGTCATGAACATGCATTAAAATTAATCAACACTGAGTGCAAGCATGAGTAGGATATAATTCACCTTGAACATAAATATCGTGGAGGCTATGTTGATTTTGTTTCAACTACATGTGTGAACATGTGCCAAGTCAAGCCACTCGAATCGTTCAAAGGAGGATACCACCTTATCATACCACATCACAACCATTTTAATAGCATGTTGGCACGCAAGGTAAACCATTATAAACTCCTAGCTAATTAAGCATGGCATAAGAAACAATAATCTCTAATTGTCATTGCAAACATGTTTCATGCATAATAGCCTGAATCAGGAACGATGAACTAATCATATTTACAAAAACAAGATAGCTCGAGTTCATACCAGCTTCTCTCATCCCAATCAGTCCATCATATATCGTCATTATTGCCTTTCACTTGTACGACCGAACGGTGTGGATAATAATAATAGTGCACGTGCATTGGACTAAGCTGGAATCTGCAAGCATTTAATACACAGGAGAAGACAAGGTAATATGGGCTCTTTGTTAAATCAACAATAATGCATATGAGAGCCACTCAACATTTTCATCATGGTCTTCTCCTCTCGACCCCCAAAGAAAAGAAATAAAACTATTTACACGGGAAAACTCCCAACAAGCAAAAGAAGAACGAGAAATCTTTTTGGATTTTCTTTTAGTTATTACTACTACAAGCATGGGAAGTAAACTAGCTAAAAGCTACAACTAATTTTTTTTGTTTTTCTTAAGGTTTTTCAAAACACAAGAATAAGACTTAAAAAGAAAATAAACTAGCATGGATAGTACAATGAAAAAGTATGAGCACCGACAGCTGGCATGAGTGTGTGAACATGAATGTAACGTCGGTGAGAAATACGTACTCCCCCAAGCTTAGGCCTTTGGCCTAAGTTGGTCTATGCCCATGGATCAAAGTGGTCCTCTCCAGTGTACCGAGGAGGATCCTCGGGATGCCACTGGTTAGCGAGCTCCTCCGGATCCCACTGATAAATAGACTGCCGATAAGGGTCAAGTGGTGGCTCCGGCTCAGCCTCTGGAGCAGGTGTCACGCTCAAGTATGCATGAACGGCCTCTGGCAGAATGAGGTACGTGCCTGAAAATATGTTAAACAAATAGGGCGCAGGCAAGGTAATAATCTCACAATAATTTTTATGTAATATCAATTTATACTTAAGCATCTTCTTCTTATCTTTAACAATAAAATCATGTGCTACCATACTCTTATAATCTAGAAAAATAGGAGGCAACAACTTTTCCTCTTTCTCATAATGCCTAATAGGTATGTTAAAGTGTGCAGCAAGGCGCGAAGCAAAGATGCCTCCAAAGACGGGACCCTTTGTACGGTTCAGATTTAACCATTTAGCAACAATAGCGCCTAAACTGAAAGTAGTATCATGAAACAAGGCATGGCGCAAAATAAAAATATCAGGGGCACTAAGGTTTCCACTGTTCCCACGACCAATTAAGCATCTACTAGCAAATATTGCAAAGTAACGCAGAACAGGAAAATGTATGCTAGTGATTCTTGCATCAGAAACTTTCCTCGTTTCCCCTACAGCAATCATATCAATAAGCCCTTCCACATCATTACGATGTGGTTCCTCTATGCTGCCCGCAAAGGGTAACTTGCAAACCACACAAAAATCATAAAGTGACATCTCCTTAAACTCATCATATAAATAAAAATCCACCAAAAGTGGCGATCTCCTAGCATGGAAATGAAAATTTTGCACGAAAATATTAGTGAGGAGGAGATATTGTTCGCGCTGGTCGCGGAGGAAGTTGACGAGGCCCGCATTCTCAGCCAAATAATAAAAATCATCATGAATCCCGGCTGCTCTCAAGAATTCATCACAAGGCCATTCACACGAACGAACTTCCGCGGTGCAAGGAAGATTATATTTGGGCTTCTTATTCTCTTCACTTTGCTTATCCTTCGAGCTTCGGCTCGAAGAGCCCCTCAATAATCTCTTCATCATTCTCAAAGAACAATCCCCCAAAGTAGTTTTGTGAATGGAGCTTTGAGCAAGGAGATCAAAAATCGTAGCAAAACGAGCAAGAACACGGGTTTGAGCTGGTGGATGATTTTTTCTGGAGGAAGACGGAGTGTGTGGGTGCAGGAATAAGTGGAGGGGGGCCACGAGGGGCCCACAAGGCAGGGGGCACGCCCAGGGGGGTGGGTGCACCCTGCACCCTCGTGGCCAGGTGGCTACCCCCTCTGGTGTGTTCTTAGAGCCAATAATTCTTAAATATTCTAGAAAAAATCATATTTCAATTTCAGGGCATTTGGAGAACTTCTATTTTTGGGGTATTTTTATTGCACGGATAATTCAGAAAACAGACAGAAAATACTATTTTAACTTTAATTAATCTAAATAACAGAAAGTAGAAGGAGGATACAGAGAGTTGTACTTTCTAACTTCGTCCATCTCATGCTCATCAAAAGGAATCCACTAACAAGGTTGATCAAGTCTTGTTAACAAACTCATTCCGAATCGCATGAAACCGGAGAATTTTCGAATAGCACTAAGTTACCTCAATGGGGATATGCACGTCCCCAATAATAAGAATATCGTATTTCTTCTTGACAGTAGGAAGAGGAAATTCAAAACCTCCAATAATAATCGTTGGAATTTTTCCAATAGAATTGATATTGTGGACTTGAGGTTGTTTCCTTGGAAAGTGTACCGTATGCTCATTACCATTAACATGAAAAGTGACATTGCCTTTGTTGCAATCAATAACAGCCCCTGAAGTATTCAAAAAGGGTCTACCAAGAATAATAGACATACTATCATCCTCGGGAATATCAAGAATAACAAAGTCCGTTAAAATAGTAACGTTTGCAACCACAACAGGCACATCCTCACAAATACCGACAGGTATAGCAGTTGATTTATCGGCCATTTGCAAAGATATTTCAGTAGGTGTCAACTTATTCAAATCAAGTCTACGATATAAAGAGAGAGGCATAACACTAACACCGGCTCCAAGATCACATAAAGTAGTTCTAACATAGTTTCTTTTAATGGAGCATGGTATAGTCGGTACTCCTGGATCTCCAAGTTTCTTAGGTATTCCACCTTTAAAAGTATAATTGGCAAGCATGGTGGAAATTTCAGCTTCCGGTATCTTTCTTTTATTTGTAACAATATCTTTCATGTACTTAGCATAAGGATTCATTTTAAGCATATCAGTCAAACGCATACATAAAAAGATAGGTCTAATCATTTCAGCAAAGCGCTCAAAATCCTCATCATCCTTTTTCTTGGATGGTTTAGGAGGAAAAGGCATGGGTTTCTGAACCCATGGTTCTCTTTCTTTACCGTGCTTCCTAGCAACAAAGTCTCTCTTATCATAACGTTGATTCTTTGATTGTGGGTTATCAAGATCAATAGCAGGTTCAATCTCTACATCATTATTATTGCTAGGTTGAGCATCAGCATGAACATCATCATTAATACTATCACTAGGTTCATGTTCATCACCAGATTGTGTTTCAGCATTAGAAATAGAAATATCATTGGGATTCTCAGGTGTGTCAACAACAGGTTCACTAGAAGCATGCAAAGTCCTATCATTTTTCTTTTTCTTCTTTTTAGAAGGACTAGGTGCATCAACATTAGTTCTCTGAGAATCTTGCCAAATTCTCTTAGGGTGGCCTTCAGGATACAAAGGTTCCTGAGTCATTTTACCCCCTCTAGTCATAACTCTAGCAGCATTATCATTATTCTTATTATTCAATTCATTGAGCAAATCCTTTTGAGCTTTAAGCACTTGTTCTACTTGAGTGGTAACCATAGAAGCATGTTTACTAATGAGTTTAAGTTCACCCTTAACTCTAGACATATAATCACTCAAGTGTTCAATCATATAAGCACTGCGTTTCAATTGTCTACCAACATAAGCATTGAACTTTTCTTGTTTAACAATAAAATTATCAAACTCATCCAAGCATTGGCTAGCAGACTTATAACGAGGAATATCACCTTCATCAAATCTATAGAGAGAATTTACCTTTACTACCTGTGTCGGGTTATCAAGACCATGTATTTCTTCAATAGGTGGTAAATTCTTAACATCTTCAGCTTTAATACCTTTTTCTTTCATAGATTTCTTCGCCTCTTGCATATCTTCAGGACTGAGGAATAGAATACCCCTTTTCTTCGGAGTTGGCTTAGGAGTTGGTTCAGGAAGTGTCCAATTATTTTCATTAGTCAACATATTATTCAATAACAATTTAGCTTGATCAACAGTTCTTTCCCTGAAAACACAACCAGCACAACTATCCAGGTGGTCTCTGGAAGCATCGGTTAGTCCATTATAGAAGATATCAAGTATTTCATTTTTCTTGAGAGGATGATCAGGCAAGGCATTAAGTAATTGGAGAAGCCTCCCCCAAGCTTGTGGGAGACTCTCTTCTTCAATTTGCACAAAATTATATATTTCCCTTAAAGCAGCTTGTTTCTTATGAGCCGGGAAATATTTAGCAGAGAAGTAATAAATCATATCCTGGGGACTACGCACACAACCAAGATCAAGAGAATTAAACCATGTTTTAGCATCACCCTTTAATGAGAACGGAAATAGCTTAAGTATATAGTAGTAACGGATTTTTGTCCTCATGAGTGAATAGGGTGGCTATATCATTTAATTTAGTAAGATGTGCCACAACAGTTTCAGATTCATAGCCATGAAAAGGATCAGATTCAACCAAGGTAATTATCTCAGGATCGACATAGAAATCATAATCCTTATCAGTAATACAGATAGGTGAAGTAGCAAAAGCAGGGTCATATTTCATTCTAGCATTCAAAGATTTTTCTTTAAGCTTAGGTAATAATTTCGTAAGATCATATCTATCATTGCACTCAAGAAAATCTCTAGCAGTTTCTTCATCCATAACATAACCCTCAGGCACAACAGGCAATTCATATCTAGGGGGAGAATCTTCATCATCACTTTCATCAATATTATCAGTTTCAATAATTTCATTCTCTCTAGCCCTAGCAAGTTTTTCATCAAGAAATTCACCTAGTGGCACAGTATTATCAAGCATAGAAGTAGTTTCATGTGGCACCCCGGCTCAGAGCAACCGGTTTACCTTGCATTGCCAGCCTAGAGATCAAGTCTTCTGGCAATACACAACAACATGGTACAGAAACAACCGCTTTATTGATGCTAGCGGATTACATAGGTCTGATATTACATCGAGATACGAGGCCAAGCGGCAAACCCGGTGCTGCTGGACAGTATGTACATTATTTAATGAACATGACGGGGCCTCGATCATACGAACTACGCGGCAGCGGAAGAACGACGAAGTGGAACTCCATAGCACAGGGCACCGACGCGGACACGGCCTAGACACGAGATGCGCTCCGATGCGAACCGACTTGCCTCTAAGCTGGCATAACACGCCAGGTCAGTACATTGAATGTACTTGCAAGCTCACAACAAACATAAGCACGATGGCAGACAATATCGTGATAATTAATCAGATTAATTCAATGCAAGAGATACTACAGATGGAATGCAAACAATACGTGCTCCGAGTCTCACGGACTCGCTTACCAGACGGTTACCTCGTAACCGAACGGTGACCGTACCGGGGTCACACCTGAAACCAATCACTTATGAACACCTCAAGAGTTCATGATTCACCACGAACCAATGCATCACAACAATCACTTAGTTTGCAAGATTTATTATAAAAGTTGATCCATGGTGTGACTTACTCATGAGTTATGCCCATAACCGAGGACGCGGCTATCGATAGATTAAATACACTCTGCAGAGGTAGCGCACTTTACCCACACTACGGAACACCTGGCCTCGCATTCCCATTCGGGTAGACCAAAGCATTCCGACGAAACCCTCCCTTTGTCATGCACTCTCCCCGGCCACTCCGACCAACTCCCTCTCAAGGGTAGGTCTTGGGTGGCCCCGTGTCTACCAAAGACACTAACGGCCACCGTCGTGGCAAACGGTCCCAAACAGGGACAAGGTACCATGAAAACAAAAACGAGCACACAAGGTTATGTCTGCCTACCGGGCCAGGGTATGCACGCCCATAACCTTCCCTCGCGGGAGGCACCGGTGAGAGCCACAACAAAGGACCGAATCAAGACCTTCTCACAAGGTAAATGTGGTCGCACTGAATTAAAAACCCGATTCAGTGGCACCATGATGTGATCAACATCATATTCAAGTTGAACTTAATCAAGTTTAGCCTTGATAAAAACTTTTTATCGCAAACATGATATACTGCAATAATCATGCAACCACTCGACATGCAAAGCAAACAACTCATAGTCATGGATCAAACTTAACAACATAAATATCTTGCAATACTCAAAATCAAAACTTCTCTGGTTCTAACTCATTTTTATTATCCATCATATTTTTATTAGTTCATGATTTAATTGAAAATGTCACTAATAAAATAACTATCAATAATTTCCATAGCAATATGTCTAGTGCAAAATCCTACTGTACTTAGCCAAACAAGTCCATGCATTCAACCAGTAACTAAAACAAGCATATCAAGCATGATAAAGTAACTAGCAATTAACCAAATTTATTTATCAATTTTAAATGCAAATAAGAACTCATATTCAAGTAGAAAATAACAGATATTGAAGTAATACAATCCAAATGCTGGTGTGGCTTGCCTTAGTGTAGAGGAGGATCACACCGCTCTTGGTTTGCTTCAAGACAAGCTTCTCCTTCTGAAAAGAATTTAAAACCACAAAAATAATTGTCAAAACACATTCTGAAAATCACCAGAAATTCTATATAGCATGGAAAAATCCACCCTTTGGTGTGCTGCTAGATCTTGCTGAAACAAAGACAATGCAAAAAGAATCAAATCATTTGGACTTATGGTTTAGAAATGGTGGCTCGTCAAAGTTTAGTCAAATTTCTGAATAATATTTGAATTAAACAGAAATCCTGGGGGGTAACGTCGAAGGCGTAAAGCATGAGTGCGCCTCCACTCATACCGCTTCGGGCGCGAGTGGTGAGGCTGACACTGGGCCCTGCCCGTCAGGAGAGAGAGAGGGGGATCGAGATCAGAGAGGGGCGGCGCTTCGCCGGAGCTCACGCCGGCGACGAGGGGGTTTGGGGCTAGGCTAGAGGGATAGGATTGAAGTGGGGCTCGTGGCGCACCTGCCCGTACCCGTGGCTTGGCGTGGGGTGGACGAAGCTGCTCGCGGTTGAGCTCGCAAGCTACGGTGGCGGACGGGTTTCCCTGGAGAGGTTGAAGACGACGGCTAGGGGCAGCTTCGATGGCTCAGCCGCGTCCAGGTAGCACCAACAGACCCCCAATGCCCCGCCCAAGCAGTTGCTTGAGCTCGGGAGGCACCGGAGAGCGGCGGCTGGACTGCGGGGGTCGCCGGAGTCCTCTGGTTGGGGCGACGGCTAGAGGCCTGCTCGACCGAGCTGGGGTCGCTCTACGTGTTTGTGGAGGTGGTGTGGAGTGGTGCTTGGCTAGGATTCAAGGCGGGGTCGCTATATATAGCCGGAGCAAGGGGGGACGTGTCGCCACCGGAGCTCTCTGGACACGCGACGAACGGCGACAAGAAGCTCCAAAGCGAGGGGGCAAACACTCAGCGTCAACGCAGGAGCTTGCCCACGCTCGTGGACGAGCACATGAGGCGGTGGAGGAACAGGACAAGCGCACGCGCGCACTGTCGCATTTTGGCCGCGACGCGCCCGTGCCAGGGAGCGGTCAAGGGTGATGGGTCGGGGTCGGTGGCATGGCGCGGCAGGCGTCGGCGAGCGCTGGAACGAGCACGCGCGAAACAGAGGGGAAAACGCCAGCCAGAGCGCGTCAAGACGCTGCCAGGCGCCGCGTCCTCGCGTGGTCACCAAGCTGGCATGGTCAAGACGACGCCCAGGCGTGGCCAAACCTTGTCTACGCATTCGTCCGTGTAGTGTTTAGTCTAGGAGTGGTGATAGCTCATGCTCAGGCCGACCAGATTTGACTAAACCAAGCTGGCAAGTTTCTGACCAAAAACTTGGTCGCCAAGTTTGGCCACCTTCTAGAAGGCCATTAGGGCTGATCTCCTGGAGTTTAGGGTTTCGTAGGAGGGTGTTTAAGCTCAAGAAAGATCAGGGCCAAAAGCTCAAGGAAAAATGTACTTGCTGTACAAACTGGAATTTTGGGCCAGAATAGAAATGATTTTCTATAGCAAAAATATTACAAAAAGTGATGCAATATTTTTGCATGGGAAGGTGTGCCAAGGTTCTAAGAATATTCAGGAATTATCTCAGATTTTTCTGAGCAAGAAAAATTGGGGTTGCTTTGGAGCACAAGTTTCTGAATTGAATTTCAGAGAGAAAAATGAATATTTTTCTTTTATGAAAAATATTCATTTGATTATTTTGGGGATTTATCAGAGGAATAAAGTAGACAGGTCACTTGGGTGAAAGTCAAGGATATGCCCAAGTGACAAGTCCATTTGAAATGATTCAAACATCCAAATCAAGTCAGGGCAAAAACCACGATAAAAACCAAGTCCGGTAGAAGAGAGAAGGCAAGTCCGGAAAAAGAGAGAAGGCAAAATCCAGGCTGTCACAAACCTCCCCCACTTAAGATGAATCTTGTCCTCGAGATTCGGTTGCTTGGGAAAACAATTGTGGGTATGCAGTCCTTAAAAATTCCTCTCTTTCCCAGGTCGCTTCCTCTTCGGTGTGATGCTCTCACTGAACCTTGTAAAACCTTATTTCTTTGCTGCGAGTGACCCTTTTTGTCTGATCCAATATTCTGACTGGCTTTTCCTCATAAGTCAAATCCTTAGCCAATTCTATTTCTACCATATCAGTCCTTTTCTCTGGTGGCGAGATACACCTCCTTAGCTGTGAGATGTGAAACACGTTGTGTACTTCTGACAGTTCCGGTGGCAATTCCAACTGATATGCAACTGTCCCAACTTTGGCCATGACGGGGAATGGACCGATATATCTGGGTGCCAATTTTCTGCGGGTCTGAAACCTCTTGACTCCTTTCATAGGGGTGACTCGGAGATATACGTGTTTTCCGGGTTCGAAGCTGATCTGACGATGTTTGGCATCATAGTAGCTCTTCTGTCGGGATTTGTCCAGTTGCAGTCTGTCTCGGATTTCCTTGACTTGCTTCTCTGCTTCGAGCATTAAATCATTCCCAAAAATGCGGCTGTCTCCAGTTTGAGCCCAGTTCAATGGAGTGCGGCATTTCTGGCCATACAGGGCTTCATAGGGTGACATCTTTAAGCTGGCCTGGGAACTATTGTTGTAGGAAAACTCGGCGTAGGGCAGACAGTCTTCCCACTTGGTCCCTTGGGCCAATGTACATGCCCGGAGCATATCTTCGAGTATTTGATTTACTCGCTCAGTCTGTCCATCTTCTAAGGATGATAAGCCGTGCTGTATTTCAAAGCGGTCCCCAAGGCTTGATGTAGTCGGGACCAAAATGCGGAGGTGAAGAGAGATCCCCTATCGGAGGTGATAGTCTTCGGTACTCCCTGCAGACTGACGATTCTTGACACATACAGTTGTGCGAGTTGATTTGCACGGTATGTGGTCCGGATAGGAGGGAAATGTGCCACCTTTGTTAAGGTGTCCACTATGACCCATATTGCGTCGTTTCCTCGATGAGACTTTGGTAGTCCGGTGATGAAATCCATGCAGATATCATCCCATTTCCATTGGGATGCCGGTAGAGGTTGGAGGAGTCCGGCGGGTTTTTGGTGTTCCACGTTTACCTTGTTGCATATGTCGCAACAGGCCACAAAGTATGCGATGTCTTTCTTCATTCCATCCCACCAAAATATCTGACGAAGGTCCTCATACATTTTGGTACCTCCGGGGTGGATTGAGTATGGTGCTTCATGTGCTTCTGCCAATATTTTCTTCTTCAGACTTTCTTGGTTGGGTACGCAAAGTCTTCCTCAGAACTTTAGTGAACCTCGCTGACCCATAGAGAAATCTGATGCATGCCCTTGGTGCATCTTCTGGGCATATATTTTCAACCTCTTGTCATTTTCCTGAGCACTGCGGATTTCTTCTTCGAGAGTAGGGGCAACTTCCAATATATTGGCAAGACAGGCGTCGGTGATTACCAAATTGAGCTGCATGATTTCTTCATAAAGCTCAGGAGGCAAGGAATCCATTAGAGCATTAAGGTTGGCCGGTTTGCGGCTGAGGGCGTCAGCCACCACATTAGCTTTGGCCGGGTGATAATTTATTCCGAGGTCGTAGTCCTTAACTAACTCGAGCCATCTTCGCCGTCGAAGGTTCAAATCGGGCTGAGTGAATATATACTTGAGACACTTATGGTCGGTGAATATCTGGCACTTCTTTCCAATCAGATAGTGTCTCCAGATCTTCAAAGCGTGCACCACTGCAGCCAATTCCAAATCATGAGTAGGATAGTTTCCTTCGTGTTGCCGTAGTTGGCGAGATGCATAGGCCACCACTTTGCCATCTTGCATGAGTACACACCCAAATCCTTTTCTGGAGGCGTCGCAGTAGACATCAAAACTGCGGTAGATGTCTGGAAGAGTTAATACTGGTGCCGATGCCAGCCTGATTTTTAACTCATTGAAACTCCATTCGTAGTCCTCGGTCCATACGAACTTCTTATCCTTCTTAAGAAGCTCATTCATTGGCTTGGCGATCTTGGAGAATCCTTCGATAAAACGGCGATAATATCCGGCTAGTCCAAGGAAACTCCGGATTTCTGAAACTATTGTGGGTGCGGACCAATCAAGTACATCCTTTACCTTGCTTGGGTCCACTGAGATTCCTTCTGCCGAGAGGACATGCCCGAGAAATCCCACTTGCTGGAGCCAGAACTCACATTTGCTGAATTTGGCATAAAGTTGATGGTCGCGAAGCCTTTGCAGAACTGCTCGAAGATGTTCCTTGTGTTCGTCCTTGCCCTTGGAGTAAATGAGGATGTCATCAATGAACACCACCACAAATTTGTCCAAGAAGTCCATAAACACCTTGTTCATCATATGCATAAAGAAGGCAGGGGCGTTGGTGAGGCTGAAGGACATAATGGTATATTCATAAAGACCGTACCGAGTGGTGAACGCGGTCTTAGGAATATCTTCCTTCTTTATCTTGAGCTGATGATATCCAGCCCTCAAATCAATTTTGGAGAATACTTTGGCCCCACTGAGTTGATCAAACAGATCGTCAATCCTCGACAGTGGATACTTGTATTTAATGGTGACGTCATTCAGCTGTCGGTAGTCTACGCACATTCGTAGACTGCCATCCTTTTTGTCCACGAAGATTGCTGGTGATCCCCATGGTGAAGAGCTTGTACGAATGTATCCTTTTTGCAGCATCTCATCCAGTTGTTTCTTCAATTCCACCAATTCTGAGGAAGGCATCCGATAATATTTCTTATGTATCGGGGTGGTTCCAGGCACCAAGTCAATTGCAAATTCCAATTCTCGGTTTGGTGGCATGCCTGGTAATTCTTCAGGAAATACGTCTGGATACTCACTAACCACGGGAATTAATTCCACCTCTTCTGCCACGGCTGCGAAAACCATATCTTTCGTGGGTATGCTCTTGCGGGCATAAAAACTTGTGGTGTGACCTTCCACATTTTTCAGGGTAACTTCTCTGGTCGCACAGCTGATGCAGACTTGATATTGAGTTAACCAATTCATGCCCAGAATGACACCCAATTTGTTGGAGTTGATGATTATCAGCGATGTTGGAAACTTGACGCCCTTGATGTCAATTTCCAAATTTCAGCAGACGAGATTGCTTCTGAGTAGGGATCCTGGGGATTGTACCAGCATGTGTTTTGCCAAAATCGAGCAAGGAAAATTGTTTTGGGAAGCAAAACTCCGCGGAATAAAAGAGTGGGAATCCCCCGAGTCAAATAAAATTATGGCGGGTATGTCATTAACAGGAAACATACCAATGAAGACTTCCGGGTCCTCTTGGGCTTCGTTTGCGGAGATATGATTGATTTGCCCTTGTATCATATCTGGGGCGGAATACAGCTCCATGTAGTTGACTTGCGGATGAAATGGAGCTACTTGTTTGTTGTTCTTGGGACACTGTCTGGCGGAGTGTCCGATTTGACCACAGTTGAAGCATGAATTGTTGCACTGACAATCTTCGCGCACCGGGTTGGTCACGACATTCTTGACTTGAGTGGTAGTCTTGTTGACATTCTACTGCCAGTTGGGTTTGTACTCCACCTGAGTCTGTTGCCAAGTACAAGCCTTTTGCACTGGTTGCATATCCTTCTTCGGCTCGAATTTGCGCTTGTGGTCGTTAACAGCTGGCTTGTTGTCGTGCAGGAGCTTGTGTTTCCTTTCTGCGATGAGGGCATTGTTCACCAGAATCAGGAAGTCTGGGAAATCAAACATGCTGAGAGTGCACCTGAGATGCTGATGCAGGCCTCCAAGAAACCGGTCGATCTTCCGCTCTTCTGTGGCAACATCGTGGAGAGAATAGCGGGCCAAATGGTTGAATTTATTCAGATACTCGTTGACGGTCATGCTGCCTTGAGTGAGAGCGAGGAATTCGCGTTGCTTGATTTTCATAATCCCGGTGGAATATGCTACTTGCGGAAATGATCCTTGAATTTTGTCCAAGTAATTTCCTCGTCTGCAGGCCATATTGTCTTGGCATTATCCCACCATATAGCGGCAGCTCCTTCGAGACAATGCGTTGCGAAGGGAACCTTGTCTCCTTCTTCAGTGCGAGCAATCTCCAGTTTCCTCTCAATAGTCCTTAGCTAGTCGTCGGCATCCAATGGATCAATAGCGTGGCTGACTGGGAGGCTTGGTTCGCTGAAAATCTGACAGCTTGGAGTGATGGCCACTCTGGTTTCCATTCTGACCAACCATAACTTGTACACTTTTCAGTATTTCCAGCAGATCGTTGCTCCTTCTTTCTTCAAACATTCGCAGGATTTGCTCGGTGGAAGGCAGATGTGGCGGTGGAGATGGAGGTGGCGGGTATGGCTCAGGGGAATGTCCTGCCTGTCTTGCGGAACGACGGACAGGGACATCCTCACAAGCTTGGCTGCTGCTGCCTCCACGCGTCATCCTATTTTTCGTTTTCCCAATACATAGCAACCATAAACTCCAAAATGGGGGAAAAAGCCAATGAAAAATCCCGAAAGAAAGCAGCGAATGAAAACCAAGGCGAATAAAAGAGTCCAACATAATTATACATAGTCCCAACATGAAAGTAAACATAACAACGGGTCTACTACCCTCGTACATGAAACTACGCATCATGACAAGTGCGATTACAGCCATACATCATGCTCATGACTACAGCGATACTCTAACGGTCTACTGCTCGGATGGTGCTGCTGCAGGCTCGTCTCCTGAGCCGGACCCAGATCCTGAACTGATAGTAGAGACCTCCGGGTTAAGAGAGACGCGGTGACGCTGCCTCGAGGGCTCTCCCTCAGGGGCAGGCGGGGGATGGGATCTAAGCATAGGAGCGGCAGGAGTAGTGACAAGGGAAGACCATGCAGCAGGAGTGCTGCGAGGGTTCACCGTCAGAGGGTTAATGGTACCCTGCGCGGTCGCCGGGGGAATGGAGGCGGAAGGAACTGGAGCAGAAGTATAGATGACAGCGGGAAGAGGGTTCCTTATACGAGCAGCCGCGAGAGCTGCGCGAGCGTGTGAAAGCTCCCAGGCTAACTCGTAGTTCAGGAGATAACTAGCGATGATGTAGCGAGTAAGGTGGCTAGTGGGACGATCGCACACCGGATTAATCAAAGGAAAGCGGATACGCCCATTCTCGTGCAGAGATGGGTAGTAGAAAAGACCAGGGTGGGTGTGCATGCGAACCTCGTTGTAGCGCAAGTCTACATGAGCCTCGATAGCAGCAAACTGAACCGCCTGAGATGGCGTAGAAGCAAGACCACCCTTAGTTGAACGAGTGTAAGTGCCGGAAGGGGAACTGTGGTGTAGAGTGACCTCAGCATAATACTCATACAATGCACCGGCCAGATGCTAGTGATACACCCGATACTCTGGATCAGCACCCTCTGGGTAGAGTCATCGCCACATGTTCTGAAGCAGGTGCGGCAATGTGTATGGAGCTGGCTCAGGATGGTACAAGATCGGTACTGGTGCCATCTACACTCAGAAACCATACGGTTACTAATAACAACAAATAAACATGCATGCAATGCAACAACCAATTTCTATGACTACCGGCACTCAAACGAAGATATCTACCGTTTCACTAATGCACTAGCGGTCTAGCGTGTCCTACAATCAGCGCGGCTCTGATACCAAGTGTTGTGGCACCCCAGCTCAGAGCAACCAGTTTACCTTGCATTGCCAGCCCAGAGATCAAGTCTTCTGGCAATACACAACAACATGGTACAGAAACAACCGTTTTATTGATGCTAGCGGATTACATAGGTCTGATATTACATCAAGATACGAGGCCAAGCGGCACACCCAGTGCTGCTGGACAGTATGTACATTATTTAATGAACATGATGGGGCCTCGATCATACGAACTATGCGGCATCGGAAGAACTACGAAGTGGAACTCCATAGCACAGGGACACCGACGTGGACACGGCCTAGACACGAGATGTGCTCTGATGCGAACTGACTTGCCTGAAAGCTGGCATAACACGCCAGGTCAGTACATTGAATGTACTTGCAAGCTCACAACAAACATAAGCACGATGACAGACAATATCATGATAATTAATCAGATTAATTCAATGCAAGAGCTACTACAGATGCAATGCAAACAATACGTGCTCCGAGTCTCACGGACTCGCTTACCAGACGGTTACCTCGTAACCGAACGGTGACCGTACCGGGGTCACACCTGAAACCAATGACTCATGAACACCTCAAGAGTTCATGATTCACCACGAACCAATGCATCACAACAATCACTTAGTTTGCAAGATTTATTATAAAAGTTGATCCATGGTGTGACTTACTCATGAGTTATGCCCATAACCGAGGACGCGGCTATCAATAGATTAAATACACTCTGCAGAGGTAGTGCACTTTACCCACACTACGGAACACCTGGCCTCGCATTCCCATTCGGGTAGACCAAAGCATTCCGATGAAACCCTCCCTTTGTCATGCACTCTCCCCGGCCACTCCGACCAACTCCCTCTCAGGGCTAGGTCTTGGGTGGCCCCGTGTCTACCAAAGACACCAACGGCCACCGTCGTGGCAAAACGGTCCCAAACATGGACAAAGTACCATAAAAACAAAAACGAGCACACAAGGTTATGTCTGCCTACTGGGCCAGGGTATGCACGCCCATAACCTTCCCTCGCGGGAGGCACCGGTGAGAGCCACAACAAAGGACCGAATCAAGACCTTCCCACAAGGTAAATGTGGTCGCACTGAATTAAAAACCCGATTCAGTGGCACCATGATGTGATCAACATCATATTCAAGTTGAACTTAATCAAGTTTAGCCTTGATAAAAACTTTTTATCGCAAACATGATATAATGCAATAATCATGCAACCAATCGACATGCAAAGCAAACAACTCATAGTCATGGATCAAACTTAACAACATAAATATCTTGCAATACTCAGAATCAAAACTTCTCTGGTTCTAACTCATTTTTGTTATCCAGCAATATTTTTATTAGTTTATCATTTAATTGAAAATTTCACTAATAAAATAACTATCATTAATTTCCATAGCAATATGTCTAGTGCAAAATCCTACTGTACTTAGCCAAACAAGTTCATGCATTCAACCAGTAACTAAAACAAGCATATCAAGCATGATAAAGTAACTAGCAATTAACCAAATTTATTTATCAAATTTTAAATGCAAATAAGAACTCATATTCAAGTAGAAAATCACAGATATTGAAATAACACCATCCAAATGCTAGTGTGGCTTACCTTAGTGTAGAGGAGGATCACACCCCTCTTGGTTTGCTTCAAGACAAGCTTCTCCTTCTGAAAAGAATTTAAAACAACAAAAATAATTGTCAAAACACATTCTGAAAATCACCAGAATTCTAGACAGCAAGGAAAAATCCACCCTTTGGTGTGCTGCTAGAGCTTTCTGAAACAAAGACAATGCAAAAAAACAAATCATTTGGACTTATGGCTTAGAAATGGTGGCTGGTCAAAGTTTAGTCAAATTTCTAAATAATATTTGAATTAAAGAGAAATCCTGGGGGTGGGGAGACGTCGAAGGCGTAAAGTGGGAGTGCGCCTCCACTTGTACCGCTTCGGGCGCGAGTGGTGAGGCTGACACTGGGCCCCGCCCGTCAGGAGAGAGAGAGGGGGATCGAGATCAGAGAGGGGCGGCGCTTCGCCGGAGCTCACGCCGGCGACGAGGGGGTTTGGGGCTAGGCTAGAGGGATAGGATTGAAGCGGGGCTCGTGACACACCTGCCCGTACCCGTGGCTTTGCTTGGGGTGGACGGATCTGCTCGCGGTTGAGCTCTCAAGCTACAGTGGCGGACGGGTTTCACCGGAGAGGTTGAAGACGACGGCTAGGGGCGGATCCGAGGGCTCAGCGGCGTCCAGGCAGCACCAACAGACCCCCAATGCCCCGCCAAAGCAGTTGCTTGAGCTTGAGAGGCACCGGAGAGCGGCGGCTGGACTGCGGGGGTCGCCGGAGTCCTCTGGTCGGGGCAACGGCCAGAGGCCTGCTCGACCGAGCTGGGGTCGCTCTACGTGTTCGTGGAGGTGGTGTGGAGTGGTGCTTGGCTTGGATTCGAGGCGGGGTCGCTACATATAGCCGGAGCGAGGGGGGACGTGTCGCCGCCGGAGCTCTCTGGACACGCGGCGAACAGCGACGAGAAGCTCCAAAGCGAGGGGCAAACACTCAGGGTCAACACAGGAGCTTGCCCACGCTCGCGGACGAGCACAAGAGGCGGTGGAGGAAGTGGACAAGCGCACGCGCACACTGTGGTATATTGGCCACAATGCGCCCGTGTTTGCTGCGGTGGCTCTGGCGTTGGCGAGCACCAGGGAGCGGTCAAGGGTGATGGGTCGGGGTTGGTGGCGTGGCGCAACAGGCGTCGGCGAGTGCTGGAACGAGCACGCGCGAAACAGAGGGGAAAACGCCAGCCAGAGCGCGTCGAGACGCTCCCAGGCGCCGTGTCCTCGCGTGGTCACCAAGCTGGCATGGTCAAGACGATGCCCAGGCGCGGCCAAACCTTGTCTACGCGTTTGTCCGTGCAGTGTTTAGTCCAGGAGTGGTGATAGCTCATGCTCAGGCCGACCAGATTTGACTAAACCAAGCTGGCAAGTTTCTGACCAGAAACTTGGTCGCCAAGTTTGGCCACCTTCTAGAAGGCCATTAGGGCTGATCTCCTGGGGTTTAGGGTTTCTTAGGAGGGTGTTTAAGCTCAAGAAAGATCAGGGCCAAAAGCTCAAGGGAAAATGTACTTGCGGTACAAACTGGAATTTTGGGCCAGAATAGAAATGATTTTCTATAGCAAAAATATTACAAAAAGTGATGCAATATTTTTGCATGGGAAGGTGTGCCAAGGTTCTAAGAATATTCAGGAATTATTTCAGATTTTTCTGAGCAAGAAAAATTGGGGTTGATTTGGAGCACAAGTTTCTGAATTGAATTTCAGAGAGAGAAATGAATATTTTTCTTTTATGAAAAATATTCATTTGATTATTTTGGGGATTTATCAGAGGAATAAAGTAGACAGGTCACTTTGGTGAAAGTCAAGGATATGCCCAAGTGACAAGTCCATTTGAAATGATTCAAAAATCCAAATCAAGTCAGGGCAAAAACCACGATAAAAACCAAGTCCGGAAGAAGAGAGAAGGCAAGTCCGGAAAAAGAGAGAAGGCAAAATCCAGGCTGTCACATTTCATCATAAATATCATGCATAGCAGAAGTGGCATCATCAATAACATGCGACATATCAGAATTAATAGCAGAAGCAGGTTTAGGTGTCGCAAGTTTACTCAAAACGGAAGGAGAATCAAGTGCAGAGCTAGATGGCAGTTCCTTACCTCCCCTCGTAGTTGAGGGATAAATTTTGGTTTTCTCGTCTTTCAAGTTCCTCATAGTGATCAGCGGATATAAATCCCAAGTGACTCAAAGAATAGAGCTATGCTCCTTGACAACAGTGCCAGAAAATAGTCTTGATAACCCACAAGTATAGGGGATCGCGACAGTTTTCGAGGGTAGAGTATTCAACCCGAATTTGTTGATTCGACACAAGGGGAGCCAAAGAATATTCTCAAGTATTAGCAGTTGAGTTGTCAATTCAACCACACTTGTAAGACATAATATCTGCAGCAAAGTATTTAGTAGCAAATAGTATGGAAGTAACGGTAACGATGGCAAAAGTAACAGTAGCAGCTTTGTAGTAATTGTAACAGTGGCAACGGAAAAGTAACTAAGCAAAGATCAATATGTGAAAATCTCATAGGCATTGGATCAGTGATAAATAATTATGTCGGATGCGATTCCTCATGTAACAGTTATAACATAGGGTGACACAGAACTAGCTCCAGTTCATCAATGTAATGTAGGCATGTATTCTGAATATAATCATACGTGCTTATGAAAAAGAACTTGCATGACATCTTTTGTCCTACCATCCCGTGGCAGCGGGGTCCTATTGGAAACTAAGGGATATTAAGGCCTCCTTTCAATAGAGTACCGGACCAAAGCATTAACACTTAGTGAATACATGAACTCCTCAAACTACGGTCATCACTGGGAGTGGTCCCGATTATTGTCACTTCGGGGTTGCCAGATCATAACACATAGTAGATGACTAATGACTTGCAAGATAGGATCAAGAACTCACATATATTCATGAAAACATAACAGGTTTAGATCTGAATTCATGGCACTCGGGCCCTAGTGACAAGCATTAAGCATAGCAAAGTCATAGCAACATCAATCTCAGAACATAGTGGATACTAGGGATCAAACCCTAACAAAACTAACCCGATTACATGATTAATCTCATCCAACCCATCACCGTCCAGCAAGCCTACGATGGAATTACTCACGCACGGCGGTGAGCATCATGAAATTGGTGATGGAGGATGGTTGATGATGACGATGGCGACGGATTCCCCTCTCCGGAGCCCCGAACGGACTCCAGATCAGCCCTCCCGAGAGAGATTAGGGCTTGGCGGCGGCTCCGTATCGTAAAACGTGATGAATCCTTCTCTTTGATTTTTTCTCCCCGAACGTGAATATATGGAGTTGGAGTTGAGGTCCGTGGAGCCTCAGGGGGCCCACGAGACAGGGGAGCGCGCCCCCACCCTCGTGGACAGGGTGTGGGCCCCCTGGTCTTGATTCATTCGCCAATATTTTTTATAAATTCCAAAAATATTCTCCGTGAAGTTTGAGGTCATTCCGAGAACTTCTATTTCTGCACAAAAATAACACCATGGCAATTCTGCTGAAAACAGCGTCAATCCGGGTTAGTTCCATTCAAATCATGCAAGTTAGAGTCGAAAACAAGGGCAAAAGTGTTTGGAAAAGTAGATACGATGGAGATGTATCAATTAGATGAATGGAGAACCCAAGCTTATGAAAATGCAAAGTTATTCAAAGAAAAAGTTAAAAGATGGCATGACAAAAGAATCCAAAAGCGTGAGTTTAAAGTCGGAGAATATGTTCTTTTGTACAACTCTCGTTTTAGATTTTTTGCAGGAAAGCTCCTCTCAAAATGGGAAGGCCCATATGTCATCAAGGAGGTTTACCGGTCTGGAGCCATCAAAATAAATAATTCCGAAGGTACTAACCCGAAGGTTGTCAATGGGCAATAAATAAAGCATTATATCTCAGGTACGCCTATCAATGTTGAAAGTAATATTATCCAAACTTTGACACCGGAAGAACACATAAAAGAGTCCTTCCGGAACACTCTAGAATCGTGAAAATAAGGAGGCACGTGATACGGTAAGTAAACGGACTCCGAAAAATCCACAAAAATATTTTCTATCAGTTTTTGAATATTTTAGAATTTTGGAAATAAAGAAACTCCCAGGAAGCGTCCCCTGGTGGGCACAAGACACCAGGGCACGCCAGGCTTGCCTGGCGCGCCCAGGTGGGTTGTGCCCACCTGGGACACCTTCCGTACTCCATTTTTCTTCCATATGTTTGTCCTCCAAGATAAAAAAATCTATATATACTTCCCGAACCTGCTGATCACCGTATCACGGAGAAATCCTCTGTTCTCTTTTTCCTTGCTGTTTTCCATCAGATCCCATCTACCATGGCCTTTTCAAGCTCCTCCAAGGACAAGTTCTTCAAGAACGTCATCAACCCATATCTGCGGGAGGTGGTGCAGCACCCTCAGGTCATCCAGATGCATGAGGGGTTGCTTCATCTCCATGATGTCCCAAGGGGACGGGAACCATGGAGGACAGTCTTGAAGCTGTGGAGCAAGACGTCTTCCGGTGCAAGGGGATGGTGGAGCGTGGACTCAACGCCAATCACCTTATGATCACGGACCTCTCCCGTGATCTCAAGGTGGATGGCAAGCCCCTGAAGGACATCATCTTCACCCTCAACGAGCAAATCAACTTTCTCCAAAGCCAGATCTACGACCTTCAGAACCAAGTCTTTGAATATGAGGCGAGGTTTAAAGGTATGAGTTTGGCTGCTAGTTGCAGGACCCGTGAGACTCACTCTTCCTCTTATGATGGTGGAGCACTGCCTTGGAAATCCGAGGACAAGACCTCTTCTTCATCACCACCATATTCTTCACCACCAAAAGAGTACTGAGTATCGGGTATGGGCACTCCCCTTGGCTTCCGCCAAGCTTTGGGGAGGTGCCCCGGTATCATATCATCCCACTATCTTTTTGCTTTTACTTATCTTAGTTTGATCTTTTACTTTAGATGAAATAAAGTTTAGTTCGATCCTTTCTTCTTTGAGAGTTTGCTTAGTGATCTATCCTTGTAATCGTGTGCAAGTTATATAATAAAGTTTAGTTTGAGTTTTTGCTTTCTTTACTTTCATGTTGCAAATAAAGAAAAGAAATAAGAAAGAAAAAGGAAAGGAAATAAATCAACAAGATTATATACTAATCCTATGGTAGGTGATAGCACCACATAAGGAAAAGTATAAGTAGAAAATTGTATTAGAGATTGACAAACATAGCATTAGTCAATGATGCAACTCATGAAAGAATTAATAAGGGAAGAGAAGGTTCACATATAAATATACTATCCTAGAAATCTTTTGTGATTGTGAGCCCTCATCAAAATATTATATGCCAAAATTGTTGACGTTGGACAAGGAAGACAACTTAATGGTTTATGTTTGTTTAGATTCACATAGAAGTCATATTGTCATAGATCCTTCAACATGTGGTGCTTGCCCCTATATTTGCTAGCCAAAAATTCCGCACTAAGTAGAGATACTACTTGTGCATCCAAAAACCCTTAAACCCAAATCTTATTTTCAAAGTGTCTACCATACCTACCTAGGGATTAAGCAAGATCCCTCAAGTAAGTGTCATTGGTGCAAAAAGGCAATAAAAATGCTTCTAAATGTGTGAGATCATTTAGTGTAAGAGAAAATTGAGCGTTGTACGAACTTGGATGACAAAGAATAAAAGCGACATACTGCATAATAAAGGTTGTCATCTTAAGGGGCAATACAACGTGACGTTCTCTTGCACTAAGGGATTGAGAATACAAACAAATAAGTGCATGGCAACCTCTGCTTCCCTCTGTGAAGGGCCTATCTTTTACTTTTATGTATTTACTTTTATGCAAAGAGTCAAAGTTTTCCTTCTATTCCTTTTTATTTTCTCCTTTAGCAAGCATCATGTGGTGAGGAAAGATCTAGGCAAATATGTCTAGTTGAATATAGATAGCATGAGTTATTATTGTTGACATCACCCTTGAGGTGAGTATGCTGGGAGGCAAAACTGTACGCCCCTATCTTTCTATGTGTCCGATTGAAACGTTTTGCTCATGGGTACGAGGTGAGTGTTAGCAATCATAGAAGACTATATGATGGTTGAGTATGTGGACTTGCCTAAAGGCTCCGATACATGACCCTTCCTGTAAAGACGATGAATTGTAGTTGCAAAGTTGACTGAGAACATAGTTTGTTGGTTTTTAATAGAGTTTTTGCTTTATACTTCAATTGTGTGATGAACTATTACTTATTCATGAGAAGTATATGATAAAATTTCTATGATAAAAGTCCTATGTTTAATTTTGTTGCTGTTATAATAATCAACATGATGCTTCTATGTCCGTATTTTGTTTTTATCGACACCTCTCTCTCTCAAAGCATGTGGACATGTTTTTCGATTTCGGTTTTCGATTGAGGACAAGAGAGGTCTAAGCTTGGGGGAGTTGACACGTCCATTTTGTATCATGTTTTCTTAATATTATTTATAATGTTTTTGTCCATAATAATGCTTTTTGGAGTAATTCTAATGCCTTTTCTCTCATAATTTGCAAGGAACACACCAAGAGGGAAAATTCCGATAGCTGGAAATCTGGACCTGGAAAAGCTACGTCAGGCCACCTATTCTACACAACTCCAAACAAGCTAAAACATCACGAAGATTTTTTATGGAATATTTAAGAAATACTGGAGCCAATAACCACCAGAGGGGGGCCACCAGGTGGGCACAACCCACCTGGGCGCGCCAGGCCCCCCGGGCGCACCCTGGTGGGTTATGGCCTCCTAGGGCCACCTCTGGTGCCCATCTTTTGGTATATAGGTCATTTTAACCTAGAAAAAATAAGGAGGAGACTTTCGGGACGGAGCGCCACCGTCTCGAGGCGGAACTTGGGCAGGAGCACTTTTGCCCTCCAGCGGAGCGATTCCGCCGGGGGAACTTCCCTCCCAGAGGGGGAAATCATCGTCGTCATCATCACCAATAACTCTACCATCTTAGGGAGGGCAATCTCCATCAACATCTTCAATAGCACCATCTCATCTCAAACCCTAGTTCATCTCTTGTGTTCAATCTTATTACCGGAACTATAGATTGGTACTTGTGGGTGACTAGTAGTGTTGATTACATCTTGTAGTTGATTGCTATATGGTTTATTTGGTGGAAGATTATATGTTCAGATCCATTATTCTATTTAATACTCCTCTGATCATGAACATGTTTATCATTTGTGAGTAGTTACTTTTGTTCTTGAGGTCACGGGAGAAATCATGTTGCAAGTAATCATGTGAACTTGATGTGTGTTCGATATTTTGATAGTATGTATGTTGTGATTCCCTTAGTGGTGTCATGTGAACGTCGACTGCATGAAACTTCACCATATTTGGGCCTAAGGGAATGCATTGTGGACTAGCAATTAGATGGTGGGTTGCGAGAGTGACAGAAGCTTAAACCCCAGTTTATGCGCTATTTCGTAAGGGACCGATTGGATCCAAGAGTTTAATGCTATGGTTAGAATTTATTCTTAATACTTTTCTCGTAGTTGCGGATGCTTGAGGGAGGGTTAATCATAAGTAGGAGGTTTGTTCAAGTAAGAATAGCACCTAATCACCGGTCCACCCACATATCAAATTATCAAAGTAGCGAACACAAATTAAACCAACATGATGAAAGTGACTAGATGAAATTCCCTTGTACCCTCAAGAACGCTTTGCTTATCATAAGAGACCGTTTTGGCCTGTCCTTTGCCTCAAAAGGATTGGGCTACCTTGCTGCACTTTTGTTACTACTATCGTTACTTGCTCGTTACAAATTGCTATCAAACTACTCTGCTACTTAATATTCCAGCACTTGCAGACATTACCTTACTGAAAACTACTTGTCATTTTCTTCTGCTCCTCGTTGGGTTCGACACTCTTACTTATCGAAAAGAGCTACGATCCCCTATACTTGTGGGTCATCACACATCTATGATGATACCGGGTTTTGTCACAATTATTGTCATAGAAGTGTCATAAGCATGACAGGAAAAAAATTCGTTCGGCCCAAAATGTCACGGATGTGTTTTTTTTTGTAGTGAGGAGATGTACAGCATGGTCATCTAGCATAAGGTTTGTTGGCGTTCTGGGATCGGGGGTACCCAGACCTACCTGCCTGTGGCCCATGACGTGGCTCCTTCGACGGCCTGGTACGACCCAGCTGCAGGACCCCCAAGTCAAGACCCTCGCGAGGGCCCTGGCCTTGCGAGGAGAACGACACCAAGACCTCCTGAGGGAGCAACTCTCCAAGTGTCGGAGTAAATAGCCACGGGTAGCCTAACCGACTGCCCCTGGTTATTCCAAAGAATTATCAGGCCTTTCGGCCTTCGAGCATTTCAAGCATTGGGCCGCCTTCCCCGGCCGGCTACCTCTGAAGCCGATTCTCAGAAGGCGACCCATCCTCAGAAACCTCCCCCCAAGATAACCACGGGATGGCCGACTCCGGGAAGCCGGCCATAGAGGATGCCGATTCCCCAAAGCCGGCCATAAAGAACGCCGACTCCCTAGAGCCGGCCACGAAGAGCGCCGACTCCAAGAAGCCGGCCACGACCGCACCCACCAAGACCACACCCACAGAACGGTGACAAGACGGGGTGTGGCCACAGTGCGGCCCACTACCCCCGAAGTCCGAGGCAGGCATGGCCACAGGACGCCGTACGGGACGGCCATCTCCCGTCCGGCTCGGCACTATAGCCATGCTGGCCTCAACGTCACCCACGACAGACGCCAGTACGGACCATGGGCGGCGGGCCCCTTCAGCCAGAGAGAGGCGTGAAGGCGGCCCGGCCTCCCCCAGTCGGCCAAGGGCGTAGCCGGCCCCTAGAAGCCGGCTACCCCCTCCCTCGAAGCATGTGCACATTAAGGAGACAAGACGAGGTAAGGCTACAGTGAGAGCCCTCGAGGCGGCACACTGTAGCCACGCTTACCTCGACGGAGCCCTCGTCATCAGGGGCGAGGCTACAGTAAGCAGCCGCTGACAAGACCCTAGGCGGTGGGGCCGGCGTGTCGACCAAGGGGCCGGCAGCCGGCGGGACCCGCCAGTCGGCGGGCCCCAACGGCCGGCGGAGAAGCCGGCGAGCGTAGACACTGACGGCTAGGACCAGCGCCCAGCCGGATTACAATTGTACCCCCGGGGGGTAGGCCTATATAAACCCCCCGGGACACCCATGCAAAGGGTTGGCTTCTTAGAGTTACACACACACCATAGAGAGAGGGAAGTAAGAGCTAGACTTGCTCTTCTTCTCCCTTGAACCCCATAGCTCAAGGAGCATTTGTAGCTACTCATTCCGATCTAGTGATCATGCGGAGACCCCGCAGAGCAGGACTAGGGGTGTTATCTCCACGGAGAGCCCCGAACCTGGGTAAGATTCGCCGGCGTGCATGTCTTCGCCTCATCCCGTTTCCAGGCACCGGCGACGTCTTACTGGCACCCACTATGATAAGCCACCCGTTGGCATATGTCGCACCTACCACCCGACATTTGGCGCCCACAGTGGGGCCAGGTGCACCGTCGTCCGGAGACCTGTTCTGGACGGGAACCCTCTTCCTCCCCCGCGAGCGCAGCCAGCCAGCTGCGCCCGATGGCGTTTGCCTCGACGCGCTGCAAGGCGTCGACGACGCCTGCGCGGCGAGCTGCCTCGCCGATCTCCTCGGCGAGACTCACATCTCCGACGAGCCTGCGTCCGACACAGGCACGGACTACCCCGAGAGCCGCCTCGTCAGCCTCCTCGACCAGCTTCACGTCTCCAGCAAGCCTGCTGCAGACTTGGAGTCGGTCGGCTCCACCGACCCGATGCTCGTCGACTCCGACACGGCATCGCTCGACGCCTACCCCTCCAACGTGGTGGTCTTCGACGATCCTCTCCCTCGAGCTGACAGTGGCAGCAGCGCTGTCACCGAAGTGTTGGTCATCAGCCACGTCGCCAACTCGGGCGAGAACGCCCACGACGCCCTGCAAGCGGCGATGCACGACCTCTCCGTCCCCATCCCGGCCGACGCCGACGCCGAGACCCTGGAGGCACGTCGCCTCGCCCTCATCGCGGAGGGCCAGAAGATAGCCTCCATGAGACGCCTCATTGAGGCCCACCAGTGCGAAGTCGACCGCGCTGCCTTCGGTACGCCGCCGCCTAGCGGACCGAGCCGAGCCGGCTTCGTCCAGAAGCGCGGCGCGGCTATTGCCAGCATGCTGGGGGCAGATCGCCCCGTCTACGCCACCCCGCTCGAGAATCTGCGAGCCGCTCAGGCGGCCGCCGAAGAGCTAAATGGGCCGGGGGCCGACGAGCTCCCCTACATGACCAGGCGGATCCAGCAGCTGATCGATGCGGCTGCAGAACGGCATGAAGCCGGCGCCCGCGCTGGTAGTCATCCCCCGCGCCGAGAGCACGCCGCGACGTCCCGCTCGCCGACTGCGAGCGGCGCCCGCCAGAAGAAAGACAAGGAGCCGGCTGCTAGCCGCAGCCGGACTCGTATCACCATCGAGCGCGACGCGGAAGGCCGCCCTCGAGCGGTCGAGCGCCAGGGAAATCCGCCTCCTCCCCCGCCTCGAAGGGAGAGACGCCTCACCCCGCCGCCCGTCACGCACCCGACTCTTGGCGACCGACTCGGCCGCCGAGAAGGAGTCGGCGAGAACGACGCCCGCCACCGGATCGACTGCCTTGCTCGATCCTTGGCGTTAGAAGAAGAAGAAGACGATGTCGGCCCGCCATGCTTTGGCCCCCGCATCTGCGACGAGCCCTTCCCCAAAGGGTTCTCGCTCCCCAGAGACACGCCCAAGTACAACGGCTCAGTGAAGCCGGAAGATTGGCTCATCGACTACTCCACTGCTGTCAGCATAGCCAACGGCAATCGGCGCGTTGCCGTGAAGTACGTCCCCCTCATGCTGCAAGGCACGGCGCGCACCTGGCTCAACAGCCTCAAGCCCTACAGCATCAACAGCTGGCTAGACTTCACGGAAGTCTTCGTCCGCAACTTCACCAGCACGTACAAGCGGCCTCCCAAGCCCCGCCAGCTCTCCCTGTGCGTCCAAGGACCCAATGAGTCGACCCGCGACTACCTCACGCGGTGGGCCGAGCTCCGCAACTCCTGCGAGGGGGTGCATGAGGTTCAGGCCATCGAGTACTTCACCGCCGGGTGCCGAGAGGGCACCCTCCTCAAGCACCGACTCCTCTGCGACGAGCCGGCTACCCTCGACGAACTGTTGGTCATCGCGGACAAGTACGCCACGGCCGACTCCTCGATGAAGACCGAGCTTCGAGTAGACTCCTCTGGGAAGGTGACTGCTCCGGCTCCCAAGACGCCGGCTGGCGACTCCAATCGGCGCCCCTACCAGAACGACCACAAGCGCAAGGCCCCCATGCCGACTTCCACCAGTCGGCAGGTGGCCACAGTTGAAGAAGAGCAGCCCGAAGAGCGGCCCGCTCCCAAGAAGAAGGGTGGCAGGCCGGCTTGGTAGCCGGCTTTCTCTTACGAGCAGACTCTCGATGCCCCCTGCAAGTTCCACAGCGGCGCGAAGCCGTCCAACCACACGACCCGAAAATGCCACTGGCTCACGCAAATCTCCAAGGGCGAAGGGTTGGTGCCGCCTCCGCCTCCCGGCCCGCCGCCTCCAGCCCCCCAGCAGCCGGCGGCTCGGCCGGCGGTCGGAGCCATCCAAGACGAATTCCCTGAAGAGCACGCCGCCTACGTGGTCTTCACCAGCCAAGCCGAAGACAAGCGCAGTCGGCGCCGCCAGCATCAAGAGGTCAACGCAGTCGCCTCTAGCGCTCTCGAGCTCATGCACTGGTCAGAGAAGCCAATCAGCTGGAGCCAGGCCGACCACCCAGAGGTGATGCCATCCCCTGGCTCCTATGCACTGGTCTTGGACGTCACCCTCGCGACGGAGAGGCGAGCTGCCCGATTCTCGCGCGTCCTGATAGATGGCGGTAGCAGTATCAATATACTGTACCGCGATACCATGGAGAAGCTGAACATCAAGGCGAAGCAGCTTATGCCAAGCCGAACCGTGTTCCATGGTATCGTCCCCGGCTTGTCTTGCTCCCCAATCGGCAAGATTAAAATGGATGTTCTCTTCAGAGACAAAGATCATTTTCGCCGAGAAGCGATCTGGTTCGAAGTAGTGGCTCTGGAGAGCCCCTACCATGCTTTGCTTGGCCGACCTGCTCTGGCCAAGTTCATGGCTGTGCCCCACTACGCCTACCTAAAGATGAAGATGCCGAGCTCGAAGGGGATCATCACGGTAGCCGGCGATTACAAGAAGTCCATCGAGTGTGCCATGGCCAGTAGCCGGCTGGCCGAGTCCCTCGTAGTGGCAGAAGAGAAGAAGAGGCTGGAGCGGGTTGTGGCCATGGCCGGCAAGCAGCCGGCCTGTCCCCCAACCCCAAAGATTGTGATGCGCAGGGCTCCTTCCAGCCTGCCAAAGAGACGAAGAAGATACCTCTGGACCCGGAGAATCCGGAGAGGTTCGTTGTCATTGGGGCGAACTTGGACAGTAAATAGGAAGGCGAGCTCGTCGACTTCCTCCGTGAGAATCGAGACATCTTTGCATGGTCCCCAAAGGACATGCCGGGCGTCCCGAAGGATTTCGCCGAGCACAAATTACATGTCCGAGCCGACGTGAAGCCGGTCAAGCAACCCCTCCGCCGACTGTCAGAAGAGAAGCGAAGAATCATAGGAGAAGAGATAGCCCGGCTCCTTGCCGCTGGCTTTATCATGGAAGTGTTCTTTCCAGAGTGGCTTGCCAACCCAGTTCTGGTATTGAAGAAGAATAACAAGTGGCGTATGTGTATAGACTACACCAGCCTGAACAAGGCCTGCCCCAAGGATCCGTTTGCTCTGCCACGGATTGACCAAGTGATAGACTCCACAACCGGATGCGAGCTGTTGAGTTTTTTGGATGCCTACTCAGGGTACCATCAGATCAAGTTGGACCCAGCAGACCGCCTGAAGACTGCCTTCATCACACCATTTGGAGCTTTCTGTTACCTGACTATGACATTCGGCTTGAGGAATGCCGGTGCCACTTTTCAGCGTTGCATGCAGAAATGCCTCTTGAAACAACTCGGCAGAAATGCCCACGTCTATGTAGACGACATTGTGGTGAAGACAGAGAAGCACGGCACCCTGCTGGAAGATCTCAAAGAAACATTCGCCAACTTGCGCCGATTCCAAATCAAGCTCAACCCCGAGAAGTGCGTGTTCGGAGTACCAGCCGGCCAGCTGCTAGGCTTCCTGGTCTCCGAACGCGGCATCGAGTGCAACCCTGTGAAGATCAAGGCCATCGAGAGGATGGAGATTCCCACCAAACTGCGAGATGTGCAGAAGTTCACTGGGTGCCTGGCCTCCCTGAACCGCTTTATCAGCCGACTAGGAGAGAAGGCTCTCCCCCTGTACCGACTCATGAAGAAGTCCACTCACTTTGAGTGGAATGACCAAGCCGACCAAGCCTTCCATGAGTTGAAGAAAACGCTGACCACTCCGCCTGTCCTGGCAGCGCCGACTGAGAAGGAGCCCATGCTCCTCTACATTGCCGCGACCAGCCGAGTGGTCAGTACTGTTGTTGTGGTCCAGCGTCCGGAAGAAGGCCGAGCCCAGCTAGTCCAGAGGCCGGTGTACTATCTAAGCGAAGTGCTATCTAGCTCAAAGCAGAACTACCCGCACTACCAGAAGATGTGCTATGGGGTGTACTTCGCCGCCAAGAAACTGAAGCCCTACTTCCAAGAGCACCCCATCACGGTCGTGTGCACCGCCCCGCTCGCCGAGATCATAGGCAGCCGGGATGCATCCGGCCGGGTGGCTAAATGGGCCATTGCACTGGCGCCCTACACGATCTTCTACCAGCCCCGCACCGCCATCAAGTCCCAAGCATTGGCCGACTTCCTCGTCGACTGGGCCGAGACCCAGTACCTACCGCCGGCTCCTGACTCTACCCATTGGCGGATGCACTTTGACGGGTCCAAGATGCGCACCGGCTTGGGAGCCGGCATCGTCCTCACCTCTCCCAAAGGCGACAAGCTCAAATACACGCTGCAGATCCACTTCGCCGCCTCCAACAACGTGGCCGAGTACGAGGCGCTCGTACATGGGCTCCGGCTTGCCAAAGAGCTCGGCATACGCCGGATCCTGTGTTACGGCGACTCAGACTTGGTGGTCCAGCAGTCGTCTGGCGACTGGGACGCCAAGGACGCGAACATGGCGAGCTATCGATTCCTCGTCCAGCAGATCAGCGGGTACTTCGACGGGTGCGAGTTCCTTCACATACCAAGGGCCGACAACGACCAAGCAGATGCCCTGGCACGGATCGGCTCCACCCGACAGGCTATACCGACTGGCGTCTCCCTCCAGCGCCTCCTCAAGCCATCCATCAAGCCGTCTCCAGAGTCGGACTCTATCTTCGTACCGCCTGTGCCAGATGCAGTCGGATCCAACTGGAAGAACCCCGCAGGCGGCATGAAGACTTCAACAACTGCCCCACCGACTGCCGCAGTCGCACCCGGCCCGGGGACTTCAGAACCCGGCCCGGGGACTGCAGCAGTCGACCCAGGGACTGCAACAACACAAGAAGCGGTGGCCAACTCCAATTCCATGCCTCCCGACCCACCCACCCGAGTCATGGTGGCCGTCCTAACAGAAGAAGAAGTCACAGCTCCATCATGGGCCCAGCCCATCCTCAAGTTCCTAGTCAGCAGAGAGCTGCCGGCTGATGAGATCTCAGCAAGACTAGTGCAACGACGAGCCGGAGCATATGCAATAATCAACAAAGAGCTTGTTAAGTGCGGCATCACTGGAGTCTTCCAGCACTGTGTCGAGCCAGAAAAAGGAGTGGCAATCCTCAAGGATATCCACCAAGGCGAATGCGGTCACCACGCAACCTCAAGATCACTTGTGGCCAAGGCTTTCCGCCACGGCTTCTTCTGGCCGACTGCCTTGGAAGATGCCAAAGAGATAGTCAAGAGCTGCAGAGGATGCCAAGTTTTCAGTTCCAAGCAACACCTGCCGGCTTCTGCACTCAAGACCATTCCCCTCACTTGGCCTTTTGCCGTCTAGGGACTGGACATGGTGGGCCCTTTCAAGACAGCCCGCGGCGGCTTGACACATCTACTTGTCGCTGTGGACAAGTTCACAAAGTGGATCGAAGCGAAGCCGATCAAGAAGCTGAACGGGCCGACTGCCGTGACATTCATCACTTACATCACTACTTGGTACGGTGTGCCGCACAGCATCATCACCGACAACGGCACGAACTTCGCCAAAGGAGCACTGGCACGTTTCTGCGCGACGCAGGGCATCCGACTGGACTTAGCGTCCGTTGCCCACCCACAGTCAAACGGCCAGGTCGAGCGAGCAAATGGACTCATCCTCTCCGGCATCAAGCCCCGACTGGTTGTGCCACTGGAGCGTTTGGCCGGCTGCTGGCTCGATGCGCTGCCGGCTGTCCTCTGGAGTCTGCGCACTACCCCCAACAAGTCAACCGGCTTCACTCCGTTCTTCCTTGTATATGGCGCCGAGGCTGTCATCCCAACCGACATCAAGTTCGACTCGCCTCGGGTCATCATGTACACGGAGGCGGAGGCCAAGGAAGCAAGAGAAGACGGCGTCGACCTACTAGAAGAAGGCCGGCTGTTAGCACTCAGCTGGTCCGCCATCTACCAGCAACGGTTGCGCCGCTACCACAACCGCAAGGTCAAGCCAAGATCCTTCCAAGAGGGCGACCTTGTGATTCGGCTGATCCAGCGAACAGCCGGCCAGCACAGGCTCTCGGCCTCTTGGGAAGGCCCCTTCGTCGTCAGCAAGGCACTCGGCAACGATTCCTACTACTTGATCGATGCGCAAAAACCAAGAGCATGCAAGAGAGATGACTCCGGCAAGGAGTCGGAGCGACCATGGAACGCGAACCTCCTGAGAAGATTTTACAGTTGAAAGCAGTATGTATCATGCTACCCTTTTGTATTAAGTACGAACCCACAGGCTCCCCGAGGAGCACTCGGGGACTGCCTTTATTTATGAATGACGATTGTCATATCCATGAATGTATTATTACATTTGATTTCTTGTCTGGCACCGGGTTCGACTAGTCGGCCCGGGGACTGGCCGCCTTGAGCTATATTAAAAGTTCTACCTGAAGTTAGACAAGTAGTGTGCCGGCTCCCGAGTCCCCTCTTGTTGAAAGTCGCAGCTCGAAGAACCGACTGTCCGACTAGCAAGAGCCAAGGCAAAAAGGACGCCCACACGAAAAACGGCTAAGGACCAATGAACTTATATAGCGAAAAGACGGCCTCCAACCACGCCTGCCGGCTGTCAGAACAGCCGACTGGCCGGCTTCCTAAACACTTAGCTCTAAATCCAACAAAGCTAGAGTACTTGCCCTCCCAATTGGCCAAGCACTTCTCCAGCCACAGATTGCAGAGCAACTGTCCGACTGGGGAGGCGGAAACAAAGGGAGGGCGGCAAAGGAAACAACAGAAGGATGAAAAGCAAAGAACGAGGAAAAGCCAAATGCATGCATAAAGTCATATATACATATAAAGCCCCCAACAGGCCGGCAAGCGGCATAGTTCGAATACACCCCAAGTGGGTGGAATTGTGCAGACTTAACAGAATATTGTTCCAAAAGTGACAAGACAGGAAAACAAGAGATAGCAGACTAGACTAAGGCGCGGTGCGGGAGCCAGGCTGGTCGGTGGAGATGGCGTCGCCGGTCGAAGGAGTGGCCGGCTGGCGGGTCTCGGCTTGGTCACCACCGGTGGCAGGCGACGCACCCGCGCGCGACGTGGTGCTGGAGGCGCGGTCAGGTTGAGGCCGGCCGGCCGCTCCACCATCCGGCTCGGCGTCTTCACCCTCCTCCTCCTCCTCGCCCTCGTCGCTGGAATCGATCTCCTCCGCCGAGTCTTCACCATCTGCCGGGTTTAGCCCGAACCACTCCTCCGGCTGGGCGACACCGTTGTCATCTACCTCAGGGGCGAAGACGCTGGTGTCGGTGTAGTCGGCGATCGCCGAAGCCCGCCGGATGATAGCCGGCCGCGCCGGCTCCAGCTCCGTGTCGGCTTGCTGCCGCCAGGTAGCCAGCTGGTCCAGACTCAGGCCCGGGTACCAGGCCTTGACGAACTCCAGCGCCCACCTGGCGCCGGACCGAGCCGCCGAGGCCTTCCAGGCTTCAAAGCGACCCACCGCCACCTCCAGCCAGTCGGCAGTCCGACTGGGGGTGCGGGGCACCACTTCGCCGGGCCAGAGGGCGGCCAATACTTGCGCCCGGCACGCTGAAGCCGGCGGAGCAGTCGGTGAGCCGGCTGGATACGGGCCTGGATCGCCAAGAGCTGCTCCTCCAGCGAACGGCCAGCGCTTGGTGCGATCTCGAAGCCAGCCTGCCTTCGCGCTTGGCGGCGGGCCTCGATGATCTGGTTGGCGGCGGTAGAGTAGCCAGGGAAGTACTCTGTGCAAGAAAGAAAGAGAAAGAAGAGAAAACACCAAGTCAGAAAACGAGCCAAAAGCGGCAGACGGCAAGAAAGGACGAAGAAGTAGGCGGCTTACCATCAACCAGATCTTCGACCTGACCATAGCCATTGATCAGAGTCTGCCTTGCTTTAGACCAGCCAGTCGCTTCTGTCTCGTACTCGGCCTGGAGGGTGGCCTCACGGTCCTGCACCGCCTTCAGAGCCGCCTTATGACTCTCCTCCTGGTCGGCCAACCTCTTGGCCAGGCGGTCACGCTCCTGCACCAAGGTGGCGAACTCAGCCTCCTTGGCACGAAGGGCAGTCTGAGAACTTCCCAGCTACACCCTCAGGTTGGCGTTGGCCGCTGCAAGGACGGCAGAAAAAGAAGAAGCAATAAGAGGAAGTCGTCAAGAAAGATCCGACCCGACTGCTCAGCAGTCGGCCCGGATCTCGGGGACTACACCCAGTGGGTGCGCTGATGCGCCCCCACATGAGATAAAGGACGAAACACTTACCCCGGCTATCAGTTAGGTCGGCGGTCTTCTGGGTCAGCTCCCGAGCCTGGGAGTTGAAGGCAGCTGCACGAAGATTGTGGTAGTCCTGCAAGACAGGCAGAAGATCGAAGTAAGGACAAGAATAGCAAAGCCAAATCCACTAAGAAGTTCCAAGCCGCCTGCTCAGCAGCCGACTCGGAACTCGGGGACTACACCCAGTGGGTGCGCTGACGCGCCCCCACGGAAGAAACCAAAATCAAGAAGAAGCAAGATAAGAAGACTAACCCGGATGGCCGCCCGCGTTGCAAGGAATTCGTCGGTGTACCGCCTCAGCGCTGTCGCCTGGGCCTGGAGCCGGGTCCGGACGTCCTGCGCGGCCACGTTCATCACGGCCGTCCCTCCACCCGGCGTCCACCCCGAGGTGGCGCTGGCCGCCTCCACATCCCGGGCCGACGAGATGGAGCCCGCGGCCAGCTGCGGCTCCGACGTAGCCTTCTGTGGCTCTGACGCAGCCCTCCCCGCACGCCGCCTCGGCGGCATCCGGACCGCCAGCTCAGTCCTCGCGGCCGGCTCGCCCCCCGCCGACTACGCAGGCGGTAGATCAGGCCGGCCGCCTTGAGCCGTCCCAGCCGGCGGGGTCGGCACCGGCGCCCTCTCCAGGATGACGACGTCGTCGTCCCTCTCCAGCCCCGGATGATCACTGCCGGCTTCTTCTGGCGGAGGCTCCGGGGCCCCAGGTGCTGCGACGCGCAGTGGGGTGACCAACAAGGCCTCCTCCGCCATCGTCGCAGCTGCAGCCTCTGCTTGGGCCTTGGCTGCGGCGTCGGCGCGCGCCTTCGCCGCCTCCTCCTCCTGCGCTGCCTGGGCGGCGGCCGTCTTCCGTGCCTCCGCCTCCCGCGCCTCCCGCTCCTCCCGCACTTCCCGCGCGTTCCGTTCCGTCGCCGCCTAAAGGTCGGCACGGGGGTCCACGCGGCGAGTGGTGCTCCCAGATCCCCTCGGCGACTCAACGACGGAGGCGGCAGCCGCCCGCTCGAGCGACAATGGAGCTCTGTTTGTTTGGAGAAAAAGACAAGGATTCAGGAGCCACCAGAGAAAGGAAAAAAGAGTACACGAAGGAGTTTGAACTTACGCCAACACCGTCTGCGGTTGCTTCACCGTCTTGCGGAAGCGAGCCACCTTCGCGGCCGCCTCCTCCCGCCTAGTCGCCGTTGCCCCACCTCGGGGCTTCTTCGTCCGACTGCCGAACAAACCCTGCGCGGCACAACGCTTTTGCCCGCCGCCCCGAGCAGGTGGTGCAGCGGAGGAACCCACGCCGCGGCCAGACGCCGGCTGACGGCGCGGGACGACTTCGGCCTCGTCGTCGTCCGGCCAGTCGTCGAAGCTGACTCCATGCCCGGAGCCGCCTGCTTCGCCGCCGGCTCGGCCACCACCCGGCTCGGTGTTGTCGTCCATAGCAGCCGCCCCCAAGTCGGGTCCTCCAGATCGTGCTCCGTCCGGTCGGGGACGAATTGGCGCTCCGCGTCCGACCCGCAGGCAGGCCGAAGAAGAGGGCTCTGTCGAAGACAAGCCAACTAGTCAGAGTCGGCCAAAGGAACTCGGCGATATAACTGAGAGAAGAAGAAGAGACGAGGAGAACATACCGTGGGCGGCGGATTGGCTCGGCTATATGGCTCCTTGCCGAACTGCCACTCCGCGGAGAGTTTGCAGTTCGCGAGGTAGTTCACCATGTAGGCCACCTCGTCGTGCGGCATGTCTTTGGTACACATCTGGCTCGGATCGAGCTGGCCACTCATCTGACAGATCAGATGAGGGCGGCTCTGGAGCGGGAGTACCCGGCGCGTGACGAAGGCGGCTAGCAGGTCGGGCCCCGACAAGCCCTCCGACTGGATCATCACTCGCACTCGGGCGATGGCCGCGTTTCCAGCCGGCGTCAGCGTCACGGCCCGGTATGACCACTGGGGCCGCCTGCCCGCCGGTGGGCCGGCTACGTAAGCCGGCAGGTTGACGTAGTCGCCCTGCGGGGCGACGTTCCTGACGTAGAAGTACGACTTTTGCCATAACTTCACCGACTGGATCAGCGTGATGACGGGGAAGGGGTTGTCGGCAGCCACCCTCCGCATCGCAATGAAGGCGCCAGTCTGAGCCGGCACGCCCTGCATGCGCGTGCCCAGCTTGGACTGGAAGAACTCCCCCCAGAGCTCGAGGGTAGGGAGGACGCCGAGGTAGCCTTCGCACAAGGTGACGAAGGCAGACAGCAGCACCACCGCGTTCGGGGTGAGGTGGTGCGGCTGGAGCTGGTAGAACTCAAGCCAAGAGCGGAAGAAGGCGCTCACGGGCAGGCCGAGGCCGCACAAGAAATGCGAGCGGAAGACCACCCGCTCGCCCTCCCGCGGCTCCAGTGTAATCTCCTTCGCCGGAGCGAGACGAACCTCCACCTTGTCCGCGCCGGGCAGCCGCCGCGTCTTGCGGAGGAATTCGACGTGATCCTCGTGGATGTTGGAGCCGTCCCAATCCCCGCCATACTGCTCCGTGGCGGGAGGCATGGCGAAAACGAGCGCGCGGCGGAGGAACGAGTAGTGGAAGAGCGCGGCGGCGAGGCGATGTTGCAAGAGACGGCAGGAGGAAGAAGGTGGCGGAAAGAGGAGGAGCGTGCGAGAGCCTGCCACTCTCCCCCTCTCCCTACTTATAGCTTCGCAAGGTGAAGTCGGGGAGGCCGGACGTGGGGTGAGACGTGGGATTAACTGCACCCACTCCCCCCACGCCTCGCGATTACTGCGCCCTAAAGGCGTGCCAAAACCGCCGCAGGAAGACATGCGGGCGGCTTCGGGTCGCAGAGAATCCACGCCTGGGCCAGGGCGTGGGCGTGGCGGGCCCCCGCCCTGCGGCGACGTCCCGTCGCGCGCGTGGGCTGGCAGGCTTTTTAGCCTAGAGAGGCCACGTGGTTCGCAGGTGGCAAGTGGCCGGCCCGCGGCCCGGTGCACGCGCTAGCGAGCTTCCGCCCTCCGACTTCGAATTTTTTTGGCCAAGACGACGCGCCTAACCAAAGCCGGCTCCCAGCTGCCGGCTTGTCAAAATAGGAAGCTGATCGAGCTTCTCAACTCCTACCCAACCTCGAAGCCCAATCAGCTTCGGGGACTACTGTCGGAGTAAATAGCCACGGGTAGCCTAAACGACTGCCCCTGGTTATTCCAAAGAATTATCAGGCCTTTGGGCCTTCGAGCATTTCAAGCATTGGGCCGCCTTCCCCGGCCGGCTACCTCTGAAGCCGATTCTTAGAAGGCGACCCATCCTCAGCAACCTCCCCCCAAGATAACCACGGGATGGCCGACTCCGGGAAGCCGGCCATAGAGGATGTCGATTCCCCAAAGCCGGCCATGAAGAACGCCGACTCCCTGGAGCCGGCCACGAAGAGCGCCGACTCCAAGAAGCCGGCCACGACCGCACCCACCAAGACCACACCCACATAACGGTGACAAGACGGGGTGTGGCCACAGTGCGGCCCACTACCCCCGAAGCCCGAGGCAGGCATGGCCACAGGACGCCGTACGGGACGGCCATCTCCCGTCCGGCTCGGCACTGTAGCCATGCTGGCCTCAACGTCACCCACGACAGATGCCAGTACGGACCACGGGCGGCGGGCCCCTTCAGCCAGAGAGAGGCGCGAAGGCGGCCCGGCCTTCCCCAGTCGGCCAAGGGCATAGCCGGCCCCCAGAAGCCGGCTACCCCCTCCCTCGAAGCATGTGCACATTAAGGAGACAAGACGAGGTAAGGCTAAAGTGAGAGCCCTCGAGGCGGCACACTGTAGCCACGCTTACCCCGACGGAGCCCTCGTCATCAGGGGCGAGGCTACAGTAAGCAGCCGCCGACAAGACCCTAGGCGGTGGGGCCGGCGTGTCGACCAAGGGGCCGGCAGCCGGCAGGACCCGCCAGTCGGTGGGCCCCAACGGCCGGCGGAGAAGCCGGCGAGCGTAGACACTGACGGCTGGGACCAGCGCCCAGCCGGATTACAATTGTACCCCTGGGGGGTAGGCCTATAGAAACCCCCCGGGACACCCATGCAAAGGGTTGGCTTCTTAGAGTTACACACACACCATAGAGAGAGGGAAGTAAGAGCTAGCCTTGCTCTTCTTCTCCCTTGAACCCCACAGCTCAAGGAGCATTTGTAGCTACTCAATTCCATCTAGTGATCATGCGGAGACCCCGTAGAGCAGGACTAGGGGTGTTATCTCCACGGAGAGCCCCGAACCTGGGTAAGATTCGCCGGCGTGCATGTCTTCGCCTCATCCCGTTTCCAGGCACCGGCGACGTCTTACTGGCACCCACTATGATAAGCCACCCGTTGGCATATGTCGCACCTACCACCCGACACCAAGCCTTCCTCCCGAGGAGCGGTGATTTCTATGCAGGTGCCCAACCTCACGAGGCTGTGATGACGTGAGCCATGACGACCAAGGACCAGGCGGGCGCCAGCGGGTGCAGAGGAGACAGTTTCCTCTTTGGCTCTAAGGAGGCAAGGACGAACGCGGGTTCCCAAGGAACCCCCGAAGGTTTCCATTCTGGTGCAACGAGACCAAGACCACGAGCTCGGCAGGATGGTTGTCATCGCCGAGCCCACCTCTGCATCACGACCAGAAGCTTTGCAAGCGAAGACCACCTTTCGTCCGGATTAGATGTACTTCTTGTCCCCTTTCAAATTGGTTGTTGTGGTATCCCTTCCCGACTAAGTTTTAAGGGAAGAGGACCAAGGCCACTATAAGTATAGGCTAGCCACCACCGTAGAGGGGGATTCGGGTTCCGGGAAGAGAGTCCCAGATCAGATCCACTACCACCCACACTTACCGAGCCCTCGCGAGGCGGCTCAACCATTGTACTAGTTCATCCTTAGCCTCCTCGTGAGGCCAATCCACCACAAAGCAGGAGTAGGGTTTTACACCGGAAGGTGGGCCGAACCTGGGTAAACTGCCGTGTCCATCTTCTTCCCTGCTCGCACGAACTCGACGAGGCTAGGCCGTGGGGTGGTGAGCTTGAGATTAGCCTAGGGGAGATCTTCGCACACACCTTAGAGTTCGAACCTTTTTTGGGTCTGCGAAGCCCTGAATCCGACATTTGGCGCGCCAGGTAGGGGCCTGTCGAAGCTCTGCCTCTTCACCAACCACGCTCCCCCTCGCCTCGTTGTTTCCATGGTGGACGTTGTCCCGCAGGTCTGGCCGCCTGAGGCCTATGGGAGCGCCACGGGCTGCCCGGCCTTCATCCCCGGCCTGCGCCGGGTGATGTGGCCCGCGAAGTTCAGGCCAGTGCTGCCCCGCGGTATGATGGCGCTGCGGACCCCAAAGAGTTCCTTGAGCTGTACACGCAGGCCATCCAAGCGGCGGGTACCGACGACAAGGCCATGGAAAACTGGCTCCCCCTGGACCTCACGGAGGCCCCTCGATCTTGACTTTGTGGCCTCCCGGACGCCTCGATCTCCTCTTGGGAGGAGCTCTGCGACTGGTTCATTGCATGCTTCGTGGCGCCAGCGCCCCATGCAGTTGCATGCATCATCGGTGGGTCACAGGCGCCTTCCTCTGGCCGCCACGTCAAGCAGTTCTTCTGTCGAGCAAGCACCACTCGGCTGCAACATGAGGCTTCTTGGGGCCATGCTAGGCCTGAGGCCGACATCACCTTCGACTTCAGGGATCATCCCAAGACTGCGGTCATTGCGGGCACGCTCCCCATGCTATGCACGCCCACCATCAGCAACGTCGCGGTCATCAAGACCCTTGTCGACGGCGGCGCCGGCCTTAACGTCCTCTCCGTGGAGACCTTCAACCTGCTCCAGGTGCCTTACGACCAGCTCGCACCCACCAGGCCCTTCTCGGGGTGGTCAAAGGCTCAGCCGCCCCCCTGGGGCAGGTACACCTGCAGGGAAGCAATGGGAAGCACTGAGGTTTACAATCGAGGTTTGCACATGCATGGTCCTTTGTCTAATAGCACATTATTGTGCAATTGCAGGAACCATTCTAATATTTAGGTTTTAAGTTTTTTGGTCTTGCACATGTAGGTCCTGCTGTCTGAGGTTTTGACCCACTGTACGACCCATTTTGCATATGGGGAAATGAGTTGTCCATGAATATCAGTCAAATCGAGAAACTCAGAAAGATTGTTAGGATAAAGAAACTAGCAACGAAAAACAACAACATCTTTGCCTGCACAGTGAAGAAGACATCAGTGCACTATAGGATGGTACTAACTATTATACCTTGTCTTTTTTATTCCTTTGCGCCATTTCCAAATTTAGAGAAGATATCTATGCATATCTTTGTTTTCAGGCCTTTCCAAAGCAGTTCCCTGATGATTACCTCTCAAACCACCTGTATGGTCAGGAGGCGAGGAAGGTATCCATACAACATCCACGGTACAATATTGAAGTTTCTCAAGAGGACGAAGGATGGATTGTCAATCATCCACATGCACTGGCCTAAAGTTGCAAGGACCTTCAACATCAATGAAGGCTCAATATTCGCCTTCCACTTCAGCAGTTTTCTGGATGAGATTCATCTGTCTATCTACCGTCTATGATGTTAATTTCCAAATGTTATAGACGTTGCATGTGAAACTTGGTGCTGGTGCAGTCGTGTAATGGGGTAGCTGAAGGAAATATGCCCTAGAGGCAATAATAAAGCTGTTATTTTATATTTCCTTATATCATGATAAATGTTTATTATTCATGCTAGAATTTTATTAACCGGAAACTTGATACATGTGTGAATACATAGACAAAACAAAGTGTCCCTAGTATGCCTCTACTTGACTAGCTCGTTAATCAAAGATGGTTAAGTTTCCTAACCATAGACATGTGTTGTCATTTGATGAATGGGATCACATCATTGGGAGAATGATGTGATGGACAAGACCCATCCGTTAGCTTAGCATAATGATCGTTAAGTTTTATTGCTATTGCTTTCTTCATGACTTATACATATTCCTCTGACTATGAGATTATGCAACTCCCAAATATCGCAGGAACACCTTGTGTGCTATCAAACGTGAAAACGTAACTGGGTGATTATAAAGATGCTCTACAGGTGTCTCCGAAGGTGTTTGTTGGGTTGGCATAGATCAAGATAAGGATTTGTCACTCCGAGTATCGAAGAGGTATCTCTGGGCCCTCTCGGTAATGCACATCACTATAAGCCTTGCAAGCAATGTGACTAATGAGTTAGTTATGGGATGATGCATTACGGAACGAGTAAACATACTTGCCGGTAACGAGATTGAACTAGGTATGAATATACCGACGATCGAACCTCGGGCAAGTAACATACCGATGACAAAGGGAATGACGTGTGTTGTCATTGCGGTTTGACCGATAAAGATCTTCGTAGAATATGTGGGAATCAATATGAGCATCCAGGTTCCGCTGTTGGTTATTGATCAGAGATGTGTCTCGGTCATGTCTACATAGTTCTCGAACCCGTAGGGTCCGCACGCTTAAAGTTCGATGACGATTTGTATTATGAGTTATGTGTTTTGGTGACTGAAGATTGTTCAAAGTCCCGGATGAGATCACTGAGATGATGAGGAGTCTCGAAATGGTCGAGCGGTAAAGATTGATATATTGGATGATAGTATTCGGACACCAGAAGGGTTCTGAGGGGTACCGGGTACATATCGGAGTTCCGGGGGGTTACCAGAACCCCCCCCCCCTGGGGGGGAAAGTTATGGGCCCTATGGGCCATAAGAGGGAGGCGCACCAGCCCACATAGGGGTGGCGCGTCCCTCCCATGGAAGGAGGCCGAAGTGGAGTAGGGAAGGGGGTGGCGCCCCCTTTCCTTCTTCTCCTCCTACTCCTTCCTCCTTTCCCCCTCCATGAGAAGGAATAGAAGGGGGGCGAATCCTACTAGGACTAGGAGTCCTAGTAGGACTCCCCTCTCCTTGGCGCGCCCCTAGGGCTGCCTCCCTCCCTCTACCTCCTTTATATACGTGGGCTGGGCACCCCTTGGAGACACAACAATTGTTCCAAGCCGTGTGCGGCGTCTCTCTCATGGTTTACTCCTCCGGTCATATTCACGTAGTGCTTAGGCGAAGCCCTGCGTGGATCACATCACCACGCCGTCGTGCTGACGAAACTCTCCCTCGACCCTCTGCTGGATCAAGAGTTCGAGGGACGTCATCGAGCTGAATGTGTGCTGAACTCGGAGGTGCCGTACGTTCGGTACTTGATCGGTTGGATCGCGAAGACGTTCGACTACATCAAACGCGTTAATCTAACGCTCCACTTTCGGTCTACGAGGGTACGTGGACACACTCTCCCCTTCTCTTTGTTATCTATCTCCTAGATAGATCTTGCGTGATCGTAGGAATTTTTTTGAAATTGCATGCTACGTTCCCCAACAGTAGCTAGCTATATGCCTATATGGTGTAACTGAGTGCTGAAGCTATGTGATGTTCTACCCAGATGTATTTCAATTATGAAATCATGGTTCCGTAATACGAAAATGAAATATATTCTATGCTTAATATGAAATGTCAATTTGATTAATAAATGGATTACTAATAATAGGCCAATCAGCCTGCTTATTGGGTTTTTATATTACAAACGGTTATTGAGACAACACCGTGGGTGATGACCTCAGAAAACCCACACAATTTCTAGGGAAACGTGTTGGATCAATGAACAATCACACATGACTTCCTCTTGAAAACTGTTTGTGTTAGGGCACCTTGCGCAAACGTTTTCCACATAAAAAGTGTGTGTGATGAACAGCTCATGGCACACAGATTCTTCTAGGCACCGTGTGTGATGCATTCAATAATGCAAACGATAAAATTGTTAATATCGTCTGCAATGGCAATGCTATCACAGATGTTTTGATGGAAAAAAGTGTGTGTGATGTACATGCGAACGGAAACGTTTGTTTGAGATTCATCGTGTGGGATATACATACGAATGAAAACGTTCTTCTTGGATTGACTGTATGGGATGTACATATGAATGGAAACATATTCCTTGGATTGAGTGTGTGGGATATACATACGAAGGGAAACATTTCACTGGGATTCACTTTGTGGGATGTACTTACGAACGGAAACGATTGGGCCTGTGTAATTGTATGTGATGGCTACCCCGATCGCACACGAGCTCATTTTGCCCAGTGTGTGTGTGTGACGCCCCCGATTCAATCATACACTAATCATACACGCAAACGTGTACGATCAAGATCAGGGACGCACGGGAAGATATCACAACACAACTCTAAAAAGTAAAATAAGTCATACAAGCATCATAATACAATCTAGGGGCCTCGAGGGCTCGAATACAAGTGCTCGATCATAGACGAGTCAGCGGGAGCAACAATATCTGAGTACAGACATAAGTTAAACAAGTTTGCCTTAAGAAGGCTAGAACAAACTGGGATACTGAGCGAAAGAGGCGCGGGCCTCCTGCCTGGGATCCTCCTAAACTACTCCTGGTCATCGTCAGTGGCCTGCACGTAGTAGTAGGCACCTCCGGTGTAGTAGGGGTCGTCGTCGACGGTGGCGTCTGGCTCCTGGGCTCCAGCATCTAGTTGTGGCAACCAGCAAGAAAGGAAAGGGGGGAAGGGGGAGAAAAGCAACCGTGAGTACTCATCCAAAGTACTCGCAAGCAAGGATCTACACTACTTATGCGTGGGTATCTCTGTAAAGGGGCAATATTGGTGGACTGAACTGCAGAATGCCAGAATAAGAGGGGGATAGCTAGTCCTGTCGAAGACTACGCTTCTGGCAGCCTCCATCTTGCAGCATGTAGAAGAGCGTAGATGGTAAGTTCACCAAGTATCATCGCATAGCATAATCCTACCAGGTGATCCTCTCCTTGTCGCTCTGTTAGAGAGCGATCACCGGGTTGTATCTGGCACTTGGAAGGGTGTGTTTTATTAAGTATCCGGTTCTAGTTGTCATAAGGTCAAGGTACAACTCCAAGTCGTCCTGTTACCGAAGATCACGGCTATTCGAATAGATAAACTTCCCTGCAGGGGTGCACCACATTACCCGACACGCTCGATCCCCTTTGGCCGGACACACTTTCCTGGGTCATGCCCAGCCTCGGAAGATCAACACGTCGCAGCCCTACCTAGGCACAACAGAGAGGTCAGCATGTCGGTCTAAATCCTATGGTGTAGGGGTCTGGTCCCATCGCCCATTGCACACATGCATGTTGCGTGGGCGGCCGGAAGCAGACCTAGCCTCCCTAATACAAGAGCAGGTGTTCCAGTCCAATCCGGCGCGCGCCGCTCAGTCGCTGACGTCATGAAGGCTTTGGTTGATACCACGACGCCGGTTGCCCATATCTTGTCCGACGTGGCGATTAGTGCATATAAGGTCAACGACCCAACTCAGATCAAATACCAAGATCTCGTTAAGCGTGTTATTATGAAGTAACCGTGGACGCCGACCAGGGCCAGGCCCACCTCTCTCCTAGGTAGTCTCAACCTGCCCTGTCGCTCCGCCACAAAGTAACCGTCGGGGGCCTCCGGGAACCCAGGCCCACCTCTACCGGGATGGAGCCACCTGTCCTTTCAGCCCCCCACATCGAAATCACTTGCGGGTACTCTACGAGCCGACCCGACTTTAGTCACCACATGTATCATATAATATGTACATAAGTATATACCTGTGATCACCTCCCGAGTGATCACGGCCCGATAGTGTAGCATGGCAGATGGACAAGAATGTAGGGCCACAGATGGAATACTAGCATCCTATACTAAGCATGTAGGATTGCAGGTAAAGGTAACGACAGTAGTAACAAGGACAGGCTATGCATCAGGATAGGATTAACGGAAAGCAGTAACATGCTACACTACTCTAATGCAAGCAGTAGAGAGAAGAATAGGCGATATCTGGTGATCAAGGGGGCGCTTGACTGGTTGCTCTGGCAAGAAGGAGGCGTCGTCAACACAGTAGTCGATCTGGGTAGCAGCGGCGTCGGTCTCGGAGTCTAGCGAGAGAAGAGGGGGAAGAAACAATAAATATAATGCAAACATATGCATGACGATGCATGACACGACAATGAGCGTTGCTAGGGGTGCCCTAACGCGGTAGTAGGTGATACCAGCGAAGGGGGGAAACATCCGGGAAAGTATTCCCGGTGTTTCGCGTTTTCGGACAGATGAACTGGAGGGGGAAAGTTGCGTGTTTGCTATGCTAGGGATGTGTGGCGGACGAACAGGCTGTGTATTCGGATTCGTCTCGTCGTTCTGAGCAACTTTCATGTACAAGGTTTTCCCATCCGAGCTACGGTTTATTTTATGTTAATTTTAAAAGATTTAATAATTTTTAGAATTTATTTAATTATTTTAATTCAACATTATCCATAATAGTGTATGCTGACATCATCATGATGTTAGCATCATGATGTCAGCATGACGTCAGCAGTCAACAGGGTGTTGACTGGGTCAAACTGACATGTGGGTCCCAGCTGTCATTGACTGTTTAGTTAATTAACAACAGTTAATTAGGTTAATTAAACAAAATTAATTAATTAATTAATTAATATTTACTTATTTTAATTCTTTTTTATATAAAACATTTTGGGCTGGGCCCCACATGTCATTGGCCCTAGGGGCCTTAGTGGGCTAGCGGGCGCTGGGTGCGGGCGTAGCCCGAACGGGCGCGTGCCCGAGAGGGCGCGGGGCGCGCACGACGCACGCCGGCGCCGGTGGCGGGGCGCGCGCGACTGGACCCGGGCGCCGGCCAACAGCGGTGGACGGCGACGATAGTCGCGGGCGGCGGTGGTGGCTGCAGGAGGCCAGCGGCAGGGTGGAGCATCGGGCAGCGGCGACCGGCAGAGGCCGCGGGGCGACGTGGTTCGCGCGCGGGCGCGTCTTCGCAGCGAGCAGAAGCTGGGCGGAGCTAGGGCGTGGTGGCCGGGCGGGGCAGCGGCGACACGAGCCAGCGGCGAGGCGGGAGCCCGAGAAGCAACGGCGGCTTGCAGTGGGTGCGACCAGGAGCGAGCGAGGCGGCGCTATGGTCAGGGCACACGGGGAGGCGGCGGAGTAGCGTGGCCAGGGGATGCGAGCGGGGTAGGGAGGCGCTAGGCGACGGGCCGGCCGGACGGGGTGCGGCATCGCGGCCGCGGCTAACGGTGCGCGAGGGCGGAGGGGAATAGGCCGGGCCTCACCGCGGGATGTAGGGACAAGGGCAGCAGGGCTTGAGGAGGACGACGGGGACGCGACGGCGACGGGGAGGCAGTCCGGCGAGGTGGCGGTCCGTCGAGTCGGTAGCGCGGGCTCGTGGAGGCCGTTCGGGGAGGAGGACGAGGACGGCCGAGCGACAGGGAGACGAGCGGCTGCGGCGAGGGACGGCTCCGGCGTCGGCGTCGAGCAGCGGGGCGCGTCGGGCTCGGGCGCGGCCGTGGGTTCGTTCCCCTTCCCGATCCGGATCTGGATCGGGGGAAGGAGGAGAGGGAGAGACCGAACGTGGGGGGAGTGGGGGGTTGAACTGCTAGGGTTCGGTCGCCCAGGGGATAAGGTGGGGCGATGGGGGCGGTTGGGCTTGGCGGCCCAGAGGCCAGCTGGACCACAGCCCAGCAGAGGGAGTTCTTCTCCTTTTTTTATTTTTCTTGTTTGTTTTTCTTTTCTTTTCGTATTTTCTTTTATTCTGGTTTTATTTTACTTTTAATTTCTTTAGCTTTGTGAAAATCTAACAATAGCTCCTAAATTAATGTCTTAGAATAACCCACTGCCTTAAAAAGTTGGTTGACTAAATAAACTAGTTTAACATTTGTTTGTTATTTTAAAAGCATTCAAATAATTGTATTTGCTACTGTTTTGTTTAGTTTAGTGCATTTAAACTTTTTATAAAGACTTGGTTTATCCACCAATATTACGTATGAATTATTTGGCACATCCCGAACATTATAGTTTTAATATTTGAAAACCTTTATTGTGACTTGATTTTGAATTCGAATTTGAATTGGTTTCGAACCAACGTGAGTTTAACAACAGTAATCGTGGTGACATGGCATCATTAGCAGGGAATTACTGTAGCTTAATTATCTGGGCGTCACAGTGTGACCGGAGGGCCTATCCCCGACGGTTTCTGGGTCGTGTGGGAAGGACCCCCCCCCCTATCGCCCACACTGGCAAGGCGACGATTTAAAATGCCACCGCGGAAAGGTGTTAAAAACCATTTCTATAGCAGCTCGCGCTACTAGTGCTACTTGGGAATGGTATAGCCTCAGTTGTCTTACTCATGCCACCATTAACTATAGCCTTATGCGCAAGGCTAACATCACAAAAGAAGGGCACTTTGTGATCCCTACTGGTGATTTTTGTGTACCACTCTGCTTCTTTCTCCGTGAAACCATCTTCGCCCAACTCATTCACCAGGACTTCATCATCCGAGTCATCCACACAAGCGCGCTGATAAATAATGCCAGGGTCCGTATCCTTGCGCCTGACTTGAGCCTCTATGTCACCAATAATGTTGTGGTGCCTCTCATCCTCTTAATCGGAGTCATGGCCATCATCATTGATTGGTGCACCACCCTCAAACTCATATTGGGGATACTCATTGACACAATCAACTTATTCATTTCCATGTTGAATATCTTTCACCTCAAATTTATTTGATTGGCTAACATGAGGTTGGCTCATTGCATTAGCGGCTTGCATTTCAACTCTTTGCTCAACAATTGGTGGCACACTACTAATCGAGCTCATATCATCTACTAAGGTCTGCTTCAAGTCAACATGAAAGAGAGGAGCCTAGACCACCTTAGTAGCCAACACTTCGAGCGATTTGACTTCCAAGGATGTGAAGAAAATATGCCCTAGAGGCAATAATAAAGTTGTTATTTTATATTTCCTTATATCATGATAAATGTTTATTATTCATGCTAGAATTGTATTAACCGGAAACTTGATACATGTCTGGATACATAGACAAAACACGGTGTCCCTAGTGAGCCTCTACTAGACTAGCTCGTTGATCAAATATGGTTAAGGTTTCCTAACAATTGACATGAGTTGTCATTTGATAAACAGGATCACATCATTAGGAGAATGATGTGATGGACAAGACCCATCCGTTAGCTTAGCATAATGATCGTTCAGTTTTATTTGTATTGCTTTCTTCATGTCAAATACATATTCCTTCGACTATGAGATTATGCAACTCCCAGATACCAAAGGAATACATTGTGTGCTATCAAACATCACAACGTAACTAGGTGATTATAAAGATGCTCTATAGGTATCTCCGAAGGTGTTTGTTGGGTTGGCATAGATCGAGATTAGGATTTGTCACTCCGAGTATCGGAGAGGTATCTCTGGGCCCTCTCGGTAATGCACATCATAAGAAGCCTTGCAAGCAAAGTGACTAATGATTTAGTTACAAGATGATGTATTACGGAACAAGTAAAGAGACTTGCCGGTAACGAGATTGAACTAGGTATGAAGATACCAACGATCGAATCTCGGGCAAGTAACATACCAATGGACAAAGGGAATAACGTATGTTGTCATAACGGTACGACCGATAAAGATCTTCATAGAATATGTAGGAGCTAATATGAGCATCCAGGTTCTGCTATTGGTTATTGACAGGAGAGGTGTCTCGATCATGTCTACATAGTTCTCGAGCCCGTAGGATCCACACGCTTAACGTTCGATGGCGATTTAGTATTATATGAGTTATATGATTTGGTGACCGAATATTATTCGGAGTCCCGGATGAGATCACGGTCATGACGAGGAGTCTCTAAATGGTCGGGAGGAAAAGATTGATATATAGGACGATGGTATTCAGACACCGGAAGTGTTCCGGAGGATATCGGGTCACCGGAAGGTGTTTCAGGAACCCCCGACAATCCTATGGGCCATATGGGCCTTGTGATGGAACACACCAGCCCACAAGGGGCTGGTGTGCCCTATAAGGCTATAGGAGGAGGAGAAGGGAAGGGGGGAAGGGAAAGGAAAGTGTGGATTAGGATTCCCACTTCCTTCCCTCACCCCCCTCTTTCCTTCCCCTTCATGCATACATGGAAAGGGGGCGCAGGGCAAGGCAGGGCCCCTAGGGGGCGGAGGCAAACCCTAGGGCGCCTCTGGCTGCCTCTCCTGCCCTCCCACCTATATATATGTGGGGAGGGGGTGCCTAGAACACACACAACATCAATTGTTAGCCGTGTGCGGTGCCCCCCTCCACAGTTTACACCCCCGGTCATATTCTCGCGGTGCTTGGGCGAAGCCCTGCGCGGATCACTTCACCATCACCGTCACCACACCATCGTGTTGATGGAACTCTTCTACTTCCTCGACGCCTTGCTGGATCAAGAAGGTGAGGAACGTCATCACGCTGAACGTGTGCAGAACTCGGAGGTGTCGTACGTTCGGTGCTTGATCGGTTGGAGCTCGAAGAAGTTCGACTACATCAACCGCGTTGTCAAACGCTTCCGCTTTCGGTCTACGAGGGTACGTAGACACACTCTCCCCCTCCCGTTGCTATGCATCTCCTAGATAGATCTTCGTGAGCTTAGGAACTTTTTTGAAATTGCATGCTACGTTTCCCAACAGTGGCATCATGAGCCAGGTCTATGCGTAGATGATATGCACGAGTAGGACACAAAGAGTTGTGGGCGATGATCGTCATACTGCTTACCACCAATGTCTTATTTTGATTCGGCGGTATTGTTGGATGAAGCGGCCCGGACCAACCTTACATGACCACGTTCATGAGACCGGTTCCACCGACAGACATGCAACTAGTTTTGCATAAAGTTGGTTGGCGGGTGTCTATTTCTCCTACTTTAGTTGAATCAAATTTGACTGCAGCCGGTCCTTGTTGAAGGTTAAAACAGCAAACTTGATAAATCAACGTTGTGGTTTTGATGCGTAGGTAAGAACGGTTCTTGCTAGAAGCCCGTAGCAGCCACGTAAAACTTGCAACAACAAAGCAGAGGACGTCCAACTTGTTTTTGCAGGGCATGTTGTGATGTGATATGGTCAAGACATGATGTGATATACGTTGTTGTATGAGATGATCATGTTTTGTAAGTTATCAGCAACTGGCAGGAGCCTTATGGTTGTCGCTTTATTGTATGAAATGCAAAAATCCATGTAATTGCTTTACTTTATCACTATGCGTTAGCGATAGTTGTAGAAGCAACAATTGGCGAGACGACCGCGACGCAACGATGGAGATCAAGGTGTCGAGCCGGTGACGATGGAGATCATGACGATGCTTTGGAGATGGAGATCAAAAGCACAAGATGATGATGGCCATATCATGTCACATATTTTGATTGCATGTGATGTTTATCTTTTATGCATCTTATTTTTCTTAGTACGGCAGTAGCATTATAAGATGATCCCTTAACTAAATTTTAAGGTATAAGTATTCTCCCTGAGTATGCACCGTTGCGACAGTTCGTCGTGTTGAGACACCACGTGATGATCGGGTGTGATAGACTCTACGTTCACATACAACGGGTGCAAGATAGTTTTGCACATGCGGAATACTCGGGTTAAACTTGACGAGCCTGGCATGTACAGACATGGCCTCGGAACACTGGAGACCGAAAGGTCGAACGTGAATCATATAGTAGATATGATCAACATAGAGATGTTCACCATTGATGACTACTCCATCTCACGTGATGATCAGACATGGTTTAGTTGATTTGGATCACGTATCATTAGATGACTTGAGGTATGTCTATCGAAGTGGGAGTTCTTAAGTAATTTGATTAATTGAACTTAATTTATCATGAACTTAGTCCTGATAAAGGTATTTGCATATATATGTTGTAGATCAATAGCTCGCGATATAGCTCCTATATATTTTTGATATGTTCCTAGAGTAAATTTGAAAGATGATAGTAGCAATGATGTGGACTGGGTCCGTGATCTGAGGATTATCTTCATTGCTGCACAGAAGAATTATGTCCTTGATGCATCGCTAGGTGACAGACCTATTGCAAGAGTAGATGCAGACGTTATGAATGTTTGACAAGCTCGGTATGATGACTACTTGATAGTTTAGTGCGCCATGCTTTACGGCTTAGAATCGGGACTTCAAAAACGTTTTGAACGCCACAGAGCATATAAGATGTTCCAAGAGTTGAAATTGGTATTTCAGACTCATGCCCATGTCGAGAGGTATGAGACCTCTGACAAGTACTTTGCCTACAAGATGGAGGAGAATAGCTCAACCAGTGAGCATGTGCTCAGAATGTGTGGGTACTACAATCGCTTGAATCAAGTGGGAGTTAATCTTCCAGATAAGATAGTGATTGACAAAGTTCTCCAGTCACTATCACCAAGCTACTAGAACTTCGTGATGAACTATAATATGCAAGGGATGAAAAAAATGATTCCCGAGCTCTTCGCGATGCTGAAATCGGCGATGGTAGAAATCAAGAAAGAGCATCAAGTGTTGATGGTTAACAAGAACACCAGTTTCAAGAAAAAGGGCAAGATAAAGAAAGGGAACTTCAAGAAGAATGGCAAGTAAGTTGCCGCTCCCGTGAAGGAGCCCAAAAGCTGGACCCAAGCCTGAAACTAAGTGCTTCTACTACAAAGGAAATGGTCATGGAAGAGAAACTGCCCCAAATATTTGGTATATAAGAAGGATGGCAAAGTGAACAAAGGTATATTTGATATATAGGTTATTGATGTGTACCTTACTAGTGTTCGTAGTAGCCCCTGGGTATTTGATACCGGTTCAGTTGCTAAGATTAGTAACTCGAAACAGGAGTTGCAGAATAAACAGAGACTAGTTAAGGGTGAGGTGACGATGAGTGTTGGAATTGATTCCAAGGTTGATATGATCAAACATCACACACTCACTCTACCTTCGGGATTAGTGTTGAAACTAAATAAATGTTATTTGGTGTTTGTGTTGAGCATGAATATGATTAGATCATGTTTATTGCAATACGGTTATTCATTTAAGTAAGAGAATAATTGTTGTTCTGTTTACATGAATAAAACTTTCTATGGTCATACACCCAATGTCAATGGTTTATTGAATCTCGATCGTAGTGATACACATATTCATAATATTGATGCCAAAAGATGCAAAGTTGATAATGATAGTGCAACATACTTCTGGCACTACCGTTTAGGTCATATTGGTGTAAAGCGCATGAAGAAACTCCATGCGGATGGACTTTTGGAATCACTTGATTATGAATCATTTGATACTTGCGAACCATGCCTCATGGGTAAGATGACTAAAACTCCGTTCTCTGGAACAATGGAGCGAGCTAATGACTTATTGGAAATAATACATACTGATGTATGCGGTCCGATGAGTGTTGAGGCTCGCGGCGGGTATCGTTATTTTCTGACCTTCACAGATGATTTGAGCAGATACGGGTATATCTACTTGATGAAACACAAGTCTGAAACATTTGAAAAGTTCAAAGAATTTCAGAGTGAAGTGGAGAATCATCGTAACAACAAAATAAAGTTTCTACAATCTGATCGCGGAGGCGAATATTTGAGTTACGAGTTTGGCCTTCACTTAAACAATGTGGAATAGTTTCACAACTCACGCCACCTGGAACACCATAGCGTAATGGTGTGTCCGAATGTCGTAACCGTACTTTATTGGATATGGTGCGATCTATGATGTCTCTTACCGATTTACCACTATCTTTTTGGGGTTATGCATTAGAGATAGCTGCATTCATGTTAAATAGGGCACCGTCTAAATCCGTTGAGATGACACCGTATGAACTATGGTTTGGCAAGAAACCTAAGCTGTCGTTTCTTAAAGTTTGGGGTTGCGACACTTATGTCAAAAGGCTTCAGCCTGATAAGCTCGAACACAAATCGGAGAAGTGCGTCCTCATAGGATACCCTAAGGAAACAATTGGGTACACCTTCTACCACAAATCCGAAGGCAAGATATTTGTTGCCAAGAATGGAAACTTTCTAGAGAAGGAGTTTCTCTCAAAAGAAGTGAGTGGGAGGAAAGTAGAACTTGATGAGGTAATTGTACCTTCTCTCGAATTGGAAAGTAGCACATCAGTGAAATCCGTTCCTGTGATGCCTACACCAACTATTCGGATCAAGTTACTACTGGACCTCGTAGGTCAAACAGAGCACGTTTCGCACCAGAGTGGTACGGTAATCCTGTCCTGGAAGTCATCTTATTAGACCATGGCAAACCTACGAACTATGAAGAAGCTATGATGAGCCTAGATTCTGACAGATGGCTTGGGGCCATGAAATCTGAGATAGGATCCATGTATGAGAACAAAGTGTGGACTTTGGTGGACTTGCCCAATGATCGGAAAGCCATTGAGAATAAATGGATCTTCAAGAGGAAGACAGACACTGATGTTAGTGTTACTATCTACAAAGCTCGACTTGTTGCAAAAGGTTTTCGACAAGTTCAAGGTGTTGACTATGATGAGATTTTCTCGCTCGTAGCGATGCTTAAGTCTGTCTGAATCATGTTAGCAATTGCCGCATTTTATGAAATCTGGCAAATGGATGTCAAAACTGCATTCCTTAATGGTTTTCTTACAGAAGAGTTGTATATGATGCAACTGGAAGGTTTTTGTCGATCCTAAAGGTGCTAACAAACTGTGCAAGCTCCAACGATCCATCTATGGACTGGTGCAAGCATCTCGGAGTTGGAATATACGCTTTGATGAGGTGATCAAAGCATATGGTTTTATACAGACTTTTGGTGAAGCCTGTATTTACAAGAAAGTGAGTGGGAGCTCTGTAGCATTTCTGATATTATATGTGGGTCACATATTATTGATTGGAAATGATATAGAATTTCTGGATAGCATAAAAGGATACTTGAATAAGAATTTTTCAATGAAAGACCTCAGTGAAGCTACTTAAATATTGGCCATCAAGAGCTATAGGGTTAGACCGAGACATTTAATAGGACTTTCACAAAGCACATACCTTGGCAATTTTTTTGAAGAACTTCAAAAATAGACCAGTCAAAGAAAGGGTTCTTGTCTGTGTTGCAAGGTGTGAAGTTGAGTAAGACTCAAAACCCAACCACGGCAGAAGGTAGAGAGAGAATGAAAAGTCATTCCCTATGCCTCATCCATAGGTTCTATAAAGTACGCCATGCTGTGTACCAGACCTATTAATTGTATACCTTGCCATGAGTTTGGCAAGGGGGTACAATAGTGATCTAGGAGTAGATCACTCGATAGCGGTCAAAATTATCCTTAGGTACCTAAAGAGGACTAAGGAAATGTTTCTCGGTTATGGACGTGACAAAGAGTTCATCGTAAAGGGTTACGTCGATGCAAGCTTTGACACTGATCCAGATGACTCTGAGTCTCAATCTGGATACATATTGAAAGTGGGAGCAATTAGCTAGAGTAGCTCCGTGCAGAGCATTGTAGACATAGAAATTTGCAAAATACATAAGGATCTGAATATGGCAGACCCGTTGACTAAACCTCTCTCACAAGAAAAACATGATCACACCTTAGTACTCTTTGGGTGTTTATCACATGACGATGTGAACTAGATTATTGACTCTAGTAAACCCTTTGGGTGTTAATCACATGGCGATGTGAACTATTGGTGTTAATCACATGGCGATGTGAACTAGATTATTGACTCCAGTGCAAGTGGGAGACTGAAGGAAATATTCCCTAGAGGCAATAATAAAGTTGTTATTTTATATTTCCTTATATCATCATAAATGTTTATTAATCATGCTAGAATTGTATTAACCGAAAACTTGATATATGTGTGGATACATAGACAAAACACCGTGTCCCTAGTGAGCCTCTACTAGACTAGCTCGTTGATCAAAGATGGTTAAGGTTTCCTAACCATTGACATGAGTTGTCATTTGATAAACGGGATCACATCATTAGGAGAATGTGATGTGATGGACAAGACCATCCGTTAGCTTACCATAATGTTCTTTCTGTTTTATTGCTATTGCTTTCTTCATGTCAAATACATATTCCTTCGACTATGAGATTATGCAACTCCCGGATACCGGAGGAATACCTTGTGTGCTATCAAACGTCACAATGTAATTGGCTGATTATAAAGATGCTCTACGGAACTAATTATAAAAAAAAACCGCCCGCGCGCCGACTGGGCCAAAGGCCCAGCCGACGGCCCGCCCGCGCCCTCTCCTCTTCCCACACGGGAGCTCGCCGCCGGAGTCCGTCCCGGGCACGGGAGCCGCCGCCGCCTCGGGTGCCCCCTTCCCCACACCGACGCACCCCCCCTTAAATACCGCCCCCCCTCTCTCTCTCCCTCAACTCGAGCCGCCGCCGCCGCCCGCCCGCACGCGCCGCTCGTCGCCGCCGCCGGGAAGCCGCCGCCGCCGCCCCTCGCCGCCCCCTCGCGCCCTCCCCGAGCCCCGAGCCCCGCCACCAAGCCCCGCCCCCGCCGGAGCCCCTCGCCGGAGCCCGCCGTCGAGGTACTGCCGCCGCCCGTTCCCGTCGTTGACCGGTTTTCTGTAAAAAAAACCCTTCGTTTTAAAAAAAACCCTAGATCGGTTTTTTTCGGTTTTATTATTTTACGAGCGTTTACTGAACCGTTCGTTTTAACGAACGCGTTCGTCGGTTTTTCTCTGTTAACGAACGTCCGTTCTTTAACCGTTCGTCCATTTTTCTTTTTCGTCGGATTTTCTCATTACTTTCTCAGATTCGATTTCTGATCGAATCTTCGAATCTGTTTAACTTCTCGCTCGTTTATCAGAATCAGGCGATTCAAGTGCCCAGAGTTTCGTCTCGAAATTCTCTTTCCGTTTAACCTACTCAAACAAGATTTTGCTACAGTAAAATTTGACCTAGATCCAGATTAGCAAACGAAGTTTCTTTCTTTCGCCGTTTGACTTTCGTTGCTTCTTTCGAGTTGATTCTTTTTGCAAACCGGAGTTCTTAAGTTGAACTTTCTGGTTGGATCTTTCATTCGAGTTTTACCTGTGCATTAGATGAGTACTGATTGTATGCTTGTTTGTTTGCGATAGAGTACCCGGAGTGTGCCGCTTGTTACTTCGAATCGCTAGGTTTTGCGGATCATCAGCAAGGCAAGTAACACTTTGATCATATTCCTTTCATACCCAGTTTTTATGCATTAGATTCAACCCTCAAACACTTGCATGATTAGGATCTAATTAAACTGTGGGTATTGGGAAGTAGATGAGGTAGAACCTATCACCTGTTTTCTATTCAAACCCTTGGGAGTTACTTCTACGTTGCTTTTACTATTGCCATGCTATGCTCGTAGACGTGGTTTGGGTTTGAGTGAAATTCATGACAGATGTGAGATTGTTAATTAATGGTTTACTTAAGGTGGCAACTTAAACTCACATCTGGGTGGATTGAGGTACCTGGGTATTCCAGGATTGCCTGTTTTTCTTTTGGACCGCCACCCAGGTTCAAAGGGATCATGAGATTATTCATGCTAGAATATTCCGTGTGCAGCCGCAAGCTATTATGGGCTCTAGCATAGTTGACTAAGTTGTGTGAACTCTTACAGTGGTAGACTAGCAGATGTAGGGGAAAGTAGGTGTAACTGTCTACCCATACGTAAGGTGCAAACACTTCTGAAAGACTGTGTCTTGGTCATCCGTTACTCAAACACCATGTAGTGCGAGTAATCCAACGGAGGAGATCAAGTCTTGTGGGGAAAAGTGCACAAACCTCTGCAGAGTGTATAAACTAATCATGGTTAGTTGTGTCCCCGGTTATGGACAACTTGAGTATCTAGTACTTGGATTATCATGTGAATCTCAACACTATGTTACCTCTAATTAATTTTGTTGGGTTATTGATGACTTTTTAATTGGGATTGAGATGCTGTCAACCATCTCAATGTTTCACAACCACCATGATAGTTAAATAACATTAATTCCTTTGAAGTAGGATAAAATTGGCTTTTCGCAAAACTGTAACCATAGAGCTTTCCACCAGCCATATATGCATGTAGTATAGTGTTACATTGCCAGCATATTCTATGTGCTGACCCGTTTTTGGGCTGCAACGTTTCATGTTGCAGAATTTTCAGACGACGAGTAAGGTGCCTTAGGTCGTGGTCTTATACTCAGTGATGCCGCTGGAGTTGATGGACTCACTTATCTTCCAAGTCTTCCGCTGTTAACGTTATTAGATGGCCTTAAGCCATGCTTATCATACTTAATCTCTTTGGAGATCTTCGATGTAATAAGTGTGTGATTGCTACTCTATTATAATTCCTCCATTTGTACTGTGCGTGTCAGCATTACTGATCCAGGGATGACACTGGTGCACAGCAGCACAGGCCATTTGAGGTCTGGTCGCTATAAAGTTGGTATCAGAGCACACGCTGACTATAGGACACGATCACTAAGCTTAAGCCCTAGAAAGCTTCTCTCTTCTCATTTCTGACCCCTCTCCACTTTCTACTCTTTTAGGAATGGCGAATGCAAGGAGCAAGTTCATGCAACCAGATGAAGACACGCCGTTTGGACGACATTTGAAGGAAGTCACCAAGTACTTGAACATAGGAATACCAAGCGTCACCGGAACCTACAACGCCACATTACCTGAAGAGGAGAGCTGGAAGATTCAAGTTATCATTCCAGGAAGGACGTTTGTACCAGTTACGGAACCCATGAGATTGGTTTTCGAAGCACCAACTTGGAGTTTAGGGAAGAGCATGGCCGCACACATCGCCATGGGATGCATTGGAGAAGTCTACCACCAGGAGCTTAAGGATACGATTTATCAAATTTGTGGACGTCGAGACGCGCAATGGGAGATGATCAAGACCAAGAAGGATGGATCAATTGCAGCTTTCATCCAGGAGCAGAACCAACATATCGCCAGGAGAATCAGATATGCACGGACAAGGAAGAACTGAAGAAGGCATTCACGAAGATCAAGGAACTCCAAGAAGAACTCAAGACTACACGCGAAGATTACTTGGAGGAAATCAATGCAGTAGTAGGGAAGATTGACGACCTGGAGAATAAGATTGGATCATTCGTGGGAAATCCAGTGCCAAAAGCAGAAGTCGACGAATGCACTTGTCCGGATAACTACATCATCATCGACGACACCGACTCGGAACCAAGTGAAGATGAATGGATTGATGAAGCTGGAGCAGACATCATGGAGTCTTCAACGGATCAGAATTTTTAGTAGACCACCATATCAGTAGTAGTTTTCCCCCATTTAATAGTATAGTTCAAGCACTTTGTAACGCTAGTTAGATCGATTGTTTTGCCTTGTTTGTATTGATTGAGTGATATTGATTGAATTTGTCTCATGAGCATATGGGTAGTGTTTTCTCTCTAGACCTCATTCTGTTCTTAATTCTCATCTTTTCTAAACCTATCAGATGCCTCCGAGACGCGACACCGGATTTGTTTTCCCGCCGGAGATCACCCAGTTGATTCAGCAACAGAATGCCCTGATGCAAGTGTTAGTTCAGAACCAAGGCAACAACAACAACAACAACAACCCACCGCCACCACCACCTATTGATCACTTAGCCCGTTTCTTAAGGCTAAACCCGCCGGTGTTTTCCAGTAGCACCGAGCCGATTGTTGCAGATGATTGGCTCCGCAAAGTTGGAAGGGAGTTGACCACTGCAGGATGCACAGATGCGGAAAGAGTGCGTTTTGCCGCACATCAGCTTGATGGACCCGCAGCATCATGGTGGGAGAATTATACAGCCACGCACCCTATTGACACTGTCACATGGGACCAGTTTCAGCAAGCTTTCCGTACAGCTCATGTTTCAGCAGGAGCTATGGCTATGAAGAAGCGTGAGTTTCGCAACCTACGCCAAGGAGGACGCACCGTAGGCCAGTATGTGGAGGATTTCAGTAAGCTAGCATGTTATGCACCAGATGACATAGCTACAGATGCTGCCAAGCAGGAGAAGTTTTTGGAAGGACTGAATGATGAACTGAGTATGCAGTTGATGGTAGCAACCTTCAACAACTACCAGGAGCTGGTAGATAGAGCTCTCATGATTGAAGGGAAGCAACAGCAGATTGAAAACCGTAAGAGGAAGTATGGACAAGGGAAGTATAACTCAGGAGCTCATCAGAAGCCTCGATTTACCCCGAAGCCGGGAGGACAGTTTCAGCATACCCATGGAGGAGGTAGTTCACACAACCATAATGGCTCTAAAAATGGTAATGGGAATGGAGGAAGCAACGGACAGAACCGCACCAACCCATCTACCCCAGCCAAGAGGGACCTGAGCCAAGTCACTTGTTTTAAGTGCCAGAAGAATGGACATTATGCAAATGAATGTCCTGAAGCCCAAAATGGAAATGGCAATGGAAGCTCTGGGAAGAAGCCGAACCCGTTCAACAAAGGACATGTGAACCACGTGAGCGTGGAGGAGGTTGAAGCTCAGCCTGATGCAGTAATAGGTAAGTTTTTGGTTCAGTCATTTACTGCAACTGTTCTTTTCGATACTGGTGCATCGCATTCATACATATCAAGGGGATTCGTGAATAAGTTTAAGATGTCCACCAAAGTTCTCAGAAACCCTATGTTAGTAACCTCGCCAGGAGCAGAGTATATGGCCACCCAAGGATGTTTTCAAATACCATTGGCCATTGGTAGGCATGTTTTCCCCTCAGACCTCATTGTTTTGGAATCGCAAGGTTTGGATGTGATTTTGGGAATGGATTGGCTATCGTTGTATGGAGGAAACATCGATTGTGCCAGCAAGACGATTTTGCTTACCACCCCGGAAGGGAAAAGGATCAAGTATGTATCTCGGCATATGCCGAAGAGGACTCAAGTAAATTCCTTATCAGGAGTTGTACAGGAGGAAGTACCAGTGGTGAAGGATTATCCGGATGTATTTCCAGAAGAGTTGCCAGGCATGCCACCGGATAGAGACATTGAGTTCTTGATTGAACTTTTGCCAGGCACAGGGCCAATATCTAAGAGACCGTACAGGATGCCCGCAAAGGATTTGGAGGAAATTAAGAAGCAGATCAAGGAGTTACTGGATAAAGGCTATATTCACCCAAGTTCGTCACCTTGGGGATCACCAGTACTTCTAGTGGAGAAGAAAGATGGATCGCTGAGGATGGTTGTTGATTACCGAGGATTGAATGAAGTGACCATCAAAAACAAGTACCCACTGCCGATGATCAATGATTTGTTTGACCGCTTGCAAGGAGCTAAAGTATTTTCCAAGATCGATCTACGATCAGGGTACCATCAGTTAAAGATTCGAGAGCAGGATATACCCAAGACGGCATTTACCACCAGATATGGATTGTATGAGTATACCGTTATGTCATTTGGGCTGACTAACGCACCTGCCTATTTCATGAACCTGATGAACAAAGTGTTTATGGAGTTTTTGGATAAGTTCGTCGTGGTGTTCATTGATGATATTTTAATCTTTTCCAAGGATGAAGAAGAGCATGAGGAGCATTTACGATTGGTACTTGAGAAGCTCAGAGAACATCAGTTATATGCCAAGTTCAGCAAATGTGAGTTTTGGTTGAAAGAAGTTGGATTCCTTGGACATGTTATTTCTGGAGAAGGAATAGCAGTAGACCCTGCCAAGGTTGACACAGTGACAAGTTGGGAATCACCCACGACAGTTGGAGAAATCCGGAGTTTTCTTGGACTTGCAGGATACTACCGGAGATTCATCGAGAATTTCTCGAAGATTGCTAAGCCCATGACTGAGCTATTGAAGAAGGACACCAAATACAATTGGACTGAGGAATGTGAAGCTAGTTTCCAAGAGTTGAAGAAACGATTGGTTACCTCACCAGTGTTGATTCTGCCAGATCAACGCAAGGATTATGAAGTTTATTGCGACGCTTCTCGTCGAGGACTTGGAGCAGTGCTTATGCAGGAAGGAAGAGTTGTGTCGTATGCTTCACGACAACTTAAACCCCATGAGAAGAATTATGCTACGCACGATTTGGAATTAGCAGTCGTGGTGCATGCATTGAAGGCATGGAGACATTTTCTCATCGGAAACCACTGTGAGGTGTACACGGATCACAAGAGTTTGAAGTACATTTTTACGCAGAAGGAGTTAAATCTCAGACAGAGGAGATGGTTGGAGCTCATCAAGGATTATGATATGAGATTGCATTATCATCCTGGAAAGGCTAACGTAGTAGCAGACGCATTGAGCCGCAAGAGTCATGTCAACACCCTCATGACCGGAGAGTTACCTCAGGAGTTAGCCGAGGACCTACGTGAGCTATGTTTGGAGATAGTCCCAAGAGGCTATTTAGCGACATTGGAGATTCAGTCTACCTTGATGGACAGGATCAGAGAAGCTCAGAAGACAGACAAGGAGATTGAGGAGATAAAGGAGAAGATGAGCAAAGGAAAAGCCAAGGGATTTCGTGAGGATGAGCACGATACCTTATGGTTCGAGGACCGCGTATATGTGCCTAATGATCCGGAGATCAGGAAGTTGATTTTTCAAGAAGCTCATGATTCACCATACTCGATTCACCCAGGGAATACCAAGATGTATTTGGATTTGAAGAATATTTTCTGGTGGACCGGAATGAAGAAGGATATTGCGGAGTATGTAGCAGTTTGTGATGTATGTCAGAGAGTGAAGGCAGAGCATCAGAAGCCAGCAGGATTGCTACAACCATTGCCGATACCCGAATGGAAGTGGGATAAAATAGGCATGGATTTTATCATGGGATTACCCAGGACTCGTTCAGGCTATGACTCAATATGGGTTGTAGTCGACCGATTGACGAAAGTGGCTCATTTCATTCCAGTGAAAACCACTTACACCAGTGCTAAGTTGGCAAAGATATACATGACCAGGATCGTATGTTTGCATGGAGTTCCGAGGACCATTGTATCAGACAGAGGAACCCAATTTACCTCGAAGTTTTGGAAGCAGTTACATGAAACGTTGGGAACCAGGCTGGAATTTAGTACATCATTTCACCCGCAGACAGATGGACAGACTGAAAGAGTCAACCAGATTTTGGAGGACATGTTGAGAGCTTGTGCCCTAGATTATGGATCTAGTTGGGACGACAATTTGCCATATGCGGAGTTTTCGTATAACAACAGTTATCAGACCAGTTTGAAGATGGCCCCTTTCGAAGCTTTGTACGGAAGGAGGTGTAGAACACCGTTGTTATGGGACGAAGTTGGAGACCGTCAGTTGTTTGGACCAGATTTGATTAAGGAGTCTGAACAGAAAGTGAGGTTGATTCGCGATAGGCTCAAAGTAGCCCAGTCCAGGCAGAAGAGTTATGCTGATTCTAAACGAAAGGAGACAGTTCATGAAGTCGGAGATAGAGTGTATCTTAGAGTATCACCCCTTCGAGGAGTGAAGCGCTTTGGAGTTAAAGGAAAATTAGCGCCCCGTTTTATCGGACCATACAGAGTGTTGGAACGTATGGGAGAAGTTGCCTACAAGCTGGAATTGCCCGAAGGATTGTCTGGAGTTCATGATGTATTTCACGTTTCGTAGTTGAAGAAGTGCCACGCAGAGATGGCTGAGATACCACTAAGAGATACTATGCCACTAGAAGCGATTCAGTTGGAAAGTGATTTGACTTATGAGGAGAAACCAGTTAAGATTCTCGAGTATGCCAGCCGAGTTACCCGCAGCAAGGTTATCAAGTTTTGCAAAGTTCAGTGGAGTCACCACACAGAGGATGAAGCCACCTGGGAGCGAGAGGAAGATCTACGGAAAAACCACTCCCACCTGTTTTCTAGCCAACCCGAATCTCGAGGGCGAGATTCATCTTAAGGGGGGTAGGTTTGTAACATCCCAAATTTTCAATTTGGAATGTTATACATAGATCATCATTGCATATCATGTTTTGTTGCATTTTGACAAATCCTCGATAATCCTAAGCAACTCAAGGACCCTCGGAGAGAGAGTTGGGGATTTTCTCGAATTTTCAAATTTGATTTTTCAAACTAGGATTTTGGTTTTAATAATTTTTCTCTCCGGAAAAATATTCCAATTTTATAAATAAACGAGAGGAGAAAATATGACTTCTCCAAAACAATGGAAATACTGGAGGAAAAATATTAAGATCATTTATTGGCACTTATTTGGATTTTATTTGCAATTTTTATTGCATTAAAAATATTGCATGTTTTCAAAATATTTATTTTTGATTATACAAATGTTCACCCTATTCTAGATTTTCTAACTAGACGGGGAAAATTTATTTCATATTTTTCTGATTTTTATTTATTTTTCTACGTATTATTTTCCGCGGAACTAATTATAAAAAAAAACGCCCGCGCGCCGACTGGGCCAAAGGCCCAGCCGACGGCCCGCCCGCGCCCTCTCCTCTTCCCGCACGGGAGCTCGCCGCCGGAGTCCGTCCCGGGCACGGGAGCCGCCGCCGCCTCGGGTGCCCCCTTCCCCACGCCGACGCACCCCCCCCTTAAATACCGCCCCCCCTCTCTCTCTCCCTCAACTCGAGCCGCCGCCGCCGACATCGCCGCCGCCGCCCGCCCGCACGCGCCGCTCGTCGCCGCCGCCGGGAAGCCGCCGCCGCCGCCCCTCGCCGCCCCCTCGCGCCCTCCCCGAGCCCCGAGCCCCGCCACCAAGGCCCGCCCCCGCCGGAGCCCCTCGCCGGAGCCCGCCGTCGAGGTACTGCCGCCGCCCGTTCCCGTCGTTGACCGGTTTTCTGTAAAAAAAAAACCCTTCGTTTTTAAAAAAAACCCTAGATCGGTTTTTTTCGGTTTTATTATTTTACGAGCGTTTACTGAACCGTTCGTTTTAACGAATGCGTTCGTCGGTTTTTCTCTGTTAACGAACGTCCGTTCTTTAACCGTTCGTCCGTTTTTCTTTTTCGTCGGATTTTCTCATTACTTTCTCAGATTCGATTTCTGATCGAATCTTCGAATCTGTTTAACTTCTCGCTCGTTTATCGGAATCAGGCGATTCAAGCGCCCAGAGTTTCGTCTCGAAATTCTCTTTCCGTTTAACCTACTCAAACAAGATTTTGCTACAGTAAAATTTGACCTAGATCCAGATTAGCAAACGAAGTTTCTTTCTTTCGCCGTTTGACTTTCGTTGCTTCTTTCGAGTTGATTCTTTTTGCAAACCGGAGTTCTTAAGTTGAACTTTCTGGTTGGATATTTCATTCGAGTTTTACCTGTGCATTAGATGAGTACTGATTGTATGCTTGTTTATTTGCGATAGAGTACCCGGAGTGTGCCGCTTGTTACTTCGAATCGCTAGGTTTTGCGGATCATCGGCAAGGCAAGTAACACTTTGATCATATTCCTTTCATACCCAGTTTTTATGCATTAGATTCAACCCTCAAACACTTGCATGATTAGGATCTAATTAAACTGTGGGTATTGGGAAGTAGATGAGGTAGAACCTATCACCTGTTTTCTATTCAAACCCTTGGGAGTTACTTCTACGTTGCTTTTACTATTGCCATGCTATGCTCGTAGACGTGGTTTGGGTTTGAGTGAAATTCATGACAGATGTGAGATTGTTAATTAATGGTTTACTTAAGGTGGCAACTTAAACTCACATCTGGGTGGATTGAGGTACCTGGGTATTCCAGGATTGCCTGTTTTTCTTTTGGACCGCCACCCAGGTTCAAAGGGATCATGAGATTATTCATGCTAGAATATTCCGTGTGCAGCCGCAAGCTATTATGGGCTCTAGCATAGTTGACTAAGTTGTGTGAACTCTTACAGTGGTAGACTAGCAGATGTAGGGGAAAGTAGGTGTAACTGTCTACCCATACGTAAGGTGCAAACACTTCTGAAAGACTGTGTCTTGGTCATCCGTTACTCAAACACCATGTAGTGTGAGTAATCCAACAGAGGAGATCAAGTCTTGTGGGGAAAAGTGCACAAACCTCTGCAGAGTGTATAAACTAATCATGGTTAGCCGTGTCCCCGGTTATGGACAACTTGAGTATCTAGTACTTGGATTATCATGTGAATCTCAACACTATGTTACCTCTAATTAATTTTGTTGGGTTATTGATGACTTTTTAATTGGGATTGAGATGCTGTCAACCATCTCAATGTTTCACAACCACCATGATAGTTAAATAACATTAATTCCTTTGAAGTAGGATAAAATTGGCTTTTCGCAAAATTGTAACCATAGAGCTTTCCACCAGCCATATATGCATGTAGTATAGCATTATTTTGTTCATTATTCTCTATGTGTTACATTGCCAGCATATTCTATGTGCTGACCCGTTTTCGGGCTGCAACGTTTCATGTTGCAGAATTTTCAGACGACGAGTAAGGTGCCTTAGGTCGTGGTCTTATACTCAGTGATGCCGCTGGAGTTGATGGACTCACTTATCTTCCAAGTCTTCCGCTGTTAACGTTATTAGATGGCCTTAAACCATGCTTATCATACTTAATCTCTTTGGAGATCTTCGATGTAATAAGTGTGTGATTGCTACTCTGTTATAATTCCTCCATTTGTACTGTGCGTGTCAGCATTACTGATCCAGGGATGACACTGGTGCACAGCAGCACAGGCCATTTGAGGTCTGGTCGCTACACCAGCAATCCTATGGGCCATATGGGCCTTGTGAAGGAACACACCAGCCCACAAGGGGCTGGTACACCCTATAAGGCTATAGGAGGAGGAGAATGAAAGGGGGGAAGGGAAAGGAAAGTGTGGATTAGGATTCCCACTTGCTTCCCTCACCCCCCCTCTTTCCTTCCCCTTCATGCATACATGGAAAGGGGGCGCACGGCAAGGCAGGGCCCCTAGGGGGCGGCGACCAACCCTAGGGCACCGATGGCTGCCTCTCATCCCCTCCCACCTATATATATGTGGGGAGGGGGTGCCTAGAACACACACAACATCAATTGTTAGCCGTGTGCAGCGCCCCCCTCCAAAGTTTACACCCCCGGTCATTTTCTCGCGGTGCTTAGGTGAAGCAATGCGCGGATCACTTCACCATCACCGTCACCACGCCGTCGTGTTGACATAACTCTTCTACTTCCTTGACACCTTGCTGGATCAAGAAGGCGAGGAACGTCATCGCGCTGAATGTGTGCAGAACTCAGAGGTGCCGTACGTTCGGTGCTTGATCGGTCGGAGCTAGAAGAAGTTCAACTACATCAACCGCGTTGTCAAACGCTTCCGCTTTCGGTCTACGAGGGTACATAGACACACTCTCCCCCTCTCGTTGCTATGCATCTCCTAGATAGATCTTGCGTGCGCGTAGGATTTTTTTTTTGAAATTGCATGCTACGTTTCCCAACAGGATGCACCAATCTCCTTATATGGACCCCATTGCAAATTGGACTTAATTAATAGGCAATGTCTTCATTCGACACTTGTTTCCCGTCCGAACATCATATCTTCCTACTAATTCAACTTGGTCACTTGGATCCATCCACTTTAATCTAACCTGTGTTTCCTCCACAACCTCCTCATAACTAGGACTCTCAAGAAATGTCAACACTTCCTCATTCTTGTCAAGAATATCAACATTCAGAAAAGCCGCTTTATCAATATAATGAATATTAACAATCCTCTCCAGCTAAAAAACAATGGCAACATAAGTACAACAAAGGAGCAATGCAAAATATAACACATTGCATACAAAACCACTTAGAACAATTTTGTTCATCCAAATTAAGCATTACCCTAACCCTAACCCTAAATCCTAACATTAAGCATAACCCAAATTCTAAGCTTTGTTCCTCCACATCACAAATTGTAAGTGCATCTAGTGCCCCTTAGTGATTTTGGTGTATTGAAGACTTATAGGTTAAGGGACTGATGAGTTTGTGAGTGTACACAGGTCTATAAGTCTATGAGGAGTTTGATATTTACAGAGAAAGTCGACCCCTAAAAATGAAGTTCTTCAACTGAAGACTTTGGATTTCTGAAGACTTTGAAAGTGAAGAAATTGGTGTCACCTTGAAGACTTGGTATTCATTCGAGGAACATGAAGCGTGAAGACTTTTATTTCGTAGTTTCATTTTATCTTTCTTGAGTCATAGGAAACACCATACTGTTAAAGGGGGTCGAGGAAATACTAAGGAAAAATTTCCAAGTGATGCTCAACTCAAAATCCTACACCTACCAATCCCTTCGAGTGAAGCCATTGGAAATCTCATACAGTTCAGTCAATTTCTTCAGTGACAGAGACGAAGTTCTTCTGGTCTTTGAGGAATTTGTTCTGACTGAGAAGTTAGGAATTCGCCAGTGCGGATTACCTACAAGTGAGGAACATGATAGCCCTGAGGAATTTGAACCTCAAATTTCCGATCGTTGCTGTGCTACGCGCCAGCTGTCCCAAAATATCTACCCACCTAACGGTCATATCATTGAAGGGCATTTATGTCTTATCATGTCGGGCTGCTCCCTAGGCTATAAATAGCCGCCCCCTACAACCACTAGCTGGTTGGCTGCTCCGAGAGAAACTAACACTTGTCATTTTAGATCATCCCATCCTCCGAGGACTTTGAGCGAAAATCATCAAGTGAGGAAAACCCAAACCCAAAAACCTACAAACCCAAAGTGATTGAGCATCACTGAAGAGATTGATCCTGCGTGGATCCGACGCTTGTTACCTTTGAAGACTGTGCATCTTCCAGACGGTTAGGCATCATGGTCTAGAGCATCCAAGAGGAAATTGTGGATCGCCGAGTGACCGAGTTTGTGAAGGTCTAGAAGTCACCTGAAGACTTCCCATGAGTGATTGGGTGAGGTCTGTGTGACCTTAGCTCAAGGAGAATACGGTGAGGACTGTGTGTCCTCAGGTTTAAATACCTAGCCGCTCCAACCAGACGTACAACTGTCACAGCAGTTGGAACTGGTCTACCAAATCATTGTCTTCACCAAGCCTACTGGTTCTATTTCCTCAACTCTTTCATTTCCTCATTAATGTGTTGTGTGCTTGTTCATATCTGTTTGAAGACTTTGACTGAAGACTTTCTCAATTTCCTCAGTTCAATTTCTTCAGTCTGTTTGTCTTCATCCTGTTTTATCCTGTGTTTACGCATTCTGTACTCTGTACTTGCTTTCATTTCATCATGATGACCATGCTTCTGTTCTGTCATGTTAGCATCTGAGTACTTATTCCGCTGCAAGTAGTTCTTCGCTTAGGAATTTCCTCACCTTGAAATTCCTAAGTGAAGAATTCATAAAATCGCCTATTCACCCCCCCTCTAGTCGATATAACGCACTTCCAATTGGTATCAGAGCAAGGTACTCCCTTGTTCTGTGTGATTTTGGTTTAACCGCTTGGAGTTTTAGTTATGTCGACCGCAGGTATGATCAAGGTCTTTGCTGGGTGTCCTACCTTCGATGGGACGAACTACCCCTACTGGAAGAATAAGATGTGAATGCATCTTGAGGCAATTGATAACGATCTCTGGTATGTTGTGGAAAATGGTGTTCCCTCAGTCACACCTTCTCTGAATGCTGCTGATGTGAAGAGATTCAAACAACGCGATTGTCAAGCGAAGAACATCATATGTGGCCATCTGAGCAAAGGGCAGTATGGAAGAGTGAGTGCTTTGGAAACTGCTAAGCTTATCTGGGATAGGTTGTCCAAGGTCAATGAGGGAGTCTCAACACAACGTGACTCTCGATTTGACGTTCTTCGCAATCTCTTCAACCGCTTCAAAAGACTCGACAATGAGAATGTCCAGCAAACCTTTGATCGCCCCACTGACATCACCGATCATGAGGTGGTGAAGAAATTGCTGAGATCGCTTGATTCCTCATTTGATACTCTGGCACTGATGATACAAGAACGTGGAGATTACAAGTCACTTGATCCCGCTGATATCCTCGAGAGGCTAAACACTCATGAGTTCCAGCTTGCTGAAAAGAGAGATCTCTATGGTTCGAGCTATGGCAGAACACGCGCCCTGAAGGCCAAGGCAGTCTCTAAATCTGAAGGTGAAGATTCTGGTAGCAGCCTTGGTGATCCTGAAGAACTGAGCCAGGAGCTAGCATTGCTCGTGAAGAAATTTCAGAAGTTCTCAAGGCGTGGTCGTTTTGGAAAATACTCAAGGAGTAATGATTCCTCATCCAGTGACTACAAGAAGAGGCTATGCCACAAATGCAAGAAACCTGGTCACTACATTCAAGATTGTCCTCAGTGGGAAAAGGAATCAAAGAAGGAGAAATATAAGGATTACAGTTCTGATGACTCAAAGAAGAAGAAGAAATCTTCATCATCAAAATCCTCTAAGTCTTCATCTCACAAGAAGAGAAGCTCTAAGAAGGCTCGGGGATTCACTGGCAAGGAAATGGACTCTGAAGCTGAATCTGAGGAACATGAGGAAGAGGAGGCATCTGAGGAGTCAGAATCTGGTGTGGCGAGCCTAGCTCTCGCTACTGCGTTCGTCAACAAGTCCATCTTCAACTCTGAAGAAAATGGCTTCACCGACAAGGCTGATGAAGGCGATGATGACTACGCTCCCACCTATTGCTTCATGGCAAAGGGTGCCAAGGTACTCAAATATCCCTCCTCTGAATCAAGTGAGGATGAATCTGTTGAAAACCTCAAGCCTGGCTACTCTAAACTTGCTAAGATTGCTGTGAAACAACAAAAGGCTTTTGAAAAGGTTCAAAACATGCTAGACAAAAGTGATGATATGTTGGGTGGAGAAATGGATCGCACTAAAACCTTGACTAAAAATCTTCAGAGACTTCAGTCCAAGTTTGACAACCTTCAAAGTCATCATAACACTCTCTTATCTGATCATGAGAAGCTTTCTTATGAATTTCTTCAAAGAAAGCAAGATCATCAAAAGCTAAGGGTGAGTTATGAAGATCTTCAGAAGGAGCGTGATTCATTACTTGCTCAACAAATCAGCGCTGCTCAGGAAGAATTTGTTCCTCCATGTTTGAAGTGCATTGAACGTGAATCTGCTAATTCTTCACCTGAATGTTCAAATGCTTCTAATGTTACAAATTCTTCACCTGTCTTTGCTATCACTAATTCCTCATCTGAGGACATTGCTAGTATCACTGATGATGCAGGGCTGAAGGAATTGTATATGACAGGCATGTACAAAAGCCTCAAAGGGCATCAGGCTCTTTGTGATGTGCTTAAAAAGCAGATCCTCAATAGGAACCCTAGGAAAGAGGGTATTGCCTTTGAGAGGAAACTCAACGCTGATGGTACTTACTGAAAGCCTGAGCAGTATCCCAAAACCTCATGGGTTGCTGCAAAGGGACCTCCAATAGATCCATCTACTTTATCTGGCTTTACATGTGAATCTCCTCATTCTTCTGATGAGTCATTTGACTCCAACTATAAACTGTTCAAAAATCAGAATGGTGAAGTATTTGCTAGATATGTTGGCACTAACTGCAGGAACGGTTCCCCTATGAAGAAAATCTGGGTTCCCAAAAGGTGCCTTGAAAATCTTCAGGTGAATGTCATCATGACACCACCTGTGAGGAGTAGGAACCCCAGATCAAATTCTTCATATGGACCAAATTCTCCATATGGATCCAAGTCCTCATACGGACCGAATTCCTCACATGGATCAAATTCCTCAAAAGGATCAAAGTCCTCATATGAACATCATCGTGCTAACACTTCTGTTTCGCAGGGAAGATCTAAGGGCTATGAATATGTGCATTATTCTTCAAACCATTATGTTCATAAGTCCTCAAAGAATTTCTCTACTTATTCATATGCTTATCCTAACCTCTCTTATGTGAAACGAAGTGGACTGGCTTCTATGCCACCGTTCTCTTATGGGGCTCGCAGAATGATGAACTCTTTTCCACCCCTTCAGATGTGGGTGGTGAAGAAAAGGAACTAATCTCTTATGCAGGGACAGGTCTCCAGACGAACTTAAATGTCTGATGAATTTGCTGGAGACCTGAATATGCCTGAAAGGACGCAGGCTAATCATGAAGAAATGAATCCTCATTTCTCACGTCCTCATACTGCTTTATCTGTTTTATTGCTTGATGAAATTGATCTGATGAATTTGATGTCATATTCTTCACTGATGAAGTATATGAGTTCGTAAGCTGCACTAATTCATCTGTAGGATGATCAACCCAAAGCCAATGAGTGGGTCCTCGATAGTGGATGTACAAATCACATGACTGGTGACAAGAATCTGGTGATGGATGTTCCCTTATCTCCATCACATCTGAAGCATATCATCTTCGCTGACAAAAGGCAAAAGCAAGGTATTGGGTCTAGGTAAGGTTGCGATCTCAAAGGATCGACACATGGACAAAGTCATGCTTGTCGAGTCCTTAGGATACAACCTCATGTCAGTCTCAATGCTTTGTGACCTTGATATGGTTGTTATCTTTGGCAAGTATCGTTGTGTTGTGATCATGGAAGCTGACAATTCCAAAGTCTTCGAAGGCTTTAGGAGAGGAGATTTGTATATTGTTGATTTCTCTACAGGACCACAACCAGCTATATGTCTACTTGTAAAAGCTTTAGAAGGCTGGCTATGGCATCGACGACTTGGTCATGCTGGCATGAGGAATTTGCACACGCTCGCGAAGAAGAAGCATGTCATTGGCATTGAGAATGTCAAATTCCTCAAGGATCACTTGTGCGGAGCCTGTGAAGCTGGAAAGATGACCAAGGCCAAGCATCCAGCGAAGACTATCATGACTACCACTCGACCATTTGAATTGCTTCACATGGATCTCTTTGGTCCTAATCACTATTCTGCAGTTACAAATGATGCATCTCTATATGGCTTTGTTATTGTTGATGATTACTCTCGTTACACATGGGTGCATATTGTCACTTACAAACATGAAGTGCAGGAAGTCTTCAAACGATTTTCCTCGAGGGCTTCAACCAACTTTGGTGTGAAGATCAAGCACATCAGAAGTGACAATGGAACTGAGTTGAAGAATTCTGGTCTTGATGACTATCTTGATGAACTTGGTATTACTCATGAGTTATCTGCTCCTTATACTCCTCAGCAGAATGGCGTCGTGGAGCGCAAGAACAGGACTCTTGTTGAGATGGCTCGCACTATGCTTGATGAGTACAAGACACCTCGTCATTTCTGGATTGAGGCAATTGATACTACGTGCCACATCATCAACAGGGTATATCTTCACAAATTCTTCAAGAAGACTGCATACGAACTCCTCACTGACAAGAAACCCAATGTGAGTTTATTTCAAAGTCTTCGGTGCTAAATGTTGGATTAGAGATCCTCATCACAATTCTAAATTTGCACCGAAAGCACATGAAGGTTTTATGCTTGGTTACGGAAAGGACTCGCGCACCTACAGAGTCTTCAACAACGTTCACCACAAGGTTGTTGAAACTGTAGATGTGCAGCTCGATGAAACTAATGGTTCGCAAAGAGAGCACCTACCTTCTGTGTTAGATGAACAGTCACCTGAGGAAACTATCAAGTTCAAGGCTACTGAGGATGTCATTCCCACCGAAGAATCTGCTGAAGAAATCATTCCAGAACGTGAAGAACATCATGTTGATGCACTTGAAGAAAATGGTGCTAAAGAAAATGCTGATCAAATTCCTCAACGACAACCCGCTCATCCTCGCGTCGCAAACAAAGTGTAGATTGATAAAATCATCAGCGACATCAACATTCCAGGTCCTCTCACACACTCAAAAGCTTCACATTTGTCTAACTTTTGTGGGCACTTTGCCTTCGTCTCTATCACAGAGCCCACCAAGGTAGATGAAGCATTTCTAGAGCCTGGGTGGATTCAAGCTATGCAAGAGGAATTACATCAGTTTGAGCTCAACAACGCCTGGGAACTGGTCAAACGTCCAGATCCTCGCAAACACAATATCATTGGCACAAAGTGGATCTACCGCAACAAGCAAGATGAAAATGGCCTTGTGGTGAGGAATAAGGCACGGCTTGTAGCTCAAGGCTACACACAGGTTGAAGGAATTTATTTCGATGAAACTTTTGCACCTGTTGCTAGACTTGAGGCTATTCGCATATTACTTGCTTATGCTAACCATCATGATATCACTTTATATCAAATGGATGTGAAAAGTGCATTCCTCAATGGTAAGCTTGAGGAAGAAGTATATGTTGCTCAACCCCCAGGTTTTGAAGATCCAAAGCATCCCGACAAAGTCTTCAGACTCAATAAGGCCCTCTATGGCCTCAAGCAAGCCCCTCGGGCGTGGTATGATACTTTGAAGGAATTCCTCATGAAGAAAGGCTTCAAACCCGGTTCACTTGACCCAACTCTTTTCACTAAATCTTATGATGGTGAATTGTTTGTGTGCCAAATATATGTTGATGATATCATTTTTGGCTGTACTGACCAACGTTACAGTGATGAATTTGCCTATATGATGAAGAATATCAAATGTCTATGATGGGAGAATTGAAATTCTTCTTAGGTCTTCAAATTCGTCAACAGCGCAATGGCATATTCATATCTCAGGAGAAATACCTCAAGGATGTACTGAGGAAATTCGGCATGCAAGATTGCAATGGCGTCAAAATCCCTATGCCCACCAATGGCCATCTATGCACTGATGAAAATGGTATTGACTTCGATCAAAAGGTATACCGCTCCATGATTGGTTTTTTATTGTATTTATGTGCATCTAGGCCAGATATTATGCTTAATGTTTGCATGTGTGCCCGATTTCAAGCTACACCGAAGGAATCATACCATAAGGCTGTGAAGCATATTCTTCGATATCTAGCTCACACACCAACACTTGGATTATGGTATCCCAAGGGCTCGGCTTTTGATCTCATTGGCTATTCAGACTCTGACTATGCTGGTGATCGTGTGGACCGCAAGTCAACATCAGGCACATGCCATTTTCTCAGACGATCTTTGGTCTGCTGGTCCTCGAAGAAACAGAACTGCGTATCACTGTCTACTGCTGAAGCTGAGTACATTGCTGCTGGTTCTTGCTGTGCTCAATTACTGTAGATGAAGCAAACTCTCAAGGACTACGGCGTCAACATGAAGAATGTGCCTCTCTACTGTGACAATGAGAGTGCCATCAAGATTGCTCATAACCCAGTTCAGCACTCGAAGACAAAGCACATTCAGATTCGTCATCATTTTCTTCGTGATCATGTGTGGAAGGGCGACATCTCTATTGAGCATGTAAGGACTGAAGAACAGCTAGCCGATATCTTCACAAAGCCCTCAGATGAGAAGAGATTTAGCAAGTTGAGGTGTGAGCTAAATATCCTAGAATCTTCGAATGTCCTTTGAAAAGGACACACATCCTAACACTTATGCAAAATTGATGACTTAGATGTGCAACACATGAAGAAACATTTTTCTTCAATCAATGAAGACTAACACTCTAAGTGTGAAGAAATTAACGAAGAATTTGATTCTCAGAGCCCTACGATAATTGTACACGGTGTCTGAAATCATCATTTTTATACGGTGGGTCACGCCACCACCAAAAGTTGAAAATCCTCAATTTGAGTTTTTCCTCATTTTTGAAATTCCTCAGTTGTTCATTTTCTTCAACTTTACAAATGTCTTCACTCTTTCCGATGTTGTTCTTCATTGGCTATATATATATATATATATATATATATATATATATATATATATATATATATATATAGGGTGGGTCTATTCTAATAACACCCCTTAAGAGTCTTATTCTGCACACACAATCCTTATTCTGCACACACCCTAAACCACAGCCCCGACCCACGAAACAAAAAGAGCAGGTCAACCCCGGCCGAAGCCCACCCGCCCACCCCCACTCCCCATCTCCACCCACCCCGCCTTCTTTGTCTCTCCCCCTCCCGACCACCGCACCACCTGCGCTGCCGGGCCACCACCTCCAAGTGCGCCGCCCACAACCACCCCTGCCCACCAGAACCACCTCCCGACGGTGGATCCGGGCCGGCAACCGCCCCCATGCACACCTCCCGCTGCGGATCCAGGCCGGCAACCGACCGTTGTCCTCCCTTGCCTCTTGCCAAAGCACTCCGACGCCCCGCTACCACTGCCTCGACGCCGATCTGAGCAGCACCAGGCCGTTCACCACTGGATCCAGGCCCTCCACCACCCTTCTTCGTTGTTCCCACGCCGCTCAACCCACTCGTAGGTGCAAGGCGTCGTCGGCGGGCTGTGCAGCTCCTCCGTCGTCAGGCGGGCGGGCGGGCCGCTCCTCCAACCCCGCCGATCTGTTAGGAACCGACGACCCCATCCTGCCAAGTTCCGTCGCCGCGTCCTTCTTCTGGCCGGCGACGAGGTCAGCCCTCTCCTCTATCCCCTTCTTCCACCTCACCTCCTCCTCCGGCGGCTGCAGCTGCTTTCCCCTCCTCTTCCAACTCCCCTCCTCTGTCCCAGAAGCACTGCCGACAGCGCCGCGCCGGGCCCCGTACTTTAGCCCGCTGGACTAGTCCACTGGGAGGACACCGCTGCCTACCACCTCAGCGCGCAGTTCGCTAGCACCGGGCCCGTGGTGCGGTTGCGCGGGCGTTGCAGTGCTCGGCTCCTCCTGTGACGAGCTGTAGGGCATCTGCTCCCGACAGCGCGGCCACCCTCTGCCCTGACCCCCTCTCTAGTTCTTCTCCTCCCCCGCAGTGCACGAGAAGAGCCCCCGATTGTCCCAGATGAGTCCCTCTCTCTGTTCGACTTCATCCGCCGTGGAGCAGTGCCTGCAAGAGCCTGATTGCAGTTCATTTTGAAATTTTTTTAAGCTCTCTAAGTTTTGTTTAGTTGCTCTCTTTCCATGGCGCATCCACCCCGGTGGCTCACCCCCACGGCGACGAGATTTGTCATGTGCAGTACACTGTTTTTGTTGTTTTTCGAGGAGAAATCAAAGTGCAAATGCAGTTCACTGTTTTTGTAATTTCCTAGGGAACTAGAAGTTCATATTTCCTTGTAGGAAGAATTCACTGTCTCTTGGATAGGTTCGCTCCTCTATCTGCTGCGGTTCACTATATGATCCCTTGTGATGCAAAGCAAAAAAGACATAAAGAAAATGACTGTTGGTAGTATGGGACACAGCTGTTCGCTTCAGTGAGGTTCACTCCATGAAAAAAATGCGGTTGGCCTTGTAATATTTTTTATTAGATCATGCAAAGCTCAAATGATGCAGTCCGGCTGGTGCGAGCGTGCGGTTCCCACAGGAGTACAAAGGAGTTCGCCTTGTACAGAAAATGTATGTTTACATTTGCAGCACAGTGCATGGTACAACGGTGCTCACCTTGTAAAAAAATTGTACACAGGAGTTCACTTTTTATTATTTTTGGAGAAATTACTTTTGCAAAATTGTATGGACATAGTATATAATTAGGTTGGTGTCGCAGTTAACTTCGCAAAAGTAATGTGGTTCGCTTCAATTTGTGTTGCGGTTTACTTTTCCTCAATATGAGATAACTCTTTCCATTCAAGAAATAATATGGTTCATTTCCGTTTGTGTTGCAGCTCACTTCTGCTAGTGTTGTGGTTCACTTTTGGTTGTCTTGCGGTTTACCCCCCAAAAAATATGAAGCAGAGAAAAATGTTACGGAAACGACAAAAAAAGTATGGCGGTTCACTTCTCGATAGTGTTGCGGTTCACTCTCGTTTGATGTGAAGCGCACTCCACTTCCTCACCTTGGAAAATTTACGTCCGACAAAAAAAACATGAAGTTCAGTTACCCATCTATTGCAGTGCGGTTTTCACTCTGAAGCAGCGCGGTCGGCCGTATGATGTTGTTCATCCCGTAAGTGTAAAAAAATTGTTACGGAACGACGAAAAGTAATGCGGTTCACTTCTTGATAGTGTTGTGGTTCATTTACACCCGATGTGAAGTGCACTCTACTTTCTCGTCCTAGAAAAAAATTTGTTTGAATAAAAGAAACCATGTAGTTCTCTTACCCGACTAATGCAGTGTGGTTTTTCGTACGATGCAGTGCGGTTTTCAGTCGGATGAAGTACGCACGTCGATTTGGGTGTCGCGAAAAACAGAGTGTCCGCATTTCCGTAAATTCGAAATTCCTCTTAAACCGTAAAGAATTAGAGAGAGTGTTCTACATGAAAAAGTTGCGCCTCGTCAATATCTTATCAACGGCGTATCGTTTGAATCGTTCCGACCATCAGTTTGTAAAATTTCGCGAAAAACGGCCGCTGCGACTCGTCGTCCATCGCGCGATTTTCAAAATTAACTTAAAACCGTAAGGAATCTCAAAAACATTTCAACATATGAAAGTTGCGCCTTGTCCGTAGATTTTCAATGGTATATTACACGTCTCGTTTCGACAAATGGTTAAAAACTGGAGCGAAAACAGTACCGAAAATTTGAAAAAATTTAAAAAACAGAATTCCGCGATTTAGTAAATTTGAAACTGCTCTTAAACCGTAACGAATTAGAGAAAACTTTAGATACGAAAAAGATGCGCCTCGACGATATCTATCCAACGGTGTATCATTTGCTTCATTCTGACAAGCGGTTTAGAAGAAATCGCGAAAAAACGTTCGTTGCCACTCGTCATGGGTCGCACCATTTTTAAAACTGCTCTTAAACCGTGAAGAATATCGAAAAGTGTTCAACTGGTCGAAGTTGCGCCTAATTCATAGCTTTTGAACAGTATATTACATGCCTCGTTCTGACAAACGGTTAAAAAACTAGAGCAAAAAAGGTACCGAAAAAACACAGCGTACAGTTTTTTGTGACGGGAAGTTCACTCGCCTGAGTACTGCAGCACACTTGGTTCAAACAATGACGTGCACTTGTGTTGAGTGTGCAGTGCGGAAGTGTTATCAGAATAATTATTCTGCTAATATGATAACACCCCTTAAGACCTTATTCTAATAACACTTCCGCTTATTCTGATAACACCCCGGCCTGAAACCCACCCCCACTCCTCCCAGGCTCCCACAGTCAAGCCCACCAGACGCACCTCCTCCCACCTTCGACTCCCCGTCTCCTTTTCCCCACCGAACCACCTCTCTTCCCCAACGCGTCGACCGCACAACCTCCCTCCCTCGTGCCGCCCCTCACGCCTCACACCAGACCAACCCCAATCCCCATCACCTTCTACCGCCGTCGTCGGCAGCCACCAGCGCCGCGCCGGCCGGGCACCCTGCACCGACCGGCCTTCAACCCACACCTGCCCCCACCGACGCCACCCCATCCTTCTCCTCCGTAGAGCCCCACCTCCTTCCCACCACGCCGCCCCTCTCCGGCGAACAACCTCCTGCCCTGCGCCAGATCGAGGAGGCGCAGCTCAGCGATGGTGCTGTAGGCTACGCGCCCGAGATCTGGGACGCGGCCGGTCGTACCCACCGACATCTTCCCCCGGCGCCCCCTTCCCTCCCGACCGGCGCCGCTCTCCAACCTCTGGTCGCACCAGCGCCACTGTGCTGGATGGTCGGCGGCTCACCTACCTCCGCTGCAGAGGTCGGATCCCGGGCTGGGAGTGGGCGGCGGTCCCGCATGTGCTCAAGGAGGCTGGATCCCCACGCGTCTGTCCCAGTGTGGCTGCGGGCGACCGTCACCTCCCCTCCCGCGAGCACCACAGCGACCACGCCATCGACCACCTGGACTGCATCCTATGACCGCAGCGTCCTTCCTCCTCCCCTCCAACAACGACGGCGAGGCGTGCACGGGCGTGCAGTTCTGCCCACAGGAGCATGCAGCTCGACCAAACGGGCGCATGCTGTTCGGTCCACTCCTCCGAAGGCTGATGGGGGGCCACGGGCTCCACCACCAACGCCGGCGGCCACCCATTTTGCCCCTGCGAAACACCACATAGTCGCCGGCGAGGGTGGGCTACAGGCTATGCAGATCTCCCCTCAGTGGACCTTCTCCTTCCGCTTGATGAACTGCAACATAATCGTCGTCGCTGCTATGCCATTCACTTCCATTGCTACACCCGTTCAGTTCGGCTTGGATTTCACAAGCAACACATCCTGCTGACCTCCATCCCCTTCTTTTTTGTGCAGCTTGGAGGCGCGCCACATGCAGTTCGCTGCTCCTTCTGCATGTGGTTAGTCCAAGCACGGGGCTGCACCACCACGGCTCGCCGGTAGTACTGCATTCAGCAAATCCGCCCAAAAAAAGGGGAAGTGCGGTGGCGCATCAAGTGAAGTGTGGTGGCGCGTCAGCTGCAGTGCAGTGGCGCATCAGGTGTAGTGCGGTGGCGCCGGTTGGCAAAATGACTGTGCCTTGTGGTTCGCCGGTTGACAAAAAAGTCAAAGAAAAGTCATAAACACTTCATCATGGAGTTCAGTGTGCAGTTTTTTGTGAGATTGTGAAGCGGCTCAGTATAAAAATACTAAGCGGTTTGGGGTAAAAAAAGTAAGAGGTTCACTTGGCAAAAAAATGATTAGAAAAAGGAAAAAGTCCCGAAGAAGTTTACTTGTTTTTAGATGTAGTTCACGGCCTCGTAGCAGTCCATTCTTTTCGCACCCATGGGTTCACTTAAGTCACACCAAAAAAATAACCCCATGGTCATTCACTTCGCCTTGTCCAGCCGTCCAAAAAGATGCATTACATGAAAAAAAAACTACGAGAAAAAGCAAATGCGGTTGACTTCGATAGCGTTTGCGGCTCACCTTTTATACTGTTGCGGTTCACTTGTGCAAAAAAGTGTAAATCACAAAAAAGTAAATGCGGCTCACTTCGATAGCATTTGTAGCTCACTTTTCGACAGTGTTGTGGTTCACTTGCCCTCATCTCCGTGGTCCACTTTTGTTTGTAAAAAAGTTAAAAAAGACAAAAGAAATCATGCAGTTCCTTTGCCCGTCGGATGCAGTGTGTTTTTCTATCCAAAGCAGTGCGGCTTTCAGTCCGACAAAAGAAGTCATGATGTTCACTTGACCGTCTGATGCAGTGCGGTTTTCTGTCTAAAGCAGTGTGGTTTTATTAGAATAAGGTTTAGTGTTAGTAGAATAAGGTCTTACGGGTGTTATTAAAATAGACCCATGCTATATATATACTTGCAGTGCGTTTGGTCCTCGGATGTGGTTCACTTTTGAGAGTGATGAGGTTCACTTGCGCACAACATGGAAGTGCGAAACAATTAGCGAAACAACAATAGTAATGCGGTTCACTTCGATATATGTCGTGGTTCACTTGCCCCATCTCTGCGGTCCACTCGTTCACAAAAAAAATTGAAAAAAAAAGACAACAAAAACTCGTTTGAGAAAATGTACGTCCGACAACAGAAATCATGAAGTTCACTTGACTCTCTGATGCAGTGCAATTTTCGACTGATGCAGTGCGCTTTTCTGTCTGATGAAGTTCACTCGCCGATTTGGGTGTTGCAAAAAACAGAGTGTCCGCATTTCGGTAATTTTAAAACTGCTCTTAAACCATAAGGAATTAGAAGGAGCGTTCTACATGAAAAAGTTGCGTCTCGACAATATCCTTCCAATGGCGTATCGTTTGGATCATTCCGACGAGCGATTTGTAAAAAATACAAGAAACGGCTGCAGCCACACATCGTCCACCGCACGATTTTCAAAATTAACTTAAAACTGTAACGAATCTCAAAAACATTTCAACATATGAAAGTTGCGCCTCGTCCATAGCTTTTCAACAGTATATTACACGTATCGTTTCAACAAACGGTTAGAAAACTAGAGCGAAAACAGTACCAGAAATTTCGAAAAATTTGAAAAACAGAATTCCACGATTTAGTAAATTTAAAACTGCTCTTAAACCGTAATGAATTAGAGAAAATAATAGATATGTAAAAGATGCGCCTCGACGATATCTATCCAACGGCGTATCGTTTGCTTCATTCTGACGAGCGGTTTAGAAAAAAACGCGAAAAAACGCTCGCTGCCACTCTTTATGGGCCACACCGTTTTTGTAACTGCTCTTAAACCGCGGGGAATCTCGAGAAGTGTTCAACATGGCGAAGTAGCACATAATCCGTAGCTTTCCAACGGTATATTACACACCTCGTTCCAATAAACGGTTAAGAAATTAGAGCGAAAACAGTACCAAAAAACACTACGCGCAGTTTTTTCCGACACGAAGTTCACTAGTCTCTGTAATGCAGTGCTCTTGCTAAAGAAAGTGCAGTGCCCTCGCGTTGAGCATGCAGTGCAGAAGTGTTATCAGAATAATTATTCTGATAATATTATCAGAATAGACGGGCTATATATATATAATAACAATATTCTGATCCTGGGATCAGAATAGTTATTTGGATCACGATCAGCCCTATAAGGCGCGCGGAGACCTTCCCGAACCCGCAGATAAAAAAAGGAAATCGTTTGTTTTAAACCGGCTGATGTTTGCCTCGCGTAAATCGTGTCGCGAGCCGTGCGATCAAAACCGATCCAGCGGCGCTGGTCTTGGGCGTGTGCGCCACCTCCCCACTAGACACTTTAGCATGCGGGGCCCGCTCACCGCTCAACGCTCTCCATCCCATCCTTATCCTCTCCCCGTCCGTCTTCTTCGTCATTCCCCATCCCCTGTCTCTCAGTTTTTCACACGCTTGACAGGGGAAGAGAGAAGCTCGATCCAAAGGCTAACCACCTGCTTCCAACCATGGGGCGTTTTGCAAGCATCCCGCTGCAACCACCAACCGCTTCTGCAAGCCAAAGCACAACCGGCGTTTGTTGCCGCATGCGGGGTAAAGCTGCCGCCGAGGATATGCAACGACGCCGCTGCCTGTGCTTCAAGCGGGCTGTGGGTGCTGCAGCGAGGGGCTCGTCGGTGCTAAGTCGTCGGGGCCACTGGTGCTGTGGTGCAGCGTCGCGGGGGTCGCCGGTGTTGCTATGCCGCATCGCCGGGGCCGCCCGTGTTTCTATGCAGCGTCGCCGGGGCCGCCCGTGTTTCTATGCAGCGTCGTCGGGGCTCCCGGGGCTGCGATGCAGCGTCGCCGAGGTTGCCGGTGCTGTGGTGCAGCGTCGCGGGGGTCGCCAGTGTTGCTATGCCACGTCGCCGGGGTAGCCGTTCCTATGTAGCGTCGCCGGGGTTGCTATGCAGTGTCGCCTGGGCTGCATTGGAGCGCCGCCGGGTCGTTGAAGCCGCGATGGGAATGGAACTGACTCCGCCGGGGCTGCAATGAAGCTTCGTCGGAGCTGCATTGAATCTTCGTCGGAGGCGTCGCGCTCGGTGTTGACATGGAGCAGCCCCCGGTGTCTCCCGGTGCTGCGATGCAGCAGTCGCCGGTGGTATGCTGTGCCTGAAAAAATTGCTGAAAAATGTGAGCAGAGGAGCTTTGCGTAAGCTAGATAGGAGTGTGGCAGTGATTCTACAGAAAAATGAATGTACAAGAAAGCGACGGAAGCAGCAGGTAACCAATGCATAGCCGGCTGTGGAGGGCCCAGGTAAATCAGACCGCCTCGCGCGTCTACGAAACGGTAGCTGCCAGACGTCAGATCTTGTCGCATCGGACGGTGGCGAACCCGACTGATTTGCTCGTGAAATCAGCCGGATGACGCCTAGTGCTGCCCGCACCCTGCCTGCCTCCCGCTCCTGCTACTCCCCATCGCCTCCACCCGTCACCGTCGATCCCCATGGCCGTGGAAGAAGACTACCACCAATCGCACCTAGTCAACTCCACCCGCTGCTACCCGCGTCGAGGACAGGCCCGATAGCCTACTCCGGTCAACTCTGCCACACAGCACGCCGCTCGGGGAGTCGGGGGCACCCTGCTGGGACGCCGTTCAAATGGGCCACCTCGAGCACCCTGTCGGGCCGCCGTTCAACTACACCAACTGCTGTCGTTCAACAAACTCACCCGATGCCGTCCGAGCAGAATTTGTCTAACTCACCCGACGCCGTCACCCGGAGTTTGGCGCTGCTTGGTTGCTCTTTTCTGCTGCTGGTTGTGTCAACCGTGAGAGAATAGAGTATTTCCTGTACGCTTTTGTTGCCCGCTCTATGTTCCAGCTAAGTGCTATGTGAAGCTGGTTGCCATTAGTCATTTATCATGTCTTTGTTCTAGAATCTAATAAACGACGTACGTCCGCTTGGGCATGGCGCATAGAGGTAAAACCTGAGTTTGAAACATCTTGCAGATTTTCAGATACATGTGTACAGTCGTCAAAGTTCAGACAAAATGCTAGCTAGCTCACTCCGAGGTCTGAGGCAGGGCACGCACGTTGAACAAAATGGATTCGTTGATCGGTTGTTTCTGATCGAGGCGGGGCGAGCACGTAGTAGCTAGCAAAAGCTAGCTCACTCCGAGGTCTGATACATACATCGGTTAGTTGATAGAATTTGTCAAGCTAGTACCCACGTGCGTAAGCAATAGCAAAAAGCATTCGGTGATTTTGTTCTCTATATTTTAAAGTATGTGGTGTACAAAAAAGAGAGGACTTAGTTGACCCACACACAACAGAAAAACATTGGTCTAAAACATCATGTTGTACAGTTTCTTGTTCCGTATTATTTCCTGAAGTTCAACGGTATGTATGGATGCAAAAAAATTACTTTTTTGATATGTTAGTTTCAATTAAAAAACTACAGAACACCAAGTAAGTTCAAATACTAGAAGAAGAGGAAGTCCAAAAAAGGAGAAAAAGAACACACAACATACACAACATGAAAAACAAGAAAAATAAACAAAGCCTCACCCAGAAATTGGTTACTCTTGAAGTTTAATAAAAGAAATAAGTTCATTTTTATAAAAAACAAAGTAATTTGACGTTCATAAAAAATCAATATTAAAAAAATCGTTTTTCGAAATAAATAAAAACCTAGAAGCTCAAATTAGAATAACAGAGCATTTCATTTTGTTGTTAAACCGAGAAGTTTGAATTAAACTAATAGAGTAGTTCGATCTTAATTAAAATTTTGGATTTTTTTGTTTCTAGAAATATAACCAAGAAGTTCAAATTAAAAAAACCAAAGCACCACGATACTTTCATAGGAAGAACGAAAAAACGCTCACCTAGAATAGTGTTAACTCTCGAAGTCCATATTTAATAAAATTAAAGAGTTCGACAAAAATGAGAAAATAAAACAGAGACACATAAATTTGTACCAAAAAAAGCTCATGGATTTCCTGTCTTTGGAAAATGGATTTTCCTCATTTCTAAAATAACCAAGAAGTTCAAATTTTAAAATTTGATCACTTCAAAAATTATAAAGAAAACATGGATTTCCCCCTTTCTAGAAAAACCTAGAGTTTCAAATTTAAAAGACAAAGAAGTCCAATATTTATTACAAACCCCAAGAAGGTCAAACAAAAAATACAAAGCATCTCAACAAAAATTTATATAAAAAAATTATCCGTTAAAATACCCAAGAAGTTCAAATTAAAAAATGGAGCAGTTCGATGGTTATACAAAATTCAGATTTTACTCTTTATTAAAGAATAAAACAAGAAGTTCAACTTTTAAAAAAATAGAGCAGTACAAAATTCATAAAAAAGGATTTTCACCGTTTCTTACAAAAAAACTCTAGAAGTTCATATTTAAATAACGGGCCTATTCAATATTTATTAGAAAACTAGGATTTTTCAGTTAATACAAGAAATAAACCAAGAAGTCCAAATTACAAAAATAGAGAAGTTCGGTATTTATTAAAAAACACAGGTTTTCTTCGTTACTGAAGAATAAAATTAAAGAAGTTCAAATAACAAAAGGAGTGGTTTGATGTTTACGGAAAACTCAAATTCTTTCCATTTCTAGGAAAAATAAAAGTATAGGGTACAATTTGAAAAAAAAGTTTTGATGCTTATTTGAAAACATATTTTTTTCTAAGGATAAAGACTAAGAAGTTCAATTTAAAATAACATTGAAGTTCGAAGTGTATAAAAAACTCAGATTTGTTGCAAGAAGTTCACATGCACCTCCGTGCGCGGCTTAGGATTTATACTGCGGGACGTCCGACCTCGAATTACATGTATTAAAATGGCAAAAAAATGATGTCCGCCGTTCAGTTTTGTGTAATTCAACGAATACAGAAAAATATGACGGAAATTCATAATGAAAACAACGAGAAGTTCAAGTACTGCAAAGAATGCATTTCACGTGAGAATAAAAGTATAGAAAAATAAAAGCTTCAAAGGTTTGTTGAAAGAAGTTCAAGTGCTCCGTCCGGGAAGTTCAAAAATTCTTGTGAGAGAGGTTCACCTTGTATTTCCATGTTTGAAAACACAAAAAAGAAATATATTTTTTGTGTTTTGAAATAATTCTCTCAATCCACAAAGAAGTTAAGTTATTATTTGAAAGCAATTTGATTTCAAAAAGAAAATAAAAAATTCAAATTATAAAAATGGAAAAAGTTCATGTACTACATGGTGTGTGTTTAAATATGAGAAAAATAAATTAAAAGGCAAGGTTTAATTTTGTTGTTGTTATAAGTTCAAGTCCTCGGTCGGAGAAAGTTAAAAAAATTATTGTGAGAGAGGTTTGAACAAAAGGAAGATCATTTGTGTAGAACTGAGGAATGGATGAGAAAATTACAAACGAAAATACATCACAGAAGTTCAACATAAAAACAACAGAAAGTTCAACTACTACAGTGAATGAATTTCAGATGAAAAACTTTTAAAACTATCGCGAGTATGAAAAAATGACCAACACGGGAAAATTGCGTGTTTACAGCAGCTTTCCATCGGTATATCAGTTGCTCAATTCCGGTGAGTGGATGGAGAGCTGCCAGTAAAAAATGCCCATGAAAAATAGAGTGAAGTTCAAGTAGACAAGCCAAGAAGTTCAGGTTATTCACACAGTGCATTTTCGAAAAATTTGTTTCGCGATAAAGGCAGAACGAATGATCTCGCCGTTTTCGAAATTACATGAAAATGACTAGGAATCAGAGAAAACCATCAACATGAAAAAGTTTCGCATTTTCCTTAGCTTTTCAACGGTATATTATTTGCCCCATTCCGATAAAGTTTGTAGAAATTACGGCGAAAATACGTTTTTATCCATCTTCAAAATTGACTTAAAACAGTAAGGAACTAGGAGAAACAATATATACAAAAAAGTTTCTCATTCCCTCAAGCTTTCCAACGCCATATCATTTGCTACATTCGGACGTACGGTTAAAACATTAGCACAAAAATACGAAATCGGTGCAACTTGAACCGTTTTCCAAATTACTTTTAAACCGTTCAAAATTAGAAAAAACTTTTAATATGAAAAGTAGAGCATTTTCATAATCTTTCCAATGCCATATCATTTGCCTCAATTGGATTAACTGTTTAAAAATTACATTGAAAATACGAACTCGGCTGTTCGATTTACGAAATTTTACGATTTTCCAAATTACTCTTTAACTGTAGGGAATTAGAGAAAACTTTCAACATGTGGAAGGAGCGGTTTTGCAGCAGCTTTCTAACGCCATATTATTTGCCTCATTCCAATAAATGGTTTAGAAATGCGATCGAAAATACGATTCACGTTTTTTGTGTGAAGAAAAAACGGTTTTCAAAACTGCTCTTAAATCGCTTACATTTTTCCAAAAATTTAACTTGGGTCATGATACTGGTGTCCATAGCTTTTCAATGGTATATCGCAAGCCCCATTTGGGCAATGTTGGCGGAAGTTCAACCTAGCACTCGGAGAAGTTCAGGTCGAACAACTCAGGCAGTAAAATTGCAAAAGACGCAATTTCATCACAATCCGAGAGCAAAATCCGCCAACGAGCGAGATTCCTATTTAAAACGGGTATTTAGTTGCTAAAAAACGTTTCTAGATTACACTAACATCATATAGAACACAACTAACCAGAATAATTCACGCGGGGAGACACGGTTGCGAAGATAGCCCGAAGGTCGGGTTCGTACAGAGGGAAGTTCAAGCGCGTTACTCAGGTAGTTCAGGTTGTGATCAGAATAGTGTTTATGTATATATATATATATATATATATGAGTTTATGTCCTCTACAATATTCACTTATTGCTATTTCTTCAAGTTGCTTTTTCTGCTAAGTGAATGTGATCAGACCCTTCCCCCTCTGTGCTAAACTCAACCCAGTCTATTCACAAATTCTTCATGTGCGTTCTATTTGAAAGTCGTTCAAAATCTTCACTGTGTTCTTGTCAGCTGAAGAATTTGCGAACGGAACCTTAAAACTTATCTTATCTGAATTTTTGGTGTTTGCCGCTCAAACCGTTCCACATTCCATGATACATTATCTTATTCACCCACGATCTCACACGATCGCCACCTCTCGGTATGTGGGTGACACATGTCACGCGAATGAGAAGGGTCAGGGGCACGTTCGTCCAATTTCCTCAGGCGAGCAGTTTTTCACTTCGGCTATAAATACCCCTCCCCTTCGTTTTTACTCCGCTCAACCTCACTCCCTCACTCGAGCTTCTCAAACCCTAGCGCCGCTGCTACTTCCATCATCGCCGATGAGGAAGAGCTTCACTGCCTCGACCTCGTCGCCGTCGTACTCGCGCCGGCCGCGGATTTCTTCACTCCGCCGCCGTCGTAGCTGTCTTCCTCAGCCAAGTTAGGGCGTGGAAGATCTGAACCGACGAGCTTCAAGTCCACACTTCCTAGTTCGTCGTGTTCTTCGTCAAGGGTAAATAAAAGTTACTTTTACTACCCTTGTTGATTCTGATGTTTTCTACAAAATCTTAAAAAGGTGTTTATTCTTCAAATCTTCACACACTAAACACCTCACATAACATCTGTTCTTGATCTGTTTCCCTAAGCAACATTTTTCTTCAAGATTCCTCAATTGTGTGGATTTTCAATCTGTACAACTCTGGAACCTAAGTCAAAGAACGCTTAGTGAAATTCCTCAAGACTCATCTGGTCAAATTCCTCAAACTTGTTCTTATTGCAAAAACTTCTGAGAACGCATATGACCTCCTCCAAATTCCTCAACAGGCCCCACACTGCTGAAGACAAAGGCCACTGCTGGACGAGGTTCTCGACCAAGTCCTCACAAGAAGCAGGTTGCCTTTCAAGTACCGTCTGATGACGACAAAGCTGATGATGAAGAACTTGTTGAAGTCATCAGAGATAGGCAACACAGGGTCGCTAGAGCCAAAGGCAGTAATGTGCCATTGATGCTGGATCCAAAGTTGATCCTAGACTTCATCGACTTGTGGCACAAGGATCCCAACACACCTCTGCCTGAGTTGAACCTCACTCCTGGCCAAAGTCATGTATTGACGGCCTTCATTGATGAACAGAAATGGAAATATGAACAGGAAAGGAAGGTGAAGAAAGCGCAGTACAAGAAAGAGCGCTTTCTGAAGCAAAATGTCTTGAAGCTTTCACCTGAAGAACTTGTGGCTCTGCAATCAGAGATCAAGAGCCTGAGTGATGAATTTGATCGCTACTATGCTAACTGGCTTGGAGCCAAAGTCAGATTTGTGAAGTTATCTGAGAAGTTTACTACCAATGTTGCAGCCCCAACGCAACAAGAAATTTCTCAGGCTGAGGCATCTGCTCAGCCTACTGAAGAACATGCCAGCACCGCTGATGAAAATTAGGCTGCTGATGATACTGCTAGTGTCAGGGCTGATGACTGCATTCCAGCCGCTGATGACTCTGCCAGGGCAACCACTAGTGTTGCGCCTGAAGAAATTGTCAGGACAGTTGAAGCTTCAACGGCTGTGCCTGAAGAAACTGAAAATGCCAGGGCAACTGCATCAGTTGTGCCTGAAGTAAATGAGCCAATTTCCTCTGCTCCTCCTGCACCTACCCCAAGTCCAATTCTTCCTTCTGCATCAGATGTGAAGAAGACCAAGGCTGCGGAGCATGCAGCTGTGAAGAAAAGGAAAGCATCAACTTCATCAGATTCTTCAGCTCCGAAGAAGATGAAGAAATTGAATAGCTCTTTTGAGAATCCGATTGATGTTGTTCCAGTCTCAAGCATGCCATCAAAGGAACTCGTTCCTTTTGATGAAGAATATGTGATCCCAAGCGGATCAGATGAAGAGATTCCTTCTGCTGCTTCGTCAGAGCAATTGGATGAAGAAATTGAAGCGGATGCAATCCCTTCAACCCCAGTTGTCTCATCACCTATGCCTCAGTTCACAGATGAAGAGGCCGGCGTTGAAGAAATGGATGAAGAGGATGTGGATATGGGGAGCACAACACCAGCGATGAATGATGACTTTTGGGAAAGTCAGCACCCCAATTCTCCTTTGTTCACACCTCTGCAACAAATTCCTCAGTCCCCAGTGAATACTGAAGTTCAAATGGGATCCGAAGAACCTCGCAACACCCCGTCTGTCCATGAAGAGATTCCAGCCACTAGTGCTGATGTTAATGAAGAATTGATGACCCAGGCTGCCACTGAAGAAGAACCTGAAATTCCTCAGCCTGTGGATCCTGAGATTGCGATCCCTGAGGTTGTGATGCAATTGACTGATACACCTCAGCCCAAACCAAAGGATCCCTTCTCGAAGAAGCAAAAATTCAAGGCTGATGACATCTTCGGCGAGCATGTGTTCTTCACCGAGTACAACCCATATGACTCTGCTTGTCTTAGAAGGAAGCGCTTCTGGACTGCCAGCCAAGCCAACTTCTATTCTTCACTACTTTTCAACAAAGACAAAGTCTTCGACCATGAGCATATTCCTCGTGTGGACATGGAATCACTGCCTTGCTTCACCCCAGTACTCAGTGTGCTTCATGATGCAGGACTGCTCAACTTTTGCACTGACATTGTTGATTGGAATGAAGAGCTTATTCTTCAGTTCTATGCAACGCTGCACATCACAGGAGATGCTAATGATGTGAACTCTTGGGTATTGGACTGGATGACAGAGAATACACACTACAAAGCAACGGCCTCTGAATTGCTTCATGCCCTGCCTGTCAGTCCTCCCCTTGAAGGAGCTCGTTGCCTTTACCATGAACCTGAACTTACTGCTCATTACATGCAAGTTCTGATGAAGCCGCTGAAGCCCGATCAAGCCCCAAGGACCAAATTCCTTGTGAAGGAATTGTTGTATGTGCCTAGAACTGTCTATCGCATTCTAACGAAGACATTGAGTCCAATAAAAGGCCACGACTCGAATGAGGAAGAAGTCGTTGGTGTCATGGAGAATCTGCTATTCAATATCATGCATGGCATCCCTGTCAACTACCATGATTTCTTCATGAGGACTCTGACCAATGTTGCACTCTCTCCATTTGAGTTGAAGCCTTATGCTCCTTGGATTATGAGATTCCTCAGAATAAGGTCTTCACTCAACTACAAGGCTGATTTTCAAAATCATCTCAGCTACTTGCCCCTCATTGAAGTCCTCAAACGGACATTTTCCTCAGCTGATGAAAAGGGCAAGGCCGCTGCTGTTATTGATGAAGGCATTCGTCCATTGGATGGTCAGTTCTGCAAAGCTGCATCTTACTCCACCAATGATGACTCTGCCACTCATGACTCTGCCGCTAATGCTTCAAAGCCAAATTCTCAAGCCACGGCTCCAAGGGTGATGACTGATCGTGAGCTTCTCCTCAGTCTTCACCAGAAGGTAGATCGCAACCACAAATGGGTTAAGCGTCAGTTTGGTTCCATTCTTCACAACATGACTGCTACACACAATGCAGTAAAGAAAAACCATTACTACCTCCATGAAGTCTTCGGTCGCACCTAGGCTGTTCTGTCACATATGTATGGTGAAGAAGATCTGAAGCAAATGGGTCTCAAGCAGGACTTTGACTGGTCTCAACCACCAGCGAAGAAATTCAAGAAGGTCAAAGTACCCTCCTTGGTGGCCAGCTCATATTCTTCATCATGCGACACAGACGAGCATGAAGACTTCGATGACACTGCAGCAGGCCCTACAACAACAAACGACCCCAACAACGCTGGCGCTCCTTCCTCAACATGATAGTCTTCAGGGGCGTTAGTCCTCATTTTTTTGATCCTTTTGGTCATTCGATGACAAAGGGGGAGAAATTTGAGTTAGTCTTCAAGCGGGTCTACATATATGGGCGTTTTTTTTGCTAAGTTACAACTCTCGTTCTTTTGAAGACTTTGCTGGATCGAGTTGTAAACTTAAACTCTATGGTGGTCTGATACTTTTGCTGTGTTCTTCTGCATGCTTACTCCTCATATATGTTAATGCACGCATGCTGAATTATATAAGTCACCATATTTCGTCATGCATTTCAAATTCTTCATATTATATGTTAAATGCGTGTATGAATTACAAGATATAGGGGGAGATCTCCATGATTCTACTCTTCAAGTGTGCATTGCTTCAATAGAAAATTCCTCACTATGCACATCTTCAGGGGGAGTTCTTCTATATCTTGCAATCAAATTCCTCAATATCAGTATTTACACTTCATATGTTTACCCCTGTTGAAAACTTAACCTATATTGTCATCAATCACCAAAAAGGGGGAGATTGTAAGTGCATCTAGTGCCCCTTAGTGATTTCGGTGTATTGAAGACTTATAGGTTAAGGGACTGATGCGTTTGTGAGTGTACACATGTCTATAAGTCTATGAGGAGTTTGATATTTACAGAGAAAGTCGACCCCTAAAAATGAAGTTCTTTGACTGAAGACTTTGGATTTCTGAAGACTTTCTGAAGACTTTGAAAGTGAAGAAATTGGTGTCACCTTGAAGACTTGGTATTCATTCGAGGAACATGAAGCGTGAAGACTTTTGTTTTCGTAGTTTCATTTTCTCTTTCTTGAGTCATAGGAAACACTGTACTGTTAAAGGGGGTCAAGGAAATACTAAGGAAAAATTTCCAAGTGATGCTCAACTCAAAATCCTACACCTACCAATCCCTTCGAGTGAAGCCATTGGAAATCTCATACAGTTCATTCAATTTCTTCAGTGACAGAGACGAAGTTCTTCTGGTCTTTGAGGAATTTGTTCTGACTGAGGAGTTAGGAATTCGCCAGTGCGGATTGCCTACAAGTGAGGAACATGATAGCCCTAAGGAATTTGAACCTCAAATTTCCGACCGTTGCTGTGCTACGCGCCAGCTGTCCCAAAATATCTACCCACCTAACGGTCATATCATTGAAGGGCATTTATGTCTTATCATGTCGGGCTGCTCCCTAGGCTATAAATAGCCGCCCCCTACAACCACTAGCTGGTTGGCTGCTCTGAGAGAAACTGACACTTGTCATTTTAGAGCATCCCATCCTCCGAGGACTTTGAGCGAAAATCATCAAGTGAGGAAAACCCAAACCCAAACACCTACAAACCCAAAGTGATTGAGCATCACTGAAGAGATTGATCCTGCATGGATCTGACGCTTGTTACCTTTGAAGACTGTGCATCTTCCAGACGGTTAGGCGTCATGGTCTAGAGCATCCAAGAGGAAATTGTGGATCGCCGAGTGACCGAGTTTGTGAAGGTTTGGAAGTCACCTGAAGACTTACCACGAGTGATTGGGCGAGGTCTGTGTGACCTTAGCTCAAGGAGAATACGGTGAGGATTGTGTGTCCTCAGGTTTAAATACCTAGCCGCTCCAACCAGACATACAACTGTCACAGCAGTTGGAACTGGTCTACCAAATCATTGTCTTCACCAAGCCTACCGGTTCTATTTCCTCAACTCTTTCATTTCCTCATTACTGTGTTGTGTGCTTGTTCATATATGTTTGAAGACTTTGACTGAAGACTTTCTCAATTTCCTTAGTTCAATTTCTTCAGTCTGTTTGTCTTCATCCTGTTTTATCCCGTGTTTACGCTTTCTATACTCTGTACTTGCTTTCATTTCATCATAATGACCATGCTTCTGTTCTGTCATGTTAGCATCTGAGTACTTATTCCGCTGCAAGTAGTTCTTCGCTTAGGAATTTCCTCATCCTGAAATTCCTCAGTGAAGAATTCATAAAAATTGCCTATTCACCCCCCTCTAGTCGATATAACGCACTTTCACAAATCAACACTATTGGACCAACCATACTCGTTAGTATACACTAAAAACACCATATTATGGAACAATGTTCAGAACTAGAACAAACCATCCAAATACGCAAATCCAACCAATACAGATTTGTGAGATGAAGGAGATTTCCTCAAGGAACGGAAATGACACCGGATCCACGAACCAACACAATCAATTTGCAAGGACTTGAGAGGGTTTAAATGGGGGAGACAAAGGGAAAAAGGGCAAGAGCTCGGGATGGCTAACGGGGGAGAAGCGAGTGAGTGGTGAGTGGGGGTGAGAGCCCCATAACCACTTAAAATATCTGGGGCAGAAACGCCATAGGACCTGGCGTTTCTACCAATGTTGGCTGGTTTGGCGTTTCCATCCTGCCACGTCAGCGAGTAACGCCAGCACGTCCTGATCGTGGGCCAAGGCAGGAACATTGGCTGGTTTGGCATTTCAGTATTAACCAACAACGCCACGGGCTCTAGCGTTTTCAAAAAGGGTTAGATCGTGAAATAATTTCATGGAGAGTTCATTTTGTGATCAAGTGTTCTGACAAGATCATTTTGGCCGAACGCACATGGGCCGACCATTTTGCAGCTATTGTTTTTTTTGCTTCATTATTTCTTTTCGGTTTAGGTTTTCTTCAAGTTTTTTCTTTTCGATTTTCTTTTGTTTTCTTCAAGTTTTTATTTTATTTTTGTTTATTCCCCTTTTTAATTTATAATATTTTATATATGATTTTTTAAATAGATAATGGGTATTTTTAAAATACGTGATGAACTTTTTGTTAGACACAATAGAGATTTTAAAATACATGATGAGTGTATTTTAAAGGCATGATGCGTATTTCTTCAAATATGTAACAATTGATTTTCACAACGTGGATGAAAAATTTGCATTTTTTCCAATTTTTCGTAATTTTAATCTCGAAAATTGTTTGAACAGTAATACTTTCTGAATGTTTTTTTTTGACGATTGTTTTGCGAGAAAATCTCTACTCCTAATGGAGGAGTTGGTAGTCTCCGTTCCAGGTTTATTTTCGTCCCACCTCACCCGGTTTTTTTGGTACCTATTTTGGTACCTCCTCCCACCTACTGCCGCCTAACGCTGACCCGTGAAAAACCCCTCCGCCAGCCCCATCGCTCTTCAGGTCGCGCCCGAGACATGCGACGAAAAAAAACCTACGACGGTTAACCAGCGGAAAAAAACCTACGACGATTGAACAGCGAAAAAAAAACCCGCGTCGTCACATGCCCTCGAGCGAGGACGACTCGCACGCCAGTCTCCCTGCACTGGATCGTCGCCGCCGCCGCCCTTCATCCGTTCGCCGCCGCCCCACTCGCACAACGAACCCGCCGAGTTGTTCCCCATCTGGACACGCACGCGACGACTCGCACGCCAGTCTCCCTTCACTGGATCGTCGCCGCCGCCGCCCTTCATCGACTCGCACGCCAGTCTCCCTGCACTGGATCGTCGCCGCCGCCGCCCTTCATCCGTTCGCCGCCGCCCCAGTCGCACAACGAACCCGCCGAGCCGTTCCCCATCTGGACACGCACGCCGATGCATTGATCCGCCGCCGCGGAAAACGTCCGCGATCCTGCGCAGATCGACGTTCAGTTTACCGGCGCAGATCCGGCGCAGATCCACCAGGTATGACGTTCGATAACACGTCCAGTTTACCTATATCCATCACATCTCATACAACCATCACATCTCGTCGATGCATCTCATACAAACATCATATAGGTATCACGCGCACGCCGATGCATTGATCCACCGCCGCCAAACACGTCCAGGATCCGGCGCTGATCGTTTTCGAGGAGACGCCGACGAAATATATGTATCTCATACACCCATCGCATCTCATACTCCCATCACATCTAATACACACATCTCATTGCAAGTTGGTAGTGCTTTCACAATGGCCATCTCACATACGTCATGAGTGAGACTTCAGTATCCTGTTCCAGTGAAAAATTAGATGTAGCATTCTGTAGGCACACTTAGTCATTTCACTTAGTCATTTTCTAATTGAACCTGGCATGAGATAGTAGACTTTTCCAGTTGAAGCAAAATCTATCTAGAAGTTCGATTTTATATTTTAATGCAGAAAGATGGGTACCTATATCCTTGGGGTGGGAGTCAGGTCATGTTAAATGGTAACATTTAATAATGTATATAAGCCACGGCAGATGCATGTAGAATCAGCTGCAGCTGGAGCTGGCCAGTTTGGTAGAGAGGGTAAGGGACCGTACCATGAAAACTAGAGGGAGGCCGATGTCTGGCGTCTTGGCGGGGGTGTTGTATTTTGCACTTGTCTCCTCAGCCGGCGTCCTGGGAGGCGCGAACAACAGAGCTAGAAAAGTCAAGATCATGGAGATACACCGAACAACAATATGATCATACAATTTGAAATTTTTAAAGCCTTCTTTCAAATTCTGCATACTAAAGGCAACACATAAAGTAACTAAACTGTCCTTATTACTTAGCAAATATAAAATCGCTTCTATGATTAGACAACACAACCAGGATACCAGTATAGATCATTAATGACTTTTCTTTGTTCATTGATAAAATGTGGTAACACTACAAGTCAAATGCAAGAAAGATGTCTTGTATCAATGGCATTTAGTGAGAATCACTGGATACTAGTAAAGATCATTATTGCCTTTTCTTTGTTAGGTTTGTGGACATCAAAAATTGTAGCCAAACAAAACTGTGATAATAAAATTGTAGTAAAGTCACGATCATGTAGAATCACCGAACAGCCATATGTATTCAGACAAAACTGTGATAATAAAATTGTTGTAAATTGAATCTTTCTGTGATCTCAAGCTTGGTGCTATTTTTCAAAGCCTGCTTTCAAATTCTGCATACTAAAGACAACACATAAATGAACTTGGCTCCTACGATAAGACAACACATCCAGGATACCAGTAAAGATCATTAGTGCATTTTCTTTTTTCAGTGATAAAATGTGGTAACACTACAAGTCAACTGCCGGAAATATGTCTTGTAACAGTGGCAGCAAATTATCATATTGATCATGTACATCAAAAAATAAATGGATATCAATCAGCTTAGCCAAGAACACTTATCTTCTTTGTGTCGTGAATAATCATTGCAAGACTGTCAGATTGAAGATCCACAGCAAACCCTTTATGCTGCTGCTGAGTATTTGCATTTAGTGAGCATCACTGGTTTGCTTCGAGTGTACCTTAGATGTCCAGCATGAGTAGATAAAGACATGCTTAGACAGACTCACTCATTAAAATTAGTATAGAAAACAAATTGTAGTTCATCATCAGTTTTAGTTGTCTTGGCTAAACATCAGTTAATTCAAATATTCTTCCCATCAAGCAATGATCGTTCATTAAATGGATCTTTTTGGTACCTTAGGTGAGTATGGCGAATTCAAAAAGTACGGCAGGTGAACATCAAACAGATGAGGACGTAACTACAGGTATGATGCAGTCCAACGTAAATTCGATCACATGCGATGCGTGCTTTTCTGACAGCGAAATGTGTTGCAGTCCTTACGAAAGGGGTAATTGATGATGAGTACAACCCAAACACCATGCCCGTATCTGAACATTTTGACGATATTTACGCGACGGAACCAGGTATAATTCAGTGTGCAGATTACTTATATGTGTTGCCTAACACAAAATTCTTACATGCACAAACTGTCGGCATTTTGTGTTGCAGTCCTTACGAGCGTTGAAAATGTTGAAGAATACAATGCATGCATCATACCCGTAGCTGATAATGTTGACGATACTTCCACAACAGAACTAGGTATGAGACTGTGTGAGTACTTCTTGGAATGTTGCCTACATCCTATGCCTCCTTTGATTCATTTGTCTTGTATTCATCAACATTACAACTCTACAGATGGTTCTAAATTGCTACGTGTTGATGATGCTCATGATTATTCGTTGTCCGCTCTGAGTAATATAACACTGAATTTTGGCACACCTGTAGTGCAACATGGAAATGGTACTGACTCAGACTACTTCATGTGACATGAGTAATAAAATTTATGGGTGTAATCCTTCATGTACAACCTAACGCAATTTGAGTTGATTTCTAATTTGTAGGGCAAGAACCTTTGAAATTCAGGATGCTTGAGTCTTTTGAAAACAATAAGGATAATACGACTAACCTACAAGATGAAAATGAAGGTAGTCTCCAAGCATGCCTATCCACTTTCCGAACCGCCGTTTTTGGTATAGCATCGGTGAGGTTTACTCAGATTGATGAGATGACATGTACGGGATTATTGTTTTATCCTTTTATTCACACTGCAGAGGACACAACTTGCGAGCAGAAGGCAACGGGATCTGTATTTTTTTAACGGAAGAAATCCGCTGATTAAGCTAGGGAACAGTTCAATGCACAGAAGCGCGCAGCTTATCGGAAGAAAAAAGATGAGGATATGGTCAGGTTACAAAAGGAGATTCAGCCTTCCCTTCCAAAGACTGGTAAGTAGTTTGGCGTGATTTTTCTGACTACTCTTAGGATTACATAGATTATTATTTGAAAGGGCACGGTATGCGAAGAATTCGTTATAGTAACGTAACTATATATTGCTCCTTAAACTCTCATATATGTGGTACGTATGATAGACCATAGGGATCTTATCAACGCGTGGAGGCGGGCATCTTATCGCACAAACAAGTCAGATTGTTTAAAAAAACATCAAGAAGATGGGCATAATGTTCATCGCCGTTCTCTATGTGATATCACCAACGTGAAACAACCTTCATATGTGATTCCAGGTATATTGTTGGTACTTTCGCAATGTTGTGCGTTATATGTGTGTATTACATAAGTGTACTAGATCAGCTTCTATTTATTTTATTTTTACTCTCCGCATTTATGCCGGAATACAATAGGAGATGAACTGATGGGACAATGCAACAAAAACGGGTCGGATCATATGCTTGGGCAGCTAAACAAACACACACGAGATGATCTATGTCCCCTTCGTATTTCAAGTAAGTCTATTTTATCTTACATCTGTACATTCATATGTTTGTACGGCTCCAGCTAAACATTCCCATACGAGACGATATTTGTCCCGTAAGTGATTCAATAACATCTGGTTCTGCCATTTAAGTTTATACTAACCAATCATTCCCATCGGATAACCCAGGTAGCTCGGACTATACATTAATCTCGCATAATGATGCGGGATATCCTTGTAGTGGTACGGACACTTATGGTATGATTTCTGCGAATGATATACAAGGTAATATGATTGGACCTAATCCAATTTCATTTCATATCAAAATATGTTGTTTCCTTTGGTTTTTGAGAGAATGGCATGAATGTTACCAGTAAATGACTTGAACGCCAACAAAGAAAATACGCAAAAAACAGAAGAAGAACACAAAAGAGACCATAGAAACGCCCTAAGGAGAACTACAGGTCGGCGAAAAAAAGATCTGCGACTCCAGGATGAAAATGCACAGACCCTTAATTTATCAGGTAAGCTTTAAAAGTTTTATTAATCATAGTCAGTACCACGGTTAATGTCAAAACCTTTGAGATTGCAATATGTATTGATTACTTTGCTTAAGTAGACAACCCAACAAGCTTATTTTGGTATACATCATTCTCGCATGATGAGTCAACATTTCCTGCAACAGCTACTGTCACATCTGGACTCATTAATGACAATGATCTACAAGGTAAACAAATTGTGGGTACTGAAGTGTCAGTTGCTGACTTGGTTATGTTTTGTTATCTAAAAATTGTGAGTGTCCTCATTTATTTCAGATTTAATCTTGAGTGACACCCAAGAAACAAATCCAAAAACGGAGGAAGAACTCAAGAGAGACCGTAGAAACGCCATGCGGAGAGCTACATATCGAATAAAAAAGATCGGCAACTCCAGGATGAAAATGCACATGCCATTAATTTATCAGGTGAGCTCTAAAAGTTATATTAATTATAATCAGTAGCACTACTCTTGTCTTAACCAGTGACTTGGCGATATGTATGGACAACTTCTGTTAACAAGACAACCCATCTATCTCCAACTATACATCATTCTCGCATGATGGGTCAACATTTCCTGCTACAACTACGGTCACATCTGGTCTCATTAATGACAATGACCTAGAAGGTAATCATATTGTTGGGACTCCATGATCAATTAAGGGCCCGTGGATACATTATATTTTAAATTTTGTGAATGTCCTGAATGACACCAGACGTCATCTTGAATGACGCCCAAGAAACAAATCCAAAAACGGATGAAGAAATCAAGAGAGATCGTAGAAACGCCATGCGGAGAGCTTCTTATCGGAGGAACAAGGATAAGCTTCTCGAAGAGGAAAACAAACGTCCACTTTCATCATCAGGTAAAATATTACCTTGAGTTTCACCATGTCTGTTACATTTTTTTTGTTGCTCATAGCAAAATACTTTTTAGTGACCATCATGCTCGAAGCGTACAGTTTAACGGTTCATCTTAATGCACATTGTTTTTATTTACGTTAAATTAGAATATGTATGATGACACTGCCTCCATACGTCTTAATATCGAATAGTGTTAATTATTTTTGCAAGACATTGTTCAACCAGCCCCCCCCCCCCCTAATAGCTCGAGCTATACAGAAATATTGCAGGAGGAAGCAACATTTACCCCTTCAACATTAGACATGTCTGGTGTCAATCATGATAATGATCTTGCTAGGAGGAAACGTGATAATGAGCGGAAATGTAATTTAACAAACGAGCAAAGGGAGCAGATAAACGAACGTAGCCGAGCTTCTTATCAGAAGAAAAAGGAGGAAGTAACGGTTGATGTGAGACAAAAACAGAATGAAAAAGTATGAGAGAAGCGGATGGAACGCCGGAAAAGCATGTCAGTAATTGAAAGGGGGAGTCAAGTGCTCAAAGGAAGGCCAATTATGGCAGAAGGAAAAACACCCCGTGCAACGAATCCATCGCTATCCCCCGTCCAGACCTGGGAAACTCAACCTCTCAATGTCCGGCATTCATCTGCCGCACATCACCCGTCTCTCGGGCCGTCGGAGATGATTCATCTGATGGCGACCCTCCGACGAACATGCCGAATTACACTGTCCGTACTGATGGTATGAATGTACTATTGTCACTTTTCTTATGCTAATTATAAGCAACCCTCTTGTAACATGATGAAGTCTACTGGCACATTCGCCACGACGACAATGCAGAAGACATCGATGTATTCCTAAGCGACATCATGGGCGATGAGCCGACAGGTCCCAATTTGATGGACGAGGAGTACTACATGTTTCGCAACCAAGGTATGGTCAACTCTGAACTAGCACGTCGTGTGGCTTTATTGTAGTTAGAATTATGTGCAGTTTTTATTTTCAATGTGATGTTTCAACAAATACCCGTAGGATCCAATAATGACAGCATGGATGATGAGAGCAAAGCAACCATGACTGGTGGTAATCCTAGCGAGATTGATCCATTTGACTTTGTCTACTCAAACATTCCAGACAACACTCACATCCTGAAACTCGCCGCAAACTGTGAACACTGCAAGGCCAGAAAATTTGAGTCTGAGACTAACGGGTTCTGCTGTCGCAATGGCCAGATCGAACTTAAGCAACCGGAACCAGTCCCAGAGTTGATGAGGCTATGGTCCAGCATGGATGCAGATTCTAGACATTTTCGGGAGAACATACGGTTCTTCAACGGGCATTTTGCCTTCACAACCCTTGGCGTCAGCCTTGACGAAAACTACACAAACATGAAGTCTGGGGTGTACACATTCCGGGCACACGGCACCATCTACCACAATGTGCATTCGTTCGGGCCTAGCTCCCGTCCTGAACATCTGCAGTTGTACTTCTATGATGACGACCCAAACCTTAATCATCATAAGGCGGCGACCAATCAATTAGACCAGGATGTCGTGAAGATGTTAGTAGACATACTCAAAGAAAACCCATACTCCCAGCAATTTAGGAGTTTGGGTGCACACAAGGACAACCTCGATAATTATAGGATAGACCTAAACACCGATAAGAGGCTTGACCAAAGAAGATATAATAGACGGCTGTCAACTGAGGTTTCTGCAATTTGGGTTGAGGGCAGTGACCTAGCCAAAAGGTTTGACAGGAGGATAACGCTTTGTGGTAACAACAACAAAAGGCACAGTATACGTGTGACCTCCGGAGCATATGATCTGTTGTCTTATCCCCTATTCTATCCAAGGGGGGAGCTAGGTTGGCACCCAAAGCTACCTAAACGTAATGTTCCATGGGAGGTTGTACAACATCCTCAACTGGGCCATGATGATGAGGAGGATGCAGGTATGTCGTTTGTGTCCGATTTGGTTACAAATAATATATTATTTCTCAAAAGTATCCTCATTTTCGTGGTACTCAATCATGTGCAGAGGGGAATAGCAGGTTATGCGTCTCCGTTAGGGACTACTACTGTTACATGCTGCAAACACGGCCTGCGATCTTCAATCCCATACTCTGTGGAGCACGCCTGCTGCAGCAATGGCGGTCGACATGTACATCAAGATTGAGAGTTGTCGGTTGAGGTGGTACAGGAAGAACCAGACGCAGATTCGTGCCGACTTGTATAAAGGAGTTGTTGATGCGATCACATCGGGGGAGACAAGAGCAAGCGCTGTTGGCACCCGAATAGTTCTCCCTGGAACATACCCTGGTGGCGACCGCGACATGAAGAAGAGGCATATGGATGCCATGGCAATTGTCCATACATACGGGAAGCCTGACATCTTCTTGACCATGACTTGCAACCCTAAATGGGAAGAGATAACAAATGAGTTGCTTCCTGGTCAGACGGCGCAAGACCGACCTGATATTGTGGCTCGCGTGTTCTACGGCAAACTAGAGGCTATGAAATACATGTTGTTCAAGAAGCATATCCTGGGTGTTGTGGTCGCTTACGTTTACGTAGTCGAGTTCCAAAAGAGGGGCCTCCCCCATGCACATTTTCTGTTGATCATGGATTCAACATATAAGCTTGTCGTCCCGGAGCAGTATGACCGACTAATTTCCGCAGAGCTCCCAGACAAGCAGAAGTATCCGGAATTGCATGCATTGGTGGTAAAACATATGATGCACGGACCCTGCGGTGCTCTCAACCCGAAGAATGTTTGCATGCAAGATAACGAATGCAAGTGCAGATACCCGCACCCGTTCAATGAGAACACATCACAAGGCAAGGACTCATACCCAGTTTATCGGCGTAGAGACGATGGAAGTTGTGCTAAGGTCCGAGGGAAAATGTTGGACAACAGATGGGTTGTGCCTTATAACCCTTACCTTCTGCGGATGTTCAATTGCCACATCAACGTTGAGGTCTGCTCTAGCATAAAGGCCGTCAAATATCTTTACAAGTACATTTACAAGGGCCATGATAAGGCTTCTTTCAGCATCGACCAACCCGATGCCGATGGTAACATCGATGAGATCAAGAGATACGTTGACGCAAGGTGGGTCACCCCTCCGGAGGCTATGTGGAGGATATTTGGCTTCCCACTTTGCGCCAATTACCCGCCTGTCTTGCAGCTGCCTCTTCATCTCCCAAATATGCACAGGGTTGCATTCAATGCGCAGGCTGACTTGAAGAATGTTGTCGCCTCCGAAAATGCTTCAAAATCCATGTTAACGGAGTATTTCAAGGCTAACCAGGAACACCCTCGGGCTAGGCATATATTGTACAAGGATTTTCCCGGAAGCTTCACGTGGCAGAAGAAAAAGAAGTTTTGGAAGCCTAGGGTCGAGCGTTTTCAAATAGGTCGCATCGTGTCTGCCAATCCTGCCGAGGGGGAGCGATACTACCTGCGTGTGTTGCTAAACCATGTTACGGGCAAAACATCCTTCAACGACTTGCTCACCGTGGACGGCGTGCTATGTGGGAGCTTTAGAGATGCTGCTGAAAGGTTGGGACTCATCGAGGCAGACAACACGCTCGACGACTGTCTTACTGAGGCTGAGCAGTGGGCGATGCCATGTTGTCTTAGGAGGCTCTTCGCAACCATCTTGGTACACTGCGAGCCAGGCGACGTGCGCGGTTTATGGGATAGGCACCTCGAGCCTATGTCAGATGACTATCGTCGAACACGCACGTCCCCGAACGAGGTGGAGCAGATGGTGTTGCTTGACATTAGGGGTATGCTGCAGTCCATGGGTAAAGACATTGTTGATTTCGCTCTTCCAAGCATCGATGATGCGTTTGACCCAACCGAGAGCGAGGCAAGAGAGGTCATCGAGGAATCAACCGTTGAGTTTGACGTGGATGACACTAAATTGGCATCTTCCCTAAACTTGGAGCAGAGGGCCGCATACGACGAGATACTAGCGGCTGTTGAACGCGGTGATGGGGGTGTATTCTTTGTTGATGGCCCTGGAGGTACAGGAAAGACCTTCCTATACAGGGCGATGCTTGCCAAGGTGACGAGCGGTGGCAAGATTGGTATCGCTACCGCGACGTCGGGCGTCACCGCTTCTATCATGCCTGGCGGCAGGACTGCCCACTCGAGGTTCAAGATCCCATTGAGTTGCGATGATGGAGCCTCGTGCAGCTTCACCAAGCAGAGTGGGACCGCCAAGCTGCTAAGGATGGCCTCATTGATAATATGGGACAAGGCCAGCATGACGAAGCGACAAGCGGTCGAGGCATTGGACAATAGCATGCGCGACATTATGGGAATACGCGACCGACCCTTTGGAGGAAAAACTGTTGTTTTTGGTGGGGACTTTACGCAGGTGCTTCCGGCCGTCAGAAGGGGGTCGCGGGGCCAGATAATTGATGCAACCCTCCGAAGTTCTCATCTATGGAAGGGTATGCGGCAGCTTCGGCTCATCACCAACATGAGGGCTCATAATGACACGTGGTTTGCAGATTACTTGCTAAGGGTCGGCAATGGCACTGAGGATGTCGACGATCAAGGCAACATACTACTCCCTGAAGACATTTGTCTGCCGTCTACAGGCGAGGTTGACGACCTGGAGAAGCTTATTGACCACGTGTTTCCGAGTCTAGATGACAACATGTCTGATTCGAATTACATGACATCTCGCGCAATCCTTTCCACGACAAACGACAATGTCGACAAGATAAACATCCGCATGATAGAGCGTTTTCATGGAGATGAAGTAATCTACCATAGCTTTGACAGTGCGGAGGACGACCCATATGGCTACTACGCTCAGGAGTTTCTGAATGGATTGACTCCTAACGGTCTTCCTCCGCATGCACTCAAGCTAAAGCTGAACTGCCCTGTCATACTTCTAAGGAACATTGATCCAGCTAATGGACAGTGTAACGACACTAGGCTTGTTGTTAGAGGTTTTGAGAGGAACACCATTGATGCAGAAATCGTGATTGGACAACACGCTGGCAGGAGGGTCTTCCTTCCTCGAATACCTCTCTGCCCATCTGAAAACGACATGTTTCTGTTCAAGTTTAAAAGGAAGCAATTTCCTATAAGGCTTAGCTTTGCTATGACCATTAACAAGGCTCAAGGGCAGACCATCCCGATTGTTGGTGTCTACCTACCCAATCCCGTGTTCTCTCATGGTCAGCTCTATGTTCCTCTGTCTCGAGCCACCGCGAAAAGAAATATAAAGATACTCATTCAGAAGGAGAAGCCGAAGGAGAAGGCCAACAAGCAAAAGGACAATCCAAAGAAGCGAAAAAGACCGACCGTGTCCTTACTGACGTCAATGAAGAACATCGTCTACAAGGAAGTCCTTACAGGCTGAATTCCGGTCTTAATAGACCGGCAGGTTTTGTAATGACAGAGCATTTATTCTTGCGATGGTCAAGATTTGCTGTAATTCGTTTTTTTACATATATCTTTTTATTTGGTATTTTGATAGTTGGAGGTATACTCCATTTAGTTGAGCTACTAACTGCATTTCAATAATCAGCCGTCACATTGGCACCATCATCGCTGTTATAGGTTTTCTACTATCGCAATGTTTTTGGCAATGTACATGTCACACAGCGTAGTATTTCATGTGTAATATGTGATTCAGATATAATGATTGGCCTGATAAATATCTGGAACATGCAATGAAACTCTTGTATTACGGCAAGTGATCATATCCGTTGTTATTATTTTGGTATTTTGATAGTATGCTTGAATGTAAAATTATTGGCATCCTTATTATCCCTGTATTATTCTGATAGGTCAGAACTATCAGATTATTATTGGTCTGAATTATAAGACCAACACACGCAGAAGGGGAGCTATGATTATTAAGCTACTATAGTGCTCCATAGTACATGTGAGTGCCCGTGCGTCAAATAATCTCGCTGCCAACTAAATCTCATCTGGTGCCCACACATGATCATGCATACAACTGGAAGATACAAATACAGACTTCCGTAGCTATCTTCAAGTACTTTCAGATTCATGGTGGTTTGTTATGCAGGTGATGCCCTGCCTGAGCACCTTAGGCTTTACCAGCAAGACCAGGCTACGGGCAGGTCATATAATTTCAGACATTCAACATTCTCCATGTATGCTATGCAAATGGTGATGCTGTGTGATGCACGGATGCTGGGGCGTGTTAGCAGGTCGGCGGGGCAAAGGCATTCTAACTGATGGTTGATAGGAAACCCGCCCGTAGTATAGTGTAGGACTCAGTTTTTCCACCTTCTAATTCTGGTAATTCAATTCATAGGTTACTAACTTTGCTTTAACTAACAGCCGGCATAGTGCCATCTATGAATATATGAACAAAACAAACTGGTAGTCTTTTAGTTGCCCTAATTCTCCTTGTGAAATGCTTTCTGAATGTCGACGGTTGTGTAGCTTTTCAAGACATATTTTGCATATGTACTCCTAATAAATAGTAAAATGCTAGCCTGCGTACTTGCGAATAAGTTTAAATGCCCATGCGACTCTGGAGAATGTGACAATGCACATGTCTGATCGCTGAAGTGTGCAATCTTTGGAAAAAAGTTAGACTACTTGTACTTTCACGCATCTAAACTAATTATTTAACAGTTCAGAGCAAGTTTCATATTTTTTTCTTGCATTGGTTCATTTACCTTCACGAATTTTCTGCGGATCTGAGAGAGCTCAGACCTAAAAATTTGTACAAGGCTGCATTAATCTAGGACCTGGCGAGGATGGGTTCAGCGAGCAAGCATCCTTTCATGGATTTCTGGTCCATGAGAACTTGTTTTCGGCTGATATCGAGCATACTGTGTTGTGGTGCCGTAGCGGGACAACAAGGATTCGACTTAGAAGGAAAGCAACGTCAGGAGTCTGTCAGTGGCGAGATGGTGCATTTTCTGCCATTTTCTGAGACCATTGTTTCCATCATGCTAATTCTTAATCGCTTCAATAAAGTCTCTTCAATATTACTATACTTTCTGTTTCAAGGAGGAAGGCTATCATTCTGGTTTCATTTTCTGCATATTTGCTATGTTCATGTTATCTATTCTCTTCCCCACAATCCGGGATATTATTGTACTTCTTATTTGCTGTTACCACCGCTTGTGATCTATAAATGGGTTAAGCATATTTGATCTTATTAGGAGTTTAAGAAATAAAATGGAAAAGGAAATTACTATATATATTGACATTTTTAGAGCGAGTGAAAAAATAGTGCAGATAAATATTGATAGTTATGGAATTTCCTAAGGTGGTTCATATGACCATACTTGGAATATTAAGAGTTTAACAAAAGAGGACACTAAACCACCAAGCGTAGATGAATGAGGTGACAACGAGTAGCCCTAAGAAACAAAGAAAAACATGCCCAGAGAGAATCAGTACTCAGGTATATTGCAGTGCCAACTAAATTGGCATTACTAATACATCTGCTTTTCGAGGTTTTGACATTGTATAAATACTCGGTGTGTGTGCCAGAAAGCTATAGTGATATTGTGTAAAAGGCAAGAGAAATAACATCCATATTGCACAAAATGATCCATTAGTCATAACTTTAACCAGTACTTTTGAATGCGAAGTAGCAACACACGGGCCTTCCAAAGTCGATGCCATTAGCAAGAAACTGTTAAAAGGATGAATATTAAGTTTTTGTCCTACTATTTATCTTCTGCATGTTTAAAACATAACAAAACCGGAAAAGGAAATAACTTAATTTTAATATCGGCAGACTTATTAGTATATATATCCATAATAAAAGAAGCCAAAATCCCCATATAATATCCTGAAACAAATAATATATTATCGGCAGACTTAGTATTTATTACGGCAGGTGATCATATCCGGTGTTTATATAATGGCATGTTCGGTGTTTTTCCTTGTAAAGTACTACTGGGTTGATCACGCCGAATCACAACTTTCCTTCCAATACGTTATAGTATCCAATCTCCCGGTGTGGCCTACCATACATTCATTGGGTTTCCCAGTTTGGCCATTAATTTTACCTTAATCGGATTTGCTTATAAGGAAAGTTAAATCCTGCTTGTTCCGGTCGGGAAAGGGAGACGTATATAATAGATATATAATCCGGCGTTTATTTATTTGCCCAGTGCAGTAAGGAATAAAAATAATTGCTTGTCTGTTTATTAGCAAGGTTTTGTAATGGAAACATGCAAAGATGGAAGGATAAGGGGCACCTTCCAATCCATACAACATGCTAATGCCTCACCGACCTGGTGCCGGACAATTCCCCTCCGACACTCATATATATGGTCCGGCTGTGAGTCCACCATTGTCCAATGCCCCCTCGCTCGCTCATCCTGGTGCTAAGACGACTTTCTGCCCGCGGTAATGGCTGCAATGCCGATTTTTGATGGAGTGGACGATGCAGTCGAGTACATCTACAACTACGTCATGGTTTCCTCAAACGAGGAGGAATTAGAGTTTGTTCTGGCAGCCCTAAACTCCATCTATACTTTATTTGCACTTGTTAGCTGCAGATCACTACCATTATAGTTTGCATTATCGGCTTCTTATTTTAAACCCGAGTAAAAATCTGTTCTTTCACCTAACCATGGCGATTAGTTGGTCACGTTCATAAGTTGTTGCATGCATGCATGTACTGGTTAGGATCATGCTATCCTTTCTAAGTCCATAAGGTTCTTAAGATCTAACGTAGTGGTTGCAAAAAACTGGCCATGCGCTAATATTATCCTTTTACATTACGCCATGATAGTACCATCCACAGCACGTTATTTTAAACTACAAATTTTCTTTGAACGGTAGTATATTGCAACGGGTCCTGGTGCATGATACGTGTACCATCTACAGATTTTTTCATAACTGGGATACTACAGAAATACATTACAACCTAACATGTCATAATAGATTTGGTTATCTTAAGAAATAGTACTTCTCTCCTCAAATGACAGTACAACTCCAATTAGAAGATACATACATTTCAGACCTTACTAAAGTTTTGAAAAAATTTTACTATTGTTTGCCCACACATTGAAGTACTACATTTTTTTGATACCCTTATTTTTCTAACAACTTTGCTATCATGCCGGTTTGTTTGCAGCACAATATGGATAAGGAGCCCTCGTCCATTCTTGATCGAGTTAAGTCTACGGACTATCCAAGACACCATGCGAGGTGATACATGGGTCAATCCGAGCTGCTTTGATCTTGCAGTGCGTAAGCTTACTAGCGACGCGATACAGAGGAACGCGGGAACAGACTTTGTTGGCTCCACACATATGTTTGATTTGCAATTCCATCGCCTAGCACAGGTGCTGAGTCAGACCGGCTTAGGCCAAGCTGAACGCACCAACTTGTTGATTAACACTGTTATTGTACGGCCTTTGCCGAAATACAACGTGCTCATGACCCCGTCCATTGCAAGGATTTTCATTCTAAAAAATTGGTGTGTATACTACCTGTTCACCATTAACTTTGTATACCTATTGCAGTACCTATTGCCGTTGTATTTGGTGGATTCCTCCTACGGCCTCCTTGCAGTTAATATTGAAAATAGGAGGACTTTCCTGATTGATCATTCCAATGAGTCATTCCTAGGCTTAGAGGACTTTCATGACAAGGAACTTAAGAAGGAAGCCCTGATGGTTTTGCAAGAATTTGGCAGTGTATTGCAACAGGGGAGGCCTGGTTTGAATCCCCAACTCGTGGATTGGCCACAAGATCATACCTATATTACAGCCCCGCGGTAATAGTTTAAATTGGTCATGCATATTATAGCCACACTGATATAGGTTCTAACATATGGAGTTTTTTGGTCACAGCCTGGACTCTGGATTCAAAGTCCTACAGGAGATGGCTCACCAAGATGATACTCTCGGGCATAACATGTCCAGGACTTCGGTACATGCATATATAACAAGTTTCTGTCTTCCATAGCTTTGTAATTTATAAATTTATGTTCTTCCTATCACGTAGGTCTGTTGTGCAATTCATTTTTCAGCGATTTATTAAATTTTTGTTTATGTTTTTCAGGATTCAATACAGCTCAGAAAGCACTTGCTGGTCCAGATGCTGATGATCAAAGGCAATGAAGCAGCTGGAAACATCCCAGCTGAAATTACAGCGTCCTTGAGGTTTTTGGACGAATGACTATGGACTGATGCATATTCAAATGTCGCAAATATAATAAGCTAATAGAACTTTGTTAGGGATCAAATTGAGATTTATCCTTTTGGCAATATGAATAATGTATTGGATTATATATATGTAGGGAATAAACGGTTTGATGGCACCCTCTAGCTTCGTATTCGCTTCAACATTGTCTGCTTGTTTTGGTTCTATCTATATATTTTGGCTTCTATGTATATTTTGTACTATAATACCCGTGCGGTCAGGAGCAGGTTTGTTGCTCCAGGTGAACCGGAGGCATTTTGTAATGGACCATGGCAGGTTCAGCCGGCAAGTGAGGTTTTCAGTCATGCCTCACATCATATACTAACTCGTATCGTGTAACTCCATCCATACACGCACTGCTATACGATACGAGGTTTACTTTGTCGGCAATCGTCACATGCCAGCTATGGAATAGCCAAATTAAAAACATGCTGGATATAAGGCACGTACCTTCAATTGCCTTTGATCTTCAAGTTCGCACATGATCCACATTTCTCTGTCATGCTCATGATGTTTCTGATAACCAGCTGATTATATTGTATGTGTTCCTGAATAGAGTGACCAAAATAAGTCCCCGCCAAAGTGTTTTCTTATTGACTACATAAAGTACTAGACGGTGCCAGCATTTTCCAACAAACAGTATACGTTACCAACATTTCCTGATTTGAGGGGGGGGCAGGAAGAAAAATATTATTAAGCTACTCTAATGGAGTCATATCTTGTTCAAATATAATATAATTGAAAAAAATGTGTTGTATGTATGAACTTTCTCTAAACAGAATAGCCATATATACCTACCTATGACGTTAAATAACAATAAAATAAAGGAGGCACTAATGACTGATTCAGAGGACCAAAAAATAGGCATATGCATCTCAATAGGTATTACACATGAAATGCAAGAAAGAGTTGTAAGCTGATCTCAATAGGTTTATTTTTATTTATTTCCCTAATTCATGTTTATTTTTTGATTTTCTCTTTCCTGTTTGAACAAGGAAATGTAAGAAAATATTACAGCTGGCACAAACTTGAAGGAAGTGTTAATGCATTTGAAGAAAACACTATTCAACATAGTTTTAAAAAATTCTCGTGTATTAGGAAATTTTAGAAGTGTTTTTGAAAAATGTACATCATGCACTCAAAGAATAGTAAGAAAACTATAAAAAAAATCTACATGTATTACAAAAAATAATGTGTAAAATTATTCTTACATTTCTGCAAACACGTTTGACATGGTTTAACACATTTATAGACTTTATTATTTTTACACGATGATTTTTAAAACACGTTGAACAGTTTGCAAAAAAATGTAGACAAAATTTTATAGTACACGTTGAACTGATTAAATACACATAAATTATATAGATAGTTTGTTTGGGACAGGGGGCCGGTTTCTTTATATGTTTTGTTTGGGAAATATATGGGCACCTTCCACTTATCGGAGAAAGATATGATCCGTCCGGAGCTGAAAATAATTTCTACTAGGAAATGAATAATATAGACATGCACGGATGGAAGGATATGGGGCACCTTCCATCTGCCTTAGGTACCATGTGCTGTGAGACTTAATGCCTCCGATGTTGAAAATCAGGTGTAATCAAAAGTTTGCTTATTATTTGGCTTTCAAAAATGGAAGTTGCCGTATTATGTGGAAGGCACTTAAGTCTTGAAAATGCAGCTGTCAAACAGGATCTGATCCCTTCATATAACCTCCGACGAGCTCATGTTTCAACACCCACCCCAGTCTTCACCAATTTTCGATCACTCACCACTCTCATCAATGGAGGTTGTGCACGAGCCAGTGGATGTTCATCTCGCACCACAAGAGGCTTTGCCCGCCCCTCGGGAGGCTGCGGGCAACGTGAATGCCCTAGCAGATGCCGTTGAATACATTTTTCAATTTATCACTGTTGTCCAAGACGATGAGGCACTAAAGTAAGTTGTATTGCTCTGCATATTACTCTCGTACACAGCAGGCTAGATATCAGTTGGGCACCACAGCAGGCTAGACATAATTAACCATGATAGTCCACTATATTATGTTTGGTTGTCTAGGTGTTATATATTTTAGTGTATATATTTTATGCACTGTTACACCGGTGTTATATATTTTATGTGTGCATCTGTATCACACCTTTTTACCTATGGTACATGTGCCCATGTTATTTTTATACATCTAAAACATTATTACAGAAAAAATAGCTACCAGGTTATCACAAAAGCGCTAGCATGTTTTTAATTAAATAACTTTTTTTCACTGCTTTATATTATACAAAATAGTTAGTCTAAATGTGATACAGAGATGGATGGATGTTATTTGGTAAAGATTGGTCTGCATTTTTTGGGCAGCACAATTTGGATTAGAAGCGAACGACCATATCAGATTGAAATCAGCCTACGGATGCTCCAGGAAACAATTAGCCTTTTTGGACAAATTCATCCCGAATGCTTCAATCTTGCAGTTCGTAAGCTTGTGAGCGCTGAAGTAGAGAGCACTGCAGGTACAAGAATGCTTGGAAACAAACATTTTTTCGACTTGCAGTTTCATTCTCTTGCACGGGCCCTCAGACACTCTTCGATGGAGCAAGAAACACGCACCACAGTGCTGATTGACAATGCCATTGTTCGGCCGTTTCCTAAATATGATGTGTTCAACTCTAACATTGTAAGAGACTCGTTCTTATAATTTAATTTGCTTATTATATTTTGTACTAACATGTGTCTATTTACAACAGTAGCTACTAGCATTTGTTTCCGTGGATTCTTCGTACGGACTACTTGTAGTCGACATGGAAACTAGGAGGGTTCTCCCAATTGATCCATCAATCGACGTCTATGGTGGACCATACAGCTTTCATAGCACTGAAACGAGGAAGGAAATCACAATGTTGAAACAAGAGTTCAACAATGTGTTGCAGATGAGGATCCATGGTTGGAATAACAATCTCATGGACTGGTCACCGCACGGCATCTCTTCAACCGGCAGGCGGTAATATACTAAATTGATCACACGCGTTATACGCACACCGTTATAGTTTTAATATAGTTTCTTTTTTTTGTAACAGCAAAGACTCCGCTTTCCTTGTCCTACAGGAGATGGCCCACCAGAATGGTACTACTGATTCTGGTAGGAAGACCACTCACGTAAGTACACAATAACGAGGTTTATCGTGCGATTTTTTCCAGCAATTTATAAATTACTATTTTTCCATCTTTTCTAGGATTCAATACAGCTCAGAAAGAACCTGTTGGTCCAGATGCTGACGATAAAAAACAATGAAGCAGCTGGAAACATACCGGCTGAAATTAGAGCGGCATTGAGGGTTTTAAACGACTGACTATGGTTCGATGCATATTCATATGTCGCAAATAAATGGCTACTACAGCTTTGTTAGGGATCGAATTGAGAATTATCTGGCAATACGGATAACTATAAAATGCATTGGATGGTATATATAGGTTTAAATACTTTTTGTTGTTTTGGATATATTAAACATTTGTTTTGCAACGCACCCTATAATTCCTCGTTTCGTATAACTGTATCCAAGATATGTCAACTAGAACTCGAAATATCACGTCAATGAGAACAAGTCATGAACTACATATTTGGTAATACGAACTATATATAACTAACACGTGAATGCCTACTTATCAACATCAGCGCTAAAAGAAAAGCAGTTGTCGTAAATCATAGGCTGATGGAAAGTATGTATCTCATATTCAAAGCTTATTGAAAGCCAACAATCATTTCCTGCATGCTTTGCCTGCAAATTAAAGTGGAGCTTGACCCTATTGTCATGATGTAATGGACTCAAGTTATCAAAATTTTGTGGATCTTACTCTTACATGAGAAGGCATCAAGGCTCCCCCTGATTGTACATTCACCAAGGTTTGGTTGATCAAAGAACACATTTACACTGAAAACAGACATATGCAATACGATACATTAGTAGCAAGAAAATCCCATGTTACCAGTAGCACGACGAGTTCAAGACAGAAGAAAATATGTCATACCAGTCGAACGGGGTGTATTCTAATAGCTTCATGTCGAATGTCTTGTCAACTCATACAAATAACTACCAGATCAGATGTGTGTCTAGAAGCTTAGCTTCATAATAAAAGCTGCCAAATCAACACATCAAAAGATAACTACAATGAGTTAATATACAGTCAACCAAACAAGTGACATAAAAGGCCAAAGCATTATTTTTCAGTGAGAAAATAAGTGAACAAAAAATTCATTATAATTTCACCGTTACCACTTTAATATTTTAATAGACAAATTGCATATTGTAACTATTATATTTTTATATGCGAAAATTTTATACCTCATAAAAACTATTCAGTAACTTAAAGAAATAGTAAAGAAACAAAATTGTTTTAAGCAAGTTTGGATCTTTTACATCTTCTCTGATTTATTAGCAGACGTACTCCAGTGCAATCCTTCGGTGTATACATTAATATGAGTTAGTAAATTAAATATTTCATTTGTCTGGGATAGAGAAATAAGATTGTATTAAATCTAGAGATACGATTTTCCTAATAAAGAGATAATGCTTGTACATACAGACGACCACGGGGAGTAGGAAAAGGAAGTTTCTTTTATTTCCTTTTCTGTTGTATTCACAAAATAAGTGGGCTGAAATAATGGAATTGGGAATATATTATCTGATACTGGGATAAAGAACAGATACAATAATTTAATTCTTTAGTAAGTTCTAATTTTTTACATCTTTTCTAATTTATTAACATGTGTGCATTTGATGAAAAAAGGAAATATATCTGCACCATCAACAATGGTATATATGGTAGAAAACAATGGTATATATGGTAGAAAACAATGGTATATATGGTACAACTATATTCAGCCATGATCTGCTACCCAGTTATTCTCCGCATGGCCTACCTATAGATGTTAACCTCCTCTGCCATCCCTCCTCCCCCTCCTTGCTCTTCCTTCGGCCATCACAACAGCAGACCTGGAGGAAAATCACAACAGCATCAAGAAGGCGAGTTCCTCTAGGTACGAACAATTCTGGATCTTTATCTTCTCTAAAAGTGTAATACTTGTTATATTAGGATCATGTTTGGTTGAGGTATACAATCAAAAGTATGTTTTATCTTGCATTTTCTGTATGTTCACCTACAAAATTATGCATGCAATTATGAACACATGATTTTCTAAAGCACATTTTATAGCAATAAAAGCATGCATGCAATTCTGAACATGGCAGAAAACAAACAAATAAACAAACACTTCTGAAAAACTTAATATCATGACAGTCATAATATTAAGTCCTTCTATGTAATAAAAACCGCATAAGGTGAAAATGCTTCGATGGAATACTCTAAAATTATTCAGAATGGGCCCCTCATCCAACTTCCACCACTAGATATAATTAATACATTAAATTTGTCCTTAATAGTAGTTTAAAAAAAGCATACCATCAAATTTCTGGATCTTTCTCTTTTGTAAAATAATTAGATTAGGATCATGTTTGGTCAGGCATACCATCAAATTCCAAATGAAGAACACCAGTGGAGATAGTGCCAGCTTATAAAAAGCTCAGAGCCAATACAATTGATTGTAGATCTAATCAAGCAGTCCTATTAGGTGGGATGCAACTGAATACAAACAGTTCTTTCAGATATTATAGGCTAACAGTCTATTCTGGGCATCGCAAGTGTGGCATACACCTAACTTTTTAAGTTATGACCATAGTTCACTGCCTAAATTTGCATAGCCAAGCAATATTTTTTTAATGAAATCTCACAAATATATTTGAGCCAGAAGAACAAACTAATAACTTTTTAAGTGTTTCAACATGCCAGAAAACAAACAAATATAATTATCTGTCTGTGAACAGATGATTTCTTTATATGAAATCGGAGAGGCAAGCTCTCTTTTATCAAAAAAAAAGCATCTAAAGATATATATCATCATAGTCATAATATTATGTCATTTCATGTAATTAAAATTGCATGAGGACAGAATGCTTCGATGGAATAGTCTAAAATTATTCACAATGGATATGTAATACTCCAATACCAACTATATCCCAACCAAATGAATCTACATTCTCAAGATAGAGCAAGTAATACGATGCACGTGCTTATTTTGAGCTGGCACTATTTGCAGATGCTACTAGCACTCCTAGGAAAGTGAACACCGTGCACTGGGCTCACCGTTTCTGCATGGCAATGGCTGTCAGTGGTGTAGGCCCCTTCTTGCCCTCAGTTGGAGGAAATTTTTCTTGAAATGCTTTGCTTCTGCATCAGTCTGCACATTAAGAATCCAGTGAATTAGCGATTAGGAAAGACGGGATAAATAACAATTAATCACTTGCTCTGCATAAGTTGTGATGTGGGCATTCTTCTTTATTACTAGAATATAACAACAATATTCTAAACCACCTTCGTAGCTGCCAAGTGAAACAACTATTTAAACTTTATATTGGCTCATAAAGCATATCTTGCAGACCATCACGAATCTATAATTGATGAGAATGGTAGTAAGGGGCACAACACAGCTTATCAAACAATGCTGTTGTTAGTACAAGAGTTTATATCAGTACCTTCCAGTTTCTTCACTTAGAGTTCCTTGGCGGCCAATATTGTAATGCTGATCTCAGTCCAACTTCCACAAGAGGAGGTTTGCCTTGTTGAGGCTGGAAATGGCCCAAGAATCTGCATTTCAAACAAACACAACATCAAAATCTTGTGTGTAACAATATTAGACCAATGTCTCTCTACTCCTAAGGTTTTGTCAGAGTGATATTTTTGCACAGATAAATTAACTTACACATTTATAGATCCTGCTTCTCAGGATCTGTGTAAGCATAATTGTATTAACGCTGAAAGGTTCAAAGGAACTCCTGGGGTTGGGTTCCTGCCTTCCACTGCCCTCTTTGTTCACTGAAGATCTGTCGCTTGTTTCAATGGAGAAGTTAGACTGATCATTCAAAATACAAAGTTGCATTTATGTTGACTATTGAACAATGCCTACCAACAAGACTCAAATCATTCTGAAAGAAAGATGTTCAAGATAAAACAACAAACACTTAAAATGAGAATTAACTATATGGTTTTTCTCAAAAACTATAATCAGTAAGAAATGCCTGTTACTTTAGTCACAAAAAATTTAGATGGAGGGTGACAGATGCCCTCGGCCTCTTATCGTCTTGTACTACTAAACAAGTTTCCAAAGGGCAAAGCCGCGTGTACGAATTGATTTAGGAAGTTCACTAGATAAATGCCCGTGCGTTGCTAGGGCAACAATATAGATACATAAATTAAAAGAAAATTTCCATTTAGCACTGAGATGACAAATAAATACTGAATAGCAGTATGGGACGTTATCATTGGTGTACCATGTGCATTGTACTCTCGTTGAGGTACCCATTAGCAAAATGATCTGTACAGGGAGCCAAGTTCCTCGAATCGAGATCACATCGAAAACAAGACGCATAGATCTTCAGAATGTAAAAGGGAGCCAAGTTCCTCAAATCCAGATCACATCAAATCCAGTGATAAGGTGAGAGCCGATTTAAAGCCAGCATCCACCCATCCATTAAGCACCTACTTCTTTGATCGTCTGGATGTCTAATCTACGCTAACGATCTGCTAATCAAATAATCCGTCCAATTTCTAAACCAAGATGAAAACCTAGCACGCAAACCTTGATAGAGCAAGAGTACTTATAACACAGAAAGAGAAGGGCAAAGGGAGGACTCACGCTGCTGCTTCGCTTTCCCCGGCAGCACAGGTCACACATGCACAGACTCGTAGAAGCTAGAAGGAAAGGGGTCGCCGGCCAACTCCTCCACAACATCTCTCCGACCGCCGCATCACCTGAGCCCAACTTCTCTCCCACCAAGTGCCTCTGTTCACTTGCCTTCTACATCATCAGGCGCCTCCCAACCAAGCCCCATCAGGCGCCTCTCATGGATGCGTCAGACGCGGCGTCGGGAAGCAGTCGTCGTCCTCGTCGTGCATGTGTGGTTTGGTGACGGTGCCGCGGCACAGAAAGACAAGAGGAACGAGATCAGGGACGCAAAGATTCGAAGAAGACCAGGAGGGGCGGATCGGAGCAGCGTGCGTTTAATGGAGTTGTCAGGTATGGGGAGTGGCGTACCAGAGCTGTGGCATTGCAGATCGGGACGCCTCGCTTCGGATCCACCTGAGACATCGCCGGAGAGGAGCGCCGCCGTGGATCCGACCGGAACGGGACCGGATCGAGCACCCACAGGTGCTCCAGGAAGCGCGCCCCGTCCGTCCCGCTCGGTCGCGCAGCACGCAACACCAAGGTCTGTCGATGCAGGAGATCGATGCGGTGGTCGGCGGGCGAAAGAGTGCGGCTGCCTGCTCATCGACGCGGGCGGCGATGCGGCAGGGGAAGGGGAAAGGGCGAGATGGTTTGAGTGAGTGAGTTGAGAGGAGAGGAGAGAGTGATGTGGATAAGGGGAAAGGGGCGAGGGGGTAGGTAGAATGCGGCGGGGGGAGGGGAAAGGGCTTGCCGCGTCGCTCCAGTGCTTCTGCCGCCCGAGAGGCATGCGTGCCAGGTGGGCCGTCGTGCCGGGCCGTGAGGCTGTTATATAGTGGCTTCGCTGAAGCTTCGCCTCGCAACAGCCCTGTTTGGGCCGGCCCATACTTGTTTCGCTGCTGCCTCCCTGTTTCTTCTGCTTTCTATTTCTTTTATTTTCCTTTTTCTCTTTCTTATCTTTTTTTGTTTCTGTTTATATTTCTTTTCCTATACTTTTTTATTCTTTATTTATATCGTTTCCTTTTTATTATAATATACAAAGTTCATTGCATGTTACACAAGTGTTCATCGGTATATTAAGGAAATGTTCATGGTTTTTTACAAAAGTTCATCATCCATTACAAAACTGTTAAACATTTATTAGAAATTGTTCAATGAATATATAATCACAGTGTTTTGAAATTTGTTAAATGTATATTACACAAATGTTCAATGTGTATTACAAAATTGTTCAACTTATATTACATAATGTTCAATGGGTATTCAAAATTTGTTCAGAGGATATATTTGTATGTTTAAAAAAAATCATGTATGTTAAAAAAAGTTCATTCTATAATGAAAAAAGTTCATTGTATGTCAAGAAAATGTTCAACGTATATTACAAAATGTTTAGTGTGTATTTTTTGAATTTTTTCAAAATAAGTTTGATACTTAATAGGTCGCTCCACAAGCCTATCACGAGGTTTCTTTAAGACATGTGGTTAGTTTCGGGCCATTTTTCTACGCGGCTGGAGCTCGTTACCTCCAAATGGGCCGGCCCAGTCGCCCCTGCCTTCAGCATTATAATCAAAAGCATTTTTTATCACAGAGAAAATAGTTGTGTTAGTTTCACATTATATGATGCAGCAAAAAATACTATTTATATTTCAGCATAGCTATAAAGTGATGGGTTCCAACATACGCACTGATGTAACGATGACAGACCGCACTGAAACACCACGAGAAGAGGTGCATATAGCTAACCTTCCTCTCTATGTATATTATAGATGATAATATGAAAGGTCTATTTTTATATTTTTGGGTTTTCAGAATATAGGAGACATGGATATGGACTTTGGAGATGCACGGAAAGAATCCATTGAGGGTTCACATGCAATGTCGCTGAAAGGGGACGAAAATTCATAACATAATAATGTCGAAGAGGTTATATCTCATAACAAACCAAAAAAGGATGCTAATTTACATATTATCCCACAAGGTATTTTTTTAATATTATTATCAATCTTTTTTTTGTGATATTGCCTTCTGTATTCAACTAACTTTGCTCATTTGGATTTCTAAGTGGGCTCATTTTTTATGAATTCGACAGACTATGTTTGTACCCCTAAAGATATTACAGTCATTGAATCAATCAAGTCTGCCCCCAAGAATACCCAGTTCGTGGACATTGGAGATGCCTTGTTATCAACCGACAATTTGGAATGTCTTATGAAAGATGATATGTTCTTACATGACGGTGTAAGACCAATTGCATAAACCTTGTAATTAATAATATGAAAAATATATAATATCATGAAATATAAATATAATCTAAATGTTGATTACAGGTGATAAATGCTTACATATATTGCATGCTTGCTCACGACCATCTACAAGATAGGGCGGGTGAAAAGGTACACATTATTAGCATGTTTGTATCTGGCCAGATAAAAGAAGATGGGGAAAAAGACATAGACCCATCAAAATATCACCGCATTGTGCATCATGTTAATACTTATCTACAACAAGATATGGTTAGTTTTTGTCTCGTTATTCATGCATATAATTATGGATTGTTTTTATTTAATTCATATGTATAATGATTTATTAATATTTATATCTAATTGCGACCGTGACTTGTATGATATTTACACCAGTTATTCATTCCGATTAACATGCCGGGCTACCATTGGTGTCTAGCAGTCGCCAATGCCAAAAAACGTGAGATTCAAGTATTGGACTCACTTGGTTCTCGGGTCAAACGCAATGACCTTGCTACTACGGTAACTATCTATTTTTTTACTCATTCTTAACATATGCTTTGTTTGCCTTCATCCCTAATATTTCTCATGTATAAAATAGTTACTAGGACTCGAGAAGCGTCTGAAACTTGTAGAGCATAGTCCGGAGTTTATCAGAGGTCATAGTGGCCCGATCTCAATGTTACAAAATGGACGGTTGTAGAGCAGTTTCATGAGGCAATACAAACCGATGGGTAAGCACTTGTTAGAATGGTTTGTTTATTTGATTCATCTGTGTGATATTCTAAAGCATTATTTTATAATATTATAGCGTATCATGTGGGTTGTTTATGCTAAATTATATGGAATACTAGACATCACATGGACTGTCAGACGAGTTCACCCAGGTATTTCATTTTTATACATTATCTCGTTATTTCATCTCAAAATATTTTATAAATTGTTTTTATATATATTTTGTAGGAGGATATAAAACATTTTCGACAAAAATTAGCTGTCATTTTGCTCGATTCAGAGCTGAATAAGCTAAAAGGAGGTCCCATATACCATCAACCTGACGATGAAGAAACTTTAGCTGATTCTGATCTCGAGATCCTGGAGAATCCATCTGACGTACTCAAAGACAAACGTCCTGCCCCAATCACTATCATACCCACGGACCAACGTGAATTACTTGCCGGCCTTTGCAACTACATCATGTCGATCAATGATGCCGGGTGTTTGGAGTAAGTATCATGTATCAATATTTAATGTGCGGATGTATATTATTGTTCTTCTTACCATCCAATTTATAGGGAGGTATGGGTTCGGAGCTCGACACCCGATCCAATGGGCTTAAGTCTTAAGAAACTTCAGTGCATACTTAACATGGAGCAGCCCATGGACAATGATTGCTTCAACACCGCCGTGCGTATGCTGGCATGTGATGAGGGAGTATTGTTCACAGACCCTCCTGTACACTACATGGATCTACGATTTTGTGTAAGTTATCGTAACTCTTCATTCTATGTGTCATTAGTATCAACATGTTGAAACAATATTTCTTTTTTTGCTTAGTCCATGATGCTAGAGTCAACACGAGGTCAGAAGTTTTGCGAGAAGGAAACTATCCAGACGTTGGCAACATTATTTGATAGCTGGCCTGGGATGGACAGCGACATCTCATCGTGCAACAAGGTAAGTAAAGTATTTTGTCCATTGTTATCATGGTTTATTGTTGTTTCTAATAGCTTCACTTTTAGATTTATCTTCCCTATGCATCCATCGGCCGATACATCTTGTATGTCGTCGACAAAGAGGCACATCATCTATATATTATGGACCCTATTCAAACATCACAATCGTTAGAGGAAAAAATTGAGGCATGCACTGAAATTAAAAAGTTTTGCAAGGGATTTCAAAGAAGCACTCGAAATAAAGCTGCCTGGTTGGAATTATGATATATCTAAATGGCAACGTTTATTTCCGTTCGGTGTTCCAACGAGTATAGACGGGTAATGAATTAATAACAAAAACATTTACTTTTGTTATCACTATATTTATTTATATTATTAATTTAAAATTTTGCAGGAATGTGTCTGGCTATTTTGTTTTTCATTTTATGCTCTGGTGGAACGGTAACGAATTGGTCAAGCCGATTTGCGCGGTGAGTATTGTCCATTACATGTTTTAAGCCCTTCGGCGTAAAATTTTCATACTAACTACATGTATTATTTGTGCAGGATGGGTATGAATTGAGGAAGCAGTTTTTACTATACTTGCTAAAACATCGTGGGAATGAAGCTAAAGGAAAATTTTCTGATATTGTGAAAGAATTTCTTAAGCGCATCATCTAGATGTTAATAGTTTTGTAATAGATGTTTAGTTGGAACATCGCTCAGTTTGTTACATGGACATGTCGTTAATTTTCTTTATGTTATCAATTTACATTGCAAAAATGAACTTCAGTTATTAAATAATTATGTTTGTTTATATTGTTTGTACGTGTGGAAATTAATATGTAACTCTTGTAAATTATTTTAAGAGCCCGTGGCACGGGCATTCTACTAGTAAGATGTAAGGTTTCTGGGCTGCGCTGTGGGCAGCCCATAACGGAGCTGTCGGCCTTGGCCCGTCAAATAGGGGGACGCCTCCTTCCTTCCTCCCATCCCACCATCGGCGGCGTGCACCACTTCTCTCCTGCTGCCGCTCGCACAGTCTCGCAGCTCCCCATACCTCACCGCTTTGCTCGCCACACGAAGGCGAGAGACGAATCCGGCCGAGCCTCCGCCGCCGCTCAGCTCTTCCGCTCGGGACCTCGACTCGTCGAGGCGGAGTTCCTCGCCCCGTCCGTTCTCCATTCCCGGCACCAGTTCAGGCTTCGTACTCCAGCTCCAGCTGCAGTGTGACCCTTACCACCGGTACAATACAATCCCGACTCTGTACTACGGACCTTTGCTGTGCGCAGCTTGTTCTTTTGAAATGGTCTCTAGTGGCGGAGACCTCTGAGCAAGAACCCTAAACCCCGTCTGCTCGGCCATTTGCTAATTTTCGCTGTCACGAAGGCCTCTTCCCTTTTCGCTGATTCAAATTTCCCCTTCCCAATCTGTGCAGGGACGGTGGCGCGCGCAGGGGCAAATCGTATTGCCATGGCGGTTCAGTAGAATGGTGCATTCGGGGGGCGCAGGCTGCCACCGGTGTGGTTTGTGGCCAAGTGGATCCGCCCCAATTATCGTTATCACCATCTCGATGATGCGCCCTTCCCATTTCAGAGCACATGCGGTGCATTTAGATTGTCCCCCTAGAACTGAACAGAGAAATGTTGACGATTTAGTGGTGATGAGGCCTTACCAGCGGCCTGGGTCAGGGGACGATTTCGCCAAGCGGAAGAATGCGGGTAATGTGGTAGTAATGCGGCCAGAACGAAGAATGCGGGATGGTTCGGTGGATCGTGCAGCCTCTGGAAATGGCAGAGCAGCCGGGGACATCGAGAGGGCCATTTTGTCCCTGCAAGCTAAGCCGTGGAAACACTTGGGTCAGAACTCAAACGAGGGGGTTGATTTGCCAAAAGATAAAGGGGTGTTTTATGCTGGCAACCTTCGCCGGTACTGCAACAATGGGAAGCTCATTCAAGCTTGCTGTGTGATTGATGAGATGGTGCTACATGGCCAAATTCCGGATGCTAAGAGTTGTATTAGATTAATCCGTGGCCTTGTTAAAACTGGTAAGGCAAATAAAGCCAGGGATGTCCTTGAGGTTATGGCGCTCTCAGGTGGGATTCCAGATACCATCACCTGTAACATGCTGATTGCGCAACTTTGCTGCACAAGGCAGCTGGATTTGGCGATGAACGTACTGGAGGACATGAGGTATGGCGGTATCTCTCCGAACGGCATCACTTTTAACACTTTGATTAGGTGCATGTGCAACCAGCGTATGTATGGCCGGGCAATCACCTTTTGGAAAGAGCAATTAAGAATAGGTTGGCCACCATATGTTATGACGAGCACCTTGCTTGTTGATCTTGTATGCAAAAACTGTGGTCCTAAGCGTGCCATGGAAGTCTTGAATGAACTTGCTCTGGAGGGATGTCAACCAGATGTTGTCACCTACAATGCTCTTATCAGTGCATCATGTAAAGCAGGCAGGCTGAAGGACGCAAAGACCATCTTAACTCGTCTTATTGCTGAAGGCCTTGAACCAAATAGTACAACCTATTGCATCTTACTCCATTCTCTCTGCAATACAAAAAGGTGGGCTGAAGTTTGTGATTTACTTGCACATATGAACCATGCAAATTGTGAGCCTGATGTTACTGCCTACAATATCTTTATCAACTACTTCTGTAAGTATGGACATCTCGATCAGGCTATTGGTGTGTTGGAGATGATGGTTAGTGATAAATGTTTTCCTGATATAGTGACGTACAACACACTCCTAAATGCCATATGTAAAGAGGGTATGGTGGAAGAAGCTCTTTTGATAGCCCATTGCATCAGAGAAAATGGATGGCAGTTGGTTCGTATTACATACAACACCCTGATAGATGCTTTAGCAAACAAGGGTGAGGTGAACAAAGCTATGGATCTGTTTGATGAGATGGCTAGTGATGGGATCAGTCCCGATGACATTACTTATGGTTCACTTGTTATGTGCTTCTGTAGGAAAAACATGGCTGAAGAGGCCCTACTGCTCTTGAATCGGACGCTTGCTCTTGGTTTTCAGGTTAAAGTAACTACTTTTGTCATGGTGATCCAGGCATTGTGCAGAGATAGCAAAGCAGAAGCTGCTGCTGATATACTGCGAGTAATGGTATCAGAAACTAAAAACACCAGTAACTCATTTTATCTATCTATAGTCAGAAGAGTCGCCAATTCAGGCAGGATTGAAGAAGCAGAAAGGCTGCTTCAGGAATTAGTTGACTGCAAGATAGTGAAAGAAGATTCCCCTGTTGTGTTGAGCAGCTAGCTACTAGAGCGTGATGCCAAGATACTTCCTAGTCGTGAAATATGGAAGTCAGCTAACTTAGCAGATAACTCCTGGAAGTTATGCATAATGTCTCGGCAAGCAAAGGTACAGTACAAGGCTATGCTCACTCAATGGCTGTTTATGTTGCAAATATTATGAATGAAGTTTGAAGCGTGAATTGCTGCTATCTTTTTCATTTGAAACATATTGTCTAGACTCTAGATTATATATGCTCTAGTGTTGTTTCAAAAGGAAAACTTCTATGCATTCCTTGGATTGGAGTACACATTCTTCTGTTGTGTTCTTCGTTGAGTGCGCGTTTCTTCGAAGTGCATGACCACTTCATTTTTTCAACTGCATCACGTTTACAGGGAATTTTAATTACTCAGTTGCTGCATTAAGGAAACAGGGCTATCCTAATCTTGTTGTACTGATTTTATATTTGCAACAGTTGCCGCTGTCAGGGAATTTTAAGGACTCAGTTATCTTTTTTTAATTCTAATCTTGTTGTACTGATTTAAACTGTCCCATCTGCCCCATGCACTTGCCCTGCCGTCCCTCTCCAATCATCTCCATCATGCCTTTTGTTATGCGACAAACTCCACCAGCCTCCTCCTTGACTGCGCATTTGTGCCTGCTGCCACAGTTTTCAGTTTGCTGGGTGGGTTACATCAATGTCCTGCAGGTCTTAATTCACGGAGAACCTCAGCCGCTTTCTTCTCCACAAACCTCTAAATTGGCTGTGGTACGAGCCCGGCGGCCCGCGGCAAGGCTCTCCAGTCTGACCTCCACGATGACTATGGGAAAGGCAATAGTGCCCTGCCTATCTGCCACAGATTGTTTGATGTCATCTTCAGAAATATTTAGTAAAGGAATAAAATGCAACATAAGTCCTAAAACTATTGGTGATGTGTCAGTTTAGTCCTATAACTTCGAAACTGCAGCTTTGGGTCCTAAAACTATTGGAGGTGTGCCAGTTTAGTCCTATAACTTCGAAACTGCAGTTTTTGGTCCCAAAACTATTGGAGGTGGTGTCAGTTTAGTCCTATAACTTCGAAACTACAGTTTTGGGTCCCAAAACTATGCAAGTTTGTTCATCTCAGGTCCTAAGCTTGCATGGCCAGCATCTATGGTGCATTTTTTTTTTCAAAAGAGCACTTTATATGTGTTTACTTCCCCAAAAGTGGTCCATACGCTTCAACGTCGCAGTGTGTTGCAACCTGCACGCCCTCCACCTGCGTGCCCATGAGCCACAAGGCAACCTTGCTAAGAGGTTTTGGCGCGGCCGCCGGGGAGACCCCGAGCCAGTCGGCATGGAGAACAACATCCCTCTCCCTGGGCGCGGACGCCGGAGAGACAGCGAGCCAATTGGGATGGAGGATGCCATCCCAACCCCCCCTCTCTCTCTCATGACATTGCCCTTGCCCTGATACCCTTGCCCTTGCCCTGATACCCTTGCTGTAGAGCTGGTCGTGCATGTTGTTGTTTGGGCACGAGCATGGCCACAGGTGGGAAATAGTCACTGCTGCGGGACGGCGCGGAAGTTAACCTGGTGGGTCCATTGGGTCAACGTGGCAACAATTCAAGCATCTCCAAGTGACACGGTGGCGAGTCAATGCTGGACATGCAAGCTTAGGACCTGAGATAACAAACTTACATAGTTATGGGACCCAAAACTGCAGTTTCAAAGTTATAGGACTAAATTGGCACACCTCCAATAGTTTTAGGACCTAAAACTACAGTTTCGAAGTATAGGACTAAATTGACACACCTCCAATAGTTTTAGGACTTATGATGCATTTTACTCTTAGTAAAGTGACCACATTTAATCACTAGATGGATAAGTTGATTTTAAAATGAAATTAGGACCGGTGGAAAGGACTTACATGTATCATCCAATATCGATCAGAGTTAAAATAAAATCCACCGAACTGGAAAGAGACTGAGCGTCAATGTACAATTACATTTTTGCCCCTTACATCAAGGTACTCCCTATCATTGGAAGTTTGCACTCCGCAATACTGGCTATGAATTAATCTTTTTTTCCCCTCGAATACGCACAAGCATGCGTATCATCGCATTGAAGGAGCGGCAAAGAAGCCGGATACAAGGCCTTTCAACCATCACAACGCAAATCACGACAATTAGCCGCCACACCCACCACACCCACCCATCTTGCCTACTATGATACATGCTTCCCTAGTCCAACCTCATGCCGATGGCGATGAGGCGAGCCTTCAGAGCAACCAAGCCACGTCACAACCAACGCCGAGACCTCTACAACAAGACCAAGACCCAAGGCCAACACAAACCAACATACCGCCACCCATTGTGCCAAGAGGAAGTCGGCAAGTGAGCGGCAGGGCCTGGGCAGACTTAGGGAAGGTGCCGTCGAGATAGCGCCGACGATGTCGTACATTGCGCATAGGAGGCCCACGCCCAGAGCATCAGCTGACCATGACTCAAGCCACACCGTTGAGACTCCTTGCGCAACAAGACACGCCTTAAAGAAGGGAGCGATGCCATGACGCCGCCGCCGCCTGATCCGGAGGCCGGACCAAGGGTTTCCCCCGAGCTCGAGGAAGGGAGCCCGATCTGGACCAAAACAACGCCTTCAGGAAAGGAACGACGCCCGCGGGGGTCGCCGTTGTCAACCTCATTCGAAGCAGGGATTTCTTCCAACCCAGATCGAAGAACCATCGAAGTTGCTCAAGCATGCCAACCGTGCAACTGGAAGGGTTGCAATCGCACCACAGTAGTCACCACCATGGCACACCCACCGCGGCGCCATCCAAAGCTGCAGCTCGCCGCCACCACCACAACTCCCCCGGCCGAGGGAGGCGACCCCAGGCACCCCAACATGCACATCAGTGCGCCTCCACTGCCAGATCTGGGGCCGGGCGCCAGATCGATGACGCCGGCCTCAGCACCGCCCCACATGCCCCCAACCGTGGGAGGGGACGAGCAGCGCCGCCGCTGCCCCGGCTTACCCGCGCCGTCGAGACGCAACCGCCGCCTGAAGCGCTGCCCTGTTCGGGGCCGAAGCAGCGCGACGAGGTGGCTCCGCCGCCGCCGTCTGCCGAGTGGGCTTTGCTCGTCGGCGGACAAAGGAGGGCGGTGGCTAGCCGCCCCCCCGCGGGAGCGACGCGAGCGTTGATAGGTTTCCCCAAAAGTTTGTCTCACTATGAATTAATCTCACCTGTTAGATTAGAAAAAAAATAGACCGCCCTTATTAACTTTTGGGTACTGTATAAGGACTTGAAAACTGACAGACAAAAAGTATAACTGATATAGTTCGACAAAAAGAAGGCACACTATAAGACCATGTACAATGCTAGGTGCTTGGACAAGTACTTAGAAAAACAAACCAATTTTTCCTTAAGTGCCGGTGCTTATTTCTGGAGCAGAGGTTCCTAAATAAGCACCTGCGCTCTGCAAATAAGCGCAAGTGCTTAAAAAACAACTATTTTCCTAAGCCCTTTTATTAGCACTTAGCATTGTACACAAAGGTGCTGGAGGACCCATCCATAGACTAAACCACCATCCATGCGGGTTAACTTGCTACTCGCTCCAGTTGGGTGCATGCTACCAAAAAGCTCCCTGTGCTCCGTCTGCTGAATAAAAGACTGCGTATGGAGCCAATGCGTACATGAGTGTATAACCTGCGTAGGGGAAGAAATCCTCTTTTTGTCAAAAACCACATCATTCCTGCATAGCTAAGAGCCCAACACACCCCCACCAGGATATGGGAAGAAAACCCGTGTATTCTAGGGTGGCAGTTCTTCTATTTATTCACGCTAGCACATACTATTACTAAGATTTGCTCAATCTGATTACGGTTATTAATTTATTATACACTCTGTTCATAGGGTTAGACAATTTCCTTCCGAGACTAAGAGTCCATTTCTGTATGTACTCCCTCCGTAAAGAAATATAAGAGCGTTTAGATAAGTGGTGATCGAAACGCTCTTATATTTCTTTATGGAGGGAATATTTGAGTTGCACTTATACTGATGGAAATAGAAGTTGATGGCCTCTGCACCCCTTCAGCTTAAACAAATGGGTTTCAGTTGGCTCTGCTGTGCTTGAAGCTACTGTGGAAAATAAGTAGAAAGTGTTACTCTGGTTGGTGATCTGAGCTAAAAAGTACAATAAACCCTGTTATCCAACCATTTGGTATGTTTTAGAAAACAATAATACATCTTTGCTGCTTGATCAAGAAAAGACGCCAAACCCTTGATACAAGCAGCTCAATCAAGCAAGGTTATCGTAATCTAACATGATACCGGGTGGAGCCTTAACCAATTCTCCCTCAAACTTTCACCTCAGAGTAAACAATTTAGTTACTGTACTAATGATCTATAGTATTATTGAGAGTTTGTATTATTCATCAAGATTATCTTTATTTTTCTTCAGGGGCTCTTATGAGTCTGAGAGGAACGATGGCTTTTCTTGATGGTCCTCTGCAAAAGTCTCGTTCCGGTGCTATGCAATTATGCTTCAATTGTCCAGACGTCGCAATGGTGTGCCCGTACCCTGCCCGCGTCACATCTTCAAGCAGCACCGTAGCCGTGGTTCGGTGCTGCGGCGATGTGCTTGGAGGTGAATGAATCGTCACGCTTTATTCTTTCGGCCTCAGAAAGATGATGTATTTTGCTTAAAATTTAACTTTTAAAAGTATTTTGTCTAAAGTTTGGATGCATGTAATGGCGGCAGCAGTAGCGTGCATCTTATCGTCTGTTTCCTGATGAGGTGGCGATGACAGTGGCCAATGCTGCCATGCTGGTGCGCTTTTCTTTTCTTGTGATGGAAAATTGTTTGCGTTAATTTATCGAAGGGCCGCACTAAGGGCCGGCGCTTCCCTCCTCGCAACGGCATGACAAACAATGTAAAAAAAAAACAAGCATGACAGATTTTTCTAAAATCAAATTTTCAAAACTATTTATCTCTTAAAACGTTGACCCGATTGACGTTCCACTTTCATTGTTGGCTTCCTCGCGATGAGATCTTTGAAACTATATTGACGTGTTTCGACTACTTGATTTACTTATATTTGCTAGATTATTTTGTTGGAATTTTGCTAGTAGGCCTTTGTCTCAAAGCCCAATTAAAATTCTGAAATTCTCTTGGCTCATTCATGCACACGTGTGAGTGGAGTGAGTGAGACTAAAGTTTGGTCCCAGCATGGAAGTTGAGTGAGACTTGCACCTCTTTATAAGGTGAGCTCTTCTAACACTTGTATGAACATGAGAAGAGGAGACCTACACGTGCGCTCCTCCTCGCTCGCCTCGCCACGCCGCGCCGCGGGTTGCGGGATTGAGCCGAGCCGAGGACAGAGCTATGCACGTTGTCTATATTTTTGCTGCTCGGGAAAAATTAATGAGTCGTTAATTAATAATTAACGGACGCGTTAATTACTGAACCGTTTTTGACCCTAGCCGCCACCGTATCGTATGGCTTTGCGCTACCGTTCTAGATCATTGCGCCGCCAAACAAGTCTTCTCCATCCCTCCTTTCGGCGTGCACCGCGAGAAGGGACAGCGGGCCTCCGGAACCCCGCCTCTCGTGATCCTGTACGGGAGAGGGGCGATCAGGTTTTCGGGAAGCGCACTCGCGCGACTGCTGGCAGTGACGACTTCTTCCCTGATCTCGGCAATCTTATCCTCGATGACATGGGCGACAACGTCAACGCCGGTGAAAGGATCGATATAGTTGACTAGGGGGGGGGGGGGTTTGAATAGGCAACTAACAATTGTTAGCTTTTCTTTAGCAATTTAAACTTTGCATCAAAGTAGGTTGTCTAGATATGCAACTAGGTGAGCAACCTATATGATGCAACAACAACAAGCACACAAGCAAGCAAGGGATACAACACAATATAAGCTTGCACACGTAAAGGTAAGAGATAACCAATAGTGGAGCCAGTGGAGACGAGGATGTGTTACTGAAGTTCCTTCCCTTTGAGAGGAAGTACGTCTCCGTTGGAGCGGCGTGGAGGCATAATGCTCCCCAAGAAGCCACTAGGGCCACCGTATTCTCCTCACGCCCTCACACAATGCGAGATGTCGTGATTCCACTATTGATGCCCTTGAAGGCGACGGCCGAACCTTTACAAACAAGGTTGGGGCAATCCCCACAACTTAATTGGAGGCTCCCGACGACACCACGAAGCTTCACCACAATGGAGTATGGCTCCGCGGTCAACCGTCTAGGGTGCTGAAACACCCAAGAGTAATAAGATCCGCAAGGGATTAGTGGGGGGAATCAAATTTCTCTTGGTGGAAGTGTAGATCGGGGCCTTCTCAACCAATCCCTAGAAAATCAACAAGTTTGATTGGCTAGGGAGAGAGATCGGGCGAAAATGGAGCTTTGAGCAACAATGAAGCTTGGGAAGGGAAGAGGTAGTCAACTTGGGGAAGAAGACCCCCTTTTATAGTGGGAGGAAAGATCCAACCGTTACCCACCTACTCATCCTGCGACATGAGGTACTACCGCACATACCCACTGTACTACCGCAGAGGCATGCGGTACTACCGCTAGCGCGGCAGGAGCCAGGCGAGGCCCTGTTGCACAAGGCAACGAGCGGTAGAACCGCCGGAGCGGTACTACCGCGCGCCCTTACGGTACTACTGCTAGGCAGGGCTCATTCTGGGCTGGGAAGGCACAAACTAATAAAATTACATCCGTGGCTACTCTCGCTGAACTTCGGTCAGTGCAAAAATCTGGCACGATACTACAGCTCACAGGGAGCGGTACTACCGCGTAGGGTGCGGAAGTAAAAAATTACTTCCGGCCCTACTTCCACTCACGCTACCGTTCTGGGCCAGAGGCCACGGTACTACCGCGTGCTAGGAGCGGTACTACCGCTACCACGGGCGGTACTACTGCTCCCTTGAGCAGTACTACCGCACGCCACAGACCAGCATCACTAGAAGGCCTTCATCTTCGCAACGACAAGGGGAACAACCGGTGCTCCAATGAAGCAAGGAAAGGTGGTGCAAAAGAACAGATGTGTACGTGTTGATTCCACCCTAACCTTTCTAAAGCGGACCCCCTCTTAATAGTATGGCTTTCCTACGACTCAAATCCACCGAAAAGAAACATAGAGAAACGCCGTCTTCGATAGGCTCCGAGGGGCACCGAATCGTCTTGTGCCTAGACATGAGATATCTGAAATGCTCAATGCACACGATTAGTCCGCAAATGCATTGTCATCAATCGCCAAAACCACTTAGGGAGAAATATGCCCTTACAATCTCCCCCTTTTTGGTGGATTGATGACAATACGGGATTTGCACATAGGGATATAAAATGAAACATAAGCAAACCCAACATCTATAAAATATAGACAGGCTCCCCCTAGATGTGTGCACTCTATAGAAATGCTTTGGACTGCACGGCACACATACTAGGATCAACACCCCCCTATATTTTATAAACAGGGCAATCCTTGCAACAAAAAGAATGACACTAAGCATGGAGACAAGGTATATAAATGAGCATGAAGTAAAGGGCACATGACATAATAAGCTCATAATCTAATAAACATACTAGACAATAGGATAAGACAATAAGATAAGCTGAGGACATATGTCTTACACCATATGATAGTCTCTTGGACTCACACGAACACAAACCAACAAGCCAAAGCAAATAGAGGTTCAACAGAACGAAAGCAAAGCAAAACACTCGACACAAGACTCGCAAATCCTACACTTTCTCCCCCTTTGGCATCGAGACACCAAAAAGGCAGAGAGGGCACCTACGACACAGGTGGTGGCAGAACTCCACAGCATCACCAGTCACGCTCCTCCTCCTCAGACTCCTCAGCAGAACGGGATGTAGATGGAATACCAGTCTCCTCCTCTGACTCGCTCCACCGGCAGTGCTGTCTGGTCCACTGCTCCTCATCTGTGATCCTCTCCTCAGAGCCATCCTGGACCTCAAGGCCAACCTGCCTCATAATGTCCTTGTCGTGATGACGAGCCATCTTGGCGTTCACATGAGTCCGATACTGACCCTTGGCCTGCATGCAGAACAGAGCCTTCATCTTGGCCTTGAGCTTCTTAGCCCAAGTGGGCTCAGTGGAGGGAGGAGTGTATCCCTCAGAACTGTCCTCAGCCGCTTCCTCCTCAAACTCATCCTCATCCACATCCATCCTAGCAGCCTCTGCCTCAGCCTGGGTAGTGGTGTTAGCCCACTTGCTCTTGATGCGTAGCTTGATAGGCTCATGGCGAATCCAGTTGGGAGCAACAAACTCTTCATTGGGAAAGAGCCGCTCCCAAGTCTTCGAGATCAAGAGATACATGTACGGTCCATAAATGGGTACCTTACGGTTGAACACCGCAAACTGCAGCTCACACCACATGATATGTGAGACATCAAGTGGTTGCGTTTGATGGAGACGTGCCTCCTCACAGATGAGCATCATGTCCACTAGATAGGCATGCACCTTATCCTTGTCGCCTATGCGAGGAAAAAGTGTGTTGCGGAAGATTCGGTGCATGATGTCAAGGAATGGATTCAGTACCGAAGTCTTCTTATTATTGGCTAGCTTCTTCTCAACAAGGTGGGGCTGAAGCTTGTTCTTGTTGGCCGACTCGGGGTTGCCATGTGGGCAAACACCAACGGGCGCATTGAGCCCCTCATCACGAACGTGGAGCATCGCCATGAACTCCTTCCACTTGGCAGACATCCTCTTCCCATTGGTCATCCATGTCATGGTCCGCTCCTCATCCGTATGGAAGTGAACCGTCGCAAAAAACCGAGCCACAATCTCTGGGTCAAAGTCCATGTGGAACGTGAGCAAATCCTCAATGCCAAACTGCTCTATCAGATCCAGGGTCTCACCAAAGTATGCCCGGTTGCTTTCCTTCCTCATATGAACCATGTCAATCCAGTGCACATCCACGTAGATGTTCTGCTTGCCCTTGATCACATCCAAGAAGATAAGATTCTATTGCTTGGTCCAAAACAAGTCATTGCCCCTTGTGACCTCCTGAGGATTGACGTAAGGGTTGAGCTTCCTTCGCACAAGAAACTCCGCTTGAGGTATCTCATCCATGCCAAGAGTTGGCTCCTTGGTCTTGGTAGTTGTGGACTTGGTTCTGTGTTGGGGGGCACTGGAGCCCTCTGGAGCCTCTTGGTTGTGCAGGCGCTTCGAGCTCGTGTCACGGCTGGGATTCGAGCGCCGGACATTGGAACCGAAGCCACCACCTATGACACACAACACAAACACGAGAAAACCGAGAAGGATTATTGCAAAGACGAGGGCCAAAACCAAATGAAACAAGCAGACATGAGATTTGGAAGGACAAAACAGCGTAATTGTCAATTGTACGGTAGTACCGGACTAGACCACGGATGTAAAAAATTACAGCCGCTCGAGCCGCGGTAGTACTGCGCCGGGGTGGCATAGTAGTACCCGCGTGTGGAGCGGAAGTAATTTTTTACTTCCGCGCCTCGGGCGGTAGTACCGCTCCGCCGAAGCGGTAGTACCGCACGAGGATGGTTCTCGGGCGAGCGAGCGGTAGTACGGCTCCAGGAGGAGCGGTAGTACCGCACGGGTTTAAATCCCTCAAGAACCGCATCTCCAGATCTAGAAAATCCGGAAAAATAGATTGGTACTACCGTTGATCAAAACTACACTGTTGTATCACACCAAATAGCATATCTACCGCACTAGCACTCTCCTACAATCTCCTCTTGCAAAGATTTAGCTGAAAATCACACGAAATACACATGCATCTCCCCAAGACCTAGAAGCACAAGAACGGAACAAAAAGAGAGGGACTAGGGGAGATACCGAGGTCCATGGCAAGAGCGCGAAGTGGGGAACAATTCCACCGGTCAGAATGCGAGGAGAGCGGCCGGAGACGGAGATCCGACGAGGTCCTCCGGCGCCGTTCTTGGGCAGGAGAGAGAGAGAGAGACAGAGTGGGGAAAAGAGATGAATGGGTATGGGGGAGTTGGAACTCCCCCTGCCCCGCTCTTAACCCCCACCCGCTCGCGATGGCGCGGTAGTACCGCGGGTCCTTGCGGTAGTACCACCCGGGCAGAAGTACTGCTCGCAGGGCGGTAGTACTGCTCTTCCAGCGGCAGTAAAAAATTACTGCCGTGATGGAAGCGGTAGTACCGTGCCTGGGATGCAGCTGTGCACGCACAGGGCAACCCAACTCCTGCGGTAGTACCGTGGCTTGCCACGGTAGTACCGGACCCCAAGAAAGTGCAAGTTTCGACAAGAAAGGAAGAACACGGCCTTTGCAACGCAACCTTCAAGCAACCGGACACACACAAGAGCACACACACGAGGCAACTCAAACACACGCACGGCACAAAGGAAAGGCAGGAGACAACAAAGAAAAAACACGAAACACAACCTCTCCGAGGAGAGAGCGGTGGCCGGAGCCACCTATGTTTGAGTTAATTGGTATGGCACCGCGAAGAATTATCCTTGGGCTCATGACCAAAACTCGTCTTTGAAGCACAAGTACCATAAAAATGGCTAAGGTGAAAGACTTGATCAGTTTATGCATAATGGGGGGAGGAAGAGTTCATTGAGAGAACAATACTCCCCCTATGTCCATGCCTACACCTAGAACAAGACAACACAATGAGTATGGTGGGGTGTGCAAAGGTTCATGCCACATGGATCGAATCAATGATATTTAGCTCATGCCTTAACTCCCGAAATCTTGCTTCATCCAAGGGCTTCGTGAAGATATCTGCAAGGTTATCATGAGTGTTGACATAGTTGAGCTCGATCTCCCCTCGCCTAATGTGATCCCAGATGAAGTGATACCGAATCTCAATATGCTTCGTCTTGAAGTGTTGCACTGGGTTGAGGGAAATCTTGATGGCACTTTCATTGTCACACCAAAGAGGCACTTTGTCGCAAATGACACCGTAATCCTTTAAAGTTTGCCTCATCCATAGAAGTTGTGCACAACAACTACCGACGGCCACATACTCCGCTTCGGTGGACGAGAGAGACACACAACTTTGCTTCTTAGAAGACCAACTCACCAAAGAGCAACCAAGAAATTGGTACCCTCCGGAAGTTGACTTCCTATCCACTTTGTCTCCCGCCCAATCCGAGTCCGAAAAGCCCACAAGGTTGAAGTTTGCTTGTCACATCCCTAGTCTGGTATGCACTTAGGCTAGCTAGATATGCTGCATCATGTCTAAATTTCATTTAAAGTTGAATTGGGGATGACCCAACCCTAGCACCAAATGAATTCAAGTAGGTTCAAAATAAAAATATTTTCAATGAACCCAAAATGCCCTTAGAAATGTTCATGATTTTTGATAAAGGTGAAAACCTCTGCCAGAAATGATGGGCATATTTATTGGCCATTTATGGATTTTTGAGCTAAATCATACTGTATTTGAATTGGAGCATTTAATGCCTATAAATATTTTAAATGCTTCAATACTTCTAAAAACAATTGGGGGCTGTTGGAAATAATTCAAATAGTGCCCACAATTTTTATCAGGATTTTACAAAATGAGTTAGTAATTTTACTAATTCAAAACAGATCAAATAAATAGAAAACATAAAGTAAAGAGAGAGAGAGGAGAGTACCTGAGCCACTTACCTGGCCTGCACTGTGTTGGCCCAACACTGTTGGCCCAGCCCATCTCTCTCCCTTGTCCTCTTCCAGCTCACGCCAGAAGGACTGGAGCGCGCGTGCCCGGCGCGCGCAGCCACACGCCGGCCACCTCCACCCTGCCTGCGTGCTCCCTCGTCGCCCTGGATCTCCCTCGCGGCGCCACGACACCCCCTCGACGCCTCGACCTCTCCCTCGAGCTCATCCCCTCCTCTGTCTCCCTCACGCGCGTCCACCCGAACACAGCCGTCGCCGCCGCTCGCCACCACCGCGGCCACCGCCTCCCCCTCGCCTCACCGACGCGCCCAGAAGCTCCGCCACTTCGTCCTCGACCCCCTCGCTGAGCTACACAACGCCGGACGCCTCGAAGCGCCGCCGCCGACGCCTTCTTCTTCCTCGGGTCGCCGAGATCGCCTCCGCCGCCCCGCTCGCTTCGACCTCCTCCGAGCTCGCCGTAGCCTCTGCTGTAACTATTGTGAGCTCACGGACCTACTCCCCTTCCTCTCCTACTCGCGTTCATGCTCTAGCTTCGTTCCCCATCTCCGCCGAAGCTCGCCGCCGCCATTGCTAACGAGCTCCGTGCTCCCGAGCTCGGCGGCTCGCCCGAGCATCACCAGCGTGCTCGCCGCGCTCCTGTGAACCTGAAGCACCCACGGGTTCGCCCTGCCGTGCCCTATAGCGCCATCTCCGCCGTTGCCCGAGCTCCGGCCGCCGCCCAAGTGGTCGCCACCGTAGTTCCCGACCTCCCCTCGCCCAGCCGCCTGCTCCGTTGGATGCGGTGCACGTCCAGCAGCCCGTAGGGCCAAACCCCGAGCCCAATGGTCGCCGGATGGCAAAACCCGACGCCTCCGCCGTGCGGAATGCTTGCCGCCGGCCATATTCCGGCGAGGCTGACGTGGCGACATCATTAGCGGCTAATGACGCCACTAACTAACCCCCCTAGCTCACTAACAGACGGGCCCCGCCCTTAATTAACCACAGGGTTATTTCCTGTTTAAATTAAGCTAATGCCGTGGACCCCACATGTCAGCTTTGACTTTGGTCAAGTCAACGTTGACCGGTTCCACTTGTCATCCACCCAAACCAGCCAGTGACACTGACATGCGGGCCCCACCGTCCAGGTTTGACCTGGACCGCCCAGTTGACCTGCTGATGTCACTGTGATGTAATGCTGACGCTATAAATCATTTTCTGGATTTATTCTTATACAGAAAATTCCAGAAAATGTTTAAAACTTCAAAAACCCATAGAAATTCAACCGTAGCTCCAAATCAAATAATTTATATATGAAAAATTATCAGAAAAATCCAATCTATCCATTTATGCTACTTTCATGCATGAAAAACCAACTTATACCTGCTGTATAAGTGAAAACATTCAAATGGCATTTTAAATGCTCAAACTAGAGTTTGCATTTGAACCTTTGGTTCAAATGGACTCCCTTGCACTTGTTGCTAGCTGCATTAGGTCAATTCACAGCATATTGCCATGTCACATTCATGCATCATATTGTGCATTGCATTGATTGTGTTCTTCCTTGTTTGCCGGTGCTTGCCCCTCTCGATAGATGTGGTTCCGACGATGAGTTCGATGACACCGATGAAGAACTATACTATCTTCAGAAGTGCCAGGCAAGCAAAGCCCCTTGTTCATTCCGATACAATCCCACTCTCTCGCTCCTGCTCTCTTTTACTGCATTAGGACAACAACGCTTCAACTGTTACTTGTTGCGGTAGTTGAACCCCTTTCCTCTGCATGACCTGTCATTGTCACAGTAAATAGATGAAACCCACTAGCATGAGTAGGAGTTGTTTGAGCCCTGATGTGCCTACTCATTCATGCTTGTTTGTCATGCCTGCTATTGCTTAGAGTTGTGTCAGGTCTGATTCATCGGGAATGAATTGGAAAGTTGTGAACATGTCCTACTGTGTGAGAGCTAAGTGTGTGAACACGATTTGGTAAAGGTAGCGGTGAGAGGCCATGTAGGAGTACATGGTGGGTTGTCTCATTGAAACCGTCCTCAGGAACTGAGTTCTGTGTTTGTGATCCATGAACAGTTACTACCACACATTGGGTTCCGGTAACTCGACCCCTCTCGGCTTATTAACCGCCTCGATCTCTGTCCAGGAGTTGCAACTAGTCTCTGGTGTTGTAGGTAGTGTTAGTAGTCTACCAAGTGGCACCCGGTACAGGTGGGCTTGGGACAGACTAGGCACACGTGGCCTGGTGTACCGAGTGGCACCCGGATGGTGGGCTCGGGAACCCTGCACACATCGTTTGGGGCCGTGAGCGACACCCCGGCCGGATCTCCTTGCGGATGGAACCCGAATAGGCGATAAACCTGGACGAGAGACTTGTGTGGTTAGTCAGGTCGTGGCCAACTCCCTCGCCAGGCTTCCGCTTGAAGGTTGCCGAGGTACACGAGGTGTACATGGTGGTAAGTGGCGAGAGCGTGTGTGACGAAGTACACCCCTGCAGGGTTAATATGATCTATTCGAATAGCCGTGTCCACGGTAAAGGACTTCTGGGTTGCCTATAACAGTTCATAGACAAGTGAAAGTGGATACTCTAAAATGCGCAAGATAAGCGTGAGTGCTATGGTGTGACGCCCCCGATTTGACCGTACACTAATCATGCACGCAAATGTGTACGACCAAGATCAGGGACTCACGGGAAGATATCACAACACAACTCTACAACATAAATAAGTCATACAAGCATCATAATACAAGCCAGGGGCCTCGAGGGCTCGAATACAAGTGCTCGATCATAGACGAGTCAGCGGAAGCAACAATATCTGAGTACAGACATAAGTTAAACAAATTTTGCCTTAAGAAGGCTAGCACAAAAGTAGCAACGATCGAAAAGGCAAGGCCTCCTGCCTGGGACCTCCTAACTACTCCTGGTCGTCGTCAGCGGCCTGCACGTAGTAGTAGGCACCTCCAGTGCCGTGGGAGTCGTCGTCGACGGTGGCGTCTGGCTCCTGAACTCCAGCATCTGGTTGCGACAATCCGGTACAGAAAGGGGAAAAGAGGGAGAAAAGCAACCGTGAGTACTCATCCAAAGTACTCGCAAGCAAGGAGCTACACTACATATGCATGAGTATATGTGTAAAGGGGCATATCAGTGGACTGAACTGCAGATTGCCAGAATAAGAGGGGGATAGCTAGTCCTGTCGAAGACTACGCTTCTGGACATCTCCATCTTGCAGCATGTAGAAGAGAATAGATTGAATTCCTCCAAGTAGCATCGTATAGCATAATCCTACCCGGCGATCCCCTCCTCGTCGCCCTGTTAGAGAGCGATCACCGGGTTGTATCTGGCACTTGGAAGGGTGTATTTTACTCAGTATCCAGTTCTAGTTGTCATAAGCTCAAGGTACAACTCCGGGTCGTCCTTTTACCGAGGGACACGGCTATTCGAATAGATAAACTTCCCTGCAGGGGTGCACCACATAACCCAACACGCTCGATCCCAATTGGCCGGACACACTTTCCTAGGTCATGCCCGGCCTCGTAAGATCAACACGTCGCAGCCCCACCTAAGCACAACAGAGAGGTCAGCATGCCGGTCTAACCCTATGCGCGCAGGGGTCTGGGCCCATCGCCCTATGCACACCTGCACGTTGCGTACGCGGCCGGAAGCAGACCTAGCCTAGTGGCGTTCCAGTCCAATCCGGCGCGCGCCACTCAGTCGCTGACGTCAAGAAGGCTTCGGCTGATACCACGACGCCGGGATACCCATAACTACTCCCGCGTAGATGGTTAGTGCGTATAGACCAAATGGCCAGACTCAGATCAAATACCAAGATCTCGTTAAGCGTGTTAAGTATCCGCGAACGCCGACCAGGGCCAGGCCCACCTCTCACCTAGGCGGTCTCAACCTGCCCTGTCGCTCCGCCACAAAGATCCACTTGCGGGTACTCCTACGAGCCGACCCGACTTTAGTCATCACATGTGTCATGTATGTAGTATATAAGTATATACCTGTGATCACCACCCAGGTGATCACGGCCCGATAGTATAGCACAGCAGACGGACAAGAATGTAGGGCCACTGATGGAAATCTAGCATCCTATACTAAGCATGTAGGATTGCAGGTAAAGGTATCAACAGTAGTAGCAAGGATAGGCTATGCATCAGGATAGAATATCGAAAAGCAGTAACATGCTAAACTACTCTAATGCAAGCAGTATAGAGAATAGAGTAGGCGATATCTGGTGATCAAGGGGGGGGCTTGCCTGATTGCTCTGGCAAGTAGGAGGGGTCGTCGACTCCGTAGTCGAACTGGGCAGCAGCAGTGTCGGTCTCGTAGTCTACCGGAGAGAAGAGGGGGAAGAAACAGTAAATACAATGCAAACATAAGCATGACGATGCGTGACATGACAGTGAGCGGTGCTAGGGGTGTCCTAACGCGACAGTAGGTGGTACCGGTGAAGGGGGGGAACACCCGGGAGGTATTCCCGATGTTTCACGTTTTCGGACAGACGGACCGGAGGGGAAAAGTTGCTAGTTCGATAGGTTAGGGAGGTGTGGTGGACGAACGGACTGCGTATTCGGATTCGTCTCGTCGTTTTGAGCAACTTTCATATAGAAAACATTTTCATCCGAGTTACGGTTTAAAAGATATGAATTTTCAAAGTTTATTTGAATTTCTGGAATTATTTATATTCAGAAAAATGAATTATGACGTCAGCATGAGGTAATGCTGACGTCAGCAGGTCAACTGGTCGGCTGACCAGTCAAACCAGACAGGTGGGTCCAGTGGGACCCACATGTCAGCCTCTGTTAGTCTAACATTTAGTTAATCTAAACTAACAGTATAATTAGAGGGATGGGCCCCACATGTCAGTGACTAATTAGTTAAACTAATTACTTTTAATTATAAAATCATTTTAATTATTTATTTTAAGGGGCGGGGCCCGCACGTCAGTGGCTGGGGCCGCCCAGTCAGCCCAGTTGACCAGGTCAACTGGTCAACAGGTGACCAGGGGGCCCACTGGCAGTGACCCAGGGGGTGGCCCCCAGGTGTGCCACGTCGGACGCCGGCGGGAGGGCACTCCGGCGAGCCCGTACACGGCGACGAGCCTCGGCCGTGGCCGGATTTCGGCCACAGGGGTCCGTTTCACGCGCGCTTGGTCGCGTTCGAACGGCCAAGACGATCCGCGCCGGATGGTGGTAGTGGTTCGTCCGGAGATGGCCGGAAACGGCACCGGCGGTGAGCTTAGCGGCGGCCGGAGTTCGGGGTTGCACGGGCACGGCGATGGGAGGCACGGGAAGGCCAGGCGTGGGGCTCTACGGGGTCCTGGGAGTGCCAGGAGCACGCGGGGACCATCGGTGCGGGCGGAGGAGCTCGGGGTGCGCGAGGACGAGGGGGGGCAGGCGGGGCGTGGCCGACGCGGGCGCGCGGTCGGGGCGCGCGCGGGCGAAGGCCGTGCGGGCGCGCGTGCGTGGACAGGCGCGGCGGGGCGCGTCTGGGCGCGCCGGAGCGCGAGCGGGGCGGCGGTGACCGAGAGGAGAGGGGCGGGCGACGGAGGCCGGTGGCCTCACCGAGGGATGCAGGGTCACGGCAGTGGGGTCGAGGGGGAGACGGGGGCGACGGCGATGCGGTGTCGAGGCGCAGGCCGGCGAGGAGGAGGAGGCAGGCCGGCGAGGCAGCGCTCCGGCGAGGCGAGGGCGCGGGGTCGAGCGCGACGGCGTCGGTCTCCTCCTCGATCCAGACCGGGGGGGTGAGATATTTCGGGGGGGGAAGCGAGGCTGTCGGTGGGGGGGGCAGGGGATAAGGTGAGGGGGGTTGGGCCGGCCGGCTGGGCCTGGGGTGGCCCAGTTGGGCCAGGTCCAGTGGGGGGGGGCTTTTGTTCCTTTTTTTTTTCTTTGTTCTGTTTTCTGTTTTCTCTTTTTTGTTTATTTCCTTTTCTGTTTTATTTCATTTAAAAGTATTTAGACATTTTATAAAAATGTGTTTTCTCCACCATAATTACCAGTGTATTATTTAGAACCCACTGAACATTTCTGTTTGAATTTTTGAAAACTTTTATTTTCCACTTTGATTATATTTGAAGTTTGAACTAGGAGTTTGACAAGGGTGTGGTTCAAATGTGATCAAGCCCTGTTTAGCAACATGATTAGCTTAATCATAGGGGGTTACTGTAGCATGATTCCCAGGGTGTTACAAATCTCCTCCACTACAAGAAATCTCGTCCCGAGATTTAGGAGGTAGAAGGAAACAGTGCGGGGTATTCTTCGCGCAGACGATCCTCTCGTTCCCAAGTGGCCTCATCTTCAGAATGGTGCGACCACTGGACTTTGAGAAACTTGATCGCCTTCTGACGTGTGCGGCGTTCAGCTTGGTCGAGAATGCGGACCGGATGCTCCTTATAGGAGAGGTCTTGCTGCAATTCGAGCACTTCATGATCCACAGCTCGGATTGGATCCTTGAAGCATCGGCGGAGCTGTGACACATGGAACACATCGTGAACCTGAGAAAGGTTCGGCGGTAGTTCCAGTTGGTATGCCACTTTTCCACGCCTTTCGAGAATAGTGAATGGGCCAATATAGCGAGGAGCTAGTTTGCCCTTGATCCCGAATCGGTGAGCACCCTTCATAGGTGTGACTCGAAGATAAGCCTTTTCGCCAGGTTGATAGACCATGTCTTTATGATGACGGTCATACTGACTCTTCTGACGTGACTGAGCAGTCTTGAGATTCTCGCGAATAATGCGGACTTGTTCTTCGGCATCTTGGATAATATCCGGACCGAAGAGTGGACGTTCCCCAGTTTCTGACCAGTTCAGAGGGGTTCGGCACTTTCGTCCATATAACACCTCGAAGGGGGCCATCTTCAGACTAGCTTGATAGCTATTATTATAGGAGAACTCAGCATACGGGAGAGATTCCTCCCATTTCTTGCCGAAGGAAATAACGCAAGCTCGAAGCATGTCTTCGAGGATTTGATTGACGCGTTCAACTTGTCCTTGCGATTGAGGATGAAACGCAGTACTAAATGACAGATGAGTTCCCATTGCTTCTTGGAAACTTGCCCAGAATCTTGAAGTGAATATGCTACCACGGTCTGAACTGATAACCAATGGAATACCATGGAGTGAAACAATCCTGGACATATAGAGCGTTGCCAACTGGCTAGCAGTGATCGTTTCTTTGACTGCCAGGAAATGTGCAACTTTGGAAAGCCGGTCAATGACGACAAGAATAGCATCATTACCTTTCTGCGATTTGGGAAATCCAGTGACGAAGTCCATCTCAACATGGTCCCATTTCCATTCAGGAATAGAGATAGGTTGCAGAGTTCCAGCAGGCCTTTGATGTTCTGCTTTGATGCGACGGCAAACGTCACACTCAGCAACATAACGAGCAATGTCTTGCTTCATATTAGTCCACCAGAATCTCTGACGGATATCTTGGTACATCTTTGTACTACCCGGATGGATACACAGAGGCGTATCATGAGCTTCTTTCATAACTTCCTGTGTCATATCCAGGTTTTTCTCTGCACATGGCACCACTAGGCGGCCCTTGAAGTATAGGGTGCCATCTTCAGAAATGGTGAAGAATGAGGGCTTTCCTTCTGCGAGGTAGCGCTTAATCTTGTGGGCTTCAGAGTCATACCCCTGTATTCTCTTGATGGAGTCCAGGAGATCTGGTTCGACGATCAGGGTATTGAGGGAACCCTGGGGAACAACACGGAGGTTCATCTTGCGGAACTCCTTAGGAGGGGGAGCGAGTGCACCCGGAGGAACAATATGGAGGTTCAGCTTCCTGAATTCTTCAACAAGTGAGGGCTGAACTTTATGAACTTGGAGGTGGTTGCAGTAAGACTTGCGGCTCAAGGCATCAGCCATTACATTAGCCTTGCCTGGAGTATAGGAAATACCCAAGTCAAAGTCTGCAACGAGCTCCATCCATCTCTGTTGACGGAGGTTCAGATCTGGCTGAGTAAACAGATACTTCAGACTTTGGTGGTCAGTGAAGATCTCGCAACGATTACCGAGAAGGTAATGTCGCCACTGCTTCAGCGCATGAATGACAGCAGCAAGTTCGAGGTCGTGAACTGGGTAGTTCTCTTCGTGAGGGCGCAATTGTCGAGAGGCATAAGCAATCACTTTGCGGTCTTGCATTAGGACACAGCCTAATCCTTGACGGGAAGCGTCGCAGTAAATGACAAAGTCCTTCTTAGTATCAGGTGGAGCTAGAACTGGAGCAGAAGTCAACTTGTCTTTGAGTGCTTGGAAACTTTCCTGACATTTGTCTGTCCATTGGAACTTGACGCCCTTATGCAACAGGTTAGTCAGAGGCCTGGCGATCTTAGAGAAGTTCTCGACGAATCGACGGCAATAGCTGGCGAGACCGAGAAAACTTCTGACTTGCTTAACGTTCTTGGGAGGAGTCCAATCAAGAATAGCCTGAACTCGCTCGGGGTTGACGGCAATACCATCCTTAGAGATGACATGCCCGAGATAGGTTACTTCGGGTAGCCAAAATTCACATTTAGAGAACTTGGCATATAGTTGATGTTCTCGTAGCTTTTCCAGCACAAGACGAAGATGTTCAGCATGTTCTTCTTCGTTCTTGGAAAATATCAGGATATCATCCAGATAAACCACGACGAACTTGTCGAGGTAATCCATGAATATGTAGTTCATCATACGAGAGAAGGTGGCTGGAGCATTGGTTAAACCGAAAGACATGACGGTGTACTCGTATGAACCATAGCGAGTCACGAAGGCGGTCTTTGGGATATCCTCTTCGCGAACACGGATCTGGTGGTAGCCCAACCTCAAGTCGAGCTTAGAGAACACTGACGAACCCGCCAGTTGATCATACAGATCATTGATCCGAGGAAGAGGGTATTTATTCTGAATGGTAGCTTGGTTTATAGGACGGTAGTCTTGAACTAACCGGTTTGTCCCATCCTTCTTCTTGACAAAGAGAGAAGGTGCTCCCCAAGGAGAGCAACTTGGGCGAATGAATCCTTTGCGAAGAGACTTGTCGATTTCCTCCTTAAGCTCAAGGAGTTCATGCGGCGGCATTTTGTAGGGTCGCTTGGCTATAGGAGTGGTGCCTGGTTTCAAGTCGATGATGAATTCGACAGCTCTAGCAGGGGGAATCCCTGGAAGTTCTTCAGGGAAGACGTCGAGGAATTCACGCACGACGGGAATATTTTCAATGCCCTCGAGTGGTGCAGCGTTCAATGCATTCAATGCATAGAGCCTTGCCTCGGCATTTTGCACCAGATTAGCTTGGTAAGCAACTATTTCATCTGAAGGGTGTAGCAGATGGACGGTTTTAGTGGCGCAAACTATAGAAGCAGTATGCGCTTTCAACCAATCCATACCCAAAATGAGGTCGATGTTAGACGACTTCAGGATAATGGGAGAGGCATAGAATTCCAGCCCTTCGATTTCCACGGGGACATCGATGCCAACCAAGGAGGTTTGACACTGTCCCACGGGGGTTTTGACCAATACAGAGGTGTTCATCTCCTCACATTTAACGTCGTGCTTGTATGCAAAATCTTCTGACATGAATGAATGCGATGCACCTGTATCAAATAAAACGGATGCTGGTACTGAATTTACGAGGAGTGTACCCATCACAGTAGCAGGCTGGTCTTGAGCTTCGTTGAGATCAACGTGGTTGGCATGAGCACGACCATAAGGCTTAGCATTGTTGTTGCGAGGCTGATTGTTACCACGGCCAGTTGCTGGAAGGGCCAGTTGATTCTGGTTCTGGTTGCATTCTCTAGCACGGTGCCCTGGCTGACCACACCTGAAGCACAAGCCATTATTCGGAGTGGGAACAGGAGCTTGGGATGGTGGAGCTGGAAGCCTTGACTGCCTGGACGGTGGTGTAGGCAGGCGAGGTGCAGCATAGGTCTGCTTTGGGGCAGAAGCATTTGGACGATACATGCTGTTCGGGATCCATATCTTACGCTTCTGTGAGGGCAGGCCCGAAGATGAGCCCGTGTCACGGTTGCGTCTGTGAGAGCTCTGGTATTCCTGCAGACCAGTTTCGACATTGATGGCCTTGTTCACCAAGGTGGCGAAATCAGCAAAGTCATGCACTAGAAGTGCGAGCTTGATGTCAGCTTGAAGGCCATCACGGAACTTCTCCTGTCTGCGTGCATCAGTTGCAATGTCTTCTTCAGCATAGCGGGACAAGTCCAGAAACTCCCGCTGATAAGCTTCGACAGTTTTGTTGCCTTGGGTGAGGTTGCGGAACTCACGCTTCTTCCGGTCCATGACTCCTTGAGGAATGAAGCGGGCACGGAAAGCAGCTTGGAAGTCTGGCCAGGTGATGATTGTTCCAGCTGGCAGAGTACGCCTGTGGCTGTCCCACCATTGTGCTGCGGGTCCCTTCAAGAAGAAGGAAGCAAAATTTACATAGCTGGCAGGGGCTACATCAGCAGACTCCATCTCATAGGTGATGTCACGGAGCCAGTCATCAGCATCCAGAGGCTGAGTTGAGCTGCGGTAGATGGTTGGGTTGAGGCGTATGAAATCTTGAAGAGTCACTTGAGCTGGCTGTTGGTTCAAATTGGGGCGAGGAAACTGAGCCATCATATTTTCCATGAATTGGCGGTTCAGTTCAAACTGTTGGATCATACCAGCCATGTACTCAGGTGGTGGTGGGGCATCGCCACCACGACCACGACCACCTGGTCTAACCATCCTGCTAATATATAACAGGGGTAGTTCAGCATTTAGAAAATTTGCAATGACAAGAATCATTCATGATGAAACATGCATAACGAAAGGAGCACGATAGCTACTACATAGTAGTCGGCATAGCTTACAAAAGGGGTCATGCATAGAGTTCAGTACACAGAGTTCAGTACATAGACTAAAACATCATAGGCGGCACACAGGCTCGCGGCGACTGCAACTAATACTACAAGCAAGCCTACATCAGTCCCAAGAGGTACTGTGGAGGTAATCGTAGCCCGACAGCTGGTAGTGAGGTAACGGATAATCCTCCACGTCAGCAGACTGGGGGCCGCGGATGCTCAGGTGTAGAGCCCGGTGCTCAGGTGGCAGAAAAGGACCAAGTGCGGGAGAGTAGCCTCCCACCTCTGGCCAACCGACACCGTGGGGCATCACGGTCCTGGCTGGGTAGATCGCAGTACGCGGTACCTGTCCAGACCGGACAAAGGGGTGCAGCAGCGTCAGAGCACGGAAAAGGTGCTGCCGGGTGGTGTACATCTCGTGGCGAAGAGCTCGGTTAGCTCGATCCAGCCCATCAGCATGCAGAACCAGGTGCTGATGGTAGAAGGGCTCTCGGGTGAGAGTGGAGTAGGCAGCAGTATAGTATCCCTCCGCACCAACATCAGAGGCGATAGCAATGTGCCTGAAAGGGGAGGTGTCCAACTCCTGATACTCTCCACGAAGACGTGTCAGAGCAGCATAGGAAGCATCGTGGACAGCCATACCGATGGTCACACCAACACCATGTGCGGTGTGCAGCACAGTAGTGGAGTCGTACTCCCGAGAGTAGAGGTGGACGATGGCACGGTACTGCTCCTGGTTAAAGTCCTGGTACTCCTCGTAGACGGTGTACTCCGGGTGCCAGCGATAACCCAGATAGGTCATCATCTCAGCTAGCACCGCAGGTGATCCCGAGGCACCAATGGCCGTCGTGTGGCGCACGACCTGCCTCGTGGGTTCCATCTGAAAGCCAAGACGTTTCAAATGAGTCAAATGACAGTGTGTGAGTTGTTCAAAATACTATTCTGAGAAACAATTATGGCTTATCCAACTTTGGGGTGAATGTGGTCACGGGATCCTAGTGTTAGAGTTAGTAAATTCGTTTAACCCGAGTAGAAGAGAGTTCAGAGTCCCAGAGTAAAGGTCGAGGAGTAAAAGATACTAGTACCACCCAATGGCGACGTGGGCCCGTAAGACACACAGCCATGTTAGTAAAAGTTTTTGTAATGTCTAGACTCGACTTCGGCCAAGGAGTGTGGAAGGGGGTTTCCTACAGGCAGTTGGCTCTGATACCAACTTGTGACGCCCCCGATTTGACCGTACACTAATCATGCACGCAAATGTGTACGACCAAGATCAGGGACTCACGGGAAGATATCACAACACAACTCTACAACATAAATAAGTCATACAAGCATCATAATACAAGCCAGGGGCCTCGAGGGCTCGAATACAAGTGCTCGATCATAGACGAGTCAGCGGAAGCAACAATATCTGAGTACAGACATAAGTTAAACAAATTTTGCCTTAAGAAGGCTAGCACAAAAGTAGCAACGATCGAAAAGGCAAGGCCTCCTGCCTGGGACCTCCTAACTACTCCTGGTCGTCGTCAGCGGCCTGCACGTAGTAGTAGGCACCTCCAGTGCCGTGGGAGTCGTCGTCGACGGTGGCGTCTGGCTCCTGAACTCCAGCATCTGGTTGCGACAATCCGGTACAGAAAGGGGAAAAGAGGGAGAAAAGCAACCGTGAGTACTCATCCAAAGTACTCGCAAGCAAGGAGCTACACTACATATGCATGAGTATATGTGTAAAGGGGCATATCAGTGGACTGAACTGCAGATTGCCAGAATAAGAGGGGGATAGCTAGTCCTGTCGAAGACTACGCTTCTGGACATCTCCATCTTGCAGCATGTAGAAGAGAATAGATTGAATTCCTCCAAGTAGCATCGTATAGCATAATCCTACCCGGCGATCCCCTCCTCGTCGCCCTGTTAGAGAGCGATCACCGGGTTGTATCTGGCACTTGGAAGGGTGTATTTTACTCAGTATCCAGTTCTAGTTGTCATAAGCTCAAGGTACAACTCCGGGTCGTCCTTTTACCGAGGGACACGGCTATTCGAATAGATAAACTTCCCTGCAGGGGTGCACCACATAACCCAACACGCTCGATCCCAATTGGCCGGACACACTTTCCTAGGTCATGCCCGGCCTCGTAAGATCAACACGTCGCAGCCCCACCTAAGCACAACAGAGAGGTCAGCACGCCGGTCTAACCCTATGCGCGCAGGGGTCTGGGCCCATCGCCCTATGCACACCTGCACGTTGCGTACGCGGCCGGAAGCAGACCTAGCCTAGTGGCGTTCCAGTCCAATCCGGCGCGCGCCACTCAGTCGCTGACGTCAAGAAGGCTTCGGCTGATACCACGACGCCGGGATACCCATAACTACTCCCGCGTAGATGGTTAGTGCGTATAGACCAAATGGCCAGACTCAGATCAAATACCAAGATCTCGTTAAGCGTGTTAAGTATCCGCGAACGCCGACCAGGGCCAGGCCCACCTCTCACCTAGGCGGTCTCAACCTGCCCTGTCGCTCCGCCACAAAGATCCACTTGCGGGTACTCCTACGAGCCGACCCGACTTTAGTCATCACATGTGTCATGTATGTAGTATATAAGTATATACCTGTGATCACCGCCCAGGTGATCACGGCCCGATAGTATAGCACAGCAGACGGACAAGAATGTAGGGCCACTGATGGAAATCTAGCATCCTATACTAAGCATGTAGGATTGCAGGTAAAGGTATCAACAGTAGTAGCAAGGATAGGCTATGCATCAGGATAGAATATCGAAAAGCAGTAACATGCTAAACTACTCTAATGCAAGCAGTATAGAGAATAGAGTAGGCGATATCTGGTGATCAAGGGGGGGGCTTGCCTGATTGCTCTGGCAAGTAGGAGGGGTCGTCGACTCCGTAGTCGAACTGGGCAGCAGCAGTGTCGGTCTCGTAGTCTACCGGAGAGAAGAGGGGGAAGAAACAGTAAATACAATGCAAACATAAGCATGACGATGCGTGACATGACAGTGAGCGGTGCTAGGGGTGTCCTAACGCGACAGTAGGTGGTACCGGTGAAGGGGGGGAACACCCGGGAGGTATTCCCGATGTTTCACGTTTTCGGACAGACGGACCGGAGGGGAAAAGTTGCTAGTTCGATAGGTTAGGGAGGTGTGGTGGACGAACGGACTGCGTATTCGGATTCGTCTCGTCGTTCTGAGCAACTTTCATATAGAAAACATTTTCATCCGAGTTACGGTTTAAAAGATATGAATTTTCAAAGTTTATTTGAATTTCTGGAATTATTTATATTCAGAAAAATGAATTATGACGTCAGCATGAGGTAATGCTGACGTCAGCAGGTCAACTGGTCGGCTGACCAGTCAAACCAGACAGGTGGGTCCAGTGGGACCCACATGTCAGCCTCTGTTAGTCTAACATTTAGTTAATCTAAACTAACAGTATAATTAGAGGGATGGGCCCCACATGTCAGTGACTAATTAGTTAAACTAATTACTTTTAATTATAAAATCATTTTAATTATTTATTTTAAGGGGCGGGGCCCGCACGTCAGTGGCTGGGGCCGCCCAGTCAGCCCAGTTGACCAGGTCAACTGGTCAACAGGTGACCAGGGGGCCCACTGGCAGTGACCCAGGGGGTGGCCCCCAGGTGTGCCACGTCGGACGCCGGCGGGAGGGCACTCCGGCGAGCCCGTACACGGCGACGAGCCTCGGCCGTGGCCGGATTTCGGCCACAGGGGTCCGTTTCACGCGCGCTTGGTCGCGTTCGAACGGCCAAGACGATCCGCGCCGGATGGTGGTAGTGGTTCGTCCGGAGATGGCCGGAAACGGCACCGGCGGTGAGCTTAGCGGCGGCCGGAGTTCGGGGTTGCACGGGCACGGCGATGGGAGGCACGGGAAGGCCAGGCGTGGGGCTCTACGGGGTCCTGGGAGTGCCAGGAGCACGCGGGGACCATCGGTGCGGGCGGAGGAGCTCGGGGTGCGCGAGGACGAGGGGGGGCAGGCGGGGCGTGGCCGACGCGGGCGCGCGGTCGGGGCGCGCGCGGGCGAAGGCCGTGCGGGCGCGCGTGCGTGGACAGGCGCGGCGGGGCGCGTCTGGGCGCGCCGGAGCGCGAGCGGGGCGGCGGTGACCGAGAGGAGAGGGGCGGGCGACGGAGGCCGGTGGCCTCACCGAGGGATGCAGGGTCACGGCAGTGGGGTCGAGGGGGAGACGGGGGCGACGGCGATGCGGTGTCGAGGCGCAGGCCGGCGAGGAGGAGGAGGCAGGCCGGCGAGGCAGCGCTCCGGCGAGGCGAGGGCGCGGGGTCGAGCGCGACGGCGTCGGTCTCCTCCTCGATCCAGACCGGGGGGGTGAGATATTTCGGGGGGGGAAGCGAGGCTGTCGGTGGGGGGGGCAGGGGATAAGGTGAGGGGGGTTGGGCCGGCCGGCTGGGCCTGGGGTGGCCCAGTTGGGCCAGGTCCAGTGGGGGGGGGCTTTTGTTCCTTTTTTTTTTCTTTGTTCTGTTTTCTGTTTTCTCTTTTTTGTTTATTTCCTTTTCTGTTTTATTTCATTTAAAAGTATTTAGACATTTTATAAAAATGTGTTTTCTCCACCATAATTACCAGTGTATTATTTAGAACCCACTGAACATTTCTGTTTGAATTTTTGAAAACTTTTATTTTCCACTTTGATTATATTTGAAGTTTGAACTAGGAGTTTGACAAGGGTGTGGTTCAAATGTGATCAAGCCCTGTTTAGCAACATGATTAGCTTAATCATAGGGGGTTACTGTAGCATGATTCCCAGGGTGTTACATATGGATGGCGTTCTCGTAGGGAGACGGGAGCGGATCCATAGTGGTGTATTGATATGGTGAATATGTGGACTCGTGTGCGCCACCTCAAAAGAGTTACTTGCAGTCGTAGTTCAGGATAGCCACCGAGTCAAAGCTGGCTTGCTGCAGTTAAACTCCACCACCCCCTTTGTTGATACCGATGCATATGTAGATAGTTCTGATGTAAGTCTTGCTGGGTACATTTGTACTCACGTTTGCCTATTCTATGTTTTGCAGAGAGAAGTCAGTCTCGCTAGTAGTTCCGTGTGGACTTCGACGTTTAGCTTGTTACCTCAGCTACGATCTTGTGCCCTCGGCAGGATCTGGTAGATAGTCAGGCTTCTCAGCCTTTTTCATTTATAGATGTCTGTACTCAGACATGTTAAGCTTCCGCATGTGCTTTGACTTGTATGCTCTGAATGTTGGGTCATGAGACCCATGTTTGTAATATCTCGCTCTTCGGAGCCTAATGAATAAATACTCTGAGTCGTAGAGTCTTGTTGTGATGCCATGTTGTATTTGCACATATCAAGCATATTGTGTGTATGATTGAAATGCTTGGTATGTGTGGGATCCGACAATCTAGTTGTCTATCCTTAGCAGCCTCTCTTATGGGGAAATGTAGTCTAGTGCCTCCTTGAGCCATAGTAGTCCGCTACAGCCCGGTTCACCGGAGTCCTGCTAGCCCAGCACTACTGCTCTGGACACTTGACTGGCCGGCATGTGTTTCATATTGTTCCTGTGTCTGTCCCTTCGGGGAAATGTCACGCGGTGACATCCGGAGTCCTGCCTAGCCTGCTACAGCCCGGGTTTCCGGAGTCCTGTTAGCCCAGTGCTACAGCCCGGATTCGCACGCTGCTGACCGACACGTTCGATGTTGATTCATGTATGCCTGTCCCCATACGTTAGTGCCGCTTTGGGTTCACGACTAGCCATGTCGGCCCGGGTTCTCTGTCATATGGATGCTAGCGACATTGTCATATACGTGAGCCAAAAGGCGCAAACGGTCCCGGGCCATGGTAATGCGACACCCGTGGGAGTACCGTGCGTGAGGCCGCAAAGTGATATGAGGTGTTACCGGCTAGATCGGTGTGACTCGGAATCGGGGTCCCGACATTGCTCCTCTTGGGTACCATAAGCCAAAGTTTGGGGTATGAGCCAAATATCGAAAGATTCGCTTGACCGCCACATAGTGGCTTTCCTTAGGTGTGGCTTAAAACTGTGCACAAATCCCACACTCAACATGCTATCCGGTCTAGATGCACAAAGGTAAAGCAAGGAGCCAATCATGGAGAGATATACCTTTTGATCCACCGCTTTACCATTGGGATCTATGTCAAGTTGGCATTTGACGGGCATTGGAGTGGAGGCCGGCTTGACATCACTTAGCTTGAATCTCTTGAGCATGTCTTGAGTGTATTTGGCTTGGTTGATGAAGGTTCCTTCTCTTCTTTGCTTGATTTCGAACCCGAGAAAGAACTTCAACTCTCCCATCATGGACATCTTGAACTTTGAGGTCATGAGAGCGGCAAATTCCTCATTGAAAGCTTCGTTAGGGGAACCAAAGATAATATCATCAACATATAGTTGGCATACAAACAACTCCCTTTGACCTTCTTAGTAAAAAGAGGGGGGTCGATTTTCCCAATTTCAAACCCATGATCTTGCAACAACTCGGTAATGTGCTCATACCACGCACGTGGGGCTTGTTTAAGGCCATATAGTGCCTTATCGAGTTGGTACACATGATCGGGGAAATAGGGATCCTCGAACCCCAGGGTTGTTTGACATACACCAACTCATTAATAGGACCATTAAGAAAAGCACTCTTCACATCAATTTGTTGCAACTTGAAGTTATGATGAGAAGCATAAGCAATCAACAAACGAATAGATTCAAGGCGAGCAACGGGAGCAAAGGTTTCACCGTAGTCGATACCCTCGACTTGGGAGTAGCCTTGTGCTACCAAACGAACCTTGTTGCGAACGATAATTCCATGAGCATCTTGCTTGCTTTTGAATATCCACTTGGTTCCAATGACATTATGGTTCCCCGTTGGCCTTGGCACCAATCTCCACACCTTGTTGTGCTCGAAGTTGTTGAGTTCTTCATGCATGGCATTAAGCCAATCCGGATTCTCGAGCGCCTCATAGACCTTTTGGGGTTCAACACAAGAAACAAACGCGTGATGTTCACAATAGTTTGCTAATTGTCTATGAGTGCTTACCCCCTTTCTTAAGCTTCCAAGCACATTCGTCGTGATATGATCTTTGGTAGTGAGCTTGGATGCGATCTTGGCGGCACGACGCTCCAATTCCTCCTCATGAGTGAGTTGAGGAGCGGTAACTTGATTATCTTGAGCGTCATCTTGAGCTTGTTCTTGATCTTGAACTTGCTCGGTGGTGAGAACTTGACCTTGGGCATCACTTGGTGGTTCACCACCATCTTGAGGTTGATCTTGCCCTTGATCTTGTTCATTTGGTTGAGGGCCTTCACTTTGTTCTTCGGAAGCGTGTGGGGTCTTGGGTTGGTGATGGTTCCACTTGAGTGGAACACTGTCCTTCTCCTTCGGCCACAAGGGGTTCCTCAATGGGTAGGATATGACCAACACCCATTCTTCTTATGGCTTGGGGAGGAATTTCATCACCTACATCACAAGTACCACTTTGTCCACTTGGGAGCCATTATTCTCATCAAACTCCACGTTACACGTCTCCTCAATAAGTCCCGTGGACTTATTGAGGACACGGTAAGCATGAGAGTTTGTAGCATAACCAACAAATATGCCCTCATGAGCTCTAGCCTCAAATTTAGGCAAACGGACACCTTTCTTGAGAATGAAACACTTACACCCGAACACTCGGAAGTACTTGAGGTTGGGCTTGTTACCGGTGAGTATCTCATATGGAGTCTTGTTCAAGCCTTTGCGGAGATAGAGCCGATTGGATGCATGACAAGCGGTATTGATGGCTTCGGCCGAAAAGTTGTATGGAGACTTGAACTCCGCCATCATGGTCCTTGCCGCACCCATCAATGTCCGGTTCTTCCTCTCCGCTACACCATTTTGTTGAGGGGTGTAAGGTGCGGAATATTGATGCTTGGTCCCTCATCACTAAGAAACTCATCCAAGGTGTAGTTCTTGAACTCGGTGCCATTGTCACTTCTTATCGTCAAGATCTTTGTATTGTGTTGGCGTTGAGCTTCATTTGCAAAGTCAATGACGGTTTGTTGGGTCTCACTCTTCCGATTGAAGAAATACACCCAAGTGTATCTTGAATAATCATCCACAATCACCAAACAATACTTTCTACCCCCAAGACTATCAAAGGATGGAGGTCCAAAGAGATCCAAGTGAAGGAGCTCCAAGGGCCTCTTCGAGTAGATGATAGTCGTGGGAGGGTGAGCCTTCTCATGTAGCTTTCCTTCTATACAAGCACTGCAAGCACGATCTTTGGCAAATCTAACATTTGTTAGTCCACGGACATGGTCCCCCTTGAGAAGACTTTGCAAAGATCTCATATTGATGTGGGCTAAATGGCGATGCCAAAGCCATCCCACGTCAACTTTAGCCATTAGGCATGTCGCGGTCTTAGTGGGTCGCTCCGAAAAGTTAAACACATAAAGACTGTTCTCAACATGCCCAACAAAGGCTACTTTAAGAGTCTTGCTCCACAAGAGGGCCATGGTATCAATATCAAAGAAAGTGGCAAAGCCCATGAGTGCAAGTTGACGAACGGAAAGTAAATTGTATGCAAGGGACCCAACAAGCATGACTTTCTCAATCGTGAGATCATGAGAAATGACAACCTTGCCAAGACCCAATACCTTAGAAGACGAGGCGTCACCCCACTCGACATTGGTGGGCATATATGAAATCTTGTGCACGTCCACCACCAAGTCCTTGCTTCCGGTCATATGATTTGTGGCTCCACTATCGAGCAACCATGACCCCCCACCGGAAGCAAACACCTACACGAGATCAATGCTTGGTTTTAGGTACCAATTTTGTAATGGGTCCTTTGATGTTAGTAACAAGGGTCTTAGGAACCCAAATAGACCATTCAATGTACTCATAAGGAGAACCAACAAATTTAGCATAAACACGCCCATCACTAGCACGGCATAACACATAAGAAGGGTCAAAGTCGCCGGCTTTGTTGGAAGGGGTGGCATTGCCCTTCTTGACACCACCACCCTTCTCATTATTCTTCTTCTCCTTAGAAGCACCCTCTCCCGACAAAAGTTTGCTTGAGAGGAGGAGGTCGTTTGGCCTTGTCATTCTTCTTCTTGTTCTTGGACTTGGGTGCAAACCCAATTCCCTCCTTGGCCACAACTTCCTTTTGATTGCTCAAAAGGTCGTTGAGGTTCTTCTCACCTTGTATGCAAGACACAAGGCCTTTATCAAGTTGCTCCTTCAACCTAGCATTCTCCTCCACAAGATCCACATGCTCACAACACGGGTTAGTAGCATTTGCATTATCAATTAAAACCATATGGGGAAATGTGGCTTTCTCCTTGGTTAGCTTCACTTGGAGTTGATCATGAGACTCTTTAAGGCTAGCATGAGTACCCTTCAAGGCCTTGTGAGCCTTGTCAAGTATATCAAACTCCTCCTTGAGTCTAGCAAGATCAACCCCAAGTTTGGCCTTCTCGGAATTGAGCACACGAGATACAACAAGAGAATGATCAAGATCTTTCTTTAATTTAGCATGATCATCGTTGTGTGACTCCTCAAGAGCCAAACGATGACCACGCTCTTCCTCAAGCGCATTAGAGAGATCTGATATCTCATCGGCATAGTCACGATTATGCCCCTCCATCTTAGAGATGGTTTCATCGTGAGCCTCGATCATGTCATTGGCTTCACCAAGTTGTTCCAAGAGAGCAACAAAGTGCTTCTTGGATTTACCCTTGAGCTTACTCATAAAAGACTCAAATTCATTTTCCTCCTCATTAGACCCCTTTATTGGGGAACGTAGTATTTCAAAAAATTTCCCTACGATCACGCAAGATCTATCTAGGAGAAGCACAGCAATGAGCGGGGAAGAGTGTGTCCACGTACCCTCGTAGACCGAAAGCGGAAGTGTTTAGTAACGCGGTTGATGTAGTCGAACGTCTTCGCGATCCAAGTACCGAACGCACGGCACCTCCGCGATCTGCACACGTTCAGCTCGGTGACGTCCCTCGAACTCTTGATCCAGTTGAGGCCGAGGGAGAGTTTCGTCAGCACGACGGTGTGGTGACGGTGATGATGAAGTTACCGGCGCAGGGCTTCGCCTAAGCACTACAACGATATGACCGAGGTGTGTTTCTGTGGATGGGGGCACCTCACATGGCTAAAAGATCAACTTGTGTGTCTATAGGGTGCCCCCTCCCCCGTATATAAAGGAGGGGAGGAGGAGGCCGGCCGGCCCTAGGGGGCGTGTCCAAGGAGGGGAGTCCTACTAGGACTCCAAGTCCTAGTAGGATTCCACTAAGAGGGAGAGAGGGGGGAGGAAGGAGAGGGAGAAGGAAAGGGGGGCGCCGCCCCCTTCCCTTGTCCAATTCGGACTGCACGGGGGCGCGGCCTGCCCTGGCTGCCCTCCTCTCTCTCCACTAAGGCCCATGGTGGCCCATTAGTTACCCCGGGGGTTCCGGTAACCCCTCCGGCACTCCGGTTTTACCCGAAACTATCCGGAACACTTCCGGTGTCCGAATAACATGGTCCAATATATCAATCTTTATGTCTCGACCATTTCAAGACTCCTCGTCATGTCCGTGATCTCACCCGGGACTCCAAACAACCTTCGGTACATCAAATCACATAACTCATAATACAAATCGTCATCGAACATTAAGCGTGCGGACCCTACGGGTTCGAGAACTATGTAGACATGACCGAGACACATCTCCGGTTAATAACCAATAGCGGAACCTGGATGCTCATATTGGCTCCTACATATTCTATGTAGATCTTTATCGGTCAAACCGCATAACAACATACGTTGTTCCCTTTGTCATCCGTATGTTACTTGCCCGAGATTCGATCGTCGGTATCATCATACCTAGTTCAATCTCGTTACCGGCAAGTCTCTTTACTCGTTCCGTAATGCATCATCCCGCAACTAACTCATTAGTCACATTGCTTGCAAGGCTTATAGTGATGTGCATTACCGAGAGGGCCCAGAGATACCTCTCCGACAATCGGAGTGACAAATCCTAATCTCGACCTATGCCAACTCAACAAACACCATCGGAGACACCTGTAGAGCATCTTTATAATTACCCAGTTATGTTGTGACGTTTGATAGCACACTAAGTGTTCCTCCCGTATTCGGGAGTTGCATAATCTCATAGTCACAGGAACATGTATAAGTCATGAAGAAAGCAATAGCAATAAACTAAACGATCGTAGTGCTAAGCTAACGGATGGGTCTTGTCCATCACATCATTCTCTAATGATGTGATCCCGTTCATCAAATGACAACACATGTCTATGGTTAGGAAACTTAACCATCTTTGATTAATGGGCTAGTCTAGTAGAGGCATACTAGGGACACTCTGTTTGTCTATGTATTCACACATGTACTAAGTTTCCGGTTAATACAATTCTAGCATGAATAATAAACATTTATCATGAATTAAGGAAATATAAATAACAACTTTATTATTGCCTCTAGGGCATATTTCCTTCAGTCTCCCACTTGCACCAGAGTCCATAATCTAGATTACATAGTAATGATTCTAACACCCATGGAATCTTGGTGCTGATCATGTTTTGCTCGTGAGAGAGGCTTAGTCAACGGGTCTGCAATATTCAGATCCGTATTTATCTTGCAAATCTCTATGTCTCCCTCCTTGACTTGATCGCGGATGGAATTGAAGCGTCTCTTGATGTGCTTGGTTCTCTTGTGAAATCTGGATTCCTTTGCCAAGGCAATTGCACCAGTATTGTCACAAAAAAAATTCATTGGACCCGATGCACTAGGTATGACTCCTAGATCGGTTATGAACTCCTTCATCCAGACTCCTTCATTTGCTGCTTCCGAAGCAGCTATGTACCCCGCTTAACACGTAGATCCCGCCATGACGCTCTGTTTAGAACTGCACCAACTGACAGCTCCACCATTCAATATAAATACGTATCCGGTTTGTGACTTAGAGTCATCTGGATCAGTGTCAAAGCTTTCATCAACGTAACCATTTACGGCGAGCTCTTTATCACCTCCATAAACGAGAAACATATCCTTAGTCCTTTTCAGGTATTTCAGGATGTTCTTGACCGCTGTCTAGTGATCCACTCCTGGATTACTATGGTACCTCCCTGCTAAATTAATAGCAAGGCACACATTAGGTCTGGTACACAGCATTGCATACATGATAGAACCTATGGCTGAGGCATAGGGAATGACTTTCATATTCTCTCTATCTTCTAAAGTGGTCGGGCATCGAGTCTGACTCAACTTCACACCTTGTAACACAGGCAAGCACCCTTTCTTTGCTTGATCCATTTCAAACTTCTTCAAAACTTTATCAAGGTATGTGCTTTGTGAAAGTCCAATTAAGCGTCTTGATCTATCTCTATAGATCTTGATGCCCAATATATAAGCAGCTTCACCGAGGTCTTTCATTGAAAAATTCTTATTCAAGTATCTTATGCTATCCAGAAATTCCGTATCATTTCCGATCAACTATATGTCATCCACATATAATATCAGAAATGCTACAGAGCTCCCACTCACTTTCTTGTAAATACAGGCTTCTCCAAAAGTATGTATACAACCATATGCTTTGATCACACTATGAAAGCGTATATTCCAACTCCGAGATGCTTGCACCAGTCCATAAATGGATCGCCGGAGCTTGCACACTTTGTTAGCACCTTTTGGGTCGACAAAACCTTCTGGTTGTATCATATACAACTCTTCTTTAAGATATCCGTTAAGGAATGCAGTTTTGACATCCATTTGCCAAATTTCATAATCATAAAATACGGCAATTGCTAACATGATTCGGACGGACTTAAGCATCGCTACGGGTGAGAAGGTCTCATCATAGTCAACTCCTTGAACTTGTCAAAAACCTTTCGCAACAAGTCGAGCTTTGTAGACAACAACATTACCGTCAGCGTCAGTCTTCTTCTTGAAGATCCATTTATTCTCTATGGCTTGCCGATCATCGGGCAAGTCAACCAAAGTCCACACTTTGTTCTCATACATGGATCCCATCTCAGATTTCATGGCCTCAAGCCATTTCGCAGAATCTGGGCTCATCATTGCTTCCTCATAGTTCGTAGGTTCGTCGTGGTCAAGTAACATGACTTCCAGAACAGGATTGCCGTACCACTTTGGTGCGGATCTTACTCTAGTTGACCTACGAGGTTCGGTAGTAACTTGATCAGAAGTTTCATGATCATCATCATTAGCTTCCTCACTAATTGGTGTAGGAATCACTGGAACTGATTTATGTGATGAACTACTTTCCAATAAGGGAGCAGGTACAATTACCTCATCAATTCTACTTTCCTCCCACTCACTTCTTTCGAGAGAAACTCCTTCTCTAGAAAGGATCCATTATTAGCAACGAATATCTTGCCTTGGATCTGTGATAGAAGGTGTACCCAACAGTCTCCTTTGGGTATCCTATGAAGACACATTTCTCCGATTTGGGTTGGAGCTTATCAGGTTGAAGATTTTTCACATAAGCATCGCAGCCCCAAACTTTAAGAAACGACAACTTGGGTTTCTTGCCAAACCACAGTTCATACGGTGTCGTCTCAAAGGACTTAGATGGTGCCCTATTTAACGTGGATGCATCCGTCTCTAAAGCATACCCCAAAACGATGGCGGTAAATTAGTAAGAGACATCATAGATCGCACAATATCTAATAAAGTGCGGTTACGATGTTCGAACACACCATTACGCTGTGGTGTTCCGGGTGGCGTGAGTTGCGAAACTATTCCGCATTGTTTCAAATGAAGACCAAACTCGTAACTCAAATTCACCTCCATGATCAGATCGTAGAAACTTCATTTCTTGTTACGATGATTTTCCACTTCACTCTGAAACTCTTTGAACTTTTCAAATGTTTCAGACTTATGTTTCATCAAGTAGATATACCCATATCTGCTCAAATCATCTGTGAAGGTCAGAAAATAACGATACCCGCCGCGAGCATCAACACTCATCGGACCGCATACATCGATATGTATTATTTCCAACAAGTCTGTTGCTCGCTCCATTGTTCTGGAGAACGGAGTCTTAGTCATCTTGCCCATGAGGCATGGTTCGCAAGCATCAAGTGATTCATAATCAAGTGATTCCAAAAGCCCATCAGCATGGAGTTTCTTCATGCGCTTTACACCAATATGACCTAAACGGCAGTGCCACAAATAAGTTGCACTATCATTATTAAACTTATATCTTTTGGCTTCAATACTATGAATATGTGTATCACTACTATCGATATTCAACAAAAATAGACCACTCATCAAGGGTGCATGACCATAAAAGATATTACTCATATAAATAGAACAACCACTATTCTCTGATTTAAATGAATAACCATCTCGCATCAAACAAGATCCAGATATAATGTTCATGCTTAACGCTCGCACCAAATAACAATTATTCAGGTCTAAAACTAATCCCGAAGGTAGATGTAGAGGTAGCGTGCCGACGGCGATCACATCGACTTTGGAACCATTTCCCATGCGCATCGTCACCTCATCCTTAGCCAATCTTCGCTTAATCCGTAGCCCCTGTTTCGACTTGCAAATATGAGCAACTGAACCAGTATCAAATACCCAGGCGCTACTACGAGCATTAGTAAGGTACACATCAATAACATGTATATCAAATATAACTTTCACTTTGCCATCCTTCTTATCCGCCAAATACTTGGGGCCGTTCCGCTTCCAGTGACCAGTCCCTTTGCAGTAGAAGCACTCAGTCTCAAGCTTAGGTCCAGACTTGGCTTCTTCACTTAAGCAGCAACTTGCTTGCCGTTCTTCTTGAAGTTCCCCTTCTTCCCTTTGCCCTTTTTCTTGAAACTAGTGGTCTTGTTAACCATCAACACTTGATGCTCCTTCTTGATTTCTACCTCTGCAGCCTTTAGCATCGCGAAGAGCTCGGGAATTGTCGTATCCATCCCTTGCATATTATAGTTCATCACGAAGCTTTTGTAGCTTGGTGGCAGTGATTGAAGAACTTTGTCAATGACACTATCAACCGGAAGATTAACTCCCAGCTGAGTCAAGTGATTGTGGTACCCAGACATTCTGAGTATATGTTCAATGACAGAACTATTCTCCTCCATTTTGCAGCTGTAGAACTTATTGGAGACTTCATATCTCTCAATCCGGGCATTTGCTTGAAATATTAACTTCAACTCCTGGAACATCTCATATGCTCCATGACGTTCAAAACGTCGTTGAAGTCCCGGTTCTAAGCCGTAAAGCATGGCACACTAAACTATCGAGTAGTCATCAGCTTTGCTCTGCCAGGCATTCATAATGTTCGACGTTGCTCCTGCAGCGGGTCTTGCACCTAGCGGTGCTTCCAGGACGTAATTCTTCTATGCAGCAATGAGGATAATCCTCAAGTTACGGACCCAGTCCGTGTAGTTGCTACCATCATCTTTCAACTTAGCTTTCTCTAGGAACGCATTAAAATTCAACGGAACAGTAGCACGAGCCATTTATCTACAACAACATAGACATGCAAAATACTATCAGGTACTAAGTTAATGATAAATTAAAGTTCAATTAATCATATTACTTAAGAACTCCCACTTATATAGACATCCCTCTAATCATCTAAGTGACCACGTGATCCATATCAACTAAACCATGTCCGATCATCACGTGAGATGGAGTAGTTTTCAATGGTGAACATCACTATGTTGATCATATCTACTATATGATTCACGCTCGACCTTTCGGTCTCAGTGTTCCGAGGCCATATCTGCATATGCTAGGCTCGTCAAGTTTAACCCGAGTATTCTGTGTGTGCAAAACTGGCGTGCACCCGTTGTATGTGAACGTAGAGCTTATCACACCCGATCATCATGTGGTGTCTCGGCACGACGAACTGTCGCAATGGTGCATACTTAGGGAGAACACTTGTACCTTGAAATTTAGTGAGAGATCATCTTAAAATGCTACCGCCGTACTAAGCAAAATAAGATGCATAAAAAGATAAACATCACATGCAATCAAATAAGTGATATGATATGGCCAGCATCATCTTGTGCCTTTGATCTCCATCTCCAAAGCACCGTCATGATCACCATCGTCACCGGCTTAACACCTTGATCTCCATCGAAGCATCGTTGTCGTCTCGCCAACTATTGCTTATACGACTATCGCTACCGCTTAGTGATAAAGTAAAGCAATTACATGGCGATTGCATTTCATACAATAAAGCGACAACCATATGGCTCCTGCCAGTTGCCGATAACTGTTAAAAAACATGATCATCTCATACAACAATTTATATATCATCATGTCTTGACCATATCACATCACAGCCAGCCCTGCAAAAACAAGTTAGATGTCCTCTACTTTGTTGTTGCAAGTTTTACGTGGCTGCTATGGGCTTCTAGCAAGAACTGTTCTTACCTACGCATCAAAACCACAACGATTTTTTCTCAAGTGTGTTGTTTTAGCCTTCAACAAGGACCGGGCGTAGTCACACTCGATTCAACTAAAGTTGGAGAACAGACACCCAATAGCCACCTGTGTGCGAAGCACGGTGGTAGAACCAGTCTCATGAACGCGGTCATGTAATGTCGGTCTTGGCCGCTTCATCCAACAATACCGCCGAATCAAAGTATGACATGCTGGTAAGTAGTATGACTATTATCGCCCACAACTCTTTGTGGTCTACTCGTGCATATAACATCTACGCATAGACCTGGCTCGGATGCCACTGTTGGGGAACGTAGTATTTCAAAAAAAAATTGCCTACGATCACGCAAGATCTATCTAGGAGAAGCACAGCAACGAGCGGGGAAGAGTGTGTCCACGTACCCTCGTAGACCGAAAGCGGAAGCGTTTAGTAACGCGGTTGATGTAGTCGAACGTCATCGCAATCCAACCGATGCAAGTACCGAACGCACGGCACCTCCGTGATCTGCACACGTTCAACTCGGTGAAGTCCCTCGAACTCTTGATCCAGTTGAGGCCGAGGGAGAGTTTCGTCAGCACGACGGTGTGGTGACGATGATGATGAAGTTACCGGCGCAGGGCTTCGCCTAAGCACTACAACAATATGACCGAGGTGTGTTTCTGTGGAGGGGGGCACCGCACACGGCTAAAAGATCAACTTGTGTGTCTATGGGGTGCCCCCCTCCCCCGTAAAGAAAGGAGGGGAGGAGGAGGCCGACAGGCCCTAGGGGGCGCGTCTAAGGAGGGGAGTCCTACTAGGACTCCAAGTCCTAGTAGGATTCCACCAAGAGGGAGAGAGGGAGAAGGAAGGAGAGGGAGAGGGAGAAGGAAAGGGGGCGCCCCCCTTCCCTTGTCCAATTCGGACTGCAGGGGGGGTGCGGCCTGCCCTGGCTACCCTCCTCTCTCTCTACTAAGGCCCATGGTGGCCCATTAGTTCCCCGGGGGTTCCGGTAACCCCTCCGGCACTCCGGTTTTCCTGAAACTATCCGGAACACTTGCGGTGTCCGAATAACATGGTCCAATATATCAATCTTTAAGTCTCGACCATTTCGAGACTCCTCGTCATGTCCGTGATCTCATCCGGGACTCCAAACAACCTTCGGTACATCAAATCACATAACTCATAATACAAATTGTCATCGAACGTTAAGTGTGCGGACCCTATGGGTTCGAGAACTATGTAGACATGACCAAGACACATCTCCGGTCAATAACCAATAGCGGAACCTGGATGCTCATATTGGCTCCTACATATTCTACGGAGATCTTTATCGGTCAAACCGCATAACAACATACGTTGTTCCCTTTGTCATCCGTATGTTACTTGCCCGAGATTCGATCGTCGGTATCATCATACCTAGTTCAATCTCGTTACCGGCAAGTCTCTTTACTCGTTCCGTAATGCATCATCCCGCAACTAACTCATTAGTCACATTGCTTGCAAGGCTTATAGTGATGTGCATTACCGAGAGGGCCCAGAGATACCTCTCCGACAATCGGAGTGACAAATCCTAATCTCGATCTATGCCAACTCAACAAACACCATCGGAGACACCTGTAGAGCATCTTTATAATCACCCGGTTACGTTGTGACTTTTGATAGCACACTAAGTGTTCCTCCGGTATTCGGGAGTTGCATAATCTCATAGTCATAGGAACATGTATAAGTCATGAAGAAGGCAATAGCAATAAACTAAACGATCATAGTGCTAAGCTAACGGATGGGTCTTGTCCATCACATCATTCTCTAATGATGTGATCCCGTTCATCAAATGACAACACATGTCTATGGTTAGGAAACTTAACCATCTTTGATTAACGAGCTAGTCTAGTAGAGGCATACTAGGGACACTCTGTTTGTCTATGTATTCACACATGTACTAAGTTTCCGGTTAATACAATTCTAGCATGAATAATAAACATTTATCATGATATAAGGAAATATAAATAACAACTTTATTATTGCCTCTAGGGCATATTTCCTTCACCCTCACTTTCATCAATGCAATCCGTCATAGAAGGATTAGTAATTATGGTGGTTTTGATGTTGGGGATTACCTTGTTAGTGGCTTTAGCCATGAGGCACTTGGCGGTGATATTGTCGTTGGGCGAATCAAAGAGGGGCACCCGTGGAGTTGAGGCAATGGCAACGGAGGCCATGGAAACCGTCTCACCGTCATCATCATCATCATCCTCATTGTACTCTTCTTGTGCCACCAACCCCTTGGGAGGAGTCTTCTTGGTGAAGTTGTTCTTGTTGGGGAAGGACTTGGCCTTGTCTTTTTGGATAAGCTTGCCACCATTGTCTTCCCTCTTCTCGTACGGGCACTCCGTAACAAAGTAGCTACACTGCCACAATTATAGCATATCCTCACACGTTGCTTGCCCTTGGCGCCACTTGAGTTGTTCTTGTTGAAGTTGGGCCTTGAGTTCTTCTTGCTCCAAAATTGCCTTGAAGCGAGAGCCATGTGCTCATGATAAGCATATTTTGTATCTTCGGGGTTACTCTCCACTTCTTCCTCTTCATCCTCTTCTTCCACACTAGCCTTGGCCTTCAAGGCAAGGTTGGGTTTCTTTGCGCATTGAGAACGCAACACCGCATTATCGGCGGTCTTGTCCAAGATCCTCATTGCCACAAACTCATCCAACACTTCACTTGAGGACAAGGTGTGGAAGTCCGGCCTTTGATGGATGGCGGAGGACATGGCCTTATGGTAAGGCATCATGGCCTTGAGAAACTTGCGTTTGATCCAATTGTCATCTGTATCCTTGCTCTCATGATCTCGGAGTGAGACCGCGAGAGTGGTTAATCTCCGGTAAAGCCCACGAGGTTCTTCGTCTTCATTCATTGCAAACTCATAGGCTTCATCTTGAACCACTTCATAGTTGGAGCGTTGAATGCTTGCGCTTCCCTTGTAAATGGAAACAACATGTTGCCATGCTTCCTTGGCCGCGGTGAAAGGTCGGAGATGCGTAATATCTTCGGGAGGGATGGCCTCTTGGAGAATGCAAAGGTCGGACTCGCTGAATTGATGATCCGCGGCTTCTCTCGGAGTGAAGTTGCTTAGGTCATGCGGGTAGAAACCTTGCTCAATAATTCTCCAAAGGTTAGTAGAACTATGATTTAAATGACGTTTAAAGCGATAAACCCAAGAGGCAAAATCCTCATTTTTCACAAGCTTAGGAGGAGGACCAACATGATTCAAATGAGTGGAGGGAACCGGTCCTCCATAAGTAAGTGGAGGTTCAACATGGGCAAAGATGCCATTTGCACTTCTACCACTAGATAAAGGAACTTTGTCACTAGTAGCTCCCCCTTGTCGGAGTTAGCATCCGTCACCTTGTTAGCGGGATCACTCACTTTCATTGCTGCGGTGGATAATTTAAGGCCTTCTAAAACTTATTGAACATGCCTTCAACCTCGGTCATCATGGAGGTTTTCAATGTGTCCAAAGCCGCATTGAACTCCTCACGAGAGACCGAGGATCCCCCATCGGCCGTAGACGAGGACGGAATCACACCGGGGTGCTCCTCCCCACCGTTTATGGTGTCAACCATACTCTTTGGACGGTAAAGTCCTTAATAAAGAAATCTGGCTCTGATACCAATTGAAAGGATCGATAGTTGACTAGGGGGGTGAATAGGCAACTAATAATTTTTAGCTTTTCTTTACCAATTTAAACTTTGCATCAAAGTAGGTTGTCTAGATATGCAACTAGGTGAGCAACCTATATGATGCAACAACAATAAGCACACAAGCAAGCAAGGGATACAACGCAATATAAGCTTGCACACGTAAAGGTAAGAGATAACCAAGAGTGGAGCTGGTGGAGATGAGGATGTGTTACCGAAGTTCCTTCCCTTTGAGGGGAAGTACGTCTCTGTTGGAGCGGTGTGGAGGCACAATGCTCCCCAAGAAGCCACTAGCACCACCGTATTCTCCTCATGCCCTCACACAATGCAAGATGCCGCGATTCCACTATTGGTGCCCTTGGAGGCAGCGACCGAACCTTTACAAACAAGGTTGGGACAATCTCCACAACTTAATTGGAGGCTCCCAACGACACCATGAAGCTTCACCACAATGGAGTATGGCTCTGTGGTGACCTCAACCATCTAGGGTGGTCAAACACCCTATAGTAACAAGATCCGCAAGGGATTAGTGGGGGAATCAAATTTCTCTTGGTGGAAGTGTAGATCGGGGCCTTCTCAATCAATCCCTAGAAAATCAACAAGTTTGATTGGCTAGGGAGAGAGATCGGGCGAAAATGGATCTTTGAGCAACAATGGAGCTTGGGAAGGGAAGAGGTAGTCAACTTGGGGAAGAAGACCCCCCCCTTTTATAGTGGGAGGAAAGATCCAACCGTTACCCACCTACTCAGCCCACGACATGCGGTACTACCGCACATACCCACGGTACTACCGCAGAGGCATGCTGTACTACCGTTGGGAAGTGCGGTACTACCGCTCGCGCGGTAGGAGCCAGGAGAGGCCTTGTTGCACAAGGCAACGAGCGGTAGAACCGCCGGAGCGGTACTACCGCGCGCCCTTGCGGTACTACCGCTAGGCATGGCTCATTCTGGGCTGGGAAGGCACAGACTAATAAAAGGCCGAGGGAGGAGGGACTCACCAGAAACAAGAGACCGAGGTAGTCCTTCAAGCTGTAGTAGCCAGACATAGAGGTTACATCACAGCCACCGTCGTCCCGTCGCTATTGGCACAATGCCAAGGGGCACATCGGTGACCATTCGGTCAACACCGCACCAAGCCACACCGAGGTGTGGTGGCCACAACTTGGTGGTGCATGCGGAGGTGCAGGGACTCAACATTGAAGAGCTGCTTCAGTGAAAACAACATGCAAAGCACACACTGCATTAAGTTGACATGAATCACCAAAACTATGTAACCAAACATGAATGCTCGGTTGGCATCAATCAGTGTATTCCTTTGGTTAATAGAAAAATAGGAGTAAGTCATGGATATAATTCATGTACTTGAAAAGAACATATATACATGCATGCTAGCTTGGTATCAACATGCAAAGCACTGGGAAGCTGTTTCGTTACAACTACACATGTTAATTAGATGAAAAACAGAGGGATTAAATGCTCTTTGGCAAGTTACCATCAGATGATGGACTAGGTAAAAATCTAATCTTCCTATTGATATCATGCCAATGGAAGAAATAAAGGTAAAGATATATATCTTTAAGATGCCAATCATACTCCCGCTGAGTTTCGGTCAGTGTAAAAATCTGGCACGGTACTACAGCTCACAGGAAGCGGTACGACCGCGTAGGGTGCGGAAGTAAAAAATTACTTCCGCTCATGCTACCGTTCTGGGCCAGAGGCCATGGTACTACCGCGTGCTAGGAGCGGTACTACGGCGCTTGCGGTACTACCGCTGCCATGGGAGGTACTACCGTGGGCAGCTGCGGTACTACTGCTCCCTTGAGCAGTACTACCACACGCCACAGACCAGCAGCACTAGAAGGCCTTCATCTTCGCAATGACAAGGGGAACAACCGGTGCTCCAATGAAGCAAGGAAAAGTGGTGCAAAAGAACAGATGTGTATGTGTTGATTCCACCCTAACCTTTCTAAAGCGGACCCCCTCTTAATAGTATGGCTTTTCTACGACTCAAATCCACCGAAAAGAAACATAGAGAAACGCCGTCTTCGATAGGCTCCGAGGGGCACCGAATCGTCTTGTGCCTAGACATGAGATATCTGAAATGCTCAATGCACACGATTAGTCCGCAAATGCATTGTCATCAATCACCAAAACGACTCAGGGAGAAATATGCCCTTACAGTCGGCGGTGCTGCTCCCGCTGCACCATATGTGATTCTATCCTTCTTGTTCGAGATCGTGGTAGAATTCATGTTTCTAGTATGTGCCCTAGATGTGATATGTTCATCTACTATGCTAGTTCGCATGATTAGTTTAATCTCTGCTATTGCTGTCATGATTTATCTTCTATTTATTCGGATTAAATCTCGTAGTAATTTTCTCATATTTCCAACAATCCAAAAACCTGATTATAGGCAATTTACTCCGAGTGGTTTTGCTGCGCATTTCAAGCCGCCTGCCTTTAAGGGGGTGCAATGTAAGAGGTGGCGCACGAGAGTAGTCTACTGGTTTCAAACCATGTGCTGCTATGACGCCACTAAGGGCAGGCCTAAGGGCGATCTTAATCCAGCACACCTGGAAGCCTTTGAGAAGATCGATACTCTCTTTAAAAGCGCTCTTCTGAGTGTTCTTGATGATTCCATTGTGGATTTGTATATGTCGTTTGACAACGGCAAGGACATGTGGGCTGTGCTCGAGGCCAAGTTTGGTGCCTCCGACACCGGCAGCGAGTTGTACGTCATGGAGCAATTCTATGACTACAAGATGACTGATGAGCGCTCTGTTGTACAGCAAGCTCATGAGGTACAGTCGCTCGCAAAGGAACTCGAGTACTTCAAGTGTGTGTTGCCGGACAAATTTGTTGCCAGAGGCATCATTGCCAATCTTCCACTTTCGTGGAACAATTTTGCTACTTCCCTGAAACACAAGAGACAGGAGTTTTCCGTTGCGGATCTCATTGGTACTCTTGATGTTGAAGAGAAGGCGAGAGCAAAGGACACACGTGCTCGAGTTGCCGAGGGAGCTTTTAGTGCCCACATGGTATAGAAGAAGAACTTCCAGCCCAACAAGTTCCAAAACAACAAGAACAAAACTCAGGGCAAAGGCAAGTTTGATACAAAGAACAAGCCGTCACATTCTACCAACTTCAAGAAGAATTCTCATAAGAAGGGGAAGGGACTTTGCCATGTCTGCGGTGATCCTAATCACTGGGCTCCGAAATGTCCTAACCGCTTTGAGGAGCGTGAACATGAGAAGAGCGGCAAGTCCGATAATGTTGTCATCGGTGATACTGATATGAAGGAATCTGGGTACGGTATTTTTCCTACCATCTTTTCAGTATTTCAATCTCCTGATTGGTTAATTGACACCGGTGTCAATGTACATGTTTGTGCTGACGCCTCCATGTTTTCTTCTTACCAGGCCACAGTGACTTCTCCCGTGCTGATGGGGAACGGGTCACATGCCACCGTTCGAGGTGTCGGTACAGTCGATCTGAAGTTTACTTCGGGGAAGACCGTGCGTCTGAAGAATGTTCATCATGTGCTGTCCATCAATAAAAATCTCGTTAGCGGTTCCCGTTTATGTCGAGATGGTTTTAAGTTGGTTTTCGATTCCAATAAAGTTGTAATCTCTAAGTATGGACAATTTGTTGGAAAAGGCTATGAGGGCGGAGGCTTGTTCCGTCTGTCTTTGTCAGATATTTGCACTAAAGTTATTAATAATGTTTGCCACAATAATGAGTCTGATATTTGGCATTCACGACTTTTTCACATTAACTTTGGTTGCATGACATGGCTAGCCAATGTGAATTTAATTCCGAAAATCTCTACTGTCAAAGGCTCCAAGTTCCAAGTATGTGTGCGAGTTAAGCAACCTCGCAAGTCCCATAAGACTGCAAAGGCAAGAGACTTGGCGCCACTAGAGCTTATACATTCTGATCTTTGTGAGATGAATGGCGTGTTGACAAAAGGTGGAAAGAGATACTTCATGACGTTGATTGATGACTCCACTAGATATTGTTATGTGTATCTTCTGAAATCAAAAGATGAGGTTTAACTTTCTTCAAAAACTATAAAGCTGAGGCAGAGAACCAACTTGATCAAAAAATTAAACGACTTAGGTCTGATCGTGGTGGAGAGTATTTTTCCAATGAATTTTATTAGTTTTGTGCGGAACATGGTATAATCCATGAGAGGACGCCTCCCTACTCACCTCAGTCAAATGGGGTAGCCGAAAGAAAGAACCGAACTCTAACTAATATGGTTAACACCATGTTAGACACATCGGGTCTCTCCAAGGAATGGTGGGGGAGACACTAATGATTGCGTGTCATGTCCTAAACTGAGTTCCCACAAAGCATAAGACCATGACTCCATTTGAGGAATGGGAAAGGAAAAGGTTGAAACTCTCTTGCCTACGTACTTGGGGTTGTTTGGCGGAAGTCAATATACCAATTCCCAAGAAGCGCAAGCTTGGACCAAAAATCGTGGATTGTGTTCTTCTGGGTTGTGCCTTTCATAGCATTGGTTATAGATTTTTGATAATAAAATCTGAGGTATCCGGCATGCATGCTGGTACGATTATGGAGTCGAATGATGCAACTTTCTTTGAGGACATATTTCCTATGAAGGACATGTCGAGTTCATCAAATCAGGAGATACCTACTCCATCTAGTGCGGAATTCGCTGTAATTCCTGAACCCACCATTGCGATGGAACACGTTGAGAATCCTGTTGAGGGTGACAATGGAACTCCTGTGAGGAGTAAGAGATAGAGGGCCGCAAAGTCCTTTGGTGATGATTTCATTATGTACCTTGTGGATGACATACCCAGGAGTATTTCAGAAGCCTGTGCATCTCCTGATGCTGACTACTGGAAGGAAGCTGTTCGTAGCGAGATGGATTCCATCTTAGCTAACGGAACCTGGGAGATCATTGACCGTCCTTATGGGTGCAAGCCTATAGGATGTAAGTGGGTTTTCAAGAAGAAGCTTAGACCCGATGTTATGATTGAAAAGTACAAGGCACGGCTTGTGGCTAAGGGTTATACCTAGAAAGAAGGTGAAGACTTCTTTGATACTTACTCACCCGTGGCTAGACTAACCACAATTCGGGTGCTACTATCACTGGCTGCCTCACATGGTCTTCTCGTTCATCAAATGGGCGCTAAGACGGCTTTCCTCAATGGAGAGTTGAAGGAGGAAATTTACATGGATCAGCCAAATGGTTTTGTAGTACCTGGTCAGGAAGGAAAGGTGTGCAAGTTATTAAAGTCTTTATATGGCCTTAAACAAGCTCCTAAGGAGTGGCATGAGAAGTTCTAAAGAACATTAACTGCTGCCGGCTTTGTAGTAAACGATGGTGACAAGTGTGTGTACTATCGCCATGGTGGGGGCGAAGGAGTTATTCTTTGTATGTATGTCGATGACATACTGATCTTTGGAACCAAACTTGATCTAATCAAGGAGGTTAAGGATTTCTTATATCGTTGTTTTGAGATGAAGGATCTAGGAGTAGCTGATGTTATCTTAAACATCAAGATGTTGAGAGATGAGAATGGTGAGATCACACTGCTTCAGTCTTACTATGTGGAAAAGATCTTGAGTCGTTTTGGGTATAGCGACTGCACGCCTTCTCCAACTCCATATGATGCTAGTGTGTTGCTTCGAAAGAATCGACAGATTGCTAGAGATCAACAGAGGTATTCTCAGATTATTGGCTCGCTTATGTATTTGGCGAGTGCCACGAGGCCTGACATCTCTTTTGCTGTGAGCAAGCTGAGTCGGTTTGTGTCAAAACCGGGAGATGATCATTGGCATGCGCTTGAGAGAGTTATGCGCTACTTGAAAGGCACTATGAGCTATGGGATTCACTACACCGGGTATCCAAGGGTACTGGAGGGTTATAGTGACTCAAACTGGATATCTAATGCTGATGAGATTAAGGCCACAAGTGGTTATATTTTTACACTTAGTGGTGGTGTTGTTTCCTGGAAGTCTTGCAAGCAGACCATATTAACGAGGTCAACTATGGAAGCAGAATTCACAGCATTAGACACTGCCACTGTTGAAGCAGAGTGGCTTCGTGAGCTCTTGATGGACTTACCTATGGTTGAGAAACCAATACCCCCTATCCTGATGAACAGTGATCGTGAAGATAAACAGTTCTAAGGACAATATGAAGTCCTCAAGGCATGTGAAGAGGAGACTAAAATCTGTCAGGAAATTGAGGAACTCCAGAGTTATTACGTTGGATTATATCCAAACGTCGAAAAACTTGGCAGATCCCTTCACAAAGCGTCTATCACGTAATGTGATAGATAATGCATCGATGGGGATGGGTCTGAGACCAACCGCATGAGTTGTCCATAGTGGTAACCCACTCTATGTGATCGGAGATCCCGTGAAGTAGAAGTGGGAGACAAGTTGTTGGTCAGCTGGGAGGAGAGTATCCCTATATTAATTATCCCACTCCATGAAGATGCAATACTCTCTTGATATGCATGGCAAGTTGATACTTATCTTAATGTGTTCCAAGTGGCTTATTCAGGTAAGCAGAGATGTTGTCCTGCAGAGCATCTCCTGAAGAACACACCTATATGAATTTGACTGTTAAACGTCGCAGTCTGTGAGAATTGAGTGTTCTCTAATAAATTCATGAATGGCCCTGGAGTATGATGTATACGCTCCACCCACGGGGAAGCCTTGCGGCAATCCAGTATCGGTCAAGAATTTGTGTGAAACTAGTCTCGTAGAAAACTTGTAGTTCAAGGCATAGTCCACTATTCAAGTTGTGATCTAGTGTAGCATAAATCTCTGAGTGGAAGTTCAACTTTACAGTCTCCACTGAGCACCGGTATATAAACAATATTTTGGAACTAAATGATGAGATGTGCCAATGAGACTTTGTGGGGGATTGTTGGAATTTTTCTAGTAGGCCTTTGGCCCAAAGCCCAACTAAAATTCTGAAATTCTCTTGGCCCATTCATGCACACATGTGAGTGGAGTGAGTGAGACTAAAGTTTAGTCCCACCATGGAAGTTGAGTGAGACTTGCACCTTTTTATAAGGCGAGCTCTTCTACCACTTGTATGAACATGAGAAGAGGAGACCTACACGCGCGCTCCTCCTCCTCGCTTGCCTCGCCACGGCACGCCACACCTCGTCACGACGTGCCGCACCGTGGGTTGCGGGATTGACCGAGCTGAGGACAGAGCTATGCACGTTGTCTATATTTTTGCTGCTCAGGAAAAATTAATGAGTCATTAATTAATAATTAAGGGCGTGTTAATTACTGAACCATTTCCGATTCTTTTGGATCGCGACTCGGGCGTGGGTTTTACTCCCACGACCTACCCGACCCGCACTATATAGTCAGGCAGACGTCTACCCTAGCCGCCACCCTATCTTATGGTTTCGCACCACCGTTCCAAATCATTGCGCCGCCAAGCAAGTCTTCTCCATCCCTCCTTTCGGCGTGCACCACGAGAAAGGACAGCAGGCCTCCGGAACCCCGCCTCTCATGATCCTGTACGGGAGAGGGGCGATCAGGTTTTCGGGGAGCACACTCGCGTGACTGCTGGCAGCGACGACTTCGCCAACGATGACTTCTTCCCCGACCTCGGCAATCTCATCCTCGACGACATGGCGACAACGTCAACACCGGCGGTGCTCCTCCCGCTGCACCGTATGTGATTCTATCCTTCTTGTTCGAGATCGTGGTAGAATTCATGTTTCTAGTATGTGCCCTAGATGTGATTTGTTCATCTACTATGCTAGTTCGCATGATTAGTTTAATCTCTGCTATTGTTGTCATGATTTATCTTCTGTTTATTCAGATTAAATCTCGTAGTAATTTGCTCATATTTCCAACATATTTGTCACTTAGTTGCCACACAAAAATCACTTGGTTGTCTGTCTCTCAATACATGTCGTCCTCGTTTTGCTAGAATAAATTTTGACCGTTGATTGCACCCAAAACTCATTAAGTATATCTCATAAAAAATATACCATACAAGGTATAATTGTTGTGATATATAACCCATATTTTATTCGTCAAACTTGTACCTCGACATAAGTGCATGCTATATACAAGTGCGTGCATAAATGACAAATAAGAAGAGCAAATAAAGAAGGAAGTTTGTAGAAGAAAGTATTGATAGAGAAGGACCAAGGGGCCATAGGTTCACTAGGGGTATCTCTCTCAAAAGCAGTCAATTGGCATGGTAACAAATTACAGTTGGACAATTGATAAGAATAGCAATCTTTATGACTATGATCATTCATGGCATAATCTCATATAGAAATTACATATGTGATAAGTAGGTTGTTAATCCAACAACATCTACTCTAATACTAATACAACACCCCAAGACCACTATCCAGCATGCATATCAAGATATTAGGTTTACAAGAAATAGAATATTGAATAAGTAAGATGGCATAATGTAGACAGAAAGAATCTAGCAATAAGATAAATCCTTGTCGTTTTATCCTTAGTGGCAACAATACAAATACGTGTCTTGTCCCCATTCTGTCACTCGGATATAGAACACTGCTAGACTAAAGCCTCTGCTATGCACCATTCCCTTTGAAGAACCACTCATCAATCTTGGCCAGAGAAGACAAATAAATCGGAAAGCATGCATAACTATTTAATTATACAACAAAGAAACTTCAAAAGAATCAATAATATTCAATGAACAATCTGATCATAAACTCACAAGTCATCATGTCCCAACAAACACGCCAAAGAATTTCATTGGATTGATCCCAGTCAGACAAGGAAGAAGGGGAACATGGTATTGAAGATCCAAAATGAAAGAGAGAACCACCTAGCTACTACTATGGACCCGTAGGTCCTAGGGGAACTACTCACACATCATCATGGAGGCAACAAAGTTGATGGAGAGCCTCCTGGCAATGGCTTCCCCCTCCAGCAGAACTTCGTAACAGGGCTTCAGATGGGATCTCTTCGGAATAGAGGCTTGCGACGGCGATAAAATTCTTATGGAGGAACGACAAATGGTTTCGGTATTTATAGGGATTTATGGCGGTGGAATCAGGTCAAGGTGGTAACCGAGGGCCGCGGTCACCACCTGGTTGCGCCACATATCAATGTGGCTAGCTGGTGACCCCTCTCGGTATCTCCCGAAGCTTCTAGTGTTTCATGTTGCCCAAAAAATCGTGTTAAATCGGCAACGTATTTTGACATCTGTAGATATTGATTTCCTACGAAACCCAAAACAAGTACAAACAGGAACTGACACTGGACACTAAATTAATAGGTCAGTCCATAAAAATAATATATAATGATATAAATAGTATATAGAAATGATAATATAATAGCATTAAACAATCAAAAGTTATATATATGTTTGAGACGTCACTACGCGTGGAAGGGAAGGATCCCCTAGGGATCCTTTCCCAACTTTTTGCAGTCGGCACAAGGGGTTGCCCTCCCCGAGTCGCGGCCACTTGGCCGCTTATAAATAGAGGGCCCCCTCTGCAATATTTCTCTCCAGGCCAGAAGGGTACTCCACCTCTCGTCCGCTGGCTTCTCTTCGTCCTAGATAGTGAAGCATGTTGAACCCTTGACACGATACGTGTCGATACCGCAAAGGGATCATGCTTTCGGTGCTTGACAAGCGGATCATTTCGAGGGAGAAAAAAATCTCAGGGTTGAGAGGTGATATCTAGCTGCGGGAATCTGCATGTCATCACCAATGTTTTCTTCCTCGTTGTGTTTGTCGGTGCGATTGATCTACCCCTTGCATCTTCGTAGTGATGTTGGGCGTATACATTAGTGCGGTAATTCTTTTATTTTATACTGCCTTCCCCAACACCATCCCCACACCCACCTCGAACGTAGTATCGAGTCGTTGCAGCCTCTAAGTTGAACCCTACGTTGATGCCCCCAAGCATAGAGAAAAGCTCTATGGTGTATAAAGGCTTCAACCCGCCTTCAAGGTGGAGCACACCTTGAGCCCACCATGCTTTAAAAAAATCTAGTGTAATGTTCTTTTTCCTCGTATATGCACCTACCTTTTTTTGGCGTTCTGGGAACGGGGGTCCCCAGACTTGCCTGCCTGCGGCCCACGGCGTAGCTATGCTAGCAGGCCTGTACGGCCCATCTTCATTAACAAGGCGTTCAAGACCCTCGTGAGGGGCCAAGCCTCACGAGGCGGACGACACAAGACCTCCTCAGGAGCGCCCTCACCAGGTTGGCTCGCGAGGAGCGGAGAGATCAAGGAAGGGCAAACCTCGCGAGGTTCTTGTGACGTGAGCCATGACGATCAAGACCGGGCGCTAGGCAGGCGCCAGCGCACGCATTGTCCTTGTTTCCCCTTTGGTGCTAAGGAAGCGAGCGCAGGCGTAGAGTACCGAGGCATCCGGTAAAGGTTTCCATATCGGTGCAACGAGACCAAGACCAGCCGGACGGCAAGACGGAGGTCATCATGGAGCCCAAGGCGGCGTCACCACCAGAGCCTTTTGCAGGCGAAGACCGCTTTTGGGAGGATAAGTTGTACTAGCTGTCCCCTTTCAAATTGGCCGTTGTTGGCTCCCTTCCCGCTCAATATTTGGGGAGAGGACCAGGGCCTATATAAGTAGAACTAGCCACCACAGTAGAGGCATCTGATCCAGTGGCATCTCGCCTGATCCTTAGCCACACACCAAGCACAAGAACACCTCAACCTCAGGAGGCTGTTCTTCCCCTTGTACTGTTCATCATCAGCCCCAGAGGCAATCCACCACCAGCACACTGGAGTAGGGTATTACAGCACAACGGTGACCCGAACCAGTATAAATCTTGTGTCTTTTGTGTTGTGAGTTCGTCGAGTTTGTCCGCGAGATCTTAGCTAGTTAGGGCGCGGATCGGTAGGAGGGAAAGAACTTCGCGTGCTCCCCAGAGTTCGAACCTTAAGGGTTTTGCCGGAACCCGTGATCTGACATTTGGCGCGCCAGGTAGGGGTGCGCCGTAGTTTTCCTTCCGTTGATCTGCGCTTCGTCGCCGCTGCACCCCGCCCGCATGGCAGGCGTCTCGCTCCCAGCTCCGATGGCAGGCGCTGATGACGGGGCCAGGGGGCTCCGAGCTCTGGCCCCCGCCTTGTGGCAGGTGCGATGGCCGCCGAAGTTCAAGCCGAAGATGCCGCCGCGCTACGACGGTGCGGCGGACTCGTCGGCTTTCCTGCTGGCGTATGAGGAGGCCGTCCTCGAGGCCGGAGGGGACGACAAGGTCATGGCCAACTGGCTTCCCATGGCCCTCACTGGCGAGCCGCGCGCCTGGCTGCTCAACCTCCCCGGATCCACGGTGACATCTTGGGACGAGCTGCGCGGCCTCTTCACTGCGCGCTACGCGGCATCGGCGCATCACGCGGTCGCAGCCCTGCGAGGCGGCTCTCAAGCACCGCCTTCAGATCGCCATATCAAGCCATTCCTTCGCCAGATCGGTGCCGCTTCCAAGCGCTCGGGGGCTCCGCCGGGCTGGGCAGTGCCTGAAGCCGACCTCACCTTCAGCTCAGAGGACCACCCCGTCACCACCGCCGGCTCGCGCTGGCTTCCGATGCCCTGCACGCCCACCATCTGCAACGTAGCCGTCACCAAGACTCTCATCAACGGCAGCGCCGGCCTCAACTTGCTCTCCGTGGAGGCCTTCAGCCTTCTTCACGTGCCGCTCGAGCGGCTCAGCCTCAGCAAGCCTTTCTCAGGAGTTGGTGGTGGCGCCACCTGTTCCCTGGGGCAGATCCGCCTCCCCGTCACCTTCGGCACGCGCGACAACTACCGCACCGAGCTGGTCGATTTCGACATCGCCCGCATCGGCCTCCCATACAACGCCATCCTCGGGTACCCGGCGTTGGCCCAGTTCATGGCAGCGACCCATCCGCCTACAACCTCATGAAGATGCCTGGAGGCAAGGGCGTCCTCACCGTCAAAGGGGACGCCAAGGAGGCCCTGGCGGCGCCCAAGCTCGCCCTCAAGACCGCCGCGGTGGCGCAGCCTGCTGACGCAGGCACCTCCGAGCCCAAGGGAGCCGCACCAACCAAGAAGAAGCAGTTGTTCACACAAGACAAGGCGGAAACCAAGCAGGTGCTGGTCGACGAGGACGGGTCCTCAGGAGCCACCTTTACCATAGGTGTCGGCCTCGACCCAAGCCAAGAGGAAGCATTGGTGAAGTTCTTGCGCGCAAACAAGGATATATTCGCATGGGAACCCAATCAGCTAGTGGGGGTCCCGAGAGAGGTGATTCAGCATCACTTAAGGGTATGCCCCAATGTGCGCCCTGTGAAGCAACGGGCAAGATGGCAGTCCACGGAGAAGCAGGCCTTCATCATGCAAGAGACCCGCAAGTTGGAGGCAGCAGGTGCCATTCGGGAGGTTCGGTACCCCGAATGGCTGGCGAACCCCGTCGTAGTGCCGAAGAAAGGCGGGAAGGAGCGAATGTGCGCCGACTTCACCAACCTCAACAAGGCCTGCCCCCAAGATCCGTTCCCGCTCCCACGCATCGACCAGATCGTTGACTCCACCGCCGAGTGCGACCTGCTGTGCTTCCTGGATGCGTTCTCAGGGTATCATCAAATCAAGATGGCGGTAGAAGATGTAGAGAAGACAGCCTTCCTGACCCCGTGTGGGGTGTACTGCTACACCTGCATGCCCTTCGGACTATGCAATGCGGGCGCGACCTTTCAGCGGTTGATGCACATCGCCTTAGGGCGGCAGCTCGGGAGAAACACGGAGGCCTACGTCGACGACATTGTGGTGAAGTCTTGGGAGGCAAAAACCTTGATCCAAGATCTGGAGGAGACCTTCGCGAGCCTGCGCCAGGTGAACTTGCGACTTAACCCAGAGAAGTGTGTGTTCGGTGTCCCTTCTGGCAAGCTGCTGGGATTCCTCGTGTCCCACAGAGGGATCGAGGCGAACCCGGAAAAGATCAAGGCCATTGAGGACATGAGCCCACCGCAGACCCTCAAGGAAATGCAGATGCTGGCTGGTTGGGTAACCGCGTTGGGACGCTTCATCTCGAAGCTGGGAGAGCGCGCCCTACCCTTCTTCAGGCTGATGAAGAAGAAGGGCCCATTCGAGTGGACCCCGGAGGCCGACCGAGCTTTCCAAGACCTCAAGAGATACCTGACCAGCCCTCCGGTGATGGTGGCGCCATGACCTCTCGAACCTCTAGTACTCTACCTTGCCGCCAGCCCGTACTCTGCCAGCGCGGCGCTGGTGGCGGTTCGGGAAGAGCACCAAGCCAAGGGCGCGTCCCGCCAAGCTACGTCGCCAGCCGGGATGACGCAAGATCAGGAAGGCGTAGCAAGAGCTGTGGCGGCATCAACAGAAGACCAAGCTCGGCAGGACGACGTCGCCGAAATCCCCGCAAGCGATCGGGCGTCGGGAGTTCCACCACCTCAGGAGATGCCCCAACTTTCGCAAGACACGAGCCTCACCAACGTGCCTGCCCTCGTCGAGCACCCGGTGTATTTTATCAGCACGGTGTTGCGGGATGCGAGAGCACGATATCCCATGCCTCAGAAGCTCCTGTTCGCGCTCTTCGTGGCCTCGCGCAAGTTGCGGCACTACTTCCAGGGCCACCCCATCAAGGTCGTCTCAGCCTACCCATTGGAGAGAGTGCTCAGGAGCCCCAACTCTACTGGAAGGGTTGCCGAGTGGAACATCGAGCTTCAGGCATTCCAGTTGGAGTTCAGCACTACCAGGGTCATCAAGGGAGCCGCGCTCGCTGATTTTGTGGCGGAATGGACGGATGCCCCGACACTTGAAGTAGGCGAAGACCGGTCTACCTCACGAGGAAGCGAGGCGCCTGACAGCTGGGTCATGTATTTTGATGTGGCCTTCGCGCACCAGGGCGCGGGGGCTGGAGCGGTACTCATCTCGCCCACTCAGGACAAGCTCTACTACGCTGTGCAGCTCTGCTTTCAGCAGGGCGAGAAGGTCTCCAACAACATCGCAGAATACGAAGGCCTCATAGCTGGCCTGAAGGCCGCGACAGCTCTGGGGGTAAAGCGCCTTACCGTTAAGGGCGTCTCGCAGCTCCTCGTCAACTTCTCCAACAAGGTATACGAGCCGAAGGACGAGCATATGGAGGCATACCTCGCGGAGGTGCGCAAGATGGAGAAGCAGTTCTTGGGCCTGGAGTTGCAGCACGTGCCCTGGGGCACCAACAAGGAAGCTGACGATATCGCCAGGAGAGCATCCAAGCGGCAGATCCAAGAGCCCGGCGTCTTTGAGGAACGGCTCTTCAAGCCATCAGCGAGACCACCACTTTCAAGCACAGCTCAGCCTCGGGAGGAGCTCCCACAACCACCTGCCACAGGAGTCCCAGCCTGTGGCCCGACCTCAGGAGCTCTCCTGCTCTTGGCGCTCGAGCCCCAGGAGGGATGCTGGACCAAGGAATTCAAGGAATACCTGATGCAAGGGACGCTGCCGGAGAAGGAGGAGGACGCAGAGTGCGTGGCCCGACAGGCCACGACATACTGCATCCAGGACAGTTAGTTATACAGGAAGCGGCCCAATGATGTTTCACTGCGTTGCATTTCCAGAGACCAGGGGAAGGAGTTGCTATCTAACATACATGGTGGGGACTGTGGGCACCACTCGTCATCACGGACCCTCGTCGGCAAGGTATTACGCAGCGGATTCTAATGGCCCACGGCGCTCAATGACGCGGCCGAGCTGGTGAAGTCCTGTGAAGCCTGCCAGTTCCATGCCAAGCAGATCCATCAGCCGGCTCAGGGCCTCCAGACCATCCCGCTCACATGGCCGTTCGTGGTCTGGGGGCTGGACATCTTGGGCCCGTTCCCTCGAGCGCCTGGGGGCTACCGCTACCTCTACGTCGCCATCGACAAGTTCACCAAGTGGGCGGAAGTGGAAGCCGTCCGCACTATCCAGCTGGCTCCGCAGTCAAGTTCATCAAGGATCTCGTGAGCCGCTTCGGGGTTCCCAACCGCATCATCACCGATAACGGCTCGCAGTTCACTAGTAACCTCTTCAAAACATACTGTGCTAACCTTGGAACGCAGATCTGCTACGCTTCGGTGGCGCACCCCAGGAGCAATGGCCAGGCCGAACGCGCCAACGCAGAGGTCCTGAGGGGCCTCAAGACCAGGACCTTCAAGAAGAAGCTCGAGGCCTGCGGCAGGTGATAACCCTCAAGTATAGGGGATCAATTGTAGCCTCTTTCGATAAGTAAGAGTGTCAAACCCAACGAGGAGCTAAAGGTAGAACAAATATTCCCTCAAGTTCTATCGACCACCGATACAACTCTACGCACGCTTGACGTTTGCTTTACCTAGAACAAGTATGAAACTAGAAGCACTTTGTAGGTGTTTTTGGATAGGCTTGCAAGAATATAAAGAGCGCATAAATAAAAACTAGGGGCTGTTAAAGTAAAGACACAATAAAGTAAATATAGCGAGTGTGGAAAAGTGGTGGTAGGAGTTGCGAAATTGTCCCTAAGCAATTGACTACTTTACTAGACCGATAGCAAGTTTTATGTGGGAGAGGCCACTGCTAGCATGTCATCCTTGACTTGGAATTCTATGCACTTATGATTGGAACTATTAGCAAGCATACGCAACTACTAACGTTCATTAAGGTAAACCCAACCATAGCATTAAGATATATTGGTCCCCCTTCAATCCCGTATGCATCAATTTCTATGCTAGGCTGAAGCTTCTGTCACCCTTGCCCTCCAATACATAGTCCTATCAACATACAACTAACCCTATGGTGTGATCCACGCGCGCGCTCATATGATGGGCACCAAAGGACAGCAACATAACCGCAAGCAAATTAAATCAATCATAGCAATTCATCAACCACCGATAGGACAACAAAAATCTACTCAGACATCATAGGATGGCAACACATCATTGGATAATAATATGAAGCATAAAGCACCATGTTCAAGTAGAGGGTACAGCGGGTTGCGGGAGAGTGGACCGCTGTAGATAGAGGGGGGAAGGTGATGGAGATGTTGGTGAAGATGGCGGAGGTGTTGGTGTAGATCGTGGTGATGATGATGGCCCCCGGCGGCGTTCCGGCGCCACCGGAAGCGAGGGGGAGAGAGCCCCCCTCCTTCTTCTTCCTTGACCTTCTCCCTAGATGGGAGAAGGGTTTCCCCTCTGGTCCATGGTCTCCATGGCGTGGGAGGGGCGAGAGCCCCTCCGAGATTGGATCTGTCTCTCTGTCTCTCTCTGTTTCTGCGTTCTCCCCTGCTGCCCTTTCACCGTTTCGTATATATATGGAGATCCGTAACTCCGATTGGACTGAAACGTTCACCGTGATTTTTTTACCAAAAATTAGCTTTCTTCCGGCCGAAGAAGGGCATCAACTGCCTTACGGGTGGCCCACGAGGGTCAGGGGCGCGCCCAGGGGGGCAGGCGCGCCCCCTGCCTCGTGGCCACCTCGGGCACCGTTTCGCGTTGATCTTTCTCCCGGATTTTCCAAATATTCCAAAAATAAGCTCCATCCGTTTTTATCCCGTTTGGATTCCGTTTGATATGGATATTCTGCGAAACCAAAAACATGCAACAAACATGAACTGGCACTGGGCACTGGATAAATATGTTAGTCCCAAAAACAGTATAAAAAGTTGCCAAAAAGTATATGAAAGTTGCATAATATTGGCATGGAACAATCAAAAATTATAGATACGACAGAGACGTATCAGCAGGGGCTCGCACGACGAATTCCAGTCTGTGCTGTGGTCCATCCGCACCACCGCCACCAAGCCGACGGGTGAGACCCCGTTCTTCCTCATCTACGGAACCGAAGCGGTCCTCCCTCACGAGGTCAAGCATCGCTCCGCACGGGTCCTGGCGTTTGATGAAACGCAGCAGGACGCCACGTGGGGGATGGACCTCGTGCTGGGGGAGGAACGTCACCGCGAGGCTGCACTGAGGGCGGCAAGGTACCAGCAGGCGCTGCGGCGATACCACTGCTGCAACATCTGTTCCAGGACGCTCGAGGCGGGCGACCTCGTCCTGAGGCGGGTCCTCTCCAGGGAAGGGCTACACAAGCTCTCACCTATGTGGGAGGGCCCGTTCAAGGTCGTCCATGTCTCCAGGCCTGGTGCCGCGCGCCTGGAGACGCAGGACGGGGTGCCCATCCAGAACGCCTAGAACATCCAGCACCTCCGGAAGTTCTACCCATGAAGCAAGGCCCAACGCCTGTGAAGAAAGGCCCAGTGCCTGTGAAGAAGGCCGGTTGCCTATGAAGATCGCCGCCCGTGACACTCTCACATAAGAATGAGTGGGGCTGTACACGCCCCGGAGTCTCAGGAGTGCCGCCCTCGGGCCTCGGGGGCTCCCTCCCACGCCTAGTGGCAGCACTTAGCTCCGCGCTGGGAAGACTTGAAGACTAGACTAGGTGCCAGACGCGGCTTTTCATTTGCTTTCCGTAGTTGGCTCGCCTTCTTTTAATCAAAGTTTGCTTCTGGTGTTCCTTGCTGATTTGGTTCCATCGCCTTTTGCCGCTATTTCCGACTCTAGTTCGCCTGTGTTCTGTCTCTCGCATACCTCGCGAGGGGGCTAGGCAGGTGCCCTCGCGAGCGTTTTTCCTTCTCTCTGCCTTCCGCCTGCTTTCTCGCGAGGCACCCTTGTTCGAGCCCACAAGCTGGCGCATCTCTCCTAATCCATGCCCCTCGGGTACCGCGTTATGAAGCGTTGGGTCAAGGCTTGGGTGAACGACAAGTCTCCTGGCGAGCTTCCTAATGAATTTTTTGCAGTTCCTAAGCGACCACTAAGTCAAGACGGGCACGAGGAAACAAGTGCCCCGTGAAGAGGAGGCCGCCCGAACGCGCCAAGCTAAGTTATCTCAGCACAAAATAACAACACAGCACGGAAACAACAAGCATATCATAATGATTGAGGAATCATAGTTCGATACACACCCCTACGGGCCCATACTGGTTTCATTTTGGTGCAGGAAAGAAAAGAAGAACAAAACAAAAGCGGCACTCGCCCCTGCAGCGGTCCATGAGGGCAAGCCCTCGATGACGTCCCGAGCATTAGCCGGATCCCTCCTCACGCTTCACGGAGGTGCGGCGACGAGATGACCCGCCACCACCCTCAAAGCGAGCGCGGCGGCTGGTCGTAGCCGCCGCTGCTGGAGCTGTCGCCAAGAGAAGAGCCACCGTAGCTGGACGAGGCGCGGCCGGTGCCCAGGGCGGGCTCGCCCTCGTCCTCGTCGCGGTCGTCCCCGAGGCCGAGCACCTCCTCGCCGTCGTTCACCTCGGGGCAGCACCCGGCGCGGCGACCATCTTCCCCAAACACCCTCACGTAGAGGGTCGCATCACCGTCATACTTGAAGTGGAGGGTGCACCGCCTGCCCAGGCCGCACGCGCGGGCAAATGTCTGCTAGTCGCGGGCCAGAGCTATGTTGCCCACAACGGAGACCTTGACCACAACCCAAGAAGCCCTGCTGCAGCAACTATCCGCCTGCAGCCAGAGCCTACCAGGACCGGAGGCTAGCAGCTCGTCGGTGAAGAAGCGCGAAAGTTGAAGCCAGTTGCCGGCCGGATCCTCCGACCAGGCGACGAACTCCGGTAGCACCTCTGCCGAGTGGAAGCGCAGCCGGGGAGGCCGCGCAACCACGGCGCATCTCCCTTCGTCGACGGGGCTGCCGCGACCGGAGCGACCCCTGCGTAGCGGAGCCACCCCGGGAGCGGGGGGCCGCGGCGGGAGTCGCTGTGTGCTTGCGGGGACGGCCGCGTCCCAGCTTGGGCGCCGGGGAGCCGGGCCCCTCGCGAGGGGCCTTTCCCTTCTCTGCGGCGGAGAACCTCTTCGACGTCGCCATTGGAGTCGGTGGTGGAGCAGAGGAGGAAGGAGCAAGCGAACTGGGAAGAGATGGGCGACGGGGGCTCTGCCCCCCTCCGCATTTATAGCAGGAGAAGGCCAACCAGCGCCCCCCATGATCACAGGTGATGATGGTTTTCCCTTGCATGCTGCAGGGACTTGTCAAGTCGGGCAGTTGCCGAGGCAGCGTGGAAAGCGGAGACGCCCACGTCCAATCAATCGCCACGCATCGACCAAGGCCGCAGGATTTTGGGGCCCACGGCGCTCCGTACTTGACCTTTGGCTTCGCCTCGAAGCCAAGCCCGAGCGCGCCTTGGGCTCGGGGGCTACTGTCGGCGTTCTGGGAACGAGGGTCCCCAGACTTGCCTGCCTGCAGCCCACGGCGTGGCTGTGCTAGCAGGCCTGTACGGCCCATCTTCATCAACAAGGCGTTCAAGACCCTCGCGAGGGGCCAAGTCTCACGAGGCGGACGACACAAGACCTCCTCAGGAGCGGCCTCACCAGGTTGGCTCGAGAGGAGCGGAGAGATCAAGGCAGGGCAAACCTCGCGAGGTTCTTGTGACGTGAGCCATGACGATCAAGACCAGGCGGGCGCCAGCGCGCGTAGTGTCCTTGTTTCCCCTTTGGTGCTAAGGAAGCGAGCGCAGGCGCAGAGTACCGAGGCATCCGACAAAGGTTTCCATATCGGTGCAACGAGACCAAGACCAGCCGGACGGCAAGACTGAGGTCACCATGGAGCCCAAGGCGGCGTCACCACCAGAGCCTTTTGTAGGCGAAGACCGCTTTTGTCAGGATAAGGTGTACTAGCTGTCCCCTTTCAAATTGGCCGTTGTTGGCTCCCTTCCCGCTCAATATTTGGGGAGAGGACCATGGCCTATATAAGTAGAACTAGCCACCACAGTAGAGGCATCTGATCCAGTGGCATCTCGCCTGATCCTTAGCCACACACCAAGCACAAGAACACCTCAACTTCAGGAGGCTGTTCTTCCCCTTGTACTGTTCATCATCAGCCCAAGAGGCAATCCACCACCACCACACTGGAGTAGGGTATTACACCACAACGGTGACCCGAACCAGTATAAATCTTGTGTCTTTTGTGTTGTGAGTTCGTCGAGTTCGTCCGCGAGATCTTAGCTAGTTAGGGCGCGGATCAGTAGGAGGGAAAGAACTTCGCGCGCACCCCAGAGTTCGAACCTTAAGGGTTTTGCCGGAACCCGTGATCCGACACCTTTCCTCATACATTCTCTCTCTTTCCTCTCCCCTTCCCTCATTTTAATTGTTTATTCAGTTGGTGGAGGCCTCTAAGGTTAGAGGCGACCCAAGCCTAGAGGCAATCAGACTGAAGTCTGCGGTGTATGATGCAAACAAAAAAATCTTATTACTCCCTCCGTCTAGGTGAATAAGTCACCTTACAAAAATCAAATAGTCCCAAAACACATAGGCGTGGTGCATTAACTCTCACGTTGTTTCTTGATTTTTGACATAAATAAAGGAATCAACCAATAAGAGATGTGGGGTGTGTATGCTTTTAATGACTTGAGACTACCAAACATGGCATGCAATGGTCAGTTCATTGCATGCAATGGTATTAATTAACAAATAAACAATAAGTTCTCTCGTTTTCCTCTCCACCTTGGTTACGGTGCACAACCTAAGATGACTTATTCACCTAGACGGAGGGAGTACTCGTTTGGCTGCAGTTGGAAATGGAATGGGAGTTTAGTAGGGGATTAGGCATGGAAGTTGACTTTTAATCCTAGTCCCATGTTTTGTGTGTGGTCGGAATTGGTAAAGGAAATTTGAGAGAAAGTAGCATCCCAAGTGAATTAACATCGAGAAGGCACGGGAGAGATACGTGGGAATTTACCTCGTATTGGCCTCAGAGTGGTCTCGTGAATAATGCATGCCTCATCACAAAATTATTTTCGCATTGCGTATAAAGTGTTCCTTGCCAGTAGACGGCGTAGCGCTTTCTTGGCCGTGAGTCTACCCGCATGCCTGCAACCGTCCCCGCAGCTGAAGGAAATATGCCCTAGAGGCAATAATAAAGTTATTATTTATTTCCTTATATCATGATAAATGTTTATTATTCATGCTAGAATTGTATTAGCCGGAAACTTAGTACATGTGTGAATACATAGACAAACAGAGTGTCCCTAGTATGCCTCTACTTGACTAGCTAGTTAATCAAAAATGGTTAAGTTTCCTAGCCATAGACATGTGTTGTCATTTGATGAACGGGATCACATCATTAGAGAATGGTGTGATGGACAAGACCCATTCGTTAGCTTAGCATTATGATCGTTTCAGTTTCTTTGCTATTGCTTTCTTCATGACTTATACATGTTCCTATGACTATGAGATTATGCAGCTCCCGAATACCGGAGGAACACTTTGTGTGCTATCAAACATCACGACATAACTGGGTGATTATAAAGATGCTCTACATGTGTCTCCGATGGTGTTTGTTGAGTTGGCATAGATCGAGATTAGGATTTGTCATTCCGTGTATCGGAGAGGTATCTCTGCGCCCTCTCGGTAATGCACATCACTATAAGCCTTGCAAGCAATGTGACTAATGATTTAGTTGCGGGATGATGCATTACGGAACGAGTAAAGAGACTTGCCGGTAACGAGATTGAACTAGGTATTGAGATACCAACGATCGAATCTCGGGCAAGTAACATACCGATGACAAAGGGAACAATGTATGTTGTTATGCGGTTTGACCGATAAAGATCTTCATAGAATATGTGGGAGCCAATATGAGCATCCAGGTTCCGCTATTGGTTATTGACCGGAGATGAGTCTCAGTCATGTCTACATAGTTCTTGAACCCGTAGGGTCTGCACGCTTAACGTTTGGTGACGATCGGTATTATGAGTTTATATGTTTTGATGTACCGAAGGTAGTTCGGAGTCCCGGATGGGATCACGGACATGACTACGAGTCTCGAAATGGTCGAGATGTAAAGATCTATATATTGGAAGGCTATATTCGTACATCGGAAAGGTTCCGAGTGATTCGGGTATTTTTTGGAGTACCGGAGAGTTACGGGAATTCGTATTGGGCCTTAATGGGCCATACGGGAAAGGAGAGAAAGGCCTCAAGGGTGGCCGCGCCCCTTCTCCATGGACTGGTCTGAATTGGACTAAGGAAAGGGGGTGCCCCCTTCCTTCCTTCTCCTTCTCCCTTCCCTTTTTCCTATTCCATGTGGGAGGTGGAATCCTACTAGGACTAGGGAGTCCTAGTAGGACTCCACACTTTGGGCGCGCCCTATGAGGGCTGGCCTCCTCCTCCCTCCATCATTTATATACGTGGCCAGGGGGCACCCCATAGACACACAAGTTGATCATTGATCTCTTAGCCGTGTGCGGTGCCCCCCTCCAGCATAATCCACCTCGATCATATCGTCGTAGTGCTTAGGTGAAGCTCTGCGCCGGTAGGTTCATCATCACCGTCATCACGCCGTCGTGTTGACGAAGCTCTCCCTCGACACTCAGCTGGATCGAGAGTTCGTGGGACGTCACCGAGTTGAACGTGTGCAGATCGCGGAGGTGCCGTACTTTCGGTACTAGGATCGGTCGGATCGTGAAGACGTACGACTACATCAACCGCGTTGTCATAACGCTTCCGCTTACGGTCTACGAGGGTACGTGGACTACACTCTCCCCTCTCGTTGCTATGCATCACCATGATCTTGCGTGTGCGTAGGAAAATTTTGAAATTACTGCGTTCCCCAACAGTGGTATCAGAGCCAGGTCTATGCGTAGATGTTATATGCACGAGTAGAACACAAAGAGTTGTGGGCGATAATAGTCATACTGCTTACCAGCATGTCATACTTTGATTCGGCGGTATTGTTGGATGAAGCGGCTCAGGCCGACATTACGCGTACGATTACGCGAGACTGGTTCTACCGACGTGCTTCGCACACAGGTGGCTAGTGGGTGTCTGTTTCTCCAACTTTAGTTGAATCGAGTGTGACTACGCCTGGTCCTTGTTGAAGGTTAAAACATCACACTTGACGAAAAATCGTTGTGGTTTTTGGTGCGTAGGTAAGAACAGTTCTTGCTAAGCCCGTAGCAGCCACGTAAAACTTGCAACAACAAAGTAGGGGACGTCTAACTTGTTTTTGCAGGGCTTGTTGTGATGTGATATGGTCAAGACGTGATGATATATAAATTGTTGTATGAGATGATCCATGTTTTGTTAAAGTTATCGGCAACTGGCAAGAGCCTTATGGTTATCTCTTTATTGCATAAGATGCAAGCACCATATAATTGCTTTACTTTATCACTATGTGATAGCAATAGTTGGCGAGACAACCATGTAACGACACGTTGATAGAGATCAAGATGATGGAGATCATGGTGTCATGTCGGTGACGATGGAGATCATGACAGTACTTTGGAGATGGAGATCAAAGGCACAAGATGATGATGGCCATATCATGTCACATATTTTGATTGCATTTGATGTTTATCTTTTATACATCTTATTTTGCTTAGTTCGATGGTAGCTTTATAAGATGATCCCTTACTAAAATTTCAAGGTATAAGTGTTCTCCCTGGGTATGCACCGTTGCGACAGTTCTTCGTGCTGAGACACCACGTGATGATCGGGTGTGATAGGCTCTACGTTCACATACAATGGGTGCAAGCCAGTTTTGCACACGCAGAATACTCGGGTTAAACTTGACGAGCCTAGCATATGTAGATATGGCCTCGGAACACTGAGACCGAAAGGTCGAGCGTGAATCATATAGTAGATATGATCAACATAGTGATGTTCACCATTGAAAACTACTCCATCTCACGTGATGATCGGACATGGTTTAGTTGATATGGATCACGTGATCACTTAGAAAATTAGAGGGATGTCTATCTAAGTGGGAGTTCTTAAGTAATATGATTAATTGAACTTTAATTTATCATGAACTTAGTCCTGATAGTATTTGCATAACTATGTTGTAGATCAATAGCTCGTGATGCAGCTACCCGTTTATTTTTGATATGTTCCTAGAGAAAAACTATGTTGAAAGATGATAGTAGCAATGATGCGGACTAGGTCCGTGATATGAGGATTATCCTCATTGCTGCACAGAAGAATTATGTCCTTGATGCACCGCTAGGTGACGGACCTATTGCAGGAGCAAATGCAGACGCTATGAACGTTTGGCAAGCTCGGTATGAAAACTACTTGATAGTTTAGTGCACCATGCTTTACGGCTTAGAACCGGGACTTCAAAAACGTTTTGAATGCCATGGAGCATATGAGATGTTCCAAGAGCCGAAATTGGTATTTCAGACTCATGCCCGAGTCGAGAGGTATCAGACCTCTGAGAAGTACTTTGCCTACAAGATGGAGGAGAATAGCTCAACCAGTGAGCATGTGCTCAGATTGTCTGAGTACTACAATTGCTTGAATCAAGTGGGAGTTAATTATCCAGATAAAATAGTGATTGACAGAGTTCTCTAGTCACTATCACCAAGTTATTGGAACTTCGTGATGAACTATAATATGCAAGGGATGACGAAAATGATTCCCAAGCTCTTCGTGATGCTAAAATCGGCGAAGGTAGAAATCAAGAAAAGCATTAAGTGTTGATGGTTAACAAGACCACTAGTTTCAAGAAAAGGGCAAAGGGATAGAAAGAGAACTTCAAGAAGAATGACAAACAAGTTGTCACTCCCGTGAAGAAGCCCAAAGCTAGACCCAAGCCTGAAACTAAGTGCTTCTACTCCAAAGGAAATGGTCACTCGAAGTGGAACTGCCCTAGATACTTGGCGGATAAGAAGGATGGCAAAGTGAACAAAGGTATATTTGAAATACATGTTATTGATGTGTACTTTACTAGTGTTTATAGCAACCCCTCGGTATTTGATACTGGTTCAATTGCTAAGAGTAGTAACTCGAAATGGGAGTTGCAAAATAAACAGAGACTAGTTAAGGGCGAGGATGATGTGTGTTGGAAGTGATTCCAAGGTTAATAAGATCACCATCGCACACTCCCTTTACCTTCGGGATTAGTGTTGAACCTAAAATAAATGTTATTTGGTGTTTACGTTGAGCATGAATATGATTGGATCATGTTTATTGCAATACGATTATTCATTTAAGTCAAAGAATAATTGTTGTTCTATTTAAATGAATAAAACCTTCTATGGTCATACACTCATATAAATGGTTTATTGAATCTCGATTGTAGTGATACACATATTCATAATATTGAAGCCAAAAGATTCAAAGTTAATAATGATAGTGCAACTTATTTGTGGCACTACCGTTTAGGTCATATTGGTGTAAAGCGCATGAAGAAACTCCATACTGATGGGCTTTTGGAATCACTTGATGCTTGCGAACCATGCCTCATGGTCAAGATGACTAAGACTCCGTTCTCCGGAACAATGGAGCGAGCAACTGACTTATTGGAAATAATACATACTGATGTATGCGGTCCGATGAGTGTTGAGGCTCGCGGCGGGTATCGTTATTTTCTGACCTTCACAGATGATTTATCTACTTGATGAAACATAAGTCTGAAACATTTGAAAAGTTCAAAGAATTTCAGAGTGAAGTGGAAAATCATCATAACAAGAAAAAGTTTCTACGATCTGATCGCGGAGATGAATATTTGAGTTACGAGTTTGTTCTTCATTTGAAACAATGTGGAATAGTTTCGCAACTCACGCCACCTGGAACACCACAGCGTAATGGTGTGTCCGAACGTCATAACCGTACTTTATTATATATGGTGTGATATATGATGTCTCTTACCGATTTACCATTATCGTTTTGGGATTATGCATTAGAGATAGCTGCATTCACGATAAAAAGGGCACCATCTAAATCCGTTGAGATGACACCGTATGAACTGTGGTTTAGCAAGAAACTTAAGATGTCGTTTCTTAAAGTTTGGGGTTGCGATGCTTATGTGAAAAGTTTTCATCCTGATAAGCTCAAACCCAAAATCGGAGAAATGCGTCTTCATAGGATACCCAAAAGTAACTGTTGGGTACACCTTCTATCACAGATCCGAAGGCAAGATATTCGTTGCTAAGAATGGATCCTTTCTAGAGAAGGAGTTTCTCTCGAAAGAAGTGAGTGGGAGGAAAGTAGAACTTGATAAGGTAATTGTACCTTCTCCCGAATTGGAAAGTAGTTCATCACAGAAATCAGTTTCAGTGATGCCTACACCGATTAGGGAGGAAGTTAATGATGATGATCATGAAACTTCAGACCAAGTCACTACCGAACCTCGTAGGTCAACCAGAATACGTTCCGCACCAATGTGGTACGGTAATCCTATTCTGGAAGTCATGTTACTAGACCATGACGAACCTACGAACTATGAGGAAGCGATGATGATCCCAGATTCCGCGAAATGGCTTGAGGCCATGAAATCTGAGATGGAATCCATGTATGAGAACAAAGTATGGACTTTGATTGACTTGCCCGATGATCGGTGAGCCATTGAGAATAAATGGATCTTCGAGAGGAAGACGGACGCTGATAGTAGTGTTACTATCTACAAAGCTCGACTTGTCGCAAAAGGTTTTCGACAAGTTCAAGGTGTTGACTACGATGAGATTTTCTCACTCGTAGCGATGCTTAAGTCTGTCTGAATCATGTTAGCAATTGCCACATTTTATGAAATCTGGCAAATGGATGTCAAAACTACATTCCTTAATGGATTTATTAAAGAAGAGTTGTATATGATGCAACCAGAAGGTTTTGTCAATCCTATAGGTGCTAACAAAATGTGCAAGCTCCAGCGATCCATCTATGGACTGGTGCAAGCATCTCGGAGTTGGAATATACGCTTTGATAAGTTGATCAAAGCATATAGTTTTATACAGACTTGCGGTGAAGCCTGTATTTACAAGAAAGTGAGTGGGAGCTCTACAACCTTTCTGATAAGTATATGTGAATGACATATTGTTGATCGGAAATGATGTAGAATTTTCTGGAAAGCATAAAGGAGTGTTTGAAAGGAGTTTTCCAAAGAAAGACCTCGGTGAAGCTGCTTGCATATTGGGCATCAAGATCTATAGAGATAGATCAAGACGCTTGATAAGATTTTTCAATGAGTACATACCTTGACAAGATTTTTGAAGTAGTTCAAAATGGAACAGTTAAAGAAGGAGTTCTTGCCTGTATTGCAAGGTGTAAAGTTGAGTAAGACTCAAAACATGACCACGACAGAAAATAGAAAGAGAATGAAAGTCATTCCCTATGCCACAGCCATAGGTTCTATAAAGTATGACATGCTATGTACCAGACCTATTGTATACCCTGCCCTGAGTTTGGCAAGGGAGTACAATAGTGATCTAGGAGTAGATCACTGGACAACGTTCAGAAATATCCTTAGAGGACTAAGGAAATATTTCTCGGTTATGGAGGTGATAAAGAGTTTGTCGTAAAGGGTTACGTCGATGCAAGTTTTGACACTGATCCAGATGACTCTAAGTCTCAATCTGGATACATATTGAAAGTGGGAGCAATTAGCTAGAGTAGCTCCGTGCAGAGCATTGTTGACATAAAAATTTGCAAAATACATACGGATCTGAATATGGCAGACCTGTTGACTAAACTTCTCTCACAAGCAAAACATGATCACACCTTAGCACTCTTTGGGTGTTAATCACATGGCGATGTGAACTAAGATTACTGACTCTAGTAAACCCTTTGAGTGTTGGTCACATGGCTATGTGAACTATGGGTGTTAATCACATGGTGATGTGAACTACTGGTGTTAAATCACATGGCGACGTGAACTAGATTATTGACTCTAGTGCAAGTGGGATACTGAAGGAAATATGCCCTAGAGGCAATAATAAAGTTATTATTTATTTCCTTATATCATGATAAATATTTATTATTCATGCTAGAATTGTATTAACAGGAAACTTAGTACATGTGTGAATACATAGACAAACAGAGTTTCTTAGAGAATGGTGTGATGGACAAGACCCATTCGTTAGCTTAGCATTATGATTGTTTCAGTTTCTTTGCTATTGCTTTCTTCATGACTTATACATGTTCCTATGACTATGAGATTATGCAACTCCCGAATACCGAAGGAACACTTTGTGTGCTATCAAACGTCACAACGTAACTGGGTGATTATAAAGATGCTCTACATGTGTCTCCGATGGTGTTTGTTGAGTTGGCATAGATCGAGATTATGATTTGTCACTCCGTGTATCGGAGAGGTATCTCTGGGCCCTCTCGGTAATGCACATCACTATAAGCCTTGCAAGCAATGTGACTAATGAGTTAGTTGCGGGATGATGCATTTCGGAACGAGTAAAGAGACTTGCCGGTAACGAGATTGAACTAGGTATTGAGATACCGATGATCGAATCTCGGGCAAGTAACATACCGATGACAAAGGGAACAACGTATGTTGTTATGTGGTTTGACCGATAAAGATCTTCGTAGAATATGTGGGAGCCAATATGAGCATCCAGGTTCCGCTATTGGTTATTGACCGGAGATGAGTCTCGGTCATGTCTACATAGTTCTCGAACCTGTAGGGTCCACACGCTTAACGTTTGGTGACGATCGGTATTATGAGTTTATGTGTTTTGATGTACCGAAGGTAGTTCGGAGTCCCAGATGGGATCATGGACATGACGAGGAGTCTCGAAATGGTCGAGACATAAAGATCGATATATTGGAAGGCTATATTCGGACATCGGAAAGGTTCCGAGTGATTCGGGTATTTTTTGGAGTACCAGAGAGTTACGGGAATTCGTATTGGGCCTTAATGGGCCATACGGGAAAGGAGAGAAAGGCCTCAAGGGTGGCCGCGCCCCTTCCCCATGGACTGGTCTGAATTGGACTAGAGAAACGGGGCGCCCCCTTCCTTCCTTCTCCTTCTCCCTTCCCTTTTTCCTATTCCATGTGGGAGGTGGAATCCTACTAGGACTAGGGAGTCCTAGTAGGACTCTACACTTTGGGCACGCCCTATGAGGGCCGGCCTCCTCCTCCCTCCATCATTTATATACATGGCCAGGGGCACCCCATAGACACACAAGTTGATCATTGATCTCTTAGCCGTGTGCGGTGCCTCCCTCCACCATAATCCACCTCGGTCATATCGTCGTAGTGCTTAGGCGAAGCCCTGCGCCGGTAGGTTCATCATCACCGTCATCACGCCGTCGTGTTGACGAAGCTCTCCCTCGACACTCAGCTGGATCGAGAGTTCGTGGGACGTCACCGAGCTGAACGTGTGCAGATCGCGGAGGTGCCGTACTTTCGGTACTAGGATCGGTCGGATCGTGAAGAGTATGACTACATCAACCGCGTTGTCATAACGCTTCCGCTTACGGTCTACGAGGGTACGTGGACTACACTCTCCCCTCTCGTTGCTATGCATCACCATGATCTTGCGTGTGCGCAGGAAAGTTTTGAAATTACTGCGTTCCCCAGCAGCAGCGTCCCCTTCCCGAAGAAAGGTGTTCTCCTCCCATCACCCCGTCTGCGACGAGAAGACATGGAGGGCGTATCGTGATGGTGGTCGCTCCGAGCCCTCTTTTTCTGGTTCCTTGAACTTGATGTAACTTGCAAGGTAACAAATGTGAGGGACTGCGAAAACTTTGTAGTGCGAAGATGCCACCGGATCAAACGCAATGTACTTGTTAGTGTACAAGAAACGTGTTCCCATCAACGCACCGGGGCACTTGGGCAGGCGAGCCAACTGTCCTGTGGCAGGGTTAACCACGTAATCGTGAACTAGAAGAAGGCCGTTGCAGTGATCGCTGACATAGACGGCTGGATCGCGGAGGTGGCCCAGCTTGCCGGAGACGGCGCGGCCGAGGTCACGGCCCCCCTGGATGGACGGGAGAGAAACTGCGACGACCTTAGATCGTACAGATTGAGGATGATGTTGTCCACCGAGTGTGGGAGGTCTAGCCGCAGCAGGCTGTGCGTGTCGACGACGTCCCGCCACGCCTTCAGACGCAGCGAGACCATGGTGGTGTTTGGTTCAAGGGCAAGGATGGGTTGGCTGAGGATGTCCCTAGCCACCTGGTTAAGGATGGCCACATTCTGTTGTTTGGTTGAATGGAGTTTGCATTAAGTGTTGATGGTTAACAAGACCACTAGTTTCAAGAAAAGGGCAAAGGGATAGAAAGAGAACTTCAAGAAGAATGACAAACAAGTTGTCACTCCCGTGAAGAAGCCCAAAGCTAGACCCAAGCCTGAAACTAAGTGCTTCTACTCCAAAGGAAATGGTCACTCGAAGTGGAACTGCCCTAGATACTTGGCGGATAAGAAGGATGGCAAAGTGAACAAAGGTATATTTGAAATACATGTTATTGATGTGTACTTTACTAGTGTTTATAGCAACCCCTCGGTATTTGATACTGGTTCAATTGCTAAGAGTAGTAACTCGAAATGGGAGTTGCAAAATAAACAGAGACTAGTTAAGGGCGAGGATGATGTGTGTTGGAAGTGATTCCAAGGTTAATAAGATCACCATCGCACACTCCCTTTACCTTCGGGATTAGTGTTGAACCTAAAATAAATGTTATTTGGTGTTTACGTTGAGCATGAATATGATTGGATCATGTTTATTGCAATACGATTATTCATTTAAGTCAAAGAATAATTGTTGTTCTATTTAAATGAATAAAACCTTCTATGGTCATACACTCATATAAATGGTTTATTGAATCTCGATTGTAGTGATACACATATTCATAATATTGAAGCCAAAAGATTCAAAGTTAATAATGATAGTGCAACTTATTTGTGGCACTACCGTTTAGGTCATATTGGTGTAAAGCGCATGAAGAAACTCCATACTGATGGGCTTTTGGAATCACTTGATGCTTGCGAACCATGCCTCATGGTCAAGATGACTAAGACTCCGTTCTCCGGAACAATGGAGCGAGCAACTGACTTATTGGAAATAATACATACTGATGTATGCGGTCCGATGAGTGTTGAGGCTCGCGGCGGGTATCGTTATTTTCTGACCTTCACAGATGATTTATCTACTTGATGAAACATAAGTCTGAAACATTTGAAAAGTTCAAAGAATTTCAGAGTGAAGTGGAAAATCATCATAACAAGAAAAAGTTTCTACGATCTGATCGCGGAGACGAATATTTGAGTTACGAGTTTGTTCTTCATTTGAAACAATGTGGAATAGTTTCGCAACTCACGCCACCTGGAACACCACAGCGTAATGGTGTGTCCGAACGTCATAACCGTACTTTATTATATATGGTGTGATATATGATGTCTCTTACCGACTTACCATTATCGTTTTGGGATTATGCATTAGAGATAGCTGCATTCACGATAAAAAGGGCACCATCTAAATCCATTGAGATGACACCGTATGAACTGTGGTTTAGCAAGAAACTTAAGATGTCGTTTCTTAAAGTTTGGGGTTGCGATGCTTATGTGAAAAGTTTTCATCCTGATAAGCTCAAACCCAAAATCGGAGAAATGCGTCTTCATAGGATACCCAAAAGTAACTGTTGGGTACACCTTCTATCACAGATCCGAAGGCAAGATATTCGTTGCTAAGAATGGATCCTTTCTAGAGAAGGAGTTTCTCTCGAAAGAAGTGAGTGGGAGGAAAGTAGAACTTGATAAGGTAATTGTACCTTCTCCCGAATTGGAAAGTAGTTCATCACAGAAATCAGTTTCAGTGATGCCTACACCGATTAGGGAGGAAGTTAATGATGATGATCATGAAACTTCAGACCAAGTCACTACCGAACCTCGTAGGTCAACCAGAATACGTTCCGCACCAATGTGGTACGGTAATCCTATTCTGGAAGTCATGTTACTAGACCATGACGAACCTACGAACTATGAGGAAGCGATGATGATCCCAGATTCCGCGAAATGGCTTGAGGCCATGAAATCTGAGATGGAATCCATGTATGAGAACAAAGTATGGACTTTGATTGACTTGCCCGATGATCGGTGAGCCATTGAGAATAAATGGATCTTCGAGAGGAAGACGGACGCTGATAGTAGTGTTACTATCTACAAAGCTCGACTTGTCGCAAAAGGTTTTCGACAAGTTCAAGGTGTTGACTACGATGAGATTTTCTCACTCGTAGCGATGCTTAAGTCTGTCTGAATCATGTTAGCAATTGCCACATTTTATGAAATCTGGCAAATGGATGTCAAAACTACATTCCTTAATGGATTTATTAAAGAAGAGTTGTATATGATGCAACCAGAAGGTTTTGTCAATCCTATAGGTGCTAACAAAATGTGCAAGCTCCAGCGATCCATCTATGGACTGGTGCAAGCATCTCGGAGTTGGAATATACGCTTTGATAAGTTGATCAAAGCATATAGTTTTATACAGACTTGCGGTGAAGCCTGTATTTACAAGAAAGTGAGTGGGAGCTCTACAACCTTTCTGATAAGTATATGTGAATGACATATTGTTGATCGGAAATGATGTAGAATTTTCTGGAAAGCATAAAGGAGTGTTTGAAAGGAGTTTTCCAAAGAAAGACCTCGGTGAAGCTGCTTGCATATTGGGCATCAAGATCTATAGAGATAGATCAAGACGCTTGATAAGATTTTTCAATGAGTACATACCTTGACAAGATTTTTGAAGTAGTTCAAAATGGAACAGTTAAAGAAGGAGTTCTTGCCTGTATTGCAAGGTGTAAAGTTGAGTAAGACTCAAAACATGACCACGACAGAAAATAGAAAGAGAATGAAAGTCATTCCCTATGCCACAGCCATAGGTTCTATAAAGTATGACATGCTATGTACCAGACCTATTGTATACCCTGCCCTGAGTTTGGCAAGGGAGTACAATAGTGATCTAGGAGTAGATCACTGGACAACGTTCAGAAATATCCTTAGAGGACTAAGGAAATATTTCTCGGTTATGGAGGTGATAAAGAGTTTGTCGTAAAGGGTTACGTCGATGCAAGTTTTGACACTGATCCAGATGACTCTAAGTCTCAATCTGGATACATATTGAAAGTGGGAGCAATTAGCTAGAGTAGCTCCGTGCAGAGCATTGTTGACATAAAAATTTGCAAAATACATACGGATCTGAATATGGCAGACCTGTTGACTAAACTTCTCTCACAAGCAAAACATGATCACACCTTAGCACTCTTTGGGTGTTAATCACATGGCGATGTGAACTAAGATTACTGACTCTAGTAAACCCTTTGAGTGTTGGTCACATGGCTATGTGAACTATGGGTGTTAATCACATGGTGATGTGAACTACTGGTGTTAAATCACATGGCGACGTGAACTAGATTATTGACTCTAGTGCAAGTGGGATACTGAAGGAAATATGCCCTAGAGGCAATAATAAAGTTATTATTTATTTCCTTATATCATGATAAATATTTATTATTCATGCTAGAATTGTATTAACAGGAAACTTAGTACATGTGTGAATACATAGACAAACAGAGTTTCTTAGAGAATGGTGTGATGGACAAGACCCATTCGTTAGCTTAGCATTATGATTGTTTCAGTTTCTTTGCTATTGCTTTCTTCATGACTTATACATGTTCCTATGACTATGAGATTATGCAACTCCCGAATACCGAAGGAACACTTTGTGTGCTATCAAACGTCACAACGTAACTGGGTGATTATAAAGATGCTCTACATGTGTCTCCGATGGTGTTTGTTGAGTTGGCATAGATCGAGATTATGATTTGTCACTCCGTGTATCGGAGAGGTATCTCTGGGCCCTCTCGGTAATGCACATCACTATAAGCCTTGCAAGCAATGTGACTAATGAGTTAGTTGCGGGATGATGCATTTCGGAACGAGTAAAGAGACTTGCCGGTAACGAGATTGAACTAGGTATTGAGATACCGATGATCGAATCTCGGGCAAGTAACATACCGATGACAAAGGGAACAACGTATGTTGTTATGCGGTTTGACCGATAAAGATCTTCGTAGAATATGTGGGAGCCAATATGAGCATCCAGGTTCCGCTATTGGTTATTGACCGGAGATGAGTCTCGGTCATGTCTACATAGTTCTCGAACCTGTAGGGTCCACACGCTTAACGTTTGGTGACGATCGGTATTATGAGTTTATGTGTTTTGATGTACCGAAGGTAGTTCGGAGTCCCAGATGGGATCATGGACATGACGAGGAGTCTCGAAATGGTCGAGACATAAAGATCGATATATTGGAAGGCTATATTCGGACATCGGAAAGGTTCCGAGTGATTCGGGTATTTTTTGGAGTACCAGAGAGTTACGGGAATTCGTATTGGGCCTTAATGGGCCATACGGGAAAGGAGAGAAAGGCCTCAAGGGTGGCCGCGCCCCTTCCCCATGGACTGGTCTGAATTGGACTAGAGAAACGGGGCGCCCCCTTCCTTCCTTCTCCTTCTCCCTTCCCTTTTTCCTATTCCATGTGGGAGGTGGAATCCTACTAGGACTAGGGAGTCCTAGTAGGACTCTACACTTTGGGCACGCCCTATGAGGGCCGGCCTCCTCCTCCCTCCATCATTTATATACATGGCCAGGGGCACCCCATAGACACACAAGTTGATCATTGATCTCTTAGCCGTGTGCGGTGCCTCCCTCCACCATAATCCACCTCGGTCATATCGTCGTAGTGCTTAGGCGAAGCCCTGCGCCGGTAGGTTCATCATCACCGTCATCACGCCGTCGTGTTGACGAAGCTCTCCCTCGACACTCAGCTGGATCGAGAGTTCGTGGGACGTCACCGAGCTGAACGTGTGCAGATCGCGGAGGTGCCGTACTTTCGGTACTAGGATCGGTCGGATCGTGAAGAGTATGACTACATCAACCGCGTTGTCATAACGCTTCCGCTTACGGTCTACGAGGGTACGTGGACTACACTCTCCCCTCTCGTTGCTATGCATCACCATGATCTTGCGTGTGCGCAGGAAAGTTTTGAAATTACTGCGTTCCCCAGCAGCAGCGTCCCCTTCCCGAAGAAAGGTGTTCTCCTCCCATCACCCCGTCTGCGACGAGAAGACATGGAGGGCGTATCGTGATGGTGGTCGCTCCGAGCCCTCTTTTTCTGGTTCCTTGAACTTGATGTAACTTGCAAGGTAACAAATGTGAGGGACTGCGAAAACTTTGTAGTGCGAAGATGCCACCGGATCAAACGCAATGTACTTGTTAGTGTACAAGAAACGTGTTCCCATCAACGCACCGGGGCACTTGGGCAGGCGAGCCAACTGTCCTGTGGCAGGGTTAACCACGTAATCGTGAACTAGAAGAAGGCCGTTGCAGTGATCGCTGACATAGACGGCTGGATCGCGGAGGTGGCCCAGCTTGCCGGAGACGGCGCGGCCGAGGTCACGGCCCCCCTGGATGGACGGGAGAGAAACTGCGACGACCTTAGATCGTACAGATTGAGGATGATGTTGTCCACCGAGTGTGGGAGGTCTAGCCGCAGCAGGCTGTGCGTGTCGACGACGTCCCGCCACGCCTTCAGACGCAGCGAGACCATGGTGGTGTTTGGTTCAAGGGCAAGGATGGGTTGGCTGAGGATGTCCCTAGCCACCTGGTTAAGGATGGCCACATTCTGTTGTTTGGTTGAATGGAGTTTGCTGCGTTGGATAACCACATTTTGTTGTTTGGTTGGAATGATGAGAATTGGATAGGTTGTTGTGATGAACTATTTGCTGTAACAAGGTGAGATTACCCATATATATACAATCAAGTGACGCTAGCTAACAATGCCTCATTCTGGGATTTAGATCATGTCAAATACAACCTCAAAAGAGCATCAACGTTCAGTGATGTACTCGTGCCTCTGTTTGGGAAAAGAACAGACATATGTTTCTGCATTTTTTGCTCACGTAAAAAAGCAAGCATGTCAACCAGAGGCCTCGCGATTCCACACCGTAGGCGCTGGCCGTTACCTACCGCCGGCGCTCGCTGAGCCTAATCAATACTTCTTCCCGTCGCACGCTGTCAGATCCCTCGATTCGCCGCCGCCGGTGCTGCCCCTTACCCGCTGCTGGCGCCCGCCGAGCGCAGCCGCCACAGCTACCGATTCCACGCTGCAGGATCCCCAATTCCCCACCGTCGCGGCCAGATCCCGATCCAAAATCTACCACGCGCCACCGGTCTCCTGTATAGGTGAGAGAAGGGTTAATTCTGCCGCTCAGATGAGGGAGACGAAGAAAACGTTTCAAGGGCTGCGGGAGTGCGAGTGGCTGCCACCATCCGCCAAATTTCCGCGGACAGCCTCAACCAGCTTTTCGAGAGAATATTCCAAAATTATGGTTGCCCTCAACCACTCCATCCTCTCACCCAAACAACTGCTATCCACTGAAAAAGTGGCTATCCCTGTCCCATCCTAGGATAGCCACCTAACCAAACGCCACCCATGTGGAGGAAGTCGGCGGAGGGCGTCCGCGAGCACGTCTTCAGGCAGCAGCAGCACCGCTGGGTCTTCATGTTGCTCCATTGTTTTTGTCCTCGGAGGACCCAGAACCTTTTTTTTTCTTGGTCCCTCGGAGGCTTTCTTTTGGGAAATATAATCCAAACGTGGGTGCAGCTACGTATCGGCTATGCCTTCTCCCCGATCGCATTGGTTTCAGGGGCTCGAGCCTCGTTGAGTTCGTTAGGCCTAATCACGATGTATACGGCTGTGTCCGAGTAGGATTTGGGTTGTTCACCGATTCGTATAGCTTACAGGTAGCTCTAGCTATTTATTTTCCGTCCTTGGCAAGAGTCGAATTTGTGTTCGTTTGATTTGTTTGCTAGAAGATAAGATTTCGGCTCGTCGAGGAGACAAGGTCCTTAGGGCACGTGCAATGGTGCTATTTGAGAAATGCGAGTGCGTGTGTACATTTTTTCCACTTGTAACCGTTGGATCCATCCCTCTCACGTCATCCTTCGTCCCCATGCGTGCTCCTTCTTAAGTTAGATATAGAACACAATCATTGAACCCCCTCAGTAGCACCGCCGTGTATATATGCAATCTGCCACCTTGCTGTTGGCATCACCACATCGTGCTCCAGTTGCAGCTCTGCCGTGCCCCAACGCAGTGCCAGCTTGTCGCCCCGGCGCGCAGCCGCCGGGTTGAAGCGTATGACCGCCATTGGCTTCAGGTTTCTGCCTTTTTATGGTTGCAACACTCCACAGGCCAATTCCAGCACGGGGGCGCCATAGTTGCAACATTCCCCATCGTCTTTGCCCTAGTCTTGCCGTCATCGTTGGTTTCCACCACCGTGGCCATGACAAGAAAGAAAAATTCAACGAACAAAGTCGATGTTTCTGGTTGTAGCAAAACAAATCGCCTGTCGCAGCAAAACACATACCGGTTCCGGAAAAAAAACATGTGTCTTCGTCGCTGGTCGTAGCAAACCAAATCACCCGTTGTAACAAAAACACATGCTGGTAGTAGCAAAAAACATATCTGCCTCAGGAGAAATGAAAAAACCCAGCGAACAAAAGCCAGCCGGTGTCACCGATCGTAGCAAAACCATCGGATGCAACAAAAACACTTACCAGTTCCAGCAAAAACATGCATGGCCACCGAGATCTTAACAAAAAAACCTCGTCCGATCCAGCCAAAATTCTTGCCGATTGTAGCAAAAAAAAGAGAGTCAGTGCCGGCAAAAAAATCACCGGTTGTAGCACCGGAGGCCACTATCTCCATCGCCGGTAGTACTGGTACTGTTGGTCGTCCTCGACGCATGCAGCACGCCAGGGCCAAAAAATCCGAGCAATCATGGCCGCCGGTCACAACATATGTGGCAGCCGGCCACAATATCTGTGGCCGCCGGCCATCCCCACATCACCGCCGGCCATGGCAGCTCGTAGGTGAGAGAAATAGAGAGATGAGAGGAGATCTTTCTGCACCGTCACCGCCCATGGCAGTTTCCTAGATGAGAAAAAGAAGAGAGATGGGAGAAGGCACGCAGAACGAATGGACGAGAGTAATCCCGAAGAGATAAGGGGAAAGCAGAAAAGTGGTGGGTGGGTCCGCCCCACGACGTGTCTCGTGCGGGTGATCGGCCGTGTTTTCCGCCGGTCCACCGGCTACAAACATTTCCCTTTGAGGAATGCCACATAAGATAAATGATGAGATGGAAGAGAGAGAAACCATAATAAAAGGCTTGTTTTCTCTTAATTAAGAGATGATCTCTTTGCAACAATTGTCTCCACATATTTACGGATATCTAATTATTAAAAATAAGACCAAGAATAACCCATTATATATATTTTTATTATCTTCTCTAGATTATGTGGCGAACATAGGATAAAACAACCATTGTACATGCCATCATATCTCAAAAAGCTCCTACCGCTCCGGTTACAGCGGACCCGATTTTCCTAAGAAATGTTATGTGACGTTCGTTCCCTCGGAGGGATTTTCCAACGAACCACCTTTTGGTCGTTGGATGGAAAACACAGATCTTAAAGCGCTCTAGGTTGCCACGTCAGGAAGTCCAACTCGTTCGCTGGGAACTTAGCCGCCGCAAATTCTTCCGCATTTACTCCATTTCATCATCGATGCCCCCCACCCCTACTCACTATCCCATCCCCTCGGTTAACCACATAAAGTGAAAGGGAGAGAGAGATAGCAGACCAAAGAGAGATCGAGGGTTTCGACGACCACTGAAGGAAATATGCCCCAGAGGCAATAATAAAGTTGTTATTTATATTTCCTTATATCATGGTAAATGTTTATTATTCATGCTAGAATTGTATTAACCGGAAACTTAGTACACGTGTGAATACATAGACAAACAGAGTGTCCCTAGTATGCCTCTACTAGACTAGCTCATTTATCAAAGATGGTTAAGTTTCCTAGCCATTGACATGTGTTGTCATTTGATGAACGGGATCACACCATTAGACATGTGATGGACTAGACCCATCCGTTAGCTTAGCACTATGATCGTTTAGTTTATTGCTATTGCTTTCTTCATGACTTATACATGTTCCTATGACTATGAGATTACGCAACTCCCGAATACCGGAGGAATATTTAGTGTGCTATCAAACGTCACAACGTAACTGGGTGATTATAAAGACTAGTAGAGTGTCCGTGCGTTGCCACGGGCTCTTGAAATAATTTGCAAGAGTTACATGTTAAATTTCACACGTACAAACAATATAACACAAACACAATTACTGAATAACTGAAGTCCAATTTTGCAATGTAAATTGATAACAAAAAGAAAGATTAACAACATGTGCATGTATCAAACTGAGCGATATTCGACCTTAACATCTGTTACAAAACTATCAATATCTAGATGATGCGCTTAAAAAACTCTTTCACAATATCAGGAAAGCTGCCTTTAGCTTCATTCCCACGATGTTTTAGCAAGTATAATAAAAATTGTTTCCTCAACTCATACCCATCTTGCACAAACATTATATGTAGTTAGTATGAAAATTTCATGCCGAAGGTCTTAAAACATGTAACGGACAATACTCACCCCGCAAACCGGCTTGACCAATTCTTTACCGTTTCACCAGAGCATAAAATGAAAAACAAAATAGCCAGACACATTCCTGCAATTTTTAAATTAATAATATAAAGAATATAGTGATAACAAAAATAAATGTTTTTATTATGAATTCATTACCCGTCTATACTCGTTGAAATACCAAACGGAAATAAATGTTGCCATTTAGATATATCGGAATTTCAACCAGGCAGCTTTATTTCGAGTGCTTCTTTGAAATTCCTTGCAAAACTTTTTAATTTCAGTGCATGCCTCAAATTTTTATCCTCTAACGATTGTGATGTTTGAATAGGGTCCATAATATATAGACGACGTGCCTCTTTGTCGATGGCGTATAAAATGTATCGGTCGATGGATGCATAGGGAAGATAAATCTACAAGTGGAGCTATTAGAAACAACAATAAACCATGATAACAATAGACAAAATACTTTACTTATCATGTTGCACGATGAGATGTCGTTGTCTATCCCAGGCCAGCTATCAAATAATGTTGCCAACGTCTGGATAGTTTCCTTGTCGCAAAACTTCTGACCTCGTGTTGACTCTAGCATAATGGACCTCGTGTCCCCCTCGCAACCGATTCTCTCACCGCAACCACCCCTCTCACTCGTTCTCTCTGCCACGGCGTTGCTGTCACCATATCTTCCCATCATGGCATGTTGCTGCCACCTTCCATCCACGCTCACCATCCCCTCCCCTCCCATCAATCGCTATGTCGCCCATCCCCTCCCCGGTTATCTGTTTTGGTCAGATCTGATGAGCTGCGGTGAGCACATATATGTCACGGTGAGTAGCCGGATTCAGCAACGACATCAATATGGCCATCCCTTGGCGATTTCTGGTGCCATGGGCTTCATACAATACGATTTCTACCTCGGGCGATCCGTGTCATCGATCTGGCCCTCCCATGTCGATTTTCGGTGCCGAGGGTGACCTCCGGGTAAATTGGTGTCTTGTGCAACCACGTTCATGGCTCCTTGCCCCCGCTAGACGTTAACTGGATGGTGTCTTTCCCTGAATCCATCGCAAGTTAATTGCCCATCCATTACTACAGAGCATACATATTTTTGTAGTTTAATATAAACCTTTAGGATACTCGTGCAAATAGGGTGGTGTTATCGACAATTCTTTTACCATTAAATAACTCTTCATCTTCTTTTCTTTTTCTTATTTCATCCACTATTTTTGTCTCTCCACCCTCTATCCAAACTTGCCACCTCTGGCAGTTGTGCATGATGTAGTTAGCTCAAATTTCCTCTCACACCCCACTCACACACACATCAAAATTCAAACCCATCGGTCTGTGGTAGTGAACCCCTGGAGATAGCTGGACCTTCAACTTGTTATAGCTCATGTTGACTGATAATCACATATAAGTGCCTCACCTTGATACTTGATACCGCAATAGTTGTGGTAGATGCTACCTCTTGAGCATGCGTTGGTTTTCCCTTGAAGAGGAAAGGGTGATGTAGCAAAGTAGCGTAAGTATTTCCCTCAGTTTTTGAGAACCAAGGTATCAATCCAGTAGGAGACTACACGCAAATCGCCTAGTACCTGCACAAACAATCAAGAACCTTGCAACCAACGCGATAAAGGGGTTGTCAATCCCTTCACGGCCACTTGCAAAAGTGAGATCTGATAAAGATAATAAGATAAATATTTTTGGTGTTGATGTAGAAGCCCTCCATGATCGATTCCCCCTCCGGCGAAGCGCCGAAAAAGGCCCCAAGATGGGAACTCACGGGTACAGAAGGTTGCGGCGGTGGAAATAGGTGTCACGACCGGTTTTTCAATAATATAATTATTGAGAGACCAATCCCTTTTACGGACCAGTAAGGAAGAATTCCTTCTCACTGGTAGACAATATCATGGTCACAGAAGAAAAATACCAGGAGTACTGAATATAATACAAAGTTGAGCGGAAACTGCCCAACAATTTATTACAGCATGCCGATAAAACAAGACGGCGGATAGGGTGGCATAACTACTAACTCACGATAATAACGGTGGTGGGAATATCACTGCGAAGTGAGTGATATGACTCCTGAAGACTACAGCTCTTCGAGCGTTGGAGTGAGGCTCGAGGAGACTTATTACGGGTGGCGGAAGCGTATATAATACAAGTGACCAATATCCGGGATCGCGCAGGACTGACTGGGATTCCTCTAGGCGTCGGACGCGCTATCAAACTCTCCATCCAAGAGATCGCCTTCGTCAACATCTGGCCAAATCAACAAGCCAGGTGAGTACTATGAAAGTACTCGCAAGACAGTTCAGACATAAGATATAACAAATGTAAACATGAAGCATATAAACAAGTTAACCAGCGCGTTCAGACATAGAGATAATAAATGCTGGGTGCCAAACGAGGGTCCGAATGACTCCTCGAGCGGAAACTGCAAGAATAGTAGTACTGGTGCCAAACGAGTGTTTGAATGACTCCTCGAGAGGAAAACTGCAAGAATGGTAATACTGGTGCCAAACGAGTGTCTGAATGACTCCTCGAGAGGAAACTGCAGAAATAATAATACTGGTGCCAAACGAGTGTCTGAATGACTCCTCGAGAGGAAACTGCAGAAATAATAATACTGGTGCCAAACGAGGGTCTGAATGACTCCTCGAGAGGAAACTGCAGAAATAATAATACTGGTGCCAAACGAGGGTCTGAATGACTCCTCGAGAGGAAACTGCAGAATAGTAATGCCACAGTCGGGCGTCGGGGCGACACCACATAAAGGGCTTATAACAGAAAAATAAAGGCAGTGCGTGCCACAGTCGGACGTCTGAGCGACATCACATAAAGGGCTTATATTTAAAGTGAGAAACAAAGACACGCCACAGTCGGACGTCTGCGCGACGTCGCATAAAGGGCTTATATTTAAAGTAAGAACAAACACATGCCACAGTCGGACGTCTGAGCGACGTCACATAAAGGGCTTATATTGTAGCTCAATAATGCAGTAGCTCAAGATCATAAATTATTACAAGTACGAGACAAATAAAAGGTTAGTCCATCCATAGTAATAATAATTTAACCGGGTTTACCACTTGAGCTTGTTCACCGGAGACAAGTTTTCCACGCGGATAGATATGGATATACTGATTACCCTACTTGATCATGGACACGATGACTTGGAAGAATTTGACTCTGCAGAGTTTGTACTTAACCACAGCCAACGGATTTCAGTAGTCACGGGGACTAGTTCCGTTTACGGTGTTTTGGAAGAAACACGTCTAACCAGTACACACCCATTCAACATTCCGAAGCCAGGGATCACCCGCGGCAACGTTCAAGAAAAACCTTGAGACGGGGAGGCTACAACCTCGCGTAGCATGGGATCAAATTTCTATACGCGCGCTCTAAGGGGGTGCCCCCCCTCTCGGTCCCAACCGGAAACACCCATGCCCCCTGACCGGATGACTGGCTTTAATCCTGGGCCAAGGTACCATCATCCCGGCCCCTCTGTTTGGTGTGTACACGGAAAGAGGTTACCAACTTACTAAACCGCATCTTGGCAAAGAAACACGTGGTAGCACGGAAGGGGAAAAGAACGATAACGTGACTCCGTCCACGTTAACGTCGGAAGTAGTCGGACGACGCAAGGCTGGTATGCTACAACAGTACCACCTTGCTGCCCTTCATGTCACCACATGATTAGGCCATCTCTCACCAGAGATCATCGCAACTTTGGAACATACGGGTGGTTGCCTCGCAAGCAACGGGGAACTCACCGATACTCATATGCCACGCACAAACCTTTACGCAAACATGCAAAACACCTATCATATCAAAGGTTCAAACATGCTTGCCTGGTTCGGAGAAGTCGGAGTCTAGCTCGGCGAAGTTCGCGGCTCCGTCACCTCTTCCGGAACCTATGGCAATACGAAAACGGGTACTAACGTGAAAACCAACGCGTGCACAGAAACTTCTCCAAAAAAATTCCAAATAAATCCTATAAAAAACTAGACAAAATTTTAAGACTGTCAGAAAAAGAATCACTCAAAAATTCCTTTTTATTAAAAAGTTATAAAGGTTTCTGTCCAGGGACCCATCTGTAATGAAACGGAAAAGTTCCAGGGTTTAAACTGAGAAACCAGAAAACGGTTCGATTGGAAATGCGCAAGCTCAAGAGGGAAAACGTATTTGCCCGAAGGCGCCAACAGAAAACGTTTTGCGTGGGGAAACAGAAGAGAGGCTGACAGGGGGGTCCCACATGTCAGGTTTAAAAAGCTCGCCGGCGCCGGAAGACTGCGGTGGACGCCGGCGTTGAACCATGGCGAGTCAGGAAGATCGGAGGGTACCAAGAGCTTCAGCGTGTTCTTCCGCGTCGGTGGGTGGTGGACTCGACCGTCGGAGAGCACCACGTCGACGGCGACACTTTTCTCGCATGCTTCCGTCCATACAAATTTCTTGTCTTTCTTGAGCAACTGTGTTATAGGTTTTGCCACAGTGGAGAATCCTTCAATAAATCTTCTGTAATATCCGGCCATTCCTAGGAAACTCCGCACATCTGTAACGTTGGCGGGTGGCTTCCAGTCAAGTATGGCTTTGACTTTTTCTGGGTCTACGGCCACGCCTTCTTGGTTCAATATATGGCCTAAGAAACCAACTTGTCTTAGCCAAAATTCGCACTTGCTAAATTTGGCGTACAACTGATGTTTCCTTAATTCTCCCAAAACAATTCTGAGGTGCTCAGCATGCTCTTCGGGTGTCCTTGAGTAAACCAGAATATCGTCAATGAATACCACGACAAATTTGTCCATGAATTTCATAAACACTTTGTTCATGAGGTGGACGAAATATGCAGGGGCGTTTGTTAGACCAAAAGGCATCACTGTGAACTCATATAATCCATATCTGGAAGTGAATGCTGTCTTGGGGATATCTTCTGTCCGTACTTTCAATTGGTGATATCCCGATCTCAAATCAATCTTTGAGAACACCTTGGCTTGTGCGAGCTGGTCAAACAAATCATTTATCCGTGGCATCGGATATTTGTTTTTGATGGTGACCATATTGAGGGCTTGATAGTCTATACACAGTCTCAGTGTCCCATCTTTTTTCTTGGCGAACAACACTGGCGAACCCCAAGGTGAGGAGCTGGCTCGAATAAATCCTTTGTCCAACAATTCCTTTATCTGCTTCTTTAACTCCACTAATTCTGAGGGTGCCATTCTATAAGGCTTCTTATAGATGGGAGTGGTGCCAGGTGCTAGTTCGATGCTGAACTCTATCTCTCAGTCTGGTGGCATGCTTGGCAGTTCTTCAGGGAACACATCAAGAAACTCGCATACGACTGGAACTTTTCTCAGTTCAGAAATGCCCACTTTTTCAGTTTTGGTTGTTGTGTTCGTGGCCTTTCTTGAGTTGTGACCTTAATGGTCTTGCCATGATGGTGGGTGAGAATCACGGTCCGATTGAAACAGTCAATGAATCCTTTGTTGGTGGTCAACCAGTCCATTCCTAAAATGACATCCAGTCCTTTACTCTCCAACATGATGAGATTTGCTTGGAATTGTAGTCCTTCGAACTCAATGACCACTCCTTGGCAGTAACCCTGAGCGATTTGCTTATTTCCGGGGGACTTGATGATCATAGATTTTTTCCAAGGGAAGTATCGGAAAATCTTGTTGTAAAACAAAACTCTTCGAAACGAATGAATGGGAAGCTCCAGAATCAAACAAAACCGTGGCAGGTACTGTGTTGACAGGGAACGTACCGAGCACGATGTCTGGGGCATTCTGCGCCTCTTCCCTGGTCACATGGTTCAGGTGACCCTTCTTGTGGTTGTTGTTGGGATTGAAATTGTTGCGCTTGGGGGCTGGATTGTTTCCACCATTGTTTGGTTTGGGGGCCGCGTTCCTCGGCTTTGGGCATTGTTTAGCATAGTGCCCTTCTTGCCCACAAGCATAGCATGTGACCCCTGGACGGTACGTGAACTCTCTGTCCCTGGCATGAAACTGTGCGACGGGCCTTGGATCGGTAGTCGTGGATTTCCTTGCTCCTGTCCTTGGAACCTCAGTCTTGCTTCGGTTGTTGCGAGCAAGAGTCGTCTTGTCCCTCTTTCGCTTACGGATATCTTCCAGACTACGGCGCTCATTCTCCAAGGTAATGGCCTTGTCCACCAGAGTCTTAAAGTCCGGAAAGGTGTGTACAATCAGTTGGCATCTTAGTGCTGGTGCCAGGCCGTCCAGGAATTTTTCCATCTTCTTGTTTTCTGTCATGTGCTCGTCGTAGGCATAACGAGATAGCTGAGTAAACTGACCATTGTATTCTGTCACTGACATGCCTCTCTGCTTCAGGTCATCAATCTCTCTCTTCTTGATTTTTATGATGCTCCTGGGGATGTGTGCCCCACGGAAGCCTTCCTTGAACTCTTCCCAGGTGATGTTGTGTTCACTGGGGTGCATGTGTAGGAAGTTTTCCCACCATGCTGCAGCTGCTCTAGTGAGGTAGTGTGGTGCATAAAGTACCTTCTCGTGATCTGAACACTGAGCAATAATTAGTTTCCTTTCAATGTCACGAAGCCAATCATCGGCTTCCAGCGGCCTATCAGTGTGAGCAAAAGTTGAGGGGCGAGTCTTCTGTAACTCAGATAACTTTGAATGCGGTTGATAGGGTTCGCGGTGGTTTCCCATATTGATGACATGATTCATCATCTCTTGGTGCTGTTGCTGGCTTTGCTCGAAGAGACGGCATACTTGAGACAGGGCTCCTTCGCTGTCTTGTTGACTGGACTGACCCTGAGTGAAATTGTTGCTAGTCTGTGTCCCATAAACCTCTTCTGGTTGATTGGGCATGGAGCGAGTCCACGGACGAGACATTTTTCCAGTCTGGGGTATTATTTTGCAAAACTCATGAGAAAAACTATGTAGTGCAAGGAAAAACTTGCAAAGGCAACAAATTTAAAAGACCTCAAGGTTTTTCAAGGAAACATAAGCGATTTTGCACGGAGAAGAACTGCTTAGCATATATCTTACACGCGAAAAGCAAACACACGATACAGCACTCAGGATGCGCGTACACATTCCTGACATGTTATTTAGGCTAGCGTACTCCTCCGGAAGGCAGCAAACACACCCATACAAACTAGCGTACAGATAAAACAACACACCATACAAGCAGACATAACGCGCGGCTACTCGGCGCTCTCAGTCGGAGATGGTGAAGATTTCCTTCCCCTTGCCGATGGCAAGACTCAGCGGTCCAGGAGAATCAACCTCCACCTCCTCTCTAGCTGGCTCCTGGCGCGTAACGCTGCGCTGCGGTGATGGCGCGGGAGCGACGGGTGGTAGGGCGGGTGCCGCAGGCGGTGCAGCTCTGACTGGAGTAGGAGCGATGACTCGGTCGAACTCCTCAGTGGTGGGCAGACGGCAAGCAGTGGCCAAAACGGCCGGTGCATAAGAGGCTGAAGACGAGACGAAAGTGAGAGGCGGTGTCGTGTGGAGAAGCTCCTTCCTGCTGGCAGGACCGCCCCGGACTAAGTCCATGCGGGCAGCCACGAGATCGTCTACGAGGTTGTCGAAAGACTCCTCCAGAGCCTTGAGATACTCCACAACCATCTCGATGGCTTCATCTCGCTCTCCCCGATGGCAGGCGAATGCATAGTGACTGGTGTAAGGCACATGGCATGGAAGGTAGCGGTAGCGACGAGTCTTCATCGTAGGAAGGATGTCCCGAAGACAAGCTATCGCCTCACGGGCAGCCATCTGCATGGCATGCCTCTCAGTAGGCATGGCCCTTCCCACAAAACGGAAGTGGCGAGCTGCAGAACGTCCTCCCTTGAATTGCACCACAGCTTGGTGCATAGACACGTCGTCGCTGAGCTTGTGCTGATAGAGCGTGAACTCCGGGCGGGCTGCTGGCCCGATTGCGAGCTTGGTGATGGAGACGAGGAGCTTGACAAACCCCTCGGGCACGTTCGTGAACACTCGATTCTCACAGCTACTGCCAGCCATCTACAAAAGTAGGCAAAAATTCTGAGTAGTCATGTCATAAATTTATGATGACCAACAGAAAATAGCTACAATTTGCAAAATGCTGAAAAGGCACAAAAGACGCTAATAACCGATTAGCGATCGCTCCTAGTGGCTTCCTACAGTCAGCCTGGCTCTGGTACCAAGCTTGTCACGACCGGTTTTTCAATAATATAATTATTGAGAGACCAATCCCTTTTACGGACCAGTAAGGAAGAATTCCTTCTCACTGGTAGACAATATCATGGTCATAGAAGAAAAATACCAGGAGTACTGAATATAATACAAAGTTGAGCGGAAACTGCCCAACAATTTATTACATGCATGCCGATAAAACAAGACGGCGGATAGGGTGGCATAACTACTAACTCACGATAATAACGGTGGTGGGAATATCACTGCGAAGTGAGTGATATGACTCCTGAAGACTACAGCTCTTCGAGCGTTGGAGTGAGGCTCGAGGAGACTTATTACGGGTGGCGGAAGCGTATATAATACAAGTGACCAATATCCGGGATCGCGCAGGACTGACTGGGATTCCTCTAGGCGTCGGACGCGCTATCAAACTCTCCATCCAAGAGATCGCCTTCGTCAACATCTGGCCAAATCAACAAGCCAGGTGAGTACTATGAAAGTACTCGCAAGACAGTTCAGACATAAGATATAACAAATGTGAACATGAAGCATATAAACAAGTTAACCAGCGCGTTCAGACATAGAGATAATAAATGCTGGGTGCCAAACGAGGGTCCGAATGACTCCTCGAGCGGAAACTGCAAGAATAGTAGTACTGGTGCCAAACGAGTGTTTGAATGACTCCTCGAGAGGAAAACTGCAAGAATGGTAATACTGGTGCCAAACGAGTGTCTGAATGACTCCTCGAGAGGAAACTGCAGAAATAATAATACTGGTGCCAAACGAGTGTCTGAATGACTCCTCGAGAGGAAACTGCAGAAATAATAATACTGGTGCCAAACGAGGGTCTGAATGACTCCTCGAGAGGAAACTGCAGAAATAATAATACTGGTGCCAAACGAGGGTCTGAATGACTCCTCGAGAGGAAACTGCAGAATAGTAATGCCACAGTCGGGCGTCGGGGCGACACCACATAAAGGGCTTATAACAGAAAAATAAAGGCAGTGCATGCCACAGTCGGACGTCTGAGCGACATCACATAAAGGGCTTATATTTAAAGTGAGAAACAAAGACACGCCACGGTCGGACGTCTGCGCGACGTCGCATAAAGGGCTTATATTTAAAGTAAGAACAAACACATGCCACAGTCGGACGTCTGAGCGACGTCACATAAAGGGCTTATATTGTAGCTCAATAATGCAGTAGCTCGAGATCATAAATTATTACAAGTACGAGACAAATAAAAGGTTAGTCCATCCATAGTAATAATAATTTAACCGGGTTTACCACTTGAGCTTGTTCACCGGAGACAAGTTTTCCACGCGGATAGATATGGATATACTGATTACCCTACTTGATCATGGACACGATGACTTGGAAGAATTTGACTCTGCAGAGTTTGTACTTAACCACAGCCAACGGATTTCAGTAGTCACGGGGACTAGTTCCGTTTACGGTGTTTTGGAAGAAACACGTCTAACCAGTACACACCCATTCAACATTCCGAAGCCAGGGATCACCCGCGGCAACGTTCAAGAAAAACCTTGAGACGGGGAGGCTACAACCTCGCGTAGCATGGGATCAAATTTCTATACGCGCGCTCTAAGGGGGTGCCCCCCCTCTCGGTCCCAACCGGAAACACCCATGCCCCCTGACCGGATGACTGGCTTTAATCCTGGGCCAAGGTACCATCATCCCGGCCCCTCTGTTTGGTGTGTACACGGAAAGAGGTTACCAACTTACTAAACCGCATCTTGGCAAAGAAACATGTGGTGGCACGGAAGGGGAAAAGAACGATAACGTGACTCCGTCCACGTTAACGTCGGAAGTAGTCGGACGACGCAAGGCTGGTATGCTACAACAGTACCACCTTGCTGCCCTTCATGTCACCACATGATTAGGCCATCTCTCACCAGAGATCATCGCAACTTTGGAACATACGGGTGGTTGCCTCGCAAGCAACGGGGAACTCACCGATACTCATATGCCACGCACAAACCTTTACGCAAACATGCAAAACACCTATCATATCAAAGGTTCAAACATGCTTGCCTGGTTCGGAGAAGTCGGAGTCTAGCTCGGCGAAGTTCGCGGCTCCGTCACCTCTTCCGGAACCTATGGCAATACGAAAACGGGTACTAACATGAAAACCAACGCGTGCACAGAAACTTCTCCAAAAAATTTCCAAATAAATCCTATAAAAAACTAGACAAAATTTTAAGACTGTCAGAAAAAGAATCACTCAAAAATTCCTTTTTATTAAAAAAGTTATAAAGGTTTCTGTCCAGGGACCCATCTGTAATGAAACGGAAAAGTTCCAGGGTTTAAACTGAGAAACCAGAAAACGGTTCGATTGGAAATGCGCAAGCTCAAGGGGGAAAACGTATTTGCCCGAAGGCGCCAACAGAAAACGTTTCGCGTGGGGAAACAGAAGAGAGGCTGACAGGGGGGTCCCACATGTCAGGTTTAAAAAGCTCGCCGGCGCCCGAAGACTGCGGTGGACGCCGGCGTCGAACCATGGCGAGTCAGGAAGATCGGAGGGTACCAAGAGCTTCAGCGTGTTCTTCCGCGTCGGTGGGTGGTGGACTCGACCGTCGGAGAGCACCACGTCGACGGCGACACTTTCTCCGGCAGGCGGCGGCTCGGGTGATGGTGGAGAACTCCGGTGAAGGGCTGCAAACTTCGAATTGAAGCGCGGGTCAGAAGGAGGGATGCATAGTGAAGCTACTGGCAAGAGATGGGAGGCAGAGGCGCACGCACGGGAGCGAATCGAGCTGGATCCCGTGGCGGGCCGCGGCGGCCGGAGTCGAGGAAGGAGACCTCCTCGGGGCTCTTCCAGTGGCTAGGCGTGCTCTAGGTGGAGTGCAGAGATGGTGTGGGTTCGAGTTGAGGCTCGGGGCCTCTATTTATAGGCGGATCGACGGGGTGGCCGTGAACGGAGAATCTCCGGCGAGCAATTACGGCGATGCAGTGGATTGGCAGGAGGTTTGAGTGGCCAGGCAGCATCAGTGGAGGTTACTGGTGCCGTTCCCCCGCAAATCTCGGTTGGTCTTGGCGTAATGGCGCCGGTCCACGGTGGGGTGGCCGCACGGGCACGACGGCGGCAGAGAGCGCGCTCCGCACCCTGCGGTTCACGACGAGAGTGGCAGCGCGTTCGGGGGAGTGGAAGGCCACGCGGCGAGCTCCGGTGGCTTGGGCGGCGCTGGGTGGCGCCGTCGGCGCCGCGCCTCTCTCTGGCGGCCGCAAAGCCGCCGCTGGCGTCGGTCACGGGGCGGCGCACCTTCTGCTGCTCGTCGCCGACGTCCGCAAGGTGCCAGACGTTCGTGCGGTGCAGAGGACAAGGGGGAGGGGACAAGGCACACTGCGACACGGCGGCACTGGCGAGATCGACGTCGGGTTCTGAAGAAAACGACAGTGCACTGAAACTGTTCTCTGAACTTAACTGAACTTGATATTGACAATGCACTGCAGGTGTTCGACAGAATGATTTGGCAATGAGAAAAAAAATTCTGGAGCTGGTACTTGGTGAGGTGACCACTCAATGCACCCAGAGGCTGCCTGATTTTACTTGGAATTTTTGGAGGAAGATTTGAATGAATTTCACCAATTTTGACAAATCTGGTCCAAACTTGCAGCAAGTGTAGTTTGAAAATTTTGAACTGAAGACCAGTGGATCTTCAAGGATCTTGGTTGAGGGTTCAAAGGACTAGGAAGGGAAAAAGGTTTGGGGGCAAAAATCCAAACAGAAAGTGGAGTTCCTTTGTAAATCACCAATGGCTAGAATAGAAGACAGAAATTTGTTTGAATATGATTTGAATGGAAAAATAATCATATGGGGAGGTTCAACTTGCTGGATTTGATGCAAAACATGATCCAAAGTTGAGGGAAGGTTTAGGAGAGTGGATTTGCACTAAGGCCATGGCAAGAGAGAAAAGTTGAAAGTGGTAAAGGATTATTCCAAAAGCCATAGTGCATTTTCAAAGGGATTTTCAAAAGGCATTTTTCTCAAGTGAAAAGTATTTTGTCTTGAGTTCAAATAAAATGGCAAGGACCTCCAAGACCAAAAGCAAGTCTTGGGTGAATCCAAATAAAACTCTTGTTATGAGAAAAATATTTGAAAGGGAGGGTCCCTTGAAGAAAATAATTTTTAATTCACCTCCCTCAAGTCAAATAAAATCTTTTGAAAATCCAAATAAAACTTGGGTGTCACAACACCTACCCCCTTAGGAAAAATCTCGTCCTCGAGATTTCTGCTGATCCTCAAATAGATATGGATATTCTGCCTGAAGAAAATCTTCCCTTTCCCATGTGGCTTCATCCTCAGTGTGGTTGCTCCACTGAACTCTGAAAAACTTTGTTGTTTTCTGACGGGTCCTCCGTTCAGACTCTTCTAAAATCTTTACTGGCCTCTCTCTGTAGGTGAGGTCTGGTTGCACATCAATGCTTTCATGGGGTACATGCTTCTCCGGGTTACTCACACATTTTCTTAGTTGAGAGACGTGAAATACGTCATGGACGTCTGATAGCTCCTTGGGTAGATCTAGTTGGTAGGCTACCGTGCCTCTTCGTGCCTTTACACAAAATGGTCCAATAAATCTTGGGGCTAGCTTCCCCTTAATTTAGAACCGTTGTAGACCCCTCATAGGAGACACTCAGAGGTATACGGAATCACCGGGTTCAAAGCTGACCTCACGATGCTTTTGATCATAGTAGCTCTTTTGTCGGCTCTGCGCTGTCTTCAGTCTGTCCCTGATTTGCTTAACTTTCTCCTCGGCCTCTTTAAGCATGTCTGGGCCGAAGATACGGCTGTCGCCTGTTTCTGGCCAATTCAGTGGGGTACGACACCTCCGTCCGTACAATGCTTCAAAGGGTGCCATTTGCAAGCTGGCTTGGTAACTGTTGTTGTAAGCAAATTCGGCATACGGTAGACTCTCTTCCCAACTGGATCCATAGGTGAGCACACAGGCTCTTAGCATATCTTCTAGGATTTGGTTTACACGTTCCGTTTGTCCATCAGTCTGAGGGTGGTACGCTGTACTGAAAGCTAGTTGCATGCCCAGAGCTTGTTGTAGGTGATCCCAAAATTTGGAGACAAATTGTGTGCCTCGGTCGGATATTATAGTCTTTGGGACTCCATGCAAACAAACTATACGGGAGAGATAAAGTTTGGCCAGCCTTTGTGTGGAGTAGGTAGTCTTCACGGGAATGAAATGAGCAACCTTGGTTAGTCGGTCTGTGATGACCCATATGGCGTCATTTCCGCGTTGTGATCGGGGTAATCCGACAATGAAGTCCATTCCTATTTCATCCCATTTCCACTCCGGTATCCTGTTTGGCTGGAGTAGCCCTGCTGGCTTTTGATGCTCGGCCTTGATGCGCTGACATGAATCGCAACAAGCAATAAATGTGGCTATATCTCTTTTCATACCGTGCCACCAAAATCTTTCCTGAATGTCCTTGTACATTTTGGTTCCTCCAGGGTGGATAGAGTATGGAGCGGTGTGGCTTTCGGTTAAGATTTGTTGCTTGAGTTCCTCAATGTTAGGTACGCAAAGTCTGTCTCCGTACCATAATGTTCCTTCACTGTCTGTGATGAACTCTGAAGCCTTACCAAGGTCCATTTTCTTCTTTATGCCTTCGATGCTGGGATGTCCCTGTTGAGCCTTCTTAATTTGTTCCACCAGGGTGGGTTGTATCTCCAGATTTGATACGGTGCCCTCAGAGACTAACATCATATTGAGCCTAGCGAACTCTTGCTGAAACTCAGGCCTCAAGTTTTGCGGACCGTCCTTGTCCGGGCTGGGGTTTCGACTAAGGGCATCGGCCACTACATTTTCTTTCCCTGGATGGTAGTGAATACCGACATCATAGTCCTTGACCAGTTCTAACCAGCGTCGTTGGCGTAAATTTAGCTCCGGCTGTGTGAAAATATATTTGAGGCTCTTATGGTCTGTATATATTTCACAGCGATTTCCCAACAGAAAGTGCCTCCACTCCTTGAGTGCATGAATAACTGCTGCTAGCTCCAAGTCATGTGTTGGGTAATTTTCCTCATGTTTTCGCAGCTGCCTGGAGGCATATGCGACAACTTTGCCATCCTGCATTAGTACACATCCGAGACCTTTTCGGGACGCGTCACAATATACTTCAAAACTCTTGTGTATGTATGGCACAGTTAAGACCGGTGCGGTTGTCAGCTTCTTCTTCAGTTCTTGGAAGCTTTTCTCGCATGCTTCCGTCCATACAAATTTCTTGTCTTTCTTGAGCAACTGTGTTATAGGTTTTGCCACAGTGGAGAATCCTTCAATAAATCTTCTGTAATATCCGGCCATTCCTAGGAAACTCCGCACATCTGTAACGTTGGCGGGTGGCTTCCAGTCAAGTATGGCTTTGACTTTTTCTGGGTCTACGGCCACGCCTTCTTGGTTCAATATATGGCCTAAGAAACCAACTTGTCTTAGCCAAAATTCGCACTTGCTAAATTTGGCGTACAACTGATGTTTCCTTAATTCTCCCAAAACAATTCTGAGGTGCTCAGCATGCTCTTCGGGTGTCCTTGAGTAAACCAGAATATCGTCAATGAATACCACGACAAATTTGTCCATGAATTTCATAAACACTTTGTTCATGAGGTGGACGAAATATGCAGGGGCGTTTGTTAGACCAAAAGGCATCACTGTGAACTCATATAATCCATATCTGGAAGTGAATGCTGTCTTGGGGATATCTTCTGTCCGTACTTTCAATTGGTGATATCCCGATCTCAAATCAATCTTTGAGAACACCTTGGCTTGTGCGAGCTGGTCAAACAAATCATTTATCCGTGGCATCGGATATTTGTTTTTGATGGTGACCATATTGAGGGCTTGATAGTCTATACACAGTCTCAGTGTCCCATCTTTTTTCTTGGCGAACAACACTGGCGAACCCCAAGGTGAGGAGCTGGCTCGAATAAATCCTTTGTCCAACAGTTCCTTTATCTGCTTCTTTAACTCCACTAATTCTGAGGGTGCCATTCTATAAGGCTTCTTATAGATGGGAGTGGTGCCAGGTGCTAGTTCGATGCTGAACTCTATCTCTCGGTCTGGTGGCATGCCTGGCAGTTCTTCAGGGAACACATCAGGAAACTCGCATACCACTGGAACTTTTCTCAGTTCAGAAATGCCCACTTTGTTCAGTTTTGGTTGTTGTGTTCGTGGCCTTTCTTGAGTTGTGACCTTAATGGTCTTGCCATGATGGTGGGTGAGAATCACGGTCCGATTGAAACAGTCAATGAATCCTTTGTTGGTGGTCAACCAGTCCATTCCTAAAATGGCATCCAGTCCTTTACTCTCCAACACGATGAGATTTGCTTGGAATTGTAGTCCTTCGAACTCAATGACCACTCCTTGGCAGTAACCCTGAGCGATTTGCTTATTTCCGGGGGACTTGATGATCATAGATTTTTCCAAGGGAAGTATCGGAAAATCATGTTGTAAAACAAAACTCTTCGAAACGAATGAATGGGAAGCTCCAGAATCAAACAAAACCGTGGCAGGTACTGTGTTGACAGGGAACGTACCGAGCACGATGTCTGGGGCATTCTGCGCCTCTTCCCTGGTCACATGGTTCAGGTGACCCTTCTTGTGATTGTTGTTGGGATTGAAATTGTTGCGCTTGGGGGCTGGATTATTTCCACCATTGTTTGGTTTGGGGGCCGCGTTCCTCGGCTTTGGGCATTGTTTAGCATAGTGCCCTTCTTGCCCACAAGCATAGCATGTGACCCCTGGACGGTACGTGAACTCTCTGTCCCTGGCATGAAACTGTCCGACGGGCCTTGGATCGGTAGTCGTGGATTTCCTTGCTCCTGTCCTTGGAACCTCAGTCTTGCTTCGGTTGTTGCGAGCAAGAGTCGTCTTGTCCCTCTTTCGCTTACGGATATCTTCCAGACTACGGCGCTCATTCTCCAAGGTAATGGCCTTGTCCACCAGAGTCTTAAAGTCCGGAAAGGTGTGTACAATCAGTTGGCATCTTAGTGCTGGTGCCAGGCCGTCCAGGAATTTTTCCATCTTCTTGTTTTCTGTCATGTGCTCGTCGTAGGCATAACGAGATAGCTGAGTAAACTGACCATTGTATTCTGTCACTGACATGCCTCTCTGCTTCAGGTCATCAAACTCTCTCTTCTTGATTTTTATGATGCTCCTGGGGATGTGTGCCTCACGGAAGCCTTCCTTGAACTCTTCCCAGGTGATGTTGTGTTCACTGGGGTGCATGTGTAGGAAGTTTTCCCACCATGCTGCAGCTGCTCTAGTGAGGTAGTGTGGTGCATAAAGTACCTTCTCGTGATCTGAACACTGAGCAATAATTAGTTTCCTTTCAATGTCACGAAGCCAATCATCGGCTTCCAGCGGCATATCAGTGTGAGCAAAAGTTGAGGGGCGAGTCTTCTGTAACTCAGATAACTTTGAATGCGGTTGATAGGGTTCGCGGTGGTTTCCCATATTGATGACATGATTCATCATCTCTTGGTGATGTTGCTGGCTTTGCTCGAAGAGACGGCATACTTGAGACACGGCTGCTTCGCTGTCTTGTTGACTGGAGTGACCATGAGTGAAATTGTTGCTAGTCTGTGTCCCATAAACCTCTTCTGGTTGATTGGGCATGGAGCGAGTCCACGGACGAGACATTTTTCCAGTCTGGGGTATTATTTTGCAAAACTCATGAGAAAAACTATGTAGTGCAAGGAAAAACTTGCAAAGGCAACAAATTTAAAAGACCTCAAGGTTTTTCAAGGAAACATAAGCGATTTTGCACGCGAAAAGCAAACACACGATACAGCACTCAGGATGCGCGTACACATTCCTGACATGTTATTTAGGCTAGCGTACTCCTCCGGAAGGCAGCAAACACACCCATACAAACTAGCGTACAGATAAAACAACACACCATACAAGCAGACATAACGCGCGGCTACTCGGCGCTCTCAGTCGGAGATGGTGAAGATTTCCTTCCCCTTGCCGATGGCAAGACTCAGCGGTCCAGGAGAATCAACCTCCACCTCCTCTCTAGCTGGCTCCTGGCGCATAACGCTGCGCTGCGGTGATGGCGCGGGAGCGACGGGTGGTAGGGCGGGTGCGGCAGGCGGTGCAGCTCTGACTGGAGTAGGAGCGATGACTCGGTCGAACTCCTCAGTGGTGGGCAGACGGCAAGCGGTGGCCAAAACGGCCGGTGCATAAGAGGCTGAAGACGAGACGAAAGTCAGAGGCGGTGTCGTGTGGAGAAGCTCCTTCCTGCTGGCAGGACCGCCCCGGACTAAGTCCATGCGGGCAGCCACGAGATCGTCTACGAGGTTGTCGAAAGACTCCTCCAGAGCCTTGAGATACTCCACAACCTCTCGATGGCTTCATCTCGCTCTCCCCGATGGCAGGCGAATGCATAGTGACTGGTGTAAGGCACATGGCATGGGAGGTAGCGGTAGCGACGAGTCTTCATCGTAGGAAGGATGTCCCGAAGACGAGCTATCGCCTCACGGGCAGCCATCTGCATGGCATGCCTCTCAGTAGGCATGGCCCTTCCCACAAAACGGAAGTGGCGAGCTGCAGAACGTCCTCCCTTGAATTGCACCACAGCTTGGTGCATAGACACGTCGTCGCTGAGCTTGTGCTGATAGAGCGTGAACTCCGGGCGGGCTGCTGGCCCGATCGCGAGCTTGGTGATGGAGACGAGGAGCTTGACAAACCCCTCGGGCACGTTCATGAACACTCGATTCTCACAGCTACTGCCAGCCATCTACAAAAGTAGGCAAAAATTCTGAGTAGTCATGTCATAAATTTATGATGACCAACAGAAAATAGCTACAATTTGCAAAATGCTGAAAAGGCACAAAAGACGCTAATAACCGATTAGCGATCGCTCCTAGTGGCTTCCTACAGTCAGCCTGGCTCTGGTACCAAGCTTGTCACGACCGGTTTTTCAATAATATAATTATTGAGAGACCAATCCCTTTTACGGACTAGTAAGGAAGAATTCCTTCTCACTGGTAGACAATATCATGGTCACAGAAGAAAAATACCAGGAGTACTGAATATAATACAAAGTTGAGCGGAAACTGCCCAACAATTTATTACATGCATGCCGATAAAACAAGACGGCGGATAGGGTGGCATAACTACTAACTCACGATAATAACGGTGGTGGGAATATCACTGCGAAGTGAGTGATATGACTCCTGAAGACTACAGCTCTTCGAGCGTTGGAGTGAGGCTCGAGGAGACTTATTACGGGTGGCGGAAGCGTATATAATACAAGTGACCAATATCCGGGATCGCGCAGGACTGACTGGGATTCCTCTAGGCGTCGGACGCGCTATCAAACTCTCCATCCAAGAGATCGCCTTCGTCAACATCTGGCCAAATCAACAAGCCAGGTGAGTACTATGAAAGTACTCGCAAGACAGTTCGGACATAAGATATAACAAATGTAAACATGAAGCATATAAACAAGTTAACCAACGCGTTCAGACATAGAGATAATAAATGCTGGGTGCCAAACGAGGGTCCGAATGACTCCTCGAGCGGAAACTGCAAGAATAGTAGTACTGGTGCCAAACGAGTGTCTGAATGACTCCTCGAGAGGAAAACTGCAAGAATGGTAATACTGGTGCCAAACGAGTGTCTGAATGACTCCTCGAGAGGAAACTGCAGAAATAATAATACTGGTGCCAAACGAGTGTCTGAATGACTCCTCGAGAGGAAACTGCAGAAATAATAATACTGGTGCCAAACGAGGGTCTGAATGACTCCTCGAGAGGAAACTGCAGAAATAATAATACTGGTGCCAAACGAGGGTCTGAATGACTCCTCGAGAGGAAACTGCAGAATAGTAATGCCACAGTCGGGCGTCGGGGCGACACCATATAAAGGGCTTATAACAGAAAAATAAAGGCAGTGCGTGCCACAGTCGGACGTCTGAGCGACATCACATAAAGGGCTTATATTTAAAGTGAGAAACAAAGACACGCCACAGTCGGACGTCTGCGCGACGTCGCATAAAGGGCTTATATTTAAAGTAAGAACAAACACATGCCACAGTCGGACGTCTGAGCGACGTCACATAAAGGGCTTATATTGTAGCTCAATAATGCAGTAGCTCGAGATCATAAATTATTACAAGTACGAGACAAATAAAAGGTTAGTCCATCCATAGTAATAATAATTTAACCAGGTTTACCACTTGAGCTTGTTCACCGGAGACAAGTTTTCCACGTGGATAGATATGGATATACTGATTACCCTACTTGATCATGGACACGATGACTTGGAAGAATTTGACTCTGCAGAGTTTGTACTTAACCACAGCCAACGGATTTCAGTAGTCACGGGGACTAGTTCCGTTTACGGTGTTTTGGAAGAAACACGTCTAACCAGTACACACCCATTCAACATTCCGAAGCCAGGGATCACCCGCGGCAACGTTCAAGAAAAACCTTGAGACGGGGAGGCTACAACCTCGCGTAGCATGGGATCAAATTTCTATACGCGCGCTCTAAGGGGGTGCCCCCCCTCTCGGTCCCAACCGGAAACACCCATGCCCCCTGACCGGATGACTGGCTTTAATCCTGGGCCAAGGTACCATCATCCCGGCCCCTCTGTTTGGTGTGTACACGGAAAGAGGTTACCAACTTACTAAACCGCATCTTGGCAAAGAAACACGTGGTAGCACGGAAGGGGAAAAGAACGATAACGTGACTCCGTCCACGTTAACGTCGGAAGTAGTCGGACGACGCAAGGCTGGTATGCTACAACAGTACCACCTTGCTGCCCTTCATGTCACCACATGATTAGGCCATCTCTCACCAGAGATCATCGCAACTTTGGAACATACGGGTGGTTGCCTTGCAAGCAACGGGGAACTCACCGATACTCATATGCCATGCACAAACCTTTACGCAAACATAAAAAACACCTATCATATCAAAGGTTCAAACATGCTTGCCTGGTTCGGAGAAGTCGGAGTCTAGCTCGGCGAAGTTTGCGGCTCCATCACCTCTTCCGGAACCTACAGCAATACGAAAACGGGTACTAACGTGAAAACCAACGCGTGCACAGAAACTTCTCCAAAAACGGGTACTAACGTGAATATGAATACGGCAATACGAAAACGGGTACTAACGTGATGGTGGAGAACTCCGGTGAAGGGCTGCAAACTTCGAATTGAAGCGCGGGTCAGAAGGAGGGATGCATAGTGAACCTACTGGCAAGAGATGGGAGGCAGAGGCGCACGCACGGGAGCGAATCGAGCTGGATCCCGTGGCGGGCCGCGGCGGCCAGAGTCGAGGAAGGAGACCTCCTCGGGGCTCTTCCAGTGGCTAGGCGTGCTCTAGGTGGAGTGCAGAGATGGTGTGGGTTCGAGTTGAGGCTCGGGGCCTCTATTTATAGGCGGATCGACGGGGTGGCCGTGAACGGAGAATCTCCGGCGAGCAATTATGGCGATGCAGTGGATTGGCAGGAGGTTTGAGTGGCCAGGCAGCATCAGTGAAGGTTACTGGTGCCGTTCCCCTGCAAATCTCGGTTGGTCTTGGCGTAATGGCGCCGGTCCACGGTGGGGTGGCCGCACGGCCACGACGGCGGCAGAGAGCGCGCTTCGCGCCCTGCGGTTCACGATGAGAGTGGCAGCGCGTTCGGGGGAGTGGAAGGCCACGCGGCGAGCTCCGGTGGCGCCGTCGGCGCCGCGCCTCTCTCTGGCGGCCGCAAAGCCGCCGCTGGCGTCGGTCACGGGGCGGCGCACCTTCTGCTGCTCGTCGCTGACGTCCGCAAGGTGCCAGACGTTCGTGCGGTGCAGAGGACAAGGGGGAGGGGACAGGGCACACTGCGACACGGCGGCACTGGCGAGATCGACGTCGGGTTCTCAAGAAAACGGCAGTGCACTGAAACTGTTCTCTGAACTTAACTGAACTTGATATTGACAATGCACTGCAGGTGTTCGACAGAATGATTTGGCAATGAGAAAAAAATTTCTAGAGCTGGTACTTGGTGAGGTGACCACTCAATGCACCCAGAGGCTACCTGATTTTACTTGGAATTTTTGGAGGAAGATTTGAATGAATTTCACCAATTTTGACAAATCTGGTCCAAACTTGCAGCAAGTGTAGTTTGAAAAATTTGAACTGAAGACCAGTGGATCTTCATGGATCTTGGTTGAGGGTTCAAAGGACTAGGAAGGGAAAAAGGTTTGGGGGCAAAAATCCAAACAGAAAGTGGAGTTCCTTTGTAAATCACCAATGGCTAGAATAGAAGACAGAAATTTGTTTGAATATGATTTGAATGAAAAAATAATCATATGGGGAGGTTCAACTTGCTGGATTTGATGCAAAACATGATCCAAAGGTGAGGGAAGGTTTAGGAGAGTGGATTTGCACTAAGGCCATGGCAAGAGAGAAAAGTTGAAAGTGGTAAAGGATTATTCCAAAAGCCATAGTGCATTTTCAAAGGGATTTTCAAAAGGCATTTTTCTCAAGTGAAAAGTATTTTGTCTTGAGTTCAAATAAAACGGCAAGGACCTCCAAGACCAAAAGCAAGTCTTGGGTGAATCCAAAGAAAACTCTTTTTATGAGAAAAATATTTGAAAGGGAGGGTCCCTTGAAGAAAATAATTTTTAATTCACCTCCCTCAAGTCAAATAAAATCTTTTGAAAATCCAAATAAAACTTGGGTGTCACAGTTTCGTGGTGCTCCTGGATGTTTTCTGGGTATATGAGTATATATAGGCGAAAGAAGTAGGTCGGTGGAGCCACGAGGGGCCCACGAGGGTGGGGGCGCGCCTATCCCCCTGGGCGCGCCCTCCTACCTCGTGGCTGCCTCGTTGCTTCCTTGACGTCCACTCCAAGTCTCCTGGATAGCGTTTGTTCCAAAAACGATCCTCGCGAAGGTTTCATTCCGTTTGATATTCCTTTTCTGCGAAACACTGAAATAGGCAAAAAAACAGCAATTTGCACTGGGCCTTCGGTTAATAGGTTAGTCCCAAAAATAATATAAAAGTGCATAATAAAGCCCATTAAACATCCAAAATAGATAATATAATAGCATGGAACAATAAAAAATTATAGATACATTGGAGACGTATCAAGCATCCCCAAGCTTAATTCCTACTCGTCCTTGAGTAGGTAAATAATAAAAACAGAATTTTTGATGTGGGATGCTACCTAACATAATTCTCGAAGTAATTCTCTTTATTGTGGCATGAATGCTCAGATCCGAAAGATTCAAGACAAAAGTTTAATATTGACATAAAAATAATAATACTTCAAGCATACTAATAAAGCAATCATGTCTTCTCAAAATAACATGGCCAAAGAAAGTTATCCCTACAAAATCATATAGTCTGGCTATGTTCTATCTTCATCACACAAAATATTTAAATCATGCACAACCCCGATGACAAGCCAAGCAATTGTTTCATACTTTTGATGTTCTCAAACTTTTTCAATTTTCACGCAATACATGAGCGTGAGCCATGGACATAGCACTATATGTGGAATAGGATGGTGGTTGTGGAGGAGACAAAATAAAGGAGAAGATAGTCTCACATCAACTAGGCGTATCAACGGGCTATGGAGATGCCCATCAATAAATATCAATGTGAGTGAGTAGGGATAGCCATGCAACGGATGCACTAGAGCTATAAGTGTATGAAAGCTCAACAAAAGAAACTAAGTGGGTGTGCATCCAACTCGCTTGCTCACGAAGACCTAGGGCATTTTGAGGAAGCCCATCATTGGAATATACAAGCCAAGTTCTATAATGTAAAATTCCCACTAGTATATGAAAGTGACAACATCGGAGACTCTCTATCATGAAGATCACGGTGCTACTTTGAAGCATAAGTGTGGTAAAAGGATAGTAACATTGTCCCTTCTCTCTTTTTCTCTCATTGTTCATTTTTTTTGGCCTTTCTCTCTTTTTTTATGGCCTCTTTTTTCGTCCGGAGTCTCATCCTGACTTGTGGGGAATCATAGTCTCCATCATCCTTTCCTCACTTGGGACAATGCTCTAATAATGATGATCATCACACTTTTATTTACTTACAACTCAAAAATTACAACTCAATACTTAGAACAAAATATGACTCTATGTGAATGCCTCCGGCGGTGTACCGGGACATGCTATGAATCAAGAGTGACATGTATGAAAATCATAAATGATGGCTTTGCCACAAATACGATGCCAACTACATGATCATGCAAAGCAATATGACAATGATAGAGCGTGCCATAATAAACGGAACGGTGGAAAGTTGCATGGCAATATATCTCGGAATGGCTATGGAAATGCCATAATAGGTAGGTATGGTGGCTGTTTTGAGGAAGGTATATGGTGTGTGTATGATACCGGCGAAGGGTGCGCGGTATTAGAGAGGCTAGCAATGGTGGAAGGATGAGAGTGCGTATAATCCATGGACTCAACATTAGTCATAAAGAACTCACATACTTATTGCAAAAATCTATTAGTCATCGAAACAAAGTACTACGCGCATGCTCCTAGGGGGATATATTGGTAGGAAAAGACCATCGCTCGTCCCCAACCGCCACTCATAAGGAAGACAATCAATAAATAAATCATGCTCCGACTTCATCACTTAACGGTTCACCATACGTGCATGTTACGGGAATCACAAACTTTAACACAAGTATTTCTCAAATTCACAACTACTCAACTAGCATGACTCTAATATCACCATCTTCATATCTCAAAAAAATCATAAAGAATCAAACTTCTCATAGCATTCAATGCACTTTATATGATAGTTTTTATTATACCTATCTTGGATGCTCATCACATTAGGACTAATTTTATAGCCAAAGCAAACTATCATGCTGTTATAAAGGACTCTCAAAAGAATATAAGTGAAGCATGAGAGATCAATAATTTCTATAAAATAAACCACCACCGTGCTCTAGAAGATATAAGCGAAGCACTAGAGCAAAATTATCTAGCTCAAAAGATATAAGTGAAGCACGTAGAGTATTCTAATAAATTTCGATTTATGTGTGTCTCTCCAAAAGGTGTGCACAGCAAGGATGATTGTCGTAAACTAACAAGAAAAGACTCAAATCATACAAGACGCTCCAAGCAAAACACATATCATGTGGTGAATAAAAATATAGCCTCAAGTAAAGTTACCGATGGATGAAGACGAAAGAGGGGATGCCTTCTGGGGCATCCCCAAGCTTAGGCTTTTGGTTGTCCTTGAATTTTACCTTGGGGTGCCTTGGGCATCCCCAAGCTTAGGCTCTTGCCACTCCTTATTCCAAAATCCATCAAATCTTTACCCAAAACTTAAAAACTTCACAACACAAAACTCAACAGAAAATCTCATGAGCTCCGTTAGTATAAGAGAACAAATCACCACTTTAAGGTACTGTAATGAACTCATTCTTTATTTATATTGGTGTTAAACCTACTGTATTCCAACTTCTCTATGGTTCATACCCCCCGATACTAGCCATAGATTCATCCAAATAAGCAAACAACACACGAAAAACAGAATCTGTCAAAAACAAAACAGTCTGTAGAAACCTGTATCAAACGTATACTTCTGTAAATCCAAAAATTCTGAAAGAAATTGGTGGACGTGAGGAAATTGTCTATTAATCATCTGCAAAAAGAATCAACCTAAAATCACTCTCCAGTAAAAAATGGCAGCTAATCTCGTGAGCGCTAAAGTTTCTGTTTTTTACAGCAAGATCATAAAGACTTCACCCAAGTCTTCCCAAAGGTTCTACTTGGCACAAACACTAATTTAAAACATAAAACCACATCTAAAAAGAAGCTAGATGAATTATTTATTAGTAAACAGAAACAAAAAGCAAGAAACAAAAATAAAATTGGGTTGCCTCCCAACAAGCGCTATCGTTTAACGCCCCTAGCTAGGCATAAAAGCAAGAATAGATCTAGGTATTATCATCTTTGGTTGGCAATTCTTCAATAGAAAACGTATAACCCTTAGGAGTTTCCTTATTTTTATTAATGATCAAACTCCTAGGCAAGAAATCAAGAAATTCATTTGTAGCAAAAGGTTCCTTGATGATAGCGAAAAAGTTGGGGTGAGCACTTATTGATTTGAGATCCGCATTTTCCTTACTAGAAGATTCACCTTTATTTTTAGGCACATACATAAACTTGGCAACTTTAGTAGTAGGAGGATTTGGGGTATTTTTCACGGAAGAAAAGGCAGACCCTAAGTTGGTAATAATATCCTCAAGTTTATCAATTCTTGTGGAATCTTGATCTATCTTTTTGTTAACTATGGGTTCCTTTTCTTTAAAAAAATTCAGAGTAACTCCTACCTTAGATCCGTATTGGGTAATTTGATTGTGGATCTTTTTATCCAAATTTTCAATCAACTCTAAAGTGGCAACTTTATTTTCAATAATTTCAAGCCTTTGCATCACATGTTCCGAAGTTAAAATAGTTCCATTAACCAAAAGAGGTGGTGGGCCAAACAAATCTAACATAGCATTATAAGAATCAAAAGTATGGCTACCCAAGAAATTTCCTCCGGTAATGGTATCAAGAATATATCTGTTCCAAGGAGTGATGCCTACATAAAAATTGCGAAGAAGAACGGCAGTAGATTGCTTCCTAGTAGATCTATTCTGAGCATTGCAAATTTTATGCCAAACATCTTTTAGATTTTCTCCCTCCCTTTGTTTAAAATTAAGAACTTCCTGATCGGGAGTACTAACAATGATAGAAGGACTAGCCATGATGACGAAACAAACGATCTAACACACGGACACACAAGAAGCAAGTGAAAAGAGACGGACGGAAAAAGAGGGCGACTAAAACGGCAAAGGTGAAGTGGGGGAGAGGAAAATGAGAGGCAAATGGCAAATAATGTAATGCGAGGGAGAAGAGTTTGTGATGGGTACTTGGTATGTCTTGACTTGAGCGTAGATCTCCCCGGCAACGGCGCCAGAAATGGCTAGTTGACGGGAGATAAAATCTTGACTTGACTTGACTTAGCGCAAATCTCTTCAGCAACGGCGCCAGAAATCCTTCTTGCTACCTCTTGAGCATGCGTTGGTTTTCCCTTGAAGAGGAAAGGGTGATGCAGCAAAGTAGCGTAAGTATTTCCCTCAGTTTTTGAGAACCAAGGTATCAATCCAGTAGGAGACTACACGCAAATCGCCTAGTACCTGCACAAACAAAAAATGGGATCTCATGGGTACAGAAGATTGCGGCGGTGGAAATAGAGTTTCGTTGTGCTCCTGAATGTTTTCAGGGTATATGAGTATATATAGGCGAAAGAAGTAGGTCGGTGGAGCCACGAGGGTGGGGGGCGCGCCCTCCTACCTCGTGGCCGCCTCGTTGCTTCCTTGACGTCCACTCCAAGTCTCCTGGATTGCGTTTGTTCCAAAAACGATCCTCACGAAGGTTTCATTCCGTTTGGATTCCATTTGATATTCCTTTTCTGCGAAACACTGAAATAGGCAAAAAAACAGCAATTTGCACTGGGCCTTCGGTTAATAGGTTAGTCCCAAAAATAATATAAAAGTGCATAATAAAGCCCATTAAACATCCAAAACAGATAATATAATAGCATGGAACAATAAAAAATTATAGATACGTTGAAGACGTATCAGTAGAAACTGGTTGTGCCATCCGAAACGGGTCAAGACAATACAACTGAAAAGAGTTTCACACATGACATCTGCATAACAAGATGTCCATACATCCATCCATTTCATCAATCAAAAATAGTTTTGTAATCACTCATTTCATTTGTAAAGATAGGAGAACATATACCTACGAGCATGCACAACAATTTCATTGATACAAACAGATTCCTGATCCTATATAGGTACATTATTCCCTGGGTGTTCACCACCTGCGAGCGCTTGGTACATCCTCGCCACAACTTTTGGTGTCTGACTTTGGCAACCTCAAGAAGGATTTATACAAGCATGAATTCAAACAAAAGATTAGTAGGTCATCAAAGATATTGTAATACACCAGTGAAACGATGGTCCGAGAAGCACTGCATTTTCTATTAACCAGTAGAATGCGATAACAAAATCCTATATCTAAGTACTAATTATGTTTGAAGAGGCAATATTTGACTCCACTTTAGATAAATGAAATGGATGTCATGAGTTCGGTACAGCCAGCAATAAGGTATGTATATTTTGAATTGGTGACATGTTTCCGCTAGGTACTATACAAAGACTAAACTTGACACTAATACTAATTCAAAATTTGATGTGAGCATAAGACAAGAAACAACAACTCAATATTGCAGCATGTTGCAAACTCCTTGTCTACCTTGCAGAGACTATATCCGCTGCCTTGTCTTCTTCCTCCTCTTTGTTAGCAAGATCACGACTGATCTGTAAGATTCGAAGCCATGGCACCCCAAAATCCAATCATGTTTCCCAGAGTACATACGCAGCTAGTATACATGAAGGATGTCTAGAAACTAATTGGAGGCACACTGTTATCAACACATATGAAAGAACACTCTTCAAGTTACAAAAGGAACTTCCTTTGATGTCCTAAGCTAATTCAGTCTCCACTGTATGCATTGTTATTATCTTATAGTACAAAATAAAATAAAAACTAATTATACCTCCAGATGTTTATACTACATGGAAGATAATTATTGGAGAAAAACGACCAATAAAGCATGACTGAAGTCTAAAATTTGCATCCCTAAAAAGTCATCATTGTACCAAAGGATTTGATTTGTGAGCATTTTCCTTTTTCCCAAGCAACAACATCAAACTTTTCAGGAGAAGGGTATATACAATATTTAGTAAATTGAATGCTTTCCACCTGTTTCTAAAAGGAACGGATCCTTCATCTAGTCCTTTGCTATCTCCTACAAATTCTTTAAAGAGTACACCTACACTGCGGCAAATAATGCAATGCCTAGAGGTAAATCTATCAATTTTGGCACATACGTACTTGCATGGTGTTCTCCTCCTCTGTCAGCATTTGTCAGTCCAATTTGTGCCTACATGAACAATCAACTTCAGTTAAGAACATTGTACAAAAGTAGGCACATTAGTATATTGGAAGTGGTAAGGAATAAACACTAAAACATAGTTCCTGATATTAGCTATTAAAGCAGGAGCATAATTTTCACACCAAGTAAGTCCCTACAGAAAACACACATCAAAAGATGAGAGAACTTTCATGGACATGAAACAAAATAAATCTGAATGAATCCATTTATATGATTTATATGTAAGAACAATGTGTGGCTGCTGTATTAGAAGATGTCCTTTGAAAGATCTATTCATTGGAAGGCAGCAGGATTTGTATTGATCCTTATATATTGTCCAAATTTCTATATTGGAACCCAACTGAAATTGCACACATTTAGCTTGTAGTGCAGATTTATAGAAATTAACTGCGAGCGACATTCTCTAATAATTAATCGTACATTCTGATTTCCAACTAACCCATGATCACAGAAGCAGAAGCAAACAACTCATTTCCTTCACAATAGCAAGCCAATTTGATCACAGAAGGCAATCATTAACTGACTTATCCATGTGTGTGTATATATTAAAGATTACAACTATCTATTCAGCAGCAGAACCTTGATTTTGTTTTCTTGTATGTGCAAAGTTGAACCGCTAGTGGCCTCACCTGTGAGCCCATGCCCCACCTTTGAAAGCCTGTGATCAAACGAGAGATGGGAGTAAGCACAGTATCCTACAATCAAATGAGAGAGGGATTGACAAAGGGGAATTGAAAGTGAACAAAAAGAAAAGCAAATTCTTGAAGTGAACTCTTTCCCAGAACTGAGAAAGGAGAACCATAGATGATTCTTCTATGACCCATTTCTTTTCCCCTTTGATTTCCCAAATCCACACGAATAACTTTCTAGAACACACACCAGTAGTGTGAAGGTTTACCACACAAACAGAACTCCTACCATAACACATGCATCATGAAGAAAAGCCAATGCATTTCAATAGGGATGCTTAGTTATAACATGTTAGGAGAAGAGACGGATACATATTAACTGCATTGCAGAGATGAACTGGACCAAGCAGAGAGCAAGTTGAGAAGAAGTATCCCAAAGAGATGGCTCTCTAGGTTGCCGAAGGGCATGTACTCGTACAGTAGCAGGCGCTCGTCCCCCTATGCGCAGAAGCCGACCAGGCTGACGAAGTTAGGCTGGCTGAGCACCGTCAGCATCAGCACCTCCACCAGGAACTCCTTCCTCCCCTGCACGCTCTCCGGAGCCTGCTGCTTCATCGCCGCCATCTGTGCATCGGAAGCGCCCTGTGAGAACAAGAAAAATAATCATATTGTGATGATGATATAATACATATATCATGTATAGTCCAGACTCCAGACCAAAGAATGATCAGAAAATCAACATGGTAGTTGGATTTGTTAAACATCTGCGACAGAAGAGATTAACAATAGACTCCAGAACCACATCATTCTTGAGGAATTAAGATCCATCCGGAAATTTTAATGAAATGGTCAAATTAAATCACAACGGATGGTATAAATTTGATTGTGTCCCTGACTCCCTGTCATAATTCTGAATCCTACACAGTGTGAAAAAAGAAAAGACAGATTTGTTAATACAACATTAGGCAGATTTGTTAATACAACATAGTGATATTACATGCACTGACAGGATCGGTATGTGGTATCTTGTTTTCTCTCGGAGAGTGTGATGCCCTTCCTCCTAATCTTATTTGAGCGCTGGATCTAAAGAGGCATCAGCATTATGGTATGAACTATGATAGTAGCAATATAATATGAACTAATCTAATGGAGAGTTTGATGTCTGTTCTTCTAATCCGCACTGCACTGCTCCCTCCCTATGCTAATCTAACTATAGACAAATCACCAAAAAACGGATTAGGCACCCACCTTCTGTCGGGCTGCTGCTGCTCTGCCGACATGGAGGCTCTGCGCGAGTCCCCCAGCCGGATCTGGCCACATCAAACACCGGAGTGGCAAGACCTGGCCCTCTCTCCGTCAGATCGGGTAGGGGAGGGGAGCTCGTGGCCTTGGACGAAGGGAAGAGATCGGGTAGGGGAGGGGAGTTCCTAGCCTTGGACGAAGGAAGGAGGGAGGCCGAGACCCATCGCTGCCTCGCTATACATGGCTGCTGGGGGAGGGGGTGGTGGCGGCCGGCTAGGGAGGGAGGTCGTGGTGTCCGGTGGCCAGCTCCTCTAGGATCTCGGCGGCGGTGTAGGACTCCACTATGGCGGCTGGGGCGTGGTTCTCTAACGAGACGATCGAGGGCAGCCTGGATCGTCAGATTTTTTTTCGCGAGGAGGCCTCGCTCCCGGTTCGTGCGAGGGGGCCTCGATTTGTTTTGTTGGTTTCTTTTCATAGGTTTTTCTTCGTTCGAGGGACTACGTGAAGGCATCTCATGTGGTGAGGAGGGAGAGAGGACAAAAATAAACCAGTGAAGGTAGGACTAAAATTAACCGCGGAGACTACCAACTGAGACATTAGGAGTAGAGATACTCTACAGGCGTCTCCGATGGTGTTTGTTGAGTTGGCATAGATCGAGATTAGGATTTGTCACTCCGATTGTCGGAGAGGTATCTCTGAGCCCTCTGGGTAATGCACATCACTATAAGCCTTGCAAGCAATGTGACTAATGAGTTAGTTGCGGGATGTTGCATTACGGAACGAGTAAAGAGACTTGCCGGTGACGAGATTGAACTAGGTATGATGATACCGACGATCGAATCTCGGGCAAGTAACATACCGATGACAAAGGGAACAACGTATGATGTTGTGCGGTTTGACCGATAAAGATCTTCGTAGAATATGTAGGAGCCAATATGAGCATCCAGGTTCCGCTATTGGTTATTGACCGGAGATGTGTCTCGGTCATGTCTACATAGTTCTCGAACCCGTAGGTTCCGCACGCTTAACGTTCGATGATGGTTCATATTATGAGTTTATGTGATTTGATGTACCGAATGTTGTTAGAAGTCCCGGATGAGATCACGGACATGACGAGGAGTCTCGAAATGGTCGAGACATAAAGATTCATATATTGGAAGGCTACATTCGGACACCGGAATGGTTCGGGTCGTTTCAGATAAGTTTCGGAGTACCGGGGGTAACCGGAACCCCCCCCCCCCCGGGAAGTTATTGGGCCTCATGGGCCTAGTGGTGGAAGAGAGGAGGTAGGCCAAGGTGTCGCACGCGCGCCCCTAGCCCAAACCAAATTGGACTAGGGCTAGGGGGCCGGCACCCCCTGTCCTTCTCTTCTTCCTTTCCTTCCTTCTTCTCCTACTTGGACTAGGAAAGGGGGAAACCTACTCCTACTAGGAGTAGGAATCCCCCCTTTGGGCGCGCCCCTTGTGGCCGGCCCTCCTCCTCCTCCCGTCCTTTATATACGGGGGAGGGGGCACCCCTTAGACACACAAGTTGATCTTCAGCAATGTGCGGTGCCCCCTCCACAGTTTTCCACCTCGGTCATATTGTCGTAGTGCTTAGGCGAAGCCCTGCGTCGGTAACTTCATCATCACCATCACCACACCGTCGTGCTGACGAAACTCTCCCTCGGCATCAGCTGGATCTAGAGTTCGAGGGACGTCACCGAGCTGAACGTGTGCAGATCGCGGAGGTGTCGTGCGTTTGGTACTTGATCGGTTGGATCGCGACGATGTTCGACTACATCAACCGTGTTACTACGTTCCCCAACAGTGGCATCCGAGCCAGTTCTAAACGTAGATGTTATATGCACGAGTAGAACACAAAGAGTTGTGGGCGATAATAGTTATACTGCTTACCAGCATGTCATACTTTGATTCGGCGGTATTGTTGGATGAAGCGGCCCAGACCGACATTACGTTACCACGTTCATGAGACTGGTTCTACCGCCGTGCTTTGCACACAGGTGGCTAGTGGGTGTCTGTTTCTCCAACTTTAGTTGAATCAAGTGTGACTACGCCTGATCCTTGTTGAAGGTTAAAACAACACACTTGACGAAAAATCATTGTGGTTTTGATGCGTAGGTAAGAACGTTTCTTGCTAAGCCCGTAGCAGCCACGTAAAACTTGCAACGACAAAGTAGAGGGTGTCTAACTTGTTTTTGCAGGGCTTGCTGTGATGTGATATGGTCAAGACATGATGATATATAAATTGTTGTATGAGATGATCATGTTTTGTAATAGTTATCGGCAACTGGCAGGAGCCATATGGTTGTCGCTTTATTGTATGAAATGCAATCGCCATGTAATTGCTTTACTTTATAACTAAGCGGTAGCGATAGTCGTGGAAGCGATAGTTGGCGAGACGACAACGATGCTTCGATGGAGATCAAGGTGTCAAGCCGGTGAAGATGTTGATCATGACGGTGCTTTGCAGATGGAGATCAAAGGCACAAGATGATGATGGCCATATCATATCACTTATATTGATTGCATGTGATGTTTATCCTTTATGCATCTTATTTTGCTTATTATGGCGGTAGCATTATAAGATGATCTCTCACTAAATTTCAAGGTACAAGTGTTCTCCCTGAGTATGCACCGTTGCTACAGATTGTCGTGCCAAGACACCACGTGATGATCGGGTGTGATAAGCTCTACGTTCACATACAATGGGTGCAAGCCAGTTTTGCACACGCAGAATACTCGGGTTAAACTTGACGAGCCTAGCATATGCAGATATGGCCTCGGAACACTGAGACCGAAAGGTCGAGCGTGAATCATATAGTGGACATGATCAACATAGTGATGTTCATCATTGAAAACTACTCCATATCACGTGATGATCGGACATGGTTTAGTTGATATGGATCACGTGATCACTTAGATGATTAGAGGGATGTCTATCTAAGTGGGAGTTCTTAAGTAATATGATTAACTGAACTTTAATTTATCATGAACTTAGTACCTGATAGTTTTTTGCATGTCTATGTTGTTGTAGATAAATGGCCCGTGCTACTGTTCCATTGAATTTTAATGCGTTCTTAGAGAAAGCTAAGTTGAAAGATGATGGTAGCAACTACACGGACTATGACCGTAACTTGAGGATTATCCTCATTGCTGCATAGAAGAATTACGTCCTGGAAGCACCGCTAGGTGCCAAACCCCCTCCAGGAGCAACCCCAGATGTTATGAACGTCTGGCAGAGCAAAGCTGATGACTACTCGATAGTTCAGTGTGCCATGCTTTACGGCTTAGAACCGGGACTTCAACGATGTTTTGAACGTCATGGAGCATATGAGATGTTCCAGGAGTTGAAGTTGATATTTCAAGCAAATGCCCGGATTAAGAGATATGAAGTCTCCAATAAGTTCTACAGCTGCAAAATGGAGGAGAATAGTTCTGTCAGTGAGCATATACTCAGAATGTCTGGGTACCACAATCACTTGACTCAGCTGGGAGTTAATCTTTCGATTGATAGTGTCATTGACAGAATTCTTCAATCACTGCCACCAAGCTACAAAAGCTTCGTGATGAACTATAATATGCAAGGGATGGATAATACAATTCCCGAGCTCTTCGCGATGCTAAAGGCTGCGGAGGTAGAAATCAAGAAGGAGCATCAAGTGTTGATGGTCAACAAGACCACTAGTTTCAAGAATAAGGACAAAGGGAAGAAGGGGAACTTCAACAAGAACAGCAAGCAAGTTGCTGCTCAAGTGAAGAAGCCCAAGTCTGGACCCAAGCCTGAGACTGAGTGCTTCTACTGCAAAGGGACTGGTCACTGGAAGCGGAACTGCCCCAAGTATTTGGCGGATAAGAAGGATGGCAAAGTGAAAGGTATATTTGATATAAATGTTATTGATGTGTACCTTACTAATGCTCGTAGTAGCGTCTGGGTATTTGATACTGGTTCTGTTGCTCATATTTGCAACTCGAAACAGGGGCTACGGATTAAGCGAAGATTGGCTAAGGACGAGGTGATGATGCGCGTGGGAAATGGTTCCAAAGTCGATGTGATCGCCGTCGGCACGCTACCTCTACATCTACCTTCGGGATTAGTTTTAGACCTGAATAATTGTTATTTGGTGCCAGCGTTAAGCATGAACATTATATCTGGATCTTGTTTGATGCGAGACGGTTATTCATTTAAATCAGAGAATAACGGTTGTTCTATTTATATGAGTAATATCTTTTATGTTCATGCACCCTTAATGAGTGGTCTATTTTTATTGAATCTCGATAGTAGTGATACACATATTCATAGTATTGAAGCCAAAAGATATAAGTTTAATAATGATAGTGCAACTTATTTGTGGCACTGCCGTTTAGGTCATATTGGTGTAAAGTGCATGAAGAAACTTCGTGCTGATGGGCTTTTGGAATCACTTGATTATGAATCACTTGATGCTTGTGAACCATGCCTCATGGGCAAGATGACTAAAACTCCGTTCTCCGGAACAATGGAGCGAGCAACGGACTTGCTGGAAATAATGCATACTGATGTATGCGGTCCGATGAGTATTGATGCTCGCGGCGGGTATCGTTATTTTCTGACCTTCACAGATGATTTGAGCAGATATGGGTATATCTACTTGATGAAACATAAGCCTGAAACATTTGAAAAGTTCAAAGAATTTCAGAGTGAAGTGGAAAATCATCGTAACAAGAAAATAAAGTTTCTACGATCTGATCATGGAGGTGAATATTTGAGTTACGAGTTTGGTCTTCATTTGAAACAATGCGGAATAGTTTCGCAACTCAAGCCACCCAGAACACCATAGCGTAATGGTGTGTCCGAACGTCGTAATCGTACTTTATTAGATATGGTGCGCTCTATGATGTCTCTTACTAATTTACCGCTATCGTTTTGGGGTTATGCTTTAGAAACGACTGTATTCACGTTAAATAGGGCACCATCTAAATCCGTTGAGACGACACCATATGAACTGTGGTTTGGCAAGAAACCCAAGTTGTCATTTCTTAAAGTTTGGGGCTGCGATGCTTATGTGAAAAAGCTTCAACCTAATAAGCTCGAACCCAAATCGGAGAAATGTGTCTTCATAGGATACCCAAAAAAAGACTGTTGGGTACACCTTCTATCACAGATCCGAAGGCAAGATATTCGTTGCTAAGAATGGATCCTTTCTAGAGAGGAGTTTCTCTCGAAAGAAGTGAGTGGGAGGAAAGTAGAACTTGATGAGGTAACTGTACTTGCTCCCTTATTGGAAAGTAGTTCATCACAGAAATCAGTTCCAGTGATTCCTACACCAATTAGGGAGGAATCTAATGATGATGATCATGAAACTTCTGATCAAGTTACTACCGAACCTCGTAGGTGTTGGGGAATGTAGTAATTTCAAAAATTTCCTACGCACACGCAAGATCATGGTGATGCATAGCAACGAGAGGGGAGAGTGTTGTCCATGTACCCTCGTAGACCGAAAGCGGAAGCGTTAACACAACGCGGTTGATGTAGTCGTACGTCTTCACGATCCGACCGATCAAGTACCGAACGCACGGCACCTCCGAGTTCAGCACACATTCAGCTCGATGACGTCCCTCGAACTCCGATCCAGCCGAGTGTTGAGGGAGAGTTTCGTCAGCACGACGGCGTGGTGACGATGATGATGTTCTACCGATGCAGGGCTTCGCCTAAGCTCCGCTACGATATTATCGAGGTGTAATATGGTGGAGGGGGGCACCGCACACGGCTAAAATATCGTATATCAATTGTGTGTCTAGAGGTGCCCCCCCCCCCCGCCCCCGTATATAAAAGAGCAAGGGGGGAGGCCGCCGGCCTAGGAGGTGTGGCACGCCAGGAGGAGTCCTACTCCTACCGGGAGTAGGACTCCCCCCCTTTTTCCATGTTGGACTAGGAGTGGAAGGGGGAAGAGGTGGAGGGGAGGAAGGAAGGGGGGCGCCGCCCCCTCTCCTTGTCCTATTCGGACTGGGGGGAAGGGGGGGCGGCCCTGCCCTAGCCTCCTCTCCTCTCTTCCACCTAGGCCCATTAAGTTACCGGGGGGTTCCGGTAACCTCCCGGTACTCCGGAAAAATCCCGATTTCACCCGGAACACTTCCGATGTCCAAACATAGGTGTCTCGATCATTTCGATACTCCTCGTCATGTCCGTGATCACATCCGGGACTCCGAACAACCTTCGGTACATCAAAACATATAAACTCATAATATAATTGTCATCGTAACGTTAAGCGTGCGGACCCTATGGGTTTGAGAACTATGTAGACATGACCGAGACACCTCTCCAGTCAATAACCAATAGCGGAACCTGGATGCTCATATTGGTTCCCACATATTCTACGAAGATCTTTATCGGTCAGACCGCATAACAACATACGTTGTTCCCTTTGTCATCGGTATGTTACTTGCCCGAGATTCGATCGTCGGTATCTCGATACCTAGTTCAATCTCGTTACCGGCAAGTCTCTTTACTCGTTCTATAATACATCATCCCGCAACTAACTCATTAGTTACAATGCTTGCAAGGCTTATAGTGATGTGTATTACCGAGTGGGCCCAGAGATACCTCTCCGACAATCGGAGTGACAAATCCTAATCTCGAAATACGCCAACCCAACAAGTACCTTTGGAGACACCTGTAGAGCACATTTATAATCACCCAGTTACGTTGTGACGTTTGGTAGCACACAAAGTGTTCCTCCGGTAAACGGGAGTTGCATAATCTCATAGTCATAGGAGCATGTATAAGTCATGAAGAAAGCAATAGCAACATACTAAACGATCGAGTGCTAAGCTAACGTAATGGTTCAAGTCAATCACGTCATTCTCCTAATGAGGTGATCCCGTTAATCAAATGACAACTCATGTCTATGGCTAGAAAACATAACCATCTTTGATTAACGAGCTAGTCAAGTAGAGGCATACTAGTGACACTCTGTTTGTCTATGTATTCACACATGTAATATGTTTCCGGTTAATACAATTCTAGCATGAATAATAAACATTTATCATGATATAAGGAAATAAATAATACTTTATTATTGCCTCTGGGCATATTTCCTTTAGTCTCCCACTTGCACTAGAGTCAATAATCTAGATTACATAGTAATGATTCTTACACCCATGGAGTCTTGGTGCTGATCATGTTTTGCTCATGGAAGAGGCTTAGTCAACGGGTCTGCAACATTCAGATCCGTATGTATCTTGCAAATTTCTATGCCTCCCACCTGGACTAAATCCCGGATGGAATTGAAGCGTCTTTTGATGTGCTTGGTTCTCTTGTGAAATCTGGATTCCTTTGCTAAGCAATTGCACCAGTATTGTCACAAAAGATTTTTATTGGTCCCGATGCACTAGGTATGACACCTAGATCGGATATGAACTCCTTCATCCAGACTCCTTCATTTGCTGCTTCCGAAGTAGCTATGTACTCCGCTTCACACGTAGATCCCGCCACGACACTTTGCTTAGAACTGCACCAACTGACAGCTCCACCGTTCAATGTAAATACGTATCCGGTTTGCGATTTAGAATCGTCCGGATCAGTGTCAAAGCTTGCATCAACGTAACCATTTACGATGAGCTCTTTGTCACCTCCATAAACGAGAAACATATCCTTAGTCCTTTTCAGGTATTTCAGGATGTTCTTGACCGCTGTCCAGTGATCCACTCCTGGATTACTTTGGTACCTCCCTGCTAAACTTATAGCAAGGCACACATCAGGTCTGGTACACAACATTGCATACATGATAGAGCCTATGGCTGAAGCATTGGGAACATCTTTCATCTTCTCTCTATCTTCTGTAGTGGTCGGGCATTGAGTCTTACTCAATCTCACACCTTGTAGTACAGGCAAGAACCCTTTCTTTGCTTGATCCATTTACAACTTCTTCAAAATTTTGTCAAGGTATGTGCTTTGTGAATGTCCAATTAAGCGTCTTGATCTATCTCTATAGATCTTAATGCCTAATATATATGCAGCTTCACCGAGGTCTTTCATTGAAAAACTCTTATTCAAGTATCCCTTTATGCTATCCAGAAATTCTATATCATTTCCAATCAGCAATATGTCATCCACATATAATATCAGAATTGCTACTGAGCTCCCACTCACTTTCTTGTAAATACAGGCTTCTCCAAAAGTCTGTATAAAACCAAATGCTTTGATCACACTATCAAAGAGTTTATTCCAACTCCGAGAGGCTTGCACCAGTCCATAAATGGATCGCTGGAGCTTGCACACTTTGTTAGCTCCCTTTGGATCGATAAAACCTTCCGGTTGCATCATATACAACTCTTCTTCCAAAAATCCATTCAGGAATGCAGTTTTTACATCCATTTGCCAAATTTCATAATCATAAAATGCGGCAATTGCTAACATGATTCGGACAGACTTAAGCATCGCTACGGGTGAGAAGGTCTCATTGTAGTCAATCCCTTGAACTTGTCGAAAACCTTTCGCAACAAGTCGAGCTTTATAGACAGTAACATTACCATCTGCGTCAGTCTTCTTCTTGAAGATCCATTTATTTTCAATGGCTTGCCGACCATCGGGCAAGTCAACCAAAATCCATACTTTGTTCTCATACATGGATCCCATCTCGGATTTCATGGCTTCAAGCCATTTTGCGGAATCTGGGCTCACCATCACTTCTTCATAGTTCGTAGGTTCGTCATGGTCTAGTAACATAACCTCCAGAACAGGATTACCGTACCACTCTGGTGCGGATCTTAATCTGGTTGACCTACGAGGTTCAGTAATAACTTGATCTGAAGTTTCATGATCATTATCATTAACTTCCCCACTAATTGGTGTAGGTGTTGCAGAAACTGGTTTCTGTGATGATCTACTTTCCAATAAGGGAGCAGGTACAGTTACCTCATCAAGTTCTACTTTCCTCCCAGTCACTTCTTTCGAGAGAAACTCCTTCTCTAGAAAGGATCCATTCTTAGCAACGAATGTCTTGCCTTCGGATCTGTGATAGAAGGTGTACCCAACAGTCTCCTTTGGGTATCCTATGAAGACACATTTCTCCGATTTAGGTTCGAGCTTATCAGGTTGAAGTTTCTTCACATAAGCATCGCAACCCCAAACTTTAAGATACGACAACTTTGGTTTCTTGCCAAACCATAGTTCATAAGGTGTCGTTTCAACGGATTTCGATGGTGCCCTATTTAGAGTGAATGCAGCCGTCTCTAAAGCATAACCCCAAAACGATAGCGGTAAATCAGTAAGAAACATCATAGAGCGCACCATATCTAGTAAAGTGCGATTAAGACGTTCGGACACACCATTACGCTGTGGTGTTCCGGGTGGCGTGAGTTGCGAAACTATTCCGCATTGTTTCAAATGTAGGCCAAACTCGTAACTCAAATATTCTCCTCCACGATCTGATCGTAGAAACTTTATTTTCTTGTTACGATGATTTTCAACTTCACTCTGAAATTCTTTGAACTTTTCAAATGTTTCAGACTTATGTTTCATTAAGTAGATATACCCATATCTGCTCAAATCATCTGTGAAGGTGAGAAAATAACGATATCCGCCACGAGCCTCAATATTCATCGGACCACATACATCTGTATGTATGATTTCCAATAAATCTGTTGCTCTCTCCATAGTTCCGGAGAACGGTGTTTTAGTCATCTTGCCCATGAGGCACGGTTCGCAAGTACCAAGTGATTCATAATCAAGTGATTCCAAAAGTCCATCAGTATGGAGTTTCTTCATGCGCTTTACACCGATATGACCTAAACGGCAGTGCCACAAATAAGTTGCACTATCATTATTAACTCTGCATCTTTTGGCTTCGACATTATGAATATGTGTGTCACTACTATCGAGATTCATTAAGAATAGACCACTCTTCAAGGGTGCATGACCATAAAAGATATTACTCATATAAATAGAACAACCATTATTCTCTGATTTAAATGAATAACCGTCTCGTATCAAACAAGATCCAGATATAATGTTCATGCTCAACGCTGGCACCAAATAACAATTATTTAGGTCTAATACTAATCCCGAAGGTAGATGTAGAGGTAGCGTGCCGGCCGCGATCACATCGACTTTGGAACCATTTCCCACGCGCATCGTTACCTCGTCCTTAGCCAATCTTCGCTTAATCCGTAGCCCCTGTTTCGAGTTGCAAATATTAGCAACAGAACCAGTATCAAATACCCAGGTGCTACTGCGAGCATTAGTAAGGTACACATCAATAACATGTATATCACATATACCTTTGTTAACCTTGCCATCCTTCTTATCCGCCAAATACTTGGGGCAGTTCCGCTTCCAGTGACCAGTTTGCTTGCAGTAGAAGCACTCAGTTTCAGGCTTAGGTCCAGACTTGGGTTTCTTCTCCTGAACAGCAACTTGCTTGCTGTTCTTCTTGAAGTTCCCCTTCTTCTTCCCTTTGCCCTTTTTCTTGAAACTAGTGGTCTTACTGACCATCAACACTTGATGCTCCTTTTTGATTTCTACCTCCGCTGCCTTTAGCATTGCGAAGAGCTCGGGAATTGTCTTATTCATCCCTTGCATGTTATAGTTCATCAGGAAGCTCTTGTAGCTTGGTGGCAGTGATTGAAGAATTCTGTCAATGACGCTATCATCCGGAAGATTAACTCCCAGTTGAATCAAGTGATTATTATACCCAGACATTTTGAGTATATGCTCACTGACAGAACTATTCTCTTCCATCTTGCAGCTGTAGAACTTATTGGAGACTTCATATCTCTCAATCCGGGCATTTTCTTGAAATATTAACTTCAACTCATGGAACATCTCATATGCTCCATGACGTTCAAAACGTCGTTGAAGACCCGGTTCTAAGCCGTAAAGCATGGCACACTGAACTATCGAGTAGTCATCAGCTTTGCTCTGCCAGACGTTCATAACTTCTGGTGTTGCTCTTGCAGGAGGCCTGGCACCCAGCGGTGCTTCCAGGACGTAATTCTTCTGTGTAGCAATGAGGATAATCCTCAAGTTACGGACTCAGTCCGTGTAATTGCTACCATCATCTTTCAACTTTGCTTTCTCAAGGAACACATTAAAATTCAACGGAACAACAGCACGGGCCATTTATCTACAATTAACATAGACAAGCAAGATACTATCAGGTACTAAGTTCATGATAAATTCAAGTTCAATTAATCATATTACTTAAGAACTCCCACTTAGATAGACATCCCTCTAATCATCTAAGTGATTACGTGATCCAAATCAACTAAACCATGTCCGATCATCACGTGAGATGGAGTAGTTTCAATGGTGAACATCACTATGTTGATCATATCTACTATGTGATTCACGCTCGACCTTTCGGTCTCCGTGTTCCGAGGCCATATCTACATATGCTAGGCTCGTCAAGTTTAACCTGAGTATTCCGCGTGTGCAACTGTTTTGCACCCGTTGCATTTGAACGTAGAGCCTATCATACCCGATCATCACGTGGTGTCTCAGCACGAAGAACTTTCGCAACGGTGCATACTCAGGGAGAACACTTTTATCTTGAAATTTTAGTGAGAGATCATCTTATAATGCTACCGTCAATCAAAGCAAGATAAGATGCATAAAAGATTAACATCACATGCAATCAATATAAGTGATATGATATGGCCATCATCATCTTGTGCTTGTGATCTCCATCTCCGAAGCACCGTCATGATCACCATCGTCACCGGCGCGACACCTTGATCTCCATCGTAGCATCGTTGTCGTCTCGCCAACTATTGCTTTTACGACTATCGCTACCGCTTAGTGATAAAGTAAAACAATTACATGGCGATTGCATTGCATACAATAAAGCGACAACCATATGGCTCCTGCCAGTTGCCGATAACTCGGTTACAAAACATGATCATCTCATACAATAAAATATAGCATCATGTCTTGACCATATCACATCACAACATGCCCTGCAAAAACAAGTTAGACGTCCTCTACTTTGTTGTTGCAAGTTTTACGTGGCTGCTACGGGCTTAGCAAGAACCGTTCTTACCTACGCATCAAAACCACAACGATAGTTTGTCAAGTTAGTGCTGTTTTAACCTTCGCAAGGACCGGGCGTAGCCACACTCGGTTCAACTAAAGTGAGAGAGACAGACACCCGCCAGTCACCTTTAAGCAACGAGTGCTCGCAACGGTGAAACCAGTCTCGCGTAAGCGTACGCGTAATGTCGGTCCGGGCCGCTTCATCTCACAATACCGCCGAACCAAAGTATGACATGCTGGTAAGCAGTATGACTTATATCGCCCACAACTCACTTGTGTTCTACTCGTGCGTAGCATCAACGCATAAAACCAGGCTCGGATGCCACTGTTAGGGAACGTAGTAATTTCAAAAATTTCCTACGCACACGCAAGATCATGGTGATGCATAGCAACGAGAGGGGAGAATGTTGTCCACGTACCCTCGTAGACCAAAAGCGGAAGCGTTAACACAACGCGGTTGATGTAGTCGTACGTCTTCATGATCCAACCGATCAAGTACCGAACGCACGGCACGTCCGAGTTCAGCACACATTCAGCTCGATGACGTCCCTCAAACTCCGATCCAGCCGAGTGTTGAGGGAGAGTTTCGTCAGCACGACGGCATGGTGACGATGATGATGTTCTACCGACGCAGGGCTTCGCCTAAGCTCCGCTACGATATTATCGAGGTGTAATATGGTGGAGGGGGGCACCGCACACGGCTAAAATATCGTATATCAATTGTGTGTCTAGAGGTGCCCCCCTGCCCCCGTATATAAAGGAGCAAGGGGGGAGGCCGCCGGCCTAGGAGGTGTGGCGCGCCAGGAGGAGTCCTACTCCTACCGGGAGTAGGACTCCCCCCTTTTTCCATGTTGGACTAGGAGTGGAAGGGGGAAGAGGTGGAGGGGAGGAAGGAAGGGGGGCGCCGCCCCCCTCTCCTTGTCCTATTCGGACTGGGGGGGAAGGGGGGCGCGGCCCTGCCCTAGCCTCCTCTCCTCTCTTCCACCTAGGCCCAATAAGGCCCATTAAGTTATCGGGGGGTTCCGGTAACCTCCCGGTACTCCGGAAAAATCCCGATTTCACCCGGAACACTTCCGATGTCCAAACATAGGCTTCCAATATATCAATCTTTATGTCTCGACCATTTCGAGACTCCTCGTCATGTCCGTGATCACATCCGGGACTCCGAACAACCTTCGGTACATCAAAACATATAAACTCATAATATAACTGTCATCGTAACGTTAAGCGTGCGGACCCTACGGGTTCAAGAACTATGTAGACATGACCGAGACACCTCTCCGGTCAATAACCAATAGCGGAACCTGGATGCTCATATTGGTTCCCACATATTCTACGAAGATCTTTATCGGTCAGACCGCATAACAACATACGTTGTTCCCTTTGTCATCGGTATTTTACTTGCCCGAGATTCGATCGTCGGTATCTCGATACCTAGTTCAATCTCATTACCGGCAAGTCTCTTTACTCGTTCCGTAATACATCATCCCGCAACTAACTCATTAGTTACAATGCTTGCAAGGCTTATAGTGATGTGTATTACCGAGTGGGCCCAGAGATACCTCTCCGACAATCGGAGTGACAAATCCTAATCTCGAAATACGCCAACCCAACAAGTACCTTTGGAGACACCTGTAGAGCACCTTTATAATCACCCAGTTACGTTGTGACGTTTGGTAGCACACAAAGTGTTCCTCCGGTAAACGGGAGTTGCATAATCTCATAGTCATAGGAACATGTATAAGTCATGAAGAAAGCAATAGCAACATACTAAACGATCGAGTGCTAAGCTAACGGAATGGGTCAAGTCAATCACGTCATTCTCCTAATGAGGTGATCCCGTTAATCAAATGACAACTCATGTCTATGGCTAGGAAACATAACCATCTTTGATTAACGAGCTAGTCAAGTAGAGGCATACTAGTGACACTCTGTTTGTCTATGTATTCACACATGTATTATGTTTCCGGTTAATACAATTCTAGCATGAATAATAAACATTTATCATGATATAAGGAAATAAATAATACTTTATTATTGCCTCTAGGGCATATTTCCTTCAGTAGGTCAACCAGAGTAAGATCCGCACCAGAGTGGTATGGTAATCCTGTTCTGGAAGTCATGTTACTTGACCATGACGAACCTACGAACTATGAGGAAGCGATGATGAGCCCAGATTCCGCGAAATGGCTTGAGGCCATGAAATCTGAGATGGGATCCATGTATGAGAACAAAGTGTGGACTTTGGTTGGCTTGCCCGATGATCGGCAAGCCATAGAGAATAAATGGATCTTCAAGAAGAAGACTGACGCTGACGGTAATGTTACTGTCTACAAAGCTCGACTTGTTGCGAAAGGTTTTCGACAAGTTCAAGGAGTTGACTACGAGGAGACCTTCTCACCTGTAGCATTGCTTAAGTCCGTCCGAATCATGTTAGCAATTGCCGCATTTTATGATTATGAAATTTGGCAAATGGATGTCAAAACTGCATTCCTTAATGGATATCTTAAAGAAGAGTTGTATATGATGCAACTAGAAGGTTTTGTCGATCCAAAAGGTGCTAACAAAGTGTGCAAGCTCCACCGATCCATTTTATGGACTGGTGCAAGCCTCCCGGAGTTGGAATATACGCTTTGATAGTGTGATCAAAGCATATGGTTTTATACAGACTTTTGGAGAAGCCTGTATTTACAAGAAAGTGAGTGGGAGCTCTGTAGCATTTCTGATATTATATGTGGATGACATATTGTTGATCGGAAATGATACTGAATTTGTGAATAGCATAAAAGGATACTTGAATAAGAATTTTTCAATGAAAGACCTCGGTGAAGCTGCTTATATATTGGGCATCAAGATCTATAGAGATAGATCAAGACGCTTAATTGGACTTTTCACAAAGCACATACCTTGATAAAGTTTTGAAGAAGTTCAAAATGGATCAAGCAAAGAAAGGGTTCTTGCCTGTGTTACAAGGTGTGAAGTTGAGTCAGACTCAATGCCCGACCACTGCAGAAGATAGAGAGAAAATGAAAGTCATTCCCTATGCTTTAGCCATAGGTTCTATCATGTATGCAATGCTGTGTACCAGACCTGATGTGTGCCTTGCTATTAGTTTAGCAGGGAGGTACCAAAGTAATCCAGGAGTGGATCACTAGACAGCGGTCAAGAACATCCTGAAATACCTGAAAAGGACTAAGGATATGTTTCTCGTTTATGGAGGTGACAAAGAGCTCGTTGTAAATGGTTACATCGATGCAAGCTTTGACACTGATCCGGATGACTCTAAGTCACAAACCGGATACATATTTATATTGAATGGAGGAGCTGTAAGTTGGTGCAGTTCCAAGCAGAGCGTCGTGGCGGGATCTACGTGTGAAGCGGAGTACATACATGCTTCGGAAGCAGCAAATGAAGGAGTTTGGATGAAGGAGTTCATATCCGATCTAGGTGTCATACCTAGTGCATCGGGTCCAATGAAAATCTTTTGTGACAATACGGGTGCAATTGCCTTGGCAAAGGAATCCAGATTTCACAAGAGAACCAAGCACATCAAAAGACGCTTCAATTCCATCCGCGATCAAGTCATGGAGGGAGACATAGAGATTTGCAAGATACATACGGATCTGAATATTGCAGACCCATTGACTAAGCCACTCTCACGAGCAAAACATGATCAGCACCAAGACTCCATGGGTGTTAGAATCATTACTATGTAATCTAGATTATTGACTCTAGTGCAAGTGGGAGACTGAAGGAAATATGCCCTAGAGGCAAGAATAAAGTTGTTATTTATATTTCCTTATATCATGATAAATGTTTATTATTCATGCTAGAATTGTATTAACCAGAAACTTAGTACATGTGTGAATACATAGACAAACAGAGTGTCCCTAGTATGCCTCTACTAGACTAGCTCATTTATCAAAGATGGTTAAGTTTCCTAGCCATTGACATGTGTTGTCATTTGATGAACGTGATCACATCATTAGACATGTGATGGACTAGACCCATACGTTAGCTTAGCACTATGATCGTTTAGTTTATTGCTATTGCTTTCTTCATGACTTATACGTGTTCCTATGACTATGAGATTATGCAACTCCCGAATACCGGAGGAACACTTAGTGTGCTATGAAACGTCACAGTGTAACTGGGTGATTATAAAGATGCTCTACAGGTGTCTCCGATGGTGTTTGTTGAGTTGGCATAGATCGAGATTAGGATTTGTCACTCCGATTGTCGGAGAGGTATCTCTGGGCCCTCTCAGTAATGCACATCACTATAAGCCTTGCAAGCAATGTGAATAATGAGTTAGTTGCGGGATGTTGCATTACGGAACGAGTAAAGAGACTTGCCGGTAATGAGATTGAACTAGGTATGATGATACCGACGATCGAATCTCAGGCAAGTAACATACCGATGACAAAGGGAACAATGTATGTTGTTGTGCGGTTTGACCGATAAAGATCTTCGTAGAATATGTAGGAGCCGATATGAGCATCAGGGTTCTGCTATTGGTTATTGTCCAGAGATGTGTCTCGATCATGTCTACATAGTTCTCGAACCCGTAGGGTCCACACGCTTAACGTTCGATGACGATTCGTATTATGAGTTTATGTGATTTGATGTACCGAATGTTGTTCGGAGTCCCGGATGAGATCACGGACATGACGAGGAGTCTCGAAATGGTCGAGACATAAAGATTCATATATTGGAAGGCTACATTCGGACACCGGAATGGTTCGGGTCGTTTCAGAGTACCGGGGGTTAACAGACCCCCCCCCCCCGGGAAGTTATTGGGCCTCATGGGCCTAGTGGTGGAAGAGAGGAGGCAGGCCAAGGTGTGGCGCGCGCCCCCTAGCCCAAACCGAATTGGACTAGGGCTAGGAGGGCTGCCCCCCCCCCCCCCCCGCTTTCCTTCTCTTCTTCCTCTCCTTCCTTCTTCTCCTACTTGGACTAGGAAAGGGGGAAACCTACTCCTACTAGGAGTAGGAATCCCCCCTTTGGGCGCGCCCTTTGTGGTCGGCCCTCCTCCTCCTCCCCTCCTTTATATACGGGGAGGATGCACCCCATAGACACACAAGTTGATCTTTAGCCGTGTGCGGTGCCCCCTCCACAGTTTTCCACCTCGGTCATATTGTCGTAGTGCTTAGGTGAAGCCCTGCGTCGGTAACTTCATCATCACCGTCACCACACCGTCGTGCTGATGAAACTCCCCCTCGGCCTCAGCTGGATCTAAAGTTCGAGGGACGTCACCAAGCTGAACGTGTGCAGATCGCGGAGGTGTCGTGCGTTCGGTACTTGATCGGTTGGATCGCGAAGACGTTCGACTACATCAACCGCGTTACTATACGCTTCGCTTTCGGTCTACGAGGGTACGTGGACAGACTTTCCTCGCTCGTTGCTATGCTTCTCCTAGATAGATCTTGCGTGATCGTAGGAAATTTTTTGAAATACTACGTTCCCCAACAACCACGGCCCAGATAACATTTCCTATCCTCCGTGCCGGAGGGAGCTGGTCACCGAGATTCACCGGGCGCCCGAGCAGCGGCATCACAACCCGTGCGTGCGGGTCCCAACCTAGGAGGTGGGGTTCTTATGGGGAGAGAATTCCCCCCCCCTCCTCCTCCCGCGACAATGCTGCGAGCGTCCGAGAGGCTAACCCTGGCGCCGCCGCCACCCATCCCCTCCTCCTCCCTCGCCGCCACCAGGGGCGCACAGGGGCGAAGCCAGTGCGTCGCCGGTGGCGGTGGGGCTCCTTTGTCTCATCATGCGGGGGTGCGGCGCGGGCTGGATCATGTGTGCCGGGATGCGGCGCTAGATGTCGGGCGCGGCGACGCTCCGTAGAAGGCCGGCGATGGTGGCATGGTGGAGGTATAACAGGCGGCATGGTGGTGGCGCGGGCCCGCACGTGGTGACAGAGGCGGTGGATTCGTGGCGGTGTGGCCGGATCCGCCTCTGACGCTACGGGTCACGGGCGGCTTGCGCTGCATGCGGCCTCTCTTGCCGTGGTGTGATGGTGAGGGGGTGGTGCGGCAGCGGTGGAGGTGGGCGGACCCCGTCCAGTCAGGCCCTTGCTGCTGGACGGCAGGGCTTAGCGTGGGATGGCCTCCCTGGTTGGCAACCTTGGTTGTGGCTGCGGGTCAATTTGGTATCCCTCATTGGTGGGCGCGTGATTGCTAGTGGCCTCGCGGGGATGCGTGCTGGCTGCCATGGTGGGGCTACACAGGGGGGTGTTCAATGGGGATCTCGGCAGGAGGGACAGGTGGCCTCGATGCAGTCGCATCACCTACCGTCGGCACACAGGTGTGCCGGTCCGGATGCGACCGCTCCTCCTTCTCCCTCTTTCCTCGTGTTCGGTGGGGAGCTTGGTAGGAGGATAGGTGGTCTCGATGTGGTTGCGTCACCTGTCACCGGCATAGGGGTGTGCCAGTCCGGATGCATCCGCTCCTCCTTCTCCCCCTTTCTAGGCCGCGGGCGGATTGGCGCAGGTCTAACAATGTCCGGGGCGAAGCGTCTACTGGTGGCTCAGTCGATTGAGGGCTGCCGGTTGGGCCAAAGCCGGGGCCTTTGTGTGGTCACGGGGTTGTCTAGTTGCAAGGCGGCGGCTCTAGCGGCGGGAGGCGCGGTGTTTGGGTGCGAAGCATGTGTCTCGGGTGCAGGCGGGCACCCATGGCCACACGGGTGGCGTGGTTGCGGGTGGTTGACGGAGCTAGGGTGCGATGGAGGGGGTGAGTGTCGGGTACACCACTTGCCTGGTCCTTTGACTGGCCGGCGATGGCGGCGGCTGTTGACGATGTATCCTTCCTGAAGGCTCCGTCACAGCGTTCCCTCTGATGTCATCTTGCTCCGGGTGGAAACCTGATCTTTGGGATCGGGCGGTGGCAGCTATCCATTGCACCGCTTTGGAGTCCTGGCTTTGTTGTTGTCCGGCTCACCTCTCTATTGTGGATGCTCATGGTGGGGGTCTCCGTCGGCTCCAAGAGGTCTTCCTCGCTCATCTTTGGTTTGCTTGGTTGTCGGTGGGGTGGTGTGTCGGTGCCCGGCACCTTTGTATCTTGCCGTGGGTGTGGGTGTTGGGTGCGGCGGTGGTGTGTGTTTGTATCGGCCTCTCAGTTGTAATCATGATGGTTGCTTTATAATATAAAGCCGGGAGAAACCCTTTTTGGGTAACCTAGGAGGTGGATGTGCCCATGCGGGAGCTGCTCATCGTCAGGCCCCGGCCCCGTTGTCATGCATCGGCCAACCCGCGGAGCTCAATGGAACAACGGCAGCACGCAGGCACGGCGGCTCAATCTCGGTGCGCGCCCGGTGGCGGGTGTGTAGCAGCGCAACTTCACCGGTGCCCGGCGGTCGCATGAGGGCGACGGCAGCCTCGAGAGCCATTCTCCTTGACCAATTTCTTGCACGGGATCCCCTTATGACCTCATTCTCTTCGGGCTCGTTTGGTTGTCTGGTGTCCCTCCGAGAACCCCGTCGAAAACCAGGGCGCGCAATCCACAGGGTAAGTCAACCCGGGGAAAGCCCACGACACATTTGTTCGTTGGCCTGCCACAGGTTTCCCTCCCCCATCCCTGTCGTTTCCATGGGTAAACAATCCACACCTGTACGGTTCGGACAGAAAACCCTCGAGGCGACGGTGCGGCACTTGTCGATCTCCTTCGCTAGCAACCCCACTTCCTCCGCCAACTGTTCCAAAGCGACGACTCTTGATAACCCACAAGTATAGGGGATCGCAACAGTTTTCGAGGGTATAGTATTTCACCCAAATTTATTGATTCGACACAAGGGGAGCCAAAGAATATTGCAAGTATTAGCAGTTGAGTTGTCAATTCAACCAAACCTGGAGAAATAAATATATGCAGCAAAGTGTTTAATAGCACAGTAGTATGATAGTTTGATAGCAGTAGCAATAGTAACAATAGTAATGGTAGCAGCAACAGTAGCAGTTTTGTAGTGATTGTAACAGCAGCAACAACGGAAGTAACTTAGCAAAGATCGATATGCGAAAAAGCATAGGCATTGGATCAGCGATGGATATTTGTGTTGGATGATATTCATCGTATAACAGTCACAACCTAGAGCAATACGCAATAGCTCCAATTCATCAATGTAATGTAGGCATGTATTCCGTATATAGTCATACGTGCTTATAATAAGAACTTGCACGACATCTTTTGTCTTACCCTCCCGTGGCAGCGGGGTCCCTAAGAAAATCTAAGGGATATTAAGGCCTCCTTTTTGATAGAGAATCGATTCAAAGCATTGGCACTTAGTGAATACATGAACTCCTCAAACTACGGTAATCACCGGAAAGAATCCCAATTATTGTCACCTTGAGGTATGCAGACCATAACACGTAATAGGTGCATATAACTTGCAAGATAGGATCAATAACTCAAATATATTCATGAAAACATAAAGGGCTCAGATATGAAATCATGGCACTCGGTCCCTACTGACAAGCATTAAGCATAGCAAAGTCATAGCAATATCAATCTCAGAACATAGTAGATACTAAGGATCAAGCCCTAACAAATTAACTCGATTAGATGACAAATATCATCCAACTCCATCACCGTCCAGCAAGCCTATGAAGGAATTACTCACTCCCGGTGGTGAGCATCATGAAATTGTTGATGGAGAAGGGTTGATCATGATGACGACGATGATTTCCACCCTTCGCAGACCCAAACGAACTCCAGGTCGGCCCTCCTAATGAAGAACAGGAGGTGACGGCGGCTCCGTATCATAAAACGGATGATTCCTTCTCTCAGGGTTTTTTCTCCATGAATAGGTATATATGGAGTTGGAGTTAGGGTTGCCAGAGGCTCCAGGGGCCCACAAGCCTGAGGGGCGCGCCCTGGGGAGTGGCTGCGCCCCCTGAACTTGTGGCTCCTTGGTGGCCCCCTTTGGTAGTTCTCTTCGCTAATATTTTTTATATATTCCAAAATAATCTTCGTAAATTTTCACCCAATCCGAGAACTTTTATTTTGCACAAAAATAACACCATGACAATTCTGCTCAAAACAGCGTCAGTCTGGGTTAGTTCCTTTCAAATCATGCAAATTAGAGTCCAAAACAAGAGCAAAAATGTTTGGAAAAGCAGATACGTCGGGACGTATCAACGACCTTCAAGTTTCCCTTCCCTCCGCGGCGGCGACGGCCCCGCGGCCATCCTTCTCCTGTTCCCAAGACGTCGCCTCAAAGCTCTTCGACGGGCACCAAGGACCCAGCGGTCGTCCTCCTCCTCCCACGAGCCGGGCTACCTTATCTTTCTCGAGTTCATGGCCGATGCACCAGATCCACGAGCGTTTCTACGGTATTTCTCCTCCCTTTTCCCTTGGTGTCCAAACAGCAACAGGGTATTTCCCAGGGATCCAAAGTGAGCAGGGAAATCCCCCATGGGGGTTTATTGCCCAGGTTTTAACATCCCCAACAACCAAATAAGCCTTTCTTGTACTCCAAGTTGCTGCTTCCGCATCCTTGCTGTCCGACCTAAGACTGGGTTACTGAGGTACAGGGGTACTCTCATCTCTCAAATGTTAGGAAATTTGTTTTCATCGGCATATTAGTGCATTGGCATCGATGATTGTTTTGTCAACATTTGTGCAATGCAACAGGAGAGTCGAACGGTGTTGTCCACCATCTGAACTTTGCTATGTATATTCCCAAGTTTACTCTAGGCTGACCATGTTATCTAACAAACATGGCTTTAAAAAAATGGTAGTACTGTCCCTGGCAATTTTGTAAGTGGATTTGTTCTAAACCTATCTCCATTAACAATTAAAGACCAGGAAGTCGAATGCCGCACACGCCTCGCGTGGCCGGCTCCGGCTTCCCCCTTCACCGTCCAAGCCGGCAGATCATGTTGTTTTCCGCCCTACGGTGAAGCTGGTGTGTTCTACCTTTCGCAAGTCAGTGAAGACCCTCCGGCTGACTTGCAGGTCGGCTAGAGGCTTGGGGGCTACTAGTGGCGTCCTGCACCAGGGGTACCGTGAGCCACCAAAAGTCGGCCCGAGCAGGCCTGGCATGGGCCCGTGCAGCTACCTTGCCCCGATCGTCCGGCCTGAGGCCTTCAGTGTAAAGATGCCTCCTTACTTGTAGTGCAATATGTATACCTTACTTGGGTTTCAAGCCATGTAAACTGACTTGGACTCTTGTAACCCTACCCCCACCCACTTACAAGGGGAGGTAGGGGCCTCCCAAGCTAGCACCTCATAACCATAGGATCCTAGAGATCCGACCTTTCATTCGAGAAAATTCCAATATCAATAAAGATCAAACTTATAACATGTAGGGCACATTACCTGAACATGGAAAATCTTTCATTTTTTGTGCACCCAATCTGATCCTCCGTGCATAACGCGCTCTCTTTCTCGTCCAGCCTACTCACATGGTCGGGATACCCTATCAAGGGATTTGTTGGAATCTCCTCTCAAAAGGTGGTACCATGGTTTGCCGATTATGCTGACTTTGTCATAAGGTAATGTCTACCTTCGAACAAGAATTATAACCGGAGGAAGAAATTCTTTAGGGATTTTTGGAAAGATCAATTCCTCTAAAAGTATGGGTCGGACGGCATGATTAGACGATGTGTCCCTGAACATGGGCGTCAAACACTTCAATCCGGTTTCTATTGGCCTGCATCTTTTTAAAGTGTATGCTTGCCATAATAGTCCTTATGTAGGGCATCAAACGGCACCATCGTAGAAGTACTTCAATCCGGTTTCTATTGGCCAACTTTTTAAAATGCTTTGTCACTTAATTACGATTTTTGTTTTTTTGGCAAATTACAATTTTGGTGTTAATATAAACTAGCAAAATTGCCCGTGCGTTGCAACGGGTTTCAACTATGTCACCATGTCACTATTCTTACATACATTAGGCACTCCCAATGCATTTTTTCTTATCATTACTTCCTCTAATTACACTTATTTTGGATCGAAGAGACTAATAATGTTTAGAGACAACATCCCAATGCATTGTACCTTAAGTTTTGTGCTAAGAGAGTTCTCATTAAATTGCTTTGGGGATCCTACATGCATTTTAACACTATGGTCTATTTGTGGCATGAAGTAACATGATAGTTTTATACACATGGTTGAATGCAAAAAAAATAAAAATTAACAATGTTCATACATAACTTATTTTGTTCAAACGTGTCGCGTGTATAAAAATAAGAAATTTCTACTTTGATTAAAAATAACATGATGGGTCGTGTGTTCTGCCTTGGTCCGATTAGAGTTCTTCTATGAACTATCACATACTACATTTTAATATAATCTCCAACGTAGGCATGCCTGTATGTTTGAGATAATCGAAGGACCATGGTCTCATCTACATTGCATGATAGCAACAACAAAAACTTGAGGCACATCATGCATGAAGTCTGAACTCTCTGCCACATCCATGCTTTGCTGATTATGTCAAACCATGGACGTGATCTTTGTGTGCTGGCCGGGGAGACGACCCTCATGACAGCGTCCGCAGAGAAGCTCTGGGAAACGCAACAGCAGGTCCGCCGCTACCATGCATTGTCCGTCACAGCACTGACCTGATCGCCGGACGCAGCGTCCACCATGGTTACTTGCAGCCTCATCGCCAGCGCGTCAACGTGCTCCTCCAGTGCCTCTTCCTTAGACCCTGCTCTTCTCGTCTCCGTCGCCCAGCCGCGGCTACTTGACCTCATCACGCTGCTGGAGGTGGCGTCCGCCATGGTGACCTGCAGCGCCTCATCGCCAACTCATCACAGACTCACCGCGCTCCTCCAATGCCTCTTCGTCGACCCTGCTCTTTTCGTCTCCGTCGCTCAGCTGTCGTGGCTACTTGACCTCATCACGTTGCCGGACGTGGCGTCCACCATGGTGACCTGCAGCGCGCCACCGTGCTCCTCCAGTACCTCTTCCTCGACCCTACTCTTCTCGTCTCCATCGCGCAGCCGTGGCTACTTGACCTCATCATGCTACCGGATGTGGCACCCGCCATGCTGACCTGCAGCGCCTCATCGCCAGTGCGTCACCGTCCTCTCCGGTGCCTCTTCCTCGACCCTGCACTTCCCGTCTCGGTTGCCCAGCCATGGCTACTTCTCATCACGCTGCCGGACGTGGCGTACACAATGGATGACCTGCACGCGTGCCTATGTATGCAAAAGTCGTAGGAGCCGATACACGATTGATGCGCAATTCTCCTTCCCTGCCTTAACTCTTTCTCGCGCTCGCGTGGAGTCCTTTTCCTTCCTTATCTTTGTCAAGTGTAGTCCTTCCTTGAGAGAGTGAATTAGCCCGCCGAACGCTAATTAGTCCTTCCTGCCCAGTAGGAAAGTGATTTACTGACCCCTGTTCGCTTGCTGGGTGGGTTTTAACCGGCCGGTGGTGTTTGTATGGGATAGAGCCGTTCGTACGTTTCGGGCAACTAAGCTTGGTAGATCTCCTTTAAATCTCAGCCATCAATCTTTATGTTTAACACAAAATCAACGGAAATAAATATGTGACATATGGAGAACTATGAAAGCCTCCATCCTTTATTATTAGGTATAGATATAGATATAGATAGGATTAGCAAGATCTAGTCAAAGTTTATCTCAGGACATTAGTATATCGTGTTTGTCTATGGATCACTGAAGTCCTAGTGGAGGCCCCAATTGGTCATATTGGTCACATCCACGGAACGGAGCAAATATTACTGTATAAAAGTTGGCTGTTTCTTGCATCTCAAAAAAAGATGTAGTTCCGTGTGAAATGTATTGTACAACATGTTTGCATACATGACATAGTACAACAAATTTCATCACGGTACCATAACTGGCACTTTACTAATAAGAATGCTTTGGACAACGGCAGAGTTCCACAAGTTGAAAAGCAAAATACCAAATGCCAGTATCGCAGCATATACAAATGAAACATCCTATAAATTTATGCTAGGACAAAATCTGGATTGACAATGGAAACTACTTTCCTGTTTAGATTTTATGCACCTGATGCATAGTTACTTGTTAATGTTACAAATGACGAACTCACATCCATGTTTTGAGACCCCTCCCCACCTACCAAAATGTACCAAGAATCGCAACAAACGCATACCAAACTGAACAGAAATCAGAACCAGGAAGTTACAAACGATGATCAAAGTTAATGATGGCATTGCTTGCTCGCACACCCACAGATTAACAAGGAAAATGGCAGCCAAACATCAACAGTTCAGCTCCAAAATTCGAGCACAGCAATTGAATAAACTGCCCCCCCCCCCCCCCCCCCCCTAACGCAACAATCAGAACACAATGAGAGAAAGGTAGACCACAGAAGTTTCCCCACTTTAGCTTTGAGACTGTTGAGGTTGTTGCCTTGTCAATATGCAGGAGGCCCTCACATCAACTTCCACATTCTTCCTGGCAAGCAAAAATGTTTGCACAACTGGACAACTGATAATATCAAATCAGACCTGCACAGTAAAACTCATAAGTAGTCTTTGGTGTTACTGAAACTGCTTCGAGCCTGCAATGACCTCCACAGGCTAGCCAAAACCTTTACACTTCTTCAACTTCCCAACCAATTTCATCCATATCCAACCAATTAGGAGTGTGAGGCCTGTTAATGGGAAAGACAGTTCTGGAACAGTTCAGCAAAGGAAGTAGCTGTAAACATATCATGATTTGTTTTATTCTCATCAAATCATCATTCTATCATATCAACAGAGCCAAATTACCAGGTCACATACATGTTAAAAATAGATGAAAAATAAAAATAAACTCGTGGTACATCAGAACATACTCCGAATCACAATATAAGTAGGTTAGGACATGACACTTTGACTTCATGAAAAATCTACTAATTTCAATTTGATATGACGGTAATTCTTTCTATATTGATGGTCAAACCTGAAAAGTTTTGACTGCCACAAATTCTAGAACTATAACTAACATGAATGGCCAGAGTAATTGTTTGATTGGACGAAACTCACCAATCGTACTGGCTACTATAGTTTATACAAGCTTTAACTTGATAAACATCAAACGCGGCAAAGACGCAGGAAGCAAAAATGCTCTGAAAAAACCATTGCATCTGCACCAATGACCAGCTTATACGAGAGATAAAATGGAACCATGTGTTGGCTCAAGGGGGTGGAGGGTTATGAAATATGAGGACATGCCGCTGGCACCAGATTCAAAATTCTCTGCATGACGGGAGTATACTTGACAGCAGTTTTTGCGTAAACCACTCAAGCACAATTCAGTTTTTACTGCTAATCAACCCACACTGGCGATATTAAACTTCAGATACGGAACTTAAGAAATTGCCAACATTTATCTCTTGGACAGTAGAGATGGACAACACTAAACATTTTGAATAATGAAAACAGATTATTTCCTTAATAGGTTGGGAATTGAAAACATGTTTTCTTTTAGGAACTGGAAAATGGAGATGTGTGTCACTATGAAAGGCAGGTCTAAGAGGGAATAATGCAATCACCTATTCTTGGAAGTAGTCTGGTAAAATAACGATTGAAGTGCAAATATTAAGATGGTCCAAATTTTCTAAACCCATGGAATCAAAATTCTGAGATCTTAACAATGCTCTGTGGTTTCCATAATTCACTAGCCAAGTAGCCATCTGTATTGAATCTGTAAGTTCATCCAGAAAGCACTAGTAGCACTCACATGATTCAGAATGGAGCTTCAAGTGACTCGTCCCACACATCACCACTTCCATTTGAAGCATCTTCACCATCCTCTTCCATCGACAGCCTGATATATTCCCTATGGGCGAACCGATCCCACTCAGTTAGAGTTGGATTTTCACGCTCCTGCAATTAAAAACCATACAACCTTTTAACTAAATAAATGCAGTGAATTCAAACACTTCATTGCAAAACAGTGATTACCTGGCGAATGAGGAATGGATCACGAGTTTCAAATGCCATAAATTTGTTCAGATTAAATAAGATATTGAATATATTTCCCGAGAGTTTACACTTTTTCAAGTCCCTCAATGTAAAATATGTCTCATTCTGCACAAAGGAAAAGCTTTATGAAATGCAGTTAAGGGCATGACTGAATGCATGAATTTTGTAGAGAACAATGCAATTCCTCCTCATTGCCTTTGGATTCCACTGTTCCAAACAGGGGGTAAATGAATCAGTTATATCCAGGATGATGATACCTCTGGTCCAATCATATCAATCATTTGGCATAGTATGTCCTCAAAAAGCACAGGTTCCTGTGCCATGCACTCCATACGATGCAACTGCTCCTCATAGAAAAACTGCATTTCATTGGTAGTTAAAATACCATTGCCATCAAGATCAATGCACTTAAACCTGTAAAGAGTGTGAGGCGTTTCAATAGATGAAGGAACATACTTCACCACAAACTGTATATAATATGAGTTGCAGACATGATATAACATATAGGTGTCCCATACCCATAACTTCATGTTGGAAATTTGTAGCAAAATTGTGTAGAAAAATCACATACTAAAAAAACATTTCCATTAAAACCCAATTGTTGGGGCTTTGTTCACTCGTTTGCCATCAATGCCTCAGATAATAAAACAGTTACAGGCAAAACAGAAGACATATCAAACCGGGAGAACACAATTACCAGTACTCAAGGCTAGGCTCAGATGATTTATCTTCCTCTGACAAGATGAAGTAAACAAAATCCTCATAACCCATCTTTCCTTCGGTCATGCTTGTGAATTTCCTTGGGACCTTAGTTGGAAAAAAAATATGGAAGTGCACAGTAAGCAACATTAATGCAATCTAACATCTCGGCTCTCAATATAAACTAGTAATAGAACTAGTAATGGACTAACCTGTGAAAAGACTCTATCGACTATTCTATAGGTCAACGAATGATTTCCATATCTGATAAGGTTCTCTTTATCAATCAAGAAATCATGATCTGTGTCCAGCTCCCAAAATTTGCAGTAGATTACATAAAAATGCTCATATGAGAAATATCTGCATCAGATACGACAAAGTCAGAAAATTATAGGAAAACAATGTAAAATATGCTTGATTTGCAGCATATAGTAGAATCAACTGAAGCCATGAAATTCCTGTTGGCCATCACAACCACATAATGAAGGAGCTCTTGAAAGAACAGAATTCGTAAGGAGCTAAAGCATAGTGTAATGGAAACCATATTCTACTGAGAGATCTTGGGAAATATACATGCACACGCGGCATTTAAGGAATTTGTACAGTTCCATCCATGAATTACCTCAGTATTTTGTTGATATCCTCTTCCTCATCCAGTTGCTGCATTGCAGCTACTAAATTCCCACGTTTTAGCTCTCTAAGGGTAAGATGACCATTTCCAGATCTATTTATGGAGTAGAAGATTCTGTATATTACAGTCTCAGCTGAAAAACACATTAAAACATAATAAGCAGATGAATGAGATGCAGCAAATCACCAGCATTAGTTCGGAATATCCATTCATCACAAAATCAAAAAGTATGTTATTACTGGGGAAAATAGATATCCTCTACAAACAACAGCTTGTCCTTGCATACAACATTCATGACTAAAGCTATCATTTTCCTATGTTACTGAACACGAGAAAATAACAGATTATTTTTAAGGAAGAAATATGAATTCTTAAGATAGACAGAAAGACAGCCCATATTTTAGATGTTAATACGAAGAGTTCCGTACCAACAGGTCTACTGTAGAACAGACTAAAATACTTCAACATTTATAGCAGAGGATGATGAACCACTTATGAGTTCTTAAGATAGACAGAAAGACCATGTTTTAGATGTTGATACGGAGAGTTCCCAATGCCGACAGGTTTATTGTAGAACACACTAGAATTCCTATAAGCATACCTTCAGATAGCAAAACCATTCAGGTTTAACTTTCTAATACCAAAGTGCAGGGGTGTCAATCTACGATCGGTTCCAGGACTTCCTTACTACCATCTCAGGCTCAACTCAATTCTCGTCAGCTCTACGCAAACAGAACTATGAAGGAAACGATGCCTTATTTTATTTCAGTGTTAGCCCCACTAAAAAATTATACTCCATCTCTTTGGCATACGCGGCTAAAAAGGGTATCTGTCTCAAAAGATGTGGAGGACATAACCAAAAAGGCTACATTGAAAAAACATAACAAGAATTCACAAATGAAATCACTTTGCCAGGGATCATTTCTTTTTCATCATATAAGCTACTATCATCATTGGCTTTTGAAAGAACAGATGACTCAAAATGCACATCTAATGCGCAAATATACAAAGAATACTGGTGATAGAGCTAACTACTAGGCAACTTGAACAACACATAACAGTGATTACCATATCTGTCCTGAAACTCAGGAGTGCCTTGTAAAAACTCTAAACCTGGGTGACTTGCCAGGAGTTCTTTTAGAACAGGCTTAAAATCCTCCTGCGCAAATTATGGAGAATTAGTATTCCCTTCAAGAAAACAAACATATAGAATAATCATCTTGTCCAGTTGGAGTCATATATACATGCCTACCAAGACCAAAAAGAGGAAAGAAATGCTGACCTGAGTGAGATAACTGTAGCCTGGCTTTCTTAGTATTTCAAATATCTGGGTAGCAGTGTCCATTGTGATCTTATTGTCATTAAACCAGTAATCGATAAATGCGTCCCTGAGTTTAAAAAAGAGAGTAACATGTCAAAACCGAAATATAAAATATCGGTGTTAAGTAAGAACTGGAATTGACATCAAAACTGTGCAGCCAAAAAGTAACTACCAACCGAGACATGCATTCCTGAACAATTGTTAAATATACATGAGACCACAGAAGTGTTAGATTAAATGTTACTATCATAAGGCAATGTGATAAATGAAACCTGACATCCTAGTCCAGAAAAGATAAGCTTCTGTAAGTTCAAATTTACAAACACAAGCAAGAAAACAATCCAGAAGCATACACACTGGTTGAAGAAGAAAACAGTGCCAAACTATTATTATAGCAAGGATAACGCATTGGTGGATAACCGTATATGAAGCAGGGTTACAAAACCAAGATGAGCAGTTTCTGCTTGCTTCTGGTCTGCCTAATTATAATGGGCAGGGTACTGTGCTTGTTGAACCTTGCACAGACAGTAGTGTGTATTATTATCTCTTTAAAAAAGCAGGAATAATAACTGGAGGGATTTACCCTCCCACCACGCAGGAAAAGTGGAAACCACCAGGAACACACAGATTTCCAACACTGATTGTGCAATCAAATGCTAATTTTACTATGGAGTCTGAATATCTCGAAGATTTCTCAGCACTTGAAACAGGTTAATGTTCCATAATGAACTTTGTGTTCTACTAAATTTTGGCTACAGTTAGGAGGTCCATGTGGTAGCTGCATGAAGTATTTCTCAGTGCCAAATATGATGGAACAACTAAGATTCACTATATCTAAATATACACTAACACTAGTGTAGCCATGTTGAGGTATTGAATAAACAGCACACCTTGTTACAGTTCCAGAGCAAGTGGCATCAATCTTCTTGAAAAGAACACCAGAGAGGTACGATGGCAACTTGCATATGTCTTTTATAACTGGTCTGAATTCTGATATGTGCAAATAAGACATTCAAAGTTAAGAATGCATTTCAATGTGGACAAAACAAAAGAAATCCTCAAATAAGGTCACCTTGAATCTGGAGTCCTTCCCCGGCAAAAAAAAGGTGATCTAGTCTAGACAAACACTGCTCCCTCAAATCTTTTGGTGGAGGGCGCCCATGTTTGAAGTAAAACTGCAAACAAGATGAATACAGAACTAAGTCTAACAAGGAAGATGCTTAAATAGCTATAGTAGGAACAAATATTACATGAATAATAACAAGCACAGATGCCATTCTCAAACAAACAAAAAACAGATGGGAAGCACCTGGGGTATAACTTCTCTCACAGGTTCACTGACTAATTTTAGAGGAGATCCCAAGGATGATGGTCCAGCACTAGATCCTCGTCTCATAACACGGGGAGAGCCAGCAGTGCTCCTGGGAGAAAGTGGGGGGGCACTACCAGCAGGGAACATTGACGGCAAAGAACTACTTGAAGCGGCATTTGTGCTAGCAGAGCTCCCAGCAACATTCAGTGTGGCACCGGCTTTTGCATCTTCAATCAAAGATTTCACCTAGTAGCGAAGAAACCAAATATTATAAGAAATGATACATCCAACAGAAGTATGTTATAGAAACAAATTTATTGCTTTTTTACGCAACAATGTACAATGCTTCTAATTTACAAAAACAGTAGCATCCCACGCCACAGAATCAATTATAGAAAGGCTTATATGACGAAGAAAGCAAAGTGCATAAAACATCAAGTTGTTACTTCAACAGATATCTAAGAATATCAAAAACAGAAGAGCAGTCAAACAGCGCTATTGAAGTGCTTTATAATGATACATATATACAGAACCTGAGCAGTAAGCATAGATAAATAATTTTCACCAAATTACAATGTGTTAGTAAATTTAACTAACAATGATTTGTATCTGTATGCATCACATAGAAGGTAAACTAAGTGGTAATCGAGTTAGAATTATAGGTGTACCACCTTAAGAAGTTTAATATGTAAGATAACAGAGTAACCAAAGCCAAGAAAAGAGCACACAATGAAATTAAAAGTTCTAGTGCCTCGGAAGCCTATTGTCACAATTCCAAGTACAGTTGCACCACCTATCATTTTGAGAGTTCAGCCACTATCCTATATTGATTGGACTAGCCTCTATTTCAATTTTTTAGAAAAATCTTGGACTAATCTGTTCAATTTAATCTACTTAATATTACAGTTGCTGATACAAGCACGCAACTTTTTTTTAATTTAGCAGGAGTGCTGCTAGTATTCCATTAAGAAGAAGGTGCCGATGGCAAGTACAAAATGGCCCAAGGACCCAAGAAACAACAAACCCAAGAGAAAAACAGTGTAGCTGCAAGATACACGGCTACAAGAAACTAGCGGACTTCAACTTCATTTAAGGTCCCACTAATGAAGTATAGAACAAACCTCAACATATGTTACATATTCCTAGAAGATTGAGCTATTTCAAGCATACACTCCCTCTGTAAAGAAATATAGAGCATTTAGATCACTACTTTAGTGATCTAAACGCTCTTATATTTCTTTATGGAGGGAGAACCATATATGCAGAGAGGTTAAACCTTGAAACATCTGCTATGTTACTATATATATTGAGCAATGCCTGAAATACAAGATGTAAGAAGCCAGCCCATATAGTAGATCTATATTGTCCTGAATCCAGTCAAATAATCACACATGAAAAATCAAACATATCCCAATACATATATAGCACTACATAGTTATAACGGCGGCCTAGGGAGCAAAGAATCCAGTCAAATAATCACACATGGAAAATCAAACATATTCCAATACATGTGTAGCACTACACAGTTATCACGACAGCTTAGGGAGCAAGGAACGCCGCGTCGGTGACACTAGACAATATCTTAGCTTAGCCTAATCATCGCATATAGAACATATATAACAAGGCAAAAATGGAGAATACATATCCCCCTAGCCACTTGGTCCAAAACATCGCCTGAAGACAACAGAACATCAAAGCATCCACTCAATTACCAACAGGCAGACACCTTCTCTAGCAGAAGCATTGGGCACCAAAGCAGCAAGGCAGAGGGCATCCAGCTAACAAGTGAGATGCACAACAAGCAGCAGAGAAAATCAGCAAGATGAAAGAGCTAAGAAAGCCCAATGTGACAGGTGTGTTCGCAAAGCGATAGCGCTGAGCAGGGAGGTGACGATGCACGGTGGTTGCGAACTACAAAAGGCCGACAGCAAGGGGAAGTGGAGTCCCTCTGTCTCCTGGACTGCTGCCAGTCGAGGCAAGCAGTCATGTCATCTGCTGACCTATTTGATAACATCATGTCTCCCACAGAAAAAGGTAACATGCCATTGACTACTATGCTATGTCCACCCCATAACACTACGTAACATCCAATACAACATTCAACATAACAAAGCAGACAAAACAACGAAATGTTAGCATCATTTGGGAGAGCAAGACACACTAATGGTAAAGCCTTGAGACCGTGATAACACTACAGGTAACACCATATATGATATTGTCAACAAAAGCTATATAGTCTATGTTGCATTTTATCTACTGTTCTGCACAGGTATGCATCAAATTAGCAGCCAAAAAGAGCTCAACAAAATATGCACACGGAGCAACAATTCGACCTTCTCACATGAAGCCATTGACTATCACCTATCACCAGAGCAATACTCAAACAGATTGCAACCAGGAAATAGCAACTTCAAATTCCATGAGTGCACTAAGGAGAAAAGTTAGCACGTTTTACTATCAAGAACACTGATGCATACCTGTATCATTGCATATAAATCTCAAAAGTCCAAGTAAATGACAGAACAGACCCTCCATCAAAAATTTACATAGTAATTGCTTGGCAAAAGGAATACCATCATCCAAACAAAACAATCTAAAGTAACCCAAAGAGACAAAAGCAGACAATTCAAGCCAGATCTCTAGCACAGTGTACCACTGCAAAAATGTCCTCAGAAGAGTGAACTATCATTTTAAGTAAGCATGGGCTCAAAGTATAACACAAATTGCTGTAGCATAAAACAAATCTTTGATAGCACTAGATCTCGGTACAGCATCAGAGTCCACATCTCCTGAAATCCATCATTCCTCTAATCACATGCAACATTGACTATCATACCAACATTTCTTTATCTTTAATATAATGATAAAGCTGATGCATACGGTGAGGGCTCATCTCAAAAACCACAAGTAAGCACATCGGTTCAAGAAACCAAATTAGTACAGATGGTACATATTCATTCACGGCAACTGAGGAGCAGAAAGTAAGCACCCGAAGAAACAGGCCAAGTACATATTTCCGCAAAAATTACTACAATCACAATCTCCCGCAGGACCTTAGCCTTTGATGTACCAGACCCCGTCGCTTTGTATCCTCGGCTTAAGCTAGCAATCCTGATACGAACATAACAATCTAAACTCATAGAGAGGCACTGCAGCACAAGGCGCCACCAAGGCAGAGCGTTCTAACAACATTTTTCCAAGAGTTCCAACAGGAGATCACGCTAGCCACGCAAAATAACGGACGAACCGCGCCAATATATGAGCAAATCCAAAGGAGCACGCGAGGGCAAGAGGACGGGTGAGAGGTTACCAGCTTGGACGACTCAGGCAGCACGAGCCACTGCAAGTAGAGTGCCTCGGCTATGCTTGAGTTCTCCCGGAGCGCGCCCGGCGCGAGCTCTGGCAGCTGCAGCAGCTCCGGGTCAAGCGCCGACGCATCCCTCCTCGCCGCTTCCACCTCCATGCCGTCAAGACCCTGGTGCCCTTCTCATGCACCAAGCAAGGCCCCAAACCCTAGATCTGTCCCCCGCGAGCGCGTCCAGAGGCTGGAGGACGCGGTGGTGTGGCGTGAGGTGAGTGGCGAATCGGAACTCGGCGGGGTCGGCGGCGGACGACTAAGGAGGATCAGGGGTCGCCGGCGTCGAGATCTGAGGCGAGAGCCGGGGACGGGTGGAGGCGAAACCCTAGGCCGGGACAAGCGAGCGACAACAGGTGGAGGAGATGGGGGGAGGGGAGAGCGGAAGATGGTGGTGCTAGGCTGCTGGCTAATGGTGGGCGTCGATATAACAGCGGAGGGCAAAATGAAATCGTCTTTCCGATGGCACTTTCGCTCCGTGTGGCTGAATGGAGCTGATGCAGCCAAACCCGTGCGTGGAAGCGGTTTTGTGTTTTTCGGTTCTATTTTCTTTCCTGTAATTGAACATATAAAGCCTCCTAGAGTACCCGCTAAACCAGCGCCATCGCGGTTTTAAACCGATCCTGTTCGCACGATATGCATCGGTGTCCATTGTCGATGTACCTTCCATCGCTGTGGTGAAAATCTGGGCGTTCGTTTTTGCGTACGCTGCGTAATCAGGCCAGAGTTGATGACAGATAGGCCAGCCTTGCCCGCGGGCCAGCCTCGCAGCCACACGGTGTGTGCCTGTGTTTCGATAAAAAAAAAGCAGCGGCGATAGAACGTGGGTTGGCAGGAGCGATCGCGGGTTCGCAGTGCATTTTTTACCGTTCTTCTTGCACCCAGCGGCAGCCCTTCCGCTTCAGCCGCGCCGGGCCCATCTGTCGGTCTCGTGGGTGGGCGTCGCTTTTTGTCCTGCTTGCTCCTCTTTCCCCCCAATTCGCTGCCTCCTCTTTCCCCGGTCTCCCCCAATCCCCGCCTCCTCTCCTCCTCCTCAATCTGTTGCCTCTCCCCCAAGCTGCCGCCTCTCCCCTAGGCCGCCGCCCTCTCTCCTTCTCCCCCGTCTTCGGCCCCGCCCTCGCCAACTCCCGACGCTTTGTCGAGTGGAGAACCAGGAAGGAGGAGGGACGTGAAGTGGAGAAGAGGGGGTGCGATGGAGAAGGAGCCAAGCCCGCAGGAGAGCACGGAGCGTCGGCGCGCCCTGCCAGTCGCGGCTGCTCGTGGAGCTCCGGCATGTGCTGCACCATGGAGGCGCTCGTGGAGGTGCTCTCACCTTCGGAACCACCTCGATCCGTGTCTGGAACCATCCTGCTCGTCTCCAACTTTTCCAGCTCACCGATGAGGACCTCGTCTCGGCCTCCTACCAGCCCCATCCGTTGGAGCACAACGCTGCCTTCTGCCTCCCCATGCGAGATCCTTGTTCTGATTCCTTCCTCTCTTGATTAATTTCATTCTATTTCATTTCTAGGGTTTGATGTCGAGGAGGTTCCTACACCAATGGTGACAGCGGGCTCTGCTACAGGTATGCTTATCCTCTCCGCCACTCTTTTCCATCTCTCTCCTAATGATTCATTTTTTTGTGCTCATGGAGTGCTTGATGAATTGCTTGCAGGAAGCAGGGTCTAATGATGTACAATTTGCAGCTACTGGTTAATTGTTCAAATGGGAGCTTCCGTAGGGGCGTGTCCTCAATTCCATTACCTTTCTAGATTATTGTTTCGTGGTTGATGCAATACTCAGTTTGGTGGTTTCCTTTTGTTTTTGCTGCAGAGAGTGGAAGTTTTAGAATGGTGCGGACAGGTTGAGAGCAATAGATGTTTTTTAAGACCTAGGTGAGCACTCCAGGTTCTGTGAATTTTTCCTTCACATTACTGCAGTATTTTCATACTTAAAGGAAATATAAATGATATGGTTTCTCTCTCCCAGATTGTTACTACCGAGAATGGAATTCAAGAAGAGATACTTTTGGTCTTATCTTATTACCTCTCGTATCTGATAGATAACACAAAGTTATCAGTTTAGTTGGAAAAAGAAAAAGTCCAGATCAATTGTGAGGATATGATCATTGGCATGCTTACCCCGGATGATGCCTCATTTCTTCAGAATTTGAGGCTGTTCTTGATATGCCAGGTAGGTCCGGCTATCGAGTCAATAATTATATTTTGTAGTGTGTGATGATACATTAATAATCACACTTGAATGTGTTACCTAAACCTGTCTTGCTTTTGTATTTCATCCTTCTTTGAACCGTCCAATGACTTGTGCACTACAGATGATAAGTGTGAGGTGTACAGAAACCTGCACCTTGTATTCCTATCTTGCTTTTGTATTATATCCCCCTTTGAACCATCCGACGACTTGTGCACTACAAATGAGAAGTGTGAGGTGTACAGAGACCTGCACTTCATATTTCTTACATTCCTGTTTTATTTAATGTTTGAGCCTCTTTATATTGCTTACATCTGTGATTTATCTAATCTCTGAGCAAGTGTGACTGTGTATAATTGAGTTAATAAGCCCAGTTGTTTGAAGAAGCAATTTGCATTCCAGATTTTAGGATTGTACTAATTCTTCTATCCATTTTGATTTGCCCCTGCCATTGTAGAAGTATGAGTGGGTTGACTTTTCTTGATGTGTATTTTATACAACGAGCAACTACCTTGCGCCGTCTTCCAGCCGCCAACAATCCCATGACCCTGCATCAGGTCAGAAAAAATATTCAATAATTATTTCTTATGCAGGGTCATTGGATTGTTGGCTTCAGACATACTGTACTATTGGGCTTCAAGCATACTTCAGTTCTAAACTTATTCCGTTTTCCCTTCATTTTCTAAGAATGTACTGTTGGGCATTAAGTAGGAGTAGGTACTTATACTAAGGAGCAGATATGGACATGTTAATTTCACTTATTTTTGGAACGAAGATCTCACTTCATTTATATTAGTCCTTGACGTCTGTGTTCTTTATTGTGCAAAATTGTTCCTTTCTGGGTAGATGAAAGTGCAGATTCCACCAAAGGAAGATTTAGTAGGCTTTCTGTTACATGTTGCTAAAAGTAAATGAATCGCATTCTTTCTGTTTTGGTTCAGGACAATTTGATTTTTGGAGGACAAAGGTTAGACAAGGATGAGAATGGGATACCAGATTACAGCGATGGAGGCTCGGACATGGATCTGCTCATGCTCTCAGCAGGAATATTGGATGTTCTCGAAGCTTTGCCATACACACGTGCTACTTTTGGCACTTGCGTGGGCTCCAGTTTGTGTCAATGCAATTTGCATCTGTCAGCGGATTATGGCGATCAGGCTTGGTTATTGGCCTACAGATATGTTTGTGTATGGATGTCACAAAATTGTTATGCAGAAAATAAGTGTGTAGTACATTTCATAGATACAAGTGATCTTGTTCAGTTTAGTCAGAGCACATGCAAACAAGTAGTTCCCTAGGGTGGAGGCCTTCCACTTGCTTTTGCTAGCTGTATGAAATAGACTGAACCTGAACCTAACTACGATTGGATGTCTAAGCTGAATTGTTGCATCCGTAGACATGGAATTATGGATCAATTTTAGCTCTTAAGAACTACGTACTTATGGTCCTATGTAATCCCAATTTATTCAGGCAAGCATCCCAAAAGTTCACTAATGAACAAAGCAACATCACACAGAATCTAAGTTTTAGGCCAGGTTACTGTAATGTATTTTTAAAGATGTACATTAGAGAAATTGTTTAGCCAACAATCCAATTAAATTTACATGCAGCTATATATATATATTTACTAATCAATCTTTTCCCTTCTCTCTATCTAATTTTAACATTGCACAATGATTTATTCCCTGTTTGTAGCTTACACTGAAATCTAAGCTCGTGTGCATGTATGTATTATGAACCAGCCATGTCCATTGCCTTACTGGATACATAAGTCTCTCCATTGCTGTTGTCGGATGGGTTTACGTTTGCTATTATTTTCTGTTTTGGTTAGGAACCAGGTGCTATAATGCACCAATGCTGCTTTCTGATGATGACGGCAATGCCAAACGCACCATCACCTGAGGTAGCTCATGTCTATATCTCATTTACTTATCATGATATGTACCTGGAAGTCATTCATATTGGTTTCTTAGGACCGCCTTCAAGAGCATGCTGAAGAATCACAACAAAAACTCCCCCAGTGATAGTGCCACTCCATGAGAGATCCATATCAAACTGAAACTCAATTTCCTCGCATTAGCCAAAGCATGCCATCACATATTCTTTGCTGTTGTTGTGGAACTATTTCAGTATGGGTAAGTTCTTTTTTTAAGTGTACTCTATATGTTGGTGACTTATTTCTTAAATTGATTGTTCTTTTACAAAATTGAGCAAAAAGAAAAGAACAAAGAAAAATTGTTTAGCTAGATAGGCAAAGCCGCTGATGTTTACTTGTTGTTTGTTCTAGACCCTTCATGGGCCATGCTTTTCTATGCTTTTTGCGTTCCTGGACTGTAAGAAATCTTGCGGATGTGCTCTCTATTTTCCCGTTACTTTCTCCCCCACTCACATTTAAATTTGCTAATATATTAGTTTTCAAACATGACGTATACATATCCAAGGATGAAGAGAAGAAGAAGAATTGGGATTGTCAATTGTGTATTTGCAATTGTACAGATCCGAGGTGCTATACTTATCTGCATTTAAATTTGCTTTTTCTTGGAACTATTGGCATGTAGAGGAGGCTGTGTTTTATTTGGTGGTCCGTTAGGCACATAAGTAACTGATTTTGCCTTTTTCACAAAACAAGCTGAGCTTCTGGTGTATATGGGCCCAGCTCCATGTTTTTATTGCCAAAAAAATCAAGTACAATGTTAAATGTGCTGGTTCACATGCCAATTGGTCATGTTCTTGAGGCCTTAATCTTACTATCCTATCTGAATATTCCTTTTATGACAATTTATAGGTCTATGCGATTGGCGGGGATGGAACCATGAGAGGAGCAGTGGCGATATTCAAAGAGTTTAAACAGCATGGTTTGAGGATATCCATTACATGGATCCCAAAAACTGTGGACATTGGCATCATAGACAAGTCGTTTGTGTTTCAAACTGCAGTGGAGATTACTTAGCATGCGATCAACCGGCACATGTGGAGGCTGTGAGCGCTGTGAATGGCATTGGTTTTGTCAAACTTACGGGAAGGAGCACATGACACATTACTCTTCATGCCACCCTGAGCAGCCGAGATGTTGACTTCTGTGAATCTTGAGATTGATTTCCACGTTGAAGGAAAGGGAAGCCTGTTTGAGTTCCTGTATCGAAGGATAAAGAAGAAGGGGCATATGTTGTGGTCGTTGTTGCCGAATGCGCTGATCAAGAGTTAATACCCCGGACTGATGACCCAACAGAGTTAACTTAATCTGAACCTCCTCTGTTTCCGCTATATATCCCTATTTTTCTGAACTTAACAACCGAACAGCATTATATATTAGATCAGCACACAAGTGAACTGGAAATCATTTTATTCAGATTGTTGGTACCCTCGGTGTAAAATTATTCCTTATTGGTTGGGGATTTGGAGACGTAGTATCTGGTTGATGAAGGATTTTTTATCTCCTAAGCTCCACACATTCTCTTCCATCTAACACAACCGGCACGGTCAAGTGGTGTAGCAGTTGACGGTCGACAGCTAAAATCAAGGCACCGTCTTAATTTAGGCGGAAAGACCACAACTCTTCCATCTACACCAGGTTTGTTTGTTTCAGCCCTAACATGTTTAGTCATATAGTTGTCGACAAACCCTGACATGATTCTGCTACAACACAGAAGGATTGGGAAAATATTAAATTTGGTGTGAAGGCGGTGTTGATTTCTATGATGTTTCGTTCGTGAAGGATGCCAATGTTATTCATGAACTCAAGGACTTCAGGAAAAGTAATGCTTCTGTCATCTATGGAAGTCTTGGAAATCTATAATGGGAGCTTACTCAATATTTAATTTGTTATTTTAATATCCAGGTGCTAATGCGGATATACATTTCATTCTTGTAATCGAGAGGGCTGATTCAACTCCAAACCTGTGGTCAATTATTGCTGCTTCGGATGGGGTAAGGCCCTTAACATTGCATGTACTGTTAGTTCATTCATGTTAAATCAAGTAGCAACTCCTTCCCACATGGAAATTACCTTGGGTCGCCTGTTTCATGAGAACTAAGGTCAAGAAATGATTTATTAAGGAGCTTTGGTTGTAACTGAAATTCACTGCAAAACTGCATATGGAAACATACAATATTTTTCTCTCTCTTAACTCACCTCAAAGTAAAGGACTTCTGGAGATAAAATTATTGATTGGTAGGGCCTTGGTTTATTAACTATTATATATTTTTAGAAGCTGAAACCCAAATCATATGTTGTTTCTTCTTTGGGATGAAACAGATCATACGTGTGGCGTCGACTAAGACCGTAGTCTGATCATACAAGGCCTTATTGATTGTTGATTCTACTTCCATAGTCTGATATATTCGAGGGGCAGCCAAGATCAGGCAAGAGGACGATGTTTTGATTGTTTCGACAGAAATTCTACTGGCTGAAGCTCAAAGACCGAAGCCCCTATCCCAGTGTTGAAAACTTCAATCAACCCATAGCTAAAGCTAGAATCAAGTAGAGGAGTGGCTACTCTGAAAACTCTTGTTCTGATCACTTCCAGGTAATTGGCTAGGATTCGTATCGTCCCTTTCCAGCTATGACGGATGGTATACTGCATACTAATGAGGATAGATGATTTATGTTGATGAACTATTTTAGATAGTGACACCGAAGTGTTATTCTATGGATAGCCTTCAGATGTTCTTTTGCATTTTTCCTGTGCAAAGATATATATTAACGAACAAACAGTGCGTACATGTTACCCTTTTGTCGGCGAAGGCGTATTAGCATGCCTAGCTGCCAAGTATGAATAGTATGTGCATCACTCAGTAATAAAGCATCCTGGTGAAATAGAGTATCTCAGAAAAATAATTGCTGATGTGTGCTGATACGTTGCTAAACCTACATGATATGGACTCACTTCTCTTTATTAATTGTTGGTTTACTTCGATGCCCTGCAATGGCACTCCTAGGAATGTTAGAGCAACTCCAACACGCTGACCCAAACTGTCCACGCGTGTTCGTTTGGATCGTAACTAGCACAATTCGCGGCTCGACGCGCCGACGCAAACGGACGAGCGTCCGCTCTTTGTCCGTGCGCGACCCATTTCAGACCCAAATTCGGGCCGGATTTGCGTCGGTGCGGACACATAGTGTATGCGTGCGACGCCCGCCCTTGTCCAGCCCCTTGGACCACCAGTCGATGGCACATCCACCCCAATTTCCATTCCTTTCCCAGGAAACCTCCCGCTCGCTTGCTCTCCCGGCCGCTTGCCATGGGTGATTCGCCTCCACCATGAACATGCCCTACACTGTCTGCAAAAAGGTGGCGCCGCCCAAGAATGTGCTGATGTATGCGTGACGGGTCGTTCCACCAAGAGGGCTGGCCGCCAGCATGAACTATGGGCACTGGCATGACCGCTGGCATGAATTTAATGGAAAATAAGTATTTATTAAGTTGGTTCTTAATCAATCTCATATGCATGGTTTAAATACTTGCTCACTCCCGCCTTTTGTGCCATGGGTGCCACGAGTCATCTAGCATGAACAAAGGGCAACCATATGCTTTCGCCTTCAAGTGCACTTTCAAGGGATTGAGCCTGATCGTCTACTCAATATAAGCAAGTTGCAACAGCCCTTTATTATATAACTTAATATTAGTATAAATGCCTACCAAGACTTCTGTGTTTATCATCCTTTTGGATCTTTTGCAATCCCCTAAGACCATCATGTGCATTTAACTATCGGTTATTTGTTGCTTAGACTGTTATTTAACTATCACTCTTACAATACTTGGTTTACACTCGGCCTTTGCGCTATTGGCGCAACGGGTCATCTAGTGATAATAATTGATGATCTTCGATGCTCGCAAATGAAAGCGATATGAATATTACATTGTTGTCTTGTTATATTATCAATATCTATTTGAAATATGTATGGTCATTCAAGTGATATTTAGTTGAAAGTATCTTCAAAATTATAACAAGAGGTCAAAAATGCTCTCGAGAGAAGTGAGATGCAATCTAATTTAATCTGATCGGCCATCACATAAAGACACCATCAAGGATCGGAGAGCGGGGGGAAAGTGTCGCCTTGCTCTACTCCTTATGACACCTCCTTCCATATCTCCCGTCAGGCGGTAACCTCCTCTCATTCTCCCGTGGAGCCTCAACGTGCCTCTTCGCTCAGCCACGCCGCATCTCCACGCCAACATGCGTCGCCTTCTGATCGGCTTCCTCTGGCGTCTTATCCCGCGACGACGCCTATAGAGGTGTGTGCTGCCACATAACAACGATCATATCATAGCCATGTCCAATAAAAAAATCGGCATGTGAGGAGAAGGATGGATGCCATGATTTGGATGGTCATCGACAACGGCACACGTGGTGAGCCTGGCGGTGAGGAGGGTAGATGCGAGCATATTAAATTTGTGAGGGTAATTGAGATTGCGGTTCACTTGACGAAGGGGATACTTGCCTTGTCATGCTCTCCACTATCTGGCTTCGTCTCTCATGGTCTTCATTGTGCAAGACACCACCCTGTTGTTGTCATCTGCATTTCCAGTGAATCTCCGACAAATCAATCTTTCAGGCGTGTTGTAGGCTACAACAAGATTAGGGGGGTTGTGCGTCTTGATGCGAGTCATCAATGGTTGCGGGTCGTTCGCCCTGACAATGGGACAAAGGCGATGTTCAAGTGCTTGTCTAACTTTGGATTATGTTCTCCGTTTACTGTTTGAGCCCATATGGGCGCAATATTTTTAGTTCATGTATATTTGTGATTGACAACATGTTGCAACCCATGTGAATTCGTGTAGCTGACATGGTACCTTACATATTTCACTAATCAAAAGTTCACATAGGTTGCCAGTTGTAATGTATTCTATTAGTAGTGTTGTTTGCGAATTTATTTATTAGAATTAGGAAGTAATGATAGCTGATTGTTGCTAGCTTTACCTCTCTTTTTTGTGAAAGGTATCTTTACCTTTTTTAGTTGTATAATTGGCTATTTTTATGAACTTCATAACTATGTTTCTACTTTGTAGTTAGATTAAAAATATTGACCCGCAAAAAAATACTAACAAATATTGATATTTTCGTATTGTTACCGGTTTTGCATACAACAAAAAATTGATGGATTGACTTTTGAGACTTTGTTTCTGCATCATCTTCTCGATAGCCAAACTGAATTGCATCCGTGAACTAGCGGATCCACTAAATCCGTGCATTGGATGCTAACTGACAAGGCAACGCCAATATGAGCATAAGGATCATTAAATGTATCTCATGGTTTGTGCAAGGAGTATCGAATTATCCTACTCGTGGAATTAAACCCATTAAGGCCGAATGAAAGGGCGATCAGCCACCTATGCCACATGGTGCATGCTGGTTGGCCGCGGTGATAAACTTTTTATGTTTTTTGGAGATTTTTTTGGAACATGGAAGTGTGGCATTTTTTCCTTTTCCCATTAGAGAAAAGTTTCTTAGCCTTTTTTATTTTCGAGATGGATGTGAAAAGGTTTCTTTTTTAAGTTTTGAGATGAAGGTGAAGTTTTTCCTTTTTTTTCTTTAAGAAGGAGAAATACGCGCTCAACTTCCTCTCAAGCGGCCCCAATGGCGGGCCCGAACCACTAGCATGTTTCATGTTGCGTTGTCATTGGGCAGCGAGACATACATGGTCATGACCAATTGTTGAGATTTATGTGAATAGTTGAAATCAATCTAGTTAGAAGTTCGTGCAGAGGCTGACAAAGGGTTGGGGCATCCAGTAAACACAACAACAGAACCTACTGGGTCCTGGTATTCAGATTTTGTGGAGGTTATTCTTTTTTTGTGTGCAACACAGGAAGCTGAAAATGGAGAAACACATTGGAAAACTTCCATGTTCTTCGAGTGTCTACATTTCTATAGTTTACCCGTTTTCATTCTTATGACCTGGTCGGTTAATCTAGACATTTTCACTCGTTCACTTGACTCAATACTTTTTTGGTAGGTGTTCTGCCTCTACATTAAATAACTTGATTGGATTCTCATTTTTGCAATTATAGTGACCAGATCAATATGGATTCTCTTTAATTAAATAGTTGCTTTAATAGTCATACTGCTCACTGTGAGGTGGACCAATGCGCACGGTTGGACGGGGGAAACAGAACGCGACTCCTCGCGGCGCCCCCGTGGGCGTCGAGGAGAGCCCAGGCCGCCGGCACCGAACCCACCCCCTCCTCCCTTCTCCCCTGTCGCCGCTGGCGCAAGTTGACGGGCAAAGCCCAGTCGGCCAGGGCGGCGTCAGGGATTCTTCTCCTTCCTGGTCAGAACCTGGCAGCGCGGGACGTCAGATCTGGGGGGCGGCGCGGCGCGTGCGCGAGGCAGGCGGCGTGGCACGATGTGTTGGCGGCAGCGGCTATTGGGCAAGGCGTCCGCGGGGAGGTTGCGCTGTGGGGTGGTCGGCGTGCCTGTGCTGGTGACGGCTACCTTCTGAGGCCGCGAGCGCAGGCGGCGCGACCTGGCTCAGGCGTACAAGGTGGACTTGGCGGTCGCGTTGGGGATGCGGGCTGGGCTTGTCTCGCCGGTGTGCAGGGGCTGGGCGGTGGTTGCCGCGATTCATGTCGATCCAACCGAGCTGGATCTGGATCTGGGTGGGTTGGTGGAGGTCAACCCATGGCTACGGGCGGGCGGCGGGCTAGATCGGGGCGGCATGGGGACCTGCTGCCGTGATAATATAGGTGGCGGTCCTCGTGCTCGTCTCGCATCACGGCAATGTCCTGCATGATCGGTCCTCCTTGATCTGGTCATTGACGTGTCTCGGAATTGCTATTGGAGATCTTGCCCAAGATATTTGGATCGGATAAAATTCGGTCGTGCACGTCCATTTCAACCTATGAGGTTTTATGTGGGTGTGATGCGAAGCTCTGTTGTTTGTTGACACCATGGGACATGTCGGCTTCTCGATTTCTATGGTGTAGACAGCTGTGGAGAAGGTCATGGTGACTGAGATCAGAGGATCGGTTAGACGGACGGGGCCTTCGAGGCGATGGAGTCAGCTAGGTGTTTGATAACTCTCAGGAGCAGCAGCGTCAAAGTGGGTGCGACGGCACTAGAGGAATTCATTTTGGGTGGTGCCCCTCGGGTACTGAGCCGGGACTTTCAGGGTGAAAACCTAAAGGTCTGGCCTTCATTGGTTGTGCCTAGCAATTGCCTTGCTGAAGGAATTGTTTTGAGATTTCGGACTTCTCCGGGATGAAAACCTAGGATCTTGGATCGGGCAACAACGACGCTTGTGCACTGTTTCCTTCTTGGAGGCGTTGCTTTTGGAGACCTTTGATGTTTTACAGGTGTTGTATTTGGTGGTGGTTTTGTGTGCGGCTGCTGAGAAGAGTCGGTCACTATAGCGGGACCTTTATTTTTTCCTTTATTTTTAATTTTTCTTTGGCTATGTGCATCCTGGATGTCCTTGCGGCATCTTGTAGGTGGAGAGGCTGGGTGTAATTGGTATCTTCATGATATTAATATATTCCCCTTTCTAAAAAAATAGTCATACTGGAGCAATCAAATTTGGAGGGATTAATAAAAATCAGATAATTGGTTCCCCCTTATTTTAGGGAGGAAGGTGATCTTTGTTGTTCAATGTCAATAATGAATATCTCCTTTCGCAAAAAGAAAAAAATGCGAGAGATGTCATTATTAGTCCCTCTACACTATTATTTATCCATGAATCATTATATTCAAGAGGCCCACAAGTAATTAAAATTTCGAACAAGGAAGCAATTAGAAAGTTTGAGTGTTGCAATGATGTCTAAATGAGCTTATCGCTTCGTACTCACCTTCTCGGTAACGGCATCGCCGGGGCTGCACGCAACAAGAGCGTCGAAGATGTTGTGGTAGGGGTAGGCATCTTGATGCTCGAGAAATCTTGCTTCAAGTAGATAATATTACCTTTCAAATTTAACATTCCTTTGACCTAAGCCATGGCATCATGAAGACAGAAGGCTTAGCAATGAAGGCTATAATATCTAAGCAGGCTTTGTGATATACCAATTTTTGTAAAAAAAGTCCTTCTTATAAAGAAATTTTGCTTTATTTGTACTAGCTGTTACAAAATTATGTGAACATGGTGTGCATTGTAGATTTATTGTTAAGTACGAGCAATATATAATGATTCCAGAATTGTGATGAATTTGTTAGGGAGAGAACAATTTGCCATCATAGCAACAAGGCATTATCATCCGAGTGTTAAGGATAGCAAGAGCGTGATGCATGCCCAGACAAAGGGTGTTGATTATTCATGCTGCTTCGATTGGTTCATCCATTATTATGGAAGCAAATAGAACACATGAGAAGAACTCTATTTATACATATTTAGATGAGTAAATAAGGCTATAAATAATCTGCAGTTTTATAGAGGATCTGACTAGAAGAACAATAGATGCACTACTGCAGGATGGTCCAAACGCGACACTACGATCAGAGACCCTTCGACGAAACTGTGTGCGATGCCATAGTCGCAAACGGTGGTGTAAAAAAACCGTCAAAAAAGGTGCAAAATGTTTGCGATGACAGATGCATCAAACACAGTTCAGAATTTAGTTGCGTGTGCGATGCAGGGCATACGGTTCAGCTCAATTAACTGTTTGGGATGAGGAGGCACAAAAGAAACGGGCAGCCAGATGAAGGCGTGTGCGATATACAGCATATGGTTCACCGGGATGAACTGTGTGTGATTAGGCAACACAATGGAAATGGTTCAACTGAACAAGATGTGTGTGATACGCGGCAAACATGTCCGTAATCTAAAATTTGTGCGAAGACCAATAATAACACAGACGATTGCTGCTAATAAGCCGTGTGAATTGCTCTGTCTACAATAGAATAACATGTATATATATATAACTGAAATAAACATCCAATTACATAAGTGACTATACAGATCATTCGCAGACACCTCAATAAACAATTGCATGCATTCTAAAGTACGAGAAATGATCGTCTAGTCATCTACTTCTTGTGACGCTCCTGCCACTGCTATGTGGCTCGATCCCTCGTCTTTGTCTGGAAAAAGACAGTTCCTCATGTCAACGATCCGCCTATACATCTCGTAGCTTGTAGTGATCCGACCTCAGACGGTCAAATCTTTGTGTATAAGTGTCATCCCTGGATCGGTAATGCTGACACACACAATACTTGAAGGATTTATAACAGAGTTCAATCACACACTTATTACATCGAATGTCTCAAAAGAGAACTTATTACAATAATATGGCTTAAGTCCATCTTAAAAAATAACTGCGGAAGCATCGAAGATAAATGAGTCCATCAACTCCAACGGCATAGCTGAGTGCACGACAACGACCTAGCGCACCTTACTCTTCATCTAAAAAGTCGGCAACATAACACGTTGCAACCCGAAACGGGTCAGCACATGGAATATGCTGGCAAAATAACACTATAGAGCAATGAACAAGATATCGGCTAACACTACATGCATGTAAGGCTGGTGGAGGCTCTATGGTTTTTATTTTTGCGTAAAGCCAATTTTTCTCTACTACAAAGGAATATATTTTACTTAACTACAAAGTTGGTTGATAAACATTGAGAAGGTTCCTCCAACTCAATCCCAATTAAACAGTATTATCAACCCAACAAAATTAATTAAGTAAAGTGATGAGATCAAATCAATAATTCAATAACCAGATACTCAAGATGTCCATAACCGGGGACACGCCTAACCATGATTAGTTTGCACACTCTCCAGAGGTTTGCGCACTTTTCCCCACAAGACTCGATCTCCTCCGTTGAATTTCTCGCACTGCATGATGTTTGAGAAACGGATGACCGAGACACAGTTTTTCCGAAGAGGTCCCCTTAACCGATAGATAGGCCGGTACACCAACAATCCCCTACATCTGCTAGCCCATCATGGAAAGGTTTCCCACAACTTACTCAACTATGCCAGAGCCCATAATGGCTTGTGGCTGCACACGGAAGTTTCTAGCATGAATAATCTCATGATCCCTTTGAGCCTGGGTGGCGAAACATAAGATGATCACACGGGTACTCCGGGATATCCTAGGACATCGCTGGATTGCTCCAGGTGCCGAGACAACCACTGGGTGCTCCAAGGTGCCTCAACCAATCCACCCAGATGTGTATTAAAGTAGCCACCTTAAGTTAACCATTAATTAACAACTCTCACATCTGTCATGGATTCACTCAAACCAATCCACGTATACGAGCATAGCATAGCGGTATAAGCATAACGTAGAAGTAACTCCCAAGGTTTGAAATACAGGACAATAGGTTCTACCTCATCATCTAATTCCCAATACCCACATGTTAGCAAATCCTAACCATGGGATGTTTGAGGGTTGGAACTAATGCATAAAACTGGGTAATAAAGGGGTATGATCAAAGTGTTACTTGCCTTGCTGACGATTTGAAAACCCTAGTGACTCGTAGTAGCACGCTTCGCACTCCGAAAACTCTATCGCAAACAACCAATAGCATACATAAGCACTCAAGCATAAGATGCAAGGGTAAAACTCAGAAGAAAAGATTCAAACTGAAAGTTCAACTAAAGAGCTTCGATTTGCAAAAAGAATCAATCGAATCGGAGCTACGAAACTCAAACTACGACCAAAAGAAGTTCGAATTTAAATATGCTTGAAACCAAATTTTAAATTGTCAAAATCATGTTCAAGTTGATTATCTGGAAAGAGGGGTCCGAGACGAAGATTTTGGCGTTGGTTTCACTGGATTTGGATAAACGAGCAAAAAGTTGCGAGAGTTTGAAGATCAGGGACTAATCTGTGATAAAAGTAATCACAGATAGGTCCCTGACCAAAAATAAAATAAAAAGAAAAACTTAACGAACGAACGTTCGCTAACAGGAACAAACGAACGAATACGTTCGTTAAAACGAACTAAACAGAGAGCATTCGCTAATTAGCGAACTCGAAAAAAAACCGATCTAAACCGTTGAACCGAAAAGAAAACCGACAAAACCTAAAAAAACGATCTAGGTTCTATACCTAAAACCGGCGGTCAACGGCGGCTCCGGCGAACGGCGCGGGCGGGGCGGCTTCGGTGGGTGGCGGCGCAAGCGGCGAGCGGCGGTGGCGGCGGGGTGGAGGAGGAGGTGGCGGGATGGCGGCTTATATAGGCGAGGGGGGGCTCGGCTTGCGGGAGGGGGCGCGGCGGCGCGTGTCCGGGTGGGACACGGCGGCGGCAGCGGGGAGGCTCGGGACTCCGTGCCGAGTCGGAGAAGGAGGCGGCGGCGCCTGGCGGGCCGGCCTGCTAGGCTGGGCTTCAGCCCAGTCGGGCGGGAAAAGTTTTTTTTAAATAAAATCTCGCCTGAAGAAAATCCTAATAAAATATAAAAAAGTTCGAAAAATGCTAAAAACAATTTTCACCGTCTAAACCTAATATTTAGAACAAAGTGAACATTTTTCTGGCCTAAAAATGCAATTTTCAAAAATGCATATTTTCTACTTCAAATAAAATAGCAAATAAAATCCAAATAAAATATTTATTTGATTTTAAAATTTCTCCTCCAATATTCCTCTCTTTTGAAGAAGTCATATTATCTTCTCTCATTTATTTTTAATATTGGAAATAATTGGAGAGAAAAATATTAAAACCAAATTGATCCTTTTTTCAGATTTGAGAAAAATTCAAATATGAAGATAAACGAAATCCCCAACTCTCTCCTTGGGTCCTTGAGTTGCTTAAGATTTCCAGGATCACAACCAAAATGCAAATAAAATATGATATGCATTATGATGACCTATGTATAACATCCAAATTGAAAATTGGGATGTTACAAACCTACCCCCCTTAAGATGAATCTCGCCCTCGAGATTCGGGTTGGCTAGAAAATAGTTGTGTGTGGTCTTTCCGTAGGTCTTCTTCTCGCTCCCAGGTGGCTTCATCCTCGGTATGGTGGCTCCATTGAACTTTGCAAAACTTGATAACCTTACTGCGCGTAACTCGGCTGGCAAACTCGAGAATCTTTACGGGTTTCTCCTCATAGGTTAGGTCACTATCTAACTGAATTGCTTCCAGGGGCACTGTATCTATCGGCCATCTCTGCATGGCACTTCTTCAATTGGGAAACGTGAAACACATCATGAACTCCTGACAATCCTTTGGGTAACTCCAACTTGTAGGCCAGTTCTCCCATACGCTCCAAAACTCGGTATGGTCCTACAAACCTCAGAGCGGTGACACATCAAGATATGCTCTGTCTCCGATTTCGTAGACTACCTCATTGCGTTTAGTATCCGCATAACTCTTCTGCCCAGACTGAGCTATCTTCAGTCTATCTCGAATCAACTTAACCTTCTCCTCAGATTCCTTTATCAAATCTTGTCCAAACAACTGACGGTCTCCGACTTCATCCCACATTAACGGTGTCCTGCACCTTCTTCCATACAAAGCTTCGAAAGGTGTCATCTTCAAACTAGCCTGATAACTGTTGTTGTATGGGAACTCTGCGTAGGGTAAATTATCATCCCAACTAGATCCATAATCTAGCGCACAAGCTCTCAACATGTCTTCCAGAATCTGATTGACTCTCTCAGTCTGTCCATCTATATGCGGATGAAAGGCTGTACTAAACTCTAGCCTCGTACCCAAAGTCTGGTGCAACTAATTCCAAAACTTCGAAGTAAACTGTGTTCCTCTATCTGATACGATGGTCCTCGGAACTCCGTGCAGACATACGATCCTGGTCATATATATCTTGGCCAACTTTGCACTCGTATAAGTGGTTTTCACGAGGATAAAGTGAGCCACTTTGGTCAAGCGATCAACTACTACCCAGATAGAATCATATCCTGATCGTGTCCTGGGTAATCAGGTAATGAAATCCATGCCAAGTTTATCCCACTTTCATTCGGGTATCGGCATAGGCTGTAATAATCCTACAGGTTTCTGATATTCTGCCTTTACTCTCTGACATACATCACATACGGCTACATACTCGGCAATGTCCTTCTTCATACCTGTCCACCAGAAATGCTCCTTCAAATCCAAATACATCTTGGTGTTTCCGAGGTGTATCGAGTATGGCGAGTCATGAGCTTCCTGAAGTATTAACTTCCTGATCTCTGCATTATTGGGTACATATACTCGATCCTCAAACCATAAAGTTTCGTGCTCACCCTCACGAAAACCCTTGGCTTTTCCCTTGCTCATCTTCTGCTTTATCTCAACAATCTCCTTGTCATCCTTTTGAGCTTCTCGAATCCTTCCCAATAAGGTTGAATGAACCTCCATAGCTGCAACAAAACCTCTTGGAACTATCTCCAAACGAAGTTCCTTGAGATCGTCGACTAACTCATGCGGTAATCCTCCGCTTACGAGGGTATTGACATAACTCTTCCGGCTCAAAGCGTCTGCTGCAACATTGGCCTTTCCTGGATGATAATGCAACTTCATATCATAATCGTTTATAAGCTCCAACCATCTCCTTTGCCTGAGATTCAGCTCCTTCTGAGTGAAAATGTACTTCAAACTCTTATGATCCGTGTACACATCACAGCGGTTTCCAATAAGAAAATGTCTCCAGGTCTTAAGCGCATGCACTACGGCTGCTAACTCCAAATCATGTGTGGCATAATTCAACTCATGAGGTCGAAGCTGTTGTGAGGCATATGAAACAACTCTTCCATCTTGCATAAGTACACCTCCAAGTCCTTGGCGAGAAGCATCGCAATACACTTGGAAATCCTTGCGTGTGTCTGGAAGAATTGGCACTGGGGCTGTAACTAGCCGCTTCTTCAACTCCTGAAAACTGGCCTCACATTCCTCGGTCCACTTAAACTTGGTGTCCTTCTTCAATAACTCTGTCATGGGCTTCGCAATTTTGGAGAAGTTCTCAATGAATCTCCGGTAATATCCCGCGAGTCCAAGAAAACTGCGGATCTCTCCTACTGAGGTGGGTGCCAACCACTCTGTGACAGACTGAACCTTGGTAGGGTCTACTGCTATACCTTCTCCTGATATAACATGTCCAAGAAATCCAACTTCCTTCAACCAAAACTCGCATTTGCTGAACTTGGCATATAACTGATGTTCCCTGAGCTTCTTGAGAACTAAACGCAAATGCTCCTTGTGTTCCTCTTCATTCTTTGAGTATACCAAAATATCATCAATGAACACCACAACAAACTTATCCAAGAACTCCATGAACACCTTGTTCATCATACTCATAAAATAGGCAGGGGCATTAGTCAATCCAAATGACTAATCGTGTACTCATACAGCCTGTACCTTGTGGTAAAAGCTGTCTTAGGTATATCTTGTTCTTGGATCTTCAGCTGGTGGTATCCTGACTGCAGATTAATCTTGGAGAATACTTTAGCTCCTTGCAGCTGGTCAAACAAATCGTTAATCATCGGTAGTGGGTACTTGCTCTTGATCGCCACTTCATTCAATGCACGATAATCAACAACCATTCTCAAAGATCCATCCTTCTTCTCAACTAAGAGCACTGGGGCTCCCCACGGTGATGAACTTGGTCGAATATAACCTTTATCCAATAACTCCTTAATCTGCTTCTTAATTTCCTCTAGATCATTTGCGGGCATCCGGTACGGTCTCTTTGTTGGGGAACGTGGTAATTTCAAAAAAATTCCTACGCACACGCAAGATCATGATGATGCATAGCAACGAGAGGGGAGAGTGTTGTCCACGTACCCTCGTAGACCGAAAGCGGAAGCGTTAGCACAACGCGGTTGATGTAGTCGTACGTCTTCACGATCCGACCGATCAAGTACCGAACGCACGGCACCTCCGAGTTCTGCACACGTTCAACTCGATGACGTCCCTCGAACTCCGATCCAGCCGAGCTTTGAGGGAGAGTTCCGTCAGCAGGACGGCGTGGTGACGATGATGATGTTCTACCGACGCAGGGCTTCGCCTAAGCACCGCTACGATATAATCAAGGTGGATTATGGTGGAGGGGGGCACCGCACATGGCTAAGAGATCAAGAGATCAATTGTTGTGTCTATGGGGTGCCCCCTGCCCCTGTATATAAAGGAGCAAGGGGGGAGGCGGCCGGCCAAGGAGGAGGGCGCGCCAAGGGGGGAGTCCTACTCCCACCGAGAGTAGGACTCCTCCTTTCCTTGTTTGAGTAGGAGAGAAGGAAAGAGGAGAAGAGGGAGAAGGAAAAGGGGGCTGCACCCCTTGTCCAATTCGGACCAGAGGGGGGGGGGTGCGCGCCTCCTTCCTTTTGGCCTCTCTCCTCTATTCCCGTATGGCCCAATAAGGCCCAATACTTCTCCCCGGCGAATTCCCGTAACTCTCCGGTACTCCGATAAATACCCGAATCACTCGGAACCTTTCCGAAGTCCGAATATAGTCGTCCAATATATCGATCTTTACATCTCGGCCATTTTGAGACTCCTCGTCATGTCCTTGATCTCATCCGGGACTCCGAACTCCTTCGGTACATCAAAACACATAAACTCATAATATAACCGTCATCTAACTTTAAGCGTGCGGACCCTACGGGTTTGAGAACTATGTAGACATGACCGAGACACGTCTCCGGTCAATAACCAATAGCGGAACCTGGATGCTCATATTGGCTCCCACATATTCTACGAAGATCTTTATCGGTCAGACCGCATAACAACATACGTTGTTCCCTTTGTCATCGGTATGTTACTTGCCCGAGATTCGATCGTCGGTATCTCAATACCTAGTTCAATATCGTTACTGGCAAGTCTCTTTACTCGTTCTGTAATACATCATCCCACAAATAACTCATTAGTTGCAATGCTTGCAAGGCTTAAGTGATGTGCATTACCGAGTGGGCCCAGAGATACCTTTCCGACAATCGGAGTGACAAATCCTAATCTCGAAATACGCCAACCCAACAAGTACCTTCGGAGACACCTGTAGAGCACCTTTATAATCATCCAGTTACGTTGTGACGTTTGGTAGCACACAAAGTGTTCCTCCGGTAAACGGGAGTTGCATAATCTCATAGTCATAGGAACATGTATAAGTCATGAAGAAAGCAATAGCAACATACTAAACGATCGAGTGCTAAGCTAACGGAATGGGTCAAGTCAATCACATCATTCTCCTAATGATGTGATCCCGTTAATCAAACGACAACTCATGTCAATGGCTAGGAAACATAACCATCTTTGATCAATGAGCTAGTCAAGTAGAGGCATACTAGTGACACTCTGTTTGTCTATGTATTCACACATGTATTATGTTTCCGGTTAATACAATTCTAGCATGAATAATAAACATTTATCATGATATAAGGAAATAAATAATAACTTTATTATTGCCTCTAAGGCATATTTCCTTCACTCTTCGATATTGTCCCGGTGCCTGGCAATAACTCTATCAAAAACTCTATGTCTCGATCAGGTGGCATGCCTGGTAATTCCTCTGGAAATACATCCGGGTAATCCTTCACAACAGGCACTTCCTCCTGAACAACTCCCGAGAGCGAGTTTACTTGAGTCCTCTTCAGCACATGCCGACACACATACTTAATCCGTTTACCCTCTGGGGTGGTGAGCAAAATTGACTTACTAGCGCAGTCGATGTTTCCTCCATACATCGATAGCCAATCCATGCCTAGTATCACATCCAATCCTTGTGACTCCAAAATTATTAGATCTGAGGGGAAAACATGCCTACCTATGGTCAATGGCATCTGAAAACATCCTTTGCTTGCCATATACTCCGCTCATGGCGAGCTTACTAACATAGGTGTCTTAAGAACTTTAGTTGGCAGCTTATACTTATCCACAAATCCCCTCGATATGTATGAATGCGATGCACCAGTATCAAAAAGAACGATTGCAGTAAATGACTTAATCAAAAACTTACCGATAACTGCATCTGGCTGTTCTTCAACCTCCTCCATGTTAACGTGGTTTACCTGTCCCCTATTGAAAGGGTTGGGCTTCTTCCCAGAACTTCCATTGTCGTTTCCATTCTTTGCTTCGGGACACTCGGTGGCGTAGTTTCCAGTCTTGCCGCACTTGAAACAAGTAATGTGACTTAGATCCTTCTTGGCGGGTGTAGTGGGGTTGGAACGGTTCTGGCTGCTGCTTCCTCCATTTCCATTCCCATTCTTAGGGCCACTGTGGTTATGCGAACTCCCTCCATTGTGAGTGTGGCCTCCATGGTTATGATGAGTATGTCCTCCCGAGTACGGGGTAAAACGAGGCTTCTGTTGAGCTGCAGAATTATACTTCCCTGTCCATACTTCCTTTTGCGGCTCTCTATCTGCTGCTGCTTCCCTTCAATCATAAGAGCCATGTCTACCAACAACTGGTAGTTAGCAAATGCTGCCACCATCAACTGCATACTCAACTCATCATTTAGCCCTTCCATAAACTTCTCCTGCTTCGCGGCATCTGTGGCCACATCATCTGGGGCATAGCGAGCTAACTTACTAAACTCATCCACGTACTGCCCCACAGTACGATTTCCCTGGCGTAAGTTGCGAAACTCACGCTTCTTCATGCTCATCCCTCCAGTTGAGACATGTGCAGTACGAAAAGCTTGTTGAAACTGATCCCAAGTGACATTGGCTATAGGGAAAGTGGTTGTGTAATTCTCCCACCATGAGACTGCGGGTCCATCCAGTTGGTGTGCGGCAAAACGCACTTTCTCAGCATCTGTGCAACCTGCGGTGGTCAACTCCCTTCCAATCCTGCGGAGCCAGTCATCAGCAACAATCGGCTCAGTGCTACTGGAAAACACCGGTGGATTCAACCTTAGAAAATGGGCTAAGTTATCAACTGGAGGTGGTGGCGGTGGGTTGTTTTTGTTGTTGTTGCCTTGGTTCTGGACTAGCAACTGCATCAAGGCATTCTGCTGTTGGATCAACTGAGTGAGCTCCGGTGGAAAGACAAATCCGGGGTCACGTCTCGGAGGCATCTGATGGGTTTAGAGGGAAGAGATTAGAATAGAGTGAGTTCTAAAGAGAAATCACTACCCATATGCACATGAGACAAACACATTCATTTCACACCACTCAATTCAAACAAGAGCATACAATTGATCTAACTACCGTTACAAAATACTCGGACTATTACTATATACATGGAGGAATACTACTGATAAAATGGTGGTCAACTAGAAATTTTGTTCGGTGGAAGACTCCATGATATCCGCTCCAGCTTCGTCTTTGTAATCATCATCACTACTGTCGGGGTCGGAGTCGGTGTCATCGATGATGATGCAGTCTTCAGAACGGATGTCCTCCTCAGGTGCGGGATCTCCCATGAATACTCCTAGCTTCTTCTTCAGGTCTTCATTCTTCTCCATTAACACTATAATTTCCTCCTCATATCCATCGCGTGTAGACTTGAGTTCCTCTTCAAGCTCCATGTTCCTGGTCATCACCTTCTTCAGATCTAGCATGCTGGCGCACATTTGGTTCTCCTGACGGCAGATGTGTTGGTTTAACTCCTGGATGTAGGCTGCAATGGACTTGTCCCTCCTGGTGCTGATCATCTCCCATTGCTCATCTCGGCGCCCACATATCTGGTAGATGGTGTCCTTAAGATCCTTGTTGTAAACTTCGTCGATGCGTCCCATGGCGATGTGAGATGCCATGCTCTTTCCTAGACTCCAGGTTGGTGCATCAAAAGAAAACTCTATGGGCTCAGTAACTGGCGCGATTGTCCTTTCGGGAACATGAACTCGAATCATCCAACGCTCCTCTTCTGGTAAAGTGACGGTGTAGGTCCCGGTGAAGCTTGGTATTCCGATGTTCAGGTACCTAGTGACTTCCTTCAAGTGTCATCCAAAAGGTGTGTCTTCATCCGGTTGAGCAAACTTGTTCCTTGGGTCCGCCATCTATAGAGTAGAAAATGGAGAAGGGTCAGAAATGAGTAGAGAAGAGTGACCTATGGCTTATCTTAGTGGTCGCGTCCTACAGTCAACGTGTGCTTTGATACCATCTTGTAGCGATCCGACCTCAGACGGTCAAATCTCTGTGTATAAGTGTCATCCCTGGATCGGTAATGCTGACACACACAATACTTGAAGGATTTATAACAGAGTTCAATCACACATTTATTACATCGAATGTCTCAAAAGAGAACTTATTACAATAATATGGCTTAAGTCCATCTAAAAAAATAACTGTGGAAGCATCGAAGATAAATGAGTCCATCAACTCCAACGACATAGCTGAGTGCACGACAACGACCTAGCGCACCTTACTCTTCGTCTAAAAAGTCGGCAACATAACATGTTGCAGCCCGAAACGGGTCAGCACATGGAATATGCTGGCAAAATAACACTATAGAGCAATGAACAAGATATCGGCTAACACTACATGCATGTAAGGCTGGTGGAGGCTCTATGGTTTTTATTTTTGCGTAAAGCCAATTTTTCTCTACTACAAAGGAATATATTTTACTTAACTACAAAGTTGGTTGATAAACATTGAGAAGGTTCCTCCAACTCAATCCCAATTAAACAGTATTATCAACCCAACAAAATTAATTAAGTAAAGTGATGAGATCAAATCGATAATTCAAGAACCAAATACTCAAGATGTCCATAACCGGGGACACGGCTAACCATGATTAGTTTGCACACTCTGCAGAGGCTTGCGCACTTTTCCCCACAAGACTCGATCTCCTCCGTTGAATTTCTCGCACTGCATGATGTTTGAGAAACGGATGACCGAGACACAGTTTTTCCGAAGAGGTCCCCTTAACCGATAGATAGGCCGGTACACCAACAATCCCCTACATCTGCTAGCCCATCATGGAAAGGTTTCCCACAACTTACTCAACTATGCCAGAGCCCATAATGGCTTGTGGCTGCACACGGAAGTTTCTAGCATTAATAATCTTATGATCCCTTTGAGCCTGGGTGGCGAACCATAAGATGATCACACGGGTACTCCGTGATATCCTAGGACATCGCTGGATTGCTCCAGGTGTCGAGACAACCACTGGGTGCTCCAGGGTGCCTCAACCAATCCACCCAGATGTGTATTAAAGTAGCCACCTTAAGTTAACCATTAATTAACAACTCTCACATCTGTCATGGATTCACTCAAACCAATCCACGTCTACGAGCATAGCATAGCGGTCTAAGCATAACTTAGAAGTAACTCCCAAGGTTTGAAATACAGGACAATAGGTTCTACCTCATCATCTAATTCCCAATACCCACATGTTAACAAATCCTAACCATGCAATGTTTGAGGGTTGGAACTAATGCATAAAAATTGGGTAATAAAGGGGTATGATCAAAGTGTTACTTGCCTTGCTGACGATCTGAAAACCCTAGTGACTCGTAGTAGCACGCTTCACACTCTGGAAACTCTATCGCAAACAACCAATAGCATACATAAGAAATCAAGCATAAGATGCAAGGGTAAAACTCAGAAGAAAAAATCCAAACTTAAAGTTCAACTGAAGAGCTTCGATTTGCAAAAAGAATCAATCGAATCGGAGCTATGAAACTCAAACTACGACCAAAAGAAGTTCGAATTTAAATATGCTTGAAACCAAATTTTAAATTATCAAAATCATGTTCAAGTTGATTATATGGAAAGAGGGGTCCGAGACGAAGATTTTGGCGTTGGTTTCACTGGATTTGGATAAACGAGCAAAAAGTTGCGAGGGTTTGAAGATCAGGGACTAATTTGCGATAAAAGTAATCGCGGATAGGTCCCTGACCAAAAATAAAATAAAAAGAAAAACTTAACGAACGAACGTTCGCTAACAGGAACAAACGAACGAATACGTTCGTTAAAACAAACTAAACAAAGAGCGTTCGCTAATTAGCAAACTAAAAAAACCGATCTAAACCGTTGGACCGAAAAGAAAACCGACAAAACCTACAAAAACTGATCTAGGTTTTATACCTAAAACCGGCGGGCGGCGGCGGTCAACGGCGGCTCCGGCGGGCGGCGGCGGCGAGGCGGCTACGGGCGACGGTGGCCGCGGTGGGGCGAGGTGGAGGAGGAGGCGGCGGGGTGGCGGCTTATATAAGCGAGGGGGGCGGCCTCGACTTGCGGGAGGGGGAGCGGCGGCGGCGGGGAGGCTCGAGACTCCGTCCCGAGTCGGAGAAGGAGGCGGCGGCGCCTGGCGGGCCGGCCTACTCGGCTGGGCTTCGGCCCAGTCTGGCAGGAAAAGTTTTTTTTAATAAAATCTCGCCCGAAGAAAATCCTAATAAAATATAAAAAATTCTAAAAATGCCAAAAACAATTTTCACCATCTAAACCTAATATTTAGAACAAAGTGAACATTTTCTGGCCTAAAAATGCAATTTTCAAAAATGCATATTTTTCTACTTTAAATAAAATAGCAAATAAAATCCAAATAAAATATTTATTTGATTTTAAATTTTCTCCTCCAATATTCCTCTCTTTTGAAGAAGTCATATTATCTTCTCTCATTTATTTTTAATATTGGAAATAATTGGAGAGAAAATATTAAAACCAAATTGATCCTCTTTTCAGATTTGAGAAAAATTCAAATATGAAAATAAACGAAATCCCCAACTCTCTCATTGGGTCCTTGAGTTTCTTAAGATTTCTACTAGGATCACAACCAAAATGCAAATAAAATATGATATGCATCATGATGACCTATGTATGACATCCAAATTGAAAATTGGGATGTTACATAGCTTGTGTACGCGTCCATGGCCGCGTACTTGACATGTTGTTCATCTAGTCTCTTATGCCACACATTGTGCCAGGCGTTCTTGACCTTATTGCTCTCTTCCTTCATCTTTGCGTAGTAGGGGTCGATGATGGCCAAGGCGTGGTCAACCAGGGAGTTCAGTTTGTTTTTGTCGCTGCCCCGACCTTGTAGTAGTGCTGGATGTTAACAAGATTTAGGCATTTCAAGTCCGAAACCTTGAGCGCTTTTAGATCGTTAGTGGTGTCCACCGTAGCGAAACTGTAGTCGGAGCCCTTGGTAAACCTGGAGAAACGCTCGCAAGGCCTTGTGGCAAGGTGGAAGTGGTAGACGAGGTCGCACGCACAACTGGGCGATGGCAACCTTCTGATCGTGCCCGGCACGACCGATAGTGTAGTCGAGGTCGAAGCCGACCACTCAGTACTTGTCCTCGGCAAGGAACTGCTCCATAGTGTTGATGGAGCTCTCCACCGAGACCGGATCGTTCGTGTACACCACCGAGAGGGCCTTCCCCCTCATGTGGGTGTCCACTACGTGATGTGTGGTGAACTACCCGCCGTTGTCGTCGTCGGCCGCTGGGAGCGCCATTAGAGCCACGGGGAGCGCCATTGGAACCGCTGGATGTCCTCACTGTATGTGTCCTCGTGGGTGTGCTTATTGTGCCGTGTGAGACAAGAGATGAAGGTAAATGGCCGCAGGAATAAAAGGGGGCCGGGCGGCGTGGATTGTTGGCGTGTCCGCATGGCAGTTTTTGCAACGGGTAACATCATTGTCGCGCCGCGCCCGGCGCAACCGCTTGCACACGAACGTGCGTGATCGTGCGCCGACCCCAAACACTGGTAGCACGTGTGGAGGGACGAGGGCAGAGCACCCAGAGGGGCGCGAGAGCGGAGCGCGCGTGGCAGGACGCGAGCAGAGCGCGCCGCGGCCGCCTGAACCGCAAGCAACCACACGTATAGAGCAGTTGAACACACAGGAAATGGTCGCCTACAAGCCGGCCGACAGTTGGATATTGTTTCGTCCCCAAAGGTGGGGCCAGGGCCATCGCCCGCTCCGCCGCCGTGGCCCGAAGGCGGGAGGTGGCAGTCGTGGCCGCCACCCCACTGCCGGCCACTGTGGCCATCACCCGCTCCGCCACTGCGGGCCGAAGGTGGGAGGTGGTGGTCGTGGACGCCACCCCGTCATCGGCCGTTGTGGCCGCCAGCCCACCGTCGACCGCCGGGGTCATCACCCGCTCCGCCACCGCCGCTCGAAGGCGGGAGGCGGAGGTGGATGCCCGCACGTGCGTCACCGACCTTGCGCGCTACACCGAGTTCCTGCAGGAGGAGGAGGAGCGCCTCGTCGAGCACGTAAAGAGCCTTACCGCCGCCGTGGCCGCGGCACACGCCGCCTCAGAGGCGAGGAATCAGGATATCTACGAGGAGAACCACCGCTTCGAGAGGGGTCGTCTTTAGCGGCAGAGGGTGTTCGAGGTGAGCGTCGCTGAAGCTGCATTAGCGACAGGCACCGCATTTCGGTTGCCCAGCTCGTCGGTAGGCTCCTCCTCCTCCGCCTCTTACTGAGCGTGCTCAGCAGAGGAGAGGCAGCCAGAAGTAGTACAAAGCCCCTCCGCAGTAGTAGTAGTATTTAGGGGCTATTTTGTTCAGTTCATCTGACTATAGATGTGGTGGAACAGTACAACGTACTTAAAATTAGCTAGTATATATAGTTGAACTAGCTATTTCAGTACGTGGTTGGCAACAATTGGGGAAAAGTTTGATCGGTTCAGCTGTCGAGTTTCTGTTTGTATAAATTAAGAATGACTGCTTAATCTATGAATGAAATCTATGCTTAATCTATAAATGAAATATATGTTACAACGATTGACAAATCTTACCAAATTGTTTGTCCGTGGTTGCACACGGGTCATCCAAAACAACCGTTTGCGTTGAAGGGATGCACAAATCCTACGCTTCTCTCACTTTGCATACGGGTGTTCTATCTAAAACGTTTGCGATCAAGAGCTGCAGAAATCCTGCTCGGCTCTCGAGCGCCTCCTGTTAGGTCAAGGTCAAGCAGCTATCCACACGATACCTCCTACATCCACTAAAACCAAGACACGTGGCGTCACGTGAATGGTTAACAAAATTTTGGATTTACTAGAATTTAAAAACCAGGCATCTCAATGTTTTGCCGGCAATAAACGGTGCCCTGGTGTTTGAAATTCATTCCCATTTCTTGCATGGGACATAAGCATGCACCCAAGGACACAGATTTAATTTTTCAACCAATTTATATGCACTAGAGCATGTTCATGTAGTTCAAATTTGAATTATGCACATAAATGCATTGAAAACTCAGTTAATGCATAAAAATATCAAAACGAACACCGAAAAATCACAAAAATTCACACAACACTCATGTTGTTCTATGTTGACACGAGAAAAAAAATTAAAAGCAAGAAGAGGCAATGGATATTGTTTCGTCCCCAAAGGTGGGGCCAGGGCCATCGCCCGCTCCGCCGCCGTGGCCCGAAGGCGGGAGGTGGCAGTCGTGGCCGCCACCCCACTGCCGGCCACTGTGGCCATCACCCGCTCCGCCACCGCGGGCCGAAGGTGGGAGGTGGTGGTCGTGGACGCCACCCCGTCATCGGCCGTTGTGGCCGCCAGCCCACCGTCGACCGCCGGGGTCATCACCCGCTCCGCCACCGCCGCTCGAAGGCGGGAGGCGGAGGTGGATGCCCGCACGTGCGTCACCGACCTTGCGCGCTACACCGAGTTCCTGCAGGAGGAGGAGGAGCGCCTCGTCGAGCACGTAAAGAGCCTTACCGCCGCCGTGGCCGCGGCACACGCCGCCTCAGAGGCGAGGAATCAGGATATCTACGAGGAGAACCACCGCTTCGAGAGGGGTCGTCTTTAGCGGCAGAGGGTGTTCGAGGTGAGCGTCGCTGAAGCTGCATTAGCGACAGGCACCGCATTTCGGTTGCCCAGCTCGTCGGTAGGCTCCTCCTCCTCCGCCTCTTACTGAGCGTGCTCAGCAGAGGAGAGGCAGCCGGAAGTAGTACAAAGCCCCTCCGCAGTAGTAGTAGTATTTAGGGGCTATTTTGTTCAGTTCATCTGACTATAGATGTGGTGGAACAGTACAACGTACTTAAAATTAGCTAGTATATATAGTTGAACTAGCTATTTCAGTACGTGGTTGGCAACAATTGGGGAAAAGTTTGATTGGTTCAGCTGTCGAGTTTCTGCTTGTATAAATTAAGAACGACTGCTTAATCTATGAATGAAATCTATGCTTAATCTATAAATGAAATATATGTTACAAAGATTGACAAATCTTACCAAATTGTTTGTCCGTGGTTGCACACGGGTCATCCAAAACAACCGTTTGCGTTGAAGGGATGCACAAATCCTACGCTTCTCTCACTTTGCATACGGGTGTTCTATCTAAAACGTTTGCGATCAAGAGCTGCAGAAATCCTGCTCGGCTCTCGAGCGCCTCCTGTTAGGTCAAGGTCAAGCAGCTATCCACACGACACCTCCTACATCCACTAAAACCAAGACACGTGGCGTCACGTGAATGGTTAACAAAATTTTGGATTTACTAGAATTAAAAAACCAGGCATCTCAATGTTTTGTCGGCAATCAACGGTGCCCTGGTGTTTGAAATTCATTCCCATTTCTTGCATGGGACATAAGCATGCACCCAAGGACACATATTTGATTTTTCAACCAATTTATATGCACTAGAGCATGTTCATGTAGTTCAAATATGAATTATGCACATAAATGCATTGAAAACTAAGTTAATGCATAAAAATACCAAAACGAACCCCGAAAAATCACAAAAATTCACACAACACTCATGTTGTTCTATGTTTACACGAGAAAAAAAATTAAAAGCAAGAAGAGGCAATGGATATTGTTTCGTCCCCAAAGGTGGGGCCAGGGCCATCGCCCGCTCCGCCGCCGTGGCCCGAAGGCGGGAGGTGGCAGTCGTGGCCGCCACCCCACTGCCGGCCACTGTGGCCATCACCCGCTCCGCCACTGCGGGCCGAAGGTGGGAGGTGGTGGTCGTGGACGCCACCCCGTCATCGGCCGTTGTGGCCGCCAGCCCACCGTCGACCGCCGGGGTCATCACCCGCTCCGCCACCGCCGCTCGAAGGCGGGAGGCGGAGGTGGATGCCCGCACGTGCGTCACCGACCTTGCGCGCTACACCGAGTTCCTGCAGGAGGAGGAGGAGCGCCTCGTCGAGCACGTAAAGAGCCTTACCGCCGCCGTGGCCGCGGCACACGCCGCCTCAGAGGCGAGGAATCAGGATATCTACGAGGAGAACCACCGCTTCGAGAGGGGTCGTCTTTAGCGGCAGAGGGTGTTCGAGGTGAGCGTCGCTGAAGCTGCATTAGCGACAGGCACCGCATTTCGGTTGCCCAGCTCGTCGGTAGGCTCCTCCTCCTCCGCCTCTTACTGAGCGTGCTCAGCAGAGGAGAGGCAGCCGGAAGTAGTACAAAGCCCCTCCGCAGTAGTAGTAGTAGTATTTAGGGGCTATTTTGTTCAGTTCATCTGACTATAGATGTGGTGGAACAGTACAACGTACTTAAAATTAGCTAGTATATATAGTTGAACTAGCTATTTCAGTACGTGGTTGGCAACAATTGGGGAAAAGTTTGATCGGTTCAGCTGTCGAGTTTCTGTTTGTATAAATTAAGAACGACTGCTTAATCTATGAATGAAATCTATGCTTAATCTATAAATGAAATATATGTTACAACGATTGACAAATCTTACCAAATTGTTTGTCCGTGGTTGCACACGGGTCATCCAAAACAACCGTTTGCGTTGAAGGGATGCACAAATCCTACGCTTCTCTCACTTTGCATACGGGTGTTCTATCTAAAACGTTTGCGATCAAGAGCTGCAGAAATCCTGCTCGGCTCTCGAGCGCCTCCTGTTAGGTCAAGGTCAAGCAGCTGTCCACACGGCACCTCCTACATCCATTAAAACCAAGACACGTGGCGTCACGTGAATGGTTAACAAAATTTTGGATTTACTAGAATATAAAAACCAGGCATCTCAATGTTTTGCCGGCAATCAACGGTGTCCTGGTGTTTGAAATTCATTCCCATTTCTTGCATGGGACATAAGCATGCACCCAAGGACACAGATTTGATTTTTCAACCAATGTATATGCACTAGAGCATGTTCATGTAGTTCAAATATGAATTATGCACATAAATGCATTGAAAACTCAGTTAATGCATAAAAATATCAAAACGAACACCGAAAAATCACAAAAATTCACACAACACTCATGTTGTTCTATGTTGACACGAGAAAAAAAATTAAAAGCAAGAAGAGGCAATGGATATTGTTTCGTCCCCAAAGGTGGGACGTTCCCTACCGAAAACCATCATGCTTGTTGTGAGAAGCTCCGGTTTGTGAGAAGCACATACCCAAACCTGCCCCAAATGGGACAAACTTTGTACCACGGCATGTTGATGCCACTCCATGATAGCATGCCAAGTTTCATGAATTTCAGGCGAGTTTTTGATTTACTAGAATATAAAAACCAGGCATCTCAATGTTTTGCCGGCAATCAACGGTGCCCTGGTGTTTGAAATTCATTCCCATTTCTTGCATGGGACCTAAGCATGCACCCAAGGACACAGATTAGATTTTTCAACCAATTTATATGCATTGGAGCATGTGCATGTAGTTCAAATTTGAATTATGCACATAAATGCATTGAAAACTCAGTTAATGCATAAAAATGTCCAAACGAACCCTGAAAAATCACAAAAAATCGCACAACACTCCTGTTGATCTATGTTGACACGAGAAAAAAAATTGAAAGCAATAAGAGGCAATGGATATCGTTTCGTCCCCAAATGTGGGACATTCCCTACCGAAAACCATCATGCTTGTTGTGAGAAGCTCCGGTTTGTGAGAAGCATATACCCAAACCTGCCCCAAACGGGACAAAATTTGAACCACGGCATGTTGATGCCGCTCCATGATAGCATGCCAAGTTTCATGAATTTAAGACAAGTTTTGGATTTACTAGAATTTAAAAACCAAGCATCTCAATGTTTTGAAGGCAATCAATGGTGCCCTGGTGTTTGAAATTCATTCCCATTTCTTGCATGGGACCTAAGAATGCACCCAAGGACACATATTTTATTTTTCAACCAATTTATATGCACTGGAGCATGTGCATGTACTTCAAATTTGAATTATGCACATAAATGCATTGAAAACTCAATTAATGCATAAAATATCCAAACGAACCCCGAAAAATCAGAAACATTCACACAAGACTCCTGTTGTTCTATGTTGACACGAGAAAAAAATTGAAAGCAATAAGAGGCAATGGATATCGTTTCGTCCCCAAAGGTGGGACGTTCCCTACCAAAAACCATCATGCTTGTTGTGAGAAGCTCCGGTTTGTGAGAAGCATACACCCAAACCTGCCCCAAATGAGACAAAATTTGTACAATGCATGTTGATGCCACTCCATGATAGCATGCCAAGTTTCATGAATTTAAGATGAGTTATGGATTTACTAGAATTTAAAAACCAGGCATCTAAATGTTTTGCCGGCAATCAACGGTGCCCTGGTGTTTGAAATTCATTCCCATTTCTTGCATGGGACCTAAGCATGCACCCAAGGACACAGATTTGATTTTTCAACCAATTTATATGCATTGGAGCATGTGCATGTAGTTCAAATTTGAATTATGCACATAAATGCATTGAAAACTCAGTTAATGCAAAAAAATATCAAAACGAACACCGAAAAATCACAAAAATTCACACAACAGTCATGTTGTTCTATGTTGACACGAGAAAAAAAATTAAAAGCAAGAAGAGGCAATGGATATCGTTTCGTCCCCAAATATGGGACGTTCCCTACCGAAAACCATCATGCTTCTTGTGAGAAGCTCCAGTTTGTGAGAAGCATATACCCAAACCCGCCCCAAATGGGACAAAATTTGTACCACGACATGTTGATGCCACTCCATGATAGCATGCCAAGTTTCATGAATTTCAGACGAGTTTCTGATTTACTAGAATTAAAAAACCAGGCATCTCAATGTTTTGTCGGCAATCAACGGTGCCCTGGTGTTTGAAATTCTTTCCCATTTCTTGCATGGGACCTAAGCATGCACCCAAGGACACATATTTGATTTTTCAACCGATTTATTTGCACTGGGGCATGTGCATGTATTTCAAATTTGAATTATGCACATAAATGCATTGAAAACTCAGTTAATGCATAAAAATGTCCAAACGAACCGCGAAAAATCACAAAAAATCGCACAACTCTCATGTTGTTCTATGTTTACACGAGAAAAAAATTTAAAAGCAAGAAGAGGCAATGGATATTGTTTCGTCCCCAAAGGTGGGGCCAGGGCCATCGCCCGCTCCGCCGCCGTGGCCCGAAGGCGGGAGGTGGCAGTCGTGGCCGCCACCCCACTGCCGGCCACTGTGGCCATCACCCGCTCCGCCACCGCGGGCCGAAGGTGGGAGGTGGTGGTCGTGGACGCCACCCCGTCATCGGCCGTTGTGGCCGCCAGCCCACCGTCGACCGCCGGGGTCATCACCCGCTCCGCCACCGCCGCTCGAAGGCGGGAGGCGGAGGTGGATGCCCGCACGTGCGTCACCGACCTTGCGCGCTACACCGAGTTCCTGCAGGAGGAGGAGGAGCGCCTCGTCGAGCACGTAAAGAGCCTTACCGCCGCCGTGGCCGCGGCACACGCCGCCTCAGAGGCGAGGAATCAGGATATCTACGAGGAGAACCACCGCTTCGAGAGGGGTCGTCTTTAGCGGCAGAGGGTGTTCGAGGTGAGCGTCGCTGAAGCTGCATTAGCGACAGGCACCGCATTTCGGTTGCCCAGCTCGTCGGTAGGCTCCTCCTCCTCCGCCTCTTACTGAGCGTGCTCAGCAGAGGAGAGGCAGCCGGAAGTAGTACAAAGCCCCTCCGCAGTAGTAGTAGTAGTATTTAGGGGCTATTTTGTTCAGTTCATCTGACTATAGATGTGGTGGAACAGTACAACGTACTTAAAATTAGCTAGTATATATAGTTGAACTAGCTATTTCAGTACGTGGTTGGCAACAATTGGGGAAAAGTTTGATCGGTTCAGCTGTCGAGTTTCTGTTTGTATAAATTAAGAACGACTGCTTAATCTATGAATGAAATCTATGCTTAATCTATAAATGAAATATATGTTACAACGATTGACAAATCTTACCAAATTGTTTGTCCGTGGTTGCACACGGGTCATCCAAAACAACCGTTTGCGTTGAAGGGATGCACAAATCCTACGCTTCTCTCACTTTGCATACGGGTGTTCTATCTAAAACGTTTGCGATCAAGAGCTGCAGAAATCCTGCTCGGCTCTCGAGCGCCTCCTGTTAGGTCAAGGTCAAGCAGCTGTCCACACGGCACCTCCTACATCCATTAAAACCAAGACACGTGGCGTCACGTGAATGGTTAACAAAATTTTGGATTTACTAGAATATAAAAACAGGCATCTCAATGTTTTGCCGGCAATCAACGGTGTCCTGGTGTTTGAAATTCATTCCCATTTCTTGCATGGGACATAAGCATGCACCCAAGGACACAGATTTGATTTTTCAACCAATGTATATGCACTAGAGCATGTTCATGTAGTTCAAATATGAATTATGCACATAAATGCATTGAAAACTCAGTTAATGCATAAAAATATCAAAACGAACACCGAAAAATCACAAAAATTCACACAACACTCATGTTGTTCTATGTTGACACGAGAAAAAAAATTAAAAGCAAGAAGAGGCAATGGATATTGTTTCGTCCCCAAAGGTGGGACGTTCCCTACCGAAAACCATCATGCTTGTTGTGAGAAGCTCCGGTTTGTGAGAAGCACATACCCAAACCTGCCCCAAATGGGACAAACTTTGTACCACGGCATGTTGATGCCACTCCATGATAGCATGCCAAGTTTCATGAATTTCAGGCGAGTTTTTGATTTACTAGAATATAAAAACCAGGCATCTCAATGTTTTGCCGGCAATCAACGGTGCCCTGGTGTTTGAAATTCATTCCCATTTCTTGCATGGGACCTAAGCATGCACCCAAGGACACAGATTAGATTTTTCAACCAATTTATATGCATTGGAGCATGTGCATATCGTTCAAATTTGAATTATGCACATAAATGCATTGAAAACTCAGTTAATGCATAAAAATGTCCAAACGAACCCTGAAAAATCACAAAAAATAGCACAACACTCCTGTTGATCTATGTTGACACGAGAAAAAAAATTGAAAGCAATAAGAGGCAATGGATATCGTTTCGTCCCCAAATGTGGGACATTCCCTACCGAAAACCATCATGCTTGTTGTGAGAAGCTCCGGTTTGTGAGAAGCATATACCCAAACCAGCCCCAAACGGGACAAAATTTGAACCACGGCATGTTGATGCCGCTCCATGATAGCATGCCAAGTTTCATGAATTTAAGACAAGTTTTGGATTTACTAGAATTTAAAAACCAAGCATCTCAAAGTTTTGAAGGCAATCAATGGTGCCCTGGTGTTTGAAATTCATTCCCATTTCTTGCATGGGACCTAAGAATGCACCCAAGGACACATATTTTATTTTTCGACCAATTTATATGCACTGGAGCATGTGCATGTACTTCAAATTTGAATTATGCACATAAATGCATTGAAAACTCAATTAATGCATAAAATATTCAAACGAACCCCAAAAAATCAGAAACATTCACACAAGACTCCTGTTGTTGTATGTTGACACGAGAAAAAAATTGAAAGCAATAACAGGCAATGGATATCGTTTCGTCCCCAAAGGTGGGACGTTCCCTACCAAAAACCATCATGCTTGTTGTGAGAAGCTCCGGTTTGTGAGAAGCATACACCCAAACCTGCCCCAAATGAGACAAAATTTGTACAATGCATGTTGATGCCACTCCATGATAGCATGCCAAGTTTCATGAATTTCAGATGAGTTATGGATTTACTAGAATTTAAAAACCAGGCATCTAAATGTTTTGCCGGCAATCAACGGTGCCTTGGTGTTTGAAATTCATTCCCATTTCTTGCATGGGACCTAAGCGTGCACCCAAGGACACATATTTGATTTTTCAACCGATTTATATGCATTGGAGCATGTGCATGTATTTTAAATTTGAATTATGCACATAAATGCATTGAAAACTCTATTAATGCAGAAAAATGTCCAAACGAACCCTGCAAATTCACAAAAATTCGCACAACACTCCTGTTGTTCTATGTTGACACGAGAAAAAAAATTGAAAGCAATAAGAGGCAATGGATATCGTTTCGTCCCCAAATGTGGGACGTTCCCTACCGAAAACCATCATGCTTCTTGTGAGAAGCTCCAGTTTGTGAGAAGCATATACCCAAACCTGCCCCAAATGGGACAAAATGTACCACGACATGTTGATGCCACTCCATGATAGCATGCCAAGTTTCATGAATTTCAGACGAGTTTCTGATTTACTAGAATCAAAAAACCAGGCATCTCAATGTTTTGTCGGCAATCAACGGTGCCCTGGTGTTTGAAATTCTTTCCCATTTCTTGCATGGGACCTAAGCATGCACCCAAGGACACATATTTGATTTTTCAACCGATTTATTTGCACTGGGGCATGTGCATCTTTTTCAAATTTGAATTATGCACATAAATGCATTGAAAACTCATTTAATGCATAAAAATGTCCAAACGAACCCCGAAAAATCACAAAAAATCGCACAACACTCCTGTTGTTCTATGTTGACACGAGAAAAAAATTGAAAGCAATAAGAGGCAATGGATACCGTTTCCTCCCCAAAGGTGGGACGTTCCCTACCGAAAACCGTCATGCTTGTTGTGAGAAACTCCGGTTTGTGAGAAGCATATACCCAAACCTGCCGCAAATGGGACAAAATTTGTACCACGACATGTTGATGCCGCTCCATGATAGCATGCCAAGTTTCATGAATTTCAGACAAGTTTTGGATTTACTAGAATTTAAAAACCAAGCATCTCAATGTTTTGCCGGCAATCAACGGTGCCCTGGTGTTTGAAATTCATTCCCATTTCTTGCATGGGACCTAAGCATGCACCCAAGGACACATATTTGATTTTCAACCGATTTATATGCACTGGAGCAAGTGCATGTACTTCAAATTTGAATTATGCACATAAATGCATTGAAAACTCAGTTAATGCATAAAAATATCCAAACGAATCCCGAAAAATCACAAACATTCACACAACACTCCTGTTGTTCTATGTTGACACGAGAAAAAAAATTGAAAGCAATAAGAGGCAATGGATATCGTTTCATCCCCAAATGTGGGACGTTCCCTACCGAAAACCATCATGCTTGTTGTGAGAAATTCCGGTTTGTGAGAAGCATATGCCCAAACCTGCCCCAAATGGGACAAAATTTGTACAACGGCATGTTGATGCCGCTCCATGATAGCATGCCAAGTTTCATGAATTTTAGACGAGTTTTTGATTTACTAGAATTTAAAAACCAGGCATCTCAATGTTTTGCCGGCAATCAACGGTGCCCTGGTGTTTGGAATTCATTCCCATTTCTTGCATGGGACCTAAGCATGCACCCAAGGACACATATTTGTTTTTTCAACCAATTCATATGCATTGGAGCATGTGCATGTAGTTCAAATTTGAATTATGCACATAAATGCATCGAAAACTCAGCTAATGCATAAAAATGTCCAAACGAACCCCGAAAAATCACAAAAATTCGCACAACACTCCTATTGTTCTATGTTGACACGAGAAAAAAACTTGAAAGCAATAAGAGGCAATGGATATCGTTTCGTCCCCAAAGGTGGGACGTTGCCTACCGAAAACCATCATGCTTGTTGTGAGAAGCTCCGGTTTGTGAGAAGCATATACCCAAACCTGCCCCAAATGGGAAAAAATTTGTACCACAGCATGTTGATGCCACTCCATGATAGCATGCCAAGTTTCATGAATATTAGACGAGTTTCTGATTTACTAGAATTGAAAAACCCGGCATCTCAATGTTTTGTCGGCAATCAACGGTGCCTTGGTGTTTGAAATTCATTCCCATTTCTTGCATGGGACCTAAGCGTGCACCCAAGGACACATATTTGATTTTTCAACCGATTTATATGCATTGGAGCATGTGCATGTATTTTAAATTTGAATTATGCACATAAATGCATTGAAAACTCTATTAATGCATAAAAATGTCCAAACGAACCCTGCAAAATCACAAAAAATCGCACAACACTCCTGTTGTTCTATGTTGACACGAGAAAAAAATTGAAAGCAATAAGAGGCAATGGATACCGTTTCCTCCCCAAAGGTGGGACGTTCCCTACCGAAAACCGTCATGCTTGTTGTGAGAAACTCCGGTTTGTGAGAAGCATATACCCAAACCTGCCGCAAATGGGACAAAATTTGTACCACGACATGTTGATGCCGCTCCATGATAGCATGCCAAGTTTCATGAATTTCAGACAAGTTTTGGATTTACTAGAATTTAAAAACCAAGCATCTCAATGTTTTGCCGGCAATCAACGGTGCCCTGGTGTTTGAAATTCATTCCCATTTCTTGCATGGGACCTAAGCATGCACCCAAGGACACATATTTGATTTTCAACCGATTTATATGCACTGGAGCAAGTGCATGTACTTCAAATTTGAATTATGCACATAAATGCATTGAAAACTCAGTTAATGCATAAAAATATCCAAACGAATCCCGAAAAATCACAAACATTCACACAACACTCCTGTTGTTCTATGTTGACACGAGAAAAAAAATTGAAAGCAATAAGAGGCAATGGATATCGTTTCATCCCCAAATGTGGGACGTTCCCTACCGAAAACCATCATGCTTGTTGTGAGAAATTCCGGTTTGTGAGAAGCATATGCCCAAACCTGCCCCAAATGGGACAAAATTTGTACAACGGCATGTTGATGCCGCTCCATGATAGCATGCCAAGTTTCATGAATTTTAGACGAGTTTTTGATTTACTAGAATTTAAAAACCAGGCATCTCAATGTTTTGCCGGCAATCAACGGTGCCCTGGTGTTTGGAATTCATTCCCATTTCTTGCATGGGACCTAAGCATGCACCCAAGGACACATATTTGTTTTTTCAACCAATTCATATGCATTGGAGCATGTGCATGTAGTTCAAATTTGAATTATGCACATAAATGCATCGAAAACTCAGCTAATGCATAAAAATGTCCAAACGAACCCCGAAAAATCACAAAAATTCGCACAACACTCCTATTGTTCTATGTTGACACGAGAAAAAAACTTGAAAGCAATAAGAGGCAATGGATATCGTTTCGTCCCCAAAGGTGGGACGTTGCCTACCGAAAACCATCATGCTTGTTGTGAGAAGCTCCGGTTTGTGAGAAGCATATACCCAAACCTGCCCCAAATGGGAAAAAATTTGTACCACAGCATGTTGATGCCACTCCATGATAGCATGCCAAGTTTCATGAATATTAGACGAGTTTCTGATTTACTAGAATTGAAAAACCCGGCATCTCAATGTTTTGTCGGCAATCAACGGTGCCTTGGTGTTTGAAATTCATTCCCATTTCTTGCATGGGACCTAAGCGTGCACCCAAGGACACATATTTGATTTTTCAACCGATTTATATGCATTGGAGCATGTGCATGTATTTTAAATTTGAATTATGCACATAAATGCATTGAAAACTCTATTAATGCATAAAAATGTCCAAACGAACCCTGCAAAATCACAAAAATTCGCACAACACTCCTGTTGTTCTATGTTGACACGAGAAAAAAATTGAAAGCAATAACAGGCAATGGATATCGTTTTGTCCCCAAAGGTGGGACGTTGCCTACTGAAAACCATCATGCTTGTTGTGAGAATCTCCGGTTTGTGAGAAGCATATAACCAAACGTGCCCCAAATTGGACAAAATTTGTACCACGGCATGTTGATGCCACTCAATGATAGCATGCCAAGTTTCGTGAATTCCAGACGAGTTTTTGATTTACTAGAATTTAAAAACCAGGCATCTCAATGTTTTGCCGGCAATCAACGGTGCCCTGGTGTTTGAAATTCATTCCCATTTCTTGCATGGAACCTAAGGATGCACCCAAGGACACAGATTTGTATTTTCAACCGATTCATATGCACTGGAGCATGTGCATGTATTTCAAATTTGAATTATGCACATTAATGCATTGAAAACTCAACTAATGCATAAAATGTCCAAACGAACCCCGAAAAATCACAAAAATTCGCACAACACTCCTATTGTTCTATGTTGGCAGGAGAAAAAAATTTGAAAGCAATAAGAGGCAATGGATATCGTTTCGTCCCCAAAGGTGGGACGTTTCGTACCGAAAACCATCATGCTTGTTGTGAGAAGCTCCAGTTTGTGAGAAGCATATGCCCAAACCTGCCCCAAATGGGACAAAATTTGTACCACGGCATGTTGATGCCGCTCCATGATAGCATGCCAAGTTTCTTGAATTTCAGACGCGTTTTCGATTTACTAGAATTCAAAAAGTAGGCATCTCAATGTTTTGCCGCAATCAACGATGCCCTGGTGTTTGAAACTCATTCCCATTTCTTGCATGGGACCTAAGCATGCACCCAAGGACACATATTTGATTTTTCAACCAATTTATATGCATTGGAGCATGTGCATGTAGTTCAAATTTGAATTATGCACATAAATGCATTGAAAACTCAGTTAATGCATAAAAATGTCCAAACGAACCCCCCAAAATCACAAAAATTCCCACAACACTCCTGTTGTTCTATGTTGACACGAAAAAAAACTTGAAAGCAATAAGAGGCAATGGATATCGTTTCGTCCCCAAAGGTGGGACGTTCCCTACCGAAAACCATCATGCTTGTTGTGAGAAGCTCCGGCTTGTGAGAAGCATATACCCAAACCTGCCCCAAATGGGAAAAAATTTGTACCACGGCATGTTGATGCCACTCCATGATAGCATGCAAGTTTCATGAATTCTAGACGAGTTTCTGATTTACTAGAATTGAAAAACCAGGCATCTCAATGTTTTGTCGGCAATCAACGGCGCCTTGGTGTTTGAAATTCATTCCCATTTCTTGCATGGGACCTAAGCGTGCACCCAAGGACACAGATTTGATTTTTCAACCGATTTATATGCATTGGAGCATGTGCATGTATTTTAAATTTGAATTATGCACATAAATGCATTGAAAACTCTATTAATGCATAAAAATGTCCAAACGAACCCCACAAAATCACAAAAATTCGCACAACACTCCTGTTGTTCTATGTTGACACGAGAAAAAAAATTGAAAGCAATAAGAGGCAATGGATATCGTTTCGTCCCCAAAGGTGGGACGTTGCCTACTGAAAACCATCATGCTTGTTGTGAGAATCTCCGGTTTGTGAGAAGCATATAACCAAACGTGCCCCAAATTGGACAAAATTTGTACCACGGCATGTTGATGCCACTCCATGATAGCATGCCAAGTTTCATGAATTTCAGACGAGTTTTTGATTTACTAGAATTTAAAAACCAGGCATCTCAATGTTTTGCCGGCAATCAACGGTGCCCTGGTGTTTGAAATTCATTCCCATTTCTTGCATGGAACCTAAGGATGCACCCAAGGACACAGATTTGTATTTTCAACCGATTCATATGCACTGGAGCATGTGCATGTATTTCAAATTTGAATTATGCACATTAATGCATTGAAAACTCAGTTAATGCATAAAAATGTCCAAACGAACCCCGAAAAATCACAAAAATTCGCACAACACTCCTGTTGTTCTATGTTGGCACGAGAAAAAAATTTGAAAGCAATAAGAGGCAATGGATATCGTTTCGTCCCCAAAGGTGGGACGTTTCGTACCGAAAACCATCATGCTTGTTGTGAGAAGCTCAAGTTTGTGAGAAGCATATGCCCAAACCTGCCCCAAATGGGACAAAATTTGTACCATGGCATGTTGATGCCGCTCCATGATAGCATGCCAAGTTTCTTGAATTTTAGACGCGTTTTGGATTTACTAGAATTTAAAAAGTAGGCATCTCAATGTTTTGCCGGCAATCAATGGTACCCTGGTGTTTGAAATTCATTCCCATTTTTGCATGGGACCTAAGCATGCACCCAAGGACACGAATTTGATTTTTCGACCAATTTATATGCACTAGAGCATGTGCATGTAGTTAAAATTTGAATTATGCACATAAATGCATTGAAAACTCAGTTAATGCATAAAATGTCCAAACGAACCCCCCAAGATCACAAAAATTCGCACAACACTCCTGTTGTTCTATGTTGACACGAGAAAAAAATGAAAGCAATGAGAGGTAATGGATATCGTTTCGTCCCCAAAGGTGGGACGTTCCCTACCGAAACCATCATGCTTGTTGTGAGAAGCTCCGGTTTGTGAGAAGCATATACCCAAACCTGCCCCAAATGGGACAAAATTTGTACCACGGCATGTTGATGCCACTCCACGATAGCATGCCAAGTTTCATGAATTTCAGACGAGTTTTGGATTTACTAGAATTTAAAAACCAAGCATCTCAATGTTTTGAAGGCAATCAATGGTGCCCTGGTGTTTGAAATTCATTCCGATTTTTTGCATGGGACCGAAGAATGCACCCAAGGACACATATTTGATTTTTCGACCAATTTATATGCACTGGAGCATGTGCATGTACTTCAAATTTGAATTATGCACATAAATGCATTGAAAACTCAGTTAATGCATAAAAAAATCTAAACGAACCCCGAAAAATCACAAACCTTCACACAACACTCCTGTTGTTCTATGTTGACACGGGAACAAAATTGAAAGCAATAAGAGGCAATGGATATCGTTTCGTCCCCAAAGGTGGGACGTTCCCTACCGAAAACCATCATGCTTGTTGTGAGAAGCTCCGGTTTGTGAGAAGCATATACCCAAACCTGCCCCAAATGGGACAAAATTTGTACAACGGCATGTTGATGCCGCTCCATGATAGCATGCCTAGTTTCATGAATTTCAGACGAGTTATGGATTTACTAGAATTTAAAAACCAGGCATCTCAATGTTTTGCCGGCAATCAATTGTGCCCTGGTGTTTGAAATTCATTCCCATTTCTTGCATGGGACCTAAGCATGCACCCAAGGACACAGATTTGATATTTCGACCAATTTATATGCAATGGAGCATGTGCATGTAGTTCAAAATTGAATTACGCACATAAATGCATTGAAAACTCAATTAATGCATAAAAATGTCGAAACAAACCCTGAAAAATCACAAAAATTCACACAACAATCCTGTTGTTCTATGTTGACACGAGAAAAAAATTGAAAGCAATAAGAGGCAATGGATACCGTTTCCTCCCCAAAGGTGGGACGTTCCCTACCGAAAACCGTCATGCTTGTTGTGAGAAACTCCGGTTTGTGAGAAGCATATACCCAAACCTGCCCCAAATGGGACAAAATTTGTACCACGACATGTTGATGCCGCTCCATGATAGCATGCCAAGTTTCATGAATTTCAGACAAGTTTTGGATTTACTAGAATTTAAAAACCAAGCATCTCAATGTTTTGCCGGCAATCAACGGTGCCCTGGTGTTTGAAATTCATTCCCATTTCTTGCTTGGGACCTAAGCATGCACCCAAGGACACATATTTGATTTTCAACCGATTTATATGCACTGGAGCCTCTGCATGTAGTTCAAATTTGAATTATGCACATAAATGCATTGAAAACTCAGTTAATGCATAAAAATATCCAAACGAACCCCGAAAAATCACAAACATTCACACAACACTCCTGTTGTTCTATGTTGACACGAGAAAAAAAATTGAAAGCAATAAGAGGCAATGGATATCGTTTCGTCCCCAAAGGTGGGACGTTCCCTACCGAAAACCATCATGCTTGTTGTGAGAAGCTCCGGTTTGTGAGAAGCATATACCCAAACCTGCCCCAAATGGGACAAAATTTGTACAACGACATGTTGATGCCGCTCCATGATAGCATGCCAAGTTTCATGAATTTCAGACGAGTTATGGATTTTCTAGAATTTAAAAACCAGGCATCTCAATGTTTTGCCGGCAATCAACTGTGCCCTGGTGTTTGAAACTCATTCCCATTTCTTGCATGGGACCTAAGCATGCACCCAAGGACACAGATTTTATTTTTCAACCAATTTATATGCATTGGAGCATGTGCATGTAGTTCAAATTTGAATTACGCACATAAATGCATTAAAAACTCAGTTAATGCATAAAAATGTCCAAACCAACCCCGAAAAATCAGAAAAATTCGCACTACACTCCTATTGTTCTATGTTGACACGAGAAAAAAAATTGAAAGCAATAAGAGGCAATGGATATCGTTTCGTCCCCGAAGGTGGGACGTTCCCTACCGAAAACCATCATGCTTGTTGTGAGAAGCTCCGGTTTGTGAGAAGCATATACCCAAACCTGCCCCAAATGGGACAAAATTTGTACCACGGCATGTTGATGCCACTCCATCATAGCATGCCAAGTTTCTTGAATTTCAGACGAGTTTCTGATTTACTGGAATATAAAAACCAGGCATCTCAATGTTTTGCCGGCAATCAACGGTGCCCTGGTGTTTGAAATTCATTCTAATTTCTTACATGGGACCTAAGCATGCACCCAAGGACACATATTTGATTTTTCAACCAATTTATATGCATTGGAGCATGTGCATGTAGTTCAAATTTGAATTATGCACATAAATGCATTGAAAAAAACTCAGTTAATGCACAAAAATGTCCAAACGAACCCCGAAAAATCACAAAAATTCGCACACTCCTCTTGTTCTATGTTGACACGAGAAAAAAATTTGAAAGCAATAAGAGGCAATGGATATCGTTTCGTCCCCAAAGGTGGGACGTTCCCTACCGAAAACCATCATGCTTGTTGTGAGTAGCTCTGGTTTGTGAGAAGCATATACCCAAACCTGCCCCAAATGGGACAAAATTTGTACCACGGCATGTTGATGCCGCTCCATGATAGCATGCCAAGTTTCATGATTTTCAGGTGAGTTTTTGATTTACTAGAATATAAAAACCAGGCACCTCAATGTTTTGCCAACAATCAACGGTGCCCTGGTGTTTGAAATTCATTCCCATTTCTTACATGGGACCTAAGCATGCACCCAAGGACACATATTTGATTTTTCAACCAATTTATATGCATTGGAGCATGTGCATGTAGTTCAAATTTGAATTATGCACATAAATGCATTGAAAACTCAATTAATGCATAAAAATGTCCAAACGAACCCCGAAAAATCACAAAAATTCGCAGAACACTCCTATTGCTCTATGTTAACACGAGAAAAAAATTGAAAGCAATAAGAGGCAATGGATATCGTTTCGTCCCCAAAGGTGGGACGTTCCCTACCGAAAACCATCATGCTTGTTGTGAGAATCTCCGGTTTGTGAGAAGCATATACCCAAACCTGCCCCAAATGGGACAAAATTTGTACCACGGCATGTTGATGCCACTCCATGATAGCATGCCAAGTTTCGTGAATTTCAGACGACTTTTTGATTTACTAGAATTTAAAAACCAGGCATCCCAATGTTTTGTCGGCAATCAAGGGTGCCCTGGTGTTTGAAATTCATTCCCATTTCTTGCATGGGACCTAAGGATGCTCCCAAAGACACAGATTTGATATTTCAACCAATTTATATGCACTGGAGCATGTGCATGTATTTGAAATTTGAATTATGCACATAAATGCATTGAAAACTCAGTTAATGCATAAAAATGTCCAAACGAACCCCAAAAAATCACAAAAATACGCACAACACTCCTGTCCGTACCGAAGACCACCATGCTTGTTGTGAGAAGCTCCGGTTTGTGAGAAGCGTATACCCAAACCTGCCCCAAATGGGACAAAATTTGTACCACGGCATGTTGATGCCGCTCCATGATAGCATGCCAAGTTTCATGAATTTCAGGCGAGTTTTTGATTTACTAGAATTTAAAAACCAGGCATCTCAATGTTTTGCCGGCAATCAACGGTGCCCTGGTGTTTGAAATTCATTCCCATTTCTTGCATGGGACCTAAGCATGCACCCAAGGACACATATTTGATATTTCGACCAATTTATATGCAATGGAGCATGTGCATGAAGTTCAAAATTGAATTACGCACATAAATGCATTGAAAACTCAATTAATGCATAAAAATGTCGAAACAAACCCTGAAAAATCACAAAAATTCACACAACACTCATGTTGTTCTATGTTGACACGAGAAAAAAATTGAAAGCAATAAGAGGCAATGGATATCATTTCGTCCCCAAAGGTGGGACGTTCCCTACCGAAAACCGTCATGCTTGTTGTGAGAAACTCCGGTTTGTGAGAAGCATATACCCAAACCTGCCCCAAATGGGACAAAATTTGTACCACGACATGTTGATGCCGCTCCATGATAGCATGCCAAGTTTCATGAATTTCAGACAAGTTTTGGATTTACTAGAATATAAAAACCAAGCATCTCAATGTTTTGCCGGCAATCAACGGCGCCCTGGTGTTTGAAATTCATTCCCATTTCCTGCATGGGACCTAAGCATGCACCCAAGGACAAAGATTTGATTTTCAACCGATATATATGCACAGGAGCGTTTGCATGTAGTTCAAATTTGAATTATGCACATAAATGCATTGAAAACTCAGTTAATGCATAAAAATATCCAAACGAACCCCGAAAAATCACAGACATTCACACAACACTCCTGTTGTTCTATGTTGACACGAGAAAAAAATTGAAAGCAATAAGAGGCAATGGATATCGTTTCGTCCCCAAAGGTGGGACGTTCCCTACCGAAAACCATCATGCTTGTTGTGAGAAGCTCCGGTTTGTGAGAAGCATATACCCAAACCTGCCCCAAATGGGACAAAATTTGTACCACGGCATGTTGATGCCGCTCCATGATAGCATGCCAAGTTTCGTGAATTTCAGACGAGTTTTCGATTTACTAGAATTTAAAAACCAGGCATCTCAATGTTTTGTCGGCAATCAACGGTGCCCTGGTGTTTGAAATTCATTCCCATTTCTTGCATGGGACCTAAGGATGCTCCCAAGGACACAGATTTGATTTTTCAACCGATTTATATGCACTGGAGCATGTGCATGTATTTCAAATTTGAATTATGCACATAAATGCATTGAAAACTCAGTTAATGCATAAAAATGTCCAAACGAACCCCGAAAAATCACAAAAATACGCACAACACTCCTGTTGTTCTATGTTGACACAAGAAACAAATTTGAAAGCAATAAGAGGAAATGGATATCGTTTCGTCCCCAAAGGTGGGACGTTCCATACCAAAAACCACCATGCTTGTTGTGAGAAGCTCCGGTTTGTGAGAAGCATATACCCAAACCTGCCCCAAATGGGACAAAATTTGTACCACGGCATGTTGATGCCGCTCCATGATAGCATGCCAAGTTTCATGAATTTCAGACAAGTTTTGGATTTCCTAGAACTTAAAAACCAAGCATCTCAATGTTTTGAAGGCAATCAACGGTGCCCTGGTGTTTGAAATTCATTCCCATTTCTTGCATGGGACCTAAGAATGCACCCAAGGACACATATTTGATTTTCCGACCAATTTATATGCACTGGAGCATGTGCATGTACTTCAAATTTGAATTATGCACATAAATGCATTGAAAACTTACTTAATGCATAAAAATATCCAAACGAACCCCGAAAAATCACAAACATTCACACACAACTCCTGTTGTTCTATGTTGACACGAGAAACAAAATTGAAAGAAATAAGGGGCAATGGATATCGTTTCGTCTCCAAAGGTGGGACGTTCCCTACCGAAAACCATCATGCTTGTTGTGAGAAGCTCCGGTTTGTGAGAAGCATATACCCAAACCTGCCCCAAATGGGACAAAATTTGTACAACGGCATGTTGATGCGGCTCCATGATAGCATGCCAAGTTTCATGAATTTCAGACGAGTTATGGATTTGCTAGAATTTAAAAACCAGGCATCTCAATGTTTTGCCAGCAATCAACGGTGCCCTGGTGTTTGAAATTCATTCCCATTTCTTGCATGGGACCTAAGCATGCACCCAAGGAAATAGATTTGATTTTTCAACCAATTTATATGCATTGGAGCATATGCATGTAGTTCAAATTTGAATTACGCACATAAATGCATTGAAATCTCAGTTAATGCATAAAAATGTCCATACAAAACCCCGAAAATCACAAAAATTCGGACAACACTCCTGTTGTTCTAGGTTGACACGAGAAAAAAAAATTGAAAGCAATAAGAGGCAATGGATATTGTTTCGTCCCCAAAGGTGGGACGTTCCCTACCGAAAACCGTCATGCTTGTTGTGAGAAGCTCCGGTTTGTGAGAAGCATATACCGAAACCTGCCCCAAATGGGACAAAATTTGTACCACAGCATGTTGATTCCGCTCCATGAGAGGATGCCAAGTTTCATGAATTTTAGGCGAGTTTTTGATTTACTAGAATTTAAAAACCAGGCATCTCAATGTTTTGCCGGCAATCAACGGTGCCCTGGTGTTTGAAATTCATTCCCATTTCTTGCATGGGACCTAAGCATGCACCCAAGGACACAGATTTGATTTTTCAACCAATTTATATGCATTGGAGCATGTGCATGTAGTTCAAATTTGAAATATGCATATAAATGCATTGAAAACTCAGTTAATGCATAAAAATGTCCAAACAAACCACGAAAAATCACAAAAATTCGCACGACACTCCTGTTGTTCTATGTTGACACGAGAAAAAAAACTGAAAGCAATAAGTGGCAATGGATATCGTTTCATCCCCAAAGGTGGGACGTTCCCTACCGAACACCATGATGCTTGTTGTGAGAATCTCCGGTTTGTGAGAAGCATATACCCAAAGCTGCACCAAATGGGACAAAATTTGTACCATGGCATGTTGATGCCACTCCATGATAGCATGCCAAGTTTCGTGAATTTCAGACGAGTTTTTGATTTACTAGAATTTAAAAACCAGGCATCTCAATGTTTTGTCGGCAATCAACGGTGCCCTGGTGTTTGAAATTCATTCCCATTTCTTGCATGGGACCTAAGGATGCTCCCAAGGACACAAATTTGATTTTTCAACCGATTTATATGCACTGGAGCATGTGCACGTATTTCAAATTTGAATTATGCACATAAATGCATTGAAAACTCAGTTAATGCATAAAAATGTCCAAACGAACCCCGAAAAATCACAAAAATTCGCACAGCACTCCTGTTGTTCTATGTTGACACGAGAAAAAAATTTGAAAGCAATAAGAGGCAATGGATATCGTTTCATCCCCAAAGGTGGGACGTTCCCCACCGAAAACCATCATGCTTGTTGTGAGAAGCTCCGGTTTGTGAGAAGCATATACCCAAACCTGCCCCAAATGGGGCAAAATTTGTACCACGGCATGTTGATGCCGCTCCATGATAGCATGCCAAGTTTCATGAATTTCAGGTGAGTTTTTGATTTACTAGAATATAAAAACCAGGCATCTCAATTTTTGCCGGCAATCAACAGTGCCCTGGTGTTTGAAATTCATTCCCATTTCTTACATGGGACCTAAGCATGCACCCAAGGAAATAGATTTGATTTCTAATCAATTTATATGCATTGGAGCATATGCATGTAGTTCAAATTTGAATTATGCACATAAATGCATTGAAATCTCAGTTAATGCATAAAAATGTCCATACAGAACCCCGAAAAATCACAAAAATTCGCACAACACTCCTGTTCTTCTATGTTGACACGAGAAAAAAAATTGGAAGCAATAAGAGGCAATGGATATCGTTTCGTCTCCAAAGGTGGGACGTTCCGTACCGAAAACCATCCTGCTTGTTGTGAGAAGCTCCGGTTTGTGAGAAGCATATACCCAAACCTGCCCCAAATGGGACAAAATTTGTACCACGGCATGTTGATGCCGCTCCATGATAGCATGCCAAGTTTCATGAATTTCAGGCGAATTTTTGATTTACTAGAATTTAAAAACCAGGCATCTCAATGTTTTGCCGGCAATCAACGGTGCCCTGGTGTTTGAAATTCATTCCCATTTCTTGCATGGGACCTAAGCATGCACCCAAGGACACATATTTGATTTTTCAACCAATTTATGTGCATTGGAGCATGTGCATGTAGTTCAAATTTGAATTATGCACATAAATACATTGAAAACTCAGTTAATGCATAAAAATGTCCAAACAAACCCCAAAAATTCACAAAAAATTGCACAACACTCCTGTTGTTCTATGTTGACACGAGAAAAAAAAATTGAAAGCAATAAGAGGCAATGGATATCGTTTTGTCCCAAAAGGTGGGACGTTCCCTACCGAAAACCATCATGCTTGTTGTGAGAAGCTCCGATTTGTGAGAAGCATATACCCAAAACAGCCCCAAATGGGAAAAAATTTGTACCACGACATGTTGATGCCGCTCCATGATAGCATGCCAAGTTTCATGAATTTCAGACGAGTTTTGGATTTACTAGAATTTAAAAACCAGGCATCTCAATGTTTTGCCGGCAATCAACGGTACCCTGGTGTTTGAAATTCATTCCCATTTCTTGCATGGGACCTAAGCATGCACCCAAGGACACAGATTTGATTTTTCGATCATTTTATATGCAATAGAGCATGTGCATGTAGTTAAAATTTGAATTATGCACATAAATGCATTGAAAACTCAGTTAATGCATAAAAATATCCAAACGAGCCACCAAAATCACAAAAATTCGCACAACACTCCTCTTGTTCTATGTTGACACGAGAAAAAAAATTGAAAGCAATAAGAGGCCATGGATATCGTTTCGTCCCCAAAGGTGGGACCTTCCCTACCGAAAACCATCGTGCTTGTTGTGAGTAGCTCCGATTTGTGAGAAGCATATACCCAAACCTGCCCTAAATGGGAAAAAAATTGTACCACGACATGTTGATGCCGCTCCCTGACAGCATGCCAAGTTTCATGAATTTCAGACGAGTTTTGGATTTACTAGAATTTAAAAACCAGGCATCTCAATGTTTTGCCGGCAATCAACGGTGCCGTGGTGTTTGAAATCCATTCCCATTTCTTGCATGGGACCTAAGCATGCACCCAAGGACACAGATTTGATTTTTCGATCAATTTATCTGCACTAGAGCATGTGCATGTAGTTAAAATTTGAATTATGCACATAAATACATTGAAAACTCAGTTAATGCATAGAAATGTCCAAACAAACCCCCAAAAATCACAAAAATTCACACAACACTCATCTTGTTCTATGTTGACACGAGAAAAAAAATTGAAAGCAATAAGAGGCAATGGATATCGTTTCGTCCCAAAAGGTGGGATGTTCCCTACCGAAAACCATCATGCTTGTTGTGAGAAGCTCCGATTTGTGAGAAGCATATACCCAAACCTGCCCCAAATGGGAAAAAATTTGTACGACGACATGGTGATGCCGCTCCATGATAGCATGCCAAGTTTCATGAATTTCAGGCGAGTTTTTAATTTACTAGAATTTAAAAACCAGACATCTCAATGTTTTGCCGGCAATCAATGGTGCCCTCGTGTGTGAAATTCATTCCCATTTCTAGCATGGGACCTAAGCATGCACCCAAGGACACAGATTTGATTTTTCAACCAATTTATATGCATCTGAGCATGTGCATGTAGTTCAAATTTTAATTATGCACATAAATGCATTGAAAACTCAGTTAATGCATAAAAATGTCCAAACGAACCCCGAAAAATCACAAAAATTTGCACAACACTCCTGTTGTTCTATGTTGACACGAGAAAAAAGAAAGCAATAAGAGGCAATGGATATCATTTCGTCCCCAAAGGTGGGACGTTCCCTACCAAACACCATCATGCTTGGTGTGAGAAGCTCCGGTTTGTGAGAAGCTCCGGTTTGCCGGAAGCATATACCTAAACATGCCCCAAATGGGACAAAATTTGTACCACGACATGTTGATGCCGCTCCATGATAGCATGCCAAGTTTCATGAATTTCAGGCGAGTTTTTGATTTACTTGAATTTATAAACCAAACATCTCAATGTTTTGCCGGCAATCAACGGTGCCCTGGTGTTTGAAATTCATTCCCATTTCATGCATGGGACCTAAGCATGCACCCAAGGACACATATTTGATTTTTCAACCAATTTATATGCATTGGAGCATGTGCATGTAGTTCAAATTTGAATTATGCACATAAATGCATTGAAAACTCAATTAATGCATAAAAATGTCCAAACAAACCCCGAAAAATCACAAAAACTCGCACAACACTCATCTTGTTCTATGTTGACACGAGAAAAAAAATTGAAAGCAATAAGAGGCAATGGATATCGTTTCGTCCCAAAAGGTGGGATGTTCCCTACCGAAAACCATCATGCTTGTTGTGAGAAGCTCCGATTTGTGAGAAGCATATACCCAAACCTGCCCCAAATGGGAAAAAAATTGTACGACGACATGTTGATGCCGCTCCATGATAGCATGCCAAGTTTCATGAATTTCAGACGAGTTTTGGATTTACTAGAATTTAGAAACCAGGCATCTCAATGTTTTGCCGACAATCAAGGGTGCCCTGGTGTTTGAAATTCATTCCCATTTCTTGCATGGGACCTAAGCATGCACCCAAGGACACAGATTTGATTTTTCGATCAATTTATATGCACTAGAGCATGTGCATGTAGTTAAAATTTGAATTATGCACATAAATGCATTGAAAACTCAGTTAATGCATAAAAATGTCCAAACGAACCCCCCAAAATCACAAAAATTCGGACAACATTCCTGTTGTTCTATGTTGACACAAGAAAAAAAATTGAAAGCAATAAGAGGCAATGGATATTGTCTCGTCCCCAAAGGTGGGACGTTCCCTACCGAAAACCATCATGCTTGTTGTGAGAAGCTCCTGTTTTTGAGAAGCATATACCCAAACCTGCCCTAAATGGGAAAAAAATTGTACCACGACACATTGATGCCGCTCCCTGACAGCGTGCCAAGTTTCATGAATTTCAGATGAGTTTTGGATTTACTAGAATTTAAAAACCAGGCATCTCAATGTTTTGCCGGCACTCAACGGTGCCCTGGTGTTTGAAATTGATTCCCATTTCTTGCATGGGACCTAAGCATGCACCCAAGGACACAGATTTGATTTTTCGATCAATTTATATGCACTAGAGCATGTGCATGTAGTTAAAATTTGAATTATGCACATAAATACATTGAAAACTCAGTTAATGCATAGAAATGTCCAAACAAACCCCCAACAATCACAAAAACTCACACAACACCCCTGTTGTTCTATGTTGACACGGGAAAAATAATTGAAAGCCATAAGAGGCAATGGATATCGTTTCGTCCCCAAAGGTGGGACGTTCTCTACCGAAAACCACCATGCTTGTTGTGAGAAGCTCCGGTTTGTGAGAAGCATATACCCAAACCTCCACCAAATGGGACAAAATTTGTACCACGGGATGCTGATGCCGCTCCATGATAGCATGCCAAGTTTCATGAATTTCAGGCGAGTTTTTGATTTACTAGAATTTAAAAACCAGACATCTCAATGTTTTGCCGGCAATCAATGGTGCCCTGGTGTTTGAAATTCATTCCCATTTCTAGCATGGGACCTAAGCATGCACCCAAGGACACAGATTTGATTTTTCAACCAATTTATATGCATTGGAGCATGTGCATGTAGTTCAAATTTGAATTATGCACATAAATGCATTGAAAACTCAGTTAATGCATAAAAATGTCCAAAAAATCACAAAAATTTGCAGAACACTCCTGTTGTTCTATGTTGACACGAGAAAAAAAGAAAGCAATAAGAGGCAATGGATATCATTTCGTCCCCAAAGGTGGGACGTTCCCTACCAAAAACCATCATGCTTGTTGTGAGAAGCTCCGGTTTGTGAGAAGCATATACCCAAACCTGCCCCAAATGGGACAAAATTTGTACCACGGGATGCTGATGCCGCTCCATGATAGCATGCCAAGTTTCATGAATTTCAGGCGAGTTTTTGATTTACTAGAATTTAAAAACCAGACATCTCAATGTTTTGCCGGCAATCAATGGTGCCCTGGTGTTTGAAATTCATTCCCATTTCTAGCATGGGACCTAAGCATGTACCCAAGGACACAGATTTGATTTTTCAACCAATTTATATGCATTGGAGCATGTGCATGTAGTTCAAATTTGAATTATGCACATAAATGCATTGAAAACTCAGTTAATGCATAAAAATGTCCAAACGAACCCCAAAAAATCACAAAAATTTGCAGAACACTCCTGTTGTTCTATGTTGACACGAGAAAAAAAGAAAGCAATAAGAGGCAATGGATATCATTTCGTCCCCAAAGGTGGGACGTTCCCTACCAAAAACCATCATGCTTGTTGTGAGAAGCTCCGGTTTGTGAGAAGCATATACCCAAACCTGCCCCAAATGGGACAAAATTTGTACCACGGCATGTTGATGCCGCTCCATGATAGCATGCCAAGTTTCATGAATTTCAGGCGAGTTATTGATTTACTAGAATTTAAAAACCAGACATCTCAATGTTTTGCCGGTAATCAACGGTGCCATGGTGTTTGAAATTCATTCCCATTTCTTGCATGGGACCTAAGCATGCACCCAAGGACACAGATTTGATTTTTCAACCAATTTATATGCATTCGAGCATGTGCATGTAGTTCAAATTTGAATTATGCACATAAATGCATTGAAAACTCAGTTAATGCATAAAAATGTCCAAACAAACCCAGAAAAATCACAAAAACTCGCACAACCGTCATGTTGTTCTATGTTGACACGAGAAAAAAATTGAAAGCAATAAGAGGCAATGGATATCGTTTCGTCCCAAAAGGTGTGACGTTCCCTACCGAAAACCATCATGCTTGTTGTGAGAAGCTCCGATTTGTGAGAAGCATATAGCCAAACCTGCCCCAAATGGGAAAAAATTTGTACCACGACATGTTGATGCCGCTCCATGATAGCATGCTAAGTTTCATGAATTTCAGACGAGTTTTGGATTTACTAGAATTTAAAAACCAGGCATCTCAATGTTTTGCCGGCAATCAACGGTGCCCTGGTGTTTGAAATTCATTCCCATTTTTTGCATGGGACCTAAGCATGCACCCAAGGACACAGATTTGATTTTTCGATCAATTTATATGCACTAGAGCATGTGCATGTAGTTAAAATTTGAATTATGCACATAAATGCATTGAAAACTCAGTTAATACGTAAAAATATCCAAATGAACCCCCAATAATCACAAAAATTCGGACAACACTCCTGTTGTTCTATGTTGACACGAGAAAAAAATTGAAAGCAATAAGAGGCAATGGATATCGTTTCGTCCCCAAAGGTGGGACGTTCCCTACCGAAAACCATCATGCTTGTTGTGAGAAGCTGCGGTTTGTGAGAAGCATATACCCAAACCTGCCCTAAATGGGAAAAAATTGTACCACGACATGTTCATGCCGCTCCCTCATAGCATGCCAAGTTTCAGGAATTTCAGACGAGTTTTGGATTTACTAGAATTTAAAAACCAGGCATCTCAATGTTGTGCCGGCAATCAACGGTGCCCTCGTGTTTGAAATTCATTCCCATTTCTTGCATGGGACCTAAGCATGCACCCAAGGACACATATTTGATTTTTCGATCAATTTATATGCACTAGAGCATGTGCATGTAGTTAAAATTTGAATTATGCACATAAATACATTGAAAACTCAGTTAATGAATAAAAATGTCCAAACAAACCCCCAAAAATCACAAAAATTCACACAACACTCCTGTTGTTCAATGTTGACACGGGAAAAAAATTGAAAGCAATAAGAGGCAATGGATATCGTTTCGTCCCCAAAGGTGGGACGTTCCCTACCGAAAACCATCATGCTTGTTGTGAGAAGCATATACCCAAACCTCCACCAAATGGGACAAAATTTGTAACACGGGATGTTGATGCCGCTCCATGATAGCATGCCAAGTTTCATGAATTTCAGGCGAGTTTTTGATTTACTAGAATTTAAAAACAAGGCATCTCAATGTTTTGCCGGTAATCAATGGTGCCCTGGTGTTTGAAATTCATTCCCATTTCTTGCATGGGACCTAAGCATGCACCCAAGGACACAGATTTGATTTCTCAACCAATTTATATGCATTGGAGCATGTGCATGTAGTTCAAATTTGAATTATGCACATAAATGTTTTGAAAACTCAGTTAATGCATAAAAATGTCCAAACGAACCCCAAAAAATCACAAAATTTGCACAACACTCCTGTTGTTCTATGTTGACACGAGAAAAAAAAATGAAAGCAATAAGAGGCAATGGATATCATTTCGTCCCCAAAGGTGGGACGTTCCCTACCAAAAACCATCATGCTTGTTGTGAGAAGCATATACCCAAACCTGCCCCAAATGGGACAAAATTTGTACCATGGCATGTTGATGCCGCTCCATGATAGCATGCCAAGTTTCTTGAATTTCAGACGCGTTTTGGATTTACTAGAATTTAAAAGGTAGGCATCTCAATGTTTTGCCGGCAATCAATGGTGCCCTGGTGTTTGAAATTCATTCCCATTTTTGCATGGGACCTAAGCATGCACCCAAGGACATGAATTTGATTTTTCGACCAATTTATATGCACTGGAGCATGTGCATGTAGTTAAAATTTGAATTATGCACATAAATGCATTGAAAACTCAGTTAATGCATAAAATGTCCAAACGAACCCACCAAAATCACAAAAATTCGCACAACACTCCTGTTGTTCTATGTTGACACGAGAAAAAAATGAAAGCAATAAGAGGTAATGGATATCGTTTCGTCCCCAAAGGTGGGACGTTCCCTACCAAAACCATCATGCTTGTTGTGAGAAGCTCCAGTTTGTGAGAAGCATATACCCAAACCTGCCCCAAATGGGACAAAATTTGTACCACGGCATGTTGATGCCACTCCATGATAGCATGCCAAGTTTCATGAATTTCACACGAGTTTTGGATTTACTAGAATTTAAAAACCAGACATCTCAAAGTTTTGCTGGCAATCAACGGTGCCCTGGTGTTTGAAATTCATTCCCATTTCTTGCATGGGACGTAAGCATGCACCCAAGGACACAGATTTGATTTTTCAACCAATTTTTATGCACTGGAGCATGTGCATGTAGTTAAAATTTGAATTATGCACATAAATGCATTGAAAACTCAGTTAATGCATAAAAATGTCCAAACGAACCCCAAAAAATCACAAAAAATTGCACAACACTCCTGTTGTTCTATGTTGACACAAGAAAAAAATTTGAAAGCAATAAGAGGCAATGGATATCGTTTCGTCCCCAGAGGTGGGAGGTTCCCTACCGAAAACCATCATGCTTGTTGTGAGAAGCTCCGGTTTGTGAGAAGCATATACCCAAACCTGGCCCAAATGGGACAAAATTTGTACCACGGCATGTTGATGCCGCTCCATGATAGCATGCCAAGTCTCATGAATTTCAAACGAGTTTTGGATTTACTAGAATTTAAAAACCAAGCATCGCAATGTTTTACCGGGAATCAACGGTGCCCTAGTGTTTGAAATTCATTCCCATATTTTGCATGGGACCTAAGCATGCACCCAAGGACACAGATTTGATTTTTCGACCAATTTATATGCACTGGAGCATGTGCATGTACTTCAAATTTGAATTATGCACATAAATGCATTGAAAACTCTGTTGATGCATAAAAATGTCCAAACGAACCCCAAAAATCACAAAAATTCACTCAACACTCCTGTTGTTCTATGTTGACATGAGAAAGAAATTGAAAGCAATAAGAGGCAATGGATATCGTTTCGTCCCCAAAGGTAGGACGTTCCCTACCGAAAACCATCATGCTTGTTGTGAGAAGCTCCGGTTTGTGAGAAGCTTATACCCAAACCTCCCCAAATGGGACAAAAAATTTACCACGACATGTTGATGCCGCTCCATGATAGCATGCCAAGTTTCATGAATTTCAGACGAGTTTTTGATTTACTAGAATTTAGAAACCAGACATCTCAATGTTTTGCCGGCAATCAACGGTGCCCTTGATAGAGGCATGGTGATTTTTGATGCTACTGAAGTTGAGTCAGTTAAAAAATCAAGCAATGAAGAAATTACATAAATTATATTTTCCAGGCGGTGAGATTTCACCGAGGAACCGACGGAAAGATGCGGGTATTATGTGGTCCAGAAATAAGTGATAAATAAATTAGTATGGCGTCCCAAGAAATCTAGCAATAGATGTCTTAGTGTGGCATGTTCTGATCGTTCAAAATCAAGAATACACACATGGTACAGATCAAGTACGAAGGAACTATATCCTTTTGATGTATTTATAGGGGAACAACCTTGCCACGTAATGCATGTACGCTTTGGTGAGAGAAAGGAGATCAAAAAGGATTTTGCACCTGCCAAAGTGGAGCCAAACTTCAGAACGCCACCTCGACGGTTAAATGTTTGATTTAGTTGCTAGAAAATCCACCGGTCAGTTTATATTCTAGTTTATTAGGTAGTCCACCTGTACACGTTTATTTTAGGAAGAGTCTTACGTAGTTACGTTAGCTTTTCTTTTGATAGTCAAGCTACGTACTATTTGGCATATAAAAGCCAGGCTTCGGCCTTGTACGAGAGATCAGTTTTGAGTTTTATTTTCGAGTATGAGATATACAGAAAAACGTCCGAGTTACGGGCGGCCATATCTTGTGTATTATATGTGATTTTTTCATCGTGGAAATTTACTAGCGACGGAGGGTTGATCATCACATCGACGCCTACGTGCTGATCCGAGGGGGTCATTATTTTCGTTTGTGTATTTTCGTACACAGGTGAAAATTATCTTGAAGGTTGCAAGGAGGAACAAGGGGACAAACTGTTGATCAAGCATCGCCGTGAAAGATCGGGCCATCTACACGCGTGAATTAGCATCTTGCTAGTCCGTGCTTCATCAAGTGGTATTCAGAGCTAAGGTTAGTCACGGCGATTCAATTTGCAATATCGTCTGCGGAGGCGAGCATCAACATGTTGAGCAGGAACATATTGATGGAGGAGGAAGGCATTGGTGAGGTTGTTCTTTTTCATACTCGTTGCATTGTGAACGAACGACGTGTCAATCTGACAATCGATGAGAGTACTGCGGTCAATATGGTGAGCATCGAGGTGGTGGAAAAATTGGGGCTGAAGATGACACCTCTTGAAAGACCATACACGCTGAAGTGGTTCGAAGGTGAAATCCAAATCACGCACCAGATTTTGCTAATTTTTACTTTGGGGAAATATTGTTGTGCGGAATTTTTTCACGTTTGTCCTGTGCCTATGGTGTCATGTCATCTGCTACTTGGGAACCCATGGTGCAAACGTGTTGGGGCTGTTCGGGATTGCAAGAAAAAGAGTTACTCTCTACCATGGAAGGGCCAACAAATCTGTTTTGTTCCCATGCCAAGGGATGTGTTCCGGACAGATTGGAAAAATTGTTTGCTAAAAAGAGGAGAACAACCGGAACAAGGAAAGGAAGAAGTTGATGCACCGATAGAGGGGCTGAATCTTTTGGTAGAAAAGGTGACAGGGGATGGTGCAAAAGGGCAGCGGTGGAGTGTTTTTAAGACACAATGCAAGATCAAGGACCGTGCATGCAAGATGATAATTGATGGTGGCAGTTTTACCAATGCCATTAGCAAAGATTTTGTGAAAGAATTGGGTTTGTCTATGTGGCGGCACCCTCAACCGCACCACGTTGAGTGGCTATACAACTCCGGAAAATTAAAGATCACCCATAAGGTACGTGTGAAGTTTGCAGTTGGAGATTATATTGATACAGTGGACTGTGATGTTGTGTCGATGGATGCTTGTCAGTTGCTATTGGGTAGACCATGGCAGTTTGATCATGATGCAGTCCATGCTAGAAGATCCGACATATACACATTCATGCATGACGGAAGGAAGCACGTGCTGAAACCAATGGCAGATAGTGCAATCACAATAGAGATGCAAGTTCCAGAGAGGAAGGTTATACAAAAATTAGACTTGAAACCGAGGACGGTTTCGTTTGAAGAGAGGGAGGATGATACAGGCATGGTGATTGTTGATGCTACTGAAGTTGAGTCAGTTAAAAAATAAAGCAATGAAGAAACTACAGAAAATAATATTTTCTAGGCGGTGAGATTTCACCGAGGAACCGACGGAAAGATGCGGGTATTATGTGGTCCAGAAATAAGTGATACAAATAAATTAGTATGGCGTCCCAAGAAATCTAGCAATAGATGTCTTAGTGTGGCATGTTCTGATCGTTCAAAATCAAGAATACACACATGGTACAGATCAAGTACGAAGGAACTATATCCTTTTGATGTATTTATAAGGGAACAACCTTGCCACGTAATGCATGTACGCTTTGGTGAGAGAAAGGAGATCAAAAAGGATTTTGCACCTGCCAAAGTGGAGCCAAACTTCAGAACGCCACCTCGACGGTTAAATGTTTGATTTAGTTGCTAGAAAATCCACCGGTCAGTTTATATTCCAGTTTATTAGGTAGTCCACCTGTACACGTTTATTTTAGGAAGAGTCTTAGGTAGTTACGTTAGCTTTTCTTTTGATAGTCAAGCTACGTACTATTTGGCATATAAAAGCCAGGCTTCGGCCTTGTACGAGAGATCAGTTTTGAGTTTTATTTTCGAGTATGAGATATACAGAAAAATGTCCGAGTTACGGAGGGTTGATCATCACATCGACGCCTACGTGCTGATCCGAGGGGGTCATTATTTTCGTTTGTGTATTTTCGTACACAGGTGAAAATTATCTTGAAGGTTGCGAGGAGGAACAAGGGGACAAACTATTGATCAAGCATCGCCGTGAAAGATCGGGCGATCTACACGCGCGAATTAGCATCTCGCTAGTCCGTGCTTCATCAGCCCTGGTGTTTGAAATTCATTCCCATTTCTTGCATGGGACCTAAGCATGCACCCAAGGACACGGATTTGATTTTTCGACCAATTTTTATGCACTGGAGCATGTGCATGTAGTTCAAATTTGAATTGTTCACCTGAAATGGCTAGAAATCCAATTTAATGTATTAAATGTTCAAACGAACCCTAAATAATTCCAATTCTTTACGACACACATATAGTTGCATGTTCACTCCAGATAAAAGGTCTAGCAATTCAAACACCGTCCATTGCCGCTGTGACCCCATTATGTAATTCAAATCAAGATGAAAAATCAAGTAGATCGCACACAGTTTATTATCAGCAACCGTGTGAGATGCAGCACAAAATATCCTGGAGCACCGTCGGTTTATAGTACGCCTATGGCTTACGCGAGAAGGTGCATCGGCTATAGTCCACAGCTGGCGTCTCAAGCACACTAGCTCGCTCCCCAAATATCATTTCACTGTTCAATCGTCGCCGGCGAAAGCTGGGCACGTGGACCCACGTCGTGAGGGCAACTTCGGTGGCCCACTCCGACGAGAGCGCGGCCGCAGCCGCCATGCGCGTGCTAACAAGGTGCATGAGCGCGGCTGCAATCTGCGACCGGGCGGCAAAGGCAGCCCAAACGGCCGCTGTTGCTTCTCAGGTGGCGGCAGCAACATATGCCTCGGGGATAGCAACTGGCGAGAGCGGCACAACAATTGTCCGTCCCGCAGCGGCGGCCTTAGCCCTGATGGAGGCCGCCCACGGCCAGCTCCTGGCGGTCACCACACGAATCGAATGAAGCTTCTCCGACAACGGTCGGCAACCCACGACTGAAGAGCTGGCAATCGCCGAAAGCGTTCGAGCAGCCGTCCGTTCCTCCGCCGCATACCTTGCAACGACGGAGCCCGTCCAAGCCCATATCACGTCCGCCCACGCCCAACTCGTGGTGGCCTTTTCCAAAGAGATGGCGGACGCGGATGGCGAGATGCTTGAGGAGTATGGTGCAATGGATGCCATGGAGCCCCTTCCCCAGGAGACCGTCGGGCGCGAGCTGGACATGGAGGCGGCGGCGGAGATCGACGAGCACCAGCCATAGTAGTACTCTTTGTTTTGTTTAATTAAGAGCGTCGACCTTTAATTTGTTAGAGTAATGTTTAGGTCAGCTAGATCTGTTTAATTGCTGAACTTGCTCGATTAAGAAGTGTGGGTGTGCTGTAGTCTCCTTTGTGTACCCAAATTATGCAATGACGTGGATGACCACTGTAACCATGGAAATTCGAACCAAAACTTTTGACGTTCAAACTCATCACACACGGGTTAAGCTATCTGAATCGTTTGTGATGTCCACATATCGTACACAGTTCTGAATAAGGGACCATGCCTGATGACACTTTGCACGCCAGTTTTTTCGCTGAAGTGATTCCAAGTTTTCGGCTTCCACGGAAATATCTAACTCCCCGCCCCCTCCCCCCTACCAAAAGCCACATTTCCCCTCTTTCCGCCTTCCTTTCCAAGTTGAAACCTTCACTCCTTGCTTGCAGCGCCGCCTCCTCGTCGGTGACCCTCCTTCACGCTGCTCGGCCTCCTCTATCCAGGTAGGTACTCCACACCCAACCCCCATCCTCCTCCTCCTTCCACATCCCACATGCCCCCACCGCCGGCGCGAGCATGACACCTTCCACCCAAATCACCGACCCCTCCACCAAATAAGCGCCGGCCTAAGCCATGGTGCATGCAATATAGCCAGGACCTCAAGGAGCATTTGGCAGCGGAGAAGCAAATCGCGGCCGCACGCGCGGATGAGGTCGCGATGGCTGCCATTCGTGCCGACCCCCAGATCTTGAAGGAGCACCTTGCCATTTGCTAGCTACGCTGGTTAAGCATGCTCGGTTTACCCGTTGCGTGTGCTGCTCCTGCCTTTCCTTCACAAATTCTAGTGAATTGTGCTATCTAATTTTACCATGCAATCTGTTGCTCTAGTATATATGTTATATATGTCGTGTAGTGTGGTGCTCACTTATTAACTGTTTTATTAATTAGTTGTCGTCTTCAGTTAACTGTTTGGTTCAATTCTGCAAATGTGATGTTCAATTCTTCAGTTTGCAATTTTGTATTGTCTTCCGTGTGAGAAATAAATCGAATTTATCTTTACAAAATTGTGGGTGAATTCTGTTATTGTATACCATGTGAGGAATAAATTGAATTTGGCTGTAGTAAATACATGAGAAACAAATGCAATTGCTACAATTGGCTGTAGTTAACTGTTTGGTTAATTGTCTGATCTTCTATTAGGAGTATGTTATATTGTGCAATGTGGCGCTCAGTTAATGTTTGGTTCATTTGTTGTGGTGTTTAGTTAACTGCTTGGTTCAATTTTGCAATGCAATGTCCAATTGTCGTGGGTAGAATTTTGTATTGTTGTGCATGTGAGGAATAAATCGAATTTGGCTGCACTTAATACATAAGAAACATATACAAGTGCTATATTTTCTAGTTCTTAATCATGCTTGGTTTGGGTAAATGGGTTTTCCGTGTGGCTTGAATTAATCTGATGAATCTACAATGTGCTTATTTTTCATCAACATATTTTACTTATAGCAAGCGTACCCTTACTTAACCTGATGACTAACTACCTTATACGTGTTGCAGGGAAACAAATGGAAAGCACTGAGGTTTACAATCGAGGTTAGCACGTGCATGGTCCGTTCTCTAATAGCACATTATTGTGCAATTGCAGGAACCATTCTAATATTTTGGTTTTTAACAATTTGGTCTTGCACATGTAGGTCCTGGTGTCAGAGGTTTTGACCCACTGTTCGACCCTTTTTGCATATGGGGAAATGAGTTGTCCATGAATATCAATCAAATCAAGAAACTCAGAAAGATTGTTAGGATAAAGAAATTAGCGACAAAAAACAACAAGATCTTTGTCTGCACAATGAAGAAGACATTAGTTCACTACAAGATGGTACTAACTATTATACCTTGCCTTTTTTTATTCCTTTGCCCCATATCCAATATAGAGAAGATATTTATGCACATCCTTGTTTTCAGGCCTTTCCAAAGCAGTTCACTGATGATTACCTCTCAAACCACCTCTATGGTCAAGAGGCGAGGAAGGTTTTCATACAACACCCACGGTTCAATATTGAAGTGTTCCTGAAGAGGACGAAGGACGGACGGTCAATCATCCACAGGCACTGGCCTAAAGTTGCAAAGACCTTCAACATGAATGAAGGCTCAATATCCGCCTTCCACTTCAGCAGTTTTCCAGATGAGATGCATCTGTCTATATACTGTCTATGATGCTAATTTCGAAAGGTTCTATATGTTGCATGTGGAACTTGCTGCTGGTGCAGTTGTGTAATGGGGTAGCTGAGTGCTGAAGCTATATCATGTTGTACTCTGATGTATTTCAATTATGAAATTCTGCTTCCTTAATATGGAAATGAAATATATTGTGTGCTTAATGTGAAATATCAATTAGATTAATAAATGGATCATGAATAATCGGATAATTAGCCTGCTAATGGCGAATTTGCCTGGTAATTGGGTTTTGCTATTGCAAACGGTTGTTGAAATAATACCGTGGGCGAGGACCTTAGACAACACACACAGTTTCTAGGAATAAACCATGTTGGATCAATGAACAATCACACACGACTTTCTCTTGAAAACTGTTTGCGTTAGGCCACCTTGCGCAAACATTTACCACGTAAAAACTGTGTGTGATGGACAGCCTTTGCCACACAGTTTCTTCTACGGACCGTGTGTGATACATTCAATAACGCAAACGATTTAACAGGAACAATTGTGTGTGATGTACCTATGAACGGAAACATTTTCCTTGGAGCGACTGTGTGGGATGTGCATACGAATGGAAACGTTTAGCGGGGACTGACTGTGTGGGATGTACTTGCGACCGAAAATAATTTCGCCGTATAATTGTATTTTTAGCTCTACTGTACGTATTTCCGTATTTGAGCGCTCGTCGGTCGCACACGACCTCATTTTGCCGAACGTGTGTGCTAGGAGGGCATATCCTCGAACGGGTTTCTGGATCGTGTGGGAAGGACCCCCCCTATCACCCACACTCACTTGGAGACGGTTCCAAATGCCGTTGCGGAAAGGGGTTAAAAACCGTTTGTTTAGGACCGACACGCACTAGTGATGGTAGAGCAGATTAATACGCCAAATATCTCAAAAATTCATTCTCCTTGTATTAATATACTTTAACCTGCCATGTTCAATAGATTTAGAATTTTAGTCATTACCTACTTTGAACTATCACAATTGTGTCACTGCAGATTGTCAACCATCAATGTTTAACTGTGAAGAGGGTGGTCGCGGGAGAGTTGATGCTAATGGTGAATGGGATCCTAAACACATTCTTTATTGTCTTACAAACAAGGTGATGTATTCATGTGACGGCTTATGACGGATTATTCTACCCTTGGTTGGCTGAGGTCTCTGCACCTCCAAGTCATGCATCTTTATTGTAGATGTTGAATTTGAAATCTTGTCATCTACATCTTTATTGCATTTTTGACATGATTCGTCTGAGTATAGATAATGAAATTATAAAACGCTACTATATTTGATTGAGTTGATTGTTTTTGTTCTTACAAACAAGCTGTCATGGTGGCTTATTCAAAACACTCTTTTTTTGTTCTTTCCGGTAACAATTATTCCCTCTTTCTTTTCATTTTTGTAAACGTGAATTAACCCCTCTTTCTTTATGATGTGTACCTTTTCCTATTGAACTTTAGGGGCCTAAGGTTTGAATTTGCCATGGTTGATCAACAAGTGAGCTATGGAAATACACAATTGTTAATCTTATAAAGATCATATGGTTAATCAGTTAACAATTCCCAAGAGATGGCATTGAACCTTCTCGAGCAACAAGGTAGTGAGTGCTTTTGACCGCTAATTATATCACCATTATATATTTGTTTTTTCTTGCTCATCTAACTTTCATTAAAAGTACATACAGTTGTAGAGGGTGTAGATCAATATTAATCTATTTTATTAAACGATAAACTTATCAATACTATATTTGATTGTAATTCACATATGTGGCATGTGGACACGATGTTTGCAATGCCTCAGTTCCATTGGTGCTTCCTTTTCACTTTGAAAGTTGGGGAATTCAGCCCTAGATAGATTGGAGGCTCCGAACGCTCCTCGTTCAGAGGGACCGAATAGGAACGTGTTCAATTTTTGTGATAAGGAAGAATGCATTTGAGGCAAAACACAAGATATATAGCTAGGAAGGGTGCTTAGGCATTCATGTTCACCCCGTTGGTCAAAGAACCAAATCATACAAGCAACAATTTGATGACATCGAATGAGAAAATATGCATACCAACATGCTTACCCAAAAGAAGATATGCAAATAAAATATGACTAGAACATGCACAATCAAACCTAAAAACTATCAAGACTATGGTCGGCTATAGAGTTACCTATATATGAGCATCTTGACTTAGGGGCCAAATGGTAATCATTTGATCACATGTCATACTCATCATTTAAGCATAAAATGGGGTTACCATTTTTAGATTAAGCATTGATTTGTTCACGTCATTGTAGTTGCTTTAGCTCAAGTCTAGGAGTAAATCTCCCCCTAGATGTGAGACCCCCCCGAGAAGAGGGATAAACTAACCTTCGGTTCATCGTTTTTTTTGACACCTTCGGTTCATCGTTGACGACTTCGTGTAGTTGTACTTATTGTGTGAGCACAAAGTTGATGATGCCATCATGAGTTGGGAGCATTCCATTGGATTTGAAGCACTTTCAACCTACACGGGTTAGTCCCACAAGGAATAACAAAGATATCCAAAAGACAGAGTGAATTACACATATGATGATGTTGATGGATGCATTGATTACCTTGTCCCTTGAATTACCAAGGAGAGGGTTTGTGACTCCATGAACTAGTGCATGATGTGGAATTGGTTTGCACTAACTCCTTGCCATAAGTGAATGTGAGTGAAGTTTGTCGGTAGAGCCACCCTCAAGAACTCTCTAGTTCTTCTTCCTTGGGACCCACATCAACTTGATGCGAGTCCTTGGAGTTGTGGTAGCACTTGAAGAGTCAGAGCTCGAAGTAGCTTTAGGAAGCCACTCGACCAAATCTTGAGGAGGTTCTTCATATGAGTCATTCTCATCTTGTAGCTTGCCCTCCCCCCTTTTTCTTGTGGTCTTGTGGTGTAAGATCATCTTGAGATTGCGTTCGATTGGATGAGTAGGATCACACTTCTCCTTTTGGGGAACAAACTCTGTCATGGGATATTGATCTTCTTCCCACTCTGCTCCATTTGCAATGAACTTCCGTTCAAAACCAACACCTTGCTTCCTTTGATGTCTTCTATGCTTGCGTACAATTTCCTTAGGTTGCTTACTCCTGAGAAGACTGTTATAGACACCTTTTTCTATAATTCATTTCAATAAATTATTTTCTTGCTCAAGTGTAACTTGGCCAAGAGAATCGTTAGTGGAATCAATGGATACGGTAGAAGCAACAACATTAGATTTAGCATTGTTATTGTTCCTACTAGAAGTGGAACCTTTCTTGCTTTTGTTATGTGATTGCTTAGATTTAACTTGTGGAACAAATGCAGAAGAGAGAAGTTGTTTGGAAATGTAAGCGAAACTCTTCCTTTGAAGGTCATCATTGATAGCTTCGAAGAACGCATGCTCTTATTCTAAATTTAGCTTCTCGAAGCGTAACTTCTCATGGGTCTTTAGGAGCTCTCTATGATCTTAGTGAGTTTCATGAGCTAACTTCATAAAGTTTAGTTCTTGAGTTAAACACTCAATTTCCCTCATTGCATTAACAAACAACTCATCTTGACTTTGTTGGTGCAATGTCTTGCCCCCTTCAGTTCTGGAGATTGTTGTCAGAAACAGTGTGAGACTGATTTGTTTGCTACCACACACAAAGAGAAATAGTCATTGATGTATCGAGAAGAATGGTACATTCTAGCGAGAAGTTTGATATAAACTTCATCGAGAAGTATCTACGTTGCAGAGAAGAGAGAGGTTTCGAGAAGAAACTATACTGAAGAGTGATACGTCTCCAACGTATCTATAATTTTTTATTGTTCCATGCAGTTTTATTATCAATCTTGGATGTTTTATAATCATTTTATAGTCATTTTATATCATTTTTTGGTACTAACCTATTGACATAGTGCCAAGTACCAGTTGCTATTTTTTGCATGTTTTTTACATCGCAGGAAATCAATATCAGACGGAGTCCAAATGCCCCAAAACTTTACGGAGAATTTTTATGGGCCAGAAGGAACACAACGGGCCCTGGTTGCACCTGGGGGGAGTCCCGAGGAGGGGACAACCTACCAGTGCGCGCCAGGAGGCCCAGGCGCGCCCTGGTGGGTTGTGCCCACCTCGGGTGCCCCCCAGACTGCCTCTTTGCTCTATAAATACCCCAATATTCCAGAAACCCTAGGGGAGTCGACGAAATATTCATCCAACCATCGCAGAGTCCAGAACCACCAGATCCAATCTAGACACCATCTCGGATGGGGTTCACCACCTCCATTGGTGCCTCTCGAATGATGCGTGAGTAGTTTTTTGTAGACCTTCGGGTCCGTAGTTAGTAGCTAGATGGCTTCCTCTCTCTCGCTGAATTCTCAATACAATGGTCTCTTGGAGATCCATATGATGTAACTCTTTTTGCGGTGTGTTTGTTGGGATCTGATGAACTTTGAGTTTATGATCAGTCATATCTTTTTATATCCATGAAAGTTATTTGAGTTTCTTTGATCTCTTATATGCATGATCTCTTATAGCCTCGTATTTCTTCTTCGATATTTGGGTTTTGTTTGGCCAACTTGATTTATTTATCTTGCAATGGGAAGAGGTGCCCGGTAGTGGGTTCGATCTTACGGTGCTTGATCCCAGTGACAGAAAGGGAAACGACACGTATGTATCGTTGCTACTAAGGATAAAACGATGGGGTCTATCTCTACATAGATAAATCCTGTCTACATCATGTCATCGTTCTTATTGCATTACTCCATTTTTTCCATGAACTTAATACACTAGATGCATGCTGGATAGCGGTCGATGTGTGGAGTAATAGTAGTAGATGCAGGCAGGAGTCGGTCTGCTAATATTGGACGTGATGCCTATGTAATGATCATTGCCTGGATATCGTCATAATTATTTGAGGTTCTATCAATTGCCCAACAGTAATTTGTTTACCCACCGTTTGCTATCTTTCTCGAGAGAAGCCACTAGTGAAATCTACGGCCCCCGGGTCTTCTTTCTCATATATTTGCTTTGTGATCTATTTTACTTGCACTTTTTATTCAGATCTATTAAACCAAAAATACTTTGTTGCACTTTATTATATTTGTGATCTATTTATTCAATCTATTACAATTTTCTCCCATCTCCGTGCCAATTTCTGGCGTCGTTACCTGATACGTCTCCGTCGTATCTATAATTTTTGATTGTTCCATGCCAATATTCTACAACTTTTACATACTTTTGGCAACTTTTATACTATTTTTGGGACTAACATATTGATCCAGTGCCCAGTGCCAGTTCCTGTTTGTTTCATGTTTTTTGTTTCGCAGAAAATCCATATCGAACGGAGTCCAAATAGGATAAAAACTGACTGAGATTTTTTTTGGAATATATGTGATTTTTGGGAAGAAGAATCAACGCGAGACGATGCCCAGGGGGCCACGAGGCAGGGGGCGCGCCCCTGACCCTCGTGGCCACCCCGTAAGGCGGTTGGTGCCCTTCTTTTGTCGCAAGAAAGCCAATATCCGTATAAAAATCGTGTCCAAATTTCAACCCAATCGGAGTTACGGATCTCCGGGAATATAAGAAACGGTGAAAGGCCAGAATCAGGGAGCGCAGAAATAGAAGGAAACAGAGAGAGAGAGAGAGATCCAATCTCGGAGGGGCTCTCGCCCCTCCGCCGCCATGGAAGCCAAGGACCAGAGGGGAAACCCTTCTCCCATCTAGGGGGAAGGTCAAGGAAGAAGAAGAAGAAGGAGGGCTCTCTCCCCCTCTCTCCCGGTGGCGCCGGAACGCCGCCGGGGCCATTATCGTCACCGCGATCTACACCAACACCTCTGTCATCTTCACCAACATCTTCGTCACCTTCCCCCATCTATCTACAGCGGTCCACTATCTCGCAACCCGCTGTACCCTCTACTTGAACATGGTGCTTTATGCTTCATATTATTATCCAATGATGTGTTGCCATCCTATGATGTCTGAGTAGATTTTCGTTGTCCTATTGGTAATTGGTGAATTGCTATGATTGGTTTAATTTGCTTGTGGTTACGTTGTTGTCCTTTGGTTCGCATCATATGAGCGCGAGCGTGGATCACACCATAAGGTTAGTTGTATGTTGATAGGACTATGTATTGGAGGGCAAGAGTGACAGAAGCTTCAACCTAGCATAGAAATTGATGCATACGGGATTGAAGGGGGACCAATATATCTTAATGCTATGGTTGGGTTTTACCTTAATGAACGTTAGTAGTTGCGAATGCTTGCTAATAGTTCCAATCATAAGTGCATAGAATTCCAAGTCAGGGATGACATCTAGTAGTGGCCTCTCCCACATAAAACTTGCTATCGGTCTAGTAAAGTAGTCAATGGCTTAGGGACAATTTCACAACTCCTACCACCACTTTTCCACACTCGCTATACTAACTTTATTGCTTCTTTACAACAGCCCTTGTTTTTATTTACGTGATCTTTATATTCTTGCAAACCTATCCCGTTACACTTACCAAGTACTTCTAGTTTTATACTTGTTCTAGGTAAAGCGAACGTCAAGCGTGCGTAGAGTTGTATCGGTGGTCGATAAAAGTTGAGGGAATATTTGGTCTACCTTTAGCTCCTCGTTGGGTTCGACACTCTTACTTATCGAAAGAGGCTACAACTGATCCCCTATACTTGTGGGTTATCAAGACCTTTTTCTGGCGCCGTTGCCGGGGAGTTATAGCGTGGGGTGAATATTCTCGTGTGTGCTTGTTTGCTTTATCACTAAGTAATTTATTTTTTTGCTGTTCTAACTTGTTCTCTATCTTTAGTTATGGATATGGAACACGAAATACCAAAAAATTAGGTTTACTTGCTACTCATGGAGATGGAGAACCTACTAAAACCCTCGATGCTCATTATGTGAAAAATATTATGTATTACTTTGATAATCCTGAGAAAACCCCATTCAACTATATAATGGGAGACACGTTGGATCAACGTGAATACTTTAGGGATCATCGCTTGACACAAAAAGGGAAACTATTATGGGATCAAATTCATATATTGAAGTGGTATGCTTGGGATCTATGCTCTAGATATGATTATACTTGTTGCTCTAGAATGAATGCTCCACATCTTCCCTTTTCATGCAAATTTAATGATAATGAAACCTTAGCTTCTTATGCTAATGGTATATATGATTACTATGATGTGGAACGAATAGAAGAATTTGTTGCCTTTAAGGGTGCATGTGAAATTGAATCTTTGTTTAAAGAGTTTGAAGAATTTGATGATTCAGTTTATAGAACTGAAAATTTAGCTATCCTTGAATATTGCTATGATAATTATAAATTCAATTCCGATATTGATGAATTTATTGAGAAAGTCTCCGTTGTCCAAGAAGAGACTAATATTTTGCAGGGGTCTATGGAAGAAGAAATTAATGACATTGTGAGCTCATTGGATGAAATAGATGAGGAGGAGAGCGAAGAACAAAAGGAGGAAGAGCGGATTGATCACCCGTTCCCACCATCTAATGAGAGTAACTATTTATCCCATACACTGTTTAATTTCCCTTCGAATTTACCGAAGGATGAATGCTATGATGATTATTATGATCCCGTTGATTCTTTTGAAATATCCCTTTTTGATGATGCTTGCTATGCTTGTGGCCAAGATGCCAATATGAATTATGCTTATGGAGATGAAATTGCTATAGTTTCTTATTTTAAACATGAAATTGTTGCTATTGCACCCACGCATGATAGTCCTATTATCTTTTTGAATTCTCCTGACTACACTATATCGGAGAAGTTTGCCCTTATTAAGGATGATATTGATGGGTTGCGTTTTACTACTACATATGATGATTTTGATAGATATAATACGCATGTGCTTGCTGCTCCTACTTGCAATTACTATGAGAGAGGAACTATATCTCCACCTCTCTATGTTTCCCACACGATAAAATTGCAAGAAACTGCTTATGCTATGTATTGGCCTTTACTTTGTGTGCATGAATTGTTCTTTTATGACATGCCGATGCATAGGAAGAGAGTTAGACTTTGTCATTACATGATATATGTTACTTTGTGCTCACTACTAAATTACAAATCATTGTTCATTAATATTGGCTTTGATATACCTTGGGATCCGGGTGGATCCATTACTTGAGCACTTTTTGCCTAGCTTAATGGCTTTAAAGAAAGCGCTGCCAGGGAGACAACCCGTAAGTTTTAGAGAGTCATTTATTTCTGTTGAGTGCTTTATAAAGTTTTAAAACAAAAAAAATATAGAGGGGAACCCAAAACTTTTCAAAAAGGAAAGTGAAAGTGAGAGAGTCAAGCATTGTTGAAGTAGGGGAGCTCCTTGAACCTTGTTCATGCTCACATAAACCTTGTGAATCTTGATTACAGAAACTTTTCAACAAAAATAATTATCCCCTTGTACAATTCCATTGTATTATAAAAATAATGTGCCAAGATTTGCCTTTAGGATGTTTACATTGCTTGTTGGTTTGTGCGGTGCAAAACAGAAACTTTGGCTGTAGTGCGCGATTTTACATTTTTTTTACCGGAACATCAAAAGGTTCTGAAACTTTTTGCACTGTCTTTCTATACAAATTGTTTATTTTTCCTAATTGTTTCAGAATTTTTGGAGTACCAGAAGTATGGTGAATGTTCAGATTACTAAAGACTGTCCTGTTTAAGACAGTTTCTGTTTTTTGATGCATAGTTTGCTTGTTTTGATGAAACTATCAATTTCTATCAGTGGATTAAGCCATGGAAAAGTTATATTACAGTAGCTACAATGCAAAAACAAAATATGAATTCGTTTGCAACAGTACTTAGAGTAGCGATTTGTTTTATTATACTAACGGATCTTACCAAACTTTCTATTGAGTTTTGTGTGGATGAAGTGATCAAAGATCGAGGAGGTGTCGATATGAGGAGAAGGAGGAGAGGCAAGAGCTCAAGCTTGGGGATGCCCAAGGCACCCCAAGTAAATATTCAAGGAGACTCAAGCGTCTAAGCTTGGGGATGCCCCGGAAGGCATCCCATCTTTCTTCAACAAGTATTGGTATGTTTTCGGTTTCATTTCGTTCATCTGATAGGTGCAAATCCTGGAGCGTCTTTTGCATTTAGTTTTCACTTTTTCTTTGATGCACCATGCTGGTATGAGATAGTCCATGGTTGATTTATAGAATGCTCATTGCACTTCACTTATATTTTTTGAGTATGGCTTTATAGAATACTTCATGTGCTTCGCTTATATCATTTGAAGTTTGGATTGTCTGTTTCCCTACACATAGAAAACCGCCATTTGTAGAATGCTCTTTTGCTTCACTTATATTTGTTAGAGCGTGGGCATATCTTTTGTAGAAAGAATTAAACTCTCTTGCTTCACTTATATCTATTTAGAGAGTTGACAGGAATTGGTCATTCACATGGTTAGTCATAAAATCCTACATAAAACTTGTAGATCACTGAATATGATATGTTTGATTCCTTGCAATAGTTTTGCGATATAAAGATGGTGATATTAGAGTCACGCTAGTGGGTAGTTTTGGATTGTAGAAATACTTGTGTTGATGTTTGTGATTCCCGTAGCATGCACGTATGGTGAACCGTTATGTAACGAAGTTGGAGCATGAGGTATTTATTGATTGTCTTCCTTATGAGTGGCGGTCGGGGATGAGCGATGGTCTTTTCCTACCAATCTATCCCCCTAGGAGCATGCGCGTAGTACTTTGTTTCGATGACTAATAGATTTTTGCAATAAGTATGTGAGTTCTTTATGACTAATGTTGAGTCCATGGATTATACGCACTCTCACCCTTCCATCATTGCTAGCCTCTTCGGTACCGTGCATTGCCCTTTCTCACCTCGAGAGTTGGTGCAAACTTCGCCGGTGCATCCAAACCCCGTGATACGATACGCTCTATAACACATAAGCCTCCTTATATCTTCCTCAAAATAGCCACCATACCTACCTATTATGGCATTTCCATAGCCATTCCGAGATATATTGCCATGCAACTTCCATCATCATCATATACATGACTTGAGCATTCATTGTCATATTGCTTTGCATGATCATAAGATAGCTAGCATTATGTTTTCATGGTTGTCCATTTTTTTTATATCTTTGCTATGCTAGATCATTGCACATCCTGGTACACTACCAGAGGCATTCATATAGAGTCATATCTTTGTTCTAGTATTGAGTTGTAAGTAAATAAAAGTGTGATGATCATCATTATTAGAACATTGTCCCATGTGAGGTTATAAAAAAAAAGAGGCCAAAGAAGCCAAAATAAAAAAAGGGGGCCAAAGAAGCCCACCAGAAAAAGAGAGAGAAAAGAGAGAAGGGACAATGTTACTATCCTTTTACCACACTTGTGCTTCAGAGTAGCACCATGTTCTTCATATAGAGAGTCTCTTGAGTTATCACTTTCATATACTAGTGGGAATTTTCATTATAGAACTTGGCTTGTATATTCCAACGATGGGCTTCCTTAAATGCCCTAGGTCTTCATGAGCAAGCAAGTTGGATGCACACCTACTTAGTTTCAGTTTGAGCTTTCATACACTTATAGCTCTAGTGCATCCATTGCATGGCAATCCCTAATCCTCACATTGACATCAATTGATGGGCATCTCCATAGCCCATTGATTAGCCGCGCCGATGTGAGATGCCATGGCAATATATCTCGGAATGGCTATGGAAATGCCATAATAGGTAGGTATGGTGGCTGTTTTGAGGAAGATATAAGGAGGTTTATGTGTGATAGAGCGTATCATATCACGGGGCTTGGATGCACCGGCGAAGTTTGCACCAACTCTCAAGGTGAGAAAGGGCAATGCACGGTACCGAAGAGGCTAGCAATGATGGAAGGGTGAGAGTGCGTATAAACCATGGACTCAACATTAGTCAAAAAGAACTCACATACTTATTGCAAAAATCTACAAGTCATAAAAAACCAAGCACTACGCGCATGCTCCTAGGGGGATAGATTGGTAGGAAAAGACCATCGCTCGTCCCCGACTGCCACTCATAAGGATGACAATCAAAGAACACTTCATGTATCAAATTTGTTACACAACGGTTACCATATGTGCATGCTACGGGACTTGCAAACTCTAACACAAGTATTTCTCAAATTCACAATTACTCAACTAGCACAACTTTAATATCACCATCTTCATATCTCAAAACAATCATCAAGTATCAAACTTCTCATAGTATTCAATGCACTCTATATGAAAGTTTTTATTATACCCATCTTGGATGCCTATCATATTAGGACTAATTTTATAGCCAAAGAAAATTACCATGCTGTTCTAAAGTACTCTCAAAATAATTTAAGTGAAGCATGAGAGATCAATAGTTTCTATAAAATAAAACCACCACCGTGCTCTAAAAGGATATAAGTGAAGTACTAGAGCAAAATTATCTAGCTCAAAAGATATAAGTGAAGCGCATAGAGTATTCTAATAAATTCCGATTCATGTGTGTCTCTCCAAAAGGTGTGTACAGCAAGGATGATTGTGTTAAACTAAAAAGCAAAGACTTAAATCATACAAGACGCTCCAAGCAAAACACATATCATGTGGTGAATAAAAATATAGCCTCAAGTAAAGTTACCGATGGACGAAGACAAAAGAGGGGATGCCTTCCGGTGCATCCCCAAGTTTAGGCTTTTGGTTGTCCTTGAATTTTACCTTGGGGTGCCTTGGGCATCCCCAAGCTTAGGCTCTTGCCACTCCTTATTACATAATCCATCAAATCTTTACCCAAAACTTGAAAACTTCACAACACAAAACTCAACAGAAAATCTCATGAGCTCCGTTAGTGCAAGTAAACAAACCACCACAATAAAGTACTGTAATGAACTCATTCTTTATTTATATTGGTTTTAAACCTACTGTATTCCAACTTCTCTATGGTTCATACCCCCCATACTAGCCATAGATTCATCAAAATAAGCAAACAACACACGAAAAACAGAATCTGTCAAAAACAGAACAGTCTGTAGTAATCTGTAACAAACGCAAACTTCTGTAACTCAGAAAAAACTACCAAAATAGGACGACCTATATAATTTGTTTATTGATCTACTTCAATTGGAATAAGTATTTTATCACTTTCTTGTGATTTTTAAAAATTGTTTTCGTGAGCAGAAAGTTTCTGTCTTTTTCGGCAAGATCAAATAATTGTTATCCAAGAAGATCCTATAGGTTTAACTTGGCACAAACACTAATTAAAATATAAAACCAAGTCTAACCAGAGGCTAGATGAATTATTTATTACTAAACAGGAACAAAAAGCAAGGAATAAAAATAAAATTGGGTTGCCTCCCAACAAGCGCTATCGTTTAACGCCCCTAGCTAGGCATAAAAACGAGGATAGATCTAGGTATCATCATCTTTAGTTTTTATTTTTTTAGCGGAGTCATGCTCGAATCCGGGAGGTTCTTTGCGTTTCCCTTCATATTCGGAAATTTTTGGATCTAACGAATCCAACCGCTTATTGCAAAGGGTGATCAACATATTCATGCGGTGAAGATTTCCGCTAACACTTTTAAGAGGTTCAAGAGACTTTTGTAAAATTTTCGTTACTTCGCAAATCTTCTCAAAAACTTGTGTCTCTTCCTGGGTATGATGTGGCCCCTTTTGTTGAGGTAGTGTTCCCACTATTCCCTCTATAATTTCATGCACATTACTTGGATCAATTTTGATAAAATTTCCTTTGGCAACACAATCCAAGAGTTGTATATGGGACATATTTAGTCCAACATAAAAATTGCAGAGTAAAATTCTAAAATTCACCTCTATGGTGCAACTGCGATAAGATTCCATCATCCTATGCCAAGCATCTTTTAAGTTTTCTCCTTGTCTTTGTTTGAAGTGAAGAACTTCAAACTCGGGAGACAAAGGAGCAGATAAAGGACTGGCCATAATGACGAAACAAACGATCTAACACACAAACACACAAGAGGCAAGCAAAAAGAGGCAAACGAAAAAGGGCGAATAAAACGGCAAGGGTGAAGTGGAGGAGAGGAAAACGAGAGGCAAATGGCAAATAATGTAATGCGAGGGATAAGAGTTTGTGATGGGTACTTGGTATGTCTTGACTTATGCGTAGATCTCCCCGGCAACGGCGCCAGAAATGGCTCGTTATCGGGAGATCAAATCTTGATTTGACTTGCTGTACACCTCCCCGGCAACGGCGCCAGAAATCCTTCTTGCTACCTCTTGAGCATGCGTTGGTTTTCCCTTGAAGAGGAAAGGGTGATGCAGCAAAGTAGCGTAAGTATTTCCCTCGGTTTTTGAGAACCAAGGTATCAATCCAGTAGGAGGATACACGCAAATCGCCTAGTACCTGCACAAACAAATAAGAACCTTGCAACCAACGCGATAAAGGGGTTGTTAATCCCTTCACGACCACTTGCAAAAGTGAGATCTGATAGAGATAATAAGATAAATATTTTTTGTATTTTTATGGTATAGATTGGAAATTAAAGATTGCAAAATAAAATAGATCGGAAACTTATATGATGGAAAATAGACCCGAGGGCCATAGGTTTCACTAGTGGCTTCTCTCAAGATAGCAAATTCTACGGTGGGTGAACAAATTACTATCGAGCAATTGATAGAAAAGCGCATAGTTATGAGAATATATAGGCATGATCATGTATCACTACTGGAATCAGCTTCTTTGTCGTCCGCCATGGCAGACGGCAAAGGCACAGATCCCGGACGGCAAACTCCTTTGCCGTCAGCCAGCGGATGGCAAACTGTCCGACCGAACACGTGCCAGCAAAGGCCTTCTTTGCCGTCCGCTTCTTAGAAATGGACGACAAAGGATTGTGCCGTCCGCCATCTGAGGCCAGCAGACAGCAAAGAGAACGGACGGCAGTGGGGTGGGGGGAGAGCCGTTAGGGGGTTAACGACGCTCTTTGCCGTCCGCTGACAGACGGCAAAGAGCTTAGCTAGGCCAGCACTAGGAAGCTGCCACGTGGCCGGCTATGCCGTCTGCCAGCAGGCGGCATAGATGGCCCTGTTTGCCAGGCCTATTTGGTCACTTTGCCGTCTGCTAGCAGACGGAAAAATGACAAAATAAGCAGCCAGTGTTCCCAGTTTGCACAGGTGACTGCCATGTGTCCTCTTTGCCATCTGCTAGCAGACGGCAAAGCTCTTTGCCGTCCGCTAGCAGACGGCAAAGAGGATATATATCCCCTGTTTTTATTTAAATCCATTTAATTAGACATGGTTTCAAACACAGATATACATGCATACATATCCAACAGCACGTCCAACAACATATTTCATCAAATCCAACATATATATCCAACAACATAGTTCAACAAAGTCCAACATATCCATATATACATAACCAGAAACAAGTTTCCAACAACATATCCATATATAGACATACATATCCAAACAAGTTTTCATAAACAACAAGGAAGCACCTGAAGAATAGTACACTCCATGCATCCAAGCTTCCTCATGTAAAGCAAATCTGCAAATTGGGAAAGATGAAAGTTAGAAGAAGAAGAACAAGACTAGCTAGAAGGAGGAAAAGAAGAAGAAGAAGAAGAAGAAGAAGAAGAAGAAGAAAAGAAGAAGAAGAACTTCTTCTTCTTCTTCTTCTTCTTCTTCTTCTTCTTTTCTTCCTATTCCTTCTTTCCTTCCTCTTCCTTGATTTTCTTCATCTTATTATGTCATTTGTGGACTAAATAGGCTAAATTATGTCAAAAATTGACTAAACGGGCTAAATAAGAAGAAAAATACAATTATCACGGAGGTGTAGGAAAAATTGAATACCTCACATTACTAATATTACTCTGAATCATCTATATATGCTCCATGATCATTAAATGCATCATCATCATCACTATCAGTGACATGCTCATCATCATCATCAATAAATGCATCAACATGTGGAAGGCCTCCTTTACGTAATCGTTCAAGCATTGACAGGTCATCTGCAGCAGTAACTTCTTCTTGTCCCGGCTCAGGGGTGAAGTCGGATTCACTATCGTTGTCTCTTCAATGTTCTGGGGTGGAGTAGAGCGGTTCTTCAAACATTTTTTGGAAAGACGTGTTTCTTGGAAGAATTCTCCTTCGTCATATGTGTCTTGGTTAATGTGAGGTTCACAATCCTCTTCATTGGGGGGAGGTGGTCTAACACGTGGCGGCACTTCATAAACGACATCCCAACCACTGAGATTTGGATTACTTTGACATGCCCACGGTAGATAGAAAACTTGGGTTGCCTGTTGAGCCGTAATATAGACATCGGGAACATCCAAATGGGTGCTTTGTTTGATTTTGACTAGCCCTATATATTCATGAGTCCTTCTAGTCTCCCTCGACTGGAACCAATAACATCTGAAGACTACGACGTTTGGTAGGTTTTCACCATCGAATTGAAGTTCATAAATTGCTTCAACTCTTCCATAATACTCGATACCTCCTTCACCGATAGCAGAGACACAACAATTTGTAGACTTTCGGTCAGCCATAGATAGCTCTTTGCCATAGGTACGAAAGCGATACCCGTTGATGTCGTATTTGTCAAATGAACGAACCTTATAGTCAAAACCATTAGCTACTTGTCTCAATTCGGCATCCATAATCTATGAATTAGCCTACAAGTTTAATACGAAAGGATTGTTGCATTAGTCGCAAATTAGCCAAAGAAATGAAATGGTCTAATGGAAATTACCGTTTTTTGAACCAAGAGATGAAACCGGGATATTCGGCTCCTTGCTTTGCCAGAAGCTCATACTCTTCGACGGAATCCTTTTGGATCACCGCTCCATACGAGAATATGGCGACGTATCGACTGCATCAAATATCCAGGAATAAGAGCAGTTCAAAGGAATTAGAAGTTGCGAAACAATGTACCGAGATCTTACTCGATGTACGGCCGCACTTCTGTTTGGTTGTTGAAGAGATACAGCGAAATGGTCTGCCATTCTTCAACATCCAACGATACTGGTTTCCAACCACTCGCTGGTGCGAGATTCCCTTTGAATAGGATGAGGTTGGATTGACCCTTTTTAGGGTCGTCAACATTGTACCGAGGCTTCGGATTATGCAAATGACGATTTTTGGCTTCGTAGTGTGCTGTCACGAAGTTTGCCGCCTCCTCAGTGATGAATGCCTCGGCCATCGATGCTTCTATTCTACGTTTATTTTTACATTTTGCTTGAAGCGTCTTCTGCATCCTCTCAGTTGAGTAGCACCAACGATTTTGCACGGGCCCCCTAATCGTGCCTCGGTCGGGAGATGCAAAATCAAGTGTTGCATTGGATTAAAGAAGCTTGGCGGAAAGATCATCTCTCACTTGCAGATCAACTCCGGCGCCAACTGTTCCATTTCTTATAGGAGGCCAGGCGATAGTTCTTTCGCACAAAGAACACGGAAGAAATAGCTCAGCTCTGCCAGTACTAGCCATTCATCCTTAGGGATGAAGCCCCGCAACATCACCAACATTATCCGCTCAATCCATATGTGCCAATCATGACTTTTTAGACCAAATATTTTCATTTTTTCAAGACTCGCTCCCCTCTTTAGATTTGCTGCATACCCATCGGGGAACATCAACTGCATATTCACCCACAAAATAATTTCCTTCATAGCTGGCCTTCCAAGATTGAACCATGCCTTTTGCTTCGTCATGTTCCCCTTTCCTTTCGGTTCTTGCATGTTTTGTAATGGTCTATCACATAGCTCCTCTTGATCGACTCTAGCCTTAGTATTATCCTTTGATTTCCCCTCTATGCCGAACAATGTACCAAAAATGGCTTCGGCGATATTCTTTTCGGTGTGCATCACATCGATGTTGTGTGGGCAAAGGAGGTCTTTGAAGTAAGGCAGATCCCAGAAGCATGTCTTGTGAGTCTAGGCGTGTTCCTTATTACACCCCTTGAAATACCCTGGACGCTCTGGATCTGGCTCGAGAGCGTTTAACTGATCTAGGGTCTGTTGGCCTGTCAACGCAGGTGGTGCGGAGTGTTTGACAACTCTACCTTTGATGAAGTTCTTCTTGTCTTTCCTGAACTTATGGCGAGGATGTAGAAACGGTCTATGCAAGTCGAAGCAACTATACTTGTGCCCTGCCGTCAGCCAACGAAACTCAAGAGCTCCCTTGCATGTGGGGCATGGGAACCTTCCATGCACACACCAGCCAACGTATAGCGCATACGCCGGCAAGTCATGCGTCGAGTACATGTACCAGGCACGCATTATGAAGTTCTCTTTGCTAAAGGCGTCGTATGTCTTGAACCCATTATCCCAAGCTTCTTGCAATTCATCCTTAAGCGGCTGCATGTACACATTTATATTCTTTCCCGGATAGTTGGGCCCTGGAATTATCAACGTCAGGAAAATGTTCTTTCTTTGCATAATCTGCCCCGGGGGGGGGGGGGGGGGAGATTGAGTGGAATGACAAACACGGGCCAACAACTGTATTGGGCTGCCGTCTGACCAAACACACTAAACCCATCTGTGCTGACGGCGATTCAAGGATGCCTTGGATCTGCCATTCTTTCCTTATGTAATGCATCGAAGCGCTTCCACGCTTCACCATCCGATGTGTGCACCATCATCACATTCCCATCTGCATCTAGTTCGGTTCTTTTGCCCGTTTTGTGCCATGTCATCTGTCTGGCCGTCTCTTCGACCATGAAAAGACGTTGAAGTCTTGGTATGATTGGCATATACCGAAAAACATTAACGGGTATTTTGGTCTGCGTCTTCTCACCCATACCGTTGTCTACCACAACATACCTGGAAGACTTGCAAATGGGGCAATAGTTCAAGTCCTCATACTGAAGCCTAAATAAGACACATCCTTTCTCACAGGCATGTATCTTCTCATAGGGCATCTTAAGAGCATGGAGGATTTTGTCTGATTGGTACAGGTTTGGAGGTAGCACATGGCCTTTGGGTAGAAATCGTCTGAATACTGTCATCATCGCGTCATAGCATTCTCTGCCCAAGTTGAACTGAGCCTTCAAAGCCATTATTTGTGAGATGGCATCCAGCTGACAAAGCTCAGTGTGCTCGTGGAGAGGACGTTTTGAGGACTCCAACATTTCAGTGAAGGCCTTTGCAGATTCATCCATCTCCTCGTCCGAGTCCCGAGCATCGTCAAAGTCTTGCACCACGTCTGCGGTCCAGGTACCATGCTCGTCGGTGCGACGACGAACCACCTCGGCTCTGGCACATTGGGCAGACTCACCATGTAATGTCCAGACCATGTAACCAGGCGTAAAACCAAACTTCTGCTGGTCTTTACTCATTTCAAGCTCGTCCCTCATTTTATAGTTGTCGCACCGGGCACAGGTTCACCAGCTTAATTCCTGGCCATTTGCAAATGCGGCTCTAACAAACCCCTTGGTTTTGTTAACCATTCCTCGGTCCAAAGTTTCTGACTAGTGTAACTGGTGTACATCCACGCACGATCACTCATATTGACTTCCTACTGGACACACAAGAAATATATACATAATTAAGCAAACCATATCCATCAGTTAATGGAGTTTGTCAGTTTTATTACGTCCATGCAACCTACACGCTAATAGGTAAAGATAGGTCCTAATCCCACCCGAGTATGTGTAGATTGGGTTCGTTTTCTCATTCTCTGCTCCGGATCCGACGCAAAATTTCGGCAGCACCTCCCCGCTGTTCTCCTGATACACGTCTCGGCAATAAGCAGAGAGGATGTGTACCCGGAGAACAACAGGGAGGCACTGATGAAATTCTGCATCGGATCCGGAGCAGAGCATATGGGAAAACGAACCCAATCGACACATACTCGGGCTGTCCATGGATAACGTTGGACAATTTAAAAGAATCACGATTATAAATATGCAAATGCATGCATATTTATAGATGTAACCCTTTCGAACGGGAGACGCATAGTGGTTACGCATACTGATGATTGACACCTATAGCTAGCAAGTTTCATCGCACGAAGACTGGAATAGAGCAAATGAAGGGGGAGGAGGAGATGTCATTTGTGCTCACCAACGAACGCAGGGGCGGAGCTCGTCGAACACTAGACCCTCGCAGCGATGAAATAACTGCACATTTAAATCAAAAGATGAGTAACATAGCAATTTTGTTTCTTCCGTCGACCTAACTAAATATTTACAACAGGACGAGCGGGTTAGGGGGTCCTTGGCGTCGATGGAACCCTAAATAGCAAGTATCATCGGTGCGAATGTGGCGCCGGGCATTGAACACTAGATCCACATCCCACAAGTGAAGCCGGCGCCCGGCGTCCCGCAACAATAGTTCTGGTGGCCGATGACGGTCGAACACCTTGGCGAATTTGTCTGGCAGCCTATGCAATGAGGATTAAAGCCAAGTTTTGAAATTTCAAACAACCAAACCGACTTGAATCAGTTTGGGTGTTTCAAGTTTCAACACTTGCCTTTTAATCGTCATCGCAGAGGCTGCCAGGCAAATTCGCAATGGTGTTCGACCGCCATCGACGCCGAGAACAGTTGCTTTGGGACACCGGACATCGGCGTCGCTTGTGGGACGTGGATGTAGTGTTTGACACTGACGGCCACATGTATCTCGCACCGACGATACTTGCTATTTAGGGTTCCATCGACACCGAGGAACCCCCTAACCCGCTCGTCCCCGGGCGCCCTCAGGTATGGCGACGCACGGTCGACGGGTCAGCACTCGGACCGGGTGATTCTCGGCATGGGCGTCGGGACCGGCGGGACCCACTGGCTCCACCATCTATCCCCTCGGCAACCCTCTTCCTTTTTCCCTTTTTCCTCTTCTTCTACTTATTCTTTTTTTTTAATTTCTTCTTCTTGTAATTATCTAAACCTAAATCTTGCAGTAACCTAATCCTACCACTATGACCTAAACCTAAACACAAAAAACAGTAGAAAAATCACCTTGGCTCCGGCGGTGGTGGAGGAGGCGGTGGGCGGCGGGGGCGGGGCGGCGAGCCAGGGGGTGGTGTGGGGCAGGGCGGTGAGCCGGGGCGGGCCGGGCGCCGCGGCGGGGGTGGTGCGGCAAGCCGGGGCGGGGCGGCGGGGGTGGGGCGTTGAGCCGGGGCGGGGTAGTGGGGCTATGGGGCGGAGCGCCGGGCCAGGGCGGCATGGCGGTGTGGCGATGGGGCGGCGGGTGGTGGGGCGATGGGGCAGGGCGGCGTGGCGGCGGGGCGGTGGGGCGATGGGACGGGGCGGCGTGGCGAGGTGGCGGGGCGGAGCGGCGGTCGAGGGCGGCGGCGCGGGTGGGGAAGGAGGAGATCGAGAGAGAGAGAGAGAGAGGGGTGGGGGCGCGGGCGTGGCCCCTTTTCTGCTAGTAGGTCACAGCTCTTTGCCGTCTGCTAGCAGATGGCAAAGAGCGTACCTAGCGGGGTGGGGCCGGGGGGAAACGACTGTTAAAAGGCCAGTTTCTTTGCCGTCCGCTGGTGGACGGCAAAGAAGTTTTGCCGTCAGCCAGCAGACGGGAAAGAAAATGGCCGTTAGGTCGTCCTCGTAAGCCCGCCACCCACCCTCTTTGCCGTCAACTAGCAGACGGCAAAGCTTCATTGCCGTCCGCTAGCGGACGACAAAGATATGCTGATGGCAAAGCCTTCCTTTGCCGTCCGCTGCCTCTTTGCCGTCCGTTTTCTGGTGGCTGATGGCAAAGCCTTTCTTTGTCGTCCGCTAGCTGACGGCAAAGAGATGACAGACGGCAAATCTGCTGATTCCAGTAGTGTATATAGGCATCACGTCCGTGTCAAGTAGACCGACACAATTATGCATCTACTACTATTACTCCACACATCGACCGCTATCCAGCATGCATCTAGAGTATTAAGTTCATAAGAACAGAGTAACGCACTAGGCAAGATGACATGATGTAGAGGGATAAACTCAAGCAATATGATATAAACCCCATCTTTTTATCCTCGATGGCAAAAATACAATACGTGCCTTGCTGCCCCTACTGTCACTGGGAAAGGACACCGCAAGATTGAACCCAAAGCTAAGCACTTCTCCCATTGCAAGAAAGATCAATCTAGTAGGCCAAACCAAACTGATAATTCGAAGAGACTTGCAAAGATATCAAATCATGCATATAAGAATTCAGAGAAGATTCAAATATTGTTCATAGATAAACTTGATCATAAACCCACAATTCATCGGATCTCGACAAACACACCGCCAAAAGTTATTACATCGAATAGATCTCCAAGAAGATCGAGCAGAACTTTGTATTGAGATCCAAAGAGAGAGAAGAAGCCATCTAGCTAATAACTATGGACCCGAAGGTCTGTGGTAAACTACTCACACATCATCGGAGAGGCTATGGTGTTGATGTAGAAGCCCTCTGTGATCGATTCCCCCTCCGGCAGAGCGCCGGAAAAGGCCCCAAGATGGGATCTCACAGGTACAGAAGGCTGCGGCAGTGGAAATAGGGTTTCGTGGTCCTCCTGGATGTTTTCGGGGTATATGAGTATATATAGGCGAAAGAAGTAGGTCGGTGGAGCCATGAGGGCCCACGAGGGTGGGGCGCGCGCCTACACCCCCTGGGCGCGCCCTCCTACCTCATGGCCGCCTCGTTGCTTCCTTGACGTCCACTCCAAGTCTCCCGGATTGCGTTTGTTCCAAAAGGGACTCTCTCGAAGGTTTCATTCCGTTTGGATTCCATTTGATATTCCTTTTCTGCGAAACACTGAAATAGCCAAAAAACAACAATTTGCACTGGGCCTTTGGTTAGTAGGTTAGTCCCAAAAATGATATAAAAGTGTATAATAAAGCCCATTAAACATCCAAATCACAAAATATAATAGCATGGAACAATAAAAAATTATAGATACGTTGGAGACGTATCAAGCACCCTGATGTCAACTATGCAACCTTCTTCTTGTAGACTCGTGTTGGGCCTCCAAGCGCAGAGTTTTGTAGGACAGTAGCAAATTTCCCTCAAGTGGATGACCTAAGGTTTATCAATCCGTGGGAGGCATAGGATGAAGATGGTCTCTCTCAAACAACCCTGCAACCAAATAACAAAGAGTCTCTTGTGTCCCCAACACACCCAATACAATGGTAAATTGTATAGGTGCACTAGTTCGGCGAAGAAATGGTGATACAAGTGCAATATGGATGGTAGATATGGATTTTTGTAATCTAAAATATAAAAACAGCAAGGTAGCAAGTAACAAAAGTGAGCGAAAACGGTATTGCAATGCTTCGAAACAAGGCTTAAGGTTCATACTTTCACTAGTGCAAGTTCTCTCAACAATGATAACATAATTAGATCATATAACAATCCCTCAACGTGCAACAAAGACTCACTCCAAAGTTACTAATAGCGGAGAATAAACGAAGAGATTATTGTAGGATACGAAACCACCTCAAAGTTATTCTTTTTGATCGGGCTATTGGGCTATTCCTATAAGTGTCACAAACAGCCCTAGAGTTCGTACTAAAATAACACCTTAAGACACACATCAACCAAAACCCTAATGTCACCTAGATATTCCGATGTCACCACAAGTATCCGCGGGTTTGACTATACGATATGCATCACACAACCTCAGATTCATCTATTCAAACCATCACAAAGAACTTCAAAGAGTGCCCCAAAGTTTCTACCGGAGAGTCAAGACGAAAACGTGTGCCAACCCCTATGCATAAGTTCACAAGGTCACATAACCCGCAAGTTGATCACCAAAACATACATCGAGTGGATCACGTGAATATCCCATTATCACCGCAGATAAGCACATGCAAGACATACATCAAGTGTTCTCAAATCCTTAAAGACTCAATCCAATAAGATAACTTCAAAGGGAAAACTCAATCCATTACAAGAAGGTAGAGGGGGAGAAACATCATAAGATCCAACTATAATAGCAAAGCTCGCGGTACATCAAGATCGTGCCAAATCAAGAACATGAGAGAGAGAGATCAAACACATAGCTACTGGTACATACCCTCAGCCCTGAGGGTGAACTACTCCCTCCTCGTCATGGAGACCGTCGGGATGATGAAGATGGCCACCGGTGATGGTTTCCCCCTCCGGAAGGGTGCCAGAACGGGCTCCCGATTGGTTTTTCGTGGCTAGAGAGGCTTGCGGCGGCGGAACTCCTGATCTAGGTTCTGTTCTGGAGTTTTTGGGATTTATAAGAGGTGTTGGCGTCGGCAACAAGTCAAGGGGGCCCACGAGGCGACGACCCTTGTGGTGGCCTCGAGACTCTTCTCCGATATCTTTTCATTCCAGTATTTTTCATATTTTCCAAAAATAATCCCCGTAAATTTTCAGTTCAGTTGGACTCCGTTTGATATTCCTTTTCTGCGAAACTCATAAACAAGGAAAAAACAGAAAATGGCACCGGGCTCTAGGTTAATAGGTTAGTCCCAAAGATCATATAAAATAGCATATAAATGCATATAAAACATCCAAGATAGATAATATAATAGCATGGAACAATAAAAAAATATTGATGCGTTGGAGACGTATCAAGCATCCCCAAGCTTAATTCCTGCTCGTCCTCGAGTAGGTAAATGATAAAAACAGAATTTTTGATGTGGAATACTACCTAACATATTCATCCATGTAATTTTCTTTATTGTGGCATGAATGTTCAGATCCATAAGATTGAAAACAAAAGTTTAATATCGACATAAAAACAATAATACTTCAAGCATACTAATAAGGCAATCATGTCTTCTCAAAATAACATGGCCAAAGAAAGTTATCCCTACAAAATCATATAGTCTGGCTATGCTCCATCTTCATCACACAAAGTATTCAAATCATGCACAACCCTGATGACAAGCCAAGCAATTATTTCATACTTTTGATGTTCTGAAACCTCTTCAACTTTCACGCAATACATGAGCGTGAGCCATGGACATAGCACTATAGTTGAAATAGAATATGGTGGTTGTGAAGAATACACAAAAGAAGGAGATAGTCTCACATCAACTAGGCGTATCAACGGGCTATGGAGATGCCCATCAATAGATATCAATGTGAGTGAGTAGGGATTGCCATGCAACGGATGCACTAGAGCTATAAGTTTATGAAAGCTCAAAAAGAAACTAAGTGGGTGTGCATCCAACTCGCTTGCTCACGAAGACCTAGGGCAATTTTAGGAAGCCCATCACTGGAATATACAAGCCAAGTTCTAAAATGAAGAATTCCCACTAGTATATGAAAGTGACAACATAGGAGACTCTCTATAATGAAGATCCCGGTGCTACTTTGAAGCACAAGTGTGGTAAAAGGATAGTAGCATTGCCCCTTCTCTCATTTTTCCTTTTTTTATTTGGGCCTTCTCTCATTTTTTGGCCTCTTTTTTTCGTCCGGAGTCTCATCCCGATTTGTGGGGGAATCATAGTCTCCATCATCCTTTCCTCACATGGGACAATGGTCTAATAATGAAGATTGTCACACTTTTATTTACTAACATCTCAAGAATTACAACTCGACAATTAGAATAAAATATGACTCTATATGAATGCCTCCGGTGGTGTACCGGGATGTGCAATGAATCAAGAGTGACATGTATGAAAGAATTATGAATGGTGGCTTTGCCACAAATACGATGTCAATTACATGATCATGCAAAGCAATATGACAATGATGGAACGTGTCATAATAAACGGAACGGTGGAAAGTTGCATGGCAATATATCTCGGAATGGCTATGGAAATGCCATAATAGGCAGGTATGGTGGCTGTTTTAAGGAAGGTATATATATGGTGGGTTTATGGCACCGGCTAAAGTTGCACGGTACTAGAGAGGCTAGCAATGTGGAAGGGTGAGAGTGCGTATAATCCATGGACTCAACATTAGTCATAAAGAACTCACATACTTATTGCAAAAATCTGTTAGTTATCGAAACGAAGTACTACGCGCATGCTCCTAGGGGGATAGATTGGTAGGAGAAGACCATCGCTCGTCCCCGACCGCCACTCATAAGGAAGACAATTAATAAATAAATCATGCTCCAACTTCATCACATAACGGTTCACCATATGTGCATGCTACGGGAATCACAAACTTTAACACAAGTATTTCTACAATCAACAATTACTCACTAGCATGACTCTCATATTACCATCTTCATATCTCAAAACGATCATAAGGAATCAAACTTCTCATAGTATTCAATGCAGTTTATATGAAAGTTTTTATTACATCCCTCTCGGTTATCTATCATATTAGGATTAAATTCATAACCAAAGCAAATTACCATGCTGTTTAAGACTCTCAAAATAATATAAGTGAAGCATGAGAGTTCATCAATTTCTACAAAATAAAACTACCGCCGTGCTCTAAAAAGATATAAGTGAAGCACTAGAGAAAATGATAAACTACTCCAAAAGATATAAGTGAAGATCAATGAGTAGTCGAATAACTATGTAACTATGTGAAGACTCTCTAAAATTTAAGAATTTAAGATCTTAAGTACTTTATTCAAACATAAAGCAAAACAAAATAAAATGACAATGCAAGGATAGCACATATCATGTGAAGAAGCAAAAACGTAGGTTCAACCAAAACTGACCGATCATTGTTGAAGAAAAAAGGTGGGATGCCAACCGGGGCATCCCCAAGCTTAGGCGCTTGAGACTTCTTGAAATATTAATTAGGGATGCCTTGGGCATCCCCAAGGTTGAGCTTTTTTGTCTCCTTAATTCCTTTCATATTGCGCTTTCCCTAAATCTTAAAAACTTCATCCACACAAAACTCAACAAGAACTCGTGAGATAAGTTAATATAAATCAACGCATAAACCTTATCATTCTCTACTATAGAAAATCACTAAAATTATTATTTGATATTGCATACTAAATGCCTCTGCATATTTAATACTCCTATCCTCAAATAGAACCATTAAACAAGCAAACATATGCAAACAATGCAAACATAACAACAATCTGTCTAAACAGAACAGTCTGTAAAGAATGCAAGAGGAATCATACTTTCCTAACTTCAAAAATTCTGAAAAATTACCAAACTGTAGAAATTTTTTTGCTACTCATTGTGTAAAAATTTCAAGATTTTACCATGTTCTGACTATTCACAAATATTCAAAACATAACAACAAACTTTCTATTTTTAAAACACCAACATACGGACTTGCAAAATAAGCATGGTAAATGCTATACTTGACCTTTTTATTGAACTAAAAGATGCAAAACATTACTCTAAATAAAATCAAGAAAATCCTAATAAAAGAAAATGACGCTCCAAGCAAAACACATATCATGTGGTGAATAAAAATATAGCCCCAAGTAAAGTTACCGATGAATGAAGACGAAAGAGGGGATGCCATCCGGGGCATCCCCAAGCTTAGATGCTTGGTTGTCCTTTAATATTACCTTGGGGTGCCTTGGGCATCCCAAAGCTTAGGCTCTTGCCACTCCTTATTCCGTAGTCCATCGAAACTTCACCCAAAACTTAAAAACTTCACAACACAAAACTTAACAGAAAACTCGTAAGCTCCGTTAGTATAATAAAGCAAATCACCACTTAGGTACTATTGTGAACTCATTCTAAATTTATATTGGTGTTATATCTACTATATTCCAACTCCTCCATGGTTCATACCCTCTGATACTACTCATAGATTCATCAAAATAAACAAACAACATGTAGAAAACAGAATTTGTCAAAAACAGAACAGTCTGTAGTAATCTGGAAACTACCCATACTTATGTAACTCCAAAAATTCTCAAAAATTAGGAAACCCTGGGAAATTTGTATTTCAATATACTTTAAGAAATTCAGAATTTTTGGACGCTCCAATGATTTTTAACAATTCTGTGACTGGGAGCAAAAGTTTCTGTTTTTGGACAGAATTTAATCAACTATCATCCACACTATCCCAAAGGCTTTACTTGGCACTTTATTGAAACAAAAACTATAAAACATGATTACTATAGTAGCTTAATCATGTGAACACGCAAAAACAATAGGGGTAAATATTGGGTTGTCTCCCAACAAGCACTTTTCTTTAATGCCTTTTTAGCTAGGCATGATGATGCTAGTGATGCTAAAAAAAAAGATAAGAATTGAAACATAATGGGAGAATCATGAAGAATATGACTAGCACATTTAAGTCTAACCCACTTCCTATGCATAGGGATTTTGTGATAAAACAACTTATGGGAACAAGAATCAACTAGCATAGGAAAGTAAAACAAGCATAACTTCAAGATTTTCAACATATAGAGAGGAAACTTGATATTATTGCAATTCCTACAAGCATATATTCCTCCCTCATAATAATTTTAAGTAGCATCATGAATGAATTCAACAATATAACTATAACATAAAGCATTCTTTTCATGGTCCATAAGCATAGAAATTTTACCACTCACCACATAAGCAAAATTCTTCTAATTCGGAATAGTGGGAGCAAACTCAACAAAATAACTATCATGTGAGGCATAATCCAATTGAAAATTAAAATCATGATGACAAGCTTCATGGTTATCATTATTCTTTATAGCATACATGTCATCACAATAATCATCATAGATAACAACTTTGTTCTCATAATCAATTGGAACCTCTTCCAAAATAGTGGATTCATCACTAAATAAAGTCATGACCTCTCCAAATCCACTTTCATAAATATTGCGAAAAGATTCAACACCCTCAAAAAATAGTGGGGTCATTAGTACCTAGAGTTTACACTCTTCCAAACCCACTTTCATCAATATAATCATCATAAATAGGAGGCATGCTTTCATCATAGTAAATTTGCTCATCAAAACTTGGGGGACTAAAAGTATCATCTTCATCAAACATAGCATCCCCAAGCTTGTAGCTTTGCATATCATTAGCATCATGGATTTTCAAAGAATTCATACTAACAACATTGCACTCATGCTCATCATTCAAAGATTTAGTGCCAAACATTTTATAAACTTCTTCTTCTAACACTTGAGCACAATTTTCCTTTCCATCATTTTCACGAAAGATATTAAAAAGATGAAGCATATGAGGCTACCTCAATTCCATTTTTTTAAGTTTTTTTATAGACTAAACTAGTGGTAAAACAAGAAACTAAAAGATTCAATTGCAAGATCTAAAGGTATACCTTCAAGCACTAACCTACCCGGCAACGACGCCAGAAAAGAGCTTAGTTGACGGGGCGTGAGTGCCGCTTACCTAGCCTGCCCTACAACGGCGCCAGAAAAGAGCTTGATGTCTACTATGCAACCTTCTTCTTGTAGACTCGTGTTGGGCCTCTAAGCACAGAGTTATATAGGACAGTAGCAAATTTCCCTCAAGTGGATGACCTAAGGTTTATCAATCCATGGGAGGCGTAGGATGAAGATGGTCTCTCTCAAACAACCCTGCAACCAAATAACAAAGAGTCTCTTGTGTCCCCAACACACCCAATACAATGGTAAATTGTATAGGTGCACTAGTTCGGCGAAGAGATGGCGATACAAGTGCAATATGGATGGTAGATATGGATTTTTGTAATCTGAAATATAAAAACAACAAGGTAGCAAGTAACAAAAGTGAGCGAAAACGGTATTGCAATGCTTCGAAACAAGGTCTAGGGTTCATACTTTCACTAGTGCAAGTTCTCTCAACAATGATAACATAATTAGATCATATAACAATCCCTCAACGTGCAACAAAGAGTCACTCCAAAGTTACTAATAGCGGAGAACAAACAAAGAGATTATTGTAGGATACGAAACCACCTCAAAGTTGTTCTTTCTAATCGGTGTATTGGGCTATTCCTATAAGTGTCACAAACAGCCCTAGAGTTCGTACTAAAATAACACCTTAAAACACACATCAACCAAAACCCTAATGTCACCTAGATACTCCAATGTCACCACATGTCGGAGTAATTGACCACGGGTACCCTGAAGACGATGAGACAATAATTCAAGACATCGGGGCTAGCAAAGCCCCTCAATCCGACTGCCTGGCCGCTCTTGCCGTATCCCCGTCAGACTGCTCCACCTGGCCGACTGCCAGCTGCCCACTGCGCCAACCAGCCGGCTGCCCTAAGTCAACTGCAGCCCAACGCGACCCCGACGAGATGACTGTACCTGAGCACTGTTCACGTGTCACCCCAACCATCATGTATAGTGTCACTTGTCCCCTGGCACTATTTATGAAGTGACCGAGGGGACAAGCTTGACATCCACCATGCCTTGCCCATGCCACCACTTAGCTTAGATAGTAAGCTAGCCATGCCTATATAAGGCACGCATCCATCCATCCACTACTCCACTCACTCACGCATGCATATATGCCCACGGGCACACGCCCATTTAGGCAGCCATATGCCATTCGGCCACTAGAGCTTGCATGCCCATCCGACCACCCGCATATATATGAGATCAGGTGCCCATGGCACTGATCTCAGATACAGCTCCAGGAGCACTCTGTACCAGATATACCACATATACTCAGACATGCAGGAGTAGGGGTATTATCTCTCTGGAGAGCCCCGAACCTGGGTAAACTAGCGCGTGCTACTCGCATACCCGTCCCTGGATATTCCAGCAGCAGTCTTGCCCTCACACGAAGCCACCCCATGGCATATGTCGTCTCGCAACCCCCCATGAGAACACCATGACACCACAAGTATCCGCGGGTTTGATTATACGATATGCATCACACAATCTCAGATTCATCTATTCAAACCAACACAAAGAACTTCAAAGAGTGCCCCAAATTTTCTACCGGGGAGTCAAGACGAAAACGTGTGCCAACCCCTATGCATAAGTTCACAAGGTCATAGAACCCGCAAGTTGATCACCAAAACATACATCGAGTGGATCACGTGAATATCCCATTGTCACCATAGATAAGCACATGCAAGACATACATCAAGTGTTCTCAAATCCTTAAAGACTCAATCTGATAAGATAACTTGAAAGAGAAAACTAAATCCATTACAAGAAGGTAGAGGGGGAGAAACATCATAAGATCCAACTATAATAGCAAAGCTCGTGGTACATCAAGATCATGCCAAATCAAGAACACGAGAGAGAGAGAGAGAGAGAGAGATCAAACACATAGCTACTGGTACATACCCTCAGCCCCGAGGGTGAACTACTCCCTCCTCGTCATGGAGACCGCCGGGATGATTAAGATGGCCACCGGTGATGGTTTCCCCTTCCGGCAGGGTGCCGAAACGGGGTCCCGATTGGTTTTTCGTGGCTAGAGAGGCTTGCGGTGGCGGAACTCCCAATCTAGGTTCTGTTCTGGAGTTTTTCATATTTATAAGAGGTGTTGGCGTCGGCAACAAGTCAAGGGGGCCTACGAGGCGACGACAAGGACGGGGGGCGCGCCCTCCACCCTTGTGGTGGCCTCGGGACTCTTCTCCGATATCATTTCATTCTAGTATTTTTCATATTTTCCAAAAATGATCTCCGTAAATTTTCAGTTCAATTGGACTCCGTTTGATATTCCTTTTCCGCGAAACTCAAAAACAAGGAAAAAAACAGAAACTGGCACTGGTCTCTAGGTTAATAGGTTAGTCCCAAAAATCATATAAATGCATATAAAACATCCAAGATAGATAATATAATAGCATGGAACAATCAAAAATTATAGATACGTTGGAGATGTATCACACCCCTCTCTACGAGATTTGAGTTTAAGACCAACCGATATAAAATCAAGAGCCAGAACTTATATAGTGGTTGAGCATCACAATAGATATGAGTTGAGAGTTCTTGCACCTATTACTCTTGAGAGCTGCTAACTCTCTAGACGAATATGTGTCGGTTTGAGTGTCAAAGATTAATTGTCTTCACCAAGTCAAAGTCTTCAGCAACCAAGAGTAATTGTGGTTCGTGAAGGAAGTCTGTCAAAGGTTTGGAGATAACCGATAAGCATCTACTCTGAGTGAAATCAACTGAAGTTCAATCAGCTTCATGTTGAAGGAGAATAGGACGGAGAGAGGTTTGCTCCTATGTTCAATCACAATTTCCTCCAACCAGACGTAGCTCTTTTGCTTAAGAGTGAACTGGTCTACCAAATCATTTGTCACCATTGAGCACCATTGGTCATTTCTACTCTATTGCAATTATTTTAGTAGTTTATCTTCTGTGCTCTTTGCTCTGATAGATATTACTGGGATCATTTTCGCACATGTGTTTGTTATCGGTTTTGTAACCATCACTACAAATATTGCTCTATTTTGCGAGATTTCACTTGTGTCACGTAAAACCATTTTTTGTCACCGAAAAATTCCTAGTGACGTTTTCCAACTTTCACCCCCACCGTCACTGAAGCGCCATCATGAAAAATAAAATCTTGACGATACCACTTCCTCCATCACGCAAGATCGTGTCTTTGGTGACGAACCGAAATTTTTCACTGATGGCCGTTTTCGGCGATGATCCCGAATGTCACCTATGATAGGCAAATCTGTCGCATAAGATCTTTTTGGTGACGATAATTCCTCAGCAGTGATCGATCCGTAGGTTTGATCGGCCAAAGATTTTTTCAATTGGGCCAACACTTGCTAACATGGCTGATTCCATGTCGGTCCACCTTTAGTTTTATCATTGACAGTCCCATCAGTAATAAGCCGGGCGTCTATTTTGACCAGTCAACGATGCTGACATATGGGCCTAGAAGATGCTAACATGGCTGCTTACATGTGGGATGAGACAATGGTGACGGCATGCATTTACGTCACAATTACCGTCGCACATAGAAAAAAGCTTTAATTCATATATTATTTATTTTGCCGGCAAATCTGTATTTAATTTGCAAGTTTAGGAAAATAGATTAAAAATTTGAATCGATGGAGTATGAGAATTCAAACATTGATAATAGATCTTTCATTATAAGTGAAACCTGACATTTTACAATGAGAAGCACAAGGCATAGTCTCGGATAGTACACAAAGGAAAACTAAGTTGACTAAGCATGAGGCCCATCGGTGTTTCTCAGAGGTTGTCTTGTGATGACTGTGTGGACTTCCTTCATAGGTGACTAAGCATTGCCTCCATATGTCTTTGCCTTTTTTCAAAGACAATGGTTTTCTTCTGTTGATCCATCTCGAAATCTTCAATATCTTGTAACTACTTCTTTTGAAGTTCTTTAATTTATACTATCTGGGCAAAAAGTATTTCATTTAGCTCTTGCTGAAACATATCACTTGCCTTTTTTGCATCTACCCCTTGAGTTGCAATGATGTGTTCTAGCTCACGAGAGGATGAATTCTTCCCAGAGGAGGATGAGACGCCCATGCTCGAAAGTAACGTTCTTGAGGAGCTCTTTTCCTGAATAATTTCTACATCAGGTATTGTTGTCGTATCAAGTTGTTTTGATGTTGTTTGCTTGATCCTCGATTCATTCTGCAATATGACTGATAGCAGTGTGAGAGGAGTGTTTGATACTTTCAATAAGTATGGTTAGACTCACACAGGTTGGCAGTTGTAATGTGTTCCTTTAGTAGTGTTGTTTGCGAATTTATTTATTAGAATTAGGAAGTAATGATAGCTTATTGCTGCTAGCTTCACCTCTCTTTTTTGTGGAAGGTACCTTTACCTTTTTTAGTTGTACAATTGGCTATTTTTATGAATTTCATAACTATGTCTCTACTTTGTAGTTAGATTAAAAAATAGGGACGCACATTTTTTTTGATATTTTTGTACTTTTACTGGTAATAGTATGATGGATTGGCTTTTGAGACTTTGTTTCTGTACCATCTTCTTGATAGCCAAACCGAATTGCATCCGCGAACCAGCGGGTCCACTAAATCGCTGCATTGGACGCTAACTGCCAAGGCAATACCAATATGCGCATAAGGATCATTAAATGTATACCATGGTTTGTTCAAGGAGTACCGAATTATCCTACTCATGGAATTAAACCCATTAAGGCCGAATGAAAGGGCGGCCAGCCACCTATGCCACATGGTGCATGCTGGTTGGCCGCGGTGAGATTTTTTTGGAAGATGGAAGTGTAGTATTTTTGCTTTTTCCTTTCGACAAAAGTATTTTAGGCTTTTTTTATTTTCGAGATGGATGTGATGTCCATGTGATGTGAGAAAGTTTTTTTTTACTTTTGTGATGAAGGTGAGGTTGTCCCCTTTTTTCTTTAAGATGGAGAAATGCGCACTCCACTTCCTCTCAAGCGGCCCATAATGGCGGGCCCCAACCACTAGCATGTTTCATGTTGCGTTGCCGTTGGACAGCAAGTCAGACATGGTCACGACCAATTGTTGAGATTTATGTGAAGAGTTGAAACCGATCTAGTTAGAAGTTCGTGCAGAGGCTGATAAAGGGTTGGGGCATCTGGTTAGCAAAACAACATAATCTTGTGTTTGGTCAAAATAAGTTAGATGTATTGCTCATTAGGTGCTTGATTAGTGGCTAAAGATTGGATCCTAGGTATTCAAATTCAGTTTTTTCCCTATGGGCAACACGGGAAGCTGAAAATGGAGAAGCACGTTGCAAAACAAGGTTGATTCCAGGTTCTTCAAGTGTCTTCATTTCTACAAATTATCCCTTTTCACTCTTATGATATTGACGGTTAATCTAGGCATTTTCACTTGTTTACTTGATTGAATCCTTTTTTGGTAGGTGCTCCACCTCTACATTAAATAACATCATTGGATCCTCATTTTGTAATTATAGAGACTAGATCACTATGGATTCCGTTTCATTAAATAGTTGCTTTAATAGTCATACTGGAGCAATCGAATTTGGAGGGATTAATAAATATCAGATAACTGGTTTCCCCTTATTTTGCGAAGGATGGGGATCTTTGTTACTCAATGTCAATAATGAATATCTCCTTTCGCAAAGTGAAAAAAGAGAGATGTCATTATTAGTCCCTCAACAATGTTATTTATCCAAGAATCATTACATTCAAGAGCCCCACAAGTAATTAATTTTTTTAAGAAGGAAGCAATTAAAAAGGTTGAGTGTCGCAATGGTGTCTAAATGAGCTTATCTCCTTGTTCTCACCTTCTCGGCAACGACATCGCCAGGGCTGCAGGCAACAAGAGTGTGAGAGATGTTGTCATAGGGGTGGGCATCTTGATGCTCAAGAAATGTTGCTTCAAGTAGATAACACTACCTTTCAAATTTAACATTCCTATGACCCGAGACTTTATACGTCTCCAATGTATCTATATTTTTTTTATTGTTTCATGCTATTATATTATCAATATTGGATGTTTTATATGCATTTTCATGCGATTTATATCATTTTTGGGACTAACCTATCGCAGTGCCCAGTGCCAGTTCCTGTTTTTTGCTTGTTTTTGGCTTTTCAGAAAATCAATATCAAACGAAGTCTAAACATGATGATTTTTTCTAGACTAGAAGGGACCCTAGAAGGTTCAAGAGGAGGCCAGAAGAGCTACAAGAGAGACACGAGCTCACATGGCGCACCCCTTGAGCTCGTGGGCCCCATGCAACCCCATTTGACCAAATTCTACCTCTATAAATTCACATATATTCCCAAACAAACAGAGAGTCACCCGAAACACTTTTTTCGCTGCCGCAAGCTTCTGTTCTTCCTTGATCCCATCCGAAGGCCTTTTCCGGTAGTCTGCCGGAGGGGGAATCGATCATGGAGGGCTTCTACATCATCCTTGCCGCCTTTCGATGATGCGCGAGTAGTTCACCACAGACCTATGGGTCCATAGCTAGTAGATAGATGACTTCTTTTCTCTCTTTGATCTTCAATACAATGTTCTCCTTGATCTTATTGGATTTCTATCCGACGTAATCTTTTTCGTGGTGTGTTTGGGATCCGATGAATTGTGGGTTTATGATCATGCTATTCATTGAAATTAATTGAGTCTTTTCTAAACTGTATTATGCATGATTGTTATAGCTTTGTATTTCTCTCCAATATATCCGTTTGGTTTGGCCAACTAGATTGATTTATCTTCAATGGGAGAGGTGCTTGGTAATGGGTTCAATCTTGCGGTGTCCTCAACCAGTGACAGAAGAGGTAGCGAGGCACGTATAGTATTATTGCCATTAAGGGTAAAACAATGGGGTTTAATCATATTACTTGAGGTCACTTTGTTTACATCATGTCATCTTGCTTAAGGCGTTACTTTATTTGTCATGAACTTAATACCATAGATGCATGCTAGACAGCGGTCGATTGGTGGAGTAATAGTAGTAGATGCAGGAAGGAGTCGGTCTACTTGTAATGGACGTGATGCCAATATACATGATCGTTGCCATGAATATGTCATAACTATGCATTTTCTATCAATTGCCCAACAGTAATTTGTTCACCCACCATATGCTATGTGTTCAAGAGAGAAGCCTCTAGTGAAAACTATGGCCCTGGGTCTACTTTTATCATATTATTAAAACCAAAAATAATCCACTGCAATTTTACTCCTTTTATTTTACTTTAATTTTTATCTATCTATCACTATCACAATTAATCCTTGCAAATAAGAAGTTCAAGGGGATTGACAACCCTCTTCCCCGCGTTTGGTGCAAGTATTTGCTTTTGTGTGTCTAGGTACTAAAGACGGGAATTTGCGTGGTTCTCCTATTGGTTCAATAACCTTGGTTCTCACTGAGGGAAATACTTATCTCTATTGTACTACCTCACCCCTCCTCTTCGGGGAAAATCCCAACGCAGTTTACAAGTAGAAGGAAGAATTTCTGGCGCCGTTGCCAGGGGGGCATGATCAAATTCTTGTGATGTTCCTACATACAAACTATCATCTACTTGCTCTACTTTCTATTTTCCTTTTTACTTGCCTCTCTTTTTCATCTCCCTCCACTTCTCATAAAAAGCAAAAATATTTTACTTCATTAGTTTGCTTGTTTGCTTGCTTGTGACCATGTCTCAAGAGAACACCAAGTTGTGTGGCTTTTAAAATACTAATAATAATGATTTTTAATTTAATACTTATAAAATGGTCTGAAGGTATTTAGAACATTTATATATTTAATTTAATATCAACAAGCAAAAAAGGCCAAGAGGTGGAAGGCAACTTGGGTCAAAAAGGCCCAAGTGGGAAAGTTCCTCCTTCCCCAAGGAAGGAGGCCGAATCGGGAGAGGGCGAGGAGTCAGACTCCTCCACCCTATGCCGGCGCACCAAGGGGGCTCTTTTCCCCTTGGTGGAAGCCCTCCCTCTCCCCTCTATCCTATATATACAAGAGGATTTGTGCTCTTTTGATACACAAGTTTTGGAGCATCCTCTAGTTTTTCTAGTTCTAGTTCTAGTTGGTCCTAATTGACTAATTAGAGCTAGGAATCCTCCTGTCCTCATAATTAGAAGCCCCGTGTGGTTCTAATCTCTTCCCTCTAATTCTCTGGCGACGACTAGCTCTGGACGGCAAAGCACTGCCAGATCATGAAGGCTGCACGCTTGCAACCAAGTAGAGAGACCATGCTTTCGTTCTTCGGTTTAAGAGACTGTTCATGCGCGGTACGAGGGATATTCATCGAAGGCTCAAGGGACTCTAAGTACGATCTACACAGACACGTTCTTCTTCCGCTACAACTCGGTGATGGTAATGATCGTGATCCCAACCCGTTATGCATCTTCAGATTGATCTTGGGTGATCGTAGGCGCAATTTTTTTTGTTTTCTACTACGTTTCCCAACAGGCCTATCATCACCGTTCAGTACAAGACTGATACGTTCATTTTGCATCATGCTTTTACGTTGATATTTATTGCATTATGGGCTGTTATTTTACATTGTGGTACAATACTTATGCCTTTTCTCTCTTATTTTACAAGATTACATGAAGAGGGAGAACGCCGGCAGCTGGAATTCTGGACTAGAAAGGAGAAAAGCCGAGAGACCTATTCTGCACGACTCCAAAAGTTCTAAAAATTGATGGAGAATTATTTTGGAAATAAATTATTGGGTGAAGAAACTACCAGAGGGGACCCACCAGGTGGCCACAAGCCTGGGGGCGCGCCCTACCCCCCAGGGCCTGTGGGCCCCCTGGCCATCGTCTGGTGCCCCTCTTCTGCTATATGAAGCGTTTTGACCTAGAAAAATAAGAAAGAATCTTTTGGGACGAAGCGTCGCCGTCTCGAGCCGGAACGTGGGCAGAAGCAATCTAGGGCTCCAGCAGAGCTGTTCTGCCGGGGAAACTTCCCTCCGGGAGGGGGAAATCAAAGCCATTGTCATCACCAACGATCATCTCATCGAGAGGCGGTCAATCTTGATCAACATCTTCACCAGCACCATCTCCTCTCAAACTCTAGTTCATCTCTTGTATTCAATCTTTGTCCCAAAACCTCAGATTGGTACCTGTGGGTTGCTACTAGTGTTGATTACTCCTTGTAGTTGATGCTATTTGGTTTATTTGGTGGAAGATCATATGTTCAGATCCTTAATGATATTCAATACTCCTCTGATCTTGAACATGAACATGCTTTGTGAGTAGTTACGTTTGTTCCTGAGGACATGGGAGAAGTCTTGTTATAAGTAATCATGTGAATTTGGTATTCGTTCGATATTTTGATGAGATGTATGTTGTCTTTCCTCTAGTGGTGTATGTGAATGTCTACTACATGACACTTCACCATGATTTGGGCCTAGGGGAAGGCATTGGGAAGTAATAAGTAGATGATGGGTTGCTAGAGTGACAGAAGCTTAAACCCTAGTTTGTGCGTTGCTTCGTAAGGGGCTGATTTGAATCCATGTGTTTCATGCTATGGTTAGATTTATCTTAATACTTCTTTCTAGTTACAGATGCTTGCATAAGGGGTTAATCATAAGTGGGAGGCTTGTCCAAGTAAGGACAACACCCAAGCACCGGTCCACCCACATATCAAATTATCAAAGTAATGAACATGAATCATATAAGCATGATGAAAACCGACTTGACAATAATTCCCACGTGTCCTCAGGAGCACTTTGCTTTATATAAGAGTTCATCCAGGCTTATCCTTTGCTATAAAAAGGATTGGGTCACCTTGCTACACTTGTTACTTATTACTCGTTATGAATTATTTTACCACAAAACTATTTGTTTCCGATAAATTTAGTGCCTGCAGAAATACCTTGCTGAAAACCGATTGTCATTTCCTTCTGCTCCTCGTTGGGTTCGACACTCTTACTTATCGAAAGGACTACGATAGATCCCCTATACTTGTGGGTCATCAAGACTTTTCTAGCGCCGTTGCCGGTGAGTGAAGCGCCTTTGGTGAGCGGAATTTGGTAAGGAAAAAATTATATTACGTGCTGAAATTCACTGTTACTTGTCACTATGGAAAATCATCCTTTGAGGGTTTGTTCGGGGTATGTTCACCTCGACCGGAAGAACAAGAAGTTGCTCCTCAACCTACTGCACCTACTCAAAATATTTATTATGAAATTACTCCGGGTATGATAGAGAAACTGCTAGCTAATCCTTATGCCGGAGATGGAACACTACATCCTGATATGCATCTAATCTATGTGGATGAAGTTTGCGGATTATTTAAGCTTGCAGGTTTGCCCGAAGATGAAGTTGATGTCTACTACACAACCTTCTTCTTGTAGACTCGTGTTGGGCCTCCAAGCATAGAGTTTTGTAGGACAATGGCAAATTTCCCTCAAGTGGATGACCTAAGGTTTATCAATCCATGGGAGGCGTAGGATGAAGATGGTCTCTCTCAAACAACCCTGCAACCAAATAACAAAGTGTCTCTTGTGTCCCCAACACACCCAATACAATGGTAAATTGTATAGGTGCACTAGTTCGGCGAAGAGATGGTGGTGATACAAGCGTAATATGGATGGTAGATATAGGTTTTTGTAATCTGAAAATATAAAAACAGCATGGTAGCAAGTGGTAAAAGTGAGCAAAAACGGTATTGCAATGCTTGGGAACAAGGCCTAGGGTTCATACTTTCACTAGTGCAAGTTCTTTCAACAATGATAACATAATTAGATCATATGGCAATCCCTCAACGTGCGATAAAAGTCACTCCAAAGTTCCTATCGCGGAGAACATAAGATGAAATTGTTTGTAGGGTACGAAACCACCTCAAAGTTATTCTTTCCGATCAATCCATTGGGCTATTCCTATAAGTGTCACAAATAGCCCTAGAGTTCGTAGTAAAATAACACCATATGACACACATCAATCAACCCTAATGTCACCTAGATACTCCAATGTCACCACAAGTATCCGTGGGTCAATTATACGATATGCATCAAACAACTTTAGATTCATAATATTCAATCCAACACAAAGAACCTCGAAGAGTGCCCCAAGATTCCTACCGGAGAAACAAGGACGAAAACATGCATCAACCCCTATGCATAGATTACCCTAATGTCACCTCGGGAATCCGCGAGTTGAGTGCCAAAACATACATCATGTGAATCAATAGAATACCCCATTGTCACCATGGGTATCCCACGTAAGACATACATCAAGTGTTCTCAAATCCATAATAGTATTCAATCCGATAATGATGAAACCTCAAAGGTAAAAGTCAATTCATCACAAGAAGGTAGAGCGGGAGAAACACCATATGATTCAACTATAGTAACAAAGCTCGCGGTACATCAAGATCGTGCATATCAAGAACACAAGAGAGAGAGAGAGATCAAACACATAGCTACTGGTGCATACCCTCAGCCCTGAGGATGAACTACTCCCTCCGCGTCATGGAGACCGCCGGGATGATGAAGATGGCCACCGGTGATGGTTTTCCCCTCCGGTAGGGTGCCGGAACGGGCTTCTGATTGGTTTTTCGTGGCTACAGAGGCTTGCGGCGGCGGAGCTCCTGATCTAGGTTTATTTCTGGGGGTTTCTATATTTATAGGAATTTTTGGCGTCGAGAACAAGTCAGGGGGTCTACGAGGAGCCCACAAGACCGGAGGGCGCCCCCCAGGGGGTAGGGCGCTCCCTCCACCCTTGTGGAAGCCTCGTGGCTCTTCTAGCCAACTCTTTTGCTTCGGGGGTTTCTTCTGGTCCATAAAAAATCACCGTAAAGTTTCAGCTCATTTGGAATCCGTTTGATATTCCTTTTCTGCGAAACTCAAAAACAAGGAAAAAAAACAAAAACTGGCACTGGGCTCTAGGTTAATAGGTTAGTCCCAAAAATCATATAAAATAGCAAATAAATGCATATAGAACATCCAAGATAGATAATATAATAGCATGGAACAATCAAAAATTATAGATACGTTGGAGACGTATCATAAGTCAAGAAGAAGATTTTCCCTTTATCTTTAAAGGGAAAGGCATTGACATGGTATATAGGCTATGCGATGGTATTGGAGCTTGGAACTACAACCGATTGAAATTGGAATTTCATCAGAAGTTTTATCCTATGCATCTGGTTCATCGTGATCAGAATTATATTTATAATTTTTGGCCTCGTGAAGGAGAAAGTATCGCTCAAGCTTGGGGGAGGCTTAAGTCAATGTTATATTCATGCCCCAATCATGGGCTCTCAAGAGAAATTATTATTCAGAATTTTTATGCTCGGCTTTCTCATGATCAATCCATGCTCAATTCTTCTTGTATTGGTTCTTTTATTAAGAAGACTATTAAATTCAAATGGGATCTTCTGGAAAGAATTAAACACAACTCTGAAGATTGGGAACTCGATGAAGGTAAGGAGGCAGGTATAAACCTTAAGTTTGATCGTGTTAAATCTTTTATGGATACCGATGCTTTCCGTGAATTTAGCACTAAATATGGACTTGACTCTGAGATAGTAGCTTCTTTTTGTGAATCATTTGCTACTCATGTTGATCTCCCTAAGGAGAAGTGGTTTAAATATCATCCACCCATCGAAGTAAAAGTAGTAGGACCCATTAAAGCTGGAGAAGAAACCATTACTTATAATGTTGATCCAGTTATTCCTACTGCTTATGTTGAGAGACCAACTTTTCCAGATAGGATAAAAGAACATGCTAAAGCTTCAACTGTAGTCCATAAGATTTATATTAAAACACCTATACCCCCTAAACAAATTAAAGTTGAACCTAGTATTGCTATGGTTAAAGATCTCTTAGTCGATAATATTGATGGGCATGTTATTTATTTGTGTGATGAAGTTGCTAGAATTGCTAAACCCGATGATAAAGATAAACATAGACCTATTGTTGGCATGCATCTTGTCTCTGTTAAGATAGGAGATCATTGTTATCATGGCTTATGTGATCCGGGTGCTAGTGTGAGTGCAATTCCCTTTACTTTACACCAAGAAATTATGAATGATATTGCACCTGCTAGAAGATATTGATGTTACTATTAAGCTTGCTAATAGAGATACTTCCTCCCCAATTGGGATTGTTAGAGATGTTGAAGTCTTGTGCGAGAAAATAAAATACCCTATTGATTTTCTAGTTCTTGTTTCCCCACAAGATGATTTTTGTCCCATTATATTTGGTAGACCTTTCTTGAACACTGTTAATGCTAAAAATAGATTGTGAGAAAGAAACTGTTAGTGTAAGTTTTGAGGATGTGTCTCATGAGTTTAATTTCTCCAAATTTCGTAGACAACCCCATGATAAAGAATTGCCTAGTAAAGATGAAATTATTGGTCTTGCTTCTATTGTCGTGCCTCCTGCTGATCCTTTAGAACAATATTTGCTAGACCATGAAAATGATATGTTCATAAATGAAAGAAATGAAATAGATGATATCTTCTTTAAACAAATGCCTGTTTTGAAACACAATTTGCCTATTGAGACTCTTGGAGATCCTCTACCACCCAAGAGCGATCCTGTGTTCGATCTTAAACAATTACCTGATACTTTGAAATATGCTTATCTAGATGAAAAGAGGATATATCCTGTTATTATTAGTGTTGACCTTTCATAGCATGAAGAAAACAAATTATTGAAAACTCTGAAGAAGCACTGCGCTGCTATTGGATATACTCTGGATGATCTTCAGGGCATCAGTCCCACTCTATGTCAGCACAAAATTAATATGGAACCTAATGCTAAACTAGTTGTTGATCACCAATGACGGTTGAATCCAAAGATGAATGAAGTGGTAAGAAATGAAATACTAAAACTTCTGGAATCAGGTATAATTTATCCTATTGCTGATAGTAGATGGGTAAGTCTTGCTTATTGTGTCCCTAAGAAGGGAGGGATTATTGTTGTTCCTAATGATAAAAATGAATTTATTCCACAAAGAATTGTTACAAGTTATAGAATGGTAATTGATTTTAGAAAGTTAAACAAAGCAACTAGGAAAGATCATTATCCTCTACCTTTTATTGATCAAATGCTCGAAAGACTATCAAAACATACACACTTTTTCTTTCTAGATGGTTACTCTGGTTTTTCGCAAATACCTGTGTCACAAGAGGATCAAGAAAAAAACTACTTTTACATGCCCTTTTGGTACCTTTGCTTATAGACGCATGCCTTTTGGTTTATGTAATGCACCTGCTACCTTTCAAAGATGTATGACTGCTATATTCTCTGATTTTTGTGAAAAGATTGTTGAGGTTTTCATGGATGATTTCTCCGTTTACGGAACTGCTTTTGATGATTGCTTAAGCAACCTTGATCGAGTTTTGCAGAGATGTGAAGAAACTAATCTTGTCTTTAATTGGGAGAAGTGCCACTTTATGGTTAATGAAGGTATTGTCTTCGGGCATAAGATCTCCGAAAGAGGTATTGAAGATGATAAAGATAAAGTTGATGCTATTGAAAAAATGATGTGTCCTAAAGATATCAAAGGTATAAGAAGTTACCTTGGTCATGCTGGTTTCTATAGGAGATTTATTAAGGGATTTTTACATTTGTGCCCCTGGTTCCTTAGCTCTACTCATTCATCCCCGCGCTCTTAATTTTTGCTCAATTTTCCCCACTCCCTTGATAGAAACCCTCATAACTGGTCACAACGGACGTCGCCGTCGGGTCAAAGGCTTGACCGTTAACTCTGACGAGTGGGGATGCGCTGGACTGTGTCGTCCGTTGGACCTGACAAGTGGGGCCGTGTTGGGTGGTGTTGTTGTTCGACCGTTGGGCCATGGTTTCGTCGGGCCGTCCCTTGCATTAAACGCCTGCGCGCGCCGCCAGGACAGAAGCCTGCTATGCATGCACCCAGCAAAGCCTGCCTGCATGCGTTGATTGAGCCTGCATGCGTTGATCGAGCCTGCATGCGCCGATGCCATGATGGCACGATGCGCCGATGCGTCCACCATGATGCACTGACCGAGCAGCTTTCTTGCACGCCAGCCGCCACGGATGCAGCGACGGTCACTGCCGGTGGTTCTTCTCTTCTAGCTAGGTGGCTACATATTTGTGGCTTGTGTAAAAAAAAGAGCCACTCCCTTGCTTAGATCTACTCATTCATCCCTACTAACAAAGCTTGCTTGCATGCACTAGGTGGTTACTAACAAGGGAACCCTACTAACAAACCGAGCTCTTTAAGAAAACAATCAACAAATATGTAGTCCCAATATGTAGATAGGGCCAACAAGCCCATAGCACGATCACATAGTTCAAACTAGGAAGAACTTAATAATAGAATAGATAGAAAACTTAATAATAGAACTTAAGAAAAGGGCCAACAAGCCCATAGCAACTCCAACATAGTTCAATTACAACTTAACATAACATAGACTAAAAAAGACAGAGGGTTTAGAACCCTAGCCGCCGCCTTCTCCACCTCGCTCCTCCTTCGGGCGCCCTTTTCACTGCTCCTCCGGGGCGTTGTTGATGGGGTATGGAAGAGTGTGGATGCGCGTCGCATTGGGGAAGGTGTTGGTGTACTCCGTGAACCTGTTGTGGGTGGCGAAAGCGATGAACTCGGAGCCGCACCAAAACACCCGGCCGAGGAGGTAGAAGGCGTCGAATGTGTTGGTGAAGTGGGCAAGTAGAGCAACCACCACCCAGTTTTGGATGACCTCCTCGACGCAGAACATCGTTGGAGATCCCCGCGGGAGGTGGTGGTAGCCGGACGCGAGGAAGAACTCGGTGAAGTTCCTTGCGGTCCTCAACCTTGATATCGCCCACACACGTAGTGTGCGATCAATGTACACGCCGGTAGGGTAAAGCCTCTCCGACACGGTGGGTGGGAAGTGGTAGGTTGGTCTGCATGGCTTAGGGATGTGCAGAAGAAGGAGAAGGGGTCGAAGAGCAAGAAGGGCAGATGGCAGAGGATGGGAGATGGATGAGGGATGGCAGAGGCAGAGGGTGGCTTAAATAGCCGTAGTGCTACGTGTTATTTGGCCGTGGCAAGTCCAATGTGAAGTAGCCCATTTTCAAACCCACCGTAGCATCGGGAGTGTACACGCGTGGGAAACGGTGGTTTGAAAAGAAGAAGAAAAAGAAGCTAATTGCACGCGTGGGAATCCGTGGTCATATATATTATATGAACAAAAAGAGACAATTTTTGAAGGGCTTGTGGCCATTTTGCATGATAAAATAAATTTGGCCCTTATAAATTTGGTCATTTTGCATGATAAAAGAAAGATAGAGGGATTGCGGCCATTAGACAAATGCAAAATGACCCATTTTTGAATAGTTTGTGGCCATTTTGCATGATAAAAATAAATTTGGCCCTTATAAATTTGGTCATTTTGTATTTTTCGATTGTTGTATAATTTCAAAAGATGCACAAAAAACAGAGCCAACACGTTCACAAAAAAAATGACGCAATTCGACGGCCCAACCAGAGCTTAGTTTCCTTTTGGGCCTAATAACAACGTTTTTTTCGCGGAGTCAGTGGTGGGCGAGCAGCCGAGCACAACCAACAGGATCGCCTCTCGTGGACCGCGCCATGATCCAACGATGCGGAGCCGTCCTTGTGATCCAAAGGTCCGGAGCCTGCACGCAGCCTGCCCACTGAATTCCTTCTAGAGACCACATCTGAGGGCTGTCGCTTGGCGCCAGGCTATGATCGGACGGCTGACGTTCGGAGCTAAGGTTAGGCGAAACCCCGCGGGGTTTAGAGGGGTTTTGAGCTGGTCAATGGGGTTTCAAAAGCTTTGACTGAGCATAACTAATTTAAAAAAATTCGAAAAATATGAAACCTTCGCCGTTCGTCATTTTATAAGACACACTAACAAGGAAAAATACTAAACCTGGTCTATGCTTATTTTCATGAAAAAAACCTAGGTGGCATGATCGAGGTCAAATGAGCTGAGGGATGTGCAGAAGAAGGAGAAGGGGTCGAAGAGCAAGAAGGGCAGATGGCAGAGGATGGGAGATGGATGAGGGATGGCAGAGGCAGAGGGTGGCTTAAATAGCCGTAGTGCTACGTGTTATTTGGCCGTGGCAATAACGGGGTCAGATGTGAAGGGGGTCAAATGTAAAGTAGCCTGTTTTCAAACCCACCGCAGCATCGGGAGTGTACACGCGTGGGAAACGGTGGTTTGAAAAGAAGAAGAAAAAGAAGCTAATTGCATGCATGGGAATCCGTGGTCATATATATTATATGAACAAAAAGAGACAATTTTTGAAGGCCTTGTGGCCATTTTGCATGATAAAAATAAATTTGCCCTTATAAATTTGGTCATTTTGCATGATAAAAAAAGATAGAGGGCTTGTGGCCATTAGACAAATGCAAAATGACCCATTTTTGAATAGTTTGTGGCCATTTTGCATGATAAAAATAAATTTGGCCCTTATAAATTTGGTCATTTTGTATTTTCCAATTGTTGTATAATTTCAAACAATGCACAAAAAATAGAGCTAGCACGTTCACAAAAAACAGAGCCAACACGTTCACAAAAAAACGACGCAATTTGACGGCCCAACCAGAGCTTGGTTTCCTTTTGGGACCAATAACAACGTTTTTTCACGAAGTCAGTGGTGGGCGAGTAGCCGAGCACAACCAACAGGATCGCCTGTCGCGGACCGCCCCATGATCCAACGATGCGGAGCCATCCTTGTGATCCAATGGCTCGGAGCCTGCACGTAACCTGCCCACCGAATTCCTTCTAGAGACCACATCTAAGGGCTGTCGCTTGGCGCCAGGCTATGATCAGACGGCTGACGTTTGGAGCTAGGGCTAGGTGAAATCCCGCGGGGTTTAGACGGGTTTTGAGCTGGTCAACGGGGTTTCGAAAGCTTTGACTGAGCATAACTAATTTAAAAAAATCGAAAAATATGAAACCTTCGCCGTTCGTCGTTTTATAAGACACACTAACGAGGAAAAATACTAAACTTAGTCTATGGTCATTTTCATGAAAAAACCCTAGCTGGCATGATCGAGGTCAAATGAGCACCATTAATTAAAAAAATCAAAAAAATATAAAGCCTGCGCACAATGTTGTCTTACGTGACATGTTACCAACCAAAAATCCTAAACTTGGTCTATGGTCATTTTCATTAGAAAACCTTCACACATATGAGCTATCACCTACAAGATTTCATTGAGTTCAAGGAGATGAGGTAGGGTTACCTTCTGTTTTTGAAAATAAAAAAAAATAAAAAAAATCACCAAAGCTTTATTTCAAAGTGAATAAGAAGGATCTGAACTTAGTTTTCCATTTTCATATTTTAAACGTGTTTTTAATAGTTTTTATATTAAAGCATATTTTTTTAAAAGAAAATGTAAAAATATGAAGATTAATTCAAAAAATAGTGAGACTTCGAATCTACACTATATAGATTGAATAGGTGTTAATAAAAAACATTTGGCTCATTTAGAGTAGGTCCAAAAAAACTTGATTACAAATGGGCTGTTTACCCTAGCTTGGGAGCTCATTTGGAGCACATTTCTCATATTCAAATTTCTTTGACCTCCTCTAAATCACCTCAAATTTTGCACACATGATCCCCTACACAAACATAGATAGTTTGCCAAGTTTTTTTTGCATTTTCCTGAATTTATACTGTCATGTCGAATGTTAGTTCAAAACATCGGATAATGAAACATGCTAGTGGGAAAAAGCATGCATTTGATTTGATTAAGAAACATGATACAAATAACATGTGTGATCAGTGAAGCAACACTGAAACAACATGTGTGATTAGTGAAGCAACACTGAAACAACTTGTGTGATCAGTGAAGCAACACTGAAGAAACATGTCTGATCAGTGAATCAACACTAAAACAACATGTGTGATCATTGCAGCACCTAAAATCATAGTTCACAACATCTAAACAGAACTAACCATACACCACAGGCTAATTTGAGGACAGACAAATATAGATAGCATAATACATTACAAGCATCACCATAGATTCAGTTCAACACACCATAAACAACCACATTCAGTTTACCAAAAGTAACCGGACCCAAATTAACCCAAAAGATAAAGATTCAATTCATCACAGCATCACATCATCACATCATGCCGGAGTCAGGCCCTTCGTGAGTGCAGCATGCTGCCCCCTGATCACGTAGTCCTCCCCGCGAATCTCTAAATCCTCTGCATGAGATAAAAGGTGATCGAAGCGACCATCCTTTGGCTTTGGCTTGGTGGTGCAGTAGGGGCAGTGCCACTTCTTGATCTTGCGGTTGAAGAAGGAAGCAACTCCCTTGGCCTTGATCTTCTCCACCTCCTTGGCTGTGAAGGACGCGACGTTGCCCTTGTACACATCATCTCTAGAATCATCCTGCACACATGAATGAATTGCATTAATACATTATAGATTCATATACACCATGTCAAAGGAACTAAATGAACAATCCAAATTTCAAGTAGGCTTACCTCATATTCTTCATCGTCACTAAACTCTGGATCGTACGGGTCGTACTGGGCCAGCTTCCTCTCCCCCCAACCATCATCCTCTGGAATATACAATTACATCCATCACTACACTACAAAAAATACACTTCTGTGATGGAACGTCTTTGTCACAGTAGGTCGCGTTTTCTGTCATGCATGTACATCCATGACAAATTTATGACAGAATCAAGATAGTCATACCTGTGCTGTCGTAGAAGTGTTCCATGACATTGCCAAAATTATCATCACGGAAGTGTCCACTTCCATGACGATAAATCGCGCGTCACAGAAGTGCTTTCGTCAAGGGTGACCGACACGTGGCATCCATCGTAACGGAACGCCGTTAAGCTATCGGGTCGGGTTTTGGATCCGATAACCCGTTAACAGCCGCGACCAATGGGGATTTTCCACGTGTAAAATCATCATTGGCTGGAGGAGACACGTGTCGGCTCATCCTTGGGACAGATGTCATCCACTCATTGGACAGAAGGCGCCTATGATACGTCGACACGTGGCACGGCCCAACAGAGGCCCATTCCTGTGAAAAGGCCGGCCCGTTTGACTTGGTCAAAAGGTGGCGGGCCGGCCCATGTAAAGCCTGTTAACGGCATGTTCGCATATAGCCCATTTACAGCCCGCTAACCCAAGGCCCGTTACGCCCTATCCGAATTAGGCCTAGTAGCGTCATCTGGGCCACCCAATATGATTCCAGCCCGTTTTCACTTCTGGCCCATGTATGGCCCATGATGTCTTTCGGCCCATATGAGGCCCTATGTAACTCTTGGCCTATTAACGGCCCAGGGTGAAACTGGCCCGTAATGAACAGTGTATCACTTTACACCCATTAACGGCCCGTGGTGAAATTGGCCCGTAATGAACAGTGTATCACTTTATACCCATTAACGGCCCGTTATTCCGTTGGGCCGTTTCCAGCCCATGTTATCTTTCGGCCTTCTCAGAGCCCATTTATTCTTGGGCTCATTTTCAGCATTCGTTTACTTACGGCCCGTTACTGTCATTTTCTGCTTGTGGGCCAAATTTAGCCCGTGGTTACAGTCGGCCCGTTTGTGGTCCGTTAATACGTTGGGCCGTTTTCATAGCGTCATCAAATACGGCCTATTAACGATGGCCCGTTACGGTCGGCCCATGAACGGACGATTCCAACTCTAGCCCGTTTACGGCCATAATGCGGCCTGTTATTGGCCCATGTTTGGCCAATCGATCATACTGCCCGTATAAGGCCCATTGATGATACGGCCCGTAGAAGGCCCATTGTTTCTACGGCCCGTAGAAGGTCCACTATTTCTACGGCCCGTAGAAGGCCCACTGTTTCTACGGCCCGTAGGAGGCCCAGTGTCACTACAGTAAATATTAGCCCATGGTTATTGTGGCCTAGTTTTAAAAAATAGGTTATTGCAGCCACTAGCAAACCACGGAAAAAGAACTGCAATGACTACAAGCAAATAAATAAACAAGACAACAAGGAAATAAATAAGCAAGCAACTTACGCTAGGCTATCACGGCTATCACACATTACATCCACTGGGCATCAAAGTTCGCCACCAGTGCAAATAAACACGCCGACAAAAGAATATACAAAACTGAGAGCACTTTAGAAGGCACTAGGCCTGGCCACGTCGGGCCCCCCAAACAGCTGAAGAAGCTGAGTAGACCTCAGTTGTGTCAATGATAGATGCATCAACACTAGATTTAATGCATGATGGTGCGCACGATAGTCCTCTGACATCTTCATTGCATCTTTGACTTCAAGTCGGAGCTGAGCTGAAGCAAGCCTTTCCGCTTTAAGTTGAGACTGAAGAAGTCGAACTGATTGAGGCAGCGACTGCACAGAGGTTGTCTCACACCTGCTGGTGAGTAGCTTCAACTCACTGTCTTCATCAAGACAGGACCTTGGGGTCATCTCACTGTCCTCAAGATGGTTTGGCTCACTATCTTCCCTAAAGTTCTGCCTGGCGTAAGAGATACGAGTCTGAAAGAGAAACAAGGAGACACGTAACAGGTTTCACAATTATATAAGCAAATAAATGGATCTGTTCTGCATAAGGAACATGTTTTTACAACTACAATTTGAAACTGGTAGTTGTTGCAAACATCCAATCAGATGTAATCAGCAAAGCAAACAGCAGTGGAGGAAATGATGCCTATCCAAATCTATACTAGAACAAAGTTTGAAGGTTTGAGAAGGATGAACTTACATTACATGTTAACACGGGCTGGACAAAGCCCTTCTCCATGTTGATGGAAGGATAATTCAATAAATTCCCCAAAGAAAATTCTTTATAAGCGTTGCCATTATTCTACATTTTGCAAAGAGTAAATATAGATCAAATAATATTGGAAGAAACAGAGGATAATGAAGCTCAGGTGCAGACTGATGATACATAATCAAATAGAATTAATTAAGTACAGCATTACAAGGCAAAAGGGAGAGAGGTACTGACAAGAGCAATGCAGAGCCCATTATTGTTTTGGGATCGTATGATCCTTTGAGCAAGGAGATTCATCTGAAATTAGTTTTCATACAAGAGAGAAGGTAAGGCACAAGCAGAAATTTAGCAGTTCAAATTTTGAATTGATATCATAGACAGTACCTGACGCTGGGCTCCCAGCAGTTCTAATAGGTGTTTGGCCACTGGAGTAGGGGTAAAGTGTGATACAGTTGGGCCCGTGTTTTCTGTGGCTGCTGATCTATCTGATTTAACAGGTATCACTACCTTTTCCAAATACCTAGTTTGTACTCCTTGAGGGCTGCACTCACCCTCTTCCTTTTGGACATCTATTACGAAAGAACAACATTTGACTGGAAAAACATAGTGTGACGACACATGGAATAGGTACAGAAAATGGATAGGTATGGCATATACTCATATATGATGGTTAAACTAAGCAGATGGTGTAACAAAGTAGAAGTAATGCAAGAGGTCAGATGCAAAATATGTGCGACCAATACAACTTTGCAAAGTTAGAGCAAGCACCTTGATGGGTGAATAAGATAGGCCATCCTCCACCATGCCAAGTTTGTTAGCTAGTGGATCGTTCCACAATATTCCTCTTGTATGCCCATTCTCATATTCATTTTGATAATGTTCAATATCTGACATGCATGAAAACATAAAAACAAGTGAGATTTTCTTTGTAATGCAGAAGTGATTCTAATCCAATACTGCCTCCCTGTAAACCCCTTTGTGCTATCTCTGCAATTCTTTAAAAAGATGCCATGCATGCTGTAATTTGTTGTGTGCATTAATATAATGTGGCCTACTACTCAAAATATGAGAGCTCCAGAAGTGATGACACTTCGCAGATGATAGCTTCAACATATAGTAAAGAAGAACAAGTCAACCTGACCTGACAAATTCAAAATATACTAAGGGAGAACAACTCGACCTGACCAGTCGACCGCAAGAGAAGAGTATCATCTTAAAGAAGAGCAAAAGAGCAAGCAGATTGAAGATATTACAAGTCTTTCAATACAATGTCGGTTGGCCACCCATGATGAACCAGAGCGCACAGAGAAATACTATTATTTCCGGTCTCTCCATATGTGGCTCACATGCATTTCAAAACTAAAGTAGGAACATTTAGCTAACCAATTAAACATCTCTCAGTTTTACTAATACCAGCAATAATATGAGATATGAATTTGTACAACTAAGCTTGTTTAGCTCGATGGGTGGAGCAGTGCTATTACGACACGAACCACGTAGGCTGATTGTGGTCACCATAAAATGGGGAAAACATAAGCATGATGAGTATAGTGTTGACCGTGGCAGTGGGATGGCAGATCTGAAGCTGCAAACCGCGCAAAGGTAGTTAGCAACCGATGTTTGCTTTGAAATAACAACTAAGGTTTGGTATGGACAAGAAAGTACGGTCAACAAGTGACAAAGAAATGCAATTATGCTGTCTCTCTATATGTCGCGACATGCATTTGGAAACTCAAGTGGGACCTTTAGCTAACCAATTAAATGTGTCGGTTAACTAATATCAGTATCATATCACAATCATATTTGAACAACTAAGCTTTCGAATTCTGAGTGTTGTGTTGTTTAGCTTGAAGGGTGGAGTAATGCTAGTACGACAGAAAGCACCTACGCAGATCATAGTAGAGTAGATAAAAGGGGAAAACCCTAAGCATCAAGAGAAAAATCAGGAAAGTGGAACTAGCTGGACCAGTGGGTGGCGCACATGCTTTTCGAAACGAATATAGGAACATTAGGTGACCAATTAAACGTTCTCTGTTTTAGTGATATGAGCATCATATCAGATTCGTATTTCAACACGTAAGCTTTGGGTTGAGGTCTTGAGGAGCAGTGCTAGCACGACACGAAGCACCTACGATGATGGTAGTGAATATAAAGGGGGGAAACCATAAGCTTTACGAGTATAGTGCCCGTGCCATGGCGGATCTGAAGGTGCAAACCGGACAAAGCTACTTTGCAACCAATGTTTGCTTTCAACTAGCCACTACGATTTGGTACGGACAAGAAAAGTACAGTAAACAAATTACGATCTATTTTCCGGGTGAGATCAATAACTTAAGCACATATGGAAGAGTACCACCTCTCTTGCGACGCCATGTAGGCCTATGCTGATACGTTGAGGGTGCTGCGGGTGCGATGGCTGTCGGCGGCGGGGAAGAAGACTTTAGACGGCAGACGGCCGGGTCGGGGGATATATCCTCTTGCCGTGGATGAGGCAATCGTAGGAGCGGCAACGGCAAGGTGGACGACGGCGCCGATGAAGCGAAAGGGGGCGATGAAAGGATCCTGGTCCAGCGCCGTGGATGAGAGACGTCCATCTCTTGCAGTGGACGACGGGGTAGGGGTAGCAGCTCCGGCAAGGTGGAGGATGGGGTGGCGGACGGAGGAGGCTGGCCGCAGTGCGGAGGTTGTCATGCTGCCGACAGTGTATGAATGGGGAAATGGAGGGGAGGGGGGATCTCAAACTTTGGGACGCGCTTCTCTGAAATGGGGGAAAGTTACGAACTTATCCCCCGTTTAAAATTTTGGGCATCGCGTCGGTTGGGGATAGGACGGTAATCTCGCATCTCCCAAATATTTGCTGGTAACTATTTCGGGCGAGGAGAGGGTGTTTTGCCGCCCACGGTTGGCGCCCACGGTGTATGAACGGGCCTGACAGGTAGGGCGGTTGTGTCACGTCTGATGGAAGTTACACATCTGCCCCTATTTAAAATATTAGCCTACATCGATTTCAGACAAGGAGAGTTTGTTTTGCCGCCCACCGTGTATGAATGGGGAAATGGAGGAAGAGACACATGTCTTTCGGACGAGCTTGAATCAAATGTGTTTTGCCGCCCACGTTTGGCGCCCACCGTGTCTGAATGGGCTCAGAGGCCGTCGTGTCACGTCTGATTGAAGTTACTAGTCTACCCCTATCGACAGCAGTGTAAATCCGGTCGATAAGGATGTCAAGTGTCAGGGGTAGACAGTAATTTCCATCTCGCACACACTTGCTTCGGGCAGCCCACAAATTATAGTGGGTGTTTAGCCGCTTCGTTCAAAACTTGGGAGAATTAGCATTCACGTTTGCCCTGGGACCTGGCAAACTAAATTCAAATCCAATTTGTATTCGATTACGAATATCCACAGATAATTATACGTTTTGTTATTTATTTCTTCAAACCACAAAAAATATTTATTCCACCTTTATATATGATTATGATTTAGAAATGCCGTGATCTTCGAATTCAGTAGGTTGGATACACTCTGAGTCAAACAGTTATTTCATCCAATACAATATGCTCACACAAAAAACAGTTCACCTGATGTCAATCATACAAGTACTTAGGATTACCTCGCCTAAAAAATTCAGATCATTACAACACATGGACAACATAGGGGGTCTTGCAACATAATCCATTCAGAGACATGACACAACATGCAAGTACAATAATCTAATGACAATTTCAACTGGTATCTAAAGAAGAACCGGGATTACCTTGGGCTTCAGATAGCAGAAACAGCAGGACCTCCTCCGTCTTCAAATACAACATTCTTACTTCCTCCAATTCTTGGGTTGCTTGCATAATGCGTGCCGCTAATTCCTTAATTTCCAGCCTCAAGATAAAGATTACCTCATTCATTGCAGCCACACCATCTCTTTCTGCCTCTAGTAGAGCCTCAAGCACTATAATATCTGTGCTCAGACTGCTCTCCGGTGGTGTTGCCTCTGAACTGCTACCATATGGTAACATGGATGGCGCACTGCTTCCACAAATAGATTCTGGGGTTGTACATTGTGTCCTAGTGTGAACGGCATCCTGAAAGGTTTCTGCTGGACATCAGTAAGAGATAGTTATCGTATGATCCAGGCAGTAAGCTTACATGGTAAACGACGGACGAATTATTGCCGAGCATGGCAAACTATATTTAAATGGTTCGAAGCAGCATCAGCCGAAAAGAAATTAAAATGGTAAGATGAAACTAGGGATGTAAGTGGCAAATAAACGACATCCGCCAGTCCCATCTAGTTAGTTTTTGCTACCTCCCTAGTTCATTTTCCTCAAAAAACAAAAAACTCTTTTGAACTATCATACCACTAGTGGACTTTAATCAGGATTAAACAGGACCCAGTTGACATCCCTAGTTGAAAGGGAGTGTACAACTGCTATATTTAAGTTGCCAAGGCATCTAAGCAGTTGAAATAATCTGAGAAATCACTTAACAGTGTGGCCTCATATAAACTACGAAGACAGTCTTGTGATGAAGTTAAGAGGAAAAGTTAAGGACTCAAATGAAATAGGCATGCATTTCTTTACGATAGTACAGCAGGCACTGCTGACATATTGGCCAACTCAGGTATAGCGTAACAACAAATAAGCATTCGAATCAAGCAATACAGGAAAGCAGACAACTGAACTATTTGTAATTCGGTAGGATTACACGTTGAGGGCACAAGCCAAGAAAGCAGCCCACTCGCATTACATTTCACATGTACTAAAACACACTGGCTTACCATATGTTGCTGTGAAGCCTAGGTGCTATTGCAATGTTCTTTGAAGGTATCGTCAGCATCCCGTGGTTGCAAATCTAGTTGTTGTAGTTTATTCTGCACCATCTATTTAGGTAAAATTAATTTTAATCGCATGCACTGGTCCGAATTGATCATCAATGGTTCATCTAAACTAATGAAAGAAGGGTGTGTGCATACACGACAATATATCTGCTTCCCTCTATTTTTATGCTTGTTCTGTTGGAAATATGCCCTAGAGGTAATAATAAAATGGTTATTATTATATTTCCTTGTTCACGATAATTGTCTATTGTTCATGCTATAATTGTGTTATCCGGAAATCGTAATACATGTGTGGATACATAGACCACAACATGTCCCTAGTGAGCCTCTAGTTGACTAGCTCGTTGATCAACAGATAGTCATGGTTTCCTGACTATGGACATTGGATGTCATTGATAACGGGATCACATCATTAGGAGAATGATGTGATGGACAAGACCCAATCCTAAGCATAGCACAAAGATTGTGTAGTTCGTTTGCTAGAGCTTTTCCAATGTCAAGTATCATTTCCTTAGACCATGAGATCGTGTAACTCCCGGATGCCGTAGGAGTGCTTTGGGTGTACCAAACGTCACAACGTAACTGGGTGACTATAAAGGTACACTACAGGTATCTCTGAAAGTGTCTGTTGGGTTGACACGGATCGAGACTGGGATTTGTCACTCCGTATGACGGAGAGGTATCTCTGGGCCCACTCGGTAATGCATCATCATAATGAGCTCAAAGTGACCAAGTGGTTGGTCACGGGATCATGCATTACGGTACGAGTAAAGTGACTTGCCGGTAACGAGATTGAACAAGGTATTGGGATACCGACGATCGAATCTCGGGCAAGTAACGTACCGATTGACAAAGGGAATTGTATACGGGATTGATTGAATCCTCGACATCGTGGTTCATCCGATGAGATCATCATGGAACATGTGGGAGCCAACATGGGTATCCAGATCCCGCTGTTGGTTATTGACCGGAGAGTCGTCTCGGTCATGTCTGCGTGTCTCCCGAACCCGTAGGGTCTACACACTTAAGGTTCGGTGACGCTAGGGTTTTAGAGATATTAGTATGCGGTAACCCAAAAGTTGTTCGAAGTCCCGGATGAGATCCCGGACGTCACGAGGAGTTCCGGAATGGTCCGGAGGTGAATAATTATATATAGGAAGTCCAGTTTCGGCCATCGGGAAAGTTTCGGGGGTTACCGGTATTGTACCGGGACCACCGGAAGGGTCCCGGGGGTCCACCGGGTGGGGCCACCTATCCCGGAGGGCCCCATGGGCTGAAGTGGGAGGGGAACCAGCCCCTGGTGGGCTGGTGCGCCCCCCCTTGGGCCTCCCCCTGTGCCTAGGGTTGGAAACCCTAGGGGTGGGGGCGCCCCCCACTTGGCTTGGGGGGGAAGCCACCCCTTGGCCGCCCCCCCTGGAGATCAGATCTCCCAGGGCCGGCGCCCCCCAGGAGGCCTATATATAGGAGGAGGGAGGGAGGGCAGCCGCACCACAGCCCCTGGCGCCTCCCTCTCCCTCCCGTAACACCTCTCCCTCTCGCTGAGCTTGGCGAAGCCGTGCCGAGATCCCCGCTACTTCCACCACCATGCCGTCGTGCTGCTGGATCTCCATCAACCTCTCCTTCCCCCTTGCTGGATCAAGGAGGAGGAGACGTCGCTGCTCCGTACGTGTGTTGAACGCGGAGGTGCCGTCCGTTCGGCGCTCGATCATCGGTGATTTGGATCACGACGAGTACGACTCCATCAACCCCGTTCACTTGAACGCTTCCGCTCGCGATCTACAAGGGTATGTAGATGCACTCATCTCTCTCGTTGCTAGATGACTCCATAGATTGATCTTGGTGATGCGTAGAAAATTTTAAATTTCTGCTACGATCCCCAACATGTTCGAGGTGCCAGCCCCAAAAGAACAAATATTTTGCTTGATGGGGTCGGCAGCTCCATAATTAATAGAAGCATCAAATTAGTCATGCAACTTGGGAAGATCAAGAACACACAAACAAGTAATGAACAGAGGCTCGGAGCAGTGATGTAATAGCTAGCATCAGAAAATGTAGGGTAAAACGAACAAAAAGCAGCGGAACCACATGCTAGTTTGCTGATGTGTAATTAAGCATAGAGAACATTAAGTAGTCTGATGGAACCAACAGGTGGCATCAGAACAAAACTAAAGCATATTAACTATATGTGCACTAGTATGTAATTTAGCACATGTAACATGTTCACTGCCAGAAGTATGGCCCTACAGGTGCAAGTAGAATAACGCGTCTCATGAAAAACTGAATGATGCCCTGAAGAAATTCAAAGGTGCGGTGCTTATGCTAGGAAAGTGAACGTAGGCGTCGGCCGTTGGATAATAGTACCTGATTCTCGGCGGCATATGGGTATCGTTGTCATACTTGATAGCTAAGGATCATCGATGGTGCTCGTGTTGCGGTTGAGTTTGGGCCGGCTGTCACCGTCGCTGAAGCGGCTCCGGTGCTACGGTTGCGGTGCCTGTCGACATACAAGAAAGCTCATCTGTGGTAAGTGAACAGTTGCACGATAAAGAGAAAAACCGAAGGAGTACAAATCGAAATAACCTGATGAGGCTGCGGCGTCGGTAAAGCAGGGCCGGTGGAGTTGAATATGGCGTCCGTGGAGCGGGTCCGGTGCAGTGGACGAAGGCTTCGGCGGGCGCGTTGTACAGTGCTTTCGGTGAGGCGGATCTGTTGCGGCGGACGAGGGCTTGTATGAAGGGCCAGCGAAGGGGCGGACGAGGGAGTCAGTGAAGGGCCTACGCTGTGGTGGACGAGGGCACCGGTTAAGCAGATCCGGTGCGGTGGACCATGATGGCGGTCAAGGAGATCTGGAGCGGTGGACAAGCCAGTCGCTGAAGCGGCTCCGGTGAAGTGGTGAGTTGGCAGTTGGGGGTTCCAAGGTGCGGAAGGTAGATCCGGCGGGGTGTGAGGTCCACCGCTGCGGCGGAGGACTAGATTCGGCGGCTTGCCGTGGTTGGGGGGTCGGGGAGGGGAAGGGGAGGGGCTCTGGGGAAGAATGTTGGGGGCAAAGAGGGGAAAACAATGGAGTTACCAAAGCAGCCCTTTTCCGTTCATGTGGCAGGGGTAAAGCAGGAATATCGCAGGGCTAAACTTTCGGGCGCGTGATATTTCGATGTGAGCGGGAAGTTTGAAAGCTTTTGGCGCCTAAAATTATAAGTATTCTGCTCTCGTACGGCCGACTATGATATCATGGCCGACAATTTGTTTGTTTTGCACGCAAAAAAATGTGCAAGTTTTGAAAATCAATGTCTCCAACTCGAAACTTAGATTGTCCATTCAATTCAAATATGGATCATTGAGCTACTACAAGCAAATACCATCATACGGTCCAATTCAAATGAAATTCCAAATGTGTTTATCCTAAATATGATGACAAAAGCAAAAATGTGTATGTGTATGAATAAAGTGGATGATTATAAAGTTTGAACATGCCCGTATGTGTCTATCTCTAGGTTTGATATATGAATTTGAAATCACGAAATCCCGGCTTAAAAAATGTACCTCCGTTTAAATGAATTACAAAAGCTAATGATGGAGTCGAATTCCAAAATTCCAATCTTAGGTTTGTAATTCTGGTACATCAAGGTATATCACGCATGTTCAAAAGTATCGTTATCTCATAGTACAAACTGTGAAACAAATTGATCAACCATGAGTGCACAATATCTCAATTACGCTAAAGTCCCTCAAATATAGACACCTCACTCTTTATCTGAAGTCAACCCCCCCCCCACCACCACACACACACACACACATAGAGAAGTCGTTCTCTCCCCCAAACACCACCACACGAGCACATTAACACCCCTCTCTCTTGTAAAGTCCGGACCCCAACATAGGTCTCTATCACTTTGTCTCTCGGGCATGCACACATCTCTTCCCTCACTCTCTAGGTCTCCCGCTATCTCTCTTACCCAAGCATACGCACTATGTAGAGTGTATATTTCCCATACACACAAAACGTCGCCCCCAAACGTCTATCTCCCTAGTCATGTGGTTCTCGCGCACTCACCTCACACACCACCCCCACTGCAAACAAGCACACTTTGTCTCCTTGTGCACCACTCTCCTCTTTCTATCTCTCCCACATGCGGACCCGCCCCAGCTCCTTCCCTGTATACATATATGTCGTGACTCTTTGCATAGCTCCCTAATGTATAATCGTTCTCGATTTCGCACATTGTTCTCTACACCATCTATTCTAGATCTCTCATGAAGTCCCTATCACACACACGATGACTCGCTTCCCTTGCGTCTCCGTTCATAGGCCAATTTCGGACAACATCAACATTGTCTCCCTATCTATACGCCATTTATGGACACAAATGACCCCTCTCGCACCCTCTCTTCCTCTCTCTCTCTCCGTCGCTAGCTCTCTCTTTCTCTTGCTCTCACACCCCTCTCCCACACACACACTCGATGTCTCTTCCAAATAGTATGCTCCCCCCGCCCGCACCCGTGCTATCTCGCTACTACACATGTCACACCATTCCCCCTTCCCTTATACTAGGTTTACATCATCAGTGGTCTCTCTACTCCACATACACTCTCTCCCTCTCACACACAAACGCGTGCACAAACACACACAGACACGCACAAACACCCATTTATCTGGATCCTCATCTCTCCTCATGTCCGCATGTGTATCTCACACACTCACTCTCTAATTATGTATATGTGTCTCCACGTTACACAACACAAAGCCCCATGTACATGTCTCTCTCTATCCTCCACACACATAGACACAAAGAATCTGTTATCATTGCCTCATTCTCTAACATATCACACACGCACACTGTCTCTCTCTCTCTCTCGCAAACACGCTCAACAAGGGTTTCCCCGTGAATAACTTACCGTCTATTCATCAACAGTCGTGGCAGTACGGCGAACACGATCCGTGAAAAAGAATAAATCTACACGTGCTTAGACCACCTAGTATGACTACTAGGACTAGAGAAATCCAAAAAGCGTGCCGCCGTCACCCCCTCCTTGTCGGCGACGGGAAAATCTTTGTTTTACACAGTCGAGAAGTCATTGTGCTAAGGCCCCACATGCCGAGGCGTTGAATAGAATGTAGATGCTAGTTTATGGAAGCAAGTATCGATAATACGTTTGTATCTCCATACTTATATTTCTTCTCTTATAAAAAACCGAGTTGGTGATGATGGTACGTGTGCCATCTTGCAATATAGACCGTCCGATCTATATCTGATGGATGGAAATTAAACTAAAAGATACCCTCACCCCTCTCCACATTTGCAGACAAGGCCTTCCCTCGTTCATCCTTATCTCCAACAAACCTCATTGTTGAGCAATTAAGAAAGGAAGCCTCTGCAACAAACTGGCCTGGTGGCCGCTGCCAGCGTCGTCAATCCCCATGCCTCCGCTTAGTCCGACCACCAACCACCACCACACCCCACTCCTCTTCACCTTATCTCATATTTCTTGAGATATCATTAGTTTTTACACATGGGATTACTCCCGCAAGGGTCAATCACAACAAGTGTTTTATAAAAAATGCATCTTGATGTTCCGTGCAATGCACGGATCTTGCTAGTACTCCTACACAAGACTAAGTTGGTGATGCTGGTGTGTCTGCCATCCATCGTTTCTGACCATTAGATCTACATCTAACGATTGTGAGGTAAGTTGTTGCCTTTTCTCACCAACATCCCACTTGTCTACCAATTTGCAGAAAAACCCATAATTAGTATCTTAAAACCAACCACATCCCTCCCTGACCTCACCAAAACAGCCCAAGAAATATATTCTAATTGAAACATAATATATCTCTAGTGACATATGTATATCAAAATTAGAGTGTTTTGTACCAAGTTTGTGAATAAGTATTATTCTAATTATGATTCATTGCAACGGACATGAACATTGCTAGTATTTCCAACCATGCATTTTTTCCTAGTATTCCATAGTTTCGAGTTTTCCATCAAGATATTAGTCACTCATGGTTGATATTTACTTTCAATCATGTACACATATGCACTATGTAACTAGCCTTGCTTATTGGCTTCCAAAGCTTAACTTTCGCTCCTACTTACAATATGTAGAGTATTTAACAAAAAACTACCACTTTCAACCAGCCCTAGGAAGAATCTATTGTACAAAAAATAGCAAAAACATACCCAAAATTTCTTAATCCACGCCAAAAACTACCTAGTACTCCTACCGATTAGGTTCGTTTAAACCCATTTATGACAGGGTTGGCCCACACGTCCGTGCTGAGAGGCAGCTTAAACCAACACATTTTGTTTGACCGTTGACACGAGGGACCCACATCTGACCTTCTATCCTGTTATTCCCCCTCAAATCATTATTTTTCCTGAACATTACTTCAAACAGTACTGATGCGTGTTCGTCGGTGGCACCGGTGATGAGCGAGTTGGCCGCCGCTCCGCCGGACGGGCCGGACGCCGCGCTGGCCTCCGCACGGGTTGGCAGGCTGGCCCGAGTGTGACTCACGAGCGAGCAAGCCGCCTCGCTGGCCTTCGCTCGAGCCAGATGGCTGGCCTTAACGCGGCGCGCGCGAGCAAGCCGCCACGCTGCCGTGCCAGTCTAGCTAGCAAACCTTGCAGACAAGCAGCTGGACGAAGCTATCTTGGCTAGCTAGCGGCGAGCGCCGGACGGAGCTGGCATCCGGGCTGCCGCAACATGGGCTCCGCACCGCCGGCGGTTTTGACCTCGCCTTCTGCCGGCGGCGGTAGCTACGTCCCATGGCCGAGGATGACTAGGTGGACGGGCCGGAGGTAGGAGGTCACTCGAGGATTTTTGTTGGTAAGAGCATGTACAATGGTTGATAAGGTAGTCTTATCTTAAGTCTGCCACGTATGCAAGTGGTAGTAGTTTCTTGGCATTTTAGTGGTTTCTTGCATTATTAGAGCTAGTACAATAGAGCTGAGTCAGCGGGCTATAAGAAATAAACTGGTATATTTCTGCTTAGTTGGAGGAAAGAGAAGAGGAGAGAGAAGGTAAGCGGGCTCTTCGTGAAGAGCCAGCTCTAGCACATGCTCCTAGGCACTTTGTGAGAATGAGAAGTGGGCCACATAATAAAAAAGTAGTACACTCTTTTGATCTATTATTGTACATGTTGGCTATAAGATGGGCTGTAGATGACATGGCACTGGCTTATAGCCAGCAGGTGGCTATACTATTAACCATTAGGGGTTTCTTGTAAGGAACAATGTACGTACTACTAGCGACAAAAGGCGATTCTAGGTTGTGTTGTACTCCAACGAGTACTACTAGTGGTCGCGGGAGTGTATACCTCGTTTTGTGGGTTCGATCTCGGCCGAACACACGGCGGCCTTTTTTTAAATAATACTACTACACTTCACTGCGAGCCAATATTTTACACGGGTAGTTTGAGTTTTGAAGTCAAACAGACGTGCGACCCCACAATCGGGTGCACTGGACAGCCTAGCCACGTGAACGGGTTTTCCTTCCCAGCATCCCGTGGCTCGCGTGCTCGCCCTAGCCGCACCTCGCTTGCAGCTTCCAGCTAGTAGCATATTTAAACTAGCGCCTCCCAATTAAGCCCGAGGAGCCGGAAAAGCCTGGCGGGGCATTGGGAACTGTGCAATATGGCTCTGTACGTAAAGTGCTCTACTACTACTCTGTAGCTTGTGGAGTTGCACGCATGGACTTCACTCCATTATCGGCCCTACTATAAAAGAAATTCCTCTTGACGTGTTTTTTTAAACGGAGGCAAAAGCTTTGCTTCATCTCATTCATAAAGAAGGAACTACTAACAAAGTTCGACGAGATCCAATACACCTCCACAAATGGAAGCTAAAAGCCTAGTCTCGCTGTATCAAATAACTCAAATGTTCTGCCCCCGCAGTAACCGTCGCTGATAAACAGGCTGCTAGTGTGTGCGTGAGAGGAGCAGCTGAGTAGGCCAGCTACGTGAGAGGAGCGGCTGAATAGAGCACCGAGAGTACCCACTAGGCCACTACGCAGGTGTACTTCCCCTACATTGATAGTACAGCGATGGTTCTAGAGAACAGTAGTACCCTCCACTTACAACTGTAGCTCCTTGGCCCTGAGATTCAAGAGTTCAAAACTGGTGCACTATACTAGACTAGACTAGAAGTACAGTACATCGCACTACTAGTTGAGAAAAGTAGTACTAGTACTGCTATACGAGTACGTACTCCTCCGTCACATAATGTAAGACTTTTTTTACACTAGTTGGCGTGTACAAAAAATGGCAAAAACATACCCAAAATTTCTTAATCCACGCCAAAAACTACTACCTAGTGCCAAAAATTTCTTACTAGTGCTATTATTTACAGTATAATGCAATCCCATAACGTTCCATAATGCTAGTACTAGTAGTAAATAATAGCCTCACCCCTTCGCTGAGGAACGATCTACAGTTGGAAGGGACGAGGCCCTGCGGTTACTACGCTCTTATCTCCTCGTCGCCAGTTCCCCTCCCACCGAAGAGAAGGCAGTTCGTCGCTGCACCCATGGATTCGCCAGGCGGTTCTCCTCCTCGTCGGGGCTGGGAGACCTTGGACGACGATCCTCCGGGAGAAATCGCACGCCGCTCCGATGTCCTCACCGCCGCAAGACTCGGTGCTTCCTGCACCAACTTTTTCAAGACGCTGCTTAAACAGGCTTGGGAAAAGGCCATGCTTGTTGGTCTTCCATGCGTCCTCGAGGAGAAGGTTCTTCTATGGGACAATCCTTCGAACAGTCCACCGCTCCCTGGCTATGGTTGCACGTTGACTCCGCTAGAGTTGCCGACGTTGAGAGGTAGTCGGATTTTGTCCGATGAGCAGGTCAGTAATGGAGTTTGATCATGTAGTACTTAGTTATTCCATTTCCATCCCGTAATTTCTCCGCTGCCCACCGTCTTATATATAGGTCTGGGTCGGTGCCAATGAAGATTGGCTTGCATACCTCCGGTCGAATACCACCATCATTTTGCACAACATCCACAGCAGTGCGGCCGTTCCGGTAGACCCCTTCTCCACCATTGGGATCGGCCTTCCGGTCTGGCTGGGCCTGAATACGTATGATGATGCCTACATGAGATTGAAGAAGATAGCAATTGTGGACCCGCCGACAAAGCGACGCAGCTACGATGATTACTATCTCATCGCGGTGTTCGACATAAGGATTGCCATCAATGCAAGAGGCAGTAACGGCAGAGGCTGGCGCATGTTGGCAGCGGCAGATTTGTACCCCTACACGTTCGAAGACGTCGTGCGCCATCTAGGCCGCATCTTCGCGGTGACAAGCCAGGGGACTTGTTTCATCCGGTTGCCATCCTACGGTACATGAGATTACAAACGGAATGCACAAACCATCATTTGCATCCCTAACGGTACTCCATTATTTTGCAGGGACCAGTCATCCCCCGATCAAAATAAGATCGCCGATCCTGGATGTGCATTTGCATCCGCGATTCGGTCTAACCTGGAACCTTGTAGCTGACTTTGGCATATTGGGATCAAGTATCTTAGCAGTCGTTACCCATGGTACCACTGATGTGCAACATGGTCACACAATCTACCACGATCGGACCGTCACCATCTACCAAGGTATTCCATTTTTTAACCCTCTCGCCTTCTCTTTCATTGTTGTACTAGTAGTATACTTTGTAGTACTAGTAGGAGTACTTTTTACCTTGGAGGACGCGTATAGCTAGCTAGGCCCTTGAAGACTTGAACCCACTAGCTGCCACCATTTTTGTTTTTCCATGTCTTACTATCTCATCCATGTAGCCAAGAGTGGCTATATATAATAAGCCGGTTATTTTACTTCCTCTATACCGGAGTAGTACTATTTGCTGCACAGTATTACTAACCGCCATATTTGAGCACAACATTATTATGCATGGACCTTGACTATGTACGTCACCATGTGTCCAGATCTGGGATGCCGCGTGTACCAGATGAACGGCGCCGAGTTCGACCCTCGTGATGCTACGTGGGTGCCGAGGAACACTCTTGGAGAGTACTCGCTTTTCATCGGGGACAGCTACCCCATTGTGAAGCGGATGGCACCTTCCGTGCATGACACGGAAGGCCTGCCGTTCATGAAGCATGGTTGTGTCTTCAGTGCGCACCGCCGGATGAACGTCATGCTGGGACACGCTATCCCTGATTTATGCCGCTTCAGCTTGGATGAGTCTCCATCGTGTGGAACCGGACTAGAAAGCTGCGACAATGATTCCCGTTGCCCACCGCTATGGATCGTGCCATCCATGAAGAACACCTGGGACTAGAACCTGGAGGAGGACATGTAGCCCATCTATAACGTGTAAGTGGAGTACGGTAATTGTGAACGGTAGCGCTGTGAATATATGTAGACTAGTCGTGCACAAATTTATCACATGAATTGGAGATGAACTTGTGTGGCATACTGGCATTTGTCCTTTAGAATTTATTACTAGTAAATGTGTTATGTGTACGTGCAACTTGTGTGGTTGTTGCACGGGCTCCAACACGCTCTTTGAGAAAAAAAAGGTGGCACAACTTTGGATATACGTGACGTGGCGGCATCATACAGTAGCATCGTTCGCTATAGTTGTAGTACACTCCTACTAGGACGACAACTCCTATAAAACCTTGCTCTTGGCTCTTTGCCTCTTCGGGAGGTTCAACAGTTCGTACTCGTGTGAACCTTGCACTTGGCTCTTCACCTCTTCGGAAGGTCCAACAATGATGATACTATAGTACAATATGCTTCTGGCAATCTGACACCGATTGAGCTGCTGCATGTCCACCGCGAGGGCGAGGGCGGCAAGGGAGAGGGAGAGGGCGGTGTAGTAAAAACCCTCTCCTCGTCCTGCGAACCACCGCGCGCGTGGGCGAGGGAGAGGCGTAGTAAGCAAGCTTCTCCTCGTTCGGCGAGTTGACGGGACACATCAAAGCAGTACTAGTACTAGTAGTAGTAGTCCATACTGCGTCCTTTCTGATTAATATGGCTTAATTTGAAACGAGGAAAATACACTGGCGGTCAACGTATGTAACAATACGCTCTTTACGGTCACTACATATAGTTTTGCGACGATTATACGATCACTAGCTCATCGTAGAGCACCGTATTGCACCCTACTGACCGGCCACATAGTCGACGTGGCACTTTGTTGACTGGTTAAATTGTCACCTGGTTTCTGGGTCCCACCTGTCAGTTGGCCGAGCAAAGAAATCAGTTAAACAAAACTCTACGCAGGCGCGACACGAGTCCAACCCTTGCGCGCGAACCGCCCTGGCTGTGTATGTGAGTGCATGCACGTGTCCTCCCTCGGTCTTCCAACAAAGAGTGTACATCGGCTATAAAACAAAGAGTGTAGTACATGATGTACATCTACACTTCCAATGCATTTAGCCTTTAATCTAAATCGATATTGATTGACTAATGCACCAACTTGTGCTGTAGGTATAGGCTACATGTCTATCCTTAATTACAGCATGCAACGGCCTTCATTTAATCTTCTTATCTCAATGGTCGCATGCACACATAAGTCTGCTACTTTTGGGCGTTAATTATGCCCTGGTCAATGTGTAAATCTCTAAATGTACAGTCTTTCACGGACGTAGGGAGTAGGTTGAGCACTTGAGCGTGAGCGTGTGTGTTGCGTCGTGTGCTGTGTGCCGCATGGGTGCGTGAGTGTTGCGTGCGTCCATGTGTACGTGTGAGTGTTGCATGTTCATGCATGCATGGGGCTTACTCCCTCCCATTGACATGTTCATATTTCAAGCTTCCTCTGTTCCCTCCATATGGTGATACTCCCTCTGTTCCCAAATAGTACGGAGTAAAAGCCTCCCTCTGTTCCCAAATACTGAGTATTTGTCTTTCTACAGATTTCAACAAGTGACTAGGTACGGAGCAAAATGAGTGAAGTGAGCGTAGAGGCATAGGGATACTGTAGAAAGGAAGTCCTCGCGATCCATTATTCCCCATCTCGGTCAGAGAGAACTATTCAACTAGTCTTCGCAGTGAAGTGACAATACACGCTGCAGCAGATGGGACACGTAATTAATAAGCTGAACCAGCGTGTTGGTGTTACTAAATCAGCCTTACCCAGTACTGCCATCATGTTTTCCAGTAGAGCACGCTTCCGCAAATACGCCTACGCACCTCTGTCCTCCATTAACTGACATATGGGCCCTGTTGTGGTAGACCCACATGTCATCGGTGTAACTATTTACACTCCGAAGGACGGTACATCCTGGTAGTAGTACTAGTAGAATTGAGATTGAATGCACTTTCTTCGCCGTCTTCCACTCTTCTTCCTCCTCTCTTCTTCTTCCTCCTCTCTTCTTCTTCCTCCTCTCTTCCCCATCGTCGGCCGCACACCATTTACCCTCGCTCACTGCTCGCCCGCCCGCGCCATCTTCCTTGGTAGCTCGCGCGTACCATATCCCCCCGCTCACTGCTCGGCCACACGAGGAGAAGCTTCTTCGCTCGCCCGCCCGAATCCACTTCCCCGCTGGCTCGCAGGCACCGAAAACCCCAATGGCAGAACCGACTGACACGCAGAGCAGCGATTGGAATTCCCTCCCCGATGTTCTCTTGGAGCAGATCTGTAGTCATATGGACCTACTCAGCACCGCCCGTCTGGCCGCATGCTCGGTGTCTTTGTACCGTCTACTCGTCTGCAACCGGCCGGCTCTTTTCAAGACACCCTGCTTGCTAATGCCCGATCCTCGCAGGTGGCCCAGACACTGACTTGACGATCCTACGGAGGTTGTCGTGGTTCCCCTCGACATGCTACCACTACCCGTCCACCTGTCCTTCATGCGCGGCCACTACTAGGCGGGCATGAAGTCCAACTGGATCGTCCTCATCCACCACACCGGTAGTCCGTGGCGTCTCGTGGATATCTACACCCAGCGAGAGATCACCCTTCCATTGTTGGATACCGCCGCCATCGAGCCTCGCGGCCCGCCGGACACTCCTGCCTACTACGCACGAGACGCGTCAAGCTTTTGGCTCGACCTCTGTTTGCAGAAAGTTGTAATCTGCGAAGTGCCCACACCATCAGAAGACTACATGGATTACAAGCTCATTGCCTTGTTCAACATGGGATTAGTCTATCTGGAATCCGGTCGCCATACATGGTTATGGCTCATCATCAATCCTGTTGAGGCAACATTCCTATCTGATGCTATAGTGCACGATGGCATCGTTTATGTGGTCGACGCACAGATTGGCTGCCTATACTAGTGGAATCTATCGTCATGTAATTGTTCTATCTCATCTCATCTCATCTTTACCTTATGAATACGACTGCCTGTTCATTTGTTACAAATTTAGAATGCATAGCATGTCTATAACCACATCATTGCTATATGTTCCTCTCATTTCCTAGATTTTTATGACCACACATGTTATTGTTAGAGTTGATATGAGAACAATTGGCATCTAATGATTGTTAGAATACATATTATGAGCATAACATCATGATTGCTATATGTTACTCTCGTTTACAAGATTTTTATAACAACGCATGTTATTGCTTAGAGTTGATATGAGAACAGTAGTAGTAAGTGCCATGGTAGAATATGAGTAGGCGCTGTCATAGTTGTTTTCCTCTCATTGTTACATGATGTTTGAACCATGACATATTGCTAGAATATGAAAGCCATTGGCTTATTTTTTTAACTTGGGGTATGATTATGACCACGGCATTGCAACTCTCTGTCTATGATATGTGTCACTGTTATAATAATCTTAATTCCACACATACTCTGAACATGATTGTTTATTTTTGCCCTTTTGGTCTCCATTTTGAATTGTTGCAGCAGACGCAAATGCGCTGGCCTTCATGATTCCAGGACCTGGAATCATACCAGCCGATGGGTGGTGGTTTATCGCTCGTTCAGCTGACGGCGGTCATTTGATGCTCATTCGCACGTACCAAATTGACCAAACCATTACATCAAACCACATGCAGTACAATGCGTGGGGCGTTCATGACATTGATGGCTATGGCTGCTTCGTGTTCGAGAAAGATCCCAGCTCCGTTGGGCCAGGCATATTCAACTGGAGGCGGGTTTACAGCCTCGGCAACCACTCCTTGTTCCTCGGGCTCAATTATCCGATCATCCAACCAATCATCGATCATATCACCGGCGATGATTACTGTGCTATGCAACTTCCATTCGCGAGGGGGGCTGTGTTTACACATCATACCATGGGTTTCATGAATCACCATATCTAGAGATTCGTCGACACAGCTTGTTGCCAGATAATCTTCAGTGTGTGAAAGGCATCAAGCTTCCATGCGATGGATGGCTTTTGCAAACCCGACATGCGGCGATGTGGTTCATGCCAACAGCAAATATGCACAACTTGATTCGTGCTGATATCTAGACTAAGCCATGTATTCTGCTGCTGTAGCACGACCCTCTTTTGTTGGATATTATGTACTGTTGTTAGTTTGAAGCACTCCTCTGGTTTGAAGGATAGATACCTTCCTGGGATCAAGTGCATCCTAACTCACCTGTGTAGGATGTACTGATAATGATGATGGAGATGCTGTGCAGAAGCCATATATATATCAGTTAGGCTTCAAGTGCGTACTTGTTAGTTAAACCTATGTATAAATTGTGACACTAAATACGACTAGTAAGTAGTACAGTAGCAGTACTAGTATACGCCGGTCAAATTATTCATCATGTCCACACATTGAATTGACGTGACAACACGCTGCGCGTGAGGTGACACAAGAATCCCGGCGGCGTGTTCGGGTATTCTGGACTTCAGATTTGGAGTACCACTTATCTGTCGAAATCTTTCATCATTCACTTAAAACAGTCGATTGATCATACATTGAGTACCATATAACTGGAATTACCGATGCAAGTCGAAGAAGGATTGGCCGGTGCTGCCGGATGGCGTCAAGTTTGATCCCACGGATCAGGAGCTGATCGAGCACCTTGAGGCCAAAGTGAGTGCCGACAGCGCGAGATTTCAGTCTCTCATCGATTTGTTCATACCAACCATCGACAGCGAGCACGACATATGCTACACCCAACCTGAGAAACTTCCAAGTAAGACACCGATCGGCCGTCTACTTGCACAAACATATTCCTTTGTTTATAGCTCTATTTTTCTTTTTAGACGCAGACCTGGTGAAGCAATTACAATTTGACAGTTAATAAAAAGTGAAACAAGTGACTGCAACATGCCAAAGATGTTATGAAAATGCCAACTAGGTACACTAAAACCTGTATTCCACAATACTGCAGGTATCACACTGAGTGGCCTAAGGAAGCATTTCTTCCAGCGCAATTCCAGGGCGTTCAAAAGGGGCACGTGGACGTGTAGCAAGATACAGTCGAGTGCGGCATGCACGGGATGTGGCACAAGACCGGCAATGCCTTGCCGGTGATGGTCAACAGCCGGCAAGACGGGCAGCAAAAAAGGTTCTGGTGCTGCACACCAACAAGAACTTGGACCAGCAGAGGACCAACTGGGTGATGCACCAGTACCACCTCGGGGACCTGGAGCAAGAGAAGGAGCGGGAGCTGGTCCTCTGCAAGATTTTCTACCAGACGAACACTAGGGCCAGGAGTAAAAAGATTATAAGTTAGTTTGGTATTGGTAGTTGTACTACCTTTTCGTCCGCAAGTTGGTATTGTTGTTAACGATCTTTTGGTATGAACTTGCATTTGCTTCCAACCATCATGCCGAGGGTCGACGTGGATATAAAGCTGAATCATTTGTTTCGAAACGAATTTTCAGGCACCTGATTTTTATTTGATGGGTAGCATAAGCACCCGCCGTTCGAATTCCCAGTTCTCCAATTTTTTCGAAACAAGTGCATGCACTTATTATCACGATAAAAAAACAATATCCGTGCTGCATCCCAGTTATCAGTTTGTACTTGCAGAATTCTCTCGTTTATTGAGCACGTATATTGTTTTTTCAGGTCGAGCAAGTTTCAACTGGGCTGTAGACTGCCCAGGGTTGGTTTTGTTTTTAACAGGCCCAGCCCATGAAGACAACGGGGCACAAATATCCAGCAGGTATCTACTGGCCTCTGGCCTGCCAGCGTTAGTTATATTTTGTCTTACAACATCCGCATGCAGTTTTTTTACTGAATCAAACACACAGCCCAGTTCTATTTTCCTCTTGAAACGCATGTCGTACATCTGTTTTCTAATCTCTACCTGTAGTTTTACTAGTTCATATACATGTATCATTATATTGAAAACACATAAAATTCCCTTTTCATATTTACATCCTTATTTTTGTTGTTTTTTCCCACCCAGCGCTGATTTTTTTACCACTGGTTTTTCCTTAAACCAACTCAATTGTCCCACGTCTTATTTGCTTACAAAAACAAAACGATTTTTTTGGCAAATCAATAAGTTCTTAAAAAATGTTTATCATTTCGGGATAACAACAGCTCGGACTCCACCGAAATATGCAAAATAAGGTTGAACTTTTTGACCGTGGTCCTGGGCAGAAAATGGGCTGTAATAAATTACTTAAGAATTAGCAAATGGGCTGCAAATTATAAAAAATAGCAAATGGGCTTTATGTTGTCTGCCACAGATTTGGAGGCTGACTTGTGGGCCTACTAAGTGCATGCGTACACAAGGTTTCTCAAAAAAGAAACTTAGTCAACAATCGACTCTACCAGCATCAGACCGTTAGATGTCAATCTAACGGCAATCGTGCTTCTTCAGTCTCTGATCTTCCTGCCCCAGCCGCCCAAACCAGCGCCGTCGGAACCGCCTGCTCCCCCTCCCGTGGCCGGCAGTGCTGCCGGGCAGGCCTCACGGCCCCATCATACTCGCATCCCTGGCATGTCTATCCCTCTACTCACCCACACCTCCTGTTATTTTCCAGCGACGGCAGCCGAACCAGTCAACCCTCGTACTCTCCACCGCGTGGGCAGCCACTGCCGTGTCTTCCCCGGCTCCGTGTCGTTCCCTTCGTAGGCCTCACCGTCGTCCACCGCCCTGGTGCTCTCGGCGCGACGTGGTCAACGATGTCCATCCAACGGCCGTAGTGCTTCTTCAACCTCTGGTCTTCTTGCCCCAGCCGCCCAAAGCAGCGCCGGTCGTGCCGCATGCTCCTGCCTCCCGTGGCCGGCTGTGCTGCCGCGGAGGCCTCACCGTCCCCATACTACTCCCACCGCTGGCCAGGCCATCCCTCCACTCACCCACTCCCCCTATTATTCTGCGGCGACGGCAGCCTCACACCGCAGCCGAACCAGTGAACCCTCGTACTCCTCTCCGCGTGGGCATCCACTGCCGCGTCTTCCCCGGCTCCGCGTCGTCCCCTTCCTAGGCCTCGCCGTCGTCCATCGCCGTGGTGCTCTCGGCGCGGCGTGGTCAATGTGGTCAACGACCGACTTCCATCGGAAGAGTACTGTACGTGGAGAGGCTAACAGCTGGGTCCACGGCAGCCGCAAGGAAGTGCCTCCTTATTACGCGCAAAATAATTATTCCTCCACCTGACAGCAGGGACCCACCGGACGGGCCACCAGTATGTCGCGGAAAAAAATGTTTCCCCCCTGACTGCTGGGACCCACCGGACAGGCCACCGTATTTCGCGAAAAAAATGTTTGCCCCTGACTGCTGGGACCCACCGGACGGACCACCGTATTTCGCGAAAAAAACATTCCCCCCGCTATCAACTCGGACCCACCGGAAGTGCCTCCTTATTATGCACAGAAAAATGAATATTCCCCCTGCTAGCTGTGACCCACCATGGTGGGAGGCTGACTTGTGGGCCTACTAAGTTGACAGGGACGGAGGGCTTTGTCAACTTAGTCAATATGAACGATTCTAGCTCCAGTGACCGTACGATGTCCATCCAACGGCCGTAGTGCTTCTTCAACCTCTGGTCTTCTTGCTCCAGCCGCCCAAAGCAGCGTCGGTCGTGCCGCATGCTCCTGTCTCCCGTGGCCGGCTTTGCTGCCGCGGAGGCCTCACCGCCCCCTACTATTCCCACCGCTGGCCAGGCCCTGCGGCGACGGCAGCCTCACACCGCAGCCGAACCAGTGAACCCTCGTACTCCTCTCCGCGCGGGCTTCCACTGCCGCGTCTTCCCCGGCTCCGCGTCCTCCCCTTCCTAGGCCTCACCGTCGTCCACCGCCGTGGTGCTCTCAGCGCGGCGTGGTCAACGTGGTCAAGGAACGACTTCCATCGGAAGAGTACTGTACGTGGAGAGGCTGACAGCTGGGTCCACGGCCACACCCTAGTTTTTTTGTGATTTGCCAAGTAAGTCGCTTTGTCAGGCCTGTTGGGCTGCAAATCTTTCAAGACGAGGAGAGCTTTCATTCGGCTGGCCGAGAAAATGGCCCATCAGTAATGAGAAATGGGCTGTACATTTTTAAAACACATCAAACCGGCAATTAGTTTCAAATATCTTTTTTTTCATTTCGAGATTTTAAATTACATTAATTTTTATGCGTGGAGAATTTGTTGGATTTTATATTGATATACATTTATTTTTAAAATCAGTTTGAATGTGAGTCGAAATTTCGGGATTAAAAACAGTTCGGACCGCACCGAAATATGCAAAATTTCGTATAATTTTTTAACCGTGGCCACAATATGGGCTGTAATGCTAACAAAAAGAATATGGGCTCCAAAAACCTTAATAATTAGCAAATGGGCTGTAAATTATTAGAAATAATGGCAGATGGGCTGTATGCTGTTTTCCACATATTTGAGGCTTTCCTAAAAAAAAGGTTGATGCACAAGCAGTGACTGTTGGATGGCCATCCAACGGCCGTCGTGCTTCTTCAATCTCTGCTCTTCCTGCTCCAGCCGCTCAAACAAGCGCCAGCGGGACTGCCTGCTCGCTCCTCCCCGCGGCCGGCTCTACTGCCGCGCAGGCCTCACCGCCCCACTGTACTCCCATCGCTGGCCTAGCCATCCCTCTACTCACCCACACCTGCTGTTATTCTCCGGCGACGGCAGACGAACCAGTAAACCCTCGTACAGTCGTACTCCCCTCCGCGTGGGAAACAACTGTCGAGTCTTCCCTGCCTCTGTGTCATTCCCTTCCTAGGCCTCGCCGTCGTCCACCGCCCAGGTGCTCTCGGCGCGGCCTGGTCAACGTGGTCAATGACCGACATGCATCTGAAGTGGACTGTATGTGGAGAGGCCGACAGCTGGGTCCACGGCCGCACGCAAGGAAATGCCTCCTTATTACGCGCAAAATAATGATTCCTCCACCTGACATCAGGGACCCACTGAAAGGGCCTTTGTATTTCGCGAAAAAAACGTTACCTCCGCTGACAGCTCGGACCCACCAGCTATATCTTCGCACGCAAGGAAGTGCCTCCTTATTACGCACAAAAAAAATGAATACTCCCCCTGCTAGCTGGGACCCACCATGGTGGGAGGCTGACTTGTGGGCCTACTAAGTTGACTGGGACGGGGGCCTTTGTCAACTTGAGTCAATATGAACGATTCTAGCTCCAGTGACCGTACGATGTCCATCCAACGGCCGTAGTGCTTCTTCAACCTCTGGTCTTCTTGCTCCAGCCGCCCAAAGCAGCGCCGGTCGTGCCGCACGCTCCTGCCTCCCGTGGCTGGCTGTGCTGCCGCGGAGGCCTCACCGCCCCCTACTATTCCCACCGCTGGCCAGGCCCTGCGGCGATGGCAGCCTCACACCACAGCCGAACCAGTGAACCCTCGTACCCCTCTCCGCGCGGGCTTCCACTGCCGCGTCTTCCCCGGCTCCCCGTCGTCCCCTTCCTAGGCCTCGCCGTCGTCCACCGCCCTGGTGCTCTCGGCGCGGCGTGGTCAACGTGGTTAAGGAACGACTTCCATCGGACGTGGACTGTACGTGGAGAGGCTGACAGCTGGGTCCACGGCCGCAGCAAGGAAGTGCCTCCTTATTACGTGGAAAATAATTATTCCTCCACCTGACAGCTGGGACCCACCGGACGGGCCACTGTATTTCACGAAAAAAACATTTCCCCCTGACTGCTGGGACCCACTAGCTACATCTTCGCACGCAAGGAAGTGCGTCCGGGCAAAAAAAACGATTCGCCCCCCTGACTGCTGGGACCCACCAGCTACATCTTCGCAGGCAAGGAAGTGCCTGACAGTCGGGACCCACCTGGTCGAAGCGTACGTAGCATTGTCATTCTGGTCGCGAACGTGTACGTACATACTGGTCGATGTAGAGGCGCGCACGTGTCGTAGTAGAGGCGCGCACGTAGCATGTACACGTACGTACAGCGGCCAGTGTGCAAGAAAGAAAATACGGCCACATACGTACATACGGGCAGGGTCTTGAACACCTACTCGCGCATACGTACGGCCAGGGCTCGTGTACATGGCTGGGTCGGAACGGGGAAACATCATCGTCGTCGTGTTCATGGGGAGCCAACCGGCTGGGTCAGAATGGAATGCGTCGTCGTGTTCATCGGGAGGGCTTGGACGGAACAGCCAATGGAAACGAGGCCTGGCGTACCGCAGAACGGAGGAAATGGCCTTGTGTTCGACCGGCCACGTTTGAAACGGGACCTGTTCATCGGGAGGGGTCTGGCGTACCGCAAAACAGAGGAAACAGACCTCCTACGGTCGAAATGGGGGTCCTGTTGATCGGGAGGGGTGTGGCGTACCGCAAAACGGAGGAAACAGACTTGTGTTGGAGCGCTACGGTCGAAACGGGGGTCCTGTTCATCGGGAGGGGTGTGGCGTACCGCAAAACGGAACTCCACGGGACACTGTTCATCTCCACCGTCAACCCCCTCCCGCCTCCACGGGCTACTGTTCATCCACCGTCGACCTCCTCCAGCCTCCACCTGCGACTGTTCATCCATGGGCTCCTGTTCATCCAGCCTCCACCACGCGCTACTCCACCGGCTACTGTTCAACCAGCCCTCTCCACGGGCTCCTGTTCAACCAGCCCTCTCCACGGGCTCCTGTTCAACCACCCCTCCACGGGCTACTGTTCATCCAGCCCTCCACCGTCTACTGTTCATTCTGCCCTCCACGCGGTGGTCCTGTTCATCCTGCCCTCCACGGGGTCCTATTCATCCAGCCCCAACCGGCTCGATCGATCGGGATCCTGTTCATCCAGAGGCAACACCACGGGGTCCTGTTCATCCACCCCCACCGGTAATTGTTCATCCAAACCCCCCCAGCAACGCTCACTGTTCATCCAGAGGCAGCATCGATCGGCTTCAGTTAGCAGCAGTAGCAAAGGAATCGCTCGATCGGGTTCAGTTAACAGCCATCGATCAATCGCTCGGGTTCAGTAACGCGTAGCCTGCAGTGCAATCACTCGGGTTCAGTTAGAGCCCAACGCCTCGCTCGGGTTCAGTTAGAGCCAACGCCTCGCACACACGCACGTACGTGTACGAGAGAAACGCGCATCGCTCGGCCCCCGACCTCCCACCGTAACCGGGAACTCCCCGAAATTTTCCTCGCCCTCGCTTCTACCACGGTTTTTTCCATCATGGATGGCCCAAAGAATGTCATGCAGCTGCGTCTCCGGCCCGCCCAGGACGAAAAGCCCATTTTCTGTCATAATTTTTCGGCATAGAAGTAGGAGCCCACCACATCTATGATGATACCAGGTTTTGTCACAATTATCGTCATAGAAGTGTCGTATGTATGACAGAAAAAAAATTCGTTCGGCCCAAAATGTCATGGATGTGTCTTTTTTTGTAGTGCTAGTAGCCAATTGAAAATTTAGATATGCACATGACACATTGATCATAGGGCTAATATACTCCCAATATACTATGACCCTATTTGCATTTTCCATTGTCATGCACACACATTGAACAACAGAGCTAATATAACTACATATTTTGGACAAATTTATATACTAATGAATCAAATAACTTCTTAATCAATGGATTCCATTTGGGCAACCCCAATCTGAGCAGCATTCAAAAACAAATCTAATAGGGACCCAATCTAATAAGCATACATGTCTATAGCATTAAAAACCCCAATCTGTGAGCACTAAAAACAAATCTAATAAGCATACATCTGTGTAGCATTGAAGCACATCTAATAAACAGATCTATCTAGCATTTTTGCAATGAATTTATCCAACAAACCCTAGTACAAAAACCCACATCCCCCCAATACAGAAAACCCCAGCCCATCCGTCAAACCAACTACTCTAACCATCTGAACTACCATTTGAATCCACAATCTAACCAATGCAACTAACTCTACAATCTAATATCCTAAAGCAAAGCAAGTGCAAATACCTCCTGCTCCTCGCCAGGCTGCGCATCAGGGGTATCGGGATGGACTGCGCCGCTCGATGTCGTCACCTTCTACAATGCTGAGGCGGAGCCCGCCACCTCCTTCTCCACATCCGCAGTGGTTGTGAGTTTCCCCGCACCGCCGTGGACGCCGCTGACATCCACGGTCACCGCGCCCTGTAGCTCGACCACATCTCCGACCGCTGCGCCGGCGTCGCCACGAGCTTCAGCCACTCTGGACATATGGAGGCGATGAAGGTGAGGAAGAGGATGCAGTGGGGGAGAGCGAGACGGTGCGGTGGAGGCAGTGGAGGAGAGCGAGACCACGCCGGTGGGGGAGAGAAAAACGATGCGACAGGGAGTGGATTTGGGGGAAAACCCTGGGGGGAAATGGTAGAGGCGATGCGTCGCGAGGTGGTTCCCCCTCATTTATACGATGGGATGTTTCGGGCATGTCCCATGGACACGTGCTACCCCACGACCGCGGTCAGTTGCATGCGCCCACGTATACGAATACCACTCTACGGTCAGCATACGAAACAACTATACGGGTAATGGTCAAAGGTGTACTCGGCCCTACGCGGCCCCACTCGTCAGAGTTAACGGTCAAAGGCATTGACCCAACGGCAACGTCCGTTGTGACCTGTTCCGAGGGTTTCGGGCAAGGGAGTGGGGAAAAGTGAGCAAAAGTTAACAGAGTGGGGATGAATGAGTACAACTAACGAACCAGGGGCAAAGAAATAAAAATCCCATTTATTAAAGACTTCTCTAAAATTTCTAGGCCTCTCACCAAACTTTTGCAAAAAGATGTTCCATTTGTTTTTGATGATGATTGTTTAGAAGCCTTTGAAATACTTAAGAAAGCCTTAATTTCTACACCTATTGTTCAACCACCTGATTGGAACATACCCTTTGAAATTATGTGTGATGCTAGTGATTATGCTGTTGGTGTTGTTCTAGGACAAAGAGTTGATAAGAAATGAAATGTTATCCATTATGCCAGTAAAACTCTAGACAGTGCTCAAAGAAATTATGCCACTATTGAAAAAGAATTTTTAGCAGTAGTATTTGCTTGTGATAAGTTCAGATCTTATATTGTTGATTCCAAAGTAACTGTTCACACTGATCATGTTGCTATTAAATACCTTATGGAAAAGAAAGATGCGAAACCTAGACTTATTAGATGGGTTCTCTTGCTGCAAGATTTACATATTACTGATAGAAAGGGGGTTGAAAACCTCATAGCAGGCAACTTGTCTAGGTTAGAAAATATTCTTGATGACCCACCACCTATTGATGATAGCTTTCCCGATGAACAATTAGCTGTTATAAATGCTTCTCGTAGTACTCCATGGTATGCAGATTATGCTAATTACATTGTTGCTAAATTTATACCACCTAGTTTCACATACCAACAAAAGAAAAAGTTTTTCTATGATTTAAGACATTACTTCTCGGATGACCCACATCTTTATAAAGAAGAAGTAGATGGTGTTATTAGACGTTGTGTACCTGAGCATGAACAGGAACAGATCCTACGCAACTGTCACTCCGAGGCCTACGGAGGACACCATGCTGGAGACAGAACTGCACACAAGATATTACAATCTGGTTTTTATTGGCCTACTCTTTTTAAGGATGCTCGTAAGTTTGTATTGTCTTGTGATGAATGTCAAAGGATTGGTAACATTAGTAGACGTCAGGAAATGCCTATGAACTATTCACTTGTTATTGAACCATTTGATGTTTGGGGATTTGATTATGTGGGACATTTTCCATCCTCTAATGGGTACACTCATATTCTAATTGTTGTTGATTACGTTACTAAGTGGGTAGAAGCTATTCCAACTAGTAGTGCTGATCACAACACTTCTATTAAAATGCTTAAAGAAGTTATTTTCCCGAGGTTTGGAGTCCCTAGATATTTAATGACTGATGGTGGTTCACACTTTATTCATGGTGCTTTCCATAAATTGCTTGCTAAGTACAATGTTAACCACATAATTGCATCTCCATATCATCCTTAGTCTAGTGGTCAAGTAGATTTAAGTAATAGAGAAATAAAGTTGACCTTGCAAAAGACTATTAATAGATCTAGAAAGAATTGGTCTAAGAAACTCGATGATGCATTATGGACTTACAGAACCGCTTAGAAAAACCCTATGGGTATGTCTCCATATAAAATGGTTTATGGAAAAGCATGTCACTTACCTCTCGAACTTGAACATAAAGCTTATTGGACAATTAAAGAGCTCAACTGTGATTTCAAACTTTCCGGTGAAAAGAGGTTATTTGACATTAGCTCACTTCTTGAATGGAGAACCCAAGCCTATGAAAATGTCAAGTTATTTAAAGAAAAGGTTAAAAGATGGCATGACAAAAGGATACAAAAACGGGAATTTAATGTAGGTGACCATGTCTTGCTATACAACTCCCGTTTAAATTTTTTGCAGGAAAACTTCTCTCTAAGTGGGAAGGTACTTACATTATCGAGGAAGTTTATCGTTCCGGTGCCATCAAAATCAACAATGCCGAGGGCATAACCCAAAGGTGGTGAACGGGCAAAGAATCAAACATTATATCTCAGGTACTCCCATAAATATTGAAACCAATATTATTAATACCATAACACCGGAGGAGTACATAAGAGAAACTTATCGGAATGTTCCAGAACCCCGAAAAGGAATTGGTATGTGATACGATTAGTAAACCGACTCCAAAAGTTTTCCAATGGCATTTTTACTCCATTTTGGAATATTTAAAAAATTAGGAAAATAAGAAGTAGTCCGAATAGCGCACGAGGAGGCGACAAGCCGTGGGGGCGCGCCCTACCCCCTGGGTGCGCCTCCCAGGCTTGTGGCCACCTCGTGTGCCCTCCGGACTCCGTTTTCCCCTAGAATACTTGTTTTGCACGGTAAAAATTTATTATATAATCTCCCGAAGGTTTTGACCACCGTACCACGACAATATCCTCTGTTCTTGTTTTGAGCTATTTCTGCAGCAGATTTAGAGCAAGATGTCTTCGCAAGAGTCGTTTGGGGAGAGTCGTGTCTCTCACCTGATGCCGGACCCAAGAGCATATAGTGAAGCTGAACCTTTTGGTGGTCAACGGAGGAAGAGATGGAAGCCGACCTGAAAAGAGTGGATGCTATGGAGGAGGATCAAGAAGTTACTTCTCTTCCCTGACATGATGGCTGGTGCGAGGAATTCACGAGCTAAGTCCTGCCTGATTCAGTCAAACCACCTCGTGCTAAGTTTATCCCTAATAATAACATGAAAAGGAGTGTTGATTTTTTTCCCGTAACCAAGATGAATCCATGGGTGGACGGCGCTCTAACTGTCATAGGCAAACCTCCAAAAGGAAAATATGGATCTCAAGCAACAAAATCAAAGGCTTGAAGAGGAGAATCGCATTCTGAAGAGCATTATTGCCAACAAAATTGCACCATCACCTCCGAAGAAGGAGACTTGAGTACATGGGTATGGGCACTCCCCTTGGCTTGTGCTAAGATTGGGGGAGGTGCCCGGTATCGTATCACCATCATATCTTTACTTTTATCGTTTTTCTAAGTTCGATCCTTTTGGTTATATTTTGATCTAGTAGAATAAAAGTTTTAGTATGATTTAGTCTTTGAGTTTTGCTTTGTGATCCATCTATGTAATCGAGTCCGAGAGTTATATAATAAAGAGTAGTTTTAGTTGAGGGCTTTGTTTTCTTGCTTTGATCAGAGAAAAGAAAAGAAAAAGAATAAAAGAAGTAAAAAGATTATATAATGATCTTATGGGGAGTGATGACTTCACATATAAGGAGTATGATGAGTAAAATTTGTTGAGAGTTGACAAACATAGTTTTGTTAATTGTTGCAATTAATAGGAAGTAATAAAGAAAGAGAGGTTTCACATATAAATATACTATCTTGGACATCCTTTTGTGATTGTGAGCACTCATTAAAATATTATATGCTAAAATGTTGATGTTGGACAAGGAAGACAACATAATGAGTTATGTTTTCTTATTTCCGAATAGAAGTTATGTAGTCATGGATCGGACAACATGCTGAGCTTGCTTCTCATCCCATGCTAACCAAATCTTTTGCACCAAGTAGAGATACTACTTGTGCATCCAAACATCCGTTAACCCAGTTTTTCCATGAGAGTCCACCATATCTACCTATGGATTGAGTAAGATCCTTCAAGTAAGTTGTCATCGGTGCAAGCAATAAAAATTACTCTCTAAATATGTATGATATGTTAGTGTAGAGAAAATAAACTTTATATGAATTTGTGATATGGAAGAAATAAAAGCGACAGACTAAATAATAAAGTTCTTTATCACAAGCGGCAATTTAAAGTGACGTTCTTTTGCATTAAGATGTCATGCATCCAATCATAAAAGCGCATGACAACCTCTGCTTCCCTCTGCGAAGGGTCTATCTTTTATTTTATCTCCTACCTTTATACAAGAGTCATGGTTATCTTCACCCTTCCTTTTTACACTTTTTCTTTGTGGCAAGCACTATATGTTGGGGAAAGATTCAGACACACATATCCACTCGGCTGTAGGTGATCATAAATTATTATTGTTGACATTACCCTTGAGGTAAAAGGTTTGGAGGTGAAATTATAAGCTCCTATCTTTCTCTGTGTTCAATTAAGGATTTGATCTCATAAGTATCGCGTGAGTGTTAGAAATTGCGAAAGACTAAAGGATAGTTGAGTATGTGGACTTGCTACACAAAAGCTCTTACATTGACTCTTTCCGACATTATGATAAATTGCAGTTGCTTCAATGACTAAGATCATAGTTTTTTAGTTTTCAAGAAAGTTTTCGATTCATACTTTACCTTGTGAATGAATTGTTACCTTAGCATAAGAAATTATATGACAATATATGTTGCTGTTCTAAGAATGATCATGATGCCTTCATGTCCGTATTTTATTTTATCGACACCTCTATCTCCAAACATATGGTCATGATTATCGATTTCGGCTTACGCTTGAGGACAAGTGAGGTCTAAGCTTGGGGGAGTTGATACGTCCATTTTGCATCATGCTTTTATGTTGATATTTATTGCATTATGGGATGTTATTTTACATTATGGTACAACACTTATGCCTTTTCTCTCTTATTTTACAAGATTTACATGAAGAGGGAGAATGCCGGCAGCTAGAATTCTGGACTGGAAAGGAGCAAATCCAAGAGACCTATTCTGCACGACTCCAAAAGTCCTGAAAGTTTACGGAGAATTATTTTGGAAATAAAAATTATTGGGCGAAGAAACTACCAGAGGGGACCCACGCCAGGTGGCCACAAGAGTGGGGGGCGCGCCCTACCTGCCAGGTGTTGGGAAACGTAGTAATTTCAAAAAAATTCTACGCACACGCAAGATCATGGTGATGCATAGCAACGAGAGGGGATAGTGTTGTCCACGTACCCTCGTAGACCGAAAGCGGAAGCGTTAACACAATGCGGTTGATGTAGTCGTACGTCTTCACGATCCGACCGATCAAGTACCGAACGCACGGCACCTCCGAGTTCAGCACACGTTCAGCTCGATGACGTCCCTCGAACTCCGATCCAGCCAAGTGTTGAGGGAGAGTTTTGTCAGCACGACGGCTTGGTGACGATGATGATGCTCTACCGACGCAGGGCTTCGCCTAAGCACCGCTACGATATTATCGAGGTGTAATATGGTGGAGGGGGGCACCGCACACGGCTAAGAGATCAATGATCAATTGTTGTGTCTCTGGGGTGCCCCCCTGCCCCCGTATATAAAGGAGCAAGGGGGAGGCCGCCGGCCAAGGAGGAGGGCGCGCCAAGGAGGGAGTCCTACTCCCACCGGGAGTAGGACTCCTCCTTTCCTTGTTGGAGTAGGAAAAGGGAAGGGAGAAGGAGAAAGTAGGAAGGGGGCGCCCCCCCCCTCCCTAGTCCAATTCGGACTAGTCCATGGGGAGGGGTGCGCCACCCTTTGGGGCCTTTCTCTCCTTTCCCGTATGGCCCATTAAGGCCCAATACGAATTCCCGTAACTCTCTGGTACTCCGAAAAATACCCGAATCACTCGGAACCATTCCGAAGTCCGAATATAGTCGTCCAATATATCGATCTTTACGTCTCGGCCATTTCGAGACTCCTCTTCATGTCCCCGATCTCATCCGGGACTCCGAACTCCTTCGGTACATCAAAACATATAAACTCATAATATAACCGTCATCGTAACGTTAAGCGTGCGGACCCTACGGGTTCGAGAACTATGTAGACATGACCGAGACACGTCTCCGGTCAATAACCAATAGCGGAACCTGGATGCTCATATTGGCTCCCACATATTCTACGAAGATCTTTATCGGTCAGACCGCATAACAACATACGTTGTTCCCTTTGTCATCGGTATGTTACTTGCCCGAGATTCGATCGTCGGTATCTCGATACCTAGTTCAATCTCGTTACCGGCAAGTCTCTTTACTCGTTCCGTAATACATCATCCCGCAACTAACTCATTAGTTACAATGCTTGCAAGGCTTATAGTGATGTGCATTACCGAGTGGGCCCAGAGATACCACTCCGACAATCGGAGTGACAAATCCTAATCTCGAAATACGCCAACCCAACAAGTACCTTCGGAGACACCTGTAGAGCACCTTTATAATCACCCAGTTATGTTGTGACGTTTGGTAGCACACAAAGTGTTCCTCCGGTAAACGGGAGTTGCATAATCTCATAGTCATAGGAACATGTATAAGTCATGAAGAAAGCAATAGCAACATACTAAACGATCGAGTGCTAAGCTAACGGAATGGGTCAAGTCAATCACATCATTCTCCTAATGATGTGATCCCGTTAATCAAATGACAACTCATGTCTATGGCTAGGAAACATAACCATCTTTGATCAACGAGCTAGTCAAGTAGAGGCATACTAGTGACACTCTGTTTGTCTATGTATTCACACATGTATCAAGTTTCCGGTTAATACAATTCTAGCATGAATAATAAACATTTATCATGATATAAGGAAATAAATAATAACTTTCTTATTGCCTCTAGGGCATATTTCCTTCACCAGGGCCCGCCCCCAGGGCCTGTGGGGCCCCTGGCCATCGTCTGATGCCCCTCTTCTGCTATATGAAGCGCTTTGACCTAGAAAAAATAAGAAGGAAGTTTCGGGACGAAGCGCCGCCGTCTCGAGGTAGAACCTGGGCAGAAGCAATCTAGGGCTCCGGTGGAGCTGTTCTACGGGGAAACTTCCCTCCGGGAGGGGGAAATCGAATCCATCGTCATCACCAATGATCCTCTTGATACGTCTACAACGTATCTATAATTTTTTATTGTTCCATGCTGTTATATTATCATTCTTGGATGCTTACAATCATTTTATAGCAACTTTATATCATCTTTTAGGACTAACCTATTGACATAGTGCCCAGTGCCATTTGCTGTTTTTTGCTTGTTTTTTACTTCGCAGAAAAATCAATACCAAACGGAGTCCAAACGCAGTGAAACTTTTTGGAGAATTTTTCTGGACCAGAAGACACAGGATGGGCCACATAAGTACCAGAGGGGTGCCCCGTGGGGGCACAACCCACCTGGGTGCGCCTAGAGGCCCAGGCGTGCCCACCTCGGTGGCCTCCCGCACCGCCTTTTTGCTCTATGAATATCCCAATATTCCAAAAACCCTAGGGGAGTTGACGAAACACAATTCCAGCCGCTGCAAGTTCCAGAAACTATAGATCCAATCTAGACACCATGACCGAGGGGTTCATCATCCTCATTGGTGCCTCTCTGATGATGTGTGAGTAGTTCATTGTAGACCTACGGGTCCGTAGTTAGTAGCTAGATGGCTTCCTCTCTCTCTCTTTTGATTCTCAATACAATGGTCTCTTGGAGATCTATTTGATGTAACTGTTTTTGCGGTGTGTTTGTTGGGACCCAATTAACTTTGAGTTTATGATCAGATCTATTTTATCCATGAAAGTTATTTGAGTTTTGATCTCTTAGATGCATGATTACTTATAGCCTCGTATTTCTTCTTTGAATCTTTGGTTTAGTTAGGCCGACTAGATCGATTTTTCTTGCCATGGGAAGAGGTGCTTTGTGATGGGTTCGATCTTACGGTGCTCAATCCCAGTGATAGAAGGGGAAATGACACGTATGTATCGTTGCTGTTAAGGATAACAAGATGGGGGTCTATTCCTACATGAATAGATCTTGTCTACATCATGTCATCGTTCTTATTGCATTACTCCGTTTCTCAGTGAACTTAATACACTAGATGCATGCTAGATAGCGGTCGATGTGTGGAGTAATAGTAGTAGATGCGGGCAGGAGTCGGTCTACTAATCTTGGACGTGATGCCTATGTAATGATCATTGCCTGGATATCGCCATAATTATTTGAAGTTCTGTCAATTGCCCAACAGTAATTTGTTTACCCGCCATATGCTATTTTTCTCGAGAGAAGCCACTAGTGAAATCTACGGCCATGGGTCTCTTCTTGATCATATTTGCCTTCAAGATATATTTTTATTTGCTTTTATTTTTAGATCTATTAATCCAAAAAACCCAAAAACACCTTGCTGCATTTTTTGTTATTTATTTTATCTCGCGTTCCCGTGAGATCTATTTATCCAATCTACTACAATTTTATCTATCCTTTTATCCGGGAGGGATTGACAACCCCTCTTTTACGTCGGGTTGCACGTATTTGTTCTTTGTGTGTAGGTACCGTTCACGTAGTGTTGCATGGTTCTCCTACTGGTTAGATAACCTTGGTCTCATCACTGAGGTAAATACCTACCGTAGCTGTGCTGCATCATCCCTTCCTCTTTGGGGAAATACCGACGTAGTTCAAGCGGCATCAAAAGGAATTTCTGGCGCCGTTGCCAGGGAAACATCATCATCTACCAGGTTCCTAATCACAAATCGCATCTCCTTGCAATTTACATTATTTGCCATTTGCCTCTCGTTTGCATCTCCCCCACTTCACAAAAATTTGCCATTTTATTCGTCATCTTTTTCGTTCGCCTTTTTCTTGTCAGATTTGTCTTTTATCTTGTGATCTTGTTGCTATGGCCAGCTTGACTACTCCTCCTTTGTCACCATATTTTGAAGTTTTATATTCAAGCAGAGGCAAGGAGAAAATCTGAAAGATGCTTGGTATAGGCTAATGGAATCCTATCGCATTTGCAATCTAAAAGGGGATGCAAGAATTTTGGTTTGAAATTTTTATATAGGTTTAGCCTTGCATCATAGACAACTTTTGGATTTTGCCGCTAAAGGAAATTTTATTGAGCTTGATTCTAATACTGCTTATGAGATCCTAGAAGGGATTTTGGGAATTCCGCCTAGCAAAAAGGGGTTTCTTTCCCTCAAGAAGGAGCTCAAATTTTGGATAAGTTGAGTGATTGGCATAAACATTTGGTTGAGTTACAAAAATACAATGAACCTCTGAAACATATCAGTGGGAGCGTCAATCGAATGAATACCTTGATTACTCTTTGCAATAAGCGTTTGGATATTTTGGATCTCAAGATGGTCTCTTTTCTTGAAAATCTTGGGAAGCGTAAAGAGCCTCCCGGGTTTGAAAAGGCCCTTACAAAAGTTGCAAAAACTAAAGATGAAAACACTTGAATCTATGCTTTATGCCTAGCTAGGGGCGTAAAACAGTAGCGCTTGTTGGGAGGCAACCCAATGAATAAAATTTATTTTTGTATTTTTCTTTCTGATCTTGAGTGTTTGCACAATTATGCTACTATTATGATTGTGTTTTTTATGTTTTAATTTGTGTTTGTGCCAAGCAAAGCCTTTGGGACCATGTTGAGTGATAGTTGGTTTGATCTTGTTGAAAAATAGAAACTTTGTGCGCTAGTCGTAGAATTGTTTAAATTTTACAAAAGCGTGATAAAATTCTGATTTTTTTACAAAAGATTGATATACAAATTGCCCACGTTTTCCTAAATTTTCAGAATTGTTGGAGTTACATAAGTATTCAAAGTTTTCATATTGCTACAGACTATTCTGTTTTTTGACAGATTATGTTTTCTTTGCGTTGTGTGCTTATTTTGATGAATCTATGGACTTTATCGGGGGGTATGAGCCATAGCAAAGTGGGAATACGGTAGATATAATTAAAAAATAAAATATGAATGGGTTTGCAACAGTACTTAGAGTGGTGATTTGCTTTGTTATCCTAACGGATCTCATGAAGGTTTTGTTGAGTTTTGTGTGATTGAAGTTTTCAAGTTTTGGGTGAGATCACGAAAGGAATAAGGAGTAAGAAGATCCTAAGCTTGGGGATGCCCATGGCATCCCAAGCTATTATCTAAAAGAGAAGCAAGCAACTAAGCTTGGGGATGCCGGGCATCTCCTCTTTCTTCTAACGACCATCGGTATTTTACTTGGAACTATATTTTTATTCATCACATATCATGAGTTTTACTTGGAGCGTCTTATATTATATGAGTCTTTTCTTGTTTTGCTTTTTTATTTTGTGTCATCTATCCTTGCTCGACACACCTATTAGAGAGAGCCAAAATTATGCTATGAATTGTTAGAATTGCTCTCTATGCTTCACTTAAATCTTTTTGAACTATGGAATTGCTCTAGTGCTTCACTTATATCTTTTTGAGCATGGTGTGCTTTAGTATTTTTTTAAGAAATGCTCTCATGCTTCACTTAGATTTATTTGAGAGTTAGTAATTTTTTTAAAGAGTTATCTCATGCTTCACTTAAATTATTTTGAGAGAAGAACATTTTTATGCTCATGTTCTTCACTTAGATTTGTTTGAGCTATCAAAAGCAACATATGAAACTAGTCCCAAAGTGATAGATATTCAAGAGAGATATAATAAAAAAATCATGAAGATCATTGGACAAAATAAACTTGATCTTGTAATAGTTTTGTGATATGATGATATAATACGCGAGCCGTGTTGATGAGTAATTATGGTTTAGTAAGAATATTGATGTTAAGGTTTGTGATTCCCCATGCAAGCATGGAAGTCAATAGTTATGCAATGAAATTACATCCTACGTATGGTGCATTATTCGGTGTTAGTTATGCTTAATGCTCGCTTATGGGATTTTTTGTTTCTTGGTTGGATGCTTCTCAATCTTTTGCTAGCCTTCACTTGCACTAAGTATGGCTACTACTTGTGCATCCAAAATCCTTAAACCAGTTTTGCCATATGAGTTCACTATACCTACCTATATGCGGTATTCTTTTGCCGTTCTAAGCAAATTTGTATGTGCCATCTCTAATCTTCAAAATAAATTTACTTTTTGTGTGCTCGTATTGCTCATGAAACGGTAGGGGGTGGCTGATATTTTTCCATGCTAGATGTGTTATTCTCAAGATGAGTATTTATTCACTTGTCATTGCACGAGAGTATGACAAAGGTATTAGGGATGCCCAGTCCCGAAATGAAAAAAGAATTTACTTTATGTTGTCAAATAATAAATTCTTGGAAAGTGTTGGTATGGACGACACCCGTGGATTCGGTTAGCCATGAAATGTGTAAGTATGGTGGAAAAAAGAATAAACTTTATTTTCTGTTTGGGAACCGCCTATGATATATCTATCATTGAAAGTATTGGGAACTACTCGATCATTTTCATTGACAGGAAAAGCATGCCACCCAAAATGTTTTTATCTCTATTTTTTCGCTTTGAGCTCTGGCACCTCTACAAATCCCTACTTCCCTCTGCGAAGGGCCTTTCAATTTACTTTATGCAATTTTTATTTTTACTTGAGTCTCTATCTTCTCTTATAAAGCACCAACTAAGAGGCACTATCATCGTACTTGAGTATTGGGTGTAGCTAATATGCGAGTGTGTTTCATGAATGGATCAATGATTGAGCATAATGGGCTAGGGATAACTTGCTTTAGTGTTGATATTTTGAAAGACATGCTTGCTTGTTGATATGCTTGAGTATTGGAGTCTTCATGTCAAAACTAGACTATTGCTTTGAATCATATAAAAGTCCAAATGTCCATGCTACAAAGAAAAGAATATGTGATGAACATGTTAGGCAGCATTCCACATCAAAAATTCTGTTTTTATCATTTACCTACTCAAGGACGAGCAAGATTTAAGCTTGGGGATGCTGATACGTCTCCAACGTATCTATAATTTTTTATTGTTCCATGCTGTTATATTATCATTCTTGGATGTTTTACAATCATTTTATAGCAACTTTATATCATTTTTTGGGACTAACCTATTCACATAATGTAAGTTGTTGTTTTCTGCTTGTTTTTTACTTCATAGAAAATCGATACCAAACGGAGTCCAAACGCATCAAAACTTTTTGGAGAATATTTCTGGGCCAGAAGACACAAGATGGGCCAAAGAAGTACCAGAGGGCTTCCCCGAGGGGGGAACAACCCACCAGGGTGCGCATGGGGGTCCATGCGCGCCCTGGTGGGCTGTGCCCACCTCGATGGCCTCCCGCACCGTCTCTTTGCTCTATAAATACGCCAATATTCCAAAAACCCTAGGGAGTCGACGAAACACAATTCCAGCCGCCGCAAGTTCCAGAAACCACAGATCCAATCTATACACCATCACGGAGGGGTTCATCATCCTCATTGGCGCCTCTCCGATGATGTGTGAGTAGTTCATTGTAGACCTACGGGTCCGTAGTTAGTAGCTAGATGGATTCCTCTCTCTCTCTTGGAGATCTATTTGATATAACTCTTTTTGCGATGTGTTTGTTGGGATCCGACGAACTTTGAGTTTATGATCAGATCTATTTTATCCATGAAAGTTATTTGAGTTTTGATCTCTTATATGCATGATTACTTATAGCCTCGTATTTCTTCTTCGAATCTTTAGTTTAGTTAGGCCGACTAGATCGATTTTTCTTGCCATGGGAAGAGGTGCTTTGTTATGGGTTCGATCTTACGGTGCTCAATCCCAGTGATAGAAGGGGAAATGACACATATGTATCGTTACTATTAAGGATAACAAGATGGGGTCTATTCCTACATGAATAGACCTTGTCTACATCATGTCATCGTTCTTATTGCATTACTCCGTTTTTCCATGAACTTAATACACTAGATGCATGCTGGATAGCGGTCGATGTGTGGACTAATAGTAGTAGATGCAGGCAGGAGTCGGTCTACTAATCTTGGACTTGATGCCTATGTAATGATCATTGCCTGGATATCGTCATAATTATTTGAAGTTCTATCAATTGCGCAACAGTAAGTTGTTTGCCCGCGGTATGCTACTTTTCTCGAGAGAAGCCACTAGTGAAATCTACGGCCCCCGGGTCTCTTCTTTATCATATTTTCCTTCAAGATATATTTTTATTTGCTTTTATTTTCAGATCTATTAATCCAAAAAAACCAAAAATACCTTGCTGCAATTTTTTGTTATTTATTTTATCTCGCGTTCCCGCGAGATCTATTTATCCAATCTACTACAATTTTATCTATCTTTTTACCCGGGAGGGATTGACAACCCTCTTTTACGCCGGGTTGGAAGTATTTGTTCTTTGTGTGTAGGTACCGTTCACATAGTGTTGCTTGGTTCTCCTACTGGTTCGATAACCTTGGTCTCATCATTGAAGGAAATACCTATCGTAGTTGTGCTGCATCATTCCTTCCTCTTTGGGAAAATACCGACGTAATTCAAGCCGCATCACCTTTCATCGATATGGGGTCAATCTTCATAAACATCTTCACCAGCACCATCTCCTCTCAAACCCTAGTTCATCTCTTGTATTCAATCTTTGTCCCAAAACCTCAGATTGGTACCTGTGGGTTGCTAGTAGTGTTGATTACTCCTTGTAGTTGATGCTAGTTGGTTTATTTGGTGGAAGATCATATGTTCAGATCCTTAATGATATTCAATACTCCTCTGATCTTGAACGTGAACATGCTTTGTGAGTAGTTACTTTTGTTCCTGGGGACATGGGAGAAGTCTTGTTATAAGTAATCATGTGAATTTGGTATTCATTCGATATTTTGATGAGATGTATGTTGTGTTTCCTCTAGTGGTGTTATGTGAACGTCGAATACATGACACTTCACCATGATTTGGGCCTAGGGGAAGGCATTGGGAAGTAATAACTAGATGATGGGTTGCTAGAGTGACAAAAACTTAAACCCAAATCTATGCGTTGCTTCGTAAGGGGCTGATTTGGATCCACATGTTTCATGCTATTGTTAGATTTATCTTAATTCTTCTTTCGTAGTTGCGGATGCTTGAGTAAGGGGTTAATCATAAGTGGGAGGCTTGTCCAAGTAAGGACAACACCCAAGCACTGGTCCATCTACATATCGAATTATGAAAGTAACGAACGTGAATCATATGAGCATGATGAAAACTAACTTGACAATAATTCCCATGTGTCCTCGGGAATGCTTTGCTTTATATAAAAGTTTGTACAAGCTTATCCTTCGCTATAAAAAAGATTAAGCCACCTGCTGCACTTTTGCTACACTTGTTACTTGTTACTCGTTACGAATTATTTTATCACAAAACTATCTGTTACTGATAATTTTAGTGCCTGCAGAAAATACCTGCTGAAAACCACTTGTCAGTTCTTTCTGCTTCTTGTTGGATTCGACACTCTTACTTATCGAAAGGACTACAATATATCCCCTATACTTGTGGGTCATCAAAGACGGACATAGACGACCGCATATCGTTCTATGAGACGGCCCAGCCGAATTCCTGAAGGGAAAGAGACGACTAAGGGTTGACACACCAGTGGTAATCACGATAAGGAACAACATCAACAACAACTTGTAGATGATGGTTGTCATTGACCTTATCTGTAAATAAGGTCCAAGTCAAGAATATGTAATCCGGTGAACTCTTAGTTAGTTAGTTATAAGATGGATGTGATAATTGATGCTTGTTTGTTAGGTGAAACAAATTTCTAGTGTTAGTGAGTTCTCCATTGTTAAGAATTATACAACTCTGTCGACTATGTCAATTTACCCAGATGAAGTAATGTGTATAAACACTGCTATGGCAGAGCCATGGCAATATAGTCAATTTATCCCGGTGAAGTAATGTGTATAAACACTGTCGTGGCAGAGCCATGGCAGCAAATATGATTTGCCTAAGCAGCTATATCAGTGGCGGACTCTAATTTACAACTGCCACTAGAAACCTAGTTATGGGTGGCGGGCGCGCGCCCGTCACTAATGCCATATTAGCAGTGGTGGGCCATCCACTGCTAAAATTTTGGCTCCCTCTACTTGTAGGCATTCCTGCAGGATCTGCCTGAACGAAGAAAAATTGAGTCAACAAAATTTCTACAGTCCTGGTCATATTGAAATCGTAAAAATATGTAACATGCAAATTACTCAGTTTTGTATAAATTAATATATGTGGATATAATATATGGGTAACTGTAAAAAGAAACAACAATAAAAAATTCTAACTTACGGGTTATTACGGATGGGAGGCTACAGGAATACGTGTGGTCCCCTCATCAATTTCCCCATATCTGATTTCAGCTCCGGGCCCCGTGAATTCCAATCAATTGATGTGAGGTCACCCTGTAGGTAGTGAGTAGTAATTTGTATGAGGATGCCCGTACCAAAACTGAAACACACTCTTCTTTTGCGCTTATGTTATGTAGGTTGAGATGATTTTGTATTTGCCCTAAAGCCTAATAGCGAGTATACTTGACAATTTAACAACCCACTTAGAGCATCTACATCCGGTCTTTTTAAATTGATCGGGGACGCAAGACCACTAAGCAGACAGAAGAGAGAAGAAAAAAGTTGATTTAATCGGACCTCCTAAAGCCTCCTTAAATGCCTGAGTTGTCCGCACTCATCATATTGGCCTAATATATGGGATAAGTACGAAGAGTGTTCGATGTCCGGTCAGTGGTCCTGCGTCTGTCCCACAGAATTTGTCTCACCACATAGCATCATTTTCTTTTTTATTATTATTTCTTTTCCTTTTCTCTTTCCTTCTTCATCAATCACATGTATGTGACCGGACGTATAAAAAAAGGATATGACAGTATGGACGGACAAATAGGAAGTCAAAACGAACACATCTGCACACTGACCGAACGCGTCCGCGGACATTTGAGTGACCAATTTGCCTAGTCCGACTGTAGATGCCCTTATAGTACATAATTCAATAGTACTACAGGATTGCTAGATCTTGGTCGACTGTATTCGTCAAATATTACATGGAGATCCATGCATTTTTGTAATATTTTTTACTTTTTTCATATTTTCTGTGACTTGACTAAGACTTGATTATGTTGAGTGCGCTCTAGCCACACCCATAGTACTAATCTACCTTGGGCAAATAACTAAATTTTCGGGCGCTTCAGACTTCTCCATATCGAAGAAGGGTTTCCTCCGCTTTGTATTCCAAAGCAACCAACATTATACACATAGCATTGCTGGACAAGCAGCACATCAAGCCCAAATGAAAAAGAAGAAACAAATGCCAACAATGACAGCTCGACAAAGCGCGGATGACCCGCCACCGCTGCACCCTCCGGAGATAAACCACCACAGTCCGAGGCTCCGATCTGCCGCGTACAAAGCAGTACCTTCAAGAAGGGATGCGATGCCGATGACACTGCTGCCCGGACGAGTCCTAGGGTTTACCCCGGCATGTGGAGGGAAGTGGGGGATGGCTACCACCGACACCCTTCAAGAAGGATTGGCGGCACCCGTCGGTGTCACCGCATCGGAGCCGGACGAACCGACAAGGATTTCTCCCGCACTCCAAACCCCACCGCCCAACCGGAGCCGACCAGCCAAACCACCGCCCAACACCATGTGCCATCGCGGTTGCGCCGCCGCCCACGTTGTCTTACTGCGAGCACCAACACGAGGCCAAAAAGACCGGAGAGAAGTGCCAAGCGACGGGAGCAGCAACACCAAGGCCGAGCGGGATGGAACCACCTCCACCGCCGTCGTGCGAGAGGCCCGCGCCTCAGGCACCGCCGCGGTCGCCGTCCGGACACGGCAGTGGGGCATACCAGGCCACCCCTGGCCCAACCAGGCCCGAAACGGGCCCGCTAAGCCCCGTCGGCCACGCTGCAGCAGGCTGGCGTCGGCGCCGCCAGCACCCACCCGCTCATCGGCCGCGCCGGGGAACCCCGCCGCCACCCAGTCCATCGCCGCCTAGGAGCACCCCCCCCCCCCCCCCCCCCGGTGCAGCTCCACCCCGCGCTGGAGAGCCACCGGGAGGGAAGGTCAGGGGGCCGCCGCCACCAGCGTCCCCGGGGCTAGGCCGGCCGCGGGCGCCAGCAACGGTGCCGGGGAGGAAGGGGAGAGGAGGGCTGATGGAGTGGGAGGCCGACATGCGACCGATTGCCCGCGCGGGGGGACTACCCGTTGGTGTTTACCGTGGTACCGTATTCGAGAAAAGGCTTCCCAAATCTTGTCTTTTTTTCTTACTATAAATAAAAGCATGTAAAAAGCCCGGACGCCCTTCTGGTATTCACCACCTAATAACTGCCTTCTGCCATAGAACAAGAACCCAAGAAAGCCGCGCACCGCAGCCATGGAGATGGCCCGCGCCTTCTTCCACACCCCGCAGCGGCAGCACCACCTCGCCGAGCTCCGCATTGAGGGCGACCAGTCGCCGGTCGCCTTCTCCGACCCCTGCGCCACCGGCCGCAAGCGCCGCTGCCTCTTCCCTGCCTTCTCCCCGCGCAAGAAGATGTTGGTCGACCTGCCCCCCTTCTCCTCCGCGCCCGCGCCTTCCCAGCCACCCAGCGCCGGCCGCACCGTCAGCGTTTTCTCGTCGGCGCTGTCGCCTTCCAGCGGAAGCAACGGAAGCTTCGCGTTCTGCGCTTTGCCGGAACAGCCGGCGCCCAAGGGCTCCAACTGCAGCGGCGCCTTCGCGTTCTTGACTTCGCCGGAGCGGTCGTTGACCCCCATGGGCTCCACCGCCAGCAGCGGTTTTGGGGTCTTTTCTTCTCGGCCGTCGTTGTCTCCCGGCCACGGGGGCTCCAACGGAACCGGCGCCATCGCGTCCTTGGCTCCCCCGACGCCGACGCGCACGGGATCCAACGGCAACGACGGCGGGGAACCGGCGTTCCTGGCTTCTCCGAACCCGGCGCTCGGGCGGAAAGATTCTTCAGCGTCTGCGGCAGACAAGGCGTTGTCTCCCGCGGGTCCCAGGATTAGCGGCGGTGGCGATCTCGTCTTCTCGCCGCCACTCGTCCTCCCGGCCTCCCGGACGTCGGCATCTCCGGAGCGGAAGACCGAGGGGAGCACCCTCTGGTCACGGCGCCGCGGGAACAAGCGGCAGTTGGAAGAGCAGCTGCAGGTCACCGTGCCGCTGAAGAAGGTCGCCAAGACGGAAGCGCTGGCCATCGGCGACCCTACCCGTCGCGCCACCCTGTCCGTGTCGTCGACCAGGCCGTGCTGCGCGTTCGTCAATTCGCCGGCGAAGGCGATCAATCAGGTATCGCGACGCTTCCCCCTCCCTGCTCGATCTTCCGCCTCTGCGGTTGAGTTTTGGATTTCTTTGCCATTCGCGTCTCTGATTTCGCTGGCTTCCGTCGCCGCAGGAAGGCAGCAAGGACATCCTCGCCGCCAGCGGCGCATCCTGCTCGTCATCGCCGTATCAGTCACCGGCCGGAACGATCTGCACGTTCGACACATCGCCAACAAGGCCGCTGGAGAAGGCGAGCAGGCTGGTAAGCCATCTCCACTATCCTAGTTGTCCATGTTCTCTCTGTTAATCCGATCACCTGAATCATTCGAAGTTCGCATGCTCTGCATATATATCACCATGATCGTTTTGTTGAGCGATCCTTGATTACTCCATAAAATGAGCTTTTTCATTTTGTTCAGCGATAAGAAATCACTCGTGAATGCAACAAATCGCGATCATTTTGTTCTGTTCCACCGATGCATCCGTCAGTTTAATGGTTAACACCGCTCGTTTCCGCGGCCTCTTTCTGTCATGTTGGTGCTTTGCCTTAACGAAATCTACACTCGTACAGGAGAGCGAGGGCGGAGGTGGCCACGGAGCGGCGGCGTGCCCAGGCGCCGAGGTGGTGGCGTGCGTGACCTGCTCCTGCGGTGCCCGGAAGGAGTTCTGCTTCGACCACCGCCACTGAGGAGCTCGTTCCCACGTCCGTCGCCACCGGCAGTTACTTCGTCAATGGGTTGCTTCATCAGTCTGACCTGAATTCAGGACATCGATAACTGCATTGTGCTCTCGGAACTGTGTGTGTGTTATGAAAGCTGTAGCGAGTGGACGGTTCTCTCTGTAGTTTCCCTGCTGTTTTCTTCTTGATTTGAACTGGAAAGTGCTAAAGAGTCAAAGACGCTTGTGTTCCTGTTAAACGTATGCCGTTCCTTTAGTTGATGTGATGGTAAACTAGTTCGCCCACACAGTGCAGCTGGCAAACCGCGTGCTACGGGGCGTGTGGGCAAACTCTTTAACGCCCACACACACGATGATGCCCACGTGGCTCTTAGATTCTAACAGATTCCTTTAGGATTCGTGCAAAATGAAATCAACGTGGATCAAGGCGTGTAGGCGTTGTGCAAACATGCCACACGTATGGGCGTTAGACTAGCCACAATGGGTAGTAACATAGAGTAGTAACATGGGCATGTTACTACTCTATGTTACTACCTTTATAATGGGAAGTAACATATTTGTGGTAACATGCAATACTTCATTTATTATGCTATAGACTCATCTTGCCTTGATATGTGTGATGTTACTCATACTAGTAGTAACTAGCTATGTTACTACATGTCTCTCTTTCTTCATTTATTGCTTGCCACATAATTTATTTTATCTAGATATGTGTAATGTTACTACCTATGTTACTCCCACTATGGGTCTTATCATTTGGGATAAATAATAAACTAACCACTCAGTTTGAGAACCAATTCCGAACTTCAAAACGGGCCGACCCACACCTTGAATTAAGCACCCGGTTCATGAGTCAACCCTGACTGGTTTTGACTCGCTGGGGCGGTTTTGATCGAGTTGACTGCTGACCGGGCACTGCCACATCAGCAGGGCGTGCCAATTGAGCTAGTAGGGTAGCCACCTCTCTCCCCCTCTCTATATCTCATTCCCGAGCCCGAGCCCCTCCCCCACACATCAGTCGCCGATCCCCGTGTCCAGAGGGAGAGGCCACTCATAGCACCGCATCGGCTGTCGTTGTCGGGAGGTAGCCAGGTCATGTGTAGCCTCTCCTTCTGGATGCCGCGTACTAGAAGGCGTGGCCTCACCATGTGCCAATGTCGCCGATCACGCATGGGAGATGAGTGGCTGGCGGGGGATGGTGATGTCATGTCGTCGCACTGAACGGAGATGTCCAACATCGTGTGTATGTCATGGGCTACCAGAGGAAGGACAAGTAGCTGGGAGCCGCGGCGTAGGGATTAGTGTCAGGAGATTGCGGTCGCGCCAGGCTAGGCGAAGGCGCCGCTCACTGCAGCAGTGGTGTAGTAGGATGGCGGGAGATGTTGTGCCCTAGGCCAATGGCCACGCCATCACGTGCCCCTTATCTTGCTGACTTGTGTATCAAGTACATGGTTGGGCTCCCAAGCACAGAAGTTTGTAGTATGTAGGAAGTTTTCCCTTAGTGTTCAGTAAGAAACAAAGTTATCAATCCGGTGAGGCAAGTGAACCCTATACGAGTGGTAATGTTTGCAACACAAATAGAACTTTATTGTGTCCCCAACAGTTCTAACAAGGGTGTTGACGGTGTAACACCTCAAGACCTCGGAAGTCAGACCACCAGGCCGGCCCAGGAAACCAAGGTCGGCGTATGGCTTGGGCCTTCAGCACGGCTTGGGGGGGGGGGGGGGGGCTCGAGAATGAAGGAATCGGCATCCTTGCCATGCAAGACAAGGAGGCTGAACTGCGAGGAGATCCTTCCACGGCCTTATAACCAACTAGGACTCTTTAACCTTAGGCCCCCGCACTACTAGGGAAAAGCCTAGCAGTAGCGCGGGTTTTTGGCCTATCAGTAGCGCGGGTAACCGCGCTACTGCTACGGTGCTACAGCTAAAGGTTAGCAGTACTGTGGGAGTCCTGGACTAAGGGGTCCTCGGGCGTCCGGCCTGTTATCTGTTGGGCCGGACTGATAGGCTATGAAGACATGAAGGCCGAAGATTATACCCTTGTCCGGATTGGACTCTACTTGGCGTGGAAGGCAAGCTAGGCGACCGATTATGAAGATTTCCTCCTATGTAACCGACTCCATGTAACCCTAAATCTCTCCGGTGTCTATATAAACCGGAGGGCATAGTCCGGATAGGACAGATTCATTGCCATATACTCATAGGCTAGACTTCTAGGGTTTAGCCATTACGATCTCGTGGTAGATCAACTCTTGTAACACTCATATTCATCAAGATCAATCAAGCAGGAAGTAGGGTATTACCTCCATAGAGAGGGCCCGAACCTGGGTAAACATTGTGTCCCCCGTCTCCTGTTACCATCGATCCTAGACGCATAGTTTGGGACCCCCTACCCGAGATTCGCCGGTTTTGACACCGACATTGGTGCTTTCATTGAGAGTTCCACTGTGCCGTCGACATAAGGCTCGATGACCCCTTCAATCGTCGGTAATGGCGTCGTTCGGGGAGAAACCTTTCTCCCCGGACAGATTTTTGTATTCGGCGGCTTCGTACTGCAGGCCAACTCACTCGGCCATCTGGAGCAGGTCGATAGCTACGCCCCTGGCCATCAGGTCAGATTCGGAAGCTTGAACTACTTCACGGACATCCGTGGAGACTTGATCTTCGATGGATTTGAGACCGCGGCGATCGCTCCCTTTCTCTCCGATGAACATGACTCAAATCTATCATCGGAGCACACCCAGGAGATGGATCCTGTTGCTGCAACGGCCCCAGTACCGAAGCAGATCATCCCCTCCGAGGCCATAAAGTCCGCGGTGTTGGAGCCGCACACGGACTCGACATCCTGCATTGATTGCATCAATGGAACTCCGGACTCGTCTCCGGCTACACGTTCCGGATCAAGTGCGCTCGCGGACACCAAGCTGGATCGGTTATCGATTTTCGAATTTAGCGCCGCAGACATCTTCCAGCATTCGCCTTTGGGGGACGTACTAAATTCTCTGAAGAACTTGTCCTTGGAGGATGACTCACAGCCGAACTATGTTCGGTTCGAGCTAGAAGCGGACGACGAGGAATTTTGCTTCCCACCCGCCACCCACTTCATAGCCACCATCGACGACTTAACCGACGTGCTTGACTATGGCTCCGAAGACATCACCGGTATGAACGACGATGCCGACAATGAGCAAGGCCAAGACCCGCCATTCACTGGGCGTTGGACGGCCACCTCTTCGTACGACGTGTACATGGTTGATACACCCAAAGGATCTGGCGACGACAAAGAAGAGCCGGATAAGAATAAACCCTCCGAGACGCAGTCCAAGCGCCGGCGCCCCAAACGTCGTTCTAAGCCCCGTCGCTCAAAGGATGGCAACACTGGCACCGGAGAAAATAGTACTCCGAGCGACGCCGAAAACAATGACCATGTCGGCGCTGATTCCGAAGAGGAGGAACATGACAACACGCAAGACAACCCTGATGAACAGGCCATAGAAGATAACTCGGAGGACGATAGTTACCATCCACCCTCCAAAGAGGAGACAAGCCTCGGCAATGAAGACTTCATCGTGCCGGAGGACCCTCTGGAGTAGGAGCGCTTTAAGCTTCAGCTCATAGCCACTGCAAGGAGCTTGAAAAAGAAACAGCAACAGCTTCAAGCCGAACAAGACCTGCTCGTCGACAGATGGACCGACGTCCTGGCAGCCGAAGAATACGGCCTCAAGCGCCCAGCCAAAAGCTACCCGAAACGCAGACTGCTACCTCAATTCGATGAGGAGGCACCGGAACACATATCTCCCTCGCATAATGCGGAACGACCACTGCGTGGTCGAGATAGGGCGGCCGACCAGCCACCATGCGGTCGGGATAAAGCTGCAACTCAGGCCGAACAGCAGCCTACCTCACCACCCCGAAAAAATAAAAACGAAAGAGTTCGGGGTCACACATACGACCTTCGGCAGACCCTGGACAATAAAGCAGGACATACAAGATCGATCTACAGATCGCGCGGACGTGCCTCAAGGCACGACGATGGCTACCTATTCGGACGTGACAAACCTAACCACGCCCGGGCCGAATGCCGCAGACTGACTCCATCAGAGCTACGCTGCGACGCGGCCCAGTACAGAGGTGGCGCACACCCTCTCTGCTTCACGGACAAGGTACTGGATCACGAATTCCCCGAGGGATTCAAGCCCGTCAATATCGAATCATACGACAGCACAACCGATCCCGCAGTGTGGATCGAGGATTTCATCCTCCACATTCACATGGCTCGAGGAGATGACCTCCACGCCATTAAATACCTCCCACTCAAGCTCAAAGGGCCAGCTCGGCACTGGCTTAACAGCCTCCCTGAAAATTCTATCGGCAGCTGGGAGGACTTGGAGGAAGCTTTCCTAGACAACTTCCAAGGAACATATGTCCGACCACCAGACGCCGATGATCTAAGCCACATAGTTCAACAACATGGAGAATCAGCCAGAAAATTCTGGACTAGGTTCCTAACCAAAAAGAACTAGATCGTTGACTATCCAGATGCTGAGGCCTTGGCAGCCTTCAAACACAACATCCGGGACGAATGGCTAGCACGCCACGTCGGCCAAGAAAAGCCGAAGTCCATGGCAGCCCTCATGGCACTCATGACCCGCTTTTGCGCGGGAGAGGACAGTTGGCTGGCCCGTAGTAACAACACAGCCAGCGAGACAGGCCCCTCGGAGGCCAAGAATAGCACTGGCAAGCTCCGGCGCAACAAACACAAACGCCGAAGCAGTGACAACAACACCGATGACGCAACAGTCAACGCCGGATTCACTGGCTCCAAGTCCGGCCAGCGGAAGAAGCCCTATAAAAGAAATAATGAAGGACCTTCCAGCCTGGACCGCATACTCGACCGTCTGTGCCAGATACACGGCACCCTGGACAAGCAAGCCAATCATACCAACATGGATTGTTGGGTTTTCAAGCAGGCTGGCAAGTTAAATGCCGAAAACAAAGAAAAGGGATCACAAAGTGAGGACGAGGACGAAGAGCCCCGGCGGCCGAACACTGGGGGGCAGAAGAAGTTTCCCCCTCAAGTCAAAACGGTGAACATGATATACGCTACACACATCCCCAAAAGGGAGCGTAAGCGTGCACTCAGGGACGTCTACGCGGTAGAGCCAGTCGCCCCCAAATTCAATCCATGGTCGTCATTTCCGATCACCTTTGATCGTCGAGACCACCCAAGTATCCGTCATGGCGGTTCGGCCGCATTGGTCCTCGACCCAATCATCGACGGATTTCACCTAACACGAGTCCTAATGGACGGTGGTAGCAGCCTCAACCTGCTCTATCAAGACACTGTTCGGAAGATGGGCATTGACCCCTCACGAATCAAACCAACAAAGACTACCTTCAAAGGAGTCATACTAGGCGTCGAGGCCCGCTGTACGGGCTCAATCACGCTGGAAGTGGTCTTCGGTTCTCCGGACAATTTAAGCGAGGAGTTAATCTTCGACATCGTCCCATTCCGCAGTGGCTACCACGCACTGCTCGGACGAACAGTGTTTGCTAGATTCAACGCAGTGCCACACTACGCTTATCTCAAGCTCAAGATGCCCGGTCCACGCGGCGTCATAACAGTCAATGGCAACACGGAACGCTCCCTCCGAACAGAGGAGCACACCGCCGCCCTAGCAGCAGAGGTACAGAGCGGCCTTCTCAAACAGCACCATAGTGCGGCTGCCGAGCCCCTGGACACCGTCAAGAGGTTCCGAACTACACTGCAGCAGGACAGCAAGGCTCGTCAAGAGCTCGACTAGAAATTCGGCCTCCGTCCTAGTCCCGATGAAGAAGTGGCATTCGTACCACTCGTACATAATTACGCACTCGAAATTCCATGGACATCGACGGAGGCACATGCTAACCGAGATCTATAGTTCGGCTAGACCGACCCCGGACACACTTTTTCCTTTCTGTTTCAGGTTCCTTTTCCCGCGAGCCTGATCACCAGCCCCTTCGAAGGATCGGCATACAAGGGGGGCATGCAGCATAGGTGCGTAGGGTAACCTCCATACGTTCTTCTTGACGGTATTTTTACTTATTGACCAGGACCCGCACGCTGCTCCTTCTTGATCCCGGCATGTTAAATAGTACGGGTGCTTATTTCACTATTTGTATAAGATACGCCTTGACGTATCCATTCAGTTATAAAAAAATGATTTGCGGCCCAGTTTCTGCGGTTTTCGCTTCTTACTTCATTTTATTTCGATCTGCTTATCAGCTACATCGGTACTCTTTTGTACGTTTCATATTCGCCAGGGGCTGCTTATCGCCCCATAACACGGCAACAAAGTCCGAACACTTCTTGTATACAAGTTCGGCACCCCGAATTTAGCATTATATGCATTGGCTCCGAATCATGTCTTTGGTCAATAGTTGGGTTGCCCGGCTCCTGTGCTTGCTACCCTATGTTCCGCTCTATCGGCTAGGGTAGTAAAGGGAGAACTACTGCGATTGTGCCCTGGCCCTGACCGGATGAGCACCTCAGTAGAGAAAGCCGAAAACTGACTGTCATGATACGGCGAGAGCCGGTCAGCTGTTCGAGGGTTACAAAATCGCTGGAGATTTTTTCCGCGTCACGCGAAGGGTCGGCACTTCCCGATCAGATGCTGACAGCACCCTCGCTTGGACCAGGGGCTACACACTTGCTTAATTATAAAACTCCTATGGCTAAGTGAGGGCGTTTAAGCCGTATAGTCTGATTGCCTTGTTCATTGCGCTAAACAACTCCTTCAAGGACCATATAATTAGATCAAGATTGTTTAGATCCCATCCTGAACACCTCCGTACTAATTACGTGAGGGCAGAAGCTGATGACTGGCCAACCCTCAGATTGCATATAACACGGCTGCACAGGAGGAAACAATTTAAACCATAACGAAATTGCATTACAAAACAAGCTTTGTCTTTATAATACGAGGCAAAGGACAAAATGAATGTATTCATTTGAAAATAATGTCCTTCGAACATTGAGCTGCCACAAGTCGAGACCCTTCTATGACATCCGTAAAATATTTCTCGAGTGTGTGGTGCTCCTTGCCCTCCGGCGGCCCGCTGGCAACTTCAACAACGTTCATCTTCGCCCACCACATCTTGCAGCGAGCAAAGGCCATACGGGCACCTTCAATACAGGCAGAGCGCTTGACGACGTCCAACCGCGGATAGGCTTCCATTAGGCGCCTCATGAGTCCGAAGTAGCTACTGGGCATAGCTTCGGCTGGCCATAGCCGGATTGTCAAATCCTTCATGGCTAGTTCGGCCACCCGGTGCAGCTCCACTAGCTGCTTCAGCTGGTCGGTGAAAGACACGGGATGCTCTGGCACCGCATACTGCGCCCAGAATAACTTCTCCGTAGAACCTCCTCCTTCGGCTCGGTAGAAATCTGCAGCGTCTGATACGCTGCGTGGTAGATCCGCAAAAGCTCCTGGGGAACTCCGAACCCGGGTTAGTAAAAGGTACTGCCTCTCCGCATACTTGCTTTGCATCTTAAAAGCCTTACCCGCCGTGATTTTCCTGGCTTCTTGGATCTCCTGGATGACGGCCTGGGCCTCATTCCGCGCGGTCTCCACGACCTGACGAGCCTTGGTGAGTTCGGCCTCCTGAGCCGACGCATCATTCTCCAAGGCCTCACATTTTTCATTGCATCTTGGAGCTCCAGCTGGATTTCCTTGACACGGGCCTTGAGCTTCTTACGGGCGGCTTGCTGCTGGACAGCCTTCTCCTCGGCTTCGCCCAGGGCCTTCCTCAGGGCCTCGACCTCGGTCGTGGCTCCTGCATACATTTCGACATTACAGTCAATACACAGCGTCTCCGCTTTCCGAACACACAGCAAGCCATTACTTACCTTGCTTCTCCTGCAGCCGCACTCTAACCTCGCCGAGCTCGTTCTCGGTCCGCTCCAGCCTCTGCCTCAGTTCAGAGACTTCGGCAGCATGTGAGGTCGCGGCCAACAGCGACGCCCGCTCATGCACACATATTACGTTAGTCTCCTTCACTAGAGGATTGATCCTCTGTCCGGTTCCTCTTACCAAGCACCAGACAGTGTCTCAGGGGCTACTGACTATATGGGGTTTTTTCTCTGTTATTTACCTCGAAACCTGTCAACAGGTTGCTGCAGGCTTCGTTCAGTCCACTCTTGGCGGACTGAACCTTCTCGATCACCGCGCTCATAAGAACACGGTGCTCCTCCATAACGGAGGCGCCTCGTAGCGCCTCCATCAGGTTATCCGGCACCCCTGGATGGACAGGGGCCACCAGCGGAAATGGTGCACCCCCTCCTTCAACGGGGCTGCCCGCTTGACTCCGGAGCCATATGGGTCTCCGGAACCGTATCTGGCTGAGGGACAAGCTGGATGCGGCCCTCTCCGCTAGTCTCCATGGGGATCGTCTCCTCCATGTGTCCGGCAGTGGAGGCTTCGCCTCGTGGCGCCTCCCGAACAGCGTCCTGGGTTCCTCCCCGGCTCGGATCGGCCCTCCGGGACAGCGCCCCGGCGTCGTCCCCGGCCCCGGGGGAGTAAGCAGGCGGTGGCAACTGGCTCGCCATCTCCGACGGAGCCAACGAACTTCTAGACGAGGATCGCTGGATTAGGTCGCGGGCCGGACTGCGATAGTACAGCTAACTACATCAAGATAATGGAGAGAAAAGACTGGATGTGCGCATAAATAAACCATGTCACTTACGATGCGGCCTGGGGCTTTGTGCGGGGGCGTCGTTCCGGACTACTGTCAACGTCCCACGCAGTGTTGGCCGCCGGAAAGCCCTTCCCCTTTTTAGGCGCCTCCGCCTCCAGATGCGCCGGAGCCGCCCTCTTCTTCTTCCTCTCCTCAGGGGGAGGATTGTTTTGTTCTTCCTCCACACCCCCGTCATTGTCCTCAGGGACAGAGGAATGAGTTTCATCGTCTTCGGACGCCGCGTCCGAAGTACCCTTACGACGGAGGCTGCTCTTGGCCCTCTTTTCCTTCTTGGCCTTCTTCTCCGGCGCCTTATACAGCGCCGGTACTAGCATCTCCGCCAAGCGCGGGATGACTGGTTCTTCGGGCAGTGGAGCCGGACACTGGATCCGCTTCGCCCTCTCCATCCAGTCTTGAAGGAGCAATAACAAAAGCTCAGACATCATCCTCGAAACAATTAGGTTGAGGACTCGTTCGAAATAACATACCTTGCTGGAGGGGTGTGTACAATCGTGACCACGGTCCGAATCCGTGGCCGGTGGTTTCTCATTGCCCTTGAAGAGCAATTTCCATGCGCCCTCGTGCGTAGTCTCGAAGAGCCTCACCAGGGTCCGGTGCTTCTTTGGATTGAACTCCCACAGCGGCCGGCTTTGGCGCTGGCATGGAAGGATCCGGCGAACTAACATCACCTGGATCACATCAACGAGCTTGACGCTCTTTGTTACCATGCTCTGAACACGCGTCTGCAGTGCTATCAGCTCGTCAGGAGAACACCAGTCCAGACTCTTCTCGACCCAGGAGGTGAGTCGCATAGGAGCGCCGGAGCGGAATTCGGCAGCCGCGGCCCAGGAGGTGCCGCGTGGTTCTGTGACATAGAACCACTGCTTCTGCCATTCCTTTACCGTATCCACAAAGGTGCCTTTGGGCCAAGAGACATTGGACAATTTACTCACCATTGCCCCTCCGCACTCCACGTGCTGGCCATCTACCACCTTCGGCTTCACGTTGAAGACTTTGAGCCACAGTCCGAAGTGGGGGTGGATGCAGAGGAAGGCCTCGCATACGACAATAAACACCGAAATGTTGAGGAAGGAATTTGGGGACAGATCATGGAAATCTACCCCGTAATAATACATTAGCCCGCGGACGAAGGGGTGAAGTGGAAACCCTAGCCCGCGGAAGAAATGGGGGATGAATACCGCCCTCTCTGTGGGCTCCGGCGTGGGGACGATCTGTCCCTCGGCCGGCAGACGGTGGGCGATCTCTTTCGCCAAATATCCGGCCGCCGGAGCTCAGTAATGTCCTCCTCCGTGACGGAGGAGACCATCCACTTGCCCTGACCACCAGATCCGGACATGGTTGCTGGGGTGGAAAGGAGATTGGAACTTGGGCGCTGGAGCTCAAGGTTGGGAAGGCAGAGACAGAGAGAAAGCATGAGAAGAGGAAGGGGAAATCCTTATCTCCTTATAAAGGCAACAAATATTAAATGCCTCCTCACCCGCCTTGAGATTCGCCTATTCCCAAGGGCCGTGTAAACGGCACGGTTGGGTTACCCATGCCCGCATTGATGAGAATCCCGCGATAAGGGGACACAATCTCTGCTTCGACAAGACGTGCCAATAGCAACCGCGTCTTGAAACATGGGACAAACGGTTCGAAATTATGACCGAACGGACGTAACGTCACATTGCATAAAGTTGTCAGCGGATGGGACTCGTATGAAATATATATATTCTCTCTGCGGTCGTGCATAGTGTGTAACAGGTCTGGATAAAATCATCACATCCGAAGACTATCTTGGAGTTCGGAAGAAGGGAACCCGCCTTGCAATGCCGAAGACAATCTGCGCGCCTGACTCCTTGTCATTGAAGCCAGGTTCAGGGGCTACTGTGGGAGTCCTGGACTAAGGGGTCCTCGGGCGTCTGGCCTGTTATCTGTTGAGCCGGACTGATAGGCTATGAAGACATGAAGGCCGAAGAGTATACCCGTGTCCGGATTGGACTCTACTTGGCGTGGAAGGCAAGCTAGGCGACCGATTATGAAGATTTCCTCCTATGTAACCGACTCCATGTAACCCTAGATCTCTCCGGTGTCTATATAAACCGGAGGGCATAGTCCGGATAGGACAGATTCATTGCCATATACTCATAGGCTAGACTTCTAGGGTTTAGCCATTACGATCTCGTGGTAGATCAACTCTTGTAACACTCATATTCATCAAGATCAATCAAGCAGGAAGTAGGGTATTACCTCCATAGAGAGGGCCCGAACCTGGGTAAACATTGTGTCCCCCGTCTCCTGTTACCATCGATCCTAGACGCATAGTTCGGGACCCCCTACCCGAGATCCGCCGGTTTTGACACCGACAAGTACCGTCCGTTAAAATGCGCTACTGCTATATCAACTTAGTAGTAGCGCGTAGCGCAATAGACGCTACTGGTAATTACTAGTAGCGCGTCTCACTGCCCGCGCTACTACTATTATTCCGTATTGTTTTTCTTTTTTATTTTATGTCGTACTCATACACCTTTATATAAGTTTTCATACAGTACCAATTTAGAGATTGTTTTTATATTATAATGAGTTATTAAATCACTAGGTGGATAATCCATGACCTGATCGCTTAGGATCCATCCACTTGAAACTAATCCGCGGTTCTTTCACCCAATGATATAATAACTCATCATCATATTAATATATAAACTCTTGCATCATATCATCACCAACAACACTAGCTAATGATCATCATAGTCATTACCACTATTTAATCATCATAGTCATAGTGTAGCTATCTAATCACCACCAACACTAGCTAATAATAATCATCAGTCATTACCACCAACACTAGCTATTTAATCATCATAGTCGTAGTGTAGCACATCATCATCTTCAAACTCATTCTAGCTAGCTAATCACTCTTGCTGCTCTCTCTCAGGTAAAATAGCATAGAACATGTGTAGCAGTCCTGATTCATCATATTGGAGCATGCAGATGAACCTGTCTCCTAATTGTGGGTCGTTCTTCTGATTGCTACCCCCTAGTACTTCTCTGTGATCCTTCACAATTCTGCTCCAGTCTTTCACTATTAAGACTTGCTCGGTTTTAGAAATCCTGAACGCATTCATGTGTGATGTAGGATGTCTTGGCCGTAAGCTAACCATTGCCATGCGATCTTTAGACTCGATCCAATGAGGCACAACTATCATCGGGAGTCCCTATTGAAGAACATCGTAGTAACATACTTAGCAATGAAGTTTAGCTTAAAAATAATGTATGCAAAAGATGCACTGGGGACAAATAGTAAAAATCTTACCATCTTTCCTAAATAGATGTGACCGTAGTTCAATACGAACATTATTGGTCGCATGTTTTGAGTACTAAGATTTTCAAGTCCAGGAAAATAATTTCTCTTGACAGCATCAAGATCCTCAAGCCATGAAACATAATGACTTATCTCCTCGCAGTTTAGTTCAGCCCCGGGACAGTGATAGGTCATGTCTACCAAGCGCCGGACATGTTTGCTTGAATGGAATAAGCCGTCAATAGAAATTAGTTGTCAACTATTTTTGAATAAACAATATCGAAGACATAAATATGGTTGAGAAACTCACATAATGGTAGACCTGGAGGCGTCTGCACATCGACCCAGATGTCGATATTACCTTCAATATCATCTTCCGGACGAATATCAAAGGTGATAAGCATATCAGGCTCAATGCATAAGCCTTGCATAGTGCTCTCCAATTTTTGCATTCAAAATAGGTGTAGGTGTCTGCATTGTATAATTTTGCGCTAAAAGTATAACCATGCTCGGTCCTCAAGTGAACTCTCTTTACCTCCCTAATTTTCATAGGACTGAAACCAATCTTATCCAAGACAAAAATTCTTGCATGGCAGGGGATACGCTAGTAGAATAGTAAAAAATTAAAATTATAAGTTGAAGCAAAAGAAGCAGAAGTCATGCTTAATTACGAAAAAAGACTTGTCGTTGTGACTTACTGTATCCACTTCGAAGGTCTCATCCAGCTTGATGCTGAAGCGCCTATCATCAACTAGGAAATGTATGTCGCACAGGCTGCACTCGTCTTCACAGTATTCGCACATAGCGAAATCCTTTTTGTCGGCAGACATTTCCTATGTTCATAGTTGAAACATTAATTGAAAATCGGTCGAAGGCAACTACTAGAAAACTCAAAAGTTAACTCGAAATGGCGTTTAATTCTCCAGCAAATCCGGGGCACTCAATATTTCCTACATATTCTAGCACAAGTCATGCTTAAATTCACAGGAAAATCCGGCATGACCTTTGCTAAAATAGGACATATCGAGCGCCTGAAATTTGCCGGAACGGAAATGAATCAACACTCCGGCAAAACATATGCCACTCGGATTTTCCCTGCGAACAAAGATGTTCATACGCATACAATGATGCTTAAACTTGCAATTCCATCCGGATCAATTATCATAAGCATTCGCACATGAGCTCACTGACTAAATACCCTAGTTCTACTCTATTCAACACAACAAGGAGTGGAGAAGGAGGAGGTGGACTTTTAGCTCACCGACTCGGATGTAGAGGAAGTAGAGGTAGCTCGGATGACGATCACTCCAAGGAGACACGACTCTACAAAGCCTGCATATTCCACCGATTAAAATTTTAGAACATCAAATCGCATATAGAATTCTTTGATCACAAAGTCATAATAACATAAAAATAACTAAATTTTCCATACCTAATTTTTTCTTACTAAAAATAAACTAGTTCTATTAATTCAACTAGTTCAACTAAGCACTTACTATAAATAAAGATAATTAATTTTCTTACTAATTCAACTAGTTCAACTAAGCACTTACTATAAATAAAAATAATTAATTTTCTTACTAATTCAACTAATTATATTAAGCACTTACTATAAATAAACTAGTTCTATTAACCACTTAAATTCTATGTACATTCTACAAAATTCTACCTATCTATACTATTGAAAAACCCTACATTCTACCTATCTATACTATCAACTAAATCTATGAAGGGAGGAGGGGCTGTGGATGGAGGAGGGGGAGGGAGTAGGGGCTGTGGAGGGATGAGGGGACATGGAGGGAGGAGGTGCTATTGATGGAGGGGCGGCTAGAGGAGGGAGGAGCAGGGGGAGGGACGAGGGGAGGAGGAGTGGGCGGAGGAGGGAGGAGTGGCAGCTAGAGGAGGGAGGAGGGAGGAGGAAGAGGAGAAGAAGGAGGCTTACCAAGGCCGGAGGATGGCGGCAACGCCGGCGACGGCAATGCGGCGATCGGGGCGATGGCAGGAGGAGGACGACGCCCGCGATAGTGAGACAGGAGAGTGAGGAAACGGGCGGGCGCGCGGGGGGATAAGGCTGGATTAGCAGTAGCGCGGTTTTGGAGCAAACGCTACTACTAAACTAGCTAGCAGTAGCGCGTTTCATAGGAAAGTGCTACTACTAAACTTAGCCTGGCGGCAACGGTAGGGTAATTTTAGTAGTAGCGCTCTTTTCCCTTGCCGCGCTACTGCTATGTTCATAGCAGTAGCGCCTTCCTTTGCCCCACGCTACTACTAAGTAGCAGTAGCGCCCTATTTTACCCAGCGCTACTGCTAAAGTTCTGTGTATAAGGTTTTCCCTAGTAGTGTCGGGGTCCCTTATAAACCGGGGTCGGGCTAGTTGATAGACACACTTTAGTCATTACCCATCGGTATACCTACGATCATCGGGATCTACTTTGTACTTTGTATATCCCATCCAATCAATACAATAAGAGCAAGAGTAGGGTTTTACCTCCACCATGAGGGGATGAACCTAGGTAAAATATCTCCTGTTTCCTCTCTGGACTTTTCGGTTATCGTTGCACCCTAACGAGGGGTCTGCCGAACTCACACACACAGTGGCGCGCCAGGTACGGGTCGTGCTAGCCAGAATAGAGATCCAGATGGGATCTGACATTACCTGTGTTGCCTTTGCTCCTGGCAAGATGTTTGCCTTTGGGGCGATGAACTTCATCACCAACTCCGCGGGGTTGATCGAGCCCATCGACACTTATGAGCCAGGCCAGGCTCTCTTCTTCGGAGGCCTGGAATTCATCAATGATTCATGCGGCGAACTCCGCCTCCATGGCCCAGTGTCTTGTCAAGTACAAGATCCGAAGCCAATCTTTGTTAACCCACCCACCTCCCTCTTTGTTGCCAACATGGAATCAATCCATGATGTTCTCCAACGGCGTCAGGCGAAAGAAGATGTGAGCGACGATAGCTGCTTGTAGACCATCAGGATGCCACGCCGGGTCGATGATGGAGAAGCTGAGCGAAAGAAGCTGATGACCTGCCTCAGAACTAGCTCGCCTCCGACCATCGATGAAGGAGAAACCGTATGCACTATAGCTCGATAGATGTTATGCCCCACGGTGGGTGCCAACTTAAGGAAATATGCTCTAGAGGCAATAATAAAGTTGTTATTTATATTTCCTTATATCATGATAAATGTTTATTATTCATGCTAGAATTGTATTAACCGGAAACTTAGTACATGTGTGAATACATAGACAAAACAGAGTGTCCCTAGTATGCCTCTACTTGACTAGCTCGTTAATCAAAGATGGTTATGTTTCCTGACCATAGACATGTGTCGTCATTTGATGAACGAGATCACATCATTAGAGAATGATGTGATGGACAAGACCCATCCATTAGCTTAGCATAATGATCGTTTAGTTTTATTGCTATTGCTTTCATCATGACTTATACATGTTCCTCTGACTATGAGATTATGCAACTCCCGAATACCGGAGGAACACCTTGTGTGCTATCAAACGTCACAACGTAACTGGGTGATTATAAAGATGCACTACAGATGTCTCCGAAGGTGTTTGTTGGGTTGGCATAGATCGAGATTAGGATTTGTCACTCCGTGTATCGGAGAGGTATCTCTGGGCCCTCTCTGTAATGCACCTTGTCGATGTCAAAACCGGCGGATCTCGGGTAGGGGGTCCCGAACTGTGCATCTAAGGTCGATGGTTAAAGGAGACGGGGGACACGATGTTTACCCAGGTTCGGGCCCTCTCGATGGAGGTAATACCCTACTTCCTGCTTGATTGATCTTGATGAATATGAGGACTACAAGAGTTGATCTACCACGAGATCGTAATGGCTAAACCCTAGACGTCTAGCATGTATGATTATGATTACCCCTACGGACTAAACCCTCCGGTTTATATAGACACCGGAGGGGACTAGGGTTGTACAAAGTCAACTACAGAGAAAGGAATCTTCATATCTGAACACCAAGTCTTGCCATCCACATAAAGGAGAGTCATATCCGGACACGAGAGAGTCTTTTGTCTTGTATCTTCACGGCCCATCAGTTCGTCCCACGTCACATAGGCCGGACGCCCGAGGACCCCTTAATCCAGGACTCCCTCAGTAGCCCCTGAACCAGGCTTCAATGACTAGGTGTCCGCGCGCAGATTGTCTTCGGCATTGCAAGGCGGGTTCCTCCTCCGAATACTCCAAAACAGCTTCCGAACACAAAAAGCGTGTCCGGCTCTGCAAAACAAGTACCACACACACACGTAGAGAGTATAATATTTCACGAGTCCAATCTACTGACAACTTTTGTAGCGTGACATCACGTCACTGCCCGGTCATTATTTCGAACCGTTTTTTAGCCTCCCGCTCCACGTTTCAAGATGCGGTTTTATTGGCACGTCTTGTCGAAGCAGACATCGCGTCCCCTTATTGCGGGATTCTCATCAATACGGGCGTGGGTAATCCAACCGCCCCGTTGGCACGATTCCTTGGGAATAGGCAAGTTTCAAGGCTTATGAGGAGGCGTTCGATATTCATCGCCTTTATAAAGGGGAACAGACCCGTCTTTTTCTTCCTCAACTTTTCCAACCTCGAGCTCCAGCACCCAGGTTTCAACTTAATCGATCCAAGCCTCCCAGTCATGTCCGCACCCGGCCTCCAAGGCCGGTGGGTGGCCTCCTCTGTCACGGAGGAGGATATCGCGAAGCTCCGGGCAGCAAGGTACCTGACTGCGGAAATCCTCCACAGGCTTCCTGCTAAGGGGCAGGTTATTCCTACACCCAGATCTAGTGAGAGGGTCGTATTCATCTCCCACTTCCTTCGGGGGCTAGGGTTCGCTCTCCACCCCTTCGTTCGTGGCCTCATGTTTTATTATGGGCTGGATTTTCACGATCTAGCTCTGGACTCCTTTCTTCACATCTTGGCGTTCATCATCATGTGCGAGGCCTTTCTCCGCATTCCCCTACACTTCGGCTTATGGCTCAAGACCTTTAATGTGAAACCGAAGGTAGTCGACGGGGAGCAAGCGGAGTGTGGCGGTGCTACGGTGAGCAAGCTCGCCAATACTCCTTGGCCAAAGGGCTCCTTCACAGAAACTTCCAACCTATGGCAGCGGGAGTGGTTTTACATTACTGAACCCCGCGGTACCAAGTGGGCAGCTACACCTGCGTTCCGATCTGGCCCTCTGTTACGACTCGCATCATGGATTAACAAGGGGCTAGACTGGGGACCAATTGATGAAGCGCAGATGCTACAAAGCTGTATCCGGAGTCTCCTTGAAAAGGACACCGGCCTCATCAACGAGATCCAGGTAATGCTAGTCCGTCGGGTCCTACCGTGCCATCGACGGCCTCTCCGCCTGTGGGAGTTCAATCCGGAAGGACCACGGACCCTTCAGCACTTCTTCGGCACAACGCACAAAGGGATGTGGAAGTTATTCTTTGGGACCCCAAAACAGTGGCCGGATACATCCAAGGACATCGGCCTCGGCTGCAACCATCCGGATACCTTGGTAAGCACTCGACTCCCGAACACAGCTTAGTTAATTATCCCGTAAGAATATACTGAGAGACCTGTCTCCGATCAGGGCTGGATAAAGAAGGCGGAACAAATTAGATGTTCGACACCACTCCCCGAAGACTCAGCTGATCCTGTGTTGACAAGGATGCTGGCCCCGGCACCGTATCAAGTGCCGGTGAAGGAGGTCAAGGAGGAGAGCAGAAAGGCCAAAGGTGGCCCCCACTCGAAAGGTACACCGGACGCTTGATGTCTACTACGCAACCTTATTCTTGTAGATGTTGTTGGGCCTCCAAGTGCAGAGGTTTGTAGGACAGTAGCAAATTTCCCTCAAGTGGATGACCTAAGGTTTATCAATCCGTGGGAGGCGTAGGTTGAAGATGGTCTCTCTCAAACAACCCTGCAACCAAATAACAAAGAGTCTCTTGTGTCCCCAACACACCCAATACAATGGTAAATTGTATAGGTGCACTAGTTCGGCGAAGAGATGGTGATACAAGTGCAATATGGATGGTAGATATGGGTATTTGTAATCTGAAAATATAAAAACAGCAAGGTAGCAAGCGATAAAAGTGAGCGTAAACGGTATTGCAATGTTAGGAAACAAGGCCTAGGGTTCATACTTTCACTAGTGCAAGTTCTCTCAACAATAATAACATAATTGGATCATATAACTATCCCTCAACACGCAACAAAGAGTCACTCCAAAGTCACTAATAGCGGAGAACAAACGAAGAGATTATGGTAGGGTATGAAACCACCTCAAAGTTATCCTTTCTGATCGATCTATTCAAGAGTCCGTAGTAAAATAACACGAAGCTATTCTTTCCATTCAATCTATCATAGAGTTCGTACTAGAATAACACCTTAAGACACAAATCAACCAAAACCCTAATGTCACCTAGATACTCCAATGTCACCTCAAGTATCCGTGGGTATGGTTATTCGATATGCATCACACAATCTCATATTCATCTATTCAAACCAACACAAAGTACTTTCAAAGAGTGCCCCAAAGTTTCTACCGGAGAGTCAAGACGAAAACGTGTGCCAACCCCTATGCATAAGTTCACAAGGTTACTGAACCCGCAAGTTGATCACCAAAACATACATCAAGTAGATCACGTGAATATCCCATTGTCACCACAGATAAGCACATGCAAGACATACATCAATTGTTCTCAAATCCTTAAAGACTCAATCTGATAAGATAACTTCAAAGGGAAAACTCAATCCATTACAAGAGAGTAGAGGGGGAAAAACATCATAAGATCCAACTATAATAGCAAAGCTCGCGATACATCAGGATCGTGCCATATCAAGAAGATGAGAGAGAGAGAGATCAAACACATAACTACTGGTACATACCCTCAGCCCCGAGGGGGAACTACTCCCTCCTCGTCATGGAGAGCACCGGGATGATGAAGATGGCCACCTGTGAGGGATCCCCCCTCCGGCAGGGTGCCGGAACAGGGCCCCGCTTGGTTTTTTGTGGCTACAGAGGCTTGCGGCGGCGGAACTCCCAATCTAGGTTATGTTCTGGAGGTTTCTGTATTTATAGGATTTTTTGGCGTCGGTCTCATGTCAGGGGGGTCTCCGAGTCGTCCACGAGATAGGGGCCCACGCCCAGGGGGTAGGGTGCGCCCCCACCCTCGTGGATAGCCCGGGACTCTTCTGGCCCAACTATTTTACTCCGGGGGCTTCTTTAGGTCCATAAAAAATCATCAAAAATTGGCACATCAATTGGACTCCGTTTGGTATTCCTTTTCTGCGATACTCAAAAACAATGAAAAAAATAGAAACTAACACTGGGCTCTAGGTTAATAGGTTAGTCCCAAAAATCATATAAAATAGCATATAAATGCATATAAAACATCCATGATTGATAATATAATAGCATGGAACAATCAAAAATTATAGATACGTTGGAGACATATCAAGCATCCCCAAGCTTAATTCCTGCTCGTCCTCGAGTAGGTAAATGATAAAAACAGAATTTTTGATGTGGAATGCTACCTAACATATTTTGCAATGTAATTTTCTATTGTGGCATGAATGTTCAGATCCAAAAGATTCAATGATTTCATCCAATCGCAAGCTTTAGTGGAACTACCAATCAAAGGGAGGAGGTTTACATGGAGTAACATGCTGACAGACCCACTTTTGGAGCAACTAGATTGGTTCTTCACATCGGCCAATTGGACCTCTAGTTACCCAAACACGACAGTGGCCCCACTCCCAAAACCGGTCTCTGACCATGTGCCGTGTGTGATCTCTATTGAGACAACGGTCCCTAAAACCAAAATCTTCTGATTTGAGAATTTTTGGATCTCACACCCTGGTTTCTTTGAAGTTGTTCAATCCACCTGGAACAAAAGTTGTTTTGCCCACAATTCGGCTGCTATGCTCTGCAAAAAATTTAAACACTTGAGATATGCTCTGAAGAAGTGGAGCAAAAACATCTCCAGATTGAACTTGTGCATTGACAACTCTAATTGGGCCCTACTTGAATTGGATGGAATTGAGGACTTGAGGCCTCTCACAACACCGGAGAAAAACTTCCATGCAATTCTTAAAGAACATTTGGTAGTCCTCCTTGGTTATAAACGGGAATATTGGAAGAAGAGGTACACTGTGCGCTGGTTTTAGTGTGGTGGGGACAACACTAAATTCTTCCACTCGGCAGCAAGCGAACGTTTCAGAAGAAATTCCATTGCATCACTGAAACTCTCTGATGGATCTGTCGTCTCTGATCATGCAGGGAAAGCACATGAGCTCTATCAGACATATAAAAACAAGCTGGGCAGGTCAGAACCGCATGAGATGAAATTTGATCTCGCACGGATTATCAAAAAGATTGAAGGGCTTGAGGATTTGACAAAACCCTTTACGAATGATGAGATCAATAAAGTGGTCCAAGAAATGCCATCTGATCGTGCTCTTGGTCTGGATGGCTTTAATGGGTGTTTTCTAAATTCTTGCTGGCACATTATAAAGCAAGATTTCTACACCATGTGTGCTGACTTCTATGATGGAAAGTTAGACCTGCAAAGTCTTAATTCTGGGTTTATCACCTTGATCCCGAAAACCTACTCACCCGAGACTGCAAATGATTACAGGCCTATCACCCTCCTCAACTGTTGCCTGAAGTTGATAACCAAGTTGCTGGCTAATCGGTTGCAGAAAATAATTCTCAAAATCATCCACAGGAACCAGTATGGTTTTATTAAAGGGAGATCGATCCAAGACTGTTTAGCCCGGGCTTTCGAGTACATCCACCAATGTCAAGCTTCTGGACGTGCATGTTGTCTGCTCAAGTTGGATTTTGCTAAGGCTTTTGATACGATACAACATGAACCTATGATAGAGATCATGAGGCACATGGGTTTTGACGAGAAGTGGATTGGGTGGATCAGATGTATTTTCTCCTTGGGTACTTCGTCTATCCTGCTCAACGGAACCCCCGGGAAGCAGTTCTCCTGCCTGTGTGGCGTGAGACAAGGCGATCCACTCTCGCCCCTCATTTTTGTCCTCGCTGCAGACCTGTTGCAAGCGGCGATCAACGAGGCGTGCACGGTCGGACAACTGCTTCTACCGATACCATCGCACGATGATAGCTACCCGGTTATACAGTACGCCGACGACACGATTGTGGTGTTCCCTGCCTGCTCTAGCCAAGCTCAAGTCCTCAAGGGAATTCTGATGGACTACGCCACGTCTGTAGGTCTGAAGATTAACTTCCATAAATCAACCCTCGTTCCGATCAACTTGGATCCGGCAACGGCGTCGGAGATGCGGAGATCTTTGGATGTGTTGTGGGACAAATGCCTTTCACGTACTTAGGGTTTCCTATGGGGACAACCCGCCCCACGGTGACTGATCTGATGCCCATGGTCACAGCAGTACAGAGGAAAATTCCAGCAGCAGTCTCCTTGCTTGACTATGGCTCCAAGTTGACGCTTCTAAACTCAGTAGTGACCCCATTAGCCATATACGCAATGTGCTCTATCAAGCTAAACCCCAAGATCATTGAGCATCTGGACAAACTTCGCAGATCATGCCTGTGGTTAAAGAAAACCGATGATGGTACTAAAGGTAACTCTCTGGCGGCGTGGGACCTGGTCTGCAGACCAAAAAACAAAGGAGGTTTAGGGATCATAAACCTCAAAATCCAGAACCAGGGTCTCTTGTTGAAACAGCTCCACAAATTTTACAACAAACAGGATGTTTCCTGGGTTCATATTGTCTGGAGATCGTACTACAATGGTCAAACCCCGCACGCGGAATACCCTTGCGGTTCGTTCTGGTGGAAAGATCTCATGCAATTGTCTGATATTTACAGGGGGGTTACCAAGGCGTGTGTTGTGACAGGTGATACGATTCTATTCTGGAAGGATGAGTGGAAAGATAGCTTGCTCCAAGATACATTCCTGAGGGCTTTTTCTTTTGCCAAGGAACCTGACATATCAGTTCAATCCTTTCCGTCCTCGGTGAGACTGAGTGATGTGTTCCACCTTCCCCTCTCGGTAGAAGCCCGACTAGAAGTAGCAGATCTGCAACAGACCACATCTGATGTGGCCCTGACTGAGGGAGTGGATACATGGAAATGTGTCTGGGGCGGGGATGGATTCAAAGCAACCAAATTTTATGAGCACTGCTTCAGAAACATCCAGGTGGACGAGGCCTTCTGTTGGATCTGGAAAACCAAGTGTACAATGCAGTGGAAGATGTTTGCATGGCTGCTGTTGGCTGATCGATTAAACACCAGAAATATGCTGAGAAGGAGGCACTACAAAATCCAAAATGACGATTACACCTGTCTGTTATGTCAAAACCCACCGGAGGAAGACATTACACATCTCTTCTTCAACTGCCCTTTCAGTAGGAGATGCTGGGATAGTATAGGGATCCAGTGGCCGGTTGGTGATTGTAGGCTCACGTTGCTGCACGCTGGCAAAAACTCTTGGAGTGGGCACATGTTCATGGAGGTGTTCACGGTGGCAGCATGGGGGATTTGGAAGGAAAGGAATGACAAACACTTCAGGGGGATCCAGCCAACCTTGAGATCTTGGAAGGCCAGGTTCAAGAATGATTTTGCCTTGCTGGTCCATAGGGCCAAACATGAGCTTGCCCCGTACATCTTGTCACTAGTTGCTGCTTTGTAAAGAGCTATCTCCTTTTGTAACCTCTTCTCTCACCCCCCTCTCACACATGTAGATGTGGACTTGTATGTAGGTTGACTGGACTGTACTGGACTGTACTAATTTTTTAACATTTTAATATAAAGTCAGTGGGATCCTCTCCCACTGTCATCAGTTCTCGAAAAACGAAGAGATTATGGTAGGGTACGAAACCATCTCAAAGTTATCCTTTCTGATCGATCTATTTAAGATTCTGTAGTAAAATAATACGAAGCTATTCTTTCCGTTCGATCTATCATAGAGTTCGTACTAGAATAACACCTTAAGACACAAATCAACCAAAACCCTAATGTCACCTAGATACTCCATTGTCACCTCAAGTATCAGTGGGTATGGTTATTCGATATGCATCACACAATCTCATATTCATCTATTCAAACCAACACAAAGTACTTTCAATGAGTGCCCAAAAGTTTCTACCGGAGAGTCAAGACGAAAACGTGTACCAACCCCTATGCATAAGTTCACAAGGTCACTGAATCCGCAAGTTGATCACCAAAACATACATCAAGTAGATCACGTGAATATCCCATTGTCACCACAGATAAGCACATGCAAGACATACATCAAGTGTTCTCAAATCCTTAAAGACTCAATCCGATAAGATAACTTCAATGGGAAAACTCAATCCATTACAAGAGAGTAGAGGGGGAGAAACATCATAAGATCCAACTATAATAGCAAAGCTCACGATACATCAAGATCATGCCATATCAAGAACACGAGAGAGAGAGAGAGATCAAACACATAGCTACTGGTACATACCCTCAGCCCCGAGGGTGAACTACTCCCTCCTCGTCATGGAGAGCACCGAGATGATGAAAATGGCCACCAGTGAGGGATCCCCCTCCGGCAGGGTGCCGGAACAGGGTCCCGATTGGTTTTTGGTGGCTACAGCGGCTTGCGGCGGGGGAACTCCTGATCTAGGTTATGTTCTGGAGGTTTCTGTATTTATAGGAATTTTTGGGGTCGGTCTCACGTCAGGGGGGTCTCGGAGTCATCCACGAGATAGGGGCCCACGCCCAGGGGGGTAGGGCGCGCCCCCCACCCTCGTGGACAGCCCGGGACTCTTCTGGCCCAACTCTTTTACTCCGAGGGCTTCTTTTGGTCCATAAAAAATTATCAAAAATTGGCACGTCAATTGGACTCCGTTTGGTATTCCTTTTCTGCGATACTCAAAAACAAGGAAAAAACAGAAACTGGCACTGGGCTCTAGGTTAATAGGTTAGTCCCAAAAAATCATATAAAATAGCATATAAATGCATATAAAACATCCATGATTGATAATATAATAGCATGGAACAATCAAAAATTATAGATACGTTGGAGACGTATCAACGCTATGTCCGGGGAGACTGGAACTCCGTCTTCTGAAGACGAAGGGGAAGAAGAAGCTGAAGTCTCTTCTCCCCATGGGAAGAAAAGGACGACCTTCGAAGATCTGGAGGTGGAGGATCCCAAGAGAGGCAAGGTGTCCCTGTCAGCCGGTTTGGAAGACGATGCTGCACAGTTCCTCCGTAAGGACAAGCCCTTAGCCGAATCGTAAGTGAACAAGGGTGTGTTAGACATATCCCGTTCTTTTCAGGTTATAAGGGTAACATCTTAAATATGTGTTTGCAGTCCGGCCCGTAGTCTTCCTCAACAGTCCTCCTCCTCGGGTGACCTGCTTCCGGAGATGATGGAAAGCGAGACACCTCCACATGCTTCCTCGCCCCTTAGGGCGGACGACTTCGAGGTGTCATCCCGGAGGGTCTCCCCCGATCACCAAGTGGCGCGGGGGCAATAAAGGCAGCGCCCGAAGGTGAGACTTCGGTCGTCAAGGGTCCGGGGAGTGTGGCCCCTACGGGGCCGGCAATAAAGGCCCTGGACTATCCGGTTTATAGCCGAAAGCGACTCTAGGGTCGAGTAAACATATCCATTCGAAGGGAGTTCATACTCCTGTAGCCGCTTCCAGGAGTCTAGAGGCGCCGGATACATTAACGGGCATGTTGCAGAATGCGTCCATCAAAGAGGAACATCGTACCTTAATGGGTATGGTAGTTGAGAGGATTCTGTCCGCGAGAAGCGGATTGAATGAAGCCTTCACAGGCCTACTAAGAGGCTTTGAGGATTACAATGTAATATCTTGACTACTCTTTACATGCAAAGTATGCCTCTGTATAGATAGTAGCCCCTGAGATTCTGGTCGGCTTCCACAGGGAGGCGATCAGAGGATCCAAAGATATGCTCAGGAAATAACATGAATAATTTAAAAAAAAACAGGCTGTTACGTCAATGACAACTGCCCCCGCTGCGGAAGTTGCAGACTTAAAGAAAAAACTTGAGTCAGCAGATGAGGACATTACTCTTATTAACAGGCGGCTTGACGAGGCACAAGGTATGTTTTGGGGCAGTTAGCTTATGCATGTATAATAATATAAGCACGAAGCTGAGAATTATATACTGGGACATGCATAATTCGCAGAGGGTGCTGCTGCGGTTGAGACCCTTCGGGCTGAACTTGCCCGGGTCAAGGAGCAAGCCAGAGTGAGCAATGTAGCTGTCAAGAAGGCAGCTGCTGATTTAAAGGCCGAACAGGCCACTCGGTGCCAGTGCGAGGAGAGAATATCTACCATGGCGTGAGAGCTAAAGGATGCCACTGCCCAATGCAAGTCACTCGAAAAGGATAACAAAGCCAAGACGGCCGATCTCGACAAGGCCTTAACAGGCGCGAGAGGCACGTCCGAGTCAAGAGCGGCTCGGGAAGAGATTCGGCAAGCTGGGGAGATCGCGGCTGGTAAGCCCTTTCTTTTACAGACTAAATTCGGTGATCCGAAGTATGCCCCGCTGAATCAAATGTGGAGTTCTCCAGACTCATTCTTGGACCTACCGTAGAGTGTCGCCGATGCGGTGCAGTTTTACCAAGCGCAAGACGGACGTGTAGTGGAGAAGCTTTTCTGGTCACAGTTCGACGGGCCAAAGCATCCGCCTTTGCTGAACGAACAAATGGCCCAGTGGGCCGAGCTCCACAAGGTGTCCGGAGCTGGCATGGAGGAAGTCGTGGTCCGGCTGTGGCCAACTGAGTTGATTTCCGAACAGTTATTTCGGTTTGGTGCAGTGGCTTGTTGATGCAGTGCCGCGTATCGACGCTGTTAAGCGGTCAACATGCATTGAAGGTGCACGGATGGCCTTTGCTCACGTCAAGATGTACTGGGCAAAATTGAAGGCCACCGATGTTGCAACAAACAGTCCACCCGAGGGCAAGGACCATCGCACGCCGGAGCAACATTTTGAGGATGTCCTAGAGGGCGCCCGCCTGATAGAGGGTCAATGCTCGAAAGATATTATGTTCGAGTGAATGTATCAGTAGTGTGATAACAATATTATGATATATTAAGGCTGTATTATATTTATGCCTGTTGCCTGAAAGGCATTTCCTCCTGTGCGACCGTTTTTTTATATCATCTGAAAGTTTGCCAGTTGTCGCCTTCAGCCCCCTCGCATATAATGCGGGGCTGTTCGGAATAGCAACTGACCACACTTGACCCAACGTCTTGGTCCGTGAAGGAGGTGTCAGTATGGCGAACTAGGCAATCGGACTATAGGGCTTTAACACCTTCACTTAACCATAGGAGTTTGACGGTGGGTCTACGATATAGCCCCTTGTATATACGCGGTTATCCGAATACGGCTGCGCTACATAAGTGACCGGAAGAATGGTCCTTCATGTAATACGGAAGAAATCACAAAAGATTCTGATAAGTCAACGAGTGGTTGACCAGCTCTCGCTGAAGGAAATATGCCCTAGAGGCAATAATAAAGTTAGTATTTATTTCCTTATATCATGATAAATGTTTATTATTCATGCTAGAATTGTATTAACCGAAAACATAATACATGTGTGAATACATAGACAAACAGAGTGTCACTAGTATGCCTCTACTTGACTAGCTCGTTGATCAAAGATGGTTAAGTTTCCTAGCCATTGACATGGGTTGTCATTTGATTAACGGGATCACATCATTAGGAGAATGATGTGATTGACTTGACCCATTCCGTTAGCTTAGCACTCGATCGTTTAGTATATTGCTATTGCTTTCTTCATGACTTATACATGTTCCTATGACTATGAGATTATGCAATTCCCGTTTACCGGAGGAACACTTTGTGTCCTACCAAACGTCACAACGTAACTGGGTGATTATAAAGGTGCTCTACAGGTGTCTCCGAAGGTACTTGTTGGGTTGGCGTATTTCGAGATTAGGATTTGTCACTCCGATTGTCAGAGAGGTATCTCTGGGCCCTCTCGGTAATGCACATCACTTAAGCCTTGAAGCATTGCAACTAATGAGTTTGTTGCGGGATGATGTATTACGGAACGAGTAAAGAGACTTGCCGGTAACAAGATTGAACTAGGTATTGAGATATCGACGATCGAATCTCGGGCAAGTAACATACCGATGACAAAGGGAACAACGTATGTTGTTATGCGGCCTGACCGATAAAGATCTTCGCAGAATATGTGGGAGCCAATATGAGCATCCAGGTTCCGCTATTGGTTATTGACCGGAGACGTGTCTCGGTCATGTCTACATAGTTCTCGAACCCGTAGGGTCTGCACGCTTAAAGTTTCGATGACAGTTATATTATGAGTTTATATGTTTTGATGTACCGAAGGTTGTTCGGAGTCCCGGATGTGATCACGGACATGATGAGGAGTCTCGAAATGGTCGACACATGAAGATTGATATATTGGAAGCCTATGTTTGGATATCGGAAGTGTTCCGGGTGAAATCGGGATTTTACCGGAGTACCGGGAGGTTACCGGAACCCCCGGGGGCTTAATGGGCCATAGTGGGCCTTAGTGGAAGAGAGGAGTGGCGGCCAGGGCAGGGCCGTGCGCCCCTCCCCCTAGTCTGAATAGGATAAGGAGAAGGGGGGCGGCGCCCCCCCTTTCCTTCCTCTCTCCCTCCTCTTTCCCCCTCCACTCCTAGTCCAACAAGGAAAAGGGAGGGAGTCCTACTCCCGGTGGGAGTAGGACTCCTCCTGGCGTGCCCCTTCTGGCCGGCCGCACCTCTCCCCCTTGCTCCTTTATATACGGGGGCAGGGGGCACCCTAGAGACACAACAATTGATCGTTTGATCTTTTAGCCGTGTGCGGTGCCCCCCTCCACCATAGTCCACCTCGATAATACTGTAGCGGTGCTTAGGCGAAGCCCTGCGTCGGTAGAACATCATCATCGTAACCACGCCGTCGTGCTGACGAAACTCTCCCTCAACACTCGGCTGGATCGGAGTTCAAGGGACGTCATCGGGCTGAACGTGTGCTGAACTCGGAGGTGCCGTGCGTTCGGTACTTGATCGGTCGGATCGTGAAGACGTACGACTACATCAACCGCATTGTGCTAACGCTTCCGCTTTCGGTCTACGAGGGTACGTTGACAACACTCTCCCCTCTCGTTGCTATGCATCACCATGATCTTGCGTGTGCGTAGATTTTTTTTTGAAATTACTACGTTCCCCAACAGTGGCATCCAAGCCTGGTTTTATGCGTTGATGTTATATGCACGAGTAGAGCACAAGTGAATTGTGGGCGATATAAGTCGTACTCCTTACCAGCATGTCATACTTTGGTTCGGCGGTATTGTTGGATGAAGCGGCCCGGACCGACATTACGCGTACGCTTACGCGAGACTGGTTCTTCCGACGTGCTTTGCACAGAGGTGGCTGGCGGGTGTCAGTTTCTCCAACTTTAGTTGAACCGAGTGTGGCTACGCCCGGTCCTTGCGAAGGTTAAAACAACACCAACTTGACAAACTATCGTTGTGGTTTTGATGCGTAGGTAAGAATGGTTCTTGCTAAGCCCGTAGCAGCCACGTAAAACTTGCAACAACAAAGTAGAGGACGTCTAACTTGTTTTGGCAGGGCATGTTGTGATGTGATATGGTCAAGACATGATGCTAAATTTTATTGTATGAGATGATCATGTTTTGTAACCGAGTTATCGGCAACTGGCAGGAGCCATATGGTTGTCGCTTTATTGTATGCAATGCAATCGCCCTGTAATGCTTTACTTTATCACTAAGCGGTAGCGATAGTCGTAGAAGCATAAGATTGGTGAGACGACAACGATGCTACGATGGAGATCATGGTGTCGCGCCGGTGACGATGGTGATCATGACGGTGCTTCAGAGATGTAGATCACAAGCACAAGATGATGATGGCCATATCATATCACTTATATTGATTGCATGTGATGTTTATCTTTTATGGATCTTATCTTGCTTTGATTGACGGTAGCATTATAAGATGATCCCTCACTAAATTATCAAAGTATAAGTGTTCTCCCTGAGTATGCACCATTGCGAAAGTTCTTCGTGCTGAGACACCACGTGATGATCGGGTGTGATAGGCTCTACGTTCAAATACAACGGGTGCAAAACAGTTGCACACGCGGAATACTCAGGTTAAGCTTGACAAGCCTAGCATATAACAGATATGGCCTCGGAACACGGAGACCGAAAGGTCGAGCGTGAATCATATAGTGGATATGATCAACATAGTGATGTTCACCGCTGAAACTACTCCATCTCACGTGATGATCGGACATGGTTTAGTTCATACGGATCACGTGATCACTCAGAGGATTAGAGGGATGTCTATCTAAGTGGGAGTTCTTAAGTAATATGATTAATTGAACTTAAATTTATCATGAACTTAGTACCTGATAGTATCTTGCTTGTCTATGTTGATTGTAGATAGATGGCCCGTGTTGTTGTTCCGTTGATATTTAATGCGTTCCTTGAGAAAGCAAAGTTGAAAGATGATGGTAGCAATTACACGGACTTGGTCCGTAACTTGAGGATTATCCTCATTGCTGCACAGAAGAATTACGTCCTGGAAGCACCGCTGGGTGCCAGACCTGCTGCAGGAGCAACACCAGATGTTATGAACGTCTGGCAGAGCAAAGCTGATGACTACTCGATAGTTCAGTGTGCTATGCTTTACGGCTTAGAACCGGGTCTTCAACGACGTTTTGAACGTCATGGAGCATATGAGATGTTCCAGGAGTTGAAGTTAATATTTCAAGCAAATGCTCGGATTGAGAGATATGAAGTCTCCAATAAATTCTACAGCTGCAAGATGGAAGAGAATAGTTCTGTCAGTGAGCATATACTCAAAATGTCTGGGTATAACAATCACTTGATTCAACTGGGAGTTAATCTTCCGGATGATAGCGTCATTGACAGAATTCTTCAATCACTGCCACTAAGCTACAAGAGCTTCGTGATGAACTATAACATGCAAGGGATGGATCAGACGATTCCCGAGCTCTTCGCAATGCTAAAGGCTGCGGAGGTAGAAATCAAAAAGGAGCATCAAGTGTTAATGGTCAATAAGACCACCAGTTTCAAGAAAAAGGGCAAAGGGAAGAAGAAGGGGAACTTCAAGAAGAACAGCAAGCAAGTTGCTGTTCAGGAGAAGAAACCCAAGTCTGGACCTAAGCCTGAGACTGAGTGCTTCTACTGCAAGCAGACTGGTCACTGGAAGCGGAACTTCCCCAAGTATTTGGCGGATAAGAAGGATGGCAAGGTGAACAAAGGTATATGTGATATACATGTTATTGATGTGTACCTTACTAATGCTCGCAGTAGCACCTGGGTATTTGATACTGGTTCTGTTGCTAATATTTGCAACTCGAAGCAGGGGCTACGGATTAAGCGAAGATTGGCTAAGGACGAGGTGACGATGCGCGTGGGAAATGGTTCCAAAGTCGATGTGCTCGCGGTCGGCACGCTACCTCTACATCTACCTTCGGGATTAGTTTTAGACCTAAATAATTGTTATTTGGTGCGAGCGTTAAGCATGAACATTATATCTGGATCTTGTTTGATGCGAGACGGTTATTCATTTAAATCAGAGAATAATGGTTGTTCTATTTATATGAGTAATATCTTTTATGGTCATGCACCCTTGAAGAGTGGTATATTTTTGTTGAATCTCGATAGTGGTGATACACATATTCATAGTATTGAAGCCAAAAGATGCAGAGTTGATAATGATATTGCAACTTATTTGTGGCACTGCCGTTTAGGTCATATCAGTGTAAAGCGCATGAAGAAACTCCATACTGATGGACTTTTGGAACCACTTGATTATGAATCACTTGGTACTTGCGAACCGTGCCTCATGGGCAAAATGACTAAAACGCCGTTCTCCGGAACTATGGAGAGAGCAACAGATTTGTTGGAAATCATACATACAGATGTATGTGGTCCGATGAATGTTGAGGCTCGTGGCGGATATCGTTATTTTCTCACCTTCACAGATGATTTAAGCAGATATGGGTATATCTACTTAATGAAACATAAGTCTGAAACATTTGAAAAGTTCAAAGAATTTCAGAGTGAAGTTGAAAATCATCGTAACAAGAAAATAAAGTTTCAATGATCTGATCGTGGAGGAGAATATTTGAGTTATGAGTTTGGTCTTCATTTGAAACAATGCGGAATAGTTTGGCAACTCACGCCACCCGGAACACCACAACGTAATGGTGTGTCTGAACGTCGTAATCGTACTTTACTAGATATGGTGCGATCTATGATGTCTCTTACTGATTTACCGCTATCGTTTTGGGGTTATGCTTTAGAGACGGCCGCATTCACGTTAAATAGGGCACCATCAAAATCCGTTGAGACGACGCCTTATGAACTGTGGTTTGGCAAGAAACCAAAGTTGTCGTTTCTTAAAGTTTGGGGCTGCGATGCTTATGTGAAAAAGCTTCAACCTGATAAGCTCGAACCCAAATCGGAGAAATGTGTCTTCATAGGATACCCAAAGGAGACTGTTGGGTACACCTTCTATCACAGATCCGAAGGCAAGACTTTTGTTGCTAAATTCGGAATTTTTCTGGAGAAGGAGTTTCTCTCGAAAGAAGTGAGTGGGAGGAAAGTAGAACTTGATGAGGTAATTGTACCTGCTCCCTTATTGGAAAGTAGTTCATCGCAGAAACCAGTTTCTGCAACGCCTATACCAATTAGTGAGGAAGTTAATGATGATGATCATGGAACTTCAAATCAAGTTATTACTGAACCTGGTAGGTCAACCAGAGTAAGATCCGCACCAGAGTGGTACGGTAATCCTGTTCTGGAGGTTATGTTACTAGACCATGACGAACCTACGAACTATGAAGAAGCGATGGTGAGCCCAGATTCCGCAAAATGGCTTGAAGCCATGAAATCTGAGATGGGATCCATGTATGAGAACAAAGTGTGAATTTTGGTTGACTTGCCCGATGATCTGCAATCAATTGAGAATAAATGGATCTTCAAGAAGAAGACTGACGCTGACGGTAATGTTACTATCTATAAAGCTCGACTTGTTGCAAAAGGTTTTCGACAAGTTCAAGGGATTGACTACGATGAGACCTTCTCACCCGTAGCAATGCTTAAGTCTGTCCGAATCATGTTAGCAATTGCCGCATTTTATGATTATGAAGTTTGGAAAATGGATGTCAAAACTGCATTCCTGAATGGATTTCTGGAAGAAGAGTTGTATATGATGCAACCGGAAGGTTTTGTCGATCCAAAGGGAGCTAACAAAGTGTGCAAGCTCCAGCGATCCATTTATGGACTGGTGCAAGCCTCTCGGAGTTGGAATAAACGCTTTGATAGTGTGATCAAAGCATTTGATTTTGTACAGACTTTTGGAGAAGCCTGTATTTACAAGAAAGTGAGTGGGAGCTCTGTAGCATTTCTGATATTATATGTGGATGACATATTGCTGATTGGAAATGATATAGAATTTCTGGATAGCATAAAGGGATACTTGAATAAGAGTTTTTCAATGAAAGACCTCGGTGAAGCTGCGTATATATTGGGCATCAAGATCTATAGAGATAGATCAAGACGCTTAATTGGACTTTCACAAAGCACATACCTTGACAAAGTTTTGAAGAAGTTCAAAATGGATCAAGCAAAGAAAGGGCTCTTGCCTGTGTTACAAGGTGTGAAGTTGAGTAAGACTCAATGCCCGACCACTGCAGAAGATAGAGAGAAGATGAAAGATGTTCCCTATGCTTTAGCCATAGGCTCTATCATGTATGCAATGCTGTGTACCAGACCTGATGTGTGCCTTGCTATAAGTCTAGCAGGGAGGTACCAAAGTAATCCAGGAGTGGATCACTGGACAGCGGTCAAGAACATCCTGAAATACCTGAAAAGGACTAAGGATATGTTTCTCGTTTATGGAGGTGACAAAGACCTCATTGTAAATGGTTACGTTGATGCAAGCTTTGACACTGATCCGGACGATTCTAAATCGCAAACCGGATACGTGTTTACATTGAACGGTGGAGCTGTCAGTTGGTGCAGTTCTAAACATAGCGTCGTGGCGGGATCTACTTGTGAAGCGGAATACATAGCTGCTTCGGAAGCAGCAAATGAAGGAGTCTGGATGAAGGAGTTCATATCCGATCTAGGTGTCATACCTAGTGCATCGGGTCCAATGAAAATCTTTTGTGACAATACTGGTGCAATTGCCTTGGCGAAGGAATCCAGATTTCACAAGAGAACCAAGCACATCAAGAGACGCTTCAATTCCATCCGGGATTTAGTCCAGGTGGGAGACATAGAAATCTGCAAGATAAATACGGATCTGAATGTTGCAGACCCGTTGACTAAGCCTCTTCCACGAGCAAAACATGATCAGCACCAAGGCTCCATGGGTGTTAGAATCATTACTGTGTAATCTAGATTATTGACTCTAGTGCAAGTGGGAGACTGAAGGAAATATGCCCTAGAGGCAATAATAAAGTTATTATTTATTTCCTTATATCATGATAAATGTTTATTATTCATGCTAGAATTGTATTAACCGGAAACATAATACATGTGTGAATACATAGACAAACAGATTCACTAGTATGCCTTTACTTGACTAGCTCGTTGATCAAAGATGGTTAAGTTTCCTAGCCATTGACATGGGTTGTCATTTGATTAACGGGATCACTTCATTAGGAGAATGATGTGATTGACTTGACCCATTCCGTTAGCTTAGCACTCGATCGTTTAGTATATTCCTATTGCTTTCTTCATGACTTATACATGTTCCTATGACTATGAGATTATGCAACTCCCGTTTACCGGAGGAACACTTTGTGTGCTACCAAACATCACAACATAACTGGGTGATTATAAAGGTACTCTACAGGTGTCTCCGAAGGTACTTGTTGGGTTGGCGTATTTCAAGATTAGGATTTGTCACTCCGATTGTCGGAGAGGTATCTCTCGGCCCTCTCAGTAATGCACATCACTTAAGCCTTGCAAGCATTGCAACTAATGAGTTTGTTGCGGGATGATGTATTACGGAACGAGTAAAGAGACTTGCCGGTAACGAGATTGAACTTGGTATTGAGATACCGACGATCGAATCTCAGGCAAGTAACATACCGATGACAAAGGGAACAACGTATGTTGTTATGCGGTCTGACCGATAAAGATCTTCGTAGAATATGTGGGAGCCAATATGAGCATCCAGGTTCCGCTATTGGTTATTGACCGGAGACGTGTCTCGGTCATGTCTACATAGTTCTCGAACCCGTAGGGTCCGCACGCTTAAAGTTTCGATGAAAGTTATATTATGAGTTTATATGTTTTGATGTACCGAAGGTTGTTCGGAGTCCCGGATGTGATCACGGACATGACGAGGAGTCTCGAAATGGTCGACACATGAAGATTGATATATTGGAAGCCTATGTTTGGATATCGGAAGTGTTCTGGGTGAAATCGGGATTTTACCGGAGTACCGGGAGGTTACCGGAACCCCCCGGGGGCTTAATGGGCCATAGTGGGCCTTAGTGGAAGAGAGGAGAGGCGGCCAGGGCAGGGCCGCGCACCCCTCCCCCTAGTCCGAATAGGATAAGGAGAAGGGGGGCGGCGCCCCCCCTTTCCTTCCTCTCTCCCTCCTCTTTCCCCCTCCACTCCTAGTTCAACAAGGAAAAGGGAGGGAGTCCTACTCCCGGTGGGAGTAGGACTCCTCCTGGCGCGCCCCTTGTGGCCGGCCGCACCTCTCCCCCTTGCTCCTTTATATACGGGGGCAGGGGGCACCCTAGAGACACAACAATTGATCGTTTGATCTTTTAGCCGTGTGCGGTGCCCCCCTCCACCATAGTCCACCTCGATAATACTGTAGCGGTGCTTAGGCGAAGCCCTGCATCGGTAGAACATCATCATCGTCACCACGCCGTCGTGCTGACAAAACTCTCCCTCAACACTCGGCTAGATCGGAGTTCGAGGGACATCATCGGGCTGAACGTGTGCTGAACTCGGAGGTGCCGTGCGTTCGGTACTTGATCGGTCGGATCGTGAAGACGTACGACTACATCAACCGCGTTGTGCTAACGCTTCCGCTTTCGGTCTATGAGGGTACGTGGACGACACTCTCCCCTCTCGTTGCTATGCATCACCATCATCTTGCGTGTGCGTAGGTTTTTTTGAAATTACTACGTTCCCCAACACTCGCCGCATCATGACAGTAAGTTTTCGGCTTTCTCTACTGAGGTGCTTAACTAGGTGAACCGAAAACACAATCGCAGTAGTCCTCCCATTACTACCCTAGCCGATAGGACGGAACGTAAGGTCGTAAGCACAGGAGCCGGGCAACCCAACTATTGACCAAAGACATGATTCGGAGCTGATGCATATAAGGCCAAACTCGTGACGCCGAATTATGCTATAGAGCTGTTCGGACTTTTTGGCAACACATATGTTGCCGTATCGAGCCCCTGGCAATTTGAGCCGAGGTGCGCGTGTGAAACAACCGGAGAAGCAAAATTCAGTTCTGGAAAAAGCAAATACGGAATACGGATTTATGTTCATTGGAATCTGATTTATACGTCAAACGCAATTATACAGATTACACCACCCCTACCCATGCTATTTGACATGCCAGGGGTCGAAGGCTGGGGAAAAAGGCACTTTACAGGTTTGAAATAAAGTGTGCGGTCTACAAAAAATTGTTTGGACCTCTTGTCGCACATCTGCGCTGCCTTTGCCTCAGCTAAAAGCTTCCTTAACAGGAATAGCCGTTGGTTATTTAAACAAAGCCGAACTCAGAAGGAGTCCTTGTAATTCCGTAGGATGGACAGGTTTTGATTCACCTGTAGTAAAAGATAAAAAATAGTTAGAAAAAGAAGAAGGCTATAGGAATGCGAACCGTATTGTAAGCCTGTCCGTATTGTGCCTCTGCCGATGACCAAGGTATTTTAAGTGCATAATGATGTATGCGCGATACAAACTTCGCGAGTGTATGAGGCGAACGACGGAGGCCGAACTGCTAATCTAGCTCTGAAATTGACCGGTCCTGTGTAGTAGAGGCTGGCGGCTTAATGGCCGATGAGATACGCGACTTAATGGGGCCGCTTTGTACTTCGGCTGCCATAGCCGCAGTATGCTCCTCTGTACGGAGGGAGCGTTCCGTATTTCCATCTATCGTGATGACGCCTCGTGGACAGGGCATCTTAAGCTTTAGATAGGCGTAGTGTGGGACCACATTAAAACGAGCAAAAGCGGTCCGTCCGAGCAGTGCATGATACCCACTGCGGAATGGGACAATATCGAAGATCAAGTCTTCGCTTCGAAAGTTGTTCGGCGAACCGAAGACAACTTCCAATGTAATTGAGCCTGTGCAGTGGGCCTCTATGCCAGGTATTACTCCCTTGAAGGTAGTTGTGGTGGGATTGATTCGTGAAGGATCAATGCCCATCTTGCGGACGGTCTTGGTAGAGTAGATTGAGGCTGCTTCCGCCGTCCAAAAGGACTCTCGTAAGATGGAACCCGTCGATAATTGGGTCGAGGACCAGAGCTGCCGAACCTCCGTGACCGATACTGGTTGGGTGGTCCCTGCGATCAAAAGTGATCGGCTAGGCCACCCATGGGTTAAATTTTGGGGCGACCGGCTCTATGGCATAGACATCCCGGAGTGCGCGCTTGCGCTCCCTTTTAGGGATGTGTGTCACATATATCATGTTTACTGTTTTTACTTCGGGGGGAAATTGCTTCTGCCCCCCAGTGTTCAGTTGGCGAGTCTTCTCGTCATCGCTGTCACCGGGCGGCCCCTTCCCCTTGTGTTCGTCATTGAGCTTGCCGGCCTGTTTAAAGACCCAACAGCTTCTGTTGGTATGATTGGCTGGTTTGTCGGGGGTGCCATGGATCTGGCAGGGCTGGTCCAGTATCTTGTCTAGACTGGATGGTCCGTCTTTGTTTGCCTTGAATGGCTTCTTCCGTTGACCGGATTTGGAGCCGCTGAATCCTACGTTGGCCGCCGTGTCTTGCGTTCCTTCATTGTTGTTTCGACGCTTGTGTTTATCGCGTCGTGGCTTGCCGTTGCCATCCCGGGCTTCGGAAGTGACCAGATCACTGGTGCTATTGCTTCGACGAGCCAGCCAGCTATCTTCTCCCGCACTAAAGCGGGTCATTAGCGATGAGGGCTGCCATGGATTTTGGTTTTTCCTGGCCAAGGTGGTGGGCGAGCCACTCATCACGGACGCTATGCTTAAAGGCCGCCAGGGCTTCGGCGTCCGGACAATCAACGGGCTTCATTTGGTTCTTTTTGATTAAGAACCTAGTCCAGAGCTTCCTGGCTGACTCTCCGGGCTGTTGAACTATGTGACTTAAGTCGTTGACATCCGGAGGTCGAACGTATGTACCTTGGAAGTTGTCGCGGAAGGCGTCTTCCAGGTCCTCCCAGCTGCCAATGGAGTTTTCAGGCAGGCTGTTCAACCAGAGCTGGTCCTTTGAGTTTTAATGGGAGGTATTTGATGGCATGAAGATCATCACCGCGGGCCATATGAATATGGAGAAGAAAATCTTCAATCCATACCACGGGGTTTGTTGTCCCATCATATGATTCGATGTTCACAGGTTTAAACCCTTCTGGGAATTCGTGCTCCATTACTTCATCAGTGAAGCAAAGGGAGTGTGCGGCGCCTCTATATCGGGCCAAGTCGCGACGTAGCTCGGATGGAGTCCGTCTACGGTTTTCGGCCCGGGCATGATTATGCTTGTCACGTTCGGCTAGATAGCCGCCGTCGCGCGTCAGGGCACACCCCCGCGATCCGTAGATTGATCTGGTCTGATCTGCTCTATTGTCCAGGTCCTGCCGCGGGTCATATGTATATCCCCGAGCTGTTATATCTCTTCCTTTTCGGCGAGGTAGTATGGGTTGGTGTTCGGCTTGAGTTGCCGCTTTATCCCGACCATGAGGTTGTCGGTCAGCCGCATTACACGCTGATGGCGCAGGCTCGAGGGCCTCGTCGTCAAATGGGGGTAGCAGTTTATGCTTCAGATAACTTTTGGTTGGGCGCTCAAGGCAGTATTCCTCGGCTGCCAGGACACTACTCCACCTATCGTTGAGCAGATCTTGATCAGCTTGAAGCTGCTGCTGCTTCTTTTTCAGGCTCCTTGCGGTGGCTATTAGCTGGCGCTTAAAGCGCTCCTGCTCGAGAGGTTCCTCAGGCACGATAAAATCCTCGTTCTTGAGGCTCACCTCATCCTCGGAGGGCGGAAGATAATTACTGTCCTCCGAGTCTTCATTTACGGCCTGTTCATCAGGGCTGACTTGCCCATCTTCCCTTTCGTCTTGTTCGGAAGTTGGCTCAATGGGGTCTTCATTGTCTTCGGCATCGTCCAGAGTGTTGTTTTCTCCCGTGCCGATATTGCTGTCTTTTCCACGACGTGACTTAGAGCGGCGCCGTTGACGTCGGCGCTTTTGCTGTAACTCAGGAGGTTTATCCTCGACTGAATCTTCTTTGTCATCGCCGTTAGCTTCTTTGGGAGTATCCACCATGTACACGTCATACGAAGAGGTGGCCGTCCAGCGTCCGGTTAACGGCGGGTTTTGGGCCTGCTCTTCTCCGGCATCCTCGTCCATACCGTCGATGTCTTCGGAGTCGTAATCGAGCATGTCGGTTAAGTCCTCGATAGTGGCTATAAAGTGGGTGGTGGGTGGGACGTAAAATTCCCTGCTCTTAGCCCCTAGTCCGGGCTGGGCGTAGTTCGGATATTGCTCCTCTGTAATGACAAGAGATCGCATTAAGTCCAGAGCCTCGCTTAAAGGCGAGGTTTGGCCAGGGAAAAGGGAGTCCATGGAGTATGGCAGGGGGGAAACTCCTTGGCCAAACTCGCACGATGCTGACTCTGTGGGTTCGGAGCCAGTGTCCAGAGAAGGGTCGGGCTTCGTGATGGTTACCCGAGACACTACTTCCTCCGGCTCTCCCGTAATGGGCCTAGTGACCGCAGATAGTCCGGCGAGCTCAGGAAGCCCGTCCTCGGACCTGGCGATACACTCCAGATCTAAGGCCAGAGCGGAGGTTGGGGGCGCGAATCCTTGGAAGATCAAGTCTCCTTGGATATTAGCGACATAGTCCAGATTTCCAAAACTAATCTGGTGACCTGGGGCGTAGCTGTCGATCTGCTCTAGATGGCCAAGCGAGTTGGCCCGCAGTGCGAATCCGCCGAACACAAAGATCTGGCCGGGGAGAAAAACTTCCCCCAGGGCAGCATTGTTGTAGATGATTGATGGAGCCATCGAACCTCTTGGCGACAACGCAGCGGAACTCTCGATGAAAGCACCAATGTCGGTGTCAAAACCGGCAGATCTCGGGTAGGGGGTCCCGAACTGTGCGTCTGAGGTCGATGGTAACAGGAGACGGGGGACATGATGTTTACCCAGGTTCGGGCCCTCTCGATGGAGGTAATACCCTACTTCCTGCTTGATTGATCTTGATGAATATGAGGACTACAAGAGTTGATCTACCACGAGATCGTAGTGGCTAAACCCTAGAAATCTAGTCTGTATGATTATGATTACCCCTATGGACTAAACCCTCCGGTTTATATAGACACCGGAGGGGACTAGGGTTGTACAAAGTCGGTTACATAGAAAGGAATCTTCATATCCGAACGCCAAGTCTTGCCATCCACGCAAAGGAGAGTCCTATCCGGATATGGGAGAGAGTCTTCAGTCTTGTATCTTCACGACCCATCAGTCCGGCCCACGTCACATAGGCCGGACGCCCGAGGACCCCTTAATCCAAGACCCCCTCATACCTCACTATAAGCCCTGCAAGCAATGTGACTAATGAGTTAGTCATGGGATGATTCATTACAGAACGAGTAAAGAGACTTGCCAGTAACGAGATTGAACAAGGTATGATGATACCGACGATCGAATCTCGGGCAAGTAACATACCGATGACAAAGGGAACAACGTATGTTGTTATGCGGTTTGACCGATAAAGATCTTCGTAGAATATGTAGGAGCCAATATGAGCATCCAGGTTCCGCTATTGGTTATTGACCGGAGATGTGTCTCGGTCATGTCTACATAGTTCTCGAACCTGCAGGGTCCGCACGCTTAACGTTCGATGATGATTTGTATTATGAGTTATGTGATTTGATGACCAAAGTTTGTTCGGAGTCCCGGATGAGATCACGGACATGACGAGGAGTCTCGAAATGGTCGAGAAGTAAAGATTCATATATAGGACGATGGTATTTGGACACCGGAAGTGTTCCGTGTGATACCGGGTCACCGAAAGGGGTTCCGGGCAAACCCCGGCAAAGATATGGGCTTAATGGGCCAAGTAAGGGAACACACTAGCCCACAAGGGGCTGGTGCGCCCCTATAGGGCCAGCCACGTGGGGAGAAAGGGAAAGGAGAGGAGGAAAAGGAAAGTATGAAGTAGGACTCCTACTTCCTTCCCCTCCCCCCTCCTTCCTTTCCCCCTTGTCCAAATATGGTAGGGGGCCGAATTGGACTAGGGGCCCAATTTGGATTCCTCCTACTTGGGCGCGCCCTAGGCTGCCTCCCTCCCTCTCCCTCCTTTATATACGTGGGCTGGGCACCCTTAGAACACACATCAATTGTTCTTAGCCGTGTGCGGCGCCCCCTCCACAGTTAACACCTCGGTCATATCGTCGTAGTGCTTAGGAGAAGCCCTGCGCTGGTAACTTCATCATCACCGTCGCCACACCGTCATGCTGACGGAACTCTCCCTCGTCCTCAACTGGATCAAGAGATCGAGGGACGTCATCGTGCTGAACGTGTGCTGAACACGGAGGTGCCGTACATTTGGTACTTGGATCGGTTGGATCGTGAAGACGTTCAACTACATCAACCGCATTACTAAACGCTTCCGCTTTCGGTCTACGAGGGTACGTGGACACACTTTCCCCGCTCGTTGTTGTGCTTCTCCTAGATAGATCTTGCGTGATCGTATGATTTCTTTTGAAATACTATGTTCCCCAACAGTGGCATCCGAGCCTGGTCTATGCGTAGATGTTATATGCACGAGTAGAACACAAAGAGTTGTGGGCGATAATAGTCATACTGATTACCAGCAACGTCTTACTTTGATTCAGCGGTATTGTTGGATGAAGCGGCCCGGACCGACATTACATGACCACGTTCATGAGACTTGTTCTACCGACGTGCGGGTGTCTGTTTCTCCAACTTTAGTTGAATCGAGTTTGACTATGCCCGGTCCTTGTTGAGGGTTAAAACAACACACTTGACGAAAATCGTTGTGGTTTTGATGCGTAGGTAAGAACGTTCTTGCTAGAAGCCCGTAGCAGCCACGTAAAACTTGCAACAACAAAGTAGAGGACGTCTAACTTGTTTTGCAGGGCATGTTGTGATGTGATATGGTCAAGACGTGATGAGATATAAATTGTTGTATGAGATGATCAAGTTTTATTAAAGTTATCGGCAACTGGCAGGAGCCTTATGGTTGTCTCTTTATTGCATAAGATGCAAGCGCCATATAATTGCTTTATTTTATCGCTATGCGATAGCAATAGTTGCAAAAGCAATAGTTGGCGAGACGACCATGTGATGACACGTTGATAAAGATCAAGATGATGGAGATCATTGTGTCATGCCGGTGACGATGGAGATCATGACGGTACTTTGGAGATGGAGATCAAAGGCACAAGATGATGATGGCCATATCATGTCACATATTTTGATTGCATGTGATGTTTATCTTTTATGCATCTTATTTTGCTTAGTACGACGGTAGCTTTATGAGATGATCCCTTACTAAATTTCAAGGTATAAGCGTTCTCCCTGAGTATGCACCGTTGCGACAGTTCTTCATGCTTAGACACCATGTGATGATCGGGTGTGATAAGCTCTACGTCCACATACAACGGGTGCAAGCCAGTTTTGCACATGCAGAATACTCGGGTTAAACTTGACGAGCCTAGCATATGCAGATATGGCCTCGGAACACTAAGATCGAAAGGTCGAACGTGAATCATATAGTAGATATGATCAACATAGTGATGTTCACCATTGAAAGCTACTCCATCTCACGTGATGATCGGACATGGTTTAGTTGACATGGATCACCTGATCATTTAGATGACTAGAGGGATGTCTATCTAAGTGGGAGTTCTTAAGTAATATGATTAATTGAACTTAAATTTATCATGAACTTTGTCCTGATAGTATTTGCAAATTATGTTGTAGATCAATAGCTCGCGATGTAGTTCCCCGTTTATTTTTGATATGTTCCTAGAGAAAAATAAGTTGAAAGATGATAGTAGCAATGATGCGGACTTGGTCTGTGATCTGAGGATTATCCTCATTGCCGCACATAAGAATTATGTCCTTGATGCACCGCTAGGTGACAGACCCAATGCAGGAGCAAATGTAGATGTTATGAACATTTGGCAAGCTCGGTATGATAACTACTTGATAGTTTAGTGCACCATGCTTTACGGCTTAGAACCGGGACCTCAAAAACGTTTTGAACGCCACGGAGCATATAAGATGTTCCAAGAGCTGAAATTGGTATTTCAGACTCATGCCCGAGTCAAGAGGTATGAGACCTCCGACAAGTATTTTTCCTACAAGATGGAGGCGAATAGCTCAACTAGTGAGCATGTGCTCAAAATGTCTGAGCACTACAATCGCTTGAATCAAGTGGGAGTTAATCTTCCAGATAATATAGTGATTGATAGTGTTCTCTAGTCACTATCACCAAGTTACTAGAACTTCGTGATGAACTATTATATGCAACGGATGAAGAAAACGATTCCCGAGCTCTTCGCGATGCTGAAATCGACGAAGTTAGAAATCAAGAAAAAGCATCAAGTGTTGATGGCTGAGAAGACCACTAGTTTCAAGTAAAAGGGCAAAGGAAAAGAAAGGGAACTTCAAAGAAGAATGGCAAGCAAGTTGCCACTCCCATGAAGAAGCCCAAAATTAGACCCAAGCCTGAAACTGAGTGCTTCTACTTCAAAGGATATGGTCACCGGAAGTGGAACTACCCTAGATACTTGGCGGATAAGAAGGATGGCAAAGTGAACAAAGGTATATTTGATATACATGTTATTGATGTGTACTTTACTAGTGTTTATAGCAACCCCTCGGTATTTGATACTGGTTCAGTTGCTAAGAGTAGTAACTCGAAAACAGGAGTTGCAAGATAAACAGAGACTTGTTAAGGACAAGGTGACGATGTGTATTGGAAATGATTCCAAGGTCGATAAGATCACCATCGCACACTCCCTTTACCTTTGGGATTAGTGTTGAACCTAAAATAAATGTTATTTGGTGTTTGCGTTGAGCATAATATGATTGGATCATGTTTATTGCAATACGGTTATTCATCTAAGTCAAAGAATAATTGTTATTCTGTTTACATGAATAAAACCTTCTATGGTCATACACCCAAGGTGAATGGTTTATTGAATCTCGATTGTAGTGATACACATATTCATAATATTGAAGCCAAAAGATGCAAGGTTAATAATGATAGTGCAACTTATTTGTGGCACTGCCGTTTAGGTCATATTGGTGTAAACCACATGAAGAAACTCCATGCTGGTGGGCTTTTGCAATCACTTGATTATGAATCAGTTGATGCTTGCGAACCATGCCTCATGGGCAAGATGACTAAGACTCCGTTCTCCGGAACAATGGAGCGAGCCACTGACTTATTGGAAATAATACATACCGATGTATGCGGTCTGATGAGTGTTGAGGCTCGCGGTGGGTATCGTTCTTTTTTGACCTTCACAGATGATTTGAGCAGATATGGGTATATCTACTTAACGAAACACAAGTCTGAAACATTTTAAAAGTTCAAAGAATTTCAGACTGAAGTTGAGAATCATCGTAACAAGAAAATAAAGTTTCTACGATCTGATTGCGGAGGCGAATATTTGAGTTACGAGTTTGGTCTTCATTTGAAACAATGTGGAATAGTTTCACAACTCACGCCACCTAGAACACCACAGGTAATGGTGTGTCCGGATGTCGTAACCGTACTTTATTAGATATGGTGCGATCTATGATGTCTCTTACCGATTTAACACTATCATTTTGGGGTTATGCATTAGAGACAGCTGCATTCACGTTAAATCAGGCACCGTCTAAAAATCCGTTGAGACGACACCGTATGAATTGTGGTTTAGCAAGAAACCTAAGTTGTCGTTTCTTAAAGTTTGGGGTTGCGATGCTTATGTGAAAAAATTTCAGCGTGATAAACTCAAACCCAAATCAGAGAAGTGTGTCTTCATAGGATACCCAAAAGAAACTGTTGGGTACACCTTCTATCACAGATCCGAAGGCAAGATATTTGTTGCTAAGAGTGGATCCTTTCTAGAGAAGGAGTTTCTCTCGAAAGAAGTGAGTGGGAGGAAAGTAGAACTTGATGAGGTAATTGTACCTTCTCTCGAATTGGAAAGTAGCTCATCACTGAAATCAGTTCCAATGATGCCTACACCAATTAGTGAGGAAGTTAATGATGATGATCATGAAACTTCAGATCAAGTTACTATCGAACCTCGTAGGTGAACCAGAGTACGCTCCGCACCAGAGTGGTACAGTAATCCTGTTCTGGAAGTCATGTTGCTAGACCATGATGAACCTACGAACTATGAGGAAGCGATGATGAGCCCAGATTCCGACAAATGGCATGAGGCCATGAAATCTGAGATAGAATCCATGTATGAGAACAAAGTGTGGACTTTGGTGGACTTGCGCGATGATCGGCAAGCCATTGAGAATAAATGGATCTTCAAGAGGAAGATGGACACTGATAGTAGTGCTACTATCTACAAAGATCGACTTGTCGAAAAGGGTTTTTGAAAAATTCAAGATGTTGACTACGATGAGATTTTCTCACTCGTATCGATGCTTAAAGTCTGTCTGAATCATGTTAGCAATTGCCACATTTTATGAAATCCGACAAATGGATATCAAAACTGCATTCCTTCATGGATTTATTAAAGAAGAGTTGTATACGATACAACCAGAAGGTTTTGTCAATCCTGAAGGTGCTAACAAAATGTGCAAGCTCCAGCGATCCATCTATGGACTGGTGCAAGCATCTCGGAGTTGGAATATACGCTTTGATAAGTTGATCAAAGCATATAGTTTTATACAAACTTGCGGTGAAGCCTGTATTTACAAGAAAGTGAGTGGGAGCACTACAGCCATTCTAATAAGTATATGTGAATGACATATTGTTGATCGGAAATGATGTAGAATTTTCTAGAAAGCATAAAGGAGTGTTCGAATGGAGTTTTTCAAAGAAAGACCTCGGTGAAGCTGCTTACATATTGGGCATCAAGATCTATAGAGATAGATCAAGACGCTTGATAAGATTTTAAAATGAGTACATACCTTGACAAGATTTTTGAAGTAGTTCAAAATGGAACAGTCAAAGAAGGAGCTCTTGCCTGTATTGCAAGGTGTCAAGTTGAGTAAGACCCAAAACACGACCACAACAGAAAATAGAAAGAGAATGAAAGTCATTCCCTATGCCTTAGCCATAGGTTCTATAAAGTATGCTATGATGTGTACCAAACCGATTGTGTACCTTGCCATGAGTTCGGCAAGGGGGTACGATATTGATCCAGGAGTGGACCACTTGACAATGGTCAAAATTATCCTTAGAAGACTAAGGAGATATTTCTCGGTTATGGAGGTGATAAAGAGTTCGTCGTAAAGAGTTACGCTGATCCAAGCTTTTACACCGATCCGGATGACTCCGAGTCTCAATCTAGATACATATTGAAAGTGGGAGCAATTATCTAGAGTAGATCCATGCAGAGCATTGTAGACATAGAAAATTTGCAAAATGCATACCACTCTGAATGTGACAGACCCATTGACTAAGCTTCTCTCACAAGCAAAACATGATCACACCTTAATACTATTTGGGTGTTAATCACATAGCGATGTGAACTAGATTATTGACTCTAGTAAAACCCTTTGGGTATTAGTCACATGGCGATGTGAACTAATCACATGGTGATGTGAACTATTGGTGTTAAATCACATGGCGATGTGAACTAGATTATTGACTCTAGTGCAAGTGGGAGACTGAAGGAAATATGCCCTAGAGGCAATAATAAAGTTGTTATTTATATTTCCTTATATCATGATAAATTTCTATTATTCATGCTAGAATTGTATTAACCAGAAACTTAGTACATGTGTGAGTACATAGACAAAACTGACTGTCCCTAGTATGCCTCTACTTGACTAGCTCGTTAATCAAAGATGGTTATGTTTCCTGACCATAGACATGTGTTGTCATTTGATGAACGGGATCACATCATTAGAGAATGATGTGATGGACAAGACCCATCCGTTAGCTTAGCATAATGATCGCTTAGTTTTACTGCTATTGCTTTCATCATGGCTTATACATGTTCCTCTGACTATGAGATTATGCAACTCCCGAATACCGGAGGAACACCTTGTGTGCTATCAAACGTCACAACATAACTGGGTGATTATAAAGATGCTCTACAGATGTCTCCCAAGGTGTTTTTTGGGTTGGCATAGATCGAGATTAGGATTTGTCACTCCGTGTATCGGAGAGGTATCTCTGGGCCCTCTCGGTAATGCATCTCACTATAAGCCTTGCAAGCAATGTGACTAATGAGTTAGTCACGGGATGATGCATTACGGAACGAGTAAAGAGAATTCCCGGTAACGAGATTGAACTAGGTATGATGATACCGACGATCGAATCTCGGGCAAGTAACATACCGATGACAAAGGGAACAACGTGTGTTGTTATGCGGTTTGACCGATAAAGATCTTCGTAGAATATGTAGGTGCCAATATGAGCATCCAGGTTCCGCTATTGGTTACTGACCGTAGATGTGTCTCGGTCATGTCTACATAGTTCTCGAACCCGTAGGGTCCGCACGCTTAACGTTCGATGACGATTTGTATTATGAGTTATGTGATTTGATGACCGAAGTTTGTTCGGAGTCCTGGATGAGATCACGGACATGACGAGGAGTCTCGAAATGGTCGACGAGTAAAGATTTATATATAGGACGATGATATTTGGACACCGGAAGTGTTCCGGGTGATACCGGGTCACTGGAAGGGGTTCCGGGCAAACCCCGGCAAAGATACGGGCTTAATGGCCAAGTAAGGGAACACACCAGCCCACAAGGGGCTGGTGCGCCCCCTATAGGGCCAGTCACGTGGGGAGAAAGGGAAAGGAGAGGAGGAAAAGGAAAGTATGAAGTAGGACTCCTACTTCCTTCCCCTCCCCCTTGTCCAAATATGGTAGGGGGCCGAATTGGACTAGGGGCCCAGGTAGGATTCCTCGTACTTGGGCGCGCCCTAGGCTGCCTCCCTCCCTCTCCCTCCTTTATATACGTGGGGAGGGCACCCCTAGAACACACATCAATTGTTCTTAGCTGTGTGCGGCACCCCCCTCCATAGTTAACACCTCGGTCATATCGTCGTAGTGCTTAGGCGAAGCCCTGCGGCGGTAACTTCATCATCACCGTCGCCACACCGTCGCCACACCGTTGTGCTGACGGAACTCTCCCTCGTCCTCAACTGGATCAAGAGCTCGAGGTACGTCATCGTGCTGAAGGTGTGCTGAACACGGAGGTGTCGTATGTTTGGTACTTGGATTGGTTGGATCGTGAAGACGTTCGACTACATCAACCGCGTTACTAAACGCTTTCGCTTTCGGTCTACGAGGGTACGTGGACACACTCTCCCCGCTCGTTGCTATGCTTCTGCTAGATAGATCTTGCGTGATCGTAAGATTTTTTTTGAAATACTACGTTCCCCAACACCAACTATCATGGATATAATCCTGACAATAAGTATAGGTATAGGAATGGAGCGCAGAACTATTGAGGTGCAAATGAGTGCACACCAGGATATATAGGTTTAGGCCCTCTATGGTGGAGGTAATCCCCTACTTTATGTTTATGGTTGTTCTTCTCTTGTGTATACACTAGTGCAGAAAAGCCTAACTACAGCGTGACAAAACGTGTCTTGGCGATGTGGGAGCCCAACACCACTATATGACATTACTGTTAAAAAATAATGGTGGCGTTGGTGCCCACATAAACAATAATTTAGGTGCTCATCGCGTGCCACGTGTCCCACGCAGCACTATTATTTTCCACCGCGGTGTCCCATGTAACACATAAGTTAACAATAGTTTTTGCTGCCAAAAAACATATTTGCACCACAATATAGCATTTTGCATCTTGATCACATAGATAATTATATAGACCAGCAGTGGCACAATGGCCAAACATATATAATTATATAGAGAAGATATTCGACAATCATCGGTCTCACAAACAGTTCTAACTAATAATTAGTCATTGCGAACATGCACTACAAGCGAATTAATATTTAATAATCAGTTTACTTAATACTTAGTGACTAAGACAACATGTCCCCAGAGATTCTTCCAACGAGGAAGTTCTTCTACCCCAACCAGCTTAAGACAGTGCGACCATCCGAGTTTGCCATCTACACACAGGTGGTGATGGAGCCCCTTGCGGTAAGGTGTACTCCATCATAGCCTGCTTCATCGGCCTCGATGCCACAACTCAGAGCTAACCTCTTAGGAAATTTCTGAAGAAAAAAACATATCAATTAAGTAGCCTCGCACATACTCTCGCAAGCATATCATACATATTTCCCTACACTGTGATAAATGAGCATGTCATGCGCAATTATAAAAAAAGCATACACTTCAATTCACATATATCTTCGGATTCTACACTAAGCATATCATCGGATTCTACACTAAGCATATCAACCAGATAGATTCTACACTAAGCATATCAATCAGATTCTGCACATGGTAAGCACATCGGTAGATTCCACACTAATTTTTTTACTACAGTAAGTAACATACCATGATATGGCGGGTAATATTGGTCCTTGTCAGACGTGTCATGAATGGTACCCTGACGTAGTTATCATGTGGCCAAAATTTGTCCCAGAGGCTGCGGTCTCATCATCGTTCAGCCTCATTCTTTGGGCAAAGACGACATCATCAAGTGGGTCCTCAGCATATTCATCCGTGTTGAGATAGATAATAGCTAGCCCGAGTGTTCATCCTCTGAAGGAGAAGCTGGTCAATTCACCCCATGAGACAATTGTGGGTGAGGAAACTATCTCATCCATCTCCCATACGGGACATCTTTCGTCCTTTCTCGACCTCCAAAGTGGGTGTGTGGGGGGGGGGGGGGGCAGGAGCCTCGAAGACCACAGTGACTCCGGCTAGCTCATTGAATTTCAACCTCACACTGCATGGGTCGATCTGTGTAACAAAAATTTAAAAACAAAAAACACAATGCTTTAATCGCAATAGCAATAAAAACAAAAGAAATAATTGTTAGAAGGTTTATATAATTTATTACCGCCGCAGGAACAAAACTCAGTTGGAAATAGATGTCGAACAACGTTCCACTTGCAAGTCTGTTGTCGCACCTTGACTTGCATAGTTGACATGATGGTTGTGGCACCATTTTCCTATTAATGAAGATATTTAATGACTAAATAGACTACGGAAATTTGAATCTACACATAGGCATTCATTGCATTGTACAATCAAAGATTCAACACTAAAAGACTATATATCATCTTATTGTTTCTAAACTAAAAAAATTCTACACTATATTCTCTATTAAAATTGGATTGTACACAAAAGTATTCATCGGATTGTAGACAAAAGCATATTAATCAAAATTCAACACTAAAATATTATATATCATTCGATTGTTTCTAAACTAAGTAATATTACACACTCAAAATTTTCTACACTAAATACATTATTAAAACCAGATTCTACGCAATAGCAATCGGATTGCACACTACTAAAATTTCTAGACAAAGCAATCCATGGAACTAACATTGGATTCTACATCACTAAAATCGATGATTCAACACTACTTAAATTCTACACAAATCAACTTATACATGAATCCCATGGACTCCAAAGCGTCCGCGGACGGAGGAGGTGCAAGGGAAGGGGAAGGAGAGGATCGAACCTGGTATTGACGGTGTGACGATGCGCGGCGACGGGCGGCGAGGTCCGGAGGTGACAGCGATCGCTGGTTGAGGGAGTGTGAGTGAAATGAGATACAATGATGTCTAGGTGTTTTACTAAGGGGTGGGAGTGAACTGAGATGCGCCGGTGGTGCTGACGTGAGCCTAAAGCCCCACGCCATCTAAGTACAGCCGCGCCTAAAAAACTAAGTAAAACCCAAATAAAAAAAGACTAAGAATAATAAAATGACTAAAAGTTATTAAATACTCAATATAATAAAAGACTCAAAATAATAAAAGTCTCAAAATGATAACTGGTATTAAAATAAATAAAAGAATCAAATAATAAAAAACTAAAAATAATAAAAGGCCTAAAATGATAAAAGACCAAAATAATATAGACTAAAATATAATATAAAATATTCAAGAGTTACAAAATGATATGCTTACTTTAGTAATGGTAATACATGATTAATATAATTACTAAATACTTAAAAGACTTGATAAAAAATATATTTCTAGTGTAACATAAGTTAGCACGCCAGCACTAGACTAATTTTTTTAAAGAAAGTTTGAGCTTTATTCATTAGAAATAATCATTACATCGTTTATGAGGATTGGTACAATTTCATTATGTGGTTCCTCAAGCCAATCTGAAATGAAGGAAAATCTAGCCAACTTGGCAAGTTCATGAGCAACTTATTTGCTTCTCTATTACAATGCTCAAATCTAGAAATAGGAAAATCACAAGCTTAGTGAAAACAGTCATAAAAAATTGCAGCTGCTGCCCCCGACAATCGTCCTCCCTCGTTCATGGTCTCGATCACCTCCATATTATCCGAGTTAATAATCATGCGGTTACAACCCGTCCTTTGCGCAAGCGATAGGCCAAATTTTAACGCCAAAGCTTCAGCCATCAGCACATCTGCACACCAGTCAATTTTACCATTTCCCCCACCGATGAACCTACCTTTGTCATCTCTTAAGACCGCTCCGATCGTACACCTGAGACGGTCGTGGTCAAAAGAAGCATCAACGTTAAGTTTAACAAATCCCGTCGGGGGGCTAGACCATCCTCCTCTTTTCATGGAAGCCTTCGGCGAGGATGCATTAACAAAATTGGCAGTGAGAGTGCGTATCCCCATGGATATCTGTTGTGCATTCTGAGTAGTCTCATTGTGTACCAATTTGCGCCTTTCCCACCACAAGTACCAGGCTGATACGGCAATCATGTCACGCACATTACGAGTGCCCATAATACATAGTTCCTGATCTGGTAATGAAAGTAAATATTCCAAGATTGCCTCACCCACATAGTCTATTTTACAAGCTCTGTCGATAATATCATCCATCCCTAGTCTTCTCCAAATTCTTTTGCTCTGTCACATAGAAACAATAGATGTTTTGTGTCTTCTGGCCTAGATGAGCAGGCAGGACACTCAGGCGAGACTTTCACATGTCTATTAGCTAAGTTAACACGACATGGAAGAGTGTCGTGAAGTGTACGCCAAATAAATATTTTAACCTCTGCTGGACAAGCAAGTTTCCAAATCCTCGCCCAAATAGGATTGATCGTGGTACGTCCCATCCCATTGGTATGTCGTAACTTGTTCCCATATTGGTGGTCCCATTCCACAAAATAAGCAGACCGAACCGAAAAGATCCCGTTTTTTGTGAAATTCCAAGCTATGAAATCTGGCATATCATGTTGTGATATCGGGATCGCAAGCACTCACTGAACATCAGTAGACCATAGAGTCTGTCTGAGAAGATCTTCACCCCAACTATTTAGGATTGGATCAATCCAATCTACTACCTTCCGTAACAACTGGCCTCCCTTAGGGGTAACAATTTTACGGTTTGCACAATTTAGAATCCAGGCGTCCTCCCAAATGTCAATATTCTGACCATTTCCCACTCGCCAAATATGACCACGCTTCAAGGAGCTCACACCCGCCATAATACTTTGCCAGGTGAAGGAAGAACCCTTCTTCAGGTCAGTGTTCAACAAGTCACCGTCAGGATAGTATTTGACTCTCAAAATAGTAGCACATAGAGAATCCGGATTCTCGATAAGACGCCAAGCCTGTTTAGCAAGCATAGCCAAATTGAAACAATGGATATCCCGAAAACTCATTCCTCCTAGGTTCTTGGGTACACACATTTTCCACCAAGCCATCCAATGCATCCTCCTTTGGTTGTCCTCATCTCCCCACCAGAAATGCGCCGTCGCGTCAATAATTCCTTTGCAATTTTTTATAGGAATTTTAAAGACCGACATTGCATAGGTGGGAATAGCTTGAACAACCGCTTTAAGTAAGATCTCCTTTCCTCCAGCCGACAGAAGTTTTTCCTTCCAACCACTAATTCTCTGAACAATACGATCGATTAAGTATTGAAAACAATCGGTTTTATCTAAACCCACATTAGCCGGCAGTCCTAAATATTTGTCATTCAAGGCCTCAGTCATTATATTGAGAATTTTACACATTTGTTCTCTAGTGTCCACTCCTGTATTAGGGCTAAAAAAGATGTCGGATTTGTCGACACTGACCATCTGCCCTGAAGCTGCATAATACGAATCTAGAACTGATTTTAATGTTTCCTATGGCGTGCATAGAAATCTAACACCGTCACTATCATCCAACTGGTCAGTATAGCTGGGCCCACAAATTTATGACGTGTTATAAAAAAGCAACGCCAACACTAGTCTAATAAAGCTGTCGTAGCAAATATGCCAACACCACCATAATTTGAAAAAAATAATGTTGGCGTTGATTGAAAATGATGTGCCACCAACTAAAATTATGGTCAGCCATTTCTCTGCTAGTGATAGTAAGCTTACAATCTTCGGAACCCTTAGCCAGATGCTTCAGGCAGGCTTTTATATGGAGTGCCCCATGCACTGGGTTACAGTGGCCGGTCATCAAAGCTAAGTGCAACGACACATTAAATGTCGACCATTTCACGTCATCACATAGTAGTAACCGACACACTAAAGAGTTAGTGGAGACGGTTAATAACACCTAAACTTAATGCATGGTGGATGGAACCCCCATCCGTAAGAGCATCTACAACCGGAGCCCTCATATCCGTCCCAAACGTCCGAGCGGCTTGCCTGGTCACTGCCTGGACAAAAACAACCAACCAACTAGACCTAACAAATCCTGCCCAAACGCTCGGGTTAACCGACACTTCCTATACCCTGCTCATATCGGGGCGGATATGAGGACGCCCGAACGCGCGCGTGACGTAGGACTGACCGCAAGGGCCCACACAGACACACACAGAAACCATCGGGCCGACGGGCGACTCCTCCGATCCTCGGTGAGGACGCATTCATGGTGCCATGTGGCGCCACTCCGGCATGCCGCCCGAGGGAACAAGTTCGTCTATTTATTGCCCAGCCGCATTTCTACCCTCTTCGCCCCTCCGCGCCGCCACCTATAATCTAGTCACCATCAACTGTGAACCAAGGCTCGCCGTAGGATCCACCTACGCCACCACTCTAGAGCGACGATTGCACCTGCTAGAGGAGATATGGGCTATCTAGGTGCGAAGCTCGGATCACAGTGGGCCTGCCTCCAGATTCACCATAGCCAGAGGAGTAGGACGCGGCCATGGAGGAGGAGGAGCCAGAGCTGGAGGACGCGGCCATAGAGGAGGAGGAGGCGGAGGGGGCAGGTCTTATTCTTGTAGGCTTCGCCATGGCCAACGCGCTGGCGAAGTTCGGGTGGCCCAAGCGGAGAAGGCGGCAGACCACCAGGCCATCTTTGACTCCATCCAAACGGAGGCGGAGGTGGAGGCCAACGGCCGCTTCCTCCACCAGCAGGATGCAAAGCTTGACGAGATCTGTGCCGACATGGAGTCCAATGAGGAGCCGGAGGTGCACCTGGCTGCCAATGACCCCGAGGCCGACAGCTCTGGCACGAACTTCATCAACATCTCCGACGGGGAGGACGACTGGTGTAGTTATTAGTAGTTGTTGTACATAGATCATGTTGATGCATGGTTTGGTATGAAATTTCTAGTCGTGAAACGACTACTATAGTTGTTGGAGGTGAAATATGGGGTGACCAGTCACCGTCCGCGGATGCATCCGGCTGCGTCCACGGACATTTGCCAACTCAAATTAGGTATGTGTGGTTGTAGATGCTCTAACGCCTCCTTGAATGCTTCCGTCCATTGGCCTACTGATAGAGCCAAGTATCGGCAAGCCGGGTGATGAATATCCCCACTGATTGGAAAGCTGACAGGTGAAGATTCCCCGACTGGTATCCACTTCGACTGGGTCGCCACCTTTAGTGCTAGTGTCTATCCAATCCTTAGTTTTCATGGGCTTAGACCTACTTGGGCCCTTAGCTATGTCTAATGTTTTCATAGGAAAACTTGGTGGGGGATCCCTCATCAATAACTATTTGCCAACAGTGATAAAGAAAGAATGATGTAAACAACAAAAGATGATATGAAAAACTTTCAGAACCTTCTTTCAATGTTGTTCCTCAACAACCACCCAACTTCCCTCGCATCTTTACAAAATCATTATTGATAACCCACAAGTATAGGGGATCACAGCGGGGTCCATACGGAAATTAAGGGATATTAAGGCCTCCTTTTAATAGAGAGCCGGAACAAAGCATTATCACATGGTGAATACATGAACTCCTCAAATTACGGTCATCACCGGAAAGTATCCCGACTATTGTCACTCCGGAGTTTACGGATCATAACACGTAATAGGTGACTATAACTTGCAAGATCTGATCTAGAACATAGATATAATGTTGATAACATAAACGGTTCAGATCTGAAATCATGGCACCCGGGCCCAAAGTGACAAGCATTAAGCATGGAAAAGTAATAGCAACATCAATCTCAGAACATAATGGATACTAGGGATCAAGCCCTAACAAAACTAACTCGATTACATGATGAATCTCATCGAACTCCCTCACTGACCAGCGAGCCTATGAAGGAATTACTCACTCTCGGGGGGGGGGGAGCATCATGGAATTGGCGATGGAGAAGGGTTGGTGATGACGAAGATCAAAGGCCCCCCTCTCCAGAGCCCCAAAAGGTTCCAGATCTAGCCTCCCGATGAAGAACAGGAGGTGGTAGCAGGTCCGTCTCGTGAAACGCGATAATTCTTTCTCCCTGATTTTCTCCGAAAATAGGATTTTATAGCGTTGGAGATAGGGTCAGCGGGGCCACCAGGTGGGCACAACCCACCAGGGCGCCAGGAGGGGAGGGCGGGCCCTGGTGGGTTGTGGTCCCCCAGGGACCCCCCCCCCCTCCGATGGTTCTTGGCTCCAATATTTTTCTTTTATTATATACAAATTCTCCAAAAAGTTTCGTTCCATTCAGAGAACTTTTATTTCTGCACAAAAACAACACCATGGTAGTTCTGCTGAAAACAGCGTCAGTCCGGGTTAGTTTCATTCAAATCATGCAAATTAAAGTCCAAAACAAGAGTAAAAGCGTTAGGAAAAGTAGATATGACGGAGACGTATCAACTCCCGCAAGCTTAAACATTTGCTTGTCCTCAAGCAATTCAGTTGAGAAACTGCAAGTGAAAAAGGAAAACTTTTATGAACTCTTTTGCTCTTGTTTACATAAATAAGATTAAGTAGCACCTAGGTTTTCAGCAAAGATTTTGACTAACCATGTCAAATATAACTCTTAGAAATTATATTAACCCATATTAATGGCATAAGCAACTAGCGAGCAATAATAAAGCATCTCTAATGACAACACTTTCTCAAAACAATCATGATATAATATGACAACATTGGTATCTCGCTAGCCCTTTCTGAGACCACAAAACATAAATGTGGAGCACCTCCAAAGTTCAAGCAACGACTAAACATTGTAATTCATGGTAGAAAAGATCCAGTCATGATGCATCCAACATTAGCTATACACAATGCATGAGGATGACAATAGTGCTCCCAGATCTGGCGCTTATTTGAGAAGGTGATGAAACAACATAAAATTAAATAGATAGTCCCTTCGCAGAGGGAAGCAGTGATTTGCAGCGGTGCCAGAGCTCAGATTTTTAAAACAGAGATAAATGAAATTTTGAGAAATGCACCCTTCCTGTTTACTTCGCAAGAATTAGTTATCGATATCTTCCATGCTAAACACATTAGTGGCGGTTCCCAAGCGATAAAAGTAAAGGTTTACTCCCCCTCCACCAACAAACACACTCCACGGCTAGCCGAATCCACGGGTACCGTCCATACCAACATCAGTCATGGGGGAGTTTTGTTTAATTATTTGCAATTTTTTAAGCCGGGACTGGGAATCCCTATTACCGCCCCTCTCGTGCAAGGACGAGTGAATAAACACTCATCATGAGAATAACCCTCTTAGCATGGAAGGTATCGATTACCTCCTTTCACTCTATGAACAATCCAGGCACACAAAAACGGATGTTTATTTGAAGTTTTTAGAGGTGGCACATGCAAATTTACTTAGAACGATAGGGTAATACTGCATATAGGTAGATATATGGTGGACTCATCTGGAATAACTTGGGTTTTAGGATTTTGATGCACAAGCAGTTCTCCCGCTTAGTACAAGCGAAGGCTAGCAAATAGGTTGAGAAGCGGCCAGCTAGAGAGCGAAAACGGTCATGAACATGCATTATGCATAAGTAACATTGGATACTAGCATGAGTAGGATATGAACACCATGAACATAAATATAATAGAGGCTATGTTGGTTTTGATTCAACTACATGCATGAACATGTGCCAAGTCAAGCCACTCGAAGCATTTGGAGGAGGATACCATATCATCATACCACATCACAATCGTTTTAATGCATGTTGACATCCAAGATAAATCATTATCCACTCCTAGCTACTTAAGCATGGCATGAGAAACTATAATCTTGTCATTGCAAACATGTTTGATCATAATAGGCTGAATCATGGATACTAGGTTAAACATATTTACAAAAATTGAACAAGTTGAGTTCATACCCGTTTCTTTTTGCCACAACCAATTCATCAAATATTGTCATTATTGCCTTTCACTTGCACGACCGAATGATATGAAAATAATAATAGTGCAAGAGTGTCGAGGACTAAGATGGAATCTGCAAACATTTTATTCAAAAGGACAAGACAAGGCAATTTGAGCTCTTTGTTAGATCAACAATAATGCATATGAGAGTCACTCAACATTTTCATCGTGGTCTTCTCCCCGGTATGACTCAATAAAAGGAAAAGAGTTTCAGAGAAACACACTGAAATATTTTTGGAGTTTTTAGTTTTTCTTGAAGAAAGCAAATTAAAGAGAAAAAAAAATGAGAAAAACTATTTACACGGGAGAGCTCCCAACAAGCAAAAGAAGAACAAGGAAATCTTTTTGGGTTTTATTTTAAATACTACAACTAACTAAACTAGAAAGAAGAACCGAAAAGAAGCTGCAACATTTTTTTGTGATTTTCTCAAAGTTTTTCAAACACACAAGAAGAAAGCGAGAAAATAAATCTAGCATGGATAATAAAATGAAAAGGTGTGAACACCGACAACTGGAATGCAATGTGTGAACATGAATATAATGTCGAGGGAAATACGTACTCCCCCAAGCTTAGGCTTTTGGCCTAGCTTGGTAATCACCACTCGTAGTAGCCCTCTGGTCCCATGTTGAAGTGTTGTGGAGCGGGCACCTGAGCGTCCCACTCCTGAGGCTCCTCCTCAGTCGTTTCCTAGTTGTTCCGGTAGGCAATAATGTCATCTGGCATGATCCTGTATCCGCCCCTGGCAATAGAATCAAATAAAGCAGGTGCAGGCAACGAAATAATATCACGAGTGTTCTCACTGAAAAGCAGGTTGTAGGGAATATGGTTAACAGAATCATCATTATCAGTAAACTGGTGATCCTTCATCGCATGGTGATCTAAATAAACCTTAGGTAAACGATAATCATGCTGGCGAATCTGAATGTTAAAGTGACTCGCTAAATGAGTCGCATAAATACCGCCATGAATTTTACCCTTGGATCTGTTAAGGTGCAGGCGACGTGCAATGATAGCCCCAAGGCTATAGCTATTATCGGCGTAAAGTGCACGGCATAAGATGGTGAAGTCCGGAGCACAAAGTGCACCGACCTTCTCTCTAGCAATTAAGAACTTAGCAATAAATAGAGCAAAATAATGCACAGCAGGAAACTGCAAACTAGTAGCGGTGACACTTGACACACCTCTCTCATCCCCCACTGACAAAGTACGATAAAAGCCCTCAAACTCTGCAGGCCTAGGCTCTCCTATTTCCCCGTCAGAAGGGATCAAGCATATGTCGCAAAAATCAGTAAGTGGTATCTGACGGGTCAGCATATAAATTAAACTGCAGCTCAGGGGGACTATTCCTACTTAGAAAATGAAAGCTTTACACAAAGGAATTTGTAAGGAGATGGTATTGTTCACACTCAGCTGCGATGAAGTCGGTGAGACCAGCATTAGCAGCAAATTGTGCGAACTCTTGATGGATCCCAGCTCCATCCATGAAGGGGTTATGCGGCTATTCGCACGGCCGCACTACCGCCATTCTCCGAGTGTGAAGATCGTTGTCCTATGACCCCCCCCCAATGACTCCCTTAGAGCTCTTCTTGGAATCAAACTTCCTAAAGGAACTCATCTTATTCCTATGAATAAAGTTCTGAAAATTTTAGTCCACAAAATATTTGTCAACAAAACTTCACAAGATTGATAGCAACTACTCATAGGGATGCATAGAGGCTATATTGAGCATTCAAACTACTTAGAACTCTAAGAATTCAACATGCAAGCTCATCTACAGTATCACCAAGAGTAGCTAACTATTCAAAATATAATCCACTAAAAGCAAAAACTAATTGGACCAATGGAGGAGTCACATACCAAGTAGCAATCCCCCAAAATAGTTTCGGAAACGGAGTTTCGAGCAAAGAGATCGAAATCCGCGGGTTTGAGAGCAAGAACACGAGAGAGAGAGAGAGCAATGGTGATTTTTTTCTGGAGGTAGGTGATGACATGGGCTAAAGAGATAAGTGAGGGGGCTCACATGGGGACCACAACCCACCAGGGCGCGCCTGGGGCTGCTGGCGCGCCCAGGTGGGTTGTGCCCACCTGGTGCACCCCCTCTGATGTTATTTGCGTAAAAAATTCTTAAATATTCAGAAAAAATTGTATTAAATTCTCAGGGCATTCTGAGAACTTTTATTTTTGGGTCATCTTTTTATTGCACGGGAAATTCAGAAACAGACAAAACATGGCCTTTATTTTATTTAACTAAGAGAAATAGAAAAATAAAAGTTGGGAGGAGAAGGTTGTGCTTACTAAATTCATCAACTTCATACCTCTAAAAAATGATCCATTAATAAGGTTGATCAAGTCTTATTAACAACCACTTTTGATTAGCATGAAACTGAAGAACTTTCATAAAACACTAAGTTACCTCAACGGGGATATGCATGTCCCCAACAATAAGCATTTCATATTTATTTTTGCCAGTAGGTAGAGGTAGTTGAAAACTTCCAATAGTGAGTGTCAGAGATTTTTCAATAACATTAATATCATTTACTTGGAATTGTTTCTTCGAAAAGTGCATTACCATTGATATGAAAAGTGACCTTGCTTTTATTGCAATCAATAACAGCCCCTGCAGTATTCAAGAAGATTCTACCAAGGATAATCGATATGTTGTCGTCCTCGGGCATCTCAAGTATAACAAAGTCAGTTAAGATAGTAACATTTGCAACAACAACGGGCACATCCTCACAAATACCGATAGGTATGGTAGTTGATTTGTCAGCCATTTGCAAAGATATTCAGTAGGTGTGAGTTTATTCAAATCAAGTCTTTTATATAAAGAGAAAGGCATAACACTAACACCAGCTCCTAAATCACACAAAGCAGTTTTGACATAATTTCTTTTTATGGAGCAAGGTATAGTTGGTATTCCCGAATCTCCAAGTTTTTTAGGTACTCCATCCTTAAAAAAACTAGCAAGCATGGTGGAGATTTCAGCTTCAGATATCTTTCTTTTATTAGAGATGATGTCTTTCATATATTTTGCATAAGTGGCCATATTTAATATATCAGTCAAGCGAGTGTGCAAAAAGACTGGGCTAAGCATTTCAGCAAAACGTTCAAATGGGTTTTTGAACCCATGGTTCCCTTTCTCTTCCATGTTTTCTAGCAACAAAGTATCTTTTATCATATCTTTTATTTTTAGATTGTCGGTTATCAAGATCAACAACTGGTTCTATTTCAACATCATTATCTGGTTGTTTATCATTGTCTGGTTGAGTGTCTTCATGAACATCATCATTATCCTTTTCATATCACTAGGTGAATGTTCATTACCAGATTGAGTTTCAACATCAGAAATAGAAACATCATTGTTATCAGGAGGTTTTTCCATCTCAGGTTCACTAGAAGCATGCAGAGTCCTATCATTTTTTCTTTTTCTTCTTCTTTTTAGAAGGACTAGGTGCATCATTGTTAATTCTTTGAGAGTCTTATTCAATTATTTTAGGGTGACCTTCAAGATAATATGGTTCCTGCATCATTCTACCTCCTCTAGTCATTACTCTATCTGCATGATCATTCATATATATTATTATTCATTTCATCAAGCAATTATCTTTGAGATTTAGCAACTTGTTCTAGTTGAGTTTGAACCATAGAGGCACGTTTTCCTACACGTATAACATCATTGGAGATTCTAAATAACAAGTCACTCAGGCGACCAATCATATCAGAATTATATTTCAATTGTTCCATAACATTTTCATTGAAGTGATGTTGCTTTCTAATGTAAGTATCAAACTCATAAAGGCATTGACTAGGATGCATATTATAAGGATCGTCCCTTTCATCAAATTTCATTAAAGAGTTTACCTATACCACCTTGGGTGGTGGTGTGTCAAGTCCATGTATCTCTTCAATATGAGGTAAAATTTTAACATCCTCTGCTTTAATATATTTTTCCTTCATAGATTTCTTTGCCTCTCGCATATCTTCCAAACTGAGATATAAGATACCCCTCTTCTTTGGAGTGGGTTCATGCGGTGGTTCAGGAAGATTCCAATCATCATAATTTTTCAATATATTATTCAATAATTCCTCGGTTTGTTCAACAGTTCGTTCCCTCAAAACACAACCATCACAACTATCTAGGAAGTCCCTAGAAGCATCGGTTAGTCCATTATAGAAGATATCAAGTATTTCATTTTTCTTAAGAGGATGATCAGACAAAGCATTAAGCAATTGGAGAAGCCTCCCCCAAGCTTGTGGGGGGCTCTCTTCTTAAATTTGCACAAAGTTAAATATTTCCTGTAAGGCAGCTTGTTTCTTATGAGCAGGAAAATGTTTTTCAGAGAAGTAATAAATCATGTCGTGGGGACTACGCACACAACTAGGAGCAAGAGTATTGTACCATATCTTCACATCACCTTTTAATGAGAACGGAAATATTTGAGAATATAGTAATAGCTAATCTTCTCATCATGAGCAAATAGGGTGGCTATATCATTCAATTTAGTAAGGTGTGCCACAATGATACGTCTCCAACGTATCTATAATTTATGAAGTATTCATGCTATTATATTATCAACCTTGGATGTTTTATATGCACTTATATGCTATTTTATATGGTTTTTGGGACTAACCTATTAACCTAGAGCCCAGTGCCAGTTTCTGTTTTTTTCCTTGTTTTAGAGTATTGCAGGAAAGGAAAACCAAACGGAGTCCAATTGACCTGAAACTTGACGGAGCTTATTTTTGGACCAAAAGAAGTCCAAGGAGTAAAAGAGTTGGGCCAGAAGAGTCCCGGGCTGCCCACGAGGGTGGGAGGCGCGCCCCCTACCTCGTGGACAGCCCGGAGACCCCCCCCCCCCTGACTTGTTCTCGACACCAAAACCTCTTATATATACAGAAACCTCCAGAAATTAACCTAGATCGGAAGTTCTGCCGCCGCAAGCCTCTGTAGCCACGAGAAATCAATCTAGGCCCTCTCCGGCACCCTGCCGGAGGGGGTCATCATCACCGGAGGGCAAGGAGGAGGATCCCGGAGGGGCCATCATCACCATGAAGGCCAAGGACCAGAGGGAGAACCTCTCCCCATCTAGGGGGGAGGCCATGGAGGAGGAAGCACAAGGGGGAGAACCTCTCCTCCTCTCTCTCGATGGTGCCGGAGTGCCATCGGGAGGGGAATCATCACACCGGCGATTGTCTTCACCAACATCACCATCATCATCACCATCCTCATCTCTTTTACGCGGTCCACTCTCCCGCACCCCACTGTAATCCCTACTTGAACATTGGTGCTTTATGCCACATATTATGATCCAATGATGTGTTGCCATCCTATGATGTTTTGAGTAGATATCCTTTGTCTTTGGGTTGATTGATGATCTAGATTGGTACGAGTTGTATGTTTTATTTTGGTGTTGTCCTATGGTGCCCTCCGTGTCGTGCAAGAGTGAGGGATTCCCGCTGTAGGGTGTTGCAATACGTTCATGATTCGCTTATAGTGGTTTGGTGAGTGACTGAAACACAAACCCGAGTAAGGGGTTGTTGCGTATGGGAATAAAGAGGACTTGATGCTTTAATGCTATGGTTGGGTTTTACCTTAATGATCTTTAGTAGTTGCGGATGCTTGCTAGAGTTCCAATCATAAGTGCATATGATCCAAGTAGAGAAAGTATGTTAGCTTATGCCTCTCCCTCATATGAAATTGCAATGACGACTACCGGTCTTGTTAACAATTGCCTAGGACAATTCCGCACACCGATCCATCATTATTCCACACTCGCTATTTATAATATTTAGTAATATATTCTAACTTTATGATAACAACACCTACTTTTATTTTTTAGCTCCCTGTTACCATACAAAGTTATCCTCTTCATACCCATAACGTGGTTTTATTTCTCGCTGCTAGTTGGAAGCAAACGTTCGGTGTACATAGAGTCGTATCTGTGGCAGATAGGGCTTGAGAGAATATTGATCTTACCTTTAGCTCCTTGTGTGTTCGACACTCCATACTTATCACTTCCACCTTTGGAAATTGCTACGATGATTCCCTGCACTTGGGGATTATCAAGCTCTTTTCTGGCGCCGTTGCCGGGGAGCAATAGCGTGGGGTTGATATTCTCGTGTATGCTTGTTTGCTTTCTTCACTAAAGTAGATTTTGTTTTTCCTTTTTGTTTATGTTTAGTTGTGGGTGAAACATACAATTTTTTTTAAAGAATGAAAATACCAAAAAAAATACTTGCCTCTCATGCCTAAAAAGTTTTTCAAAAAGAGAAGTGATTGGAAAGTTATGCATTGAAGAAGTGAGGGTCGACCTTGAGCACTTGTGTTCATGCTCACGGAAACAATGTAGAATTTTTCATGGAAGTTTCTATGTAAATAATTATCCCCTTGTATATATCCATTGTATTATAAAAATAATGCGCCAAGCTTTGGTTTTAGGATGATTAGATTGCTTGTTTACTATGTGCAGAACAAAAACAGAAACTTTGGCTGTAGCGCGTGATTTTACATTTTTTACTAGAAAGTCAAATGGGTCTGAAACTTTTTGCACATTACTTCTGTACAAATTGTTCAAATTGACAAATGTATTTCATAATTTTTGGAGTTACAGAAGTATGCTTATGAATCAGATTACTACAGACTGTCCTGTTTTAGACAGATTCTGTTTTCTATGTGTTGATCGCTTATTTTGATGAATCTATGGGTAGTATCGGGAGGTATGAACCATGGTGAAGTTGGAATACAGTGGATATAGTTCTAATATTAAATTGGAATGAGTTTGAAACAGTACCTAAAGGTAGTGATTTTCTTTATTATACTAACGGATCTCACAAAGTTTTTGTTAAAGTTTCGTGTGGATGAAGTGTTCGAAGATTGAGGAGCTATCAATATGAGAAGAATAAAGAGAGGCAAGAGTTCAAGCTTGGGGATTCCCAAGGCACCCCAAGTAAATATTTCAAAGGATACTCAAGCATCTAAGCTTGGGGATGCCCCGGTTGGCATCCCATCTTGTTTCTTCAATAATTATCGGTATACCTTGGTTTTTGTTTTGTTCACATGATTTGTGTTCCTTGTGTTTTACTTCTTCTTTAAGAACCATGCTAGTATGAGATATCTCTTCATCAATTTATAGAATACTTCATGTGCTTCACTTATATCTTTAAAGTACGATCTTATAGAATTGCTCTTTGTGCTTCACTTAAATCTTTTGAGTATGGTTTTATAGAATGCTTCGTGTGCTTCACTTATATATTTTGAGCTTGGATATTGGTTAGTCTATATTAATTGTAGAATTATCCATGAAATTCACTTATATCTTTTGGAGTATGAATAATACTATAATCTAAAGTGGGGTTGGAAGAGTGTCAACTTTAGGAATTAGTGATCCCACTATTCCGAATGAGAAGAATTTTGCTTATGAGGAGAGTAGAAAAATTTCTATGCTTGTAAGATCATGAAAAGAATGCTTTAAGTGATGGTTATATTGTTGAATTCATTCATGATTCTACTGAAAATTATTATGAGGGAGGAATATATGCTTGTAGGAGTTGCAATAATATCAAGTTTCCTCTCTATGTGCTTAAAGTTTTGAAGTTATACTTGTTTTGCCTTCTTATGCTAGTTGATTCTTGTTCCTATAAATTATGTGTTCACAAAATCCCTAGGCATAGGAAGTGGGTTAGATTTAAATGTTCTAGTCATATTCTTCATGATGCTCTCTTTATGTTTCAATTCTTATCTTTTATGTGAGCATCATTGAAATCATCATGCCTAGCTAAAAGGCATTAAAGGAAAGCGCTTGTTGGGAGACAACCCAATATTTACCCTTACTGTTTTAGTGTGTTTACATGATTAAGCTACTGTATTAATCATGTTTTATAGATTTTGTTTCAATAAAGTGCCAAGTAAGACCTTTCGAAAGACTTGGGTGAAAGTTAATGTGATCTTGCTGTAAAAAACAGAAACTTTGCGCTCAAGAGATTAGCTACCATTTTTTACAGAAGAGTTATTTTGAGTTGAATCTTTTTTCATAAGATTAATAGATAAATTCCTCACGTCCACCAATTTATTTCATAATTTTTGGAGTAGGATAAGTATGGTTGATGTTCAGATCATTACAGACTGTTCTGTTTCTGACAGATTCTGTTTTCATTGCATAGTTTGCTTGTTTTCTAGTTTCTATGGCTTATATTTCTCAATATAAATTGTAGAAATGATATGGTACAGTAGAAATTGTTGGTAACAATTATGAACCTTGTCTAGACAGTACCAAAGTGAATGGTTTACTCTTTATCATACTAACCTATCTCACGAAGTTTTGTTAAGTTTTGTGTGATTGAAGTTTTCAAGCTTTGGGTGAGATAGCGATATGAGGAGAATAAGGAGTGGAAAGACCCTAAGCTTGGGGATGCCCAAGGCACCCCAAGGTAATATTCAAGGAAGACTCGAGCACCTAAGCTTGGGGATGCCCCGGAAGGCATCCCCTCTTTCGTCTTCAAAACTATCGGTATACCTTACTCGGAGCTATATTTTTATTCGTCACATGATATGTGTTTTGCTTGGAGCGTGTTTTCAATTTTACTTGTTGTTTGAATAAAATCATTGGATCTGAAATATTGAATGAAAAAGAATCCTCCCATGGCTAGTTAATTATTTGACTACTCAGTGTTCTTCACTTATATCTTTTGGAGTAGTTTGTCATTTACTCATGTGCTTCACGTTTATCTATGAGTAAATGGTTGAATGAATTGAATGTCATAAATCTGAATTTATATATGTTTCATATGCTTATAACATGGGGATTAATGACTTCACACATAATAAGTATAGGTAGTAAACTCATTGAAAGTTAGCAAACGTAGAACTGGTCACTTGAACAATTCATGAAAGAATATTGAATGAAGAGAGATTTCACATATAAATATACTATCTTGGACATCTTTTCTAATTGTGAGCACTCATTAAAATATGACATGCTAAAAGGTTGATGTCGGACAAGGAAGACAACGTAATGGGTTATGTTTTCTTATATCCGAAATAAAGTATATTGTCTTGGATCATCCAACATGTTGAGCCTGCCTTTCCCTCTCATGCTAGCCAAATTCTTTGCACCAAGTAGAAATACTACTTGTGCTTCCAAACATCCCTTAAAACGAGTTTTGCCATGAGAGTCCACCATACCTACCTATGGATTGAGTAAGATCCTTCAAGTAAGTTGTCATCGGTGCATGCAATAAAAATTGCCCTCTAAATATGTATGATCTATTAATGTGGAGAAAATAAGCTTTATACAATCTTGTGATGTGGAAGAAATAAAAGCGACGGACTGCATAATAAAGGTCCATATCACAAGTGGCAATATAAAGTGACGTTCTTTTGCATTAAGATTTTGTGCATCCAACCATAAAAGCGCATGACAACCTCTGCTTCCCTCTGTGAAGGGCCTATCTTTTACTTTTATCTTCTACCTTATGCAAGAGTCATGGTGATCTTCACCTTTGCTTTTTTCATTTTATCCTTTGGCAAGCACATTGTGTTGGAAAGATCTTGATATATATATCCAATTGGATGTAAGTTATCATGAACTATTATTGTTGACATTACCCTTGAGATAAAAGGCTGGGAGGCGAATCTATAAGCCCCTATCTTTCTCTGTGTCCGATTTAAACTTTGAACCCATAAATATCACGTGAGTGTTAGCAATTGTGAAAGATTAAATGATAGTTGAGTATGTGGAGTTTGCTAAATCAAAGCTCTAACATAGACCCTTCCTGAAAATAAGATGAATTGCAATTGTTTGATGAATGAGAATATAGTTTGTTAGTTTCAAGAAAGTTTATGATATATACTTTAACACGTCAATAGCTTGTTACTTGATCATGAAAAGTTTTATGAGATGAGCTACTGTTATGACATGTATTGATGCTAGAAAAAGTGATTGAAATTATCATTGATCAAACTTAAGCACTTGCTAGCATTCACACTTCATAAATTATTTCTTTTATCATTTACCTACTCGAGGACGAGCAGGAATTAAGCTCGGGGATGCTGATACATCTCCAACGTATCTATAATTTATGAAGTATTCATGCTATTATATTATCAACCTTGGATCTTTTATATGCATTTATATGCTATTTTATATGGTTTTTGGGACTAACCTATTAACCTAGAGCCCAGTGCCAGTTTCTGTTTTTTTTCCTTGTTTTAGAGTATCGCAGAAAAGGAAAACCAAACGGAGTCCAATTGACCTGAAACTTGACGGAGCTTATTTTTGGACCAGAAGAAGGCCAAGGAGTAAAAGAGTTGGGCCAAAAGAGTCCCGGGCTGCCCACGAGGGTGGGAGGCGCGCCCACACCCCCTGGGCGCGACCCCTACCTCGCGGACAGCCCGGAGACCCCCCCTGACTTGTTCTCGATGCCAAAACCTCTTATATATACAGAAACCTCCAGAAATTAACCTAGATCAGAAGTTCCACCACCGCAAGCCTCTGTAGCCACGATAAATCAATCTAGGCCCTCTCCGGCACCCTGCCGGAGGGGGTCATCATCACCGGAGGGCATGGAGGAGGATCCCGGAGGGGCCATCATCACCATGAAGGCCAAGGACCAGAGGGAGAACCTCTCCCCATCTAGGGGGGAGGCCATGGAGGAGGAAGCACAAGGGGGAGAACCTCTCCTCCTCTCTCTCGGTGGTGCCGGAGTGCCATCGGGAGGGGAATCATCACCGCGGTGATCGTCTTCATCAACATCACCATCATCATCACCATCCTCATCTCTTTTACGCGGTCCACTCTCCCGCACCCCGCTGTAATCCCTACTTGAACATGGTGCTTTATGCCACATATTATGATCCAATGACGTGTTGCCATCCTATGATGTTTTGAGTAGATATCCTTTGTCTTTGGGTTGATTGATGATCTAGATTGATACGTGTTGTATGTTTTATTTTGGTGCTGTCCTATGGTGCCCTTCGTGTCGCGCAAGCGTGAGGGATTCCCGCTGTAGGGTGTTGCAATACGTTCATGATTCGCTTATAGTGGGTTGGTGAGTGACTGAAACACAAACCCGAGTAAGGGGGTTGTTGCGTATGGGAATAAAGAGGACTTGATGTTTTAATGCTATGGTTGGGTTTTACCTTAATGATCTTTAGTAGTTGCGGATGCTTGCTAGAGTTCCAATCATAAGTGCATATGATCCAAGTAGAGAAAGTGTGTTAGCTTATGCCTCTCCCTCATATGAAATTGCAATGACGGCTACCGGTCTTGTTAGCAATTGCCTAGGACAATTCCGCACACCGATCCATCATTATTCCACACTCGCTATTTATAATATTTAGTAATATATTCTAACTTTATGATAACAGCACCTACTTTTATGTTTTAGCTCTCCGTTACCATACAAAGTTATCCTCTTCGTACCCACAACGTAGTTTTATTTCTCGTTGCTAGTTGGAAGCAAACGTTCGGTGTACGTAGAGTCGTATCAGTGGCAGATAGGGCTTGAGCTAATATTGATCTTACCTTTAGCTTCTTATGGGTTCGACACTCCATACTTATCAGTTCCACCTTTGGAAATTGCTACGATGATTCCCTGCACTTGGGGATTATCACACAACAGTTTCAGTTTCATAGCCATGGAAAGGATCAGATTCAACCAAAGTAATTAACTCTGGGTCGATAGAGAATTCATAATCCTTATCATCAACAAAGATAGGTGAAGTAGCAAACTTGGGATCACACTTCATTCTAGCATTCAAAGATTTCTCCTTCAGTTTGCATAATAATTTCTTAAGATCATCTCTATCATTGCAAGCAAGAAAATCTCAAGCTGTCTCCTCATCCATAACATAACCTTCAGGTATCTTAGGCAGTTCATATCTAGGAGAGCTAGGTCTAATAGGTTTTTCAAGATTTTCAGTTTGAGGTATTTCATCGGTTTCAATGATCTCATTAGTTTCAGTAATTTCATTCTCTTTAGCTCTAGCAATTTGTTCATCAAGAAAATCACCTAGTGGCACACCATCATCAAGCAAGGTACTAGCATCATCGTGAGTAGTATTTATAGAAGTAGCATCATCAATAACTTGTGACATATCAAGATTAATAGCATGTGGTGGTGTTGCAAGTCTACTCAAAACAGAAGGTGAATCAAGTGCAGAGTGTGATGGCAGTTCCTTTCCTCCCCTCGTCCTAGAGGGAACGATCTTGGTCTTTGTATTCTTCATAATGATAAATAAATAATAATCCCAAGTGACTTGACAAATATAGCTATGCTCCCCGGTAATGGCGCGAGAAAAAAGTCTTCATAACCCACAAGTATAGGGGATCGCAACAGTTTCCGAGGGTAGAGTATTCAACCCAAATTTATAGATTCGACACAAGGTGAGCCAAAGAATATGTGCAAGTATTAGCAGCTGAGTTGTCAATTCAACCACACCTGGAGATTAATTATCTGCAGCAAGATGACCAGCAGCAAAGTAATATGATAGTTTTGATAGTAGTAGCAGCAGTAGCGGTAACGGTAACAATGATAGTAATGATTTTGTAGCAGTTGTGACAGCAGCAATAGCAATAGTAACTTAGCAGAAACAATATGTGGAAAATTCGTAGGATTTGGATCAGTGAATTTGTTGGATGATATTCATCATATAACAGTCATAACCTAGGGTGATACAAAACTAGCTCCAGTTCATAAATACAATGTAGGCATGTATTCCGTAAATAGTCATATGTGATTATGGAAAGAACTTGCATGACATGTTTTGTCCTACCCTCCCGTGGCAGCGGGGTCCATAAGGAAACTAAGGGATATTAAGGCCTCCTTTTAATAGAGAACCAGAACAAAGCACTAGCACATAGTGAATACATGAACTCCTCAAATTACGGTCATCACCGAAAAGTATCCCGACTATTGTCACTCCGGGGTTTATGAATCATAACACGTAATAGGTGACTATAACTTGCAAGATTGGATCTAGAACATAGATATAATGATGATAACATAAACGGTTCAGATCTGAAATCATGGCACCCGGGCCCAAAGTGACAAGCATTAAGCATGGAAAAGTCATAGCAACATCAATCTCAGAACATAATTGATACTAGGGATCAAGCTCTAACAAAACTAACTCAATTACATGATGAATCTCATCGAACTCCCTCACCGACCAGCGAGCCTACGAATGAATTACTCACTCTTGGTGGGGAGCATCATGGAATTGGCGATGGAGAAGGGTTGGTGATGACGAAGATCAAAGGCCCCCCTCTCCGGAGCCCCAAAGGGTTCCAGATCTGGCCTCCCGATGAAGAACATGAGGTGGTAGCGGGTCCGTCTCGTGAAATGCGATAATTCTTTCTCCCTGATTTTTCTCCGAAAATAGGATTTTATAGCGTTGGAGATAGGGTTAGCGGGGCCACCAGGTGGGCACAACCCACCAGGGCGCGCCAGGAGGGGAGGGCGTGCCCTGGTGGGTTGTGCTCCACCAAGGACCCCCCTCTGGTGGTTCTTGGCTCTAATATTCTTCTTTTATTGTATAAAAATTCTCCAAAAAGTTTCGTTCCATTTTGAGAACTTTTATTTCTGCACAAAAACAACACCATGGTAGTTCTGCTGAAAACAGCGTTAGTCCGGGTTAGTTTCATTCAAATCATGCAAATTAGAGTCCAAAACAAGAGTAAAAGCATTAGGAAAAGTAGATACGACAGAGACGTATCAATTATCATCGTCGGCCATGCGATTCTAACTATTGTGAACTGTAATTTGCTTAGGAGAAGGCAGAAAAACACGACAAAAATAGCACATGATTTGCAAAGATTTGAACAAACAAAATTAATGATCACAATATACATAACAAATGAAAACAACATATGTAATTTCCCCAGGCAATAAACCAGCACACCTATATGGCCCTACCCCCTCCCACTGGCAACACACAAAAATGTCTACCGCATTTTCAAGCCAAATAAAAATTCCCCTTGATTTTGCCATATTGATGGCCCGGTGAATTCGCCATCTATTATGTGAAAGCATGGCAACAATCCACGAGTGTATGGCAAAATTCACCAAAAAGTGAACAAGCAAACCCCAAGACTCGCTGCAAAATTTTCTACCTATTTATGAACAAAATGGCAAACAATCAATGGATACATGGCAACTTTCACCTAAAAGCATCATGGAAACCAGCTATATGAACAAAAAAGGCATAATCAACATCCAAAAAAGGCCAACCAACACCCCAACCCTTTCCGAGAATAAGAAATCACCCTGCATTTTAATGTAGATGAGAATGTCGCGAGAATGTGCCATCTATGTGAACACACAACAACAAAGTGCATCTTATAGTGGGAAATTCTCTATTAGTAAACAACCCCAGACCACCCTATAATTGCCATCTATTAGATAGAACAGGGCAACAATCAATAAATACATGGAAAAAATCAGAGTAGTAGCATGAAACCTCCTATCAACAAGTTTCAAACCTACTGATCATCTCGGCTCTGCACTGCATCATGTGGCCACCATAAAACTACCAACCAAAACACATGAACCTCTCGGCAACAGCCACAAAACCGCCACCCAAAATTGGAAATAGAGACTGCCGTGAGAATCTCCTATCACGGAGAGCGAGAGGGGGAGAGACGACTGATACGTCCATTTTGCATCATGCTTTTATATCGATATTTATTGCATTATGGGCTGTTATTACACGTTATGTCACAATACTTATGCCTATTCTCTCTTATTTTACAAGGTTTACATGAGGAGGGAGAATGCCGGCAGCTGGAATTATGGGCTCGAAAAGGAGCAAATATTAGAGACCTATTCTGCACAACTCCAAAAGTCGTGAAACTCCACGAAAGTTATTTTTGGAAATAATAAAAAATATTGAGCGGAAGAAGTACGTCAGATGGGGCCCCACCTGGCCACGAGGGTGGGGGGCACGCCCTACCCCCCAGGGCGCGCCCCCTGCCTCGTGGGCCCCCTGTTGGCTCTCCGGTGGCCATCTTCTGCTATATGAAGTCTTTCGTCAAGGGAAAAATCATAAGCAACCTTTCGGGACGAGACTCCGCCGCCACGAGGCGAAACCTTGGTGGAACCAATCTAGGGCTCCGGCAGAGCTGTTCTGCCGGGGACACTTCCCTCCGGGAGGGGGAAATCATCGCCATCGTCATCACCAACGCTCCTCTCATCGGGAGAGGGCAATCTCCATCAACATCTTCACCAGCACCATCTCCTCTCAAAACTGTAGTTCATCTCTTGTACCCAATTCTTGTCTCCAAGTCCGGGATTGGTACTAGTAGGTTGCTAGTAGTGTTGATTACTCCTTGTAGTTGATGCTAGTTGGTTTATTTGGTGGAAGATCATATGTTCAGATCCTATATGCATATTAATACCCCTCTGATTATGAACATGAATATGCTTTGTGAGTAGTTACGTTTGTTCTTGAGGACACGGGAGAAGTCTTGCTATTAGTAGTCATGTGAATTTGGTATTCGTTCAATATTTTGATGAGATGTATGTTGTCTATCCTCTAGTGGTGTTATGTGAACGTCGACTACATAACACTTCACCATTATTTGGGCCTAGAGGAAGGCATTGGGAAGTAATAAGTAGATGATGGGTTGCTAGAGTGACAGAAGCTTAAACCCTAGTTTATGCGTTGCTTCGTAAGGGGCTGATTTGGATCCATATGTTTCATGCTATGGTTAGGTTTACCTTGATACTTTTGTTGTAGTTGCGGATGCTTGCAATAGAGGTTAATCATAAGTGGGATGCTTGTTCAAGTAAGAACAGCACCCAAGCACCGGTCCACCCACATATCAAATTATCAAAGTACCGAACGCGAATCACATGAACGTGATGAAAACTAGCTTGACGATAATTCCCATGTGTCCTCGGGAGCGCTTTTCTCTATATAAGAGTTTGTCCAGGCTTGTCCTTTGCTACAAAAAGGATTGGGCCACCTTGCTGCACTTTATTTACTTTTGTTACTTGTTTCTTGTTACAAATTATCCTATCACAAAACTATCTGTTACCTCTTATTTCAGTACTTGCAGAGAATACCTTGCTGAAAACCGCTTGTCATTTCCTTCTGCTCCTCGTTGGGTTCGACACTCTTACTTATCAAAAGGACTACGATAGATCCCCTATACTTGTGGGTCATCAAGACTCTTTTCTGGCGCCGTTGCCGGGGAGTGAAGCGCCTTTGGTAGGTGGAATTTGGTAAGGAAAATTTTATATAGTGTGCTGAAATTTACTGTCACTTGTTACTATGGAAAGTAATCCTCTGAGGGGCTTGTTTGGGGTATCTGCACCCCGACCAGTAGAGCAAAGAGTTGCTCCTCAACCTACTGAACCTACTGAAAATGAAAATGTTCCCTTTGAAGTTCCTTCGGGTATGTTAGAAAAACTGCTAGCTAATCCTTTTGGAGGAGATGGAACAAAGCATCCTGTTGAGCACCTAATCTATGTGGATGAAGTTTGTGGATTATTTAAGCTTGCAGGTATACCCGATGATGTTGTTAAGAAGAAGGTCTTCCCTTTATCTTTGAAGGGAGATGCATCGACATGGTATAGGCTATGTGATGATACGGGGTCATGGAACTACAAACGATTGAAATTGGAATTTCATCAGAAGTTTTATCCTATGCATCTTGTTCATCATGATCGCAATTATATATATAATTTTTGGCCTCGCGAAGGAGAAAGCATCGCTCAAGCTTGGGGGAGGCTTAAATCAATGTTATATTCATGCCCCAATCATGAGCTCCCAAGAGAAATAATTATTCAAAGTTTTTATGCTCGGCTTTCTAAAAACAATCGCACCATGCTCGATACTTCTTGTGCTGGATCTTTTATGATGAAGACTATTGAATTCAAATGGAGTTTATTGGATAGAATTAAACGCAACTCTGAAGATTGGGATCTCGACGAAGGTAAGGAGTCAGGTATGACACCTAAGTTTGATTGTGTTAAATCTTTTATGGATACCGATGTTTTCCGTAAATTTAGCACTAAATATGGACTTGACTCTGAGATAGTAGCTTCTTTCTGTGAATCTTTTGCTACTTATGTTGATCTTCCGAAAGAGAAGTGGTTTAAATATCATCCTCCCATAGAAGTAAAAGTAGCTGCACCTATTAAAGTTGAAGAAAAGACTATCACTTATAATGATCATGTTGTTCCTACTTCTTATGTTGAGAAACCACCTTTCCCTGTTAGGATAAAGGATCATGCTAAAGCTTCAACTGTGGTTCGTAAAAGCAATATTAGAACTTATACACCTCCTGAGCAGATTAAAGTTGAACCTAATATTGCTATTGTTAAAGATCTCTTGGCTGATAATATTGATGGGCATGTTATTTATTTCTGCGGTGAAACTGCTAGAATTGCTAAACCCTGTGCTAAAGATAAACATAGACCTGTGGTAGGCATGCCTGTTATTTCTGTTAAAATAGGAGATCATTGTTATCATGGCTTATGTGATATGGGTGCTAGTGCTAGTGCTATACCTCATGACCTATACAAAGAAATTATGCATGAAATTGCACCTGCTGAGATAGAAGGTATTGATGTTACCATCAAACTTGCTAATAGAGATACAATATCACCAATTGGAATTGTTAGAGATGTTGAAGTCTTGTGTGGGAAAACTAAATACCCTGCTGATTTCTTGTTCTTGGTTCCCCACAAGATAGCTTTTGTCCCATTATATTTGGTAGACCCTTGAACACAGTTAATGCTAGGATAGACTGCGAAAAGAGTGTTGTTACTATTGGCTTGGGTGATATGTCTCATGAGTTTAATTTCTCTAAATTTAGTAGACAACACCGTGAAGAAGAATTACCTAGTAAGGATGAAATTATTGGTCTTGCTTCTATTGCCGTACCTCCTAGTGATCCTTTAGAACAATATTTGCTAGACCATGAAAATGATATGTTCATGAATGAAAGAAGGGAAATAGATGAAGTATTCTTTAAACAGGAACCCATTCTGAAACACAATTTGCCTGTTGAAATCCTAGGGGATCCTCCTCCACCCAACGGTGATCCCGTGTTTGAGCTTAAACCGTTGCCTGATACTCTTAAATATGCTTATCTTGATGAGAAAAAGATATATCCTCTTATTATTAGTGCTAACCTTTCAGAGCATGAAGAAGAGAGATTATTGAAAATTCTGAAGAAGCACCGAGCTGCTATTGGATATACTCTTGATGATCTTAAGGGCATTAGTCCCACTCTATGTCAACATAAAATAAATTTGGAAGAAGATGCCAAACCAGTTCGTGATCATCAACGACGGCTGAATCCTAAGATGAAAGAAGTGGTAAGAAAGGAAATACTAAAGCTCCTTGAGGCAGGTATAATTTATCCCGTTGCTGATAGTCAGTGGGTAAGTCCTGTCCATTGTGTCCCTAAGAAGGGAGGTATTACTGTCGTTCCTAATGATAAAGATGAATTGATTCCGCAAAGAATTATTACAGGTTATAGGATGGTAATTGATTTCCGCAAATTAAATAAAGCTACTAAGAAAGATCATTACCCCTTACCTTTTATCGATCAAATGCTAGAAATATTATCTAAACATACACATTTCTGCTTTCTAGATGGTTATTCTGGTTTCTCTCAAATACCTGTGTCAGCCAATGATCAATCAAAGACTACTTTTACTTGCCCTTTTGGTACTTTTTCTTATAGACGTATGCCTTTTGGTTTATGTAATGCACCTGCTACCTTTCAAAGATGCATGATGGCTATATTCTCTGACTTTTGTGAAAAGATTTGCGAGGTTTTCATGGACGATTTCTCCGTCTACGGATCCTCTTTTGATGATTGCTTGAGCAACCTTGATCGAGTTTTGCAGAGATGTGAAGAAACTAATCTTGTCTTGAATTGGGAAAAGTGCCACTTTATGATTAATGAAGGTATTGTCTTGGGGCATAAAGTCTCTGAAAGAGGTATTGAAGTTGATAAAGCCAAGGTTGATGCTATTGAAAAGATGCCATGTCCCAAGGACATCAAAGGTATAAGAAGTTTCCTTGGTCACGCCGGATTTTATAGGAGGTTCATTAAGGACTCCTCAAAAATTTCTCGGCCTCTGACTAATTTATTACAAAAAGATATACCATTTGTCTTTGATGATGATTGTGTAGAAGCATTTGAAATACTTAAGAAAGCATTGATCTCTGCACCTATTGTTCAGCCACTTGATTGGAATTTACCCTTTGAAATTATGTGTGATGCTAGTGATTATGCTGTAGGTGCTGTTCTAGGGCAAAGAGTTGATAATAAATTAAATGTTATTCAATATGCTAGTAAGACTCTAGACAATGCTCAGAGAAATTACGCTACTACTGAAAAAGAATTCTTAGCAGTCGTATTTGCATGTGATAAGTTCAGACCTTATATTGTTGATTCTAAAGTAACTATTCACACTGATCATGCTGCTATTAAATATCTTATGGAAAAGAAAGATGCTAAACCTAGACTCATTAGATGGGTTCTCTTGCTACAAGAATTTGATTTGCATATTGTCGATAGAAAGGGAGCTGAGAACCCCGTTGCAGACAACTTGTCTAGGTTAGAAAATATTCTTGATGACCCACTACCTATTGATGATAGCTTTCCTGATGAGCAATTAAATGTCATAAATGCTTCTCGTACTACTCCATGGTATGCTGATTATGCCAATTACATCGTTAAATTTATACCACCTAGTTTCACATACCAGCAAAAGAAAAAGTTTTTGTATGACTTGAGACATTACTTTTGGGATGACCCACATCTTTATAAAGAAGGAGTAGATGGTGTTATTAGACGTTGTGTACCTAAGCATGAACAGGAACAGATCCTACGCAAGTGTCACTCCGAAGCTTATGGAGGACACCACGCTGGAGATAGAACTGCACATAAGATATTGCAATCCGGTTTTTATTGGCCTACTCTCTTCAAGGATGCCCGTAAGTTTGTCTTATCTTGTGATGAATGTCAAAGAATTGGAAATATTAGTAGACATCAAGAAATGCCTATGAACTATTCACTTGTTATTGAACCATTTGATGTTTGGGGCTTTGATTATATGGGACCTTTTCCTGCCTCTAATGGATACACACATATTTTAGTTGCTGTTGATTACGTTACTAAGTGGGTAGAAGCTATTCCAACTAGTAGTGTTGATCATAACACTTCTATCAAGATGCTTAAAGAAGTTATTTTTCTGAGGTTTGGCGTCCCTAGATATTTAATGACTGATGGTGGTTCACACTTTATTCATGGTGCATTCCGTAAAATGCTTGCTAAGTATGATGTTAACCATAGAATTGCATCTCCTTATCACCCACGGTCTAGTGGTCAAGTAGAATTGAGTAATAGAGAGCTCAAATTAATTTTGCAAAAGACTGTTAATAGATCTAGAAAGAATTGGTCCAAGAAACTTGATGATGCATTATGGGCCTATAGAACTGCATATAAAAATCCTATGGGTATGTCTTCGTATAAAATGGTTTACGGAAAAGCATGTCACTTACCTCTCGAACTAGAACATAAGGCATATTGGGCTATTAAAGAGCTCAACTATGATTTCAAACTTGCCGGTGAGAAGAGGTTATTTGATATTAGCTCACTTGATGAATGGAGAACCCAAGCTTATGAAAATGCCAAGTTGTTTAAAGAAAAAGTTAAAAGATGGCATGACAAAAGGATACAAAAGCGTGAGTTTAATGTAGGTGATTATGTATTGCTATACAACTCTCGTTTAAGATTTTTTGCAGGAAAACTTCTCTCTAAATGGGAAGGCCCCTACGTTATCGAGGAGGTCTATCGTTCCGGTGCCATAAAAATCAACAACTTCGAAGGCACCAATCCGAAGGTGGTGAACGGTCAAATAATCAAACACTATATCTCAGGTATTCCCATAAATGTTGAAACCAATGTTATTGAAACCGTAACCCCGGAGGAATACATAAGGGACACTTTACGGAACGTTTCAGACTCCGAAAAGGAATAGGTATGTGGTACGGTAAGTAAACCGACTCCAAAATAGCTTTTAAGGAAATATTTCTCCGTTTTGGAATATTTAGAAAAATAGAAAAATAAGAAGCAGTCCGGGAAGGACACGAGGGCTCCACGAGGGTGGAGGGCGCGCCCTAGCCTACTGGGCGCGCCCCCCTACCTCGTGGGCACCTCGTGTACTCTCCGGACTCCGTTTTCTTGCACGATACGTATTTTGGTCGGTAAAAGTTCATTATATAATCTCCCGAAGGTTTTGACTCCCGTATCACGCAATTATCCTCTGTTCTTGTTTCGAGCTGTTTTCTGTCAGGGTTATCAAGGCAGGCATCATGTCGTCCCCCTCCTCCAACAATGGTGACAACGATGCTTGGCTAATGAAGATAGAGCTAAAGAGGGAAGAACCCATGGAGATCAACAAGGATGAAGGGATCAAGAAGGCCACAAGGGATCAAACTCCGGCAGCAGAAGACATCCTTCAACTTGATCATAATCTTCTTACCCCAACTGAGATTGAAGCTTTCAAGATGATTAAGTTAGCTCGTATACAGAACAAGTATCTCACACGTGAAAATATTTTGTTGAAGGAGCATATCGTTGCACTCAAGGGCATTATCCGCAAGCTACAGGACCTCTTATGTTCGATGTGCGACTAACCATCATCACCTCCACCTTCCTCACCAGCAAAGGAGACATAATCACATGGGTATGGGAACTCCCCTTGGCAACTGCCAAGCTTGGGGGAGATGCCCCGGTATCGTATCACAACCACACTCCTATCTTTACCGTTTTTCTTAGTTCGATCATATTAGTAGTATCTTGATCTAGTAGAATAAAGTTTATGGCATGATCTAGTTTTGAGTTTTGCTTTATGATCTCTCTATGTAATCGAGTCCGTGAGCTATATAATAAAGATTAGTGTTGAGTAAAGGGCTTGATTATCTTGCTATGATCTTGAGTGAATAAAAGAAAGAATAAAAAGAAACAAAGAGATCATATTGATCTTATCGAGAGTAATGACTTCACATAGAAAGAGTATGATGATTAAAAATTGTTGAGAGTTGACAAGCATAGCTTTGGTCATCGTTGCAATTAATAGGAAGTAATAAGGAAAGAGAGGTTTCACATATAAATATACTATCTTGGACATCTTTTATGATTGGGAGCACTCATTAAAATATGACATGCTAAAGAGTTGATGTTGGACAAGGAAGACAACGTAATGGATTATGTTTTCTTATATCTGAGATAAAGTATATTGTCATGGATCATCCAACATGTTGAGCTTGCCTTTCCCCCTCATGCTAGCCAAATTCTTAGCACCAAGTAGAGATACTACTTGTGCTTCAAAACCCTTAAACCAGTTTTGCCATGAGAGTCCACCATATCTACCTATGGATTGAGTAAGATCCTTCAAGTAAGTTGTCATCGGTGCAAGCAATAAAAATTGCTCTCTAAATATGTATGATTGATTGGTGTGGAGGAAATAAGCTTTATATGATCTTGTGATGTGGAAGAAATAAAAGCAACGGGCTGCATAATAAAGGTTCATATCACAAGTGGCAATATAAAGTGACGTTCTTTCGCATTAAGATTTTGTGCATCCAACCATAAAAGCGCATGGCAACCTCTGCTTCCCTCTGCGAAGGGCCTATCTTTTATTATTATCTTCTACCTTATGCAAGAGTCATGGTGATCTTCACCTTTCCTTTTTACATTTTATCCTTTGGCAAGCACAGGGTGTTGGAAAGATCCTGATAGATATATCTAATCGGATTTAAGTCAGCATGAGTTATTATTGTTGACATTACCCTTGAGGTAAAAGGTTGGGAGGCAAAACTATAAGCCCCTATCTTTCTCTGTGTCCGATTAAAACTCCGTAACCACAAGTATTACGTGAGTGTTAGAAATTATGAAAGACTAAATGATAGTTGAGTATGTGGACTTGCTAGAAAGCTCTCACATAGACTCTTTCTGATGTTATGATAAATTGCAATTGCTTCAATGACTGAGATTATAGTTTGTTGGTTCTCAATAAAGTTTCTGATTCATACTTGGCATTGTGAATAGATTATTACTTGAGCATAAGAAATCATATGACAATATCCATTTATGTTGCTGTTATCAGAATAATCATGATGCCCTCATGTCCGTATTTTATTTTATCGACACCTCTACCTCTAAACATGTGGACATATTTATCGTTATCGGCTTCCGCTTGAGGACAAGCGAGGTCTAAGCTTGGGGGAGTTGATACGTCCATTTTGCATCATGCTTTTATATCGATACTTATTGCATTATGGGCTGTTATTACACGTTATGTCACAATACTTATGCCTATTCTCTCTTATTTTACAAGGTTTACATGAGGAGGGAGAATGCCGGCAGCTGGAATTCTGGGCTGGAAAAGGAGCAAATATTAGAGACCTATTCTGCACAACTCCAAAAGTCCTGAAACTCCACGAAAGTTATTTTTGGAAATAATAAAAAATATTGAGAGGAAGAAGTACGTCAAAGGGGGCCCCACCTGGCCACGAGGGTGGGGGCACGCCCCCTGCCTCGTGGGCCCCCTGTTGGCTCTCCGGTGGCCATCTTCTGCTATATGAAGTCTTTCGTCAAGGGAAAAATCATAAGCAACCTTTCGGGACGAGACTCCGCCGCCACGAGGCGGAACCTTGGCGGAACCAATCTAGGGCTCCGGCAGAGCTGTTCTGCCGGGGACACTTCCCTCCGGGAGGGGGAAATCATCGCCATCGTCATCACCAACGCTCCTCTCATCGGGAGAGGGCAATCTCCATCAACATCTTCACTAGCACCATCTCCTCTCAAAACCGTAGTTCATCTCTTGTACCCAATTCTTGTCTCTAAGTCCGGGATTGGTACTAGTAGGTTGCTAGTAGTGTTGATTACTCCTTGTAGTTGATGCTAGTTGGTTTATTTGGTGGAAGATCATATGTTCATATCCTATATGCATATTAATACCCCTCTGATTATGAACATGCATATGCTTTGTGAGTAGTTACGTTTGTTCCTGAGGACATGGGAGAAGTCTTGCTATTAGTAGTCATGTGAATTTGGTATTCGTTCGATATTTTGATGAGATGTATGTTGTCTATCCTCTAGTGGTGTTATGTGAACGTCGACTACATAACACTTCACCATTATTTGGGCCTAGAGGAAGGCATTGGGAAGTAATAAGTAGATGATGGGTTGCTAGAGTGACAGAAGCTTAAACCCTAGTTTATGCGTTGCTTCGTAAGGGGCTGATTTGGATCCATATGTTTCATGCTATGGTTAGGTTTACCTTAATACTTTTGTTGTAGTTGCGGATGCTTGCAATAGAGGTTAATCATAAGTGGGATGCTTGTCCAAGTAAGAACAGCACCCAAGCACCGGTCCACCCACATATCAAATTATCAAAGTACCGAACGCGAATCATATGAACGTGATGAAAACTAGCTTGACGATAATTCCCATGTGTCCTCGGGAGTGCTTTTCTCTATATAAGAGTTTGTCCAGGCTTGTCCTTTGCTACAAAAAGGATTGGGCCACCTTGCTGCATTTTATTTACTTTTGTTACTTGTTGCTCGTTATAAATTATCCTATCACAAAACTATCGGTTACCTCTTATTTCAGTACTTGCAGAGAATACCTTGCTGAAAACCGCTTGTCATTTCCTTCTGCTCCTCGTTGGGTTCGACACTCTTACTTATCGAAAGGACTACGATAGATCCCCTATACTTGTGGGTCATCAACGACTGGGAGGAGGAACGACCTAGTTAAGGGGCCCATCCGTGCGGTTGTCCGTCCAGGTGAACGGTTGCTAGCCGTGACGTGGCAACGCTCCCTGCGCCAAGATTCCTGCAAGTCAATCGACAACACAGAGAGCGTTGCTTTGATTCGTCTGAAAGCTGACGTCAGTGAGCATCTATGGTTGTACTGTGCTCTCATGGCTAACTATGTTATTGCTTCCTCCCAAAAGGCCACCACAAAAAGGGGGGGTTGGACTCGCCCACTTGTGAATTTTTGTAAAACTTAATGTTGATGCATCTTTTGATCAAGATTTGCTTGGGGCCCAGCGGGGGCGGTCCTGAGGGACGACAAAGGTAGATTTATTGATTGGGGAACAAAATTGACTACTGTGTGGACGTCTTGACGGCTGAAACTTTGTCACTCAAGTTTGATTTATCCATTGCGCAAATGGCGGGTTGCAATCAAATTTTTATTAATTCTGATAACTTGGAGGTCATTGATGCCATGAAGATTGGAGCTTGATCTACCGAAGCGATTGCGGCAATTTACGACTATTTTGTTATATTGCTTGTAATTTTTCTATTTCTAGATTCAAACATTATAATAGAGAAGCTAATAAGGTTTCTCATGAGCTTTCTAGATTGGCTAGATTTTCTTTGACTAGTGATTGGTTTGAGGAGCCTCGTAAACGATTTAACTGTTGTTTCAAATGAATAAAGTTTCAGTTGTTAAGAAAAAAGGACCAGTCCTTCTGTACCGCCAAAGTTCTTGTCAAAGACGGTGTTGAATTTTTTTATGATGAGTACAAGCTCACGATAGCAAGTGAATACTTCAAAACCCTATTCGGACAGACCTCTCCTTCTATACCGGGAGTCGATATCTCGACACTTTATGATCTAGTTGACCTAAGTTTGCTAGAGGAGCAGTTTTCATGGGCCGAGGTTGTGTTGGCAATCAATCGTTCCCCAAACAACCATAGCCCTGGGCTAGATGGTTTCACGAACGAGTTCTACAAATACTTTTAGGAAACTCTGAAATCTAATCCGCTGAAGTTTTTCAATGACTTTCATGCCAACAATGTTAATCTCTCAGGCGTCAACTCTGCATCAGTAGTGTTGCTGCCTAAAAAAGACATCTCAATGGATATACAAGACTTCTGGCCTATATCTTGGGTGCATAGCCTCCCCAAGCTAGCCACAAAGGTCTTAACTACTAGGCTGCAACTATGGATACCGAGACTGGTGCATCCACTCCAATATGGTTTTCTCGCAGTAGATGCATTCCCGAGAACTTTGCCCTTGCTGCGGAGCTTGTCCAATATGCCAAAAAGAAGAAGAAGCCAATGATTGTCCGGAAGCTAGACTTCAAGAAAGCCTTTGATAGTGTTAGCTGGGATGGCCTGTTTGCAGTTCTGGCTACCGGGGGTTTTGGGCAGAAATGGATCCTTTGGATCAAGAAACTGCTCTCTACAAGCTCATCGAGGGTTGCTTTGAATGGATAACTGGGTGAGCCAATCTTCTTGAAGTGTGGCCTCCGGCAAGGAGATACATTATCGCCCTACCTATTTATTCTAGTGGTAGATGTGCTACAACAGATGTGTTGTGAAGAGTTCAAGAGAGGCAATTTTCTACACCCATTGGGAATTGATTCCTTTTTCCCAGTGCTATAGTACGCCGACGACACTTCGATGCTCATAAAAGGGACCGTGCAACAAGCTACAATTGTCAAGAGGCTGCTTAATCTTTTTTCCGACTTTACTAGTCTACAGATCAACTTCAATAAAAGCACTTTTGTGCCCATCGGCATGGATCAATCTCTTAGCCAACAGATTTATGAGCTGCTAGAGTGTCCGGCCTCAGCCTTTCCTTGTAACTACTTGCGCCTGCCGCTCTCAATGAACAAGATCACTATGCAATGTTGATGGCAGTCATACATCAAGTGGACAATAGACTCTCTGGCTGGCTGGCAACCTTTTTGTCTTGGGGAGGAAGGCTGACTATGATAAACTCCGTGATGGCAGCTATACCAAATTATTATATGGCTTGTTTTCTCTAGCCATAGGAGTCGCTGGAAAAACTTGAGCAAATCCCAGGGGCCTTTTTGTGGCAAGGAAAGAAATCTGCCCTTGTGGGACAATGCTTGGTGGTCCGGGATATTGTAACCCTCCCCAGGACAGTGGGAGGCTTGGAATCAGAGATCTTCTTGCACATAATTTGGCCATGATCTGTCGCTTCACCACAAGAGTGTTGTAAGTGTTGGGAACGTAGTATTTCAAAAAAATTCCTACGATCACGCAAAATCTATCTAGGAGAAGCATAGCAACGAGCGGGAGAGTGTGTCCACGTACCCTCGTAGACCGAAAGCGGAAGTGTTTAGTAATGCGGTTGATGTAGTCGAGCGTCTTCGCGATCCAACCGATCCAAGTACCGAACGCACGGCACCTCCGCGATCTGCACACGTTCAGCTCGGTGATGTCCCTTGAACTCTTGATCCAGTTGAGGCCGAGGGAGGGTTTTGTCAGCATGACGGCGTGGTGATAGTGATGATGAAGTTACCGACGCATGGCTTCGCCTAAGCACTACGACAATATGACCGAGGTGGAAAACTTTGGAGGGGGGCACTGCACACGGCTAAAGATTAACTTGTGTGTCTATGGGGTGCCCCGCTCCCCTATATATAAAGGAGGGGAGGAGGAGGCCGGCCGTCCACAAGGGGCACGCCCAAGGGGGGGGGGAATCCTACTCCAAGTAGGAATTGGTCCCCCCCTTTCCTAGTCCAAGTAGGAGAAGAAGGAAGGAGAGGGAGAGGGAGAGGGAAAGAGGGGCCATGCCCCCTCCCCTAGTCCTATTCGGACTCCCCTTGGGGGGGGCGCCACCTCCTGGCTGCTGCCCTCTCTCTCCCCTAAGGCCCACTAAGGCCCATTACTTCCCGAGGGGGTTCCGGTAACCCCTCCGGCACTCCGGTTTTATTCGATACTACCCGGAACACTTCCGGTGTCCGAATAACATGGTCCAATATATCAATCTTTATGTCTCGACCATTTTGAGACTCCTCGTCATGTCTGCGATCTCATCCGGGACTCCGAACAACATTCAGTCATCAAATCACATAAACTCATAATACAAATTGTCACCGAACGTTAAGCGTGCGGACCCTACGGGTTCGAGAACTATGTAGACATGACCGAGACACGTCTCCGGTCAATAACCAATAGCGGAACTTCGATGTTCATATTGGCTCCTACATATTCTACGAAGATCTTTATCGGTCAAACCGCATAACAACATACGTTGTTCCCTTTGTCATCGGTATGTTACTTGCCCGAGATTCGATCGTCGGTATCATCATACCTAGTTCAATCTCGTTACCGGCAAGTCTCTTTACTCGTTCCGTAATGCATCTTCCCACAACTAACTCATTAGTCACATTGCTTGCAAGGCTTATAGTGATGTGCATTACCGAGAGGGCCCAGAGATACCTCTCCGACAATCGGAGTGACAAATCCTAAACTCGATCTATGTCAACTCAACAAACACCATCGGAGACACCTGTAGAGCATCTTTATAATCACCCAGTTACATTGTGACGTTGATAGCACACTAAGTGTTCCTCCGATATTCAGGAGTTGCATAATCTCATAGTCATAGGAACATGTATAAGTCATGAAGGAAGCAATAGCAATAAACTAAACGATCATAGTGCTAAGCTAACGGATGGGTCTTGTCCATCACATCATTCTCTAATGATGTGATCCTGTTCATCAAATGACAACACATGTCTATGGCTAGGAAACTTAACCATCTTTGATTAACGAGCTAGTCTAGTAGAGGCATACTAGTGACACACTGTTTGTCTATGCATTCACACATGTACTAAGTTTCCGATTAATACAATTCTAGCATGAACAATAAACATTTATCATGATATAAGAAATATAAATAACAACTTTATTATTGCCTCTAGGGTTTATTTCCTTCAGTCTCCCACTTGCACTAGAGTCAATAATCTAGATTACACAGTAATGATTCTAACACCCATGGAGTCTTGGTGGTGATCATGTTTTGCTCGTGAGAGAGGCTTAGCCAACGGGTCTGCAACATTCAGATCCGTATGTATCTTGCAAATCTCTATGTCTCCCTCCTTGACTTGATCGCGGATGGAATTGAAGCGTCTCTTGATGTGCTTGGTTCTCTTGTGAAATCTGGATTCCTTTGCCAAGGCAATTGCACCAGTATTGTCACAAAATATTTTCATTGGACCCGATGCACTAGGTATGACACTTAGATCGGATATGAACTCCTTCATCCAGACTCCTTCATTTGCTGCTTCCGAAGCAGCTATGTACTACGCTTCACACATGTATCCGATTTGTGACTTAGAGTCATCCGGATCAGTGTCAAAGCTTGCATCAACGTAACCATTTACGACGAGCTCTCTGTCACCTCCATGAACAAGAAACATATCCTTAGTCCTTTTCAGGTATTTCAGGATGTTCTTGACCGCTGTCCAGTGATCCACTCCTGGATTACTTTGGTACCTCCCTGCTAAACTAATGGCAAGGCACACATCAGGTCTGGTACACAACATTGCATACATGATAGAACCTATGGCTGAAGCATAGGGAATGACTTTCATTTTCTCTCTATCTTCTGCAGTGGTCGGCCATTGAGTCTGACTCAACTTCACACCTTGTAACACAGGCAAGAACCCTTTCTTTGCTTGATCCATTTTGAAATTCTTCAAAACTTTATCAAGGTATGTGCTTTGTGAAAGTCCAATTAAGCGTCTTGATCTATCTCTATAGATCTTGATGCCCAATATATAAGCAGCTTCACCAAGGTCTTTCATTGAAAAATTCTTATTCAAGTATACTTTTATGCTATCTAGAAATTCAGTATCATTTCCGATCAACAATATGTCATCCACATATAATATCAGAAATGCTATAGAGCTCCCACTCACTTTCTTGTAAATACAGGCTTCTCCAAAAGTCTGTATAAAACCATATGCTTTGATCACACTATCAAAGCATATATTCCAACTCCGACATGCTTGCACCAGTCCATGAATGGATCGCTGGAGCTTGCACACTTTGTGAGCACCTTTTGGATCGACAAAACCTTCTGGTTGCATCATATACAACTCCTCTTTAATATATCCATTAAGGAATGCAGTTTTGACATCCATTTGCCAAATTTCATAATCATAAAATGCGGCAATTGCTAACATGATTCGGACGGACTTAAGCATCGCTACGGGTGAGAAGGTCTCATCGTAGTCAACTCCTTGAACTTGTCAAAAACCTTTCGCAACAAGTCGAGCTTTGTAGACAGTAACATTACCGCCAGCGTCAGTCTTCTTCTTGAAGATCAATTTATTCTCTATGGCTTGCCGATCATCGGGCAAGTCAACCAAAGTCCAAACTTTGTTCTCATACATGGATCCCATCTCAGATTTCATGGCCTCAAGCCATTTCGCGGAATCTGGGCTCATCATCGCTTCCTTATAGTTCGTAGGTTCGTCATGGTCAAGTAACATGACTTCCAGAACAGGAATACCGTGCCACTCTGGTGCGGATCTTACTCTGGTTGACCTACGAGGTTCGGTAGTAACTTGATCAGAAGTTTCATGATCATCATCACTAGCTTCCTCACTAATTGGTGTAGGAATCGCTGGAACTGATTTCTGTGATGAACTACTTTCCAATAAGGGAGCAGGTACAATTACCTCATCAAGTTACTTTCCTCCCACTCACTTCTTTCGAGAGAAACTCTTTCTCTAGAAAGGATCCATTCTTAGCAACGAATATCTTGCCTTCGGATCTGTGATAGAGGGTGTAACCAACAGTCTCCTTTGGGTATCCTATGAAGACACATTTCTCCGATTTGGGTTTGAGCTTATCAGGTTGAAGCTTTTTCACATAAGCATCGCAGCCCCAAACTTTAAGAAACGACAACTTGGGTTTCTTGCCAAACCACAGTTCATATGGTGTCGTATCAACGGATTTAGATGGTGCCCTATTTAACGTGAATGCAGTCATGTCCAAAGCATAACCCCAAAATGACAGTGGTAAATCAGTAAGAGAAATCATAGATCGCACCATATCTAATAAAGTACGATTACGACGTTCGGACACACCATTACGCTGTGGTGTTCCGGGTGGCGTTAGTTGCGAAACTATTCCGCATTGTTTCAAATGAAGACCAGATCGTAGAAACTTTATTTTCTTGTTATGATGATTTTCCACTTCACTCTGAAATTCTTTGAACTTTTCAAATGTTTCAGATTTATGTTTCATCAAGTAGATATACCCATACCTGCTTAAATCATCTGTGAAGGTCAGAAAAAAAGATACCCGCTGCGAGCATCAACACTCATCGGACCGCATACATCAGTATGTATTATTTCCAATAAGTCTGTTGCTCGCTCCATTGTTCCGGAGAACGGAGTCTTAGTCGTCTTGCCCATGAGGCATGGTTCGCAAGCATCAAGTGATTCATAATCAACTGATTCCAAAAGCCCATCAACATGGAGTTTCTTCATGCGCTTTACACCAATATGATCTAAACGGCAGTGCCACACATAAGTTGCACTATCATTATTAAACTTATATCTTTTGGCTTCAATACTATGGATATGTGTATCACTACTATCGAGATTCAACAAAAATAGACCACTCATCAAGGGTGCCTGACCATAAAAGATATTACTCATATAAATAGAATAACCATTATTCTCTGATTTAAATGAATAGTCGTCTCGCATCAAACAAGATCCAGATATAATGTTCATGCTTAACGCTGGCACCAAATAACAATTATTCAGGTCTAAAACTAATCCCGAAGGTAGATGTAGAAGTAGCGTGCTGACTGTGATCACATCGAATTTGGAACCATTTCCCACGCGCATCGTCACCTCGTCCTTAGCCAATCTTCGCTTAATCCGTAACCCCTGTTTCGAGTTGCAAATGTGAGCAACAGAACCAGTATCAAATACCCAGGCGCTACTACGAGCATTAGTAAGGTACACATCAATAACATGTATATCAAACATACCTTTCACTTTGTCATCCTTCTTATCCGCCAAATACTTGGGGCAGTTCCGCTTCCAGTGACCAGTCCCTTTGCAGTAGAAGCACTCAGTCTCAGGGTTAGGTCTAGACTTGGGCTTCTTCGCTTGAGCAGCAACTTGCTTGTCGTTCTTCTTGAAGTTCCCCTTCTTCCCTTTGCCCTTTTTCTTGAAACTAGTGGTCTTGTTAACCATCAACACTTGATGCTCCTTCTTGATTTCTACCTCCGCAGCCTTTAGCATCGCGAAGAGCTCGGGAATTGTCTTATCCATCCCTTGCATATTATAGTTCATCACGAAGCTTTTGTAGCTTGGTGGCAGTGATTGAAGAACTCTGTCAATGACACTATCAACCGGAAGATTAACTCCCAGCTGAGTCAAGTGATTGTGGTACCCAGACATTCTGAGTATATGCTCACTGGCAGAACTATTCTCGTCCATTTTGCAGCTGTAGAACTTATTGGAGACTTGATATCTCTCAATCCGGGCATTTGCTTGAAATATGAACTTCAACTCCTGGAACATCTCATATGCTCCATGACGTTCAAAATGTCGTTGAAGTCCCGGTTCTAAGCCATAAAGCATGGCACACTGAACTATCGAGTAGTCATCAGCTTCGCTCTGCCAGGAGTTCACAACGTCTGGTGTTGCTCCTACAGCGGGTCTTGCACCTAACGGTGCTTCCAGGACGTAATTGTTCTGTGCAGCAATGAGGATAATCCTCAAGTTACGGACCCAGTCCGTGTAGTTGCTGTTGGAAATATGCCCTAGAGGCAATAATAAAATGGTTATTATTGTATTTCCTTGTTCATGATAATTGTCTATTGTTCATGCTATAATTGTATTAACTGGAAACCGTAATACATGTGTGAATACATAGACCACAACATGTCCCTAGTAAGCCTCTAGTTGACTAGCTCGTTGATCAATAGATGGTTATGGTTTCCTGACCATGGACATTGGATGTCATTGATAACGGGATCACATCATTAGGAGAATGATGTGATGGACAAGACCCAATCCTAAGCATAGCACAAGATCGTGTAGTTCGTTTGCTAGAGCTTTTCTAATGTCAAGTATCATTTCCTTAGACCATGAGATTGTGCAACTCCCGGATACCGTAGGAATGCTTTGGGTGTACCAAACGTCACAACGTAACAGGGTGGCTATAAAGGTGCACTACAGGTATATCCGAAAGTGTCTGTTGGGTTGGCACGAATCGAGACTGGGATTTGTCACTCCGTATGACGGAGAGGTATCTCTGGGCCCACTCGGTAATGCATCATCATAATGAGCTCAATGTGACCAAGTGTTTGGTCACGGGATCATGCATTACGGTACGAGTAAAGTGACTTGCCGGTAACGAGATTGAACAAGGTATTGGGATACCGACGATCGAATCTCGGGCAAGTAACGTACCGATTGACAAAGGGAATTGTATACGGGATTGATTCAATCCTCGACATCTTGGTTCATCCGATGAGATCATCGTGGAACATGTGGGAGCCAACATGGGTATCCAGATCCCGTTGTTGGTTATTGACCGGAGAGTCGTCTCGGTCATGTCTGCATGTCTCCCGAACCCGTAGGGTCTACACACTTAAGGTTCGGTGACGCTAGGGTTGTAGAGATATTAGTATGCGGTTAACCGAGAGTTGTTCGGAGTCCCGGATGAGATCCCGGACGTCACGAGGAGTTCCGAAATGGTCCGGAGGTAAATATTTATATATGGGAAGTCCTATTTTGGCCACCGGAAAATGTTCGGGATTTTTTGGTATTGTACCGGGAAGGTTCTAGAAGGTTCCGAAGTGGGGCCCACCTGCATGGGGGGACCCACATGAACGTGGGTAGTGGGGGCAAGGCCGCACACCCCTGGTCAAGGCGCACCAAGATCCCACCTTAGAAGGAATAAGATCAAGATCCCTAAAAAAGGGGGATAACAATCGGTGGGGAAGGGAAATGATGGGATTTCTTTCCCCCACCTTTGCCAACGCCCCAATGGACTTGGAGGGCAAGAAACCAGCCCCCTCCACCCCTATATATAGTGGGGAGGCACATGGGAGCAGCACCCCAAGCCCTGGCGCCTCCCTCCCTCCCGTGACACCTCTTCCTCCCCGCTTGCGCTTGGCGAAGCTCTGCCGGGATCCCGCTACTTCCACCACCACGCCGTCGTGCTGCTGGATCTCCATCAACTTCTCCTCCCCCCTTGCTGGATCAAGAAGGAGGAGACGTCCCCGCTCCGTACGTGTGTTGAACGCGGAGGTGCCGTCCGTTCGGCGCTAGGATCATCGGTGATTTGGATCACGACGAGTACGACTCCATCAACCCCGTTCTCTTGAACGCTTCCGCGCGCGATCTACAAGGGTATGTAGATGCACTCCCCTCTCTCTCGTTGCTAGATGACTCCATAGATTGATCTTGGTGATACGTAGGAAATTTTAAATTTCTGCTACGATCCCCAACAGTTGCTACCATCATCTTTCAACTTAGCTTTCTTTAGGAACGCATTAAAATTCAACGGAACAGTAGCACGGGCCATTTATCTACAATAACATAGACATGCAAAAACTATCAGGTACTAGGTTCATGATAAATTAAAGTTCAATTAATCATATTACTTAAGAACTCCCACTTAGATAGACATCCCTCTAATCATCTAAGTGATCACGTGATCTATATCAACTAAACCATGTCCAATCATCACGTGAGATGGAGTAGTTTTCAATGGTGAACATCACTATGTTGATCATATCTACTATATGATTCACGCTCAACCTTTCGGTCTCAGTGTTCCGAGGCCATATCTGCATATGCTAGGCTCATCAAGTTTAACCCGAGTATTCTGCGTGTGCAAAACTGGCTTGCACCCGTATGTGAACGTAGAGCTTATCACACCCGATCATCACGTGGTGTCTCGGCACGACGAACTGTAGCAATGATGCATACTCAGGGAGAACACTTGCATCTTGAAATTTAGTGAGAGATCATCTTATAATGCTACCGCCGTACTAAGCAAAATAAGATGCATAAAAGATAAACATCACATGCAATCAAATAAGTGATATGATATGGCCATCATCATCTTCTGCCTTTGATCTGCATCTCCAAAGCACCATCATGATCACCATCGTCACCGGCTTGACACCTTTGATCTCCATGGAAGCATCGTTGTCGTCTCGCCAACTATTACTTCTACGACTATCGCTACCACTTAGTGATAAAGTAAAGCAATTACATGGCAATTGCATTTCATACAATAAAACGACAACCATATGGCTCCTGCCAGTTGCCGATAACTATTACAAAACATGATCATCTCATACAACAAATTATATATCATCACGTCCTGACCATATCACATCACAACAAGCCCTGCAAAAACAAGTTAGACGTCCTCTACTTTGTTGTTGCAAGTTTTACGTGGCTGCTATGGGCTTAGCAAGAACCGTTCTTACCTACGCATCAAAACCACAACGATTTTTCGTCAAGTGTGATGTTTTAACCTTCAACAAGGACCGGGCGTAGTCACACTCGATTCAACTAAAGTTGGAGAAACAGACACCCACTAGCCACCTGTGTGCAAAGCACGACGGTAGAACCAGTCTCATGAACGCGGTCATGTAATGTCGGTCTGGGCCGCTTCATCCAACAATATCGCCGAATCAAAGTATGACATGCTGGTAAGCAGTATGACAATTATCGCCCACAACTCTTTGTGTTCTACTCGTGCATATAACATCTACGCATAGACCTGGCTCGGATGCCACTGTTGAGGAACGTAGTATTTCAAAAAAATTCCTACGATCACGCAAGGTCTATCTAAGAGAAGCATAGCAACGAGTGGGGAGAGTGTGTCCACGTACCCTCGTAAACCGAAAGCAGAATCGTTTAGTAACGCGGTTGATGTAGTCGAACATCTTCGCGATCCAACCGATCCAAGTACCGAACGCATGGCACCTCCGCGATCTGCACACGTTCAGGTCGGTGACGTCCCTCGAACTCTTGATCCAGTTGAGGCCGAGGGAGAGTTTCGTCAGCATGACAGCGTGGTGACGGTGATGATGAAGTTACCGACGCAGGGCTTCGCCTAAGCACTACGACAATATGGCCGAGGTGGAAAACTGTGGAGGGGGGCACCACACACGGCTAAAGATTAACTTGTGTGTCTATGTGGTGCCCCCTCCCCCGTATATAAAGGAGGGGAGGAGGAGGTCAGCCGGCCACAAGGGGCGCGCTCAAGGGGGGGTCCTACTCCAAGTAGGAATCGCCCCCCCCCCTTTCCTAGTCCAAGTAGGAGAAGAAGGAATGAGAGGGAGAGGGACCGCGCCCCCTCCGCTAGTCCTATCCGGACTCCCCTTGGGGGGGCGCCACCTCCTGGCTGCTGCCCTCTCTCTCCCCTAAGGTCAACTAAGGCCCACTGCTTCCCCGGGGGTTCCGGTAACCCCTCCGGCACTCCAGTTTTATCCGATACTACCCGGAACACTTCCGGTGTCCGAATAACATGGTCCAATATATCAATCTTTATGTCTTGACCATTTCGAGACTCCTCGTCATGTCCGTGATCTCATCCGGGACTCCAAACAACATTCGGTCATCAAATCACATAAACTCATAATACAAATCATCATCGAACGTTAAGTGTGCGGACCTTACGGGTTCGAGAACTATGTAGACATGACCGAGACACATCTCCGGTCAATAACCAATAGCAGAACCTAGATGCTCATATTGGCTCCTACATATTCTACGAAGATCTTTATCGGTCAAACCGCATAACAACATACGTTGTTCCCTTTGTCATCGGTATGTTACTTGCCCGAGATTCGATCGTCGGTATCATCATACCTAGTTCAATCTCGTTACCGGCAAGTCTCTTTACTAGTTCTGTAATGCATCATCCAGCAACTAACTCATTAGTCACATTGCTTGCAAGGCTTATAGTGATGTGCATTACCGAGAGGGCCCAGAGATACCTCTCCGACAATCGGAGTGACAAATCCTAATCTCGATCTATGCCAACTCAACAAACACCACCGGAGACACCTGTAGAGCATCTTTATAATCACCCAGTTACGTTGTGACGTTTGATAGCACACTAAGTGTTCCTCCGGTATTCGGGAGTTGCATAATCTCATAGTCATAGGAACATGTATAAGTCATGAAGGAAGCAATAGCAATAAACTAAACGATCATAGTGCTAAGCTAACAGATGGGTCTTCTCCATCACATCATTCTCTAATGATGTGATCCCATTCATCAAATGACAACACATGTCTATGGCTAGAAAACTTAACCATCTTTGATTAATGAGCTAGTCTAGTAGAGGCATACTAGGGACACTCTGTTTGTCTATGTATTCACACATGTACTAAGTTTCCGGTTAATACAATTCTAGCATGAATAATAAATATTTATCATGATATAAGGAAATATAAATAACAACTTTATTATTGTCTCTAGGGCATATTTCCTTCAGTAATATAGTGAAGTGCCATGCTTTACTTGGTTTGGGCGACAATATTGTGAAAACACCACCCCAATAGTGGCCAACAATGGTGACATAGCCATGTGGAGATGTCTGAAAAGCTGGATGCCTCTGGTCATAAACGCGACAAAGTGTTTGCTAGGGGACGGCTCCAAGATTTCTTTCTGGTTCGATAATTGGTCAGGTAATGGCCGGCTAAGGGACTCCTTTCCTGCGCTTTTCACTTTTGTCGGGAAAAAGTTGTGCACGGTGGCCTCTCAGTATGCTGGACAATGGAACATTCAATTGCATCCTAACCTCTCTATGACCGCTATACAACAACTGGCTACCCTGCTGAAGAAACTATGTAACATAAGACGGACCTAGCACACAACGATAAGAGGCTTTCCTCTGTTTATAAGGGTGAAGCAACAATGGCGTACTTTTACGACTTGCTAACTTTCAGAGGTATGAATTGGCCACATGCTTCTTTCAATGGGACAACATCATTCTCATGCGACACAGAGTTTTCTCTGCCTGGCCTTCCATGGAAGGTTGAATACTCGAGATAACATGGTTAAAAATAAGTGAAAAGCTATTGCATCACATGACGGATGTGATGTTTGACCTGCCACGTAATCCATTACCCATCTGGTGCTGAGATGCAAGGCTACAGATGTCCTTTGGAGAAAATCGGGGTGCTAGACTTGGCTGTGAAGGCAAATAGCCTCTTTGATTTTGTCTCATCACCACAAGCTTCGTGCAAAATTGACAAGCTATGGCATATGCTTTTTGCTGCATGCGCAGTTATATTATGGAGCCCTAGAAATGCCCGAGTATTTGATAACAAACGATGGCCTAATGCTCTCATACTCTGTGAGGTCTCAAAGACGATTCATCTATGGCATCACCTGTCATGCTTCGCTGGGTGGAGAGTTTTAGATAGGTTCTCATGTACCTTCACAAGTACTCCTACTCCTCTGTTTCTAACTTAGCATGGTTTGGTAATGGCCAGTTGCACCTTTCGTGCAGCGCTAACGTTGCCTTCATGTAGTTGACCTCGGTCACTCAGGTTTCATACCTATTTTGAAAGAGGTAATATCACCCAAAGTCATAGAACTTGCGTCGTATGTTCAGTTTGGTGCTAGAACTTTGAAAATACGGTATTGTAGTCATCTAACTTGACTCAAACGTGCAAATATGGTCATAGCACGCGTATACAAGTGTATCCATATGTATAGACCCACCTGCGAGTGAACAATTTTACTGAGTATGAGGATAGTATGCGGTCGTCGGAGCTCAGTTTTGACAAACTCCAGATGTGGGCTAGGGTTTTGAACCTTCCCTTCAACATGCAAAATGAAGTCAGGGGTTTGGCGGTGGCAAAACAGATTGATAAACAGGTGAAGTCAGTACAGTTTGATCCCGTGGGGGGGGGGGTTTCTGAGAACCCATGTTACAATTGATGTATCTAAACCCTTGCGGCAATGGATCTTAATTGACTCTGCAAAGAGACAGGGTAGGGACTGGTATGATGTGCAGTATGAGCAAGTCCCCAATTTTTGTTTTTCCTGTGGTAGACTTGGCCACGTGGATATTGTCTGTCCTACGCCTGGTACTCGAGATGAGAATGGAGATTTGCCGTTTAATACAAGTCTGAGAGCACCGGAGGACAAGAAACCTGCTGCCTCAGGGGATAGTGCATCAAAAGAGCAGCAGAGCTCAAATAACTGCAGGACTGATGCAAATGCGCCAAAGAAGAAAGCTATGGGTTCAGCTGAGGTTACTTCCCCAGTAAAGTATAGAGAGAATACAAATAAAAAAAGGGAGGCCCACAGCAGAATAAGGCCTACAGGAGGGTGGATCTAGAGGCATTGGCGGATGGTGCAAAAGATCATGGTACTGGCACAGTTGCGCAAATGGATATAGTGGGTTTCAATTCAGGTGGAAAGGCCAATAACGTAGGGCCAAAGGTTGGGGAGGATTCTGCAGTTGAGCCTGATCCAAAGAAGAAGAAACCTACGCCCCTAACTTCGGAAGACTCGGCAGCGGCTGATAGTCAGCCCTGCCGGAGCCAATGAATTGTTTAAGCTGGAACTGCCGGGGGCTTGGGAACCCCGAGGCAGTTCGAGAGCTTCGCAAAATTGTGAAGCAAGAAGGGCCTTCCCTAGTTTTTGTTATGGAGACAAAGATTAGGGCGAAGAGAGTGGAAAGATTACAGCAAACACTTGGGCTTGCGGGATGTTTTGCGGTGGATAGTAATGGGCTTAGTGGTGGAATTGGACTGTTTTGGTCCAAAGACATGATAGTTGATCTCAAAAACTTCAGTTCTGGTCATATCGATGCTATGGTCCGGAAAGCTGATAATAGTGCTCCGGAATGGAGATTTACGGGGTTCTATGGAGCTCCAAGAAGTGAGGATAGGCATCAAAGCTGGAGATGTCTATGCACACTGCACGCTATTCAACATCAGGCATGGATGTGTGTTGGAGATTTTAACGAGACGTTGTATGGCACTGAGCACTTCAGTCGAGCAGCTAGACCGGAGTGGCAGATGCGGGCGTTTCGAGAGGCTCTGGAAGAGTGCGCTCTGCAGGACATGGGCTTCTCAGGCGTACCCTTCACATGGGATAATGGGCAGGCGGGTGGAGCTAATGTTAAAGCCCGTCTTGATCGAGGTGTAGCAAATGCTGTATATCTGCAAAGATACGAGCTTTCTCGTGTACGTCATATTAGTTCTATAGAGTCAGACCATTGCTTTGTACTTGTTGAAACTCGTGATTCTTTGAATATAAGGGGACCAAAGCAATTTCGTTATGAGGATGTATGGCAGTCTCATGCGGAGTATGACAATGTTGTAGCAGAAATGTGGCGACGGAACCATACCGAGCATGGTCTTGCATCGATATCAGCTACTTTGCAGTGTATGCAGAGGGAGCTGGGTTCTTGGGGAGCAAGGGAGTTTGGTTGCCTAGCGAGAACTGTAAGGAAATTACAGAAAAAAACTTGAGATGGTTCGGAGGCAGTCTGTTGGCAAGGGACCCTCCGAGGAGGAGAAATCTATCGTTGTTAAATTGCGGGAGGCTCTCCGGCAGGGGGAAGTGTGGTTACGACAGAGGTCGAGGGTGCCATGGCTGCGTGAGGGCGATCGCAACACAAAATATTACCAGGCCCAAGCAGCTCAGCGTAAGCGTATGAACAGAATTTCCAACCTTTAGCGAGCGGACGGTTCAGTCTGTACTTCTGAAGATGAGGACAAAAGTGAGGTACAATCATTCTACCAAGCGTTGTATACCTCGCAAGGTTTCATGTAATGGATGAACTGCTACAGTTTGTTCCTGAACGGGTTACGATGGAGATGAACACCTCCCTGGATAAACCGTTTGAGGCAGATGAGGTACGGACATCACTCTTTCAGATGTCGCCATCCAAAGCTCCGGGTGTTGATGGATTCACTGCGGGGTTTTTTCAGAGGCATTGGGAACTCATACAAGATGATCTGGTGCCGGCGATACTTGATTTTGTTAACGGAGGGGAACTTCCACCAGGCTTTAATGATACATCAATTACCCTCATACCGAAGGTACGGCACCCCCAGCCCATTACACAGTACCGTCCTATATCCTTGTGCTCAGTTCCCTATAAAATTGCTGCGAAGATGATTACTAATCGTCTCAAAGTATTGATGGATATAGTTGGGGGTGAGGAGCAACGTGCGTTTGTTCCTGGTCGTCTGATCACAGATAATGTGCTTGTTGCATTTGAGAGTGTACATACGATGAGGAGACGAAAGAAAGGGAAAAACTATTCGTGTGCAGTTAAGTTAGACATGATGAAGGCTTATGACCGTGTGGAATGGCATTATCTAGAAGCAATCATGTTGAAACTTGGCTTCAGTGCAAATTTTGTGCGGCTGGTTATGAAATGTGTTTCATCAGTGAGATACACAGTTAGAGTTAATGGCGAGCTGCTGCCTTTTTTCACACCTTCAAGGGGTTTCCGACAGGGGGATCCAGTGTCACCCTTTTTGTTCCTTCTTTGTGTTGAAGGGCTTACTTCTCTACTGAAGTTCTATGGAGGTGATCATATTGACAGAGGTATATGGGTGTCCTTCAGAGCTCCTTGGGTTAACCATTTACTGTTTGCAGATGATTGCTTAGTATTCATCAGTGCAACTATGGATAGCGCAGATAGACTCAATAGAATCTTACGGATCTATGCCTCATGTTCGGGGCAGGCAGTCAGCCGTGACAAAAGTGCCATATTTTTCTCTCCCAATATGCCTACTAACAGGCGAGAGGCAATTAAGCAAGTTCTAAGTATTCTGGTGGAAACGTTCAGTGATAGATATTTGGGCCTTCCTACTGCAGTCGGGAGGATCACCAGTGATACGTTTGAGCATATTGGTGAAAAATCAAGAAGCAAAATGCATGGATGGGCTGAACGGTTGTTAGCTTGTGCAGGGAGAGAGATCCTTATAAAATCAATTATTCAGGCTATTCCAACCTTCAGCATGAGCTGTTTCAAATTGACGAAGAAGGTTTGCAAACAGCCGACGTCTTGCATGGCGAAATTCTGGTGGAGTGGTTCCCTTGATAGACGATCCTTGCACTGGATATCATGGGACAGTCTCGCATCTCCAAAAGTTAATGGTGGCATGGGCTTTCGAGATTTGCAACTGTTTAACTTGGCTCTACTTGGAAAACATGGATGGCGTTTCATCTCCAATCCAGATTCCCTATGTGGTCGTGTTATGAAGGGACGTTATTTCCCTGATGGAGAGTTCATGGATGCCGCTGTTCCGCGCTCATCTTCAGCTGTGTGGAGAGCCATTGTGGCAGGCCGTGAAGCTCTTGAGGAAGGCTTAGTGAAACGTGTGGGGACTGGTACTACCATCTCCATATGGGAAGACCGATGGGTCCCGGGGCTGTCATCTCTCGGGCCAACTGTTATACCTGGTGGGACTACTCTAGCATGGGTGAGTGACCTTATAGATGAAGAGAATTGGTCTTGGAAGAGAGACTTGATTCGGGACGTGTTCATCCCCCCGGAAGCAGAATCTATACTTAATATGCCGCTGCGTCACGGAGGAGGCGATGATTTCCTTGCTTGGGCCCATGAAAGGAATGGCAACTACTCTGGCAAATCTGCGTACCGTGCTCTCGTGACTTGCAAAGAGCGTGTAGCTCTAGAGGAAGGGACGGCTACAAGTACCTCACAGACTGATGGACAGATGTGGAAGCGATTATGGAAGCTTAAGGTTTTGCCAAAAGTGCGTGTATTCTGGTGGCGAGTTGTGCGGGAAATATTACCAGATGAATGCACTCTGAGGCGTAGACATATACAAGAAATTGGAAGATGCAAAGTGTGTTTGGCAATGGATGAGGATTTGATGCACGCTCTAGTGCATTGCTCCCATGCAAAAATGTTCTGGGAGGAAGCTTATGCTTGGCTGGGTGTGCGCCGGCCTCAGCTTCATCCCGATACATGGGCGCGAGACATCTTGTCTGACCCACAGTTCACGGATATGCAAAGATCTCAGATGATTTCCGTTATGTGGGCGATCTGGTATTCAAGAAACAGAATTACACATGACGGAGAGAAGCTGGACCCAGTAATGACTATTAGGCGGATCAAGGATGATCTGGCCGTTTTGGATATACCCCAAGCTGCAGATGTTATACTACCAGGATACGGTTGGATTCCTCCGGATCAGGGAGTGATTAAGATTAATAAAGATGCAGCAATGAGTTTGGTCTTGGTAAGGTGTGGTGCAGGAGGAGTTGCTCGTTCTGACAATCGCTTGCTGGGTTCTTGGAGTAAACCTCATCATGGGGTTACAGATCCGTTCATTGGTGAAGCACTAGCACTGAGGGATGGTGTTATTTTTGCAAGTTTGCGTGGGTTTTCACACGTGATCATGGAGACCGACTGCCTGGAGGTAGTGAACCTCTGGACATCTCGCCACAATAATCGCTCTGTTGTGGCACCTTTACTTGTAGAAATTGAAGAGCTAGCGGCAAATTTTACTTCCTTTTGTATTCAATATGTAAGCAGGTCAGCCAATGTACCGGCCCATCTTTGTGCTAAGCATGCATGCTCACTGATGGTAACCGAGAGTTGGACTGACACTAGACCTTCCTTCCTGCTCACTAGCCTAATGGCTGATGATGGCAGGTTTTCTTCAGTTGAATAAAGCTCTCAAGTTTGAACGCAAAAAAAATGATGTATTTTTATTAAAAAAACACCAACATTTTTTAAAATTTACGGAAAAGTCTACTTGCGACCCATTTATGCAAAGCGACCAATTCTAACAGGGAACGCTCTAGCCGCTCCAACCTTCAAGTCTTTATATCTTTTTTTCAGCGGTTCAAGTATGTATATCTAATATTGATAACGATTGTGTTACACATGTGGAGCTTAAATGGGCTGCGTATATCGCCGCCTATTTTGCACGTGCTATTTTTTAAAGATATTTGTAAAACTGTGTGTTATATAAATGTGTTTATTACATACTTTTGCACATAAATATTTCCGCATAATAAATAAAGCATGTTTGGACTCAAAGAACATACTTTTGCACATGTTTTTATATATAAATGGATGATCCCTCAAAAACATATTTTCGCACTTATTTTTTAAGATAAAATTATTTACTGAATATTTTAGAAACCTGAGTATTATATAAATCAGTGTGTTATATAAATGTGTGTATTACATATTTCGTTTTCAAAATATAATTCAGAAATATTATTTTAATTATTTAAACATTTAAATAATGGTACACACATTTGTATAGTTCAATGTTTGTATAATTAAAAATATTTATAATTTAAAATTTAAACTATTAATATGGACATTCAATCATGGCTAATATTTAATTTATATATTTTTCCATATAAGTGTTGAGTAAAATTTATACACAAGTAAATGTTTGTATTCGTCATTTTATATAATTTAAATATAACCCGCAAGTTCATATTTTTTTAGATGCATTAAGCATACTTATTTTATATAATACAGATTTATATTTAAATGTTTTTTACTAAATAATCATGGTTTGTATGTATAGTATTTTTAACACGCAAACATTTGAACATAATTTTATTACTTATGGTTTTACAAATATCTTAAATATATTTATTACTTACGTTTTACTAAATATTTCATATATAATACACAGGTTTATATTTAAATGTTTTTATTTACTAATCATCATCTGTATGTATAGCACATAAATATTTGAATATAATTTTATTACTTATCATCTACAGGTATCTAAAAAAATAGCGCGTGCAAAGTGGGCCGCAGTATGCGCAGCCCATTAAAGCTCCACATTTAAATATAAGTTTTTTTTTGTTTCACATTAGATATAAGTTATTTAACGTGCGTACTGGCCTGGCTCTTGTAGTAGCTAGATCGTCCGATTCTCAAAGAAAAATGCTAGATCGTCCCGTATTAGAAGTCTTGGTTGTTGGTTCGAGTCCCACCGAGGCACCGACCCTGTTTTTGTTGTCAATTTTCCGGCAGCACTGTGGTCAGGGTTTTTCTGTAAATAAAAAATGTGAATATTTTGTGCAAATATGTGTCCCGGTGGTTGACTTTTTGTTCAACTAAAAAAATATGAGGGTGTTTTTTTTGTAAAGCTATGTCGCGCCTAGTGCTATCACTCACTGATAGGTGGGGTCATATACATGGATACGACTGCATATGCATACTGTGACCGTATTTGCACGCTTGAGTCAAGTTAGGTGACCATAAAAACGTATTTTTGAAAGTTCTAGCACCAAACTAACATGCGATGCAAATTGTGTGACTCCGGATGATATTACCTCGTTTTGAAATGCATAGGGCAGAAACTGCTTGCCTTTTCTTTAAATAAAAAAGAGAAAGAAAAAAAAAAGACGCCGATAACGCGCGTACGTTCGGCCTGGAGGCACCCCATCCCGAACAAATCGTTCGTACTGGAAGGGTGCTGGAACGAACAAACTCGTTCGGTAGAAGTACCCCTCCAGCCCGAACGATCCCGCATCGCACAAACTTGTCGCTAGCGATCTGGCTCCTCCCCTCCAGCGAACCAGCCCAAAATGGGACAAGCCCAGAAACATCATTGCCTTCAAGAATTAAAAAAACAAAGAATTACAATATTGAAGGCCCAAAACTGCTTTTGTCCCAAAAAAAAGAGAACACACGAAAAGGCCTAAAAATGCACTTGATGAAGAAAAATACTGCCTGAAAAAAATCCAGAAACAAAAAGTTGCCATCCTTTAATGAACAAAACTACCATATGATCATGAAAAAAAAGTATATTACAGAAATGATTTGCGATGATGTTCATGCACCCTTCATGGCAAATGAGTGTGAAAAATTTGCCATGATATTATGAAAAACACAAAAAAAGAAAGAAAAAATGGCCATATAAGATAGAACAAAAAAGATTTGTATAAAAATTGCCATTGTGCATGTATAGAAAAAATTGGACCGCGATAACCACCGACCATTCGGTCTAGGGGCATCCCAAACCGAACCTTTTGTTCGGTAAATCAGCTCCCTCGCGACAAACGTGTTTGTTTGATCGAAAGAGCTCTCCTTCCCGAATGACCTCCCTCCCTCCCCTCCAGCGAACCAGCCCAGCCCAAAAACACAATTGCCTTCAAGAATTTTAAACAAATTACAATATTTGTAGGCCTAAAAACTGCCATGTTTTTGTACATATTAATTTGCCTTGTTTTTTGAACATCTTAATTTGCCATGGCAAGTTTGCCATGTTTTTGAGCATATTAAGTTGACATGGCAAGTTTGCCATGTTTTTGAATATCTATAAACTTTGCCATGTTTCTGAAAATCATATCTTGCCATGGTAAATTTACCATATTTTCAAATAAAAAGGTGCCACCGCAAATCACATGAATTTTGTCATATAGAGCCTTATACAGTATACATTTGCTATTGTTTATGAACAAGGACAGAGATAAAATTGCCATGAACTTTGCAAATATCAACTACACAACATCCTGAACCAAGGTATATTATCCATGGCAAATAAATAGTAAAACTTGCCATGGCAATAAAAGTTCAATATTTCCATGGCGATTTAGGTAAAACTTGCCATGGCAATAAAAGTTAAATATTGCCATGGGGACTTAGGTGAATTTGCCATGTTAATAAAGGTAAATTTGCCATGGAAAATAAATAGTAAAACTTGCCATGGCAATAAAGTGTTAAAATTGCCATGAGGATGTAGGTAATTTTGCCATGTTAATGAAGGTGAAATAATTAGTAAAACTTGCCATGGCAATATTCGCCATTTTGTGTTGTTTTCGACAATTTAAAGAATTGCCGCGAAAATTTAAAAAATCAAAAGTTGCCATGGCAAGGAAGCAATGAATTCGCCATGATTCGAGAACTAAATTTGCCATGATTCGATAACTATGTTTGCCATCTTACAGGAAGCAAGTTTGCTATGATGCGTAAACTAAATTTTGTCAGGATCAATCAACTAATTTTTTGATGTTTACATGGCAAAAAGTATAAGATTAGTTGCCATGGTAGAAAACAGTAAATTTGCGCCATGATCCAAAATCGAAAGTTGCCATGGCAAGAAAGCAATGATTTTTCCATGATCCGAGAACTGAATTTACCATCATTTGATAACTATATTTCCCATCTTTCAGGAAAAATTAAAAAAAAAATCTACAGTGAGACGGCAAATTTAAGAACAAATATATCGTACAGTACATGTTTAGTCCTGAATCATTCTCTCTAAATGAAAAGCAAGCTTTGGTTACTCCATATCCCTTTTCAGTTTAATTATCGCTGATGTTGTTCAACAAGATGACCACAAACTCTAAAAATCCCTTTCCTCACTACAGATTCAGCGCACATAGCCTGATCAATCCAGCCACAAATCATTTATTTTCTTCTCAAAACTCATAGCCTATCACCACTACAACAAAATCTAGGGACACAAAAAATACCATTATGTCCTGGAAGACTAGTATGTATCTCTGTTTTGTTCAGATCACACAAAACAAATGATTTTCAGTCAGTAGAGTGGCAAAACTTGAAAAAATGTTATAAGAACAAATTTTTAACTTGCCATCATACCAATACTAAATAATCTATAGCAATTGCCACGACTATAAACCATTTTACTATCATTTTTGTCAATGAACGATACATCAGCTATGGATGTTTTCCTCCCCACCTATACATACAAAACAAATCTGAAGTGGTGGCACATTTTTTGTTCTTTTATTTGTTGTAATATAGCATAATGTACAAAATCCCAGAATTGTTAACATTACATTTCACTGCCCAACTATGCAAATTTTCCATGGATTTTGATTCAAATTGGTTATATTTCAAAAATGCAAGGCAATCAATTTCTAAATCTTGCCATCTGATATTTGCCATTGAAATATATAACGTGTTGCCAACATTTTGACATGAAATTGATCGAAAGCCCTAACTCCACACTCTACCAGAACCAGATGAGCTTCTCACACGCTCGGTAGATGCGCGAACTTGTAATCTCCATGGTCAAGAGTTATGCACAATTCGTATGAAAACAACCGAGAAACATGGCATACCTCAGGACACCATCTCTTCGTTGACAGCCGGCTCGGGCACCATTGGTAGTAGACATGGCATGGCTAGTCCAGCGAGCCGCCCCGTCCTTGCGTAGTTCAAACTCGTGAACGCCAAGGTGGAGCTCCGTGGTGACCACCAGGAAGTGCGCGGCCAGTGCCGACGGAAGCAGTGCCACCACGCAGCATAGATCTCCGGCGGCCAGCGCAGCTCCTTCGCCGCGCCTCCTCTCCGTCGCCCCCGCCGCACCTAAGCGCGGCCATCTCCATCACAGATCCTTCGCCGGGCCTCCTCTCCGCCTGCCCCCGCCACACCTAAGCCCGACCACCTCCATCACAGCTCCTTCGTCCGCGCCTCCTCTCCGTCGCCACCGCTGCAACCGGTGGTTCCTCCCCATGCTAGCGCTCGGGCTCTCCATCTGGGATCCGTCGGAGCACAACTAGGGGGCCTCCTCAGCCTCCTCCCCCGTGGCCGCAAGCCGCAACACCTCGAGGACAGCGCAGCCTGCCTCGTCTCCGCCGCGGGACACCCCCGATGTTGGGTCCGGTGGAGCTGCTAGATGGCGTTCTTCCACCTCCTCGCCTCCGTCGCCCCTGGCTCCTTTCCGACGTCGCATGCCTCGTCACCGGCGCAAGACAGTTCTCCGCAAGGCGAGTGTGTGGGATGCGAGTGAGCGGTGGAGAAGGGACTGGGAGAGGATAAGATAGCGACAGGCGTTCGGGACAAGTCGTTGTTCTACCGAACGAAAAAGAATGTGACGTGGCTAATATCCACGCTATAAGATTTGTGCTAGAAATCAAACGGCTCAGGAGGCGTTCGGGCCAAAACGCCAGAATACGGTGCGTTCGGTACTTACCTATATCTATTATCTATTATCTATTATTACCTACTATTAAAGGGAGGTGATATTTTTGGTTTCGTCTCGTGATTAGTTTTTTTCCGTTAGTTTCGGTCACGTACTCGTGGTCCGACCATCACGTACGAGGTGGTACTATTAAACGTTGATCGATCTAAATTTGCGTCCGGCGCCTGGGCCTCAGCCTGCTTGGTACATATACAGACCTGGGCCAAAAGTATTAATGTGGGCCTTTAATGTGCTTCCTATATTACATTAAAAAAATGGCCTACGGTGGGATCGAGCTTAGGACCTTGCTCGTCCATTCACACGTATGTCTCCAGCCAATCAGCCATATTTTTTTTTTACTCCTGTCCAACTCCAATACGGACAAGATTTCGCAAGTAGACTTGTAACGCCCACGATGCGGCTATATCTCCCACGTGTTGAGGCACGACTTAGAGGCATAATCGCATTGTGGTTTTGTCGCAAGAAGGGTCATCTTCACACAATCCCATGTAATGAACAAGAATGGGATAAGGAGTTGGCTTACAATCGCCACTTCACACAATACATAAATAAATCATACATCAATCAGAGTACACACATAGGTCCGACTACGGAACCAAAAGAAAAGAAGACAACCCAACTGCTAGATCCCCGATCGTCCCAACTGGGCACCACTACTGAACAACATGAAAAAAAACAACACAACGAGCAAGATCTTCATCGAGCTCCCACTTGAGCTCAACTGCGTCACCTGCACTGGTATCATCGGCACCTGCAACTGTTTTGGAAGTATCTGTGAGTCATGAGGACTCAGCAATCTCACACCCGCGAGATCAAGACTATTTAAGCTTAAAGGAAAGGATGGGGTAATGAGGTGGAGCTGCAGCAAGCACTAAGCTTATATGGTGGCTAACATACACAAATGAGAGCAAGAAGAGAAGCAACGGAACGGTCGTGAACTAGCAATGATCAAGAAGTGATCCTGAACTCCTACTTACGTCAAACATAACCCAAAAGCTGTGTTCACTTCCCGGACTCCGCCGAAAAGAGACCATCACGGCTACACACGCGGTTGATGTATTTTAATTAAGGTCAAGTGTCAAGTTCTCTACCACCGGATATTAATAAATTCCCATCTGCCACATAACCGCGGGCACGGCTTTCGAAAGATAATACCCTGCAGGGGTGTCCCAACTTAGCCCATTATAAGCTCTCACGGTCAACGAAGGATATTCCTTCTCCCGGGAAGACCCGATCAGTCTCGGAATCCCGGTTACAAGACATTTCGATAATGGTAAAACAAAACCAGCAAAGCCGCCCGGATGTGCCGACAAATCCCGATAGGAGCTGCACATATCTCGTTCTCAGGGCACACCGGATGAGACAGACGTCGGGTTGGCATAGACCCTGATTGCCCAGGGGGCGCCGGACATCGCTCGGTTTGGACCAGCACTTGGAGAAGCACTGGCCCGGGGGGTTAAAATAAAGATGACCCTCGGGATGCGCAACTCCCAAGGGAAAAAGGCTAGGTGAGGCAAATGTAAAACCAAGGTTGGGCCTTGCTGGAAGAGTTTTATTCAAAGCGAACTGTCAAGGGGGTCCCATAAATCACCCAACCGCGTAAGGGACGCAAAATCAAGGAACATAACACCGGTATGACGAAAACTAGGGCGGCAAGAGTGAAACAAAACACCAGGCATAAGGCCGAGCCTTCCACCCTTTACCAAGTATATAGATGCATTAATTAAATAAGAGATATTGTGATATCCCAACATAAACATAATCCAACATGGAGCAATCTTCATCTTCACCTGCAACTAGCAACGCTATAAGAGGGATTAAGCAAAAGCGGTAACATAGCCAAACAACGGTTTGCTAGGAAGGGTGACAAAGGTTAGAGGTGGTTTCATGGCAATTTGGGAGGCAAGATATAGCAAGTGGTAGGTAACGCGGCATAGCAATAGAGCGAACAACTAGCAAGCAAAGATAGAAGTGATTTCGAGGGTATGGCCATCTTGCCTGAAATCCCGCTAGGAAGAAGAACGAGTCCATGAAGAAGACAAACAGACGGAGTCGAACGAATCCTCCCAACTCCGGAAAGAAACCGAAGCTAACGAGAGAAGCAACCCGGAAAGAAACAAACAACATAGTAAACAACCACCACATACACATGGCATGATGCACAGTCAAGTATGATGCATGTCCGATTTAATGAGCATGGCATGGCAAAGTGCAACAAACAACACTACAAATTAAATGGAGCTCAATATGCAACGAGTTGCATATTGACGAAACACCATATTTAATTATTTGGTTCCCTCCCGTTTATGTACCCAACAATATTAAATGTTGATTATCATGGCAAGAGGTGAAGCATAAGTAAACTAACTATCTAGGCAATTTAAATGAGGCCGGAACAACAAACAATAATTCCAAAAAATCCTCATGTCAATTAGCAATTTAAAGCAAACAACAATTTTAAACATTTGAATGTTGTTATCATGATGCGGATGACAATGCAAGTTTTAAGCAATTTTTTTATGAAAATGTTGACATGAGCATGATACGAGGCATTTGTCACCGTGGCGGAAGGAAAAGGGTGCCACGGCAACGAATCCGAAAATGATGCCACGGCAACATATCGGTTCTGATAGCTCACGGAGATACCGGTGCAAAAGAGCAAGTGTGCGGATGTGCGGAACATGCAAAAGATGGTGGGGTGATCCCGGTTACCGGGTTCCCACAGGTCGACGGCATGGCAACCGAGGAGGAACGTGCATGAAGCAAACGGGCACGGTGCAAACATACGGTTCATCTCAGACAACATGCATTCGTACACGGGCGGTCGTCTCGTCATTATACCTTTGAAGCGTACGTCTCGGGGCGGACGGGTTCGAAGTGTAAGTAGTTGTTCACGGGTCGTCGTGGGAAGTAGTGGCACTCGCGGGCTGGCGACGTTAGTTGTACACGTTTGAAGACGATCGAGTCATTGGTAGAAGAACTTGGCGGTCCATGGGGTCGACGGTAGTGGAACTTGACGCATCGCCGTGTGTAGTCGTACTCTGTGTCCTCGGGGCATCGGCTGTAGTCGAAGTACTTGGCGTGCATCAACTGTTGACCAACAGTGTACAGGAGGCAGCAAGGCATGGCCGACTTGGTGTGCAACCAAAGATGTACTCCGGGCGTCTGGCTTGACTTGGCCACGACAAAGGCAGCAGGGCCAACGGGGCAGCCAGCTCGTCTTGGAAGGGAGCCCTATCGGACAGAGCAGCTCGCGAGGACATCGGCGGCTCGCGAGGCACCCACAGCAGCAGGACGAGGCATGAAAAACCGACAGCACAGCAACCATGAAGGAGGCGCACGTGGTCGTGGTGGCTCGGGCAGAAGGCCATGGAGGTGAGGCGCGGGGCATGTGTGTGCCGCGCAGGAGGAAGGCGGAGAGGACGGCTCGGGCAGCGGGGCAACGCGAGGTCGTGGGGGAGGCGAGCGACGAAGCAAGGTGGTGGTGGTGGCAGCAGCAGTGGCTTGTCCTTGCAGAGGAGGTCGACGCAGTCGGCCACCAGGGAGACGAAGGCGAGCTTGATGACAAGGCAGCCATGGTCGCGGGCGCGCGAGGAAGAGAAGAAGGAGGTGAGCGGGAGGTGGCTGGCGGAGGAGAGCATCTCACGCGCGGGGAAGGAGGAGACAGAGGCAGGGCTTGCCGGCAGCGTTGCAGCACGAGGACGGCGGCGTCGGAGCATGGGCTCGCCGGCCGGAGCGGCGGCGGGGTCGCGGGGCGAGGCGAGGTCGAAGAAGCAAGAGGGAGCAGGCAGGCGAAGGGGGCGCGCGCTAGGAGATAGAGAGGGTGAGGAGGAGATCGAGCGGAGGGAGATGGGGATCGGGGCTCCTGGCGGCGCTGGATGGGGCATTGAGGGAGAGAGCGAGGGGATCGGGAGGAGGCTAGGGTTAAGATGGGGATGACTGGGCTGTTGGAGGCCAACGCCTGGGCCTGTGGGGATGGGTCGGCCTGGTTCTCTCTTTCACCCTACTCTCTTATTTTCTAAAACAGAAAATAACAAAGAAGAAAAGAAGAAGAAAGGAGGTGTTGGGGAAGAAGTTGGACACGCGGATAATTTTTCCGGACTCACAACAATGTGCTTGTTTTGAGAAAATAGAAAAGGCCATGATTGAAAGATTTAAATTCAAACTCATTTGATTTAAATTCAAATGATTTGAATAGGAAGTGAGGGTTGGTAAGGTCCAAAAATGTTCGGATTTTTGGTGGAGCTCCGGAATATGATGAAAGAATAAATGGCAAGGTTGGAGACCAAGAATTAAGATAACAAAGGCATTGGGATATTTGCAAGTGTGTTATGATGAACTCCAATTAGTGGAATATTTTAATATAGCTCCCTAACAATATTGGGAGGATATATGTTATAAAGAGAAATCACCATGTGCATTTCCCTCGATTTAAATGGATCGAAGATCCATGCAATTTACTTAGTTGAGTTTTTTAAAAATTAAATGACATGATGGCATGATGACATGATGCAATGCAAAAATAAAAGAGCAAGCACCAAAAGAAACACACGGTGATCACGAAAAATATGGAAGTCTTCTGAAGCGTCGGTCTTGGAGCGTTACAACACTCCACCACTACAAAAGGATCTCGTCCCGAGATCTAGGATGGCACCGGAGAGAAGCAGAAAAGGAAGAGGAGAGGTAAACTGAGTTGCTTCTTTGACAAACGAGTGAAACCACGAACCGTTGAACGAATTAAAAGAGAGAAAACAACGAAGATGAACAAAGTTGAAAACAAACCGTTAGAAAAAAGGAACAATGAACATTACGGGTTACAATGGACAAGAAGTACATGCAAGCACTCCGGTTGAAAAGAGATGTACAAGGAACGATAAGGATCCATTACGACAACACCCCGGTTGGAAAATGGAAAGCATAGAATATGAACTTAGCAAAATGAAAGCAGGATGAGACTCCGGTTAGAAGAGGAATGATATACACAACACTCCGGTTAAAACAAGATAAAGAAGGAATAAGAATGATATAATTTGGACAGCACTCCGACTGTAAATGGAAGGAATTGAACATGATCTTGACAAGATGAGAGGATACTCGATGAAATTAACAACACATTTCCTCCGGAACTAATGAAAGAATGTCACAAGGGGTAGGAAAGATTTCAGACAGCACTCCGGTTGAAAAGGAGACAAAACTTGATAAGATGAGAGAACTCGAATGAAAACACGACGCTCCGGCTAAACGGATAAGAAAGGAAAAAAACACATGATCTTGACAAAACAAGATGATTGGTCGAAGAGAGCAACATCACAAAGCCTCCGGAAACAATGCATGATAGTTAGATAGTTGGAGTGAATAGAACGAAGAGTGAAACCAACATCTCCTACCATAAATGAATTTTAAAGAGCATCCTTACGAAGTAGGATTGAACGGAGTTGTTGGAAACCAACAGCGAAAAGAAAAAGCTTGTAGTGGGCTTATGGAAACATCTCAACATTATGAGGTGACAAACTGCCACTAACGGAAACAATGATTGATTGAATTGGGATCAACAAGGAGATGAAAACTTCTTCACCAAAAGGATAGGAGAAAATTTGGATCATTGATAAACACCACAAATAGCTACATTCCTTAGGGGAGGCTATAGGTGAAATATAACCCAATACAACTCCAACAAAAAGATTGATTGGTTGAAAAGACCTCTTGAACGAAGACAAAATGATGGATTTAGATATGTCACTCTTGAAAACTTTATGAATCATGAACCCGAAGGGAAATTATCCAGAATGACATAGCACCATCTCAAACGATAAGGTAGAAAGAATTGCACTTTGGAATGCGAGATGAAGAATGCTTGAACTCCTCAAGAGAGACATGTGTTAAGCACCATGTTTATTTTAGAGTATAGCTTGACGGATCTTGACTCCGAGAGAAATCTTGAAGAACAATTGAAGAATGAAAGGAATCCTTGACGAAGCACCATGTAGAGCCTCCATGAAGAACTCCGGTATACAAAAGGATGATAGAAAGAAAGAGAAGTTGACAACACAAGGTGAAGCCTTGCAATGATTTAGATGAAGCTTTGATATGATATAACCGAGAAAAACTTGGAACTCCGGAAAGAAAAATGAACAAATGAAATCAAGAATTTTGATGAACCTCCGGAATAAGGAGTTGAATTTACTCGATGAAACAAAAATAAGAATTACATTATGCTCGTCCTTCACCAATTAATTGATGGCAAGCAATGGATTTTTCATACTACTTATTCTCGTAGAAAGGATTAAAGAGGGATATTGCTCAACTTAGGAAGGTCTTCATCGAACCACCGGTAGGATTTGGAAACAACGAATGAATTGATATGATAACGAGGGAAGGGAAATCTTGAACGAACTACCGCGAGAATTGAAAATGAAAGTAGCAAAGGCACAATTCAACAGAAAGAATTAGAAAATGAATGAAGATACTTGACAGAATTTAGATACACGAGAACGAAGCGATCATGAACTGATTAGAGGATATTTGAGTGATGCACCGGTATGATTTGGAGAACGAGAGCTGGAAGCTTGAATGAATAATTCTTTCTGAAATGATAGCCTTTGGATGATCAAGAAATGAAAACAACTCTGAAATGCTTCGGATGGGTAAGAAAAGAATTCTCACAATCGAAAACAATTATGAGAGGATGGCATAAGCTAGAACTATGAATCTTCAAGAGAACGGACCAAGATTTAGGAGAAATTGTTCTTCGGTCTTCAAATGTTGAGAATGATGATGAGAAACACCACCATGAATTATTGAGGCACTCCGGAATGACAATTAGAAAGATTGAACCAACAATGAAAAGAATTTGAAAGATCTTGGAGAAAGACATTTGACTGATGATAATTCATTCTTACGTCACTTTGCAATGAATTTGAGAATGACTCCAGAAAGATTAGAAGAGTCAGGTAAGATTCTGGGAAAATACCTGTGGGTTAGGGCCCACTCAAGAGAAACACCGTTGAACAATTTAAAAGAGAGATTAAGCCGGTTGAATTAAATGGCTTGAAAGAGATAACAACCTCGAGAAAGCTTGAACGGATTGGGAATGGCAATGCGAGAGGTGAATGATTAAGAGATACACCGGCATGAGAAAAACATTTGAAACGAGGAAAAGAATACGATCAACACTGAAAGCTTGACTTAAGTCCACCGGAGAAGAAAAAGAACGAAGAATAATAAACTTGAAGCTCCGTTAGTATCTTCATGAGAAAATCACCGGATAAGAACATTGAAAGAAAAGAATAAAGAGACTTCGTATCAATAAAAATGATACTTGATTAAGAAATCTGAGTCCTTGAAGAAAGAGGATGGGAGGGCGGGAAAACAAAGGCAACTTGGGGCAGATGGAATGGATACCGTTGAGAAAACTTAGAATTGATCTCGCGAATGTTGAAACGATCGGATCCGCTTGAAGAGAAGCACACCGGTTGAAAAGAATTGAAAAGACAACCTTGAAGATGAAGAAGGATTAGCATCCACATATAAATATGAGAACACCACTTAGGATAAGGTATGGAATCAACACTTGTCATTGAAGCAACTCGAAAACCACAAAACAAAACAAAACAAAAAACAAAGGATTTGGCTTGCAGAATAAGCCGGAACAAACATATGATAGAGATCTCGTCCGAAGTTTTCGTGGTGGGGCCCACACGGGCTCGATCGTACAGCACCATCATGTACAAGGCAGTGCACATGACATACGAAGCGTCCCCGAGTCGGCATAGCCAAGGACTCTTTAAGACACTACGAGACCACTGTAAAACCAACCGTGGAAAGGCGGATCACTAGACGTCGAACCCCAATCTCATATCATGCATCTGTCGGAAAGATATCCTAGGAGCTACTTGAATTCCCACTCATAAACTCCCGAAACTTTCTGGTTATGCAATCAGATGTTGGGGATACAGGGGACACAAAATATATCACCCAAACTAACAATACCTAGATCCAGCTGTATCCATCCTTCAACACATAACCAAGAAACCTTCGGAAATCATTTACCTCAACCTTCGAAAAGCATCCGTTATACGAGTTATGGCAATACTCCCGAACTCCCGCCCCAGTACTGGGTGGCGTCGAGGTGATCTCACCAACAACTGCATAAAAGAGATTTCGATGTCGGCGAAACTCAGGTATTCCAGAACTGCAACGATAAAATTGTGACGACAACACCTCGGAGCTCAACTCCCCGGGACACTGCCACAACCCCTAAATGTCAGGAGGCACCAAGAACAATGTTCTCGTCACAAAACCATCGGAGCGATTCCAAGATGCCCGTGTGATCCTAAAATTTTTTTTAGTGAAATTTGAGGAGAGAAAAGTCAAAATTTCTACGTCAGGAGGCCTCACCAGAGCGACGAAGGGACTGAGGAGTAAAAAGAATCCTACTCTCCGATATATATAATCCTAAGACTCAAAATATTTTTGTTCTAGACTCAACAACGCCAGCGATTCGATCAAGCAGGGGGGCTCCTAAGTCGGGGATGGCTCTGATTACCAACTTGTAACGCCCACGATACGGCTATATCTCCCACGTGTCGAGGCACGACTTAGAGGCATAACCGCATTGTGGTTTTGTCGCAAGAAGGGTCATCTTCACACAATCCCATGTAATGAACAAGAATGGGATAAGGAGTTGGCTTACAATCGCCACTTCACACAATACATAAATAAATCATACATCAATCAGAGTACACACATAGGTCCGACTACAGAACCAAAAGAAAAGAAGACAACCCAACTGCTAGATCCCCGATCGTCCCAACTGGGCACCACTACTGAACAACATGAAAAGAAACAACACAAAGAGCAAGATCTTCATCGAGCTCCCACTTGAGCTCAGCTGCGTCACCTGCACTGGTATCATCGGCACCTGCAACTATTTTGGAAGTATCTGTGAGTCACGAGGACTCAGCAATCTCACACCCGCGAGATCAAGACTATTTAAACTTAAAGGAATGGATGGGGTAATGAGGTGGAGCTACAGCAAGCACTAAGCTTATATGGTGGCTAACATACGCAAATGAGAGCGAGAAGAGAAGCAACGGAACGGTCGTGAACTAGCAATGATCAAGAAGTGATCCTGAACTCCTACTTACGTCAAACATAACCCAAAAGCCGTGTTCACTTCCCGGACTCCGCCGAAAAGAGACCATCACAGCTACACACGCGGTTGATGTATTTTAATTAAGGTCAAGTGTCAAGTTCTCTACCACCGGATATTAACAAATTCTCATCTGCCACATAACCGCGGGCACGGCTTTCGAAAGATAACACCCTGCAGGGGTGTCCCAACTTAGCCCATTATAAGCTCTCACGGTCAACGAAGGATATTCCTTCTCCCGGGAAGACCCGATCAGTCTCGAAATCCCAGTTACAAGACATTTCGACACTCCACATAAATTGCATTGCAAATTCTCCTCAAGTCCACCCAATGTCTCCTCCGCCGACTTCGCCGGAAAGCAAGACGTCATCCGACAAATTCTGTCCACCTTCGCCGGTAGTCCGCCCACTATCGCCTTCGCAGACTTTGCCAGAAAACAAGACGACGTCCGACAAAATATGTCCAATGTTGTCTCCGCCTACTTCGCCGGAAAACCGTCCAATGTCGCCTCGTTAGACTTCGACAGAAAACATACTGGCTTCCAACAGTGCTCCACAGTTCACCGGAAATTTGTCGGCCGATCCTACGCTTGAGGTATGTCCACAAAGAGTTGAAATCATGGTCTTTGTTTTCCACGCCTCGCCACCATCGGTGAGCGTAGCCGTTACTGCTCCACCGCGCCGCCTGCTAGAGTTCTTCTTCTGAGCCTCCCTTCGCTCTGCTGCTCGCTCCTACAACTCTATGGCTCGTCTTCGCCTCCGCCGCAAGCACAGATGCATGTATATTGTACAGTGGTAGACAAAATATGCAATATCTAACAGTGATGTAGATAGTTTGATCAGACTCAGCTTACTGGTATCGAGCTCCCAATAATTTAGATGAATAATAACCTTAAGTTTCCTGCATCCGGATGTTACTGTGTACTGTTCCGTTGAAATGGTGTACTTGCTGGGTTTATAAGAGCTTAATGCAAGTTATTTTCCTGCATTTGGATTTCCCTGTGTACTGTTTTGTTGGAATACTATACATATTCAGTTTAAGAGCTTCATACTACTGTGGCCTGGAAAAGAATTTATGACAACACCATTTATGGAACAATGATTTTGTAAGTAATCAGTAAGCTCACTAAGTAATGATGTGAGTGTGATCTCAAATCTCTTGGGAGCTTTGATGATTGGTTAGACAATAAAGAAGCAATTGAGTTTTCTGGCAACAAAGAAGAAGCAATTGAGGTCGCACGCACCCAACTATGACGCACTATGTAATCTAAGTGCTATCATCCAAACCTCAGATTAGTTACTCTTCTTTTTAGTGTTTACATGCTCTGAGCAATACATGTTTTTTTACACTCTGCTCCTGGTCGTACTACTCTACTACTCATCTGCAGCTTGTAGCTAAGTGATTACTGGATGCTCATGATAAACATCAAGCATGTTCTAACTTCTAATTGCATCATGTATTGGCTCTGCATTGGGATGATCGGCACAGGTCTTGGGAGAAACTCTTATTGAACTAACCCATGTTATCTTTTATCAAGGCGATGGACCTGAGATTCAGTTAGCTCTTGCTGAATGGACTGGGCAGAGGACTGTTCTCAATGTCTTCATTAATGGGGAACACATTGGTGGCTGTGACGGTGAGCTGATTTGCTTACTAAAACTTTGTTGAACTTATGATTGGAATTATGGTTCTATGAACAAGCAGCAAATTGCATTGTGCAAGCTTGCTTTCTTGAATTGGATTACTTTCTGACAGTTACTTACATGTCATTGAAGAAGATGCTCGGCACACATTTGGAGCAGAGAGTCTGCAGATTTGGAGCAGAGACAATTGAACCATCATCGAGTGAGGCGAGGTTACCACTAAATCTACCAATTGCGACCAAAGCGGTTCTAAAACGCTAAACCAGATCTAATATGTAATTAATTAATCAAAGTGAATTCTACTCGTATGCCACAAGAGGGCTGAGCGGAAAGGAGGACTAACCAGTCAAAAATTGAAGCCGAGGCCGCAGTGCGCGCCTAATCAACCAGCCGGCCCGCCACAGGTGCATACGCGGGAGCACCGCTTCACCCAAAGGGCAGTGGCTCGCCGGTGTCGGGACTTGCTGGCGCGGAGGCGGCGTGACGGAAGCAGGGCGAGGCGGAGGGAAGCCAGGCGCGGGGGAGAATGGGGAGGCCAGCGACTGCTGTCGGGAGGCTCTCCCGGACGGCAGCAAGGTGGCTGCGCTGATATGTGAAGCGGCGGGCACCGCACACGCGAGGTCGTCCAGGAGGAGGCACTCTGCAGAGATCTAGGAGAGGAGGAGGTCGACGGGAGGAGAGCGAGCGGCGTCGTGGTGGTCTCGCCACTGAGCGACGGCAGGAGGACGGCGAGCTGAGGCAAAGGAGAGCGAGTCGGCTGTGTGCAGGTGGCTCCCAGGCGGATCGGGGAGACGGTGCGAGGAGAAAGTGAGCAGAAGCGTGCCCCCGCTGTTCACCATCGAGGAGGAGGAGAGAGCAATGGAAGAGCTGGCATTCTTTATTTATTTTTTGCGAGAAGAGGCTGGCATTGGGGCTGTGCCGGCTACTTTAGTGGGCTTAAAGAAAGATGGGTCGGGGCTGGCTCTTGAGTGATATCCTACTTTTAATCGTTTTTCCCTACTTTGTGGTTACTCAAACTGAAACAATTTTATTTTCAGTAAATAGAGACTTCTTGGCCGGGATTTAACAGAGGTTCAAATATTTTTAAGTTTTTATAAACTTTCATGAAAACTTAGTTGGAACTATTACATATTAATATTATCATCATCTTTAGTCGTTATTAAATCTTATTATTCTCATCTTTTTTTAAGAAATATTCACATCTTTTTCTAAGAGTGTGCGTGCACCACCACTCTTTCATCGGATGAAAGTGCGGAGCTGAAATACATCATGACAAACAATGTTAGAGAGGCTTTTCCTGAAAAGTGATACTCAAGAATGCCTATGTACTGATGCTCGTCAAAATTAAAGGTAATAAGTGTTGTGGAATGACAAGGCCCATGTTCTATTAATTTAATCGTCCGTTGCAACGCACGGGTATTTGTACAAAACAGTTCATTTTGAGTTGTGTGAAATAACTAACGGGGGGAGTAGTTGATTCGAAAAAAAAAAGTACCAGTCGGTCAGTCGTGGTAGCCCTTCCGCGCAACTACCAGGAAGAACCCAAACAAAGAATCCATCCCCTCACGTACGCGGTAGCCGGCCTTCTTCTCCCACGCCCCACCGCCCCTCCTCGATTCCTCCCGGCGGCGAGCGCACCGAGGAAGCGATGAATCCCTTCGCGAAGAAGCCAACGCCGCGAGGTACGACTCAACCCCTCCCCATCCCCACCGTTCAAAATTTCACCTAATTTGGCCTCGGCTCACGCGATCCTTTCCAATTTGCGCTTCGCGCGCCGGCGCTGCGTAGCTCGAGTTCTGATCGATCGGATTGCTTTCGGGGACGATCCTAGGGTTCCGTACGCCTGTGTCTAGCTCAATCGTTGTGCCCTGAGCTCTGAATCCCTGATTGCGGTTTCTGCTGTGCAGAGGCGATCAGGAACAGCAAGCGGGAGCTGACGAACGCGACAAGAGGTGAGTAGTTTGTGCTCCGGCACACTTGGCGCTCAAGTGGATTGCCATTTTTAAATGCTAGTTATTAGGTCAGAGTATACCAAGTTACATGTGCTAGCTGTAGTTTGAACCTAATTAATGCAAGTTGAATCAAAGGCTGGTTCATTATATTCGATTGTTTCTGATCAACTGTTCGAGGCAATTGTAGTTTCCATCTAGGTTATCTTCTGATTTAAGGTTCAATCCCTGTTATTTTGTGTAAATTGAATGCTCGAAATTTGATTGAAATTGAATATTATGTACTCACAGCCCTTGGCTGTTGTATAGCACGGTTTGACATACCATCTGTGATTCCTTACATTCTACGGTATCATAATACACATACGCTCCAAGCTTTTGCATGTTTGCTAAAAAAGTTGTTGAAACTCGAGGAGTTGAGGTTTGACTGAATTATGAAACATGGAGGGAAATACTATTCTGCATCCTGTCCTAGAAACGACATGTTGAGAATTTCGGTTAATGTCAACTATGACATTTTATAGAAAACCATGTTAGCCATGCTTTCTCCCAATAGTTCAACTATGCAGGTTTCGAGATGATCTAATTCCTGACATGTGTCATCTGTAGGTATTGAGAGGGACATCGGGACATTACAACAAGAGGTCTGTATGTTTAATCACATACCCTGTCTTTTGTGGTTAATGAGAAAAAAAATGCTCAGGATACCTGCCAATGGAATGACTTTATACGTTCAGTCATTTGACAAGTTGTTAAAGCCTGCTCCATGTAGTTCTTCACATATTTCACGCTCCATATGACGCACACATATTTTCTTGCTGTGTTTCTCTATTTTATTTGTACCAGTTGAATAAGCAGTAACCACAGCTTCACCTTGTTTTTTGTTCCAATTAGGAAAAGAGACTAGTTGCTGAAATCAAAAGGACTGCAAAAACTGGCAATGAGGTTTTATTTCTTATATTTCGGTTTGACGCACTAATTTTGTTCTAAATCATGCAGTATGGTTCTCCTGATACCCTTCTATTTGGCAGGCCGCAACTAAAATTCTGGCCCGTCAACTGATCAGGTTAAGACAAAAAATATCTACTTTACAAGGTAGTCGAGCTCAGATTCGTGGCATCGCGACACACACACAGGTGAATATTTTCCTTTTTTTTCTTTCTTCGACACATGGTGGTGAGTTAATTTTCTTGTTTTGTTGCCGTACTCTGTCCTTAGGCGATGCAGGCCAACACTTCAGTGTCTGCTGGCATGCAAAGTGCGAGTAAAGCGATGGGAGCTATGAACAAGGTAATAGCCTACCAAACTTATTGGCATGATACATTCCAGGTGTTTAAAATTTTAAAAACCAAGTGTATACTAACACAGTATCTTTGAACTTAAATCTTACAGTAGTAACTTCTGTGTGTCTTTGTTCTGGGATGTAGAACACAATTTTGTAAGAATCGGAACACATGTTCTACTATAAATTTTGTTTTATTTTTGCTGCAGCAAATGGATCCCGCCAAGCAAATGAAAGTAATGCAAGAATTCCAAAAGCAGTCAGCACAAATGGATAGGACGGTATGCAACTTATGGCCATCCTACTTTCATAGAATGATTGCTTTCAATTTGACAAGATTTTACATTGTTTTCCTGGGAAGCTCACAAGCATGTGATGGGTTCCTGTGTATTAGATTATGACAAAGTGTATGCACTGATTATCCTTGTTATTTGTGCAGAACGAGATGATGTCAGACTCAATCGACAATGTCTTAGACGATGACCAGGCTGAGGACGAAACTGAAGAGCTTGCTAACCAGGTTATTTCCAGTGTCCAACCTCAATCCAAATTGGTAGCATCTCTTTGAAAGACTCTTCCTAGCATGTTTCTTCGATTATTCATTCTTTTCAATGTCTCTTTTAGGTGCTCGACGAGATTGGTGTTGACGTTGCCTCACAGGTAGTTGAAGCTACCAGTGCAACCCCTTTTTCATTACTATGATTCTAACTCTTGTTCGAAATTTCTCTTGTCCTGACACTGTTTTGCAGTTGTCCTCGGCTCCCAAAGGAAGAATTGCTGGAAAGAAGGTTCAGGCTGATGAGAGGTATGCAGGATCCTGGATCTTTAGTCGTTTATTTTCTTCATTTTTATACCCCCCTTGGACCCTTCATACCTTGTTAAGGAATCCAGGTTACTACTCCCTCCGTCCCAAAAAGCTTGTCTTAGATTTGTCTAGATACGGATGTATCTAGACACGTTAGATACATCCGTATCTAGACAGATCTAAGACAAGCTTTTTGGTACGGAGGTAATATATTTTTTGAACTTCAAACTGCGATGGGCCAAGACTACCTTAGCTCCCCACTGTTACCCTTATGCAACACATCGGAATAGTTAATAAATCCTATTTAAAAAGAGTAAACTCTTAGAGTCGGAATCACACTCCCTTCGTCTCAAAATAAGTGTCTCAACCTTAGTACAATTTTGTACTAAAATTACTACAAAGTTGAGACACTTATTTTGGGACGGAGGGAGTATGTTTTTGTGTACCGAATAAAAAAGAAGGATAAAGTAGTTTCGAAGTAGAACATTTACTTTGATTTTGTATTCATGATATTTTGTCTGCATTTCTTTAAAAGAATTAAACATGATCTGGTGTAGGATCTTATTACTTCGACCATTGCTGACGCACACTTATCTCCAACAGCTATTTATGTACTCTTGATCTTTTTTCCACTCAATATTGGGCTTACGACTGCTCCCCTTGCTTCCATGAATCTACACCTATACCTGATATAAGTTGCCATGTTAATGACACTGGTTACCTTGTTTACAGTTCGGAATTGGAAGAGCTCGAGCAGAGGCTGGCTGCTCTGAAAAATCCATAAAGTGACTCCCCTTTGCAACCCTCTCTCCACGCAGAGTGCCTAGGCTTCAAATTCTTGTTGGGGACCTGAAAGACATTTTGCATTTGTGAATATTGGATGGGGGATGGTTTACTAGAAAGTGAGGGGCAGATGACGCCGCCAGAGTTTGATCTTAAGGGAGTCCTGTAAAAAGCTTGATTGCTTGGCTATTACTGTGGCCATGCAGGCTGGAACTGATGAGTTTATGCTTCGATGGAGTGATTTGTTTGGGTAGTTACAATGCTTAGTGTAAAAAGTCGAGATATTTCATATAGTATCTCTTTGCTCGTAAGGTTTAATGTGCTTCTTTTACAAGCTAGTTTCATTTTCTTCTTTGAGGTGGTTACACATTAAATTTCGTTTCTGGACCAAAAGTATGGCAAACGGGCACAACCCAGTCCAGGACCAAAATTACACATTAATGGTGGCGTTATGCCAGCCCCCCCACCCCCACTAGGGCTGGACCACACACAGAGATTTATCAGTTTTGACCTATTTGTCACTTGGTTTTGCATGTTTGCGGTGAATGGTATGGCTCATGTATGAGATGCAGTCATGGGTTTGTCAAGTCGGCTAGAGCCTAAGCGCTATCATTATAATGTACTACAACCTACATGTCGGCTTGTGATTCTCTGTAATTCATTACTAGTTGTAGTAACTGAAGGACATAGAACAACCGCGTTACTCGGATGGAGATCCAGGCGTCCCGGCCTGACGAACAGGATGGAGATCCGACCATGCTATTGGAGTCGCCGGAGGACCTTCATGGAGGAGACATACTATTCAAGAAATATTTATTTGTTTGTGATTGACATTGGTTCTATTTCTATGCATGTTGAATGGTAGAAATATCCCTCGTAAATATCAAGCACATTTGCCACCCCAGATGTTGCACCTTCAGATATTGCACCTTCGCATGTCTTGTAGGTCTAGCACTGGGCTCACCAAATTATTTCTATGCATGTTGAATGGTAGAAAGACCCCTCATAAATATCAAGCACATTTGCCATTCCAGATGTTACACCTTCGCATGTCTTGTACGTCTAGCAGTGGGCTCATGACATTGGGGTGCTGCTAGGTGTCCTTGAATTAGAGGGTTTGTGTCGGACACGAACATACACGCCATCATGTTTGTTCATAAGGCTATCCAAACAATTTTGGGTCTTGTGGCAAAAATAGATCGGGAGACGGGGTATGAGATACCTCCTCTACGATGCTACAGTAGGTAGCAACGGTGGCCCCGCTAGCCAGACAACGGGCGAGGATCTAAATCTGTTTGGAACTTGATGAGAATTTTTATTATTTCAGGTGTTCGCTGTACTATAATGATTAAAGATGAATAGACCGGAAGTTTTCTAGCAGAAAAAAAAGTCACCGATACCTGCACACAAAACACAACATAAACTTGTCCTCAACACGTGAAGAAGGTTTTCAAGTTTCTCGTCCTGCTAGTTCCAAGATTAAATTGCATGGAATGGTAGGAATTGATAAACAAATACTCCCTCCGTTCTAAAATTCTTGTCTTAAATTTGTCTAAATATGGATATTAGATACATCTTCTTGTCTTAGATTTGTCTAGATACGGATGTATCCCGTATCTAGACAAATCTAAGACAAGAATTTTGGAACGAAGGGAGTAAAATAAAAGAAACGGTACAACAAATTGTATTTTTTATGAGGTTTTCTAGGAGAGGATGGCAAGCGAACGCATCTTTTTAGCAGTTTTAGTTGCAACGCAAGAATAAATGGTGGCAGTTTTAGGAGAAAAATGCCTTTCTCTAAAGAAAAAGCTAATCCTACGAAGAAATTCTTACGTTAAGAAAATATCATGCGAATCTAAAGAAACTGCTAGCAAAAAGTTCGCAAATGCCACTCCTCCCACCGAATGTTCGCTAGCTATTGCAGTCCAGAAAGAATGCTATCCTCCAAACAATTATAAACAATCACCATGTTTATCCTTTCTTCCGAAGACCCCTAGGTAGCTTTTCCAATCGTTTTTGCATGTGCAGTATCAACCCCTCCAGCTAATCCGGTTTGAAATAACACTACGAGCTAGATGGACGCATAACGACGTACATACATAGATCAATCCAAGGGAACAGCACCGACTTGATGACATAGCGTAAAGGTCCAGAGTACACAAAGGGAAAGAATCGATGCTGTCGTTAATCCGTTGGTAAGGCGAGGCTGGGCTTGTCGGCGGAGGGGGACGGCAAGCTGAGGCTCCTCGTCAGCTCGGGCTCGGGCTCCGTCTTCCGGTTCCGGACGCTGCCTTCGCCGTCATCGTCGTCTTCGCCGGACGCTTGCTGCTCCTCCTCTCCGTCAGGCTCATCTACGTGATTATAGCAGCATAAGTTTTTCGTCAAGAGAAACATATCACAGCTGAGCACGAGAATGGTGCGTACCGAAGAGGGATTTGACGCTTGGTCTCTTCGCCTTCTCCTTCTTCTTCAGACCAGCTGTGTGCGCGCGCAGTGGGTTAAACAAGGCATTGTTAGTGAGCAAGAAAATGGTAACGGTATAGCATGGCACTGTTTATGGCTGTTCGTAAATTTCCTCAGAATTTCCTGAAACTCTGAAGATTCAGACTTTCAGAGTCACTATTTAAATAAGAAGGTCAAGTCTTGAAAGGTTGTTATGTCGTCTAAGGTTTCGAAAAAAAATCTTAAACTACTCATGGAGATGTAAAAAAAATTCTCGAATACAACTACTCATGGGGATGGAGAGTGCTATGAAGAACAAAGGAAACAAATTCAACTAATAAGATCATTGTATTCCACACACAAAAAAAAGGGATTCTCTCGTAAACATTCCAATATTTGGAGGAATGTTTGCGGTTTCTAATTTCATATAATTCCATACATCCTAAATCACTTTTAACATTTGTGACAGGTGTAATGAAACTACTTTTCAAAGCCAGATTAGGGTTCATGTTAGACGGGATTAGAAAGTTTTGGGTTCATATTGATTGATTCATAGTTTAAGGCTCAAGTCAGACCAAGCACAGCAGTTCATGATTCAAAATAGATTTGTTTCTACCTAAAAAATAACTTGTGGCATAACAAACTCATGAATTTTGAAAATTGACACAAGATGAATAACTTCAACATGTTCACACAGTTCGAATCATGGTATATCTGCTTATATAATCGGCTATAACAAGAACAAATGGTGGCAATGGAAGAGGCAAACATAGTTATTTAAAGAAAGTCGAAAGTACACAGTACCCATTTCAAGAACTTCATCATCATTCACAAGTTCAAAGTTCTTGTAAGTATAGCCCACGAAATTCAGGTCCTTTGATGAAAGCATCTGCAAGGCAAATGACAGAATAGATGGGGGAAAAGGCGGTCCAAATTATTGCATACATAGGTTGAAATTTGTAATGTTAACGAAAGAGTTTATATATAAATGCAAATTACCTTCCTCCAAGGGCCTGTCTTTGATGAAGCTTGAGAATGATCGGAAGACTGCAAATACAACATAATTAAAAAAAAATTGTACTGACTTCTGGAGATGAAGAAGAACATAATTTAGAAGAAAACCAACTGCCCACCTCTTCAAATTTCTCAAAATTCTGAGTGTCCAACTCATCCGTTACTTGAGGTAAGTATGCAGCTTCGGTTTCATACAATTTCTCCCAGTCTACTTCATTAAACCAGATGTGCTCCTAATATTGAACATGCAAAGTAGTATGAAGAAAAATTCGGTAGTGGCACCATTTTTTTCTTTTCTTTTTAAAGGACTCAGATATTTGATTGGAGGCATGTTTCAAGGCATTCTTAAAGGACACATAACAACCTTAATTTCCTCTGCACCTTTTGTACCGAGGCGTTGGTCAACGCTGCATAAGAGTCTACTTATTAGATCTTTTGCATCCAGCGTTAGCCGTGCTTCTTCCGGAAATTTAAGGTGAGTTCTCCAGTTCACAATCTGTCGTGGCCCACATATGCGCAACGAGAACAAAATTGCATAAGATGAAAGCAGAGAACAATAAAACTTGGAAATCCGAGTAGAATGGGGGATACCCATGACTACCTTTCTGCAAGTTGTCATAGGTTCGTCCGAGTAGAATGGGGGATACCCCACTAGCATTTCATACATGATAGCACCAAGTGACCACCTAAACAAAGTGGGAAACCATTTTGTATTTGAGTGAAACTCAACAGATGCAATGGCATGTGATATACCGAAAATTATGCTTACCAGTCGCACTCCATCCCATAACCTTTCTTCAGAAGAACTTCTGGAGCAATGTAGTCGGGTGTACCAACAGTGGAGTAAGCCTGCAATCATTTAAGGGCATGTCAGAAACATGGAAACAGTTCAAAAGCGGCCGAACGAACTGTTAAGATATTCCTATCAACCAACTATCCCAAAAGACCGATTTTATAGGAAGAGGAGATATAATATACTTAACAACCCCCCCCCCCCCCCCCCCCCCTTCACATCCGACGTGGATATGGAATGATCAACACCTCCCCCCACACCCGACGTGGGCGTGGATAAATGATTGGGGAAAATGCAGGGACTGAGACTTGAACACAAGATCTCAGGTCTGATACCATGTTAAGATATTCCTATCAACCAACTATTCCAAAAGACGTGGATAGGAAGAGGAGATATAATATACTTAACACGAACAACAATGCCCGCTCTCTCATAGTTTATTTATGGATAAGCTACTAATGATTAATGATCAGTTCAATAAGGTGTAGGTAATACTCACCAAAGTTCTTCTGTTCTTTTGCCAGTGCTCCAGCTGTTCTTGTTGTGTGCGTTTCGGCGTAGTTTGTTGTCTTCCATCACCATGAGCCGATGATGTTCTATTAGGCGTGACATCCTTCTCATTCAAGTCAGGGAAGGCTGCATAGTCAAGTGGTTTGCATAGCCCAAAATCGGATAGTCTCAAGTGGCCATATCTATCTAGGAGCAGATTATCAGGCTTGATATCTCTGGAAGATCAAGTACCAAGTTCATAAGGAAATCTCCAAAATACCAAGTATAATTTATAGGTTCCCGCAAAAAAAAGTACCATTTATAGGAGCCGAACACATACCTGTGGATGTAGTTGTGCTTGTGGATTGCTTCTATCGCGAGAACCGTTTCGCCAACATAGAACCTAGCCTCGTCCTCGGTCAACGTGTCTTTTCTCATCAGCAATGTCATCATGTCGCCTCCAGGAAGGTACTCCATTATGAGATACAGAAATTCGTTATCTTGGAAAGAACAATACAGCTTCACAATGCAATGGTGGTCCACTTCGGCAAGGAGGTTCCTTTCGGCTCTGACATGCTCAACCTGTGTGAAATCCAAAGTATGATCAGAGACGGAGCGAACAATTCGACGTAAACGCACACCCAGAATTCTTATCACAAGATAGTCATACCTGACCTCGGCGAAGCATTTCTGACTTCTTGAGTTTCTTCATTGCATAGACATTCCCTGTGGTCTTCTCTCTGCAGATCCTAACCTAGAAGGAAAATTTTGCAGCAATTGGGAAGAAAGAACAGATGGAAAGAGGACGTAGAGTGAGCCTACATTTGCATGGAAGTTTTACCTCACCAAATGCTCCTTTCCCTATCACTGTCAGCAGGTCAAAATCCTCGGCACTCATTTTGTGCCTCTGCAAACGCATGTACTCTGTCTCCTTCTTCTCAAATTGCTTCAGGATGTTGTTCTGCTCCTCCTCGGACACATTGGCATCTGCTAGCTTCCTTTCAAAACTATACCGTCTATATTGTGAAACAAAAAAAAATCACCAGTTAAAGCATTATTTCTTGAAATTAAACATGGCCAGCAATGTAAAATCCTATCGCGAACAAAATCATGTTATGAGCATATAATGCTTTAATGGTTCGTAGGATTACATTAATCCACAACTTATACATATAGGACAATTACCACACAAAGTATTCCTGAATTCAATCATTTCTTTTATCAGGGATCACAAGGTTGTACGGAAACGACACGTGAAAGGTCTCACAATTATCATTTTGCATATGGGCAAACATATTACATCATGGGCCGGTAAAATACTAGACCTTATTGACAGTTAAAACTTATGACAATCGGCCAAGATGCGGCACGGATCCTCATTACTTACCTCTCTTTCCTGTCCTGTAGATGTTTCATCTGCTCCTTGTAGTGCTTCTCGATGTACTGCTTTGCCGCGGCAACCCTTTGCTTCGTAGCGCTGGAAGGTGCTTCATCGGTCCCTTCCTTGCCACTTGGAGGCATATCTTTCTTCTTGCCGACGGATTTCTCCCTCGTTTGGAGCTTGTTGAACCAGCTCCTCGCAGAATCCATTGCAAACGGGATAAGAGCAAGAAACTATCAAATGCATAAGCCTATGAGGCACCCTTGTCTAGGAAGAAACTGCATCCAATACTTGTCTTGACTGAGGCAAAATTTGTTTGGGGTAAAAATCCATCTACATGTGAATGAACTGCCCCCGAAGTTAGGATCACAATTTTGTTTGCATGGCTCCAAAATGGTGGGGAATTTTGGCCTGAATTTAGGCCCGAGCGCGTTGAAATATAGTCGCCAAATGTTTTAGCTGGTGGCACAGAAGCCAGCCTGTAGGCTAGAAACAGGGGATGCTAAAAATACACAGTTGAATGAGTGGCTTTGGTTGAGTGTGTTTCCTAAGGAAAAAAAAAGTACTTCCTCTGATCCATATAAAGTTGTACAAAAGCTGCGGCAATTAATATGGATGAGACGGACTACAACAATCCATTGACAATCTAACAAACCCAAATTATTGAAGCTGTGATACCGTTTTTATGAGTTTTGTGGCTTTGCTTTACTTCTCTTCATTTGATATGGGCAAAATCATGCTGGCGTCTACTTAAAAATAAAAAATAAAAAACAACGGTGCTGGCGTCCATGTATGGTGAAATGCTCACATATTGCTTGTTTCGTTCCCTTCTGCTAATGGTAATTTTTGTTTTTAAATTTCATTTTGTTAGGGTATACACTTCATATTCAGAATCATTCTTGGGACAACTGTTCAATGTTGCTATTCCAGATGTTTGTATGGTGGTTGTTGCTATAAAACCATCATCAGATCAGCGCAGAGAACAAGCATAACCGTGCTCTAGTTCTCAAACGAATCTTCGCAAATGATAGAATAAAACAAGCTTTTCGCATAAACAGTACTCTCGAATCTTTCAGGACAGAAATACAAGTGGAGGTCAGTATGATTCTTGTATCAGTATATGAGATCTGGCAAACACAAATATGACAAACAAGGAAACCCACACTTCTATTCAGGAAAATATTCAGACTTTCGAAGCTCCCTGAATCCATGCGGGTTGATGCCTTGATAGATAACAGCACCTCCCCAAAGGTTTATTTTTCAAGTACCAAGTGGATGCAGATCGTCATTTTTCACCATGTGATTTCATAGGGTACAAGCTCCAGTGAGTAGAAATTTTGTGTACTTTTTCAGTCACACAATTTTCTTTGTCTGTGACACAGCAGATGGCATTCTGTTGTCAAAATGCTGCCCATCCGGCACCGGTGCTTTTTGTTTGTCCCAGTTCAGTAGACGAGGGTAGGCTTCGCTGCATACCACAGATAATGGAAGTCCGAGAAGAGAGGAGATGTGTAAGCCACCAACACAAGACATAGCAAAATGAGAAGCTGGGCGGGTATCACTTACAATCATATATTGCAAGAAGCGTAGAGATTGTAGTGTAAGTACAAAATTTAATTCTCACCTCTATAGCAGAAATATCTGAAAAGGGGTCGATGCTTTTCTTGGTAGGTTCTTTTGAGGCCCTGGTTCCAGCATTGGGTCCAGAACTCATTCTTGCAGATGCAGAGTCATTAGGGGGAGGTGGGAGCGGAGACCGAAGCTTCCCGGTTGCACCTGGCGGTGGTGCAAGAAGCATGCTTGCTTTAGGTTTTTCAGTGGCCCCACCAGATAAGCCAGCAGAGGAAAGCATGCCACTTCCAGTTGATGGCTTGTTTTTCACGTTTATCCTAATGGTTTCACCTTCCTACAACAGCAGGGACACCATCATCAAAAGGTCAGGAACAGATATACAACCATAGGGGTCATGCATCAGGCAAAAGCATTAGTTCCATTACCCTGATGGCTTAACCTCTTATAGAGACAAACTACTATTAGAGAACATGCATGCATCTTACAAGGATACTGGATAAAGTGTGTCTCAGCTTCAAATTTTTGCATCCATATAAGAAATAATAGACCAAAAAAGTGGTGTATCATATCACAAATATCAACCATGTGATAATAACCAGAAACCTAACTCTATCAAAGCTTCAACCATCTAGGACTGCTAGATGAGCAGAAGTTACATACAAAAAAAAGGGGGGCAGCCCAGTGCATGTAGCTCCCGCTTGCGCAGGGTCCAGGGAAGGGTCCGACCACTTTGGGTCTATTGTACGCAGCCTTTCCCTACATTTCTGTAAGAGGCTGTTTCCAGGACTTGAACCCGTGACCTCATGGTCACAAGGCAGCAGCTTTACCACTGCGCCAAGGCTCCCCTTCAGAAGTTACATACACATGGAGAAAAATGACAATGGACATGGGACGAACAATTCATGTGTAGACTCTAATCCAGTAGAACCTAGATCGCTACATACAAATTTCTGACACCATTTTTGGCCAGCTAAGCCAGTAACCGGGTAATTTTCACCTATATGTGCAATCTAACAACGCCTTACTAAATTTTGCGGTGGTTTGGTTCGATGTTTTCTCATCTTCATGGCATGCCTGTTATGTTAAAAACCAAATTCATTGCATCTATAGCAGCCTTCACTTCATGCGGTCTTAATATATCCCTCAGCAAGACCCTAAGCGGTGTGCAAGTGGGTCCTATCAAGACTAGGGATGCACGCAGACGGCGTCCGCATGCCGTGACTGTTCGCATACCCATAATTAAAACTAGCACGGTTATTAAAGTAATTAGGATTAGTGCAATTTCGGCCGCGCGGACACGTCTGCCTGCATATAGTCAGGACGGCCCACCAACACCCATCATTGTTCTTTTGCTTGACCATGAATGCAAGGATATATGCACAAAGTGAACCGACAATCAAGAGCATCTTCAATAGATGATGTAAAATACATCACCAAATTGTGCTTCGAGTAAAATTTACATCACCAAAAAGTGGTTTTTTACATCACCAAAAACCTCCAACTCCAACAGATGATGTAAAATAGGGTACTAGTGCTCCAATAACTGATGTAAAACAGGGCAGCCACACAACAACCGCTCCACAATTTCATACATATTTCAACCAAATAACATCAAAATCATCTCCAATAAATCCTAAATCATCTTAAAATCACAAATCATCTCAAACAAATCATCATCAATATTCGAAGATGGTAGTCGCGCCAGTCATAGAGCCTCTCCTCTGCCTCGTTGACGCGTGCCAGTAGGGGGCTGCCCGTAATTTCGGCGAGGCGGCACCCGCGATGCCGACCGAAGCAGCAGCTGCTCGGCTTGGTCACAGCGGTTGCGCACCTGCCCGTGGTAGCTCCGGCGGCTAGAAGACCTACGACAGACAACGACCACGAGCTCCGCGAGCCATCACAGGCGTCGGCACTCCGGCCAACAGCCGAATCGGCCGAAACACTACGCAGCGGCGGATCCAAATCGGCACGGCTACACCTCCGGCAGCAATCCGGGGTAACGGGGGTGGGGAAGCGGGGTCGCGGCAAACTCAGAGGAGGACGGACGAGCGGCAGCCGCAGCCTTGCCGACCGAAATCGCCGGCGGCGGTGGTCGGTGGGGAGCGGGCACGCGGCGGGAACGTTTCGCGTGGCAGTTGAGGCTGCGCACGTTTTGCTCACGTTTTGCTCGAGCGGCCCAAGTGATGCAAATTGCATCACTTGGTGCCCTATTTTACATCATGGAGAAAACTCGAGCAAAAGTTTTTTTTATTTGCATCTACATCATCTATTGGGCACCGTTTTTGTGCCTTCGTGAAGTAAAAATCAGTTATTTTTACATCTACATCATCCATTGGAGATGCTCTAAGTGGGAGATAGAGTAATAATGAAGTGGGCAAGTAAGCTATATCACCAAATGTCATACTCCCTCCGTAAAGAAATATAAGAGCGTTTAGATCACTAAGCGCTCTTATATTTCTTTACAGAGGAAGTACAAAGCAATTAGTAACATATCTGTGATTGTTCATTTGGTCATTATGTAACTTTCTACTGGCCCTTATTATTTTGAAGGAAGAAGTCGACATTTTGTAGCAGCATAGTAGATACTTCACCTACTTGGATAAACAGTTTGTATCAGAACACATTTTCAATTCATTTATGAAAAATTGTGAACATATTTCAGATAAGGAGCAACTAATTTGGCAGTGAAAAATGTAGCCTTTGATCAATCAGATTACACTATAGCTGAGCAATAGCAAAGAGAGAAGCTGGGCATTTTTCTGTTACCTTGAGCCGGCGATTCACTGCCGGGTGGATGTCAATCTGGCTGTCGTCTGCCTCCTCGCCACCGGTCTCCTTATCTTGCTCCCTCTTGACATACTTCTCGTGATCCGACAGGGCCACGTTGAAGTCGAAGGCCTCATTGCGCTCGCCGAAGCCCAGGCCGACGAAGGCATGCTTCCCCCTGCCGTCCTCGATGCGGAGCACGAAGTAGCGCGACGAGTCGAGCACGGTCTCGACGGCGCTGTCCCTCTGGCCGGGCAGCACGAAGCAGGCGGCGAAGAGGTCCCCGGAGCCCGGGTCCTCGAGCCGGATCTCGCAGCGGTCGCCGCACGACACCACGCGGAGGCGGCCCGTCCAGATCTTGTCCGTCTGCAGCCACTCGCCGCACTTGTAGCCGCCGCTGGTGGTGCGCGGCGGGATCTTGAACACCGACACCTCGCGCACCACCAGCAGCGTGTGCTCGAAGGCCTCCTCCTCCTCTGGCAACGACGCCATGGTCCCTCCTCGCCGCTCGCCGCTCTACTTCACTGCTACAATCGAATAGACAATGGCCGCCGAGATCAGATTAGGAGAGGGTGCTAACATACGACCAAAGATCCGGATCATCTCACCTCGGCGGGTAGTGGCGGATTCTGGGCTTGATCTGACGCAAAATGAAACCTCTTGGGGAATCGCTTGGGATTCGTTCGAAGCTGAGGTTTGGATTGGGTTCTTGATGGGGAGAAGGTAGAGAAGGAGAAGACGTGGTATCGAAGGGTGGAAGGTGCGAGGAGGAGGAGCAGCAGCAGCAGCAGCAGCAGAAATCAGAATGTTACGCTTAACGATTTGCCCCTCTGATCGGGATACTTTTCTGTTTCGGGGTCTCCTTTGCAAACGTTCAGTCGAGCGCGCCTGCGCCGTCAGACTTCACATCAACTACCCTAATTTTAATTATTTTTTAAAAACTACCCTAACTTTATATTATATCTCCTAGGCACCATGGAATACCTGGGCTCATATCGGTTCATGATACTATCCGGCTACGCGTCCGTCGGATGATAATCCTAAAAGATCAACCGCCTGAACTGTTGTTCGATGGAGCCACGGACAGCAGTTGGATCCCTTAGGTGAGTTGTTGGGCCTTTGCAACAAGATTATGTTGTTCTCGATGTTTTGTAACACGAGCCTTGTTGCAATCCCCGATGAATAATTTTTTATTCTACGCCAATTATTTGTAAAATCTTGCAAAAGTCCAGTCGAGTGTGATTGGACTGTCAGATTTGACATCAACGACCGTAATTTCATATCCCTCCTAGGCCTGGCACCCACGTTTTGAGCGTTTACAATTTCGCCCTGATGACACGGGTCAAACGGAGTTTCCATTTCCTTTCAATAAGAGCTTTCATTTTCATGGATGAGAGAAAGTGAGTTTAACGTCTGTGATGCATTCGTCAATCTTAAAAGTTGTTAGATCCGCCTATCAAACGCATCTATAGGATAGAATGTGTGTATATGTTCACAGGTTGAGTGTGTGTGCATGTATGTGAGCATATGCACTTGTTATGTGTTTATCAAAGAAAAAAGTGATGATACCATGAATAGATGAACCAAAAATCGCTATTATTTGAGATCTTGCTTGCTAGTTGTTGTTCAACCTTGTGCCCACAATTTTTTTTCAAAGAATCTCTTAATACATTTTAGGTGGCAGGTCAAAAGTAAGGTCTGCAATTAGCAAATAACGTATATCAATCTTAAGTTTGGTGTTACATGAGTAGTTCTTTAGAGCATCCACAACCACGATTGGCAAATTGTGCCTCCCAAACACCCACGAGCGCGTCTGGCCGCGTCCGCTGCCGATGCCCGGGCAGTTGCCATTCCGCCCTCCCCAGAACCACGTACCTCAAATGTCCTACACCTTTTTCATACAAACACATGCAAGTACGTAGACGACATACAAACATAGAACATAGCATTTCGGTCATCGGACATTCATCCAAAAGGGTCGACGGAGTTCAAATTCAATCTAAATACACTATAAAAACAACTAAAAATATGAACATAGCAGCTCGGGGTGGCCGGAATTCACCACTTCATGGCCGGGCCCTTGCCCTTGCGGTCGGCGACGCGGCGGTCCATCTCCTCCATGTAGGCGTCCGCAGTGGGAGGATTGTCGTTGCCGTCGTTCGTGGTGGTGCTGCTCTCCTCCGACGAGGGGATGTACCCGGAGAGGCAGTGGAGAAGTGATACGTCTCCAACGTATCTATAATTTATGAAATATTCATGCTATTATATTATCCATCTTAGATGTTTTATATGCATTTATATGCTATTCTATATGATTTTTGGGACTAACCTATTAACCTAGAGCCCAGTGCCAGTTTCTGTTTTTTCATTGTTTTTGAGTTTTACAAAAAAGAATATCAAACGGAGTCCAATTGACGTGCCAATTTTTGATGATTTTTTATGGACCAAAAGAAGACCCCGGAGTAAAAGAGTTGGGCCAGGAGAGTCCCGGGGCGCCCACGAGGGTGGGGGGCGCGCCCACCCCCCAGGCGCGTGGGCCTGCTGAAGGAAATATGCCCTAGAGGCAATAATAAAGTTATTATTTATTTCCTTATATCATGATAAATGTTTATTATTCATGCTAGAATTGTATTAACCGGAAACATGATACATGTGTGAATACATAGACAAACAGAGTGTCACTAGTATGCCTCTACTAGACTAGCTCGTTGATCAAAGATGGTTATGTTTCCTAGCCATAGACATGAGTTGTCATTTGATTAACGGGATCACATCATTAGGAGAATGATGTGATTGACTTGACCCATTCCGTTAGCTTAGCACTTGATCGTTTAGTATGTTGCTATTGCTTTCTTCGTGACTTATACATGTTCCTATGACTATGAGATTATGCAACTCCCGTTTATCGGAGGAACACTTTGTGTGCTACCAAACGTCACAACATAACTGGGTGATTATAAAGGTGCTCTACAGGTGTCTCCGAAGGTACTTGTTGGGTTGGCGTATTTCGAGATTAGGATTTGTCACTCCGATTGTCGGAGAGGTATCTTTGGGCCCTCTCGGTAATACACATCACTTAAGCCTTGCAAGCATTGCAAATAATGAGTTTGTTGCGAGATGATGTATTACAGAACGAGTAAAGAGACTTGCCGGTAACGAGATTGAACTAGGTATTGAGATACCGACGATCGAATCTCGGGCAAGTAACATACCGATGACAAAGGGAACAACGTATGTTGTTATGCGGTCTGACCGATAAAGATCTTCGTAGAATATGTGGGAGCCAATATGAGCATCCAGGTTCCGCTATTGGTTATTGACCGGAGACGTGTCTCGGTCATGCCTACATAGTTCTCGAACCCGTAGGGTCCGCACGCTTAAAGTTCGATGACGGTTATATTATGAGTTTATGTGTTTTGATGTACCGAAGGTAGTTCGGAGTCCCGGATGTGATCACGGACATGACGAGGAGTCTCGAAATGATCGAGACATAAAGATTGATATATTGGAAGCCTATGTTTGGATATCGGAAGTGTTCCGGGTGAAATCGGGATTTTACCGGAGTACCGGGAGGTTACCGGAACCCCCCGGCAACATAATGGGCCTTAGTGGGCCTAGGTGGAAAAGAGGAGAGGCGGCTAGGGCTGGGCCGCGCGCCCCTCCCCCCTAGTCCGAATAGGACAAGGAGAAGGGGGCGGCGCCCCCCTTCCTTCTTCTCCCTCTCCTCTTTCCCCCCTCCCAAGTCCTAATCCAACTAGGAAAAGGGGGGGAGTCCTACTCCCGATGGGAGTAGGACTCCTCCTGGCGCGCCCCAAGGCTGGCCGCACCTCCCCCCCTTTGATCCTTTATATACAGGGGCAGGGGGGCACCCCATGGACACAACACAATTGATCATTGATCTCTTAGCCGTGTGCGGTGCCCCCCTCCACCATATTACACCTCGATAATATCGTAGCGGTGCTTAGGCAAAGCCCTGCGTCGGTAGAACATCATCATCATCACCACGCCGTCGTGCTGATGAAACTCTCCCTCAACACTCGGCTGGATCGGAGTTCGAGGGACGTCATCGAGCTGAACGTGTGCTGAACTCGGAGGTGCCATACGTTCGGTACTTGATCGGTCGGATCATGAAGACGTACGACTACATCAACCGCGTTGTGTTAACGCTTCCGCTTTCGGTCTACGAGGGTACGTGGACAACACTCTCTCCTCTCGTTGCTATGCATCACCATGATCTTGCGTGTGCGTAGGAAATTTTTTGAAATTACTACGTTCCCCAACAGTGGCATCCGAGCCTGGTTTTATGCGTAGATGTCATATGCACGAGTAGAACACAAGTGAGTTGTGGGCGATATAAGTCATACTGCTTACCAGCATGTCATACTTTGGTTCGGCGGTATTGTTGGATGAAGCGGCCCGGACCGACATTACGCGTACGCTTACGCGAGACTGGTTCTTCCAACGTGCTTTGCACAGAGGTGGCTGGCAGGTGTCAGTTTCTCCAACTTTAGTTGAACCGAGTGTGGCTACGCCCGGTCCTTGCGAAGGTTAAAACAACACCAACTTGACAAACTATCGTTGTGGTTTTTGATGCGTAGGTAAGAACGGTTCTTGCTAAGCCCGTAGCAGCCACGTAAAACTTGCAACAACAAAGTAGAGGACGTCTAACTTGTTTTTGTAGGGCATGTTGTGATGTGATATGGTCAAGACATGATGCTAAATTTTATTGTATGAGATGATCATGTTTTGTAACCGAGTTATCGGCAACTGGCAGGAGCCATATGGTTGTCACTTTATTGTATGCAATGCAATCGCCCTGTAATGCTTTACTTTATCACTAAGCGGTAGCGATAGTCGTAGAAGCATAAGATTGGCGAGACGACAACGATGCTATGATGGAGATCAAGGTGTCGCGCCGGTGATGGTGGTGATCATGACGGTGCTTCGGAGATGGAGATCACAAGCACAAGATGATGATGGCCATATCATATCACTTATATTGATTGCATGTGATGTTTATCTTTTATGCATCTTATCTTGCTTTGATTGACGGTAGCATTATAAGATGATCCCTCACTAAATTATCAAAGTATAAGTGTTCTCTCTGAGTATGCACCGTTGCGAAAGTTCTTCGTGCTGAGACACCACGTGATGATCGGGTGTGATAGGCTCTACGTTCAAATACAACGGGTGCAAAACAGTTGCACACGCGGAATACTCAGGTTAAGCTTGACGAGCCTTGCATATAACAGATATGGCCTCGGAACACGGAGACCGAAAGGTCGAGCGTGAATCATATAGTAGATATGATCAACATAGTGATGTTCACCGTTGAAACTACTCCATCTCACGTGATGATCGGACATGGTTTAGTTGATATGGATCACGTGATCACTTAGAGGACTAGAGGGATGTCTATCTAAGTGGGAGTTCTTAAGTAATATGATTAATTGAACTTAAATTTATCATGAACTTAGTCTTGATAGTATTTTGCAAATTATGTTGTAGATCAATAGCTCGCGTTGTTACTTCTCTATGTTTATTTTGATATGTTCCTAGAGAAAAATTATGTTGAAAGATGTTAGTAGCAATGATGCAGATTGGATCCGTGATCTGAGGATTATCCTCATTGCTACACAGAAGATTTATGTCCTTGATGCACCGCTAGGTGACAGACCTATTGCAGGAGCAGATGCAGACGTTATGAACGTTTGGCTAGCTCAATATGATGACTACTTGATAGTTTAGTGTTGGGGATCGTAGCAGAATTTGAAAATTTTCTACGCATCACCAAGATCCATCTATGGAGTATACTAGCAACGAGGGGAAAGGAGTGCATCTACATACCCTTGTAGATCGCGAGCGGAAGCGTTCCAATGAACGAGGTTGATGGAGTCGTACTCGCCGTGATCCAAATCACCGATGACCGAGTGCCGAACGGACGGCACCTCCGCGTTCAACACACGTACGGTGCAGCGACGTCTCCTCCTTCTTGACCAGCAAGGGGGAAGGAGAGGTTGATGGAGATCCAGCAGCACGACGGCGTGGTGGTGGATGTAGCGGGATCTCGGCAGGGCTTCGCCGAGCTTTCTGCGAGAGGGAGAGGTGTAGCAGGGGAGGAGGGAGGCACCCAAGGCTGTAGCGTTCTGCCCTCCCTCCCCCCTTTATATAGGCCCCCTGGGAGGGGGGCGCCGGCCAAGACCCATCTACATGGGGGGGGGGGGGGCGGCCAAGGGGAAGGGGGGTGGCTTCCCCCCAAGTCAAGTGGGGCGCCCCCCACCCTAGGGTTTCCAACCCTAGGCGCAGGGGGGAGGCCCATGGGGGGCGCCCCAGCCCACTAAGGGCTGGTTCCCTTCCCACTTCAGCCCATGGGGCCCTCCGGGATAGGTGGCCCCACCCGGTGGACCCCCGGGACCCTTCCGGTGGTCCCGGTACAATACCGATAACCCCCGAAACTTTCCCGGTGGCCAAAACTGGACTTCCTATATATAATTCTTCACCTCCGGACCATTCCGGAACTCCTCGTGATGTCCGGGATCTCATCTGGGACTCCGAACAACTTTCGGGTTTCCGCATACTCATATCTCTACAACCCTAGCGTCACCGAACCTTAAGTGTGTAGACCCTACGGGTTCGCGAGACATGCAGACATGACCGAGACGCCTCTCCGGTCAATAACCAACAGCGGGATCTGGATACCCATGTTGGCTCCCACATGTTCCACGATGATCTCATCGGATGAACCACGATGTCGAGGATTCAATCAATCCCGTATACAATTCCCTTTGTCAATCGGTATGTTACTTGCCCGAGATTCGATCGTCGGTATCCCAATACCTTGTTCAATCTCGTTACCGGCAAGTCTCTTTACTCGTACCGCAATGCATGATCCCGTGACTAACTCCTTAGTCACATTGAGCTCATTCTGATGATGCATTACCGAGTGGGCCCAGAGATACCTCTCCGTCATACGGAGTGACAAATCCCAGTCTCGATCCATGCCAACTCAACAGACACTTTCGGAGATACCCGTAGTGTACCTTTATAGTCACCCAGTTACGTTGTGACGTTTGGCACACCCAAAGCACTCCTACGGTATCCGGGAGTTGTACGATCTCATTGTCTAAGGAGAAGATACTTGACATTGGAAAAGCTCTAGCAAACGAACTACACGATCTTTGAGCTATGCTTAGGATTGGGTCTTGTCCATCACATCATTCTCCTAATGATGTGATCCCGTTATCAATGACATCCAATGTCCATAGTCAGGAAACCATGACTATCTGTTGATCAACGAGCTAGTCAACTAGAGGCTTACTAGGGACACGTTGTGGTCTATGTATTCACACATGTATTACGATTTCCGGATAACACAATTATAGCATGAACAATAGACAATTACCATGAACAAAGAAATATAATAATAACCATTTATTATTGCCTCTAGGGCATATTTCCAACAGTCTCCCACTTGCACTAGAGTCAATAATCTAGTTACATTGTGATGAATCGAACACCCATTGCGTCCTGGTGTTGATCATGTTTTGCTCTAGGGAGAGGTTTAGTCAACGGATCTGCTACATTCAGGTCCGTATGTACTTTACAAATATCTATGTCTCCATTTTGAACACTTTCACGAATGGAGTTGAAGCGACGCTTGATATGCCTAGTCTTCCTGTGAAACCTGGGCTCCTTCGCAAGGGCAATAGCTCCAGTGTTGTCACAGAAGAGAGTCATCGGGCCCGACGCATTGGGAATCACCCCTAGGTCGGTAATGAACTCCTTCATCCAGACTGCTTCATGTGCTGCCTCCGAGGCTGCCATGTACTCCGCTTCACATGTAGATCCCGCCATGACGCTTTGCTTGCAACTGCACCAGCTTACTGCTCCTCCATTCAAAATATACACGTATCCGGTTTGTGACTTCGAGTCATCCAGATCTGTGTCGAAGCTAGCGTCGACGTAACCCTTTACGACGAGCTCTTCGTCACCTCCATAAACGAGAAACATATCCTTAGTCCTCTTCAGGTACTTCAGGATATTCTTGACCGCTGTCCAGTGTTCCATGCCGGGATTACTTTGGTACCTTCCTACCAAACTTACGGCAAGGTTTACATCAGGTCTGGTACACAACATGGCATACATAATAGACCCTATGGCCGAGGCATAGGGGATGACACTCATCTTTTCTCTATCTTCTGCCGTGGTCGGGCATTGAGCCGTGCTCAATTGCACACCTTGCAATACAGGCAAGAACCCCTTCTTGGACTGATCCATATTGAACTTCTTCAATATCTTGTCAAGGTACGTACTCTGTGAAAGAGCAATGAGGCGTCTCGATCTATCTCTATAGATCTTGATGCCTAATATATAAGCAGCTTCTCCAAGGTCCTTCATTGAAAAACACTTATTCAAATAGGCCTTAATACTTTCCAAGAATTCTATATCATTTCCCATCAATAGTATGTCATCCACATATAATATGAGAAATGCTACAGAGCTCCCACTCACTTTCTTGTAAACACAGGCTTCTCCATAAGTCTGTGTAAACCCAAACGCTTTGATCATCTCATCAAAGCGAATGTTCCAACTCCGAGATGCTTGCACCAGCCCATAGATTGAGCGCTGGAGCTTGCATACTTTGTTAGCATTCTTAGGATCGACAAAACCTTCCGGCTGCATCATATACAACTCTTCCTTAAGGAAGCCGTTAAGGAATGCCGTTTTGACGTCCATCTGCCATATCTCATAATCATAGTATGCGGCAATTGCTAACATGATTCGGACGGACTTCAGCTTCGCTACTTGGAATTGGCGCAACTGGAGCAATTATCCGAGATGCGGCGGGCATGTTCATTGCGGCCTGCAGTGTTATGCTCCCTCTGGCAATTGACGCGACATCAGCGGAAGCAAAGTGGTGAGAAAGTCTCATCGTAGTCAACCCCTTGAACTTGTCGATAACCCTTAGCGACAAGTCGAGCTTTATAGATGGTCACATTACCATCTGCGTCTGTCTTCTTCTTAAAGATCCATTTGTTTTCTATGGCTCGCCGATCATCGGGCAAGTCAGTCAAAGTCCATACTTCGTTTTCATACATGGATCCTATCTCGGATTTCATGGCTTCTAGCCATTTGTCGGAATCTGGGCCCGCCATCGCTTCTTCATAGTTCGCAGGTTCACCGTTGTCTAACAACATGATTTCCAGGACAGGGTTACCGTACCACTCTGGTGCGGAACGTGTCCTTGTGGACCTACGAAGTTCAGTAGTAACTTGATCTGAAGTTTCATGATCATCATCATTAACTTCCTCCCCAGTCGGTGTAGGCACCACAGGAACATCTTCCCGCGCTGCACTACTTTGATGTTCGGAAGGAGTGACTATCACCTCATCAAGTTCCACTTTCCTCCCACTTAATTCTTTTGAGAGAAACTCTTTCTCCAGAAAGGACCCGTTCTTGGCAACGAAGATCTTGCCTTCGGATCTGAGGTAGAAGGTATACCCAATAGTTTCCTTAGGGTATCCTATGAAGACGCATTTCTCCGACTTGGGTTCGAGCTTTTCAGGTTGAAGTTTCTTGACATAAGCATCGCATCCCCAAACTTTTAGAAACGACAGCTTATGTTTCTTCCCAAACCATAATTCATACGGTGTCGTCTCAACGGATTTCGACGGAGCCCTATTTAAAGTGAATGCGGCAGTCTCTAAAGCATAGCCCCAAAATGAGAGCGATAAATCGGTAAGAGACATCATAGATCGCACCATATCCAATAGAGTGCGATTACGACGTTCAGACACACTGTTTCGCTGAGGTGTTCCAAGCGGCGTGAGTTGTGAAACGATTCCACATTTCCTTAAGTGCGCACCAAATTCATGACTTAAATATTCTCCACCACGATCTCATCGTAAGAATTTTATTTTCCTGTCACGTTGATTCTCAACCTCACTCTGAAATTCCTTGAACTTTTCAAAGGTTTCAGACTTGTGTTTCATTAGGTAGACATACCCATATCTACTTAAGTCATCAGTGAGAGTGAGAACATAACGATATCCTCCGCGAGCCTCAACACTCATTGGACCGCACACATCGGTATGTATGATTTCCAATAAGTTGGTTGCTCGCTCCATTGTTCCGGAGAACGGAGTCTTGGTCATCTTACCCATGAGGCATGGTTCGCACGTGTCAAATGATTCGTAATCAAGAGACTCCAAAAGTCCATCTACATGGAGCTTCTTCATGCGCTTGACACCAATGTGACCAAGGCGGTAGTGCCACAAGTATGTGGGACTATCGTTATCAACTTTACATCTTTTGGTATTCACACTATGAATATGTGTAACATCACGTTCGAGATTCATCAAGAATAAACCATTGACCAGCGGGGCATGACCATAAAACATATCTCTCAAATAAATAGAACAACCATTATTCTCGGATTTAAATGAGTAGCCATCTCGAATTAAATGAGATCCAGATACAATGTTCATGCTCAAAGCTGGCACTAAATAACAATTATTGAGGTTTAAAACTAATCCCGTAGGTAGATGCAGAGGTAGCGTGCCGACGGCAATCACATCGACCTTGGAACCATTCCCGACGCGCATCGTCACCTCGTCCTTTGCCAGTCTCCGTTTATTCCACAGTTCCTGTTTTGAGTTACAAATATGAGCAACCGCACCGGTATCAAATACCCAAGAGCTACTACGAGTACTGGTAAGGTACACATCAATTACATGTATATCACATATAACTTTGGTGTTGCCGGCCTTCTTGTCCGCTAAGTATTTGGGGCAGTTCCGCTTCCAGTGACCACTTCCCTTGCAATAAAAGCACTCAGTCTCAGGCTTGGGTCCATTCCTTGACTTCTTCCCGGCAACTGGCTTACCGGGCGCGGCAACTCCCTTGCCGTCCTTCTTGAAGTTCTTCTTACCCTTGCCCTTCTTGAACTTAGTGGTTTTATTCACCATCAACACTTGATGTTCTTTTCTGATCTCCACCTCCGCTGATTTCAGCATTGAATATACCTCAGGAATGGTCTTTTCCATCCCCTGCATATTGAAGTTTATCACAAAGCTCTTGTAGCTTGGTGGAAGCGACTGGATGATTCTGTCAATGACCGCGTCATCCGGGAGATTGACTCCCAGCTGAGACAAGCGGTTATGCAACCCAGACATTCTGATTATTTGCTCACTAACAGAACTATTCTCCTCCATTTTACAGCTGAAGAACTTGTCGGAGATTTCACATCTCTCGACCCGGGCATGAGCTTGGAAAACCATTTTCAGCTCCTCGAACATCTCATATGCTCCATGTTTCTCAAAACGCTTTTGAAGACCCGGTTCTAAGCTGTAAAGCATGCCGCACTGAACGAGGGAGTAATCATCAGCACGTGATTGCCAAGCGTTCATAACGTCTTGGTTCTCTGGGATTGGTGCTTCACCTAGCGGTGCTTCTAAGACATAATCTTTCTTGGCAGCTATGAGGATGATCCTCAGGTTCCGGACCCAATCCATATAGTTACTGCCATCATCTTTTAGCTTGGTTTTCTCTAGGAACGCGTTGAAGTTGAGGACAACGTGGGCCATTTGATCTACAAGACATAGTGTAAAGATTTTAGACTAAGTTCATGATAATTAAGTTCATATAATCAAATTATTCAATGAACTCCCACTCAGATAGACATCCCTCTAGTCATCTAAGTGAAACATGATCCGAGTTAACTAGGCCGTGTCCGATCATCACGTGAGACGGACTAGTCAAGATCGGTGAACATCTTCATGTTGATTGTATCTTCTATACGACTCATGCTCGACCTTTCGGTCCTCTGTGTTCCGAGGCCATGTCTGTACATGCTAGGCTCGTCAAGTCAACCTAAGTGTATTGCGTGTGTTCCAAGGCCATGTCTGTACATGCTAGGCTCGCCAACACCCGTTGTATGCGAACGTTAGAATCTAACACACCCGATCATCACGTGGTGCTTCGAAACAACGAACCTTCGCAACGGTGCACAGTTAGGGGGAACACTTTCTTGAAATTATCATAAGGGATCATCTTACTTACTACCGTCGTTCTAAGCAAATAAGATGGAAAACATGATAAACATCACATGCAATCAAATAGTGACATGATATGGTCAATATCATTTTGCTCCTTTGATCTCCATCTTCGGGGCACCATGATCATCTTCGTCACCGGCATGACACCATGATCTCCATCATCATGATCTCCATCATTGTGTCTTCATGAAGTTGTCACGCCAACGATTACTTCTACTTCTATGGCTAACGCGTTTAGCAATAAAGTAAAGTAATTTACATGGCGTTATTCAATGACACGCAGGTCATACAAAATAATAAAGAAAACTCCCATGGCTCCTGCCGGTTGCCATACTCATCGACATGCAAGTCGTGATTCCTATTACAAGAATATGATCAATCTCATACATCACATATATCATTCATCACATCTTCTAGCCATATCACATCACATAGCACATGCTGCAAAAACAAGTTAGACGTCCTTTAATTGTTGTTGCAAGTTTTTACGTGGCTTGTATAGGTTTCTAGCAAGAACGTTTCTGACCTACGTAAAACCACAACGTGATTTGCCAATTTCTATTTACCCTTCATAAGGACCCTTTTCATCGAATCCGTTCCGACTAAAGTAGGAGAGACAGACACCCGCTAGCCACCTTATGCAACTAGTGCATGTCAGTCGGTGGAACCTGTCTCACGTAAGCGTACGTGTAAGGTCGGTCCAGGCCGCTTCATCCCACAATACCGCCGAAACAAGATAAGACTAGTAGCGGCAAGAAGAATTGGCAACATCTACGCCCACAACTGCTTTGTGTTCTACTCGTGCATAGTAACTACGCATAGGCCTGGCTCATGATGCCACTGTTGGGGATCGTAGCAGAATTTTAAAATTTTCTATGCATCACCAAGATCCATCTATGGAGTATACTAGCAACGAGGGGAAAGGAGTGCATCTACATACCCTTGTAGATCGCGAGCGGAAGCGTTCCAATGAACGAGGTTGATGGAGTCGTACTCGCCGTGATCCAAATCACCGATGACCGAGTGCCGAACGGACGGCACCTCCGCGTTCAACACACGTACGGTGCAGCGATGTCTCCTCCTTCTTGATCCAGCAAGGGGGAAGGAGAGCTTGATGGAGATCCAGCAGCACGACGGCGTGGTGGTGGATGTAGCGGGATCTCGGCAGGGCTTCGCCGAGCTTCTGCGAGAGGGAGAGGTGTAGCAGGGGAGGAGGGAGGCACCCAAGGCTGTAGCATTCTGCCCTCCCTCCCCCCTTTATATAGCCCCCTGGGAGGGGGGGCGCCAGCCAAGACCCATCTACATGGGGGGGGGCGGCCAAGGGGAAGGGGGGGTGGCTTCCCCCCCAAGTCAAGTGGGCCCCGCCCACCCTAGGGTTTCCAACCCTAGGCGCAGGGGGGAGGCCCATGGGGGGCGCCCCAGCCCACTAAGGGCTGGTTCCCTTCCCACTTCAGCCCATGGGGCCCTCCGGGATAGGTGGCCCCACCCGGTGGACCCCCGGGACCCTTCCGGTGGTCCCGGTACAATACCGATAACCCCCGAAACTTTCCCGGTGGCCAAAACTGGACTTCCTATATATAATTCTTCACCTCCGGACCATTCCGGAACTCCTCGTGACGTCCGGGATCTCATCCGGGACTCCGAACAACTTTCGGGTTTCCGCATACTCATATCTCTACAACCCTAGCGTCACCGAACCTTAAGTGTGTAGACCCTACGGGTTCGCGAGACATGCAGACATGACCGAGACGCCTCTCCGGTCAATAACCAATAGCTGGATCTAGATACCCATGTTGGCTCCCACATGTTCCACGATGATCTCATCGGATGAACCACGATGTCGAGGATTCAATCAATCCCGTATACAATTCCCTTTGTCAATCGGTATGTTACTTGCCCGAGATTCGATCGTCGGTATCCCAATACCTTGTTCAATCTCGTTACCGGCAAGTCTCTTTACTCGTACCGCAATGCATGATCCTGTGACTAACTCCTTAGTCACATTGAGCTCATTATGATGATGCATTACCGAGTGGGCCCAGAGATACCTCTCCGTCATACGGAGTGACAAATCCCAGTCTCGATCCGTGCCAACTCAACAGACACTTTCGGAGATACCCGTAGTGTACCTTTATAGTCACCCAGTTACGTTGTGACGTTTGGCACACCCAAAGCACTCCTACGGTATCCGGGAGTTGTACGATCTCATTGTCTAAGGAGAAGATACTTGACATTGGAAAAGCTCTAGCAAACGAACTTCACGATCTTTGAGCTATGCTTAGGATTGGGTCTTGTCCATCACATCATTCTCCTAATGATGTGATCCCGTTATCAATGACATCCAATGTCCATAGTCAGGAAACCATGACTATCTGTTGATCAACGAGCTAGTCAACTAGAGGCTTACTAGGGACACGTTGTGGTCTATGTATTCACACATGTATTACGATTTCCGGATAACACAATTATAGCATGAACAATAGACAATTACCATGAACAAAGAAACATAATAATAACCATTTATTATTGCCTCTAGGGCATATTTCCAACATTTAGTGCACCATGCTTAACGGCTTAGAATCGGGACTTCAAAGACGTTTTGAACGTCATGGACCATATGAGATGTTCCAGGAGTTGAAGTTAATATTTCAGGCAAATACCCGAGTTGAGAGATATGAAGTCCCCAACAAGTTCTATAGCTAAAAGATGGAGGAGAATAGCTCAAGCAGTGAGCATGTGCTCAGATTGTCTGGGTACTACAATCGCTTGAATCAAGTGGGAGTTAATCTTCCAGATAAAATAGTGATTGACAGAATTCTCTAGTCACCATCACCAAGTTAGTAGAACTTCGTGATGAACTATAGTATGCAAGGGATGACGAAAGTAATTCCCGAGCTCTTCGCGATGCTGAAATCGACGAAGGTAGAAATAAAGAAAGAGCATCAAGTGTTGATGGTTAACAAGACCACTAGTTTCAAGAAAAGGGCAAAGGGAAAGCAAGGGAACTTCATGTAGAACGGCAAGCAAGTTGCTGCTCAAGTGAAGAAGCCCGAGTCTGGACCTAAGCCTGAGACTAAGTGCTTCTACTGCAAAGGGACTGGTCACTGGAAGCGGAACCGCCCCAAATAATTGGCGGATAAGAAGGATGGCAAAGTGAACAAAAGTATATTTGATATACATGTTATTGATGTGTACTTTACTAGTGTTTATAGCAACCCCTCAGTATTTGATACTGGTTTAGTTGCTAAGAGAAGTAACTCGAAACGGGAGTTGCATAATGAATAGAAACTAGTTAAGGATGAAGTGACGATGTGTATTGGAAGTGGTTCCAAGATTGATATGATCATCATCGCACACTCCCTATACTTTCGGGATTAGTGTTGAACCTAAATAAGTGTTATTTGGTGTTTGCGTTGAGCATGAATATGATTTGATCATGTTTATTGCAATACGGTTATTCATTTAAGTTAGAGAATAATTGTTGTTCTGTTTACATGAATAAAACCTTATATGGTTACACACCCAATGAAAATGGTTCATTGGATCTCGATCGTAGTGATACACATATTCATAATATTGAAGCCAAAAGATGCAAAGTTAATAATGATAGTGCAACTTATTTGTGGCACTGCCGTTTAGGTCATATTGGTGTAAAGCGCATGAAGAAACTCCATGCTGATGGGCTTTCGGAATCACTTGATTATGAATCACTTGATGCTTGCGAACCATGCCTTATGGGCAAGATGACTAAGACTCAGTTCTCCGGAACAATGGAGCGAGCAACTGACTTATTGGAAATAATACATACTGATGTATGTGATCCGATGAGTGTTGAGGCTCGCGGCGGGTATCATTATTTTCTGACCTTCATAGATGATTTGAGCAGATATGGGTATATACTTGATGAAACATAAGTCTGAAACATTTGAAAAGTTCAAAGAATTTCAGAGTGAAGTGGAAAATCATCGTGACAAGAAAATAAGGTTTCTACGATCTGATCGCGGAGACAAATATTTGAGTTACGAGTTTGGTCTTCAATTAAAACAATGTGGAATAGTTTCACAAATTCGTGCCACCTGGAACACCACAGCATAATGGTGTGTCCGAACGTCATAACCGTACTTTATTGGATATAGTGCAATCTATGATGTTTCTTACCGATTTACCACTATAGTTTTGGGGTTATGCATTAGAGACAGCTGCATTCACGTAAAAAAGGGCACCATCTAAATCCGTTTGAGACGACACCGTATGAACTGTGGTTTGGCAAGAAACCAAAGTTGTCGTTTCTTAAAGTTTGGGGTTGCGATGCTTATAAGAAAAAGTTTCATCCTGATAAGCTCAAACCAAAATCGGAGAAATGTGTCTTCATGGGATACCCAAAGGAGACAATTGGGTACACCTTCTATCACAGATCTGAAGGCAAGATATTCGTTGCTAAGAATGGATCCTTTCTAGAGAAGGAGTTTCTCTCGAAAGAAGTGAGTGGGAGGAAAGTAGAACTTGATGACGTAATTGTACCTGCTCCCTTATTGGAAAGTAGTTCATCGCAGAAACCAGTTTATGTGACGCCTATACCAGTTAGTGAGGAAGTTACTGATGATGATCATGGAACTTCAGATCAAGTTATTACCGAACCTCGTAGGTCAACCAGAGTAAGATCCGCACCAGAGTGGTACGATGATCCTGTTCTGGAGATCATGTTACTTGACCATGACGAATCTACGAACTATGAAGAAGCGATGGTGAGCCCAGATTCCGCAAAATGGCTTGAGGCCATGAAATCCGAGATGGGATCCATGTATGAGAACAAAGTATGGACTTTGGTTGACTTGCCCGGTGATCGGCAAGCCATAGAAAATAAATGGATCTTCAAGAGGAAGACGGACGCTGATAGTAGTGTTACTATCTACAAAGCTAGACTTGTCGGAAAAAGGTTTTTGACAAATTTCAAGGTGTTGACTACGATGAGATTTTCTCACTCGTAGCGATGCTTAAGTCTGTCCGAATCATGTTAGCAAATTGCCACATTTTATGAAATCTGGCAAACGGATGTCGAAACTACATTCCTTAATGGATTTCTTAAAGAAGAGTTGTATATGATGCAACCAAAAGGTTTTGTCAATCCTAAAGGTGCTAACAAAATATGCAAGCTCCAGCGATCCATCTATGGACTGGTGCAAGCATCTCGGAGTTGGAATATATGCTTTGATAAGTTGATCAAAGCATATAGTTTTATACAGACTTGCGGTGAAGCCTCTATTTACAAGAAAGTGAGTGGGAGCACTACAAAATTTCTGATAAGTATATGTGAATGACATATTGTTGATCGGAAATAATGTAGAATTATTCTGCAAAGCATAAAGGAGTATTTGAAAGGAGTTTTTCAAAGAAGGACCTCGGTGAAGCTGCTTACATATTGAGCATCAAGATCTATAGAGATAGATCAAGACGCTTGATAAGTTTTTTCAATGAGTACATACCTTGACAAGATTTTGAAGTAGTTCAAAATGGAACAGTCAAAGAAAGAGTTCTTGCCTGTGTTACAAGGTCTGAAATTGAGTCAGACTCAAAGCCCGACCACGGCAGAAGATAGAAAGAGAATGAAAGTCATTCCCTATGCCTTGGCCATAGGTTCTATAAAGTATGCCATGCTGTGTACCAGACCTATTGTGTACCTCACCAGGAGTTTGGCAAGAGGATACAATAGTGATCTAGGAGTAGATCACTGGACAGCGGGCAAAATTATCCTTAGTGGAATAAGGAAATATTTCTCGGTTATGGAGGTGATAAAGAGTTCGTCGTAAAGAGTTACGTCGATGCAAGCTTTGACACCGATCTGGATGACTCTAAGTCTAAATCTAGATACATATTGAAAGTGGGAGCTATTAGCTAGAGTAGCTCCGTACAGAGCATTGTAGACATAGAAATTTGCAAAATACTTACGGATCTAAATGTGACAGACCCGTTGACTAAAATTATCTCACAAGCAAAACATGATCACACCTTACTACTCTTTGGGTGTTAATCACATAGCGATGTGAACTAGATTACTGAATCTAGTAAACCCTTTGGGTGTTGGTCACATGTCGATGTGAACTATGGGTGTTAACCACATAAAGATGTGAACTATTGATGTTAAATCACAAGGCGATGTGAACTAGATTATTGACTCTAGTGCAAGTGGGAGACTGAAGGAAATATGCCCTAGATGCAATAATAAAGTTATTATTTATTTCCTTATATCATGATAAATGTTTATTATTCATGCTAGAATTGTATTAACCGGAAACATGATACATGTGTGAATACATAGACAAACAGAGTGTCACTAGTATGCCTCTACTAGACTAGCTCGTTGATCAAAGATGGTTATGTTTCCTAGCTATAGACATGAGTTGTCATTTGATTAACGGGATCACATCATTAGGAGAATGATGTGATTGACTTGACCCATTCCGTTAGCTTAGCACTTGATCGTTTAGTATGTTGCTATTGCTTTCTTCATGACTTATACATGTTCCTATGACTATGAGATTATGCAACTCCCGTTTACCGGAGGAACACTTTGTGTGCTACCAAACGTCACAACGTAACTGGGTGATTATAAAGGTGCTCTACAGGTGTCTCCGAAGGTACTTGTTGGGTTGGCGTATTTCGAGATTAGGAGTTGTCACTCCGATTGTCGGAGAGGTATCTCTGGGCCCTCTCGGTAATACACATCACTTAAGCCTTGCAAGCATTGCAACTAATGAGTTTGTTGCGAGATTATGTATTACAGAACGAGTAAAGAGACTTGCTGGTAACGATATTGAACTAGGTATTGAGATACCGACGATCGAATCTCGGGCAAGTAACATACTGATGACAAAGGGAACGACGTATGTTGTTATGCGGTCTGACCGATAAAGATCTTCGTAGAATATGTGGGAGCCAATATGAGCATCCAGGTTCCGCTATTGGTTATTGACCGGAGACGTGTCTCAGTCATGTCTACATAGTTCTCGAACCCGTAGGGTCCGCACGCTTAAAGTTCGATGACGGTTATATTATGAGTTTATGTGTTTTGATGTACCGAAGGTAGTTCGGAGTCCCGGATGTGATCACGGACATGACGAGGAGTCTCGAAATGGTCGAGACATAAAGATTGATATATTGGAAGCCTATGTTTGGATATCGGAAGTGTTCCGGGTGAAATCGGGATTTTACCGGAGTACCGGGAGGTTACCGGAACCCCCCGGCAACATAATGGGCCTTAGTGGGCCTAGGTGGAAAAGAGGAGAGGCGGCTAGGGCTGGGCCGCACGCCCCTCCCCCCTAGTCCGAATAGGACAAGGAGAAGGGGGCGGCGCCCCCCTTCCTTCTTCTCCCTCTCCTCTTTCCCCCCTCCCAAGTCCTAATCCAACTAGGAAAAGGGAGGGAGTCCTACTCCCGGTGGGAGTAGGACTCCTCCTGGCGCGCCCCAAGGCTGGCCGCACCTCCCCCCTTTGATCCTTTATATACGGGGGCAGGGGGGCACCCCATGGACACAACACAATTGATCATTGATCTCTTAGCCGTGCGCGGTGCCCCCCTCCACCATATTACACCTCGATAATATCGTAGCGGTGCTTAGGCAAAGCCCTGCGTCGGTAGAACATCATCATCGTCACCATGCCGTCGTGCTGACGAAACTCTCCCTCAACACTCGGCTGGATCGGAGTTCGAGGGACGTCATCGAGCTGAACGTGTGCTGAACTCGGAGGTGCCGTACGTTCGGTACTTGATCGGTCGGATCGTGAAGACGTACGACTACATCAACCGCATTGTGTTAACGCTTCCGCTTTCGGTCTACGAGGGTACGTGGACAACACTCTCTCCTCTCGTTGCTATGCATCACCATGATCTTGCGTGTGCGTAGGAAATTTTTTAAAATTACTACGTTCCCCAACACCTGCCTCGTGGACCCCTCGGGCACCTCCTTGACGTTAGACCGACGCCAAAAATTCCTATAAATACAGTAACCTCGGAAAATTAACCTAGATCGGAAGTTCCGCCGCCGCAAGCCTCTGTAGCCACGAGAAATCAATCTAGGCCCTCTCTGGCACCCTGCCGGAGGGGGCCATCATCACCGGAGGCCATGGGGGAGGATCCCGGAGGGGCCATCATCGCCATGAAGGCCAAGGACCAGAGGGAGAACCTTTCCCCATCTAGGGGGGAGGCCATGGAGGAGGAAGCACAAGGGGGAGAACCTCTCCTCATCTCTCTCGGTGGCGCCGAAGTGCCATCGGGAGGGGAATCATCGCCGCGGTGATCGTCTTCATCAACATCACCACCCTCATCTATTTTACGCGGTCCACTCTCCCGCACCCCGCTGTAATCCCTACTTGAACATGGTGCTTTATGCCACATATTATGATCCAATGATGTGTTGCCATCCTATGATGTTTTGAGTAGATATCCTTTTGTCTTTGGGTTGATTGATGATCTAGATTGGTACGAGTTGTATGTTTTTATTTTGGTGCTGTCTTATTGTGCCATCCGTATCGCGCAAGCGTGAGGGATTCCCGCTATAGGGTGTTGCAATACGTTCATGATTCGCTCATAGTGGGTTGGTGAGTGACTGAAACACAAACCCGAGTAAGGGGGTTGTTCCGTATGGGAATAAAGAGGACTTGATGCTTTAATGCTATGGTTGGGTTTTACCTTAATGATCTTTAGTAGTTGCGGATGCTTGCTAGAGTTCCAATCATAAGTGCATATGATCCGAGTAGAGAAAGTATGTTCCACTGAGACCCCCCCCCGCGTCGTCTCCTCTGAGGCGACTCGGGGGCAACCCTAGCGCCGCCGCTCGCGCTCCCTCCCCTCTCTCCCTCCCCTCCGCCGCTGCCAGAGGGGCGCGCGGCCCCCGATGAAGGCGGGGGATCTGGCGCCTCCTCCATGGGTGGAGGGCTGCGGCTCCCGGGGCGGCGGCCCCGGCCGGTGGCGTGCGGCGTGGCCTGCGCGGCGGGCGGCGCCGGCGGGTGCTGGTGGGCGGCCTCCACGGCTGCGTGGGCAGGTGGTGGTGGTGGACGTCGGTGCTGCGGGGGCGCCTCGCTGGCCGCCGGTCCACCTTGGAGAAGCTTCGGCGCCGCCCGATCTGTTCTGATCCGTGCCTGTGTTGGTCCCCGGCGGCTGCGGTCGGCGTTTCTTGGTGATTGCTGGCCGGATCTGGCGTTTGGGCGAGGATCCGGGGGAAACCCCTGGCCGGCGCGGCGGCCCCCCCAAAGTCGACGCCTTTGGCGCCGATCCCCTTCTTGGAGGCTTTGGGGTGGCTCCTCTCCCATTCGCCTCCCCCCTGAGCTCCGGCGAAAGTCGGCACTCCCCTGATCTGGGCGTCGACGACACCTTGGTGTCGTGATCCTTCTTGAAGGTGGCGACCGGGATGTGCTCTTGGGGGTGGAGCGGCTGGTGGCTTGGCTCCGAAGCATGACGGCCTGGTCTTCCTGCGACTTCCTGCTCGGCTTCGCCCGGTGCATAGTGATGCCTTCTTCGGTCTTCTCCATCGGTGTGCGCCTTCGTTCGACAGCTCGCGCCCCGTGCTCCGTGCTGCCACTGCCGGCTTGGTGCTCATCTGGTTGGTCCTCTGTGGTCCGCTGGTCAGCTCCGTCTGCTTCTCCTACGGCAGCTGTACACCTTGAGTTGGGCTTTGTGATAGCCATTCTGCTGTTCGCCGGTGCGGCACTCATCGAGCCTGGGTGAAAGGGTAGTGGCCCTTTGCGACGGTGGAGACAACTCAAGTGTTGCCCATGTTTGGCCTATGGATGCAGCCGGCGCTTGATGCTTGCTCAATGTGGCCCTCCTTCCGTGTTCTTAGTTGGCTAGTTGGTGTAGGCATAGTGTTGGGCGTCGGCATCAGTGTTTCTGCTATTGCCATTGTGTTGTTCCACCTAGTGCCTTGTATCTTTCTTTCCGCTTTCCTTTGCATTTCATCTGTATCATGGTGCCTTTGTAATCCTGGCCGGTTGATGGCTTTGTTAATTCAAAGTCGGGCTAGGTTCCAGCTCTTCTCGGGCTCGGCCGGCGCCTTTTCTCTAAAAAAAAGAAAGTATGTTAGCTTATGCCTCTCCCTCATATGAAATTGCAATGACGACTACCTGTCTTGTTAACAATTGCCTAGGACAATTCCGCACACCGATCCATCATTATTCCACACTCGCTATTTATAATATTTAGTAATATATTCTAACTTTATGATAACAGCACCTACTTTTATATTTTTGCTCTCCGATACCATGCAAAGTTATCCTCTTCATACCCACAACGTAGTTTTATTTCTCGTTTCTAGTTGGAAGCAAATGTTCGGTGCACGTAGAGTCGTATCAGTGGCAGATAGGGCTTGAGAGAATATTGATCTTACCTTTAGCTCCTTGTGGGTTCGACACTCCATACTTATCACTTCCACCTTTGGAAATTGCTACGATGATTCCCTGCACTTGGGGATTATCAAGCTCTTTTCTGGCGCCGTTGCCGGGGAGCAATAGCGTGGGGTTGATATTCTCGTGTGTGCTTGTTTGCTTTCTTCACTAAGTAGATTTTGTTTTTTCCTTTTTGTTTTTGTTTAGTTGTGGGTGAAACATATAATTTTTTTTAAAGAATGAAAATAAAAAAAATTACTTGCCTTTCATGCCTAAAAAGTTTTTCAAAAAGAGAAGTGATTGGAAAGTTATGCATTGAAGAAGTGAGGGTCGACCTTGAGCACTTGTGTTCATGCTCACGGGAACAATGTAGAATTTTTCATGGAAGTTTCTCTGTAAATAATTATCCCCTTGTATATATCCATTGTATTATAAAAATAATGTGCCAAGCTTTGGTTTTAGGATGATTAGATTGCTTGTTTACTATGTGCAGAACAAAAACAGAAACTTTGGCTGTAGTGCATGAATTTACATTTTTTTACTGGAAGGTCGAATGGGTCTGAAACTTTTTGCACATTACTTCTGTACAAATTTTCAAATTTTCATATTTATTTCATAATTTTAGGAGCTACAGAAGTTTACTAAACTTCCAGATTACTACAGAATGTCCTGTTTTAGACAGATTCTGTTTTTCGCGTGTTGTTTGCTTATTTTGATGAATCTATGGCTAGTATCGGGGGGTATGAACCATAGAGAAGTTGGAATACAGTAGGTTTAACACCAATATAAATAAATAATGAGTTCATTACAGTACCTTAAAGTGGTAGTTTGCTTTATTACACTAACGGATCTCACAAAGTTTTTGTTAAAGTTTTGTGTGGATGAAGTGTTCGAAGAACGAGGAGTTACCGATGTGAGAAGAATAAAGAGAGGCAATAGTTCAAGCTTGGGGATTCCCAAGGCACCACAAGTAAATATTCCAAGGATACCCAAGCATCTAAGCTTGGGGATGCCCCGGTTGGCATCCCATCTTTCTTCTTCAACAATTATCGGTATACCTCGGTTTTTTGTTTTGTTCACATGATTTGTGTCCTTTGTGTTTTTATTTTTCTTTAAGAACCATGCTAGTATGAGATGTCCCTTCATCAATTTATAGAATACTTCAGGTGCTTCACTTATATCTTTTAAGTATGATCTTATAGAATTGCTCTTTGTGCTTCACTTAAATCTTTTGAGTATGGTTTTATAGAATGCTTCGTGTGCTTCACTTATACATTTTGAGCTTGGATATTGGTTAGCCTATATTAATTGTAGAATGCTCCATGAACTTCACTTATATCTTTTGGAGTATGAATAATAGTATCATCGAAAGCGGGTTTGGAAGAGTGTCAACTTTAAGAACTAGTGATCCCCGCTATTCCGAATGAGAAGAATTTTGCTTATGTGGAGAGTAGAAAAATTTCTATGCTTGTAGATCATGAAAAGAATGCTTTTATGTGATGGTTATATTGTTAAAATTAATTCATGATGCTACTGTAAATAATTATGAGGGAGGAATATATGCTTGTAAGAGTTGCAATAATATCAAGTTTCCTCCCTATGTGCTTTAAGTTTTGAAGTTATATTTGTTTTGCCTTCCTATGCTAGTTGATTCTTATTCCTATAAATTATGTGCTCACAAAATCCCTAGGCATAGGAAGTTGGTTAGATTCAAATGTGCTAGTCATATTCTTCATGATGCTCTCTTTATGTTTCAATTCTTATCTTTTATGTGAGCATCATTGAAACCATCATGCCTAGCTAAAAGACATTAAAAAAAGCGCTTGTTGGGAGACAACCCAATATTTACCCTTACTGTTTTTGTGTGTTTACATGATTAAGCTACTGTAGTAATCATGTTTTATAGCTTTTGTTTCAATAAAGTGCCAAGTAAGACCTTTGGGAAGACTTGGGTGAAAGTTAATGTGATCTTGCTGTAAAAAACAGAAACTTTGTGCTCACGAGATTAGCTACCATTTTTTACAGAAGAGTGCTTTTGAGTTGATTATTTTTGCAGAAGATTAATAGACAAATTCCTCACGTCCACCAATTTATTTCATAATTTTTTGAGTAGCAGAAGTATGGTTAGTATTCAGATCATTACAAACTGTTCTGTTTCTGACAGATTCTGTTTTCATTGCATAGTTTGCTTGTTTTCTAGTTTCTATGACTTATATTTCTCAATATAAATTGTAGAAATGATATGGTACAGTAAGCATTGTGTGAGAACAGTTATGAACCTTGTCTTTGACAGTACCAAAGTGAATGGTTTACTCTTTATCATACTAATCTATCTCACGAAGTTTCGTTAAGTTTTTGTGTGATTGAAGTTTTCAAACTTTGGGTGAGATATCGATATGAGGAGAATAAGGAGTGGAAAGACCCTAAGCTTGGGGATGCCTGAGGCACCCCAAGGTAATATTCAAGGAAGACTCAAGTGCCTAAGCTTGGGGATGCCCCGAAGGCATCCCCTCTTTCATCTTCAGAACTATCGGTATACCTTACTCGGAGCTATATTTTTATTCGTCACATGATATGTGTTTTACTTGGAGCTTATTTTTAATTTTACTTGCTGTTTGAATAAAATCATTGGATCTGAATTATTAAATGAAAAAGAATCCTCCCATGGCTAGTTAATTATTTGACTACTCAGTGTCCTTCACTATTATCTTTTGGAGTAGTTTGTCATTTACTCACGTGCTTCACGTATATCCTATGAGTAAATGGTTGAATAATTGAATATCATAAATCTGAATTTATATATGTTTCATATGCTTATACCATGGGGAGTAATGACTTCACATAGAACAAGTATAGGTAGTAAACTTATTGAAAGTTAGCAAACGTAGAACTGGTCACTTGAACAATTCATGAAAGAATATTAAAGGAAGAGAGATTTCACATATAAATATACTATCTTGGACATCTTTTGTAATTGTGAGCATTTATTAAAATATGACATGCTAAAAGGTTGATGTTGGACAAGGAAGACAACGTAATGGGTTATGTTTTCTTATATCCGAAATAAAGTATATTGTCTTGGATCATCCAACATGTTGAGCTTGCTTTTCCCCCTCATGCTAGCCAAATTCTTTGCACCAAGTAGAGATACTACTTGTGCTTCCAAACATTCCTTAAACCAGTTTTGCCATGAGAGTCCACCATACCTACCTATGGATTGAGTAAGATCCTTCAAGTAAGTTGTCATCGGTGCATGCAATAAAAATTGCCCTCTAAATATGTATGATCTATTAATGTGGAGAAAATAAGCTTTATACGGTCTTGTGATGTGGAAGAAATAAAAGCGACGGACTGCATAATAAAGGTCCATATCACAAGTGGCAATATAAAGTGACGTTCTTTTGCATTAAGATTTTGTGCTTCCAACCATAAAAGCGCATGACAACCTCTGCTTCCCTCTGCGAAGGGCCTATCTTTTACTTTTATCTTCTACCCTTATGCAAGAGTCATGGTGATTTTCACCTTTCCTTTTTACATTTTATCCTTTGGCAAGCACATTGTGTTGGAAAGATCCTGATATATATATCCAATTGGATGTAAGTTTCATGAACTATTATTGTTGACATTACCCTTGAGGTAAAAGGTTGGGAGGCGAATCTATAAGCCCCTATCTTTCTCTGTGTCCGATTAAAACTTTGAACCCATAAATATCACGTGAGTGTTAGCAATTGTGAAAGACTAAAAGATAGTTGAGTATGTGGAGTTTGACCCTTCCTGAAAATAAGATGAATTGCAATTGTTTGATGACTGAGAATACTGTTTGTTAGTTTTCAAGAAAGTTTATGATCTATACTTTAACATGTGAATAGCTTGTTACTTGATCATGAAAAGTTTTATGAGATGAGCTACTGTTATGACATATAATGATGCTAGAAAAGGTGATTGAAATTATCATTGATCAAACTTGTGCACCTGCTAGCATTCACACTTCATAAATTATTTCTTTTATCATTTACCTACTCGAGGACGAGCAGGAATTAAGCTTGGGGATGCTCATACGTCTCCAACGTATCTATAATTTATGAAGTATTCATGCTATTATATTATCCATCTTAGATGTTTTATATGCATTTATATGCTATTTTATATGATTTTTGGGACTAACCTATTAACCTAGAGCCCAGTGCCAGTTCCTGTTTTTTCCTTGTTTTTGAGTTTTACAAAAAAGGAATATCAAACTGAGTCCAATTGACGTGCCAATTTTTGACGATTTTTTATGGACCAAAAGAAGACCCTGGAGTCAAAGAGTTGGGCCAGGAGAGTCCCGGGGCGCCCACGAGGGTGGGGGCGCGCCCACCCCCCAGGCGCGTGTTGTAACACCCCGCATGTAACTTGCCATATTTGTAACTCCGACTCTTGCCATTTTCGGCTATGTGATATGTTTTTCCCTCCGTTGTCGGGTTTTGTCTTTCGTTTTGTATTTTGTCTTGTCATGCATTTTCATATCATGTCATCATGTGCATTGCATTCGCATACGTGTTCGTCTCATGCATCCGAACATTTCCCCGTTGTCCGTTTTCCAATCCGGCGCTCCTATCTCCTCCGGTGCACCCCTCTTGTTTTCTTTCGTGTGCGTGTGTCAAACTTTCTCGGAATGGACCGAGGCTTGTCAATTGGTCTTAATATACCACCCGGAGACTACCGGTCAAGTTTCGTTCCATTCGGAGGTCGTTTGGTACTCCATCGGTTAACCGGGCATCCGCAAAGTCCATTTGAGTGTCCAGCAAAAAACCCCTCCAAAACCAGCCCAAAACCCACCAAACTCTCGTCCATGCTCTAGGTCGTTCGATCACGATCGTGTGGGCGAAAACCGCACCTCATTTGGAGCCTCCTAGCTCCCTCTACCTATAAATATGTGGGCATCCCGAATTACAACCGCAGTCCAAACCCTAGAATTTTCCCTCCGCGCCGCCGGACAACGTCCGCCGCGCCGCCCGGCCAACCGGAGCGCGCCACGTCACCCTCTCTCTCTCTCCTCCCGCGGCCCGCCGGAGCCCGACCCCGGCCCCCGCGGCCCACGCCCGCCGCCGCGCCGCCCCGGCCGCCCGCCGTCGCCGGCCTGCCCCGCCGCCGCCGCGCCGGAGTGCCCCGCCGCCGCCGCCGCGGGCATCGCCGCCGCCCTCGCCTGCGGCCGCCGCCGGCGCCGTGCCCCGCCGCCGCGCCTCCCCGCCGGCCATCTCCTCCGGCCTCCGGCCCCCCCTCGCCGGCCGTCGCCCCGCCGGTCCCTTCTCCTCCTCCGGCAGCCCGAGCCGGCGAGCTCCTGTGGCCGACGAGCCAGATCCGATCGGGAGTGGTACTGTTCCCGTTGACCCCGAGCCCCTTTTTATTTTCCAAGTCTGGAAAAATCTTCAGCATCTTGCTCTGTTCCCGATACGATAACTCTGTGCATGTAGTTCCGATTCGCGCGTGTAATATATCAAATTGTTCGCCTCGTGATGCTCTTTATTTTGTTCAATTGCATCATATTCATTAGAGGTCATCTTGGTGCCCAAATCTTCGTTGGAAGAGGGCTAGTTGCTGTTAATCTCTGGTTCTTATCAGAACTTGGAGATTCGTCATTTTTGTATCATTAAATCTGTGCATCTTTTGAGCATGAGCTCTACATGTGTTTTGAAGTATGCCATGCCATCTTTCCAGTAGTGTATTCCATGTATTTTTGTGATCTCTGTGGTGACTAGCACAAGCATGCAAAGTAAGCCCCGTAATATTTCTGATTTCAGGGACTTAGTGATTTCTCTAAGTCCTCGTCTGCTGTAATTTTGTTGCCATGTAAACTTGATGCATATTTTGGAGATGTTCAGTAAGGATGTTTTGTAGCTATAGTTGTAATTGATCCATTCCTGAAATTGTTTGCAATTATGGAGTGCCATAGCATGACTCAATCTTGCTCTACTTTTGCTATAAAATATTTCTGGCAGATTCTTAACATGATATGCAATTTTGCCAAGCTTATTGTAGTTGATCCATACATGCTATGTAATTGTTCTTGCCATGGTTAGCTTCATAAACATGCCATCTTGCTGTAGGTATGCTTGTTTTGTCATGCATTGCTCTGTAGTGAGTGCATCAAGCTCACAAAGAGGCCTACATATCAATATTTCTGCCATGCTCTGTTTTCTGCCAAGTCTGAAACCTGATAACGAAACTTGCTATGTTTACATGCTTGCCATCGTATCTTCTGGTCCTTTTTGGCTTATGGTCATTAAGGGACTTTTGTCATGTGCATTTAGTCGAACACTACCATGCCTTGTTTTGCTATGTTAAGTTCCTGTAGCATGTTGATTTCGTGCTCTGAACATTGCTACCTGATGCCGTTTTCTGCCATGTCCAGTTTTTCACTGTCTGTGAACCTGTAATCTTTTGCACTTTTTCCATGCTTGTTTGAGCTTGATATGTTGAGAACTAGCAGTAGTTCAGTGTTCCTCTTTTGTCAAGAATCTCCTGTAGATTACTGCCATGTACTTTGTTGCTATGTTGGGGTGCTGTAGCATTGTTACTTGTTGCATTTTAAGTGCTATCTTGCTGTTTATCACAGATTAGTGTCATTCTTGTTTTGCTTGTCATTTGCAAACCGTGCATCCGATTCCGGTGATCTTTATATCGATTTCGACCGAAATCATCTCATATTTCTAGTGGCATGCTTGGTTTGCCAAGTTACTGCCATGTTCATCTTTTTCCTTCCGGAGCACGCATATGCATCGCATATCATATCTTGCATATCATACATGTTTTGCATCATGTTGCTTGCGCATTTCTCGTTGTTGATTGTGGTTCCGTTTGTTTGTGTTCTTGTCTTGGGTAGAGCCGGGAGACGAGTTCGTGAACGAGGAACCTATCGAGTACGCTTACGAGGATCAAGCTTTCGACAACTCTGAGAATCTTGCAGGCAAGATGACCACCCCTCGAAATCACTTCTATCTTTGCTATGCTAGTTGTTCGCTCTATTGCCATGCTCCGCTACCTATCACTTGCTATATCATGTCTCCTATTTCAGCCATGTCAGCCCCTAACCATCCTTTCCTAGCAATCCGTTGTTTGGCTATGTTACCGCTTTTGCTCAGCCCCTCTTATAGCGTTGCTAGTTGCAGGTGAAGTTGAAGTTGTTCCATGTCGGAACATGGATATGTTGGGATATCACAATATCTCTTATTTAATTAATGCATCTATATATTTTGGTAAAGGGTGGAAGGCTCGGCCTTATGCCTGGTGTTTTGTTCCACTCTTGCCGCCCTAGTTACTGTTATACCGGGATTATGTTCCTTGAGTTTGCGTTCCTTACACGGTCGGGTGATTTATGGGACCCCCTTGACAGTTCGCCTTGAATAAAACTCCTCCAGCAAGGTCCAACCTTGGTTTTACCAGTTGCTACCTAAGCCTTTTCCCCCGGGTTTTCGCGAGCCCGAGGGTCATCTTATTTTAACCCCCCCGGGCCAGTGCTCCTTCGAGTGTTGGTCCAAACCGAGCAGCCTGCGGGGCCACCTCGGGGAAACTCGAGGTCTGATTTTACTCGTAGCTTGACTTATCCGGTGTGCCCTGAGAACGAGATATGTGCAGCTCCTATCGGGATTTGTCGGCACATTCGGGCGGCTTTGCTGGTCTTGTTTTACCATTGTCGAGATGTCTTGTAAACCGGGATTCCGAGACTGATCGGGTTTTTCCGGGAGAAGGTTTATCCTTCGTTGACCGTGAGAGCTTATGATGGGCTAAGTTGGGACACCCCTGCAGGGTATTATCTTTCGAAAGCCGTGCCCGCGGTTATGAGGCAGATGGGAATTTGTTAATGACCGGTTGTAGATAACTTGTTACTTGACCCAAGTAAAATACATCAACTGCGTGTGTAGCCGTGATGGTCTCTTCTCGGCGGAGTCCGGGAAGTGAACACGGTCTGTGTTATGTATGACGTAAGTAGGTGTTCAGGATCACTTCTTGGTCATTGCTATATGACGTCCGTTCCGTTGCTTCTCTTCTCGCTCTCATTTGCGCAAGTTAGCCACCATATATGCTTTTGCCGCTGCAGCTCCACCTCTTTGCACCTCCTTTTCCTATAAGCTTAAATAGTCTTGATCTCGCAGGCGTGAGATTGCTGAGTCCTCGTGGCTCACAGATTCTACCAAAACAGTTGCAGGTGCCGACGATGCCAGTGCAGATGATGGCGTCGATCTCAAGTGGGAGTTCGACGAGGAACGTGGTCGTTACTATGTGTCTTTTCCTGATGATCAGTAGTGGAGCCCAGTTGGGACGATCGGGGATCTAGCATTTGGGGTTGTCTTATTTTCATCTGGATTTTGACCGTAGTCGGTCTATATGATTGTATTTTGGATGATGTATGATGATATTTATGTATTGTGTGAAGTGGCGATTGTAAGCCAACTCTTTATCCCATTCTTGTTCATTACATGGGATTGTGTGAAGATGACCCTTCTTGCGACAAAACCACTATGCGGTTATGCCTCTAAGTCGTGCCTCGACACGTGGGAGATATAGCGCAACGTGGGCGTTACAGCGTGGGCCTGCCTCGTGGACGCCTCGGGCACCTCCTTGACGTGAGACCGACGCCAAAAATTCCAATAAATACAGTAACCTCGGAAAATTAACCTAGATCGGAAGTTCCGCTGCCGCAAGCCTCTATAGCCACAAGAAATCAATCTAGGCCCTCTCTGGCACCCTGCCGGAGGGGGCCATCATCACCGGAGGCCATGGGAGAGGATCCCGGAGGGGCCATCATCGCCATGAAGGCCAAGGACTAGAAGGAGAACCTCTTCCCATCTAGGGGGGAGGCCATGGAGGAGGAAGCACAAGGGGGAGAACCTCTCCTCCTCTCTCTCGGTGGCGCCGGAGTGCCATCGGGAGGGGAATCATCGCCGTGGTGATCGTCTTCATCAACATCACCATCATCATCACCACCCTCATCTATTTTACGCGGTCCACTCTCCCGCACCCCGCTGTAATCCCTACTTGAACATGGTGCTTTATGCCACATATTATGATCCAATGATGTGTTGCCATCCTATGATGTTTTGAGTAGATATCCTTTGTCTTTGGGTTGATTGATGTTCTAGATTGGTACGAGTTGTATGTTTTTATTTTGGTGCTGTCCTATTGTGTCCTCCATGTCACGCAAGCATGAGGGATTCCCGCTGTAGGGTGTTGCAATACATTTATGATTCGCTTACAGTGGGTTGGTGAGTGACTGAAACACAAACCCAAGTAAGGGGGTTGTTCCGTATGGGAATAAAGAGGACTTCATGCTTTAATGCTATGGTTGGGTTTTACCTTAATGATCTTTAGTAGTTGCGGATGCTTGCTAGAGTTCCAATCATAAGTGCATATGATCCGAGTAGAGAAAGTATGTTAGCTTATGCCTCTCCCTTATATGAAATTGCAATGACGACTACCGGTCTTGTTAACAATTGCCTAGGACAATTCTGCATACCGATCCACCATTATTCCACACTCGCTATTTATAATAATCAAATAATATATTCTAACTTTATGATAACAAAACCTACTTTTATATTTTTGCTCTCCGATACCACGCAAAGTTATCCTCTTCATACCCGTAACGTAGTTTTATTTCTCGTTTCTAGTTGGAAGCAGACGTTCGGTGCACATAGAGTCGTATCAGTGGCAGATAGGGCTTGAGAGAATATTGATCTTACCTTTAGCTCCTTGTGGGTTCGACACTCCATACTTATCACTTCCACCTTTGGAAATTGCTACGATGATTCCCTGCACTTGGGGATTATCAAGGAGGCGTTGGTGCTCCTTTTGGCGGAGTCCTTCTCCCTTGCGGGGCGCTCAGAGCCTTCGCATTCTTGCGCTGGAGGTGCCGCGCGTCGGTCTCTACCGTGGTCAGGGAGTGCTGCATGATGTAGCGGAGGAGGGCCTCCTCCTGGTCGACGGGGACGGACCATGCGCGTTGGCGGGAAGATCCAGGCTCCACCACCGCTGCCGGGCCGCCTTCGCCTCCGACTTCGGGATGCGCATGCGCACGGTAGCCGCGAGGACCCAATGCTGCCCGGGCGGTGCAGCCGCCGGAGGGGAAGGGGACACGCCCGCCCTGCTCCGGATTTGGAGCCGCGCGGGACCAGCGGTCGCAGCTCGCATCTCGACGGCTGGACATGGAGGAGCTGGCGGATGCGACTGAGCTCGAGCTTCCTCCAGTTTGATGCGGCCGCTCGATGGCGATGCGGAGCGCGAGCTCCTCATCCTCGGGTGCGTCGCTGCTAGCTCCGGCGTCCTGCTCCTTGACGAGGCCATCCCAGTCTATGGGATCCGGCTCACTGCCGAAGCCGGCGCCGGAGTTGGCCATGGCGGAGAGGTGGGGATGGAGATCAAGGGGAGCGGAGAAGACAAGTTGACTGAGCGGAGTGAGGGGTTCGACTGGGGTTCGTCCGGCCAGGTGAGGTTTTTGTTGGGACATCGGCGGGGGTGGCGGGCCCTAGCGGACCGACCTACGTGGCGGCTGCATCCGGGCATCCCTATGTACGCCCCATATATGGATCGGTTGGGTGGCGTTTTTGCGACCGTTCACTCACCGGGCAGCCCCCCAGAAGTTTCGGGCGGGTATGGGAGGTCCGGTTGTAGATGCACTTAGTTCTTGATGCACGATATGTCAACCACTGTTATATTGAAAAGATTTGAATAAATATCACACTTTTATTATTATTTATATTTCTAATATAGATCTGATGTGGAATTGTGAAGTTAGCACCATAGCGTCGAGGTCACTTGACCAAGAAAATTAGGTAAAACTGGTTATAACTTACGGTTTATCAAAGAGTAATTGTTGTTCAATTACGGTTCGCGGCTTGTCGTCATTAGTATTACTGTGCCTTTGCCTTTCAATTTAGAAAGACTATTCAACTCCAAAATAAATAAATTACATAGAATGTTCATCTAGATATGGACTTTCTGCCCCGGGCTCAAATGACTTGAATAAAAAAATAAAAATAAAGAAAATATGTTTATGTGCTAGTAGTGAATATGCACATGTGTTCTAAGGGCATCTCCCGTGTGGACCCTCAAACCTCCCACAAGCGTTCGGACCGAGCTGTCCAGACGCCGCAGCCATCCAATAGTGTCCTGCATATATCCGCGGGCCGGTCCGGGTGTCCGTTTTTCTGTAAACCGAAGGCAAATTAGAGGGGCTCTGCGGGACTCCAGACACCTCGCACATAGGACTCCGACACCTCCGGCCCACCTGATGGTGTCCTAGACTAGGGGTCACTTACCACGTCATCTCCCGGCTAGGTGGGCCAGGCTGAGGACCCCATATCGGTTCATCAGCGGGTCACCTCAAGGCGACCCATGACGCATAGAAGGAATATTTCCAAAGACTTGGCACATACTCCAAGACTTAGATGTCATCTACAACACGATTACCTTATACGTAATCTACCTTGTTATAACCCTAGACCCCCCCAGGGTATCTATATAAACCAGGGGTTAGGGCTCGTGACATCATAGATCTCGCGGTAGATCAACATGTACTTTGTACTCCACCAAAAAGAATACAACACAAGTATGACAGGGTTTTATCTCCTCAGAGAGCCCGAATCTGGGTAAAACCTCGTGTCTCTACTACCATCGTGACAAGGCTACTAGCTTGGGAGCCCCTACACGAGATCTGTCGGAATTGGCTCGTTCATTGGTGGCCCACGTAGGTCCCCATTGTGTAGCTGTAGGGATTCGATGGGGATCAACATGGGCAAACAGATCGGCGCCGACACGACTTTTGTGTCGGGCCAAATCTTCGTCTTCGGCAGCATTGCTCTTTCTGCTAGGCCGCCTAGGCCAGGTCGAGACCTTTGTTCCAGGGCGAATCGTTAGGTTCGGCCACCTAGAGTACACCGCTGACTCTCACGAAGAGCTGGTCTTCTCGAGCTCGATGTCAGACCAGGTCGAAGAGCATCATGAAACACTCTTCCCCACGCCAATGTCAGATCAGGCTCGGGATGATAATGAGAAACTCTCGTTGGAACCAACCATAAGCTCGAAACTGATGACACGACTTGGAAGCTAGGTAATAGATCTGGTCCCATGCAAGGAGCCCGGATCAATGTCAGATCGGATCCTAGGAAAGCTACTCTTGGCACTAATGTCAGATCAAGCCCAGGAAGAACGCGAGAAATTTCTTCAGAACGAGATGTTAGATTGAATTCAGAAGCTCGCAATATTGGACAATCAACCCTCTGCCACGATTGAATCTGGGATTCGCCTGACAAGGTCGGATTTTTTGACCCACCCACCACCCACCTAGTCGCTAATATCGAAGACCATCCGATGAGGTCGACGACATGGAAGAGGAAATCGACGAGTCTTCGGACAGCCTGCCAGCTGCCACCACGCCTAAGGTAGGTGGACGACTACCTCCACGTACGACATATACATGGTGGATACCCCACGCAAGAGCGGTGGAGGTGATGACAACGGTGGCAGAGGAGGCGTTGGCGACGGCAACTGTAATGAAGGCGGGAATAATAATAACAATGGTAACTACGCCAACACCGATAAGCCGGACAGTAGCCTCAACCCCGAGGACCATGACATCCTCAACGAGTCACTCGACGGCGCCAACCACTACGCACTGAGGCTGAGATTGGTCTGTACGGCCAACAAATCACAAATGAGAAGCGGAGGCTCCGAAAAAACAAGATTACCTGGGCGACCGGTGGAACGAACTCTTTCAGGCCGAGGAAGTGCTCAAGGCCAAAATGAAGCAGACGGCGAACAATAAAGCACAACCTAGCTACTTCAGAAACTTGATGAAAGACCTCGACAACGCTTAATATCTAAGCACCAGTGGGCCAAGGGTCTGCATAGACACACAGATACCCAGCCTACTCGCTTTGATGGGCGAAGTGATGAGGACATGACTACCTTGGATACGACCAAAAATATTGCATACATGCATATTTATCAGGTGATTTCTAGTGCAAACTATTCAATAATTTATTTATGTTATCCAGAACAAAAATACTTCACACACTTTTGTGTTTTGTCTAATTGCAGGTGTATGGGACATTTGTACAATCCACATATGAAGATAGGGGAAAAGGAGAAGTTTAGGTTCTGTTCAAAATGACCTCTCGCGTCACTTTTGGGCCAAGAGAAGATAGAGTCCAAGTCTCTCACGTTCTGGATTCAGATTCGGACTGCACAGACATGCCTGACTCAAAACGCCAACAACTTTTCATACGGACTCCGAATTGGGTGATTCTTTTTTTGTTGGAAAGTAGATTTCATCCTCTTTCCAACCCAACTGGATTCACCTTTAAATTCGTCCGGAGCGTTGAGATATGGAGAAACAATCTGACGCTGCAGCAGAATCCGAGTCAAACAACAAGTCCAAAGGTGTTGCATCACCTCCACTTGGGCCCATGAGCCTTGTACGACCTAGGGTTGGTTTTAGGTTGCCTTGTGACGTCCTCCCACCTCCTTGGCCGCCTCCCCTTGCTCCTATATAAGTAGATCCATCTAGTAGCTTTTTCCTTGGGATTTGTTTAGTTAAAGTTAGCCATTGCAACTTCGTGTACTTCGTTTGTGTCCAACGACCAGACCAAGACCGCTTCCGGATCCCCACCTTTATCAATACTTCATCTATATTCGCAATATTCAGATTGCTTTATCATATTCTTGCTTGTTTTCGATTGCTTGCAGGAATAGACCTTCGTGGTCAGGTTGATCGTGCTCCAGCGTGGTCAATAACCTCTCGGAGTTGGTTTAGCGATTCCTAAGGCGCAACATGGTGCACGTTTGTAGTCGGATCGTCAAAGTCATCTCCACCAAATCGATAGTTATCATCTCATCGAAAGATCGGGACACCCTCGCCTCTATCAAGTGGTATCAGTTTTCAGGTTGCTCGGTGAGAATTTCCAGTTTCCCCTAGATTAGATTTATTTTCTTACCTATTGTCCAAGAAAAAGCCACAAAAAAGTTAGATCTATTCATCCTTTTGTCCAAGCCAGTCTGAGCCTTTGCAATTTTCTATTCATTGTTTGCATTATTGAATTATCGGTTGCATCGTCGTGTCGAGTTGCTGGTCTTAGGGACTAGTTCGTTTAGAGTTTCGAGTTCTGTTCACTTTAGTCACGTCGCCGCTGCATCGTTATCCCTTCCGCTGTCCACCACACCATCCATCAATTTCCACCACGTGCTACCCATAGTTCATTGTCACAATCATAGTTGAGGTCGTTCACATCTTCGCTTGATCCAATCTGCATCTTATCTAGTTTGTCTTGAAAAGAGGGAGAGAAAAAAAGACAGAGAAAAAAAAGAGAGAAAAAAAAGAAGTCAGAGAAAAAAAGAGAAAGAAAAAGAAAAAAGTGTGAGGAAAAAAAGAGAGAAGAAAAAAAAAGAAAATTCGGATCTATCTAGACTCAATCTCGTAGTTGAATTCGGATTGGAATCTGTTTTGTGCACTGTTCAGTAAAACAGGCATAACTTCCTCATACGAAGTCCGTTTTGGCTCCGTGAGTACTCAAATGAAAGCTAGCGACGAGCCGCATCTAAATAGTTGCAGAGGCTAGTTCAATATTTGACACCTCAAAATCGGCTTCTAAATAGGTCTTTTTGCCCTCCGAAGTTTGCGGACACAGCTTATTCCAGTTTTTCAGGCCAGTTTTAGAATTCTTTGACTCCTCATATCAATTCGGAATTGAGTGATTCTTTTTGCATTGGCAAGCTTGATTTAGTAGCATTTTTTGAAAAAAGTTATCAGCAAATTGGCTCAAACTTTTCAAGAGGAAAGTTGGAGAGAGAGTTGTTGTATATCCTGCTTGGCAGTTGTTTTCCATCATTATCTTTACTGCCGTTGTGGTCTTCACTTATATCTGGCTGTCCAGAGCTACTTAGTATCCTTCATTGATGCTAGTTGTGCTACGCCATGACCTCATTAGTGTTCTAGGCTCGCGTCTCTAGTCCGGTCTAGCCTAGGACCAGCACAGAACCGTCGTTGAGCGTTTATTCAACATTGCATCTCTGAATTGATTATTGCTAATATTTTGCTACCATATATAGCCAACCCAGCTCCACATATTTCTGCACCGTGTATACGTACGTTTCCCTGGCAATCGCTTTACACAATCTTCAGAGTTATTTGACACCGCTGGTTGCCTGTCACCACCTGCCGCATGGTAAGAACTTGTAAGATATTGATATTTGCTTTACTGTGAACACTTTACAACCACATCCTAGTAGTTCATAGGAACATTATTCTCGAATTTTGTTTCTTGTTTCTACTAATCATGACAGGTTCCGGAGATAGAAGTTCTTAGACGACGGACACATGATCACCATCACGAGAGTTGGGACAACACACACAAGCACATGGTCAGGTTATCTCTTTACCGTCATTTGAGGGTAGATTTAATCCTGCTATTTATCTAGCTTGGGAGCTTGAAGTAGAACAAGTTTTTAGTCACCATGACTTTTCTGAACTTGAGCGAGTACGAGCTGCCACTAGAGCATTTACTGGTTTTGCTTCTGTTTGGTGGAGTGTGCATTGTAAGAAAAACATTGATAACCAACCCACAACTTGGAAAGATTTGAAAGATGTAATGAGACCACAATTTTTCCCTCCTTACTATCGTCGTGAATTGCTTCGCAAATTTAAACAATTTAAACAAGCAACAACACTGTTCATGCTTACTACCAAGAGTTCGAATCTTATATGCATCATTGTGACATAGAAGAATCTGAGGATGATACAATGAATAGATTTTTTGGTGGTTTGAACCATGATATTCAGGCACGATTTCAGTATATTCGTCGTTGCATTACTGGTATGTATGTTCGTGCTTGTACCTTTGAGAGACAGTTACAGGAGAATGCATTGGGTGACTACAATAACTACTATTCTAGTTCATGCTCACCACCACCGCTTGGTTCCTCCACCTTTGCACCTACTAGAGCAGCCACACCTCAGATTGTGAGCGCGACATCATCTCAAGAGTATGGTACATTGCCATCATCCGTACCTACATCAGCTACATCTTTGCGACAAGGTAACTGTAAAGGTATTGATGATATAACTTCACATGAGAATGATGCATGCCTAGTTAACTTGAATACATCATGTGTTGAGTTACCTGTTGATTTGAGCGCATAACCTATTTTGGAGAATCATGTTACTGTCATGAATGCGTCATGTGATCAAACAACTGAAATATCAACAATTTTGAGTGCACCCAATGAATTAACTGTTGATGCAAAAGAACCAATGTTTAATCATTTTGATATGACCTCTAATCTTGGTGATGATTATGTGTCAAATGACTTATTGCATGTTTGCTTATTTAAGCATGTGGTAGCATGTAAATTTGATGCAAGTAAGGTTTATTCACCAATGTTGGGATGGTTTAATGATGAATATTGTCAATCTTTTCATATGAATAAGAGCTTCACTTATATGTGTAAACTGAGTTGCAATACTTTCATGCCTTCTACTTCTTGTGATAATATTTTGGCTTTATATTTTATTAACTATGAAAGTTACTCATGTATACATGTGTCATATGTGCAAAATCCACGGGAAGTACAAATGGATGACATATACATATACAACATGTACACCTTGTCTCTTTTGTTAGCCACATTTCAGATTAAGCAACGCCGAGGACGGCTTTATTTTCAAGAAGGGGAGGATGATGAGGACATGACTACCTTGGATACGACCAAAAATATTGCATACATGCATATTTATCAGGTGATTTCTAGTGCAAACTATTCAATAATTTATTTATGTTATCCAGAACAAAAATACTTCACACACTTTTGTGTTTTGTCTAATTGCAGGTGTATGGGACATTTGTACAATCCACATATGAAGATAGGGGAAAAGGAGAAGTTTAGGTTCTGTTCAAAATGACCTCTCGCGTCACTTTTGGGCCAAGAGAAGATAGAGTCCAAGTCTCTCACGTTCTGGATTCAGATTCGGACTGCACAGACATGCCTGACTCAAAACGCCAACAACTTTTTCATACGGACTCCAAATTGGGTGATTCTTTTTTTGTTGGAAAGTAGGTTTCATCCTCTTTCCAACCCAACTGGATTCACCTTTAAATTCGTCCGGAGCGTTGAGATATGGACGAAACAATCTGACGCTGCAGCAGAATCCGAGTCAAACAACAAGTCCAAAGGTGTTGCATCACCTCCACTTGGGCCCATGAGCCTTGTACGACCTAGGGTTGGTTTTAGGCTGCCTTGTGACGTCCTCCCACCTCCTTGGCCGCCTCCCCTTGCTCCTATATAAGTAGATCCATCTAGTAGCTTTTTCCTTGGGATTTGTTTAGTTAAAGTTAGCCATTGCAACTTCGTGTACTTCGTTTGTGTCCAACGACCAGACCAAGACCGCTTCCGGATCCCCACCTTTATCAATACTTCATCTATATTCGCAATATTCAGATTGCTTTATCATATTCTTGCTTGTTTTCGATTGCTTGCAGGAATAGACCTTCGTGGTCAGGTTGATCGTGCTCCAGCGTGGTCAATAACCTCTCGGAGTTGGTTTAGCGATTGCTAAGGCGCAACGTGGTGCACGTTTGTAGTCGGATCGTCAAAGTCATCTCCACCAAATCGATAGTTATCATCTCATCGAAAGATCGGGACACCCTCGCCTCTATCACGAAGGAACACCACAGTTGTCTTTGATAGGCGAAGGAACACCACAGTCGTCGGAATAGAGACGCTCAGTTCGTGGGCATGAGTAGGTTGAGCAAGCGCTAACCACCTCCTACCAAATCGAGCAACGCCCTCGTCCGCCCCCTAGCAGGCGGGACAACTGGCTAAGCATCACAGTTTGTCCGTCCCAAAATAAGTGTCTATTAACGGCACTTATGTCGTGCAAAAACACACAGATACCTAGCAAAGCGCTCCCCGCCTCCTGAGGTCTCAGTTCCTCGAAAACTATACCAAGAGCCTCCTGAGGTCCCAGTTCCTCGAAAACTGTACCAAATCGGGCAACGCCCTCGTCCGCCCCCTAGCAGGCGGGACGACTGGCTAAGCATCGCAGTTCATCCGTCCCAAAATAATTGTCTCCCAACGGCACTTTTTTTGGGATGGAAGGAGTACTAAGCATGGAAGAAATCCATGAAATAGGTTGATATAGGATAAATTTCACTGAACTTTTTGAATAATGCCCACATTCCTAGCAAAAGATGGCCACCTTTTTTGTTTTGTATTTCATTCAATGGAGTAATGTGACTGTAACACATTATATTCACAGGTAAAAATAAACCAACAACTGAACATTTTATACGGTAGAATCAACATACTCCCTCTATTCCATGACATAGTGCGCGTAGATTTAAAAAAAGTCAAACTCTACAAATTTTGATCAAGTTTGTAGGAAAAACATATACATCTAGAATACCAAATACATATAGGTACATCACAAGACATACTTCCATATTGTATATATTCGATATTATAGATATAAATGGTTTTCTTTATGAACTTGGACAAAGTTTATAAAGATTGACTTTTCAAAAAATCTATATGCACTACATTATGGAACAGTGGGAGTACTATGTCTTCGTGAAACACATTAAGCCAGAAAGGAAAAAGAACAAACATATTTAAGAAAACAAAATGCAGGAGAACAGAAAAAGAAAAATGGAAAAGAATATGAAAATGTAAGAATATAGAAAGGGGAAAATAAATAAAGAGAAACGAGAAGGGAAAAGAAAAGCATAAAACGCCGTATTGATTTACTAGCACCATTCATGCATAGCTTATGGAAGTTCTTCTACTTAAAAACATCACATGTTTTCTACTCAAAATAGAAAATACTCCCTCGGTACATAACAATAGATGCTGGTGAATGTACAAATGTGTTGACGGATATGTTCTACTACTAAAACCTACATGCAGAGCTACATGTACCAAGCAGAGATAATAATACAAGTATGAGGATGTCTGGTAAACTTGAAGTATCCACGCATATGGAGGTACGTCGAAACCTCACAGTACCCTAGACATACCTATCAATTCCTCAATTCCCAGTGCTATATATGTTCATCATTACTACCATGAGAATGCATCGCAAGCTCTTAGTACTGCTACCACAATACTATCGTAGATAAGTATTGCACATAGGCGATAGCCTGATACTATACAGCAGGATCTAGATGCAAAGGACATTGTCAATTCATCTGGCCATCAGCTAAGACCTCGCCACCACTGGATGAACCAACGATAGTTATCTCTGCCTTGACAATGCAGCACGACCGTACAAGGTAGCCACTGGATGGATCCCTGAATATGCTGAGTGGAATGAAGTTGGACCATCCCCAGCGACATTCGCCCGCAAACACCACAAGAGCTGCAACCAAAACTAGGTAAGATCATCTTCAAATAGGACATATCAGTCACTTCACATTGGTAGCAGCTAAGGTAAGAGCCGAACCTGGAGATTTTCTGGTGTAATGTTGCCCATGCTTTTGGTCCATGATGGATAAACTCAACTCAACCAGCTTTCCAGATTCAGGAGGGAGCTTGTCCGAAGCATCCATGCATAAGTACAAGGAGAGGTAACTCGTGCTGTACGGGTCACCACGAGGATAGATGCCAAGGTACCTGACATTAAACAGGTTAAATATCCATCAAGTTCTACACATGAGGGGAAAAACACTCCAGGTTTACCAGAAAAGGTGAATATATTGACAAGCATGTCCAGTGGTGACAAAATATAATTGAGTTCCCAGAAAGCATATGTCAGTAATTTGATAGGTTTAACACACTGGAATGTGTCAGTAATTTGATTGGTTTAATGCTAAGACAAACCACGAAATTAGTGATGTAACTTGGTATACCATTTATGTCCGTCAATTTCAAACATGGCGGAGCGGACAAAGTGCTTCAGATTCAATTCCAGAAAATTGCTCATGGTCAAGTGCAGTTCCTTGTGACGAATCCGTTCTTCTGGATGAAGAGGTTCTGAACCGTGGGAGCCTTCTTCTGAACCACAACAGCCTCCTTTTCATGAGGGAAGACATCAACTTTTAATATCTCCACACCAAAGACACAGCAATCACCAGCCAGAAAACCTGGTGATTTCAGTAGTTCTTTAAGAGGAATTAAGTGTTCTAACATTGAGTTTGTATTGTTGATATGGAACATGTAGCTAGCTGCATGTAGGTAAATGTTTGAAGATTAGAGAAAAGAATGATTAAAGCTGCAGATATTGCAATTACAGTATGCAAACTTAATTCCCAAAACGATAAAACCAGTTATGTTCCATGAAATATACCTGCTTAATTTTGAGATTTATAGACATAGAATTAAATGGAATTTATCTATCATGTCCAATGCAAATCAAAATTTAGGGACTTATATCTCAGGTGTAATAGGATGGATGCATGTGTGTGAAAAGCCAATATACAACACCTACCTTCAGATCCATAATTCAACCCATTTGAATGATTATATATTGCTAACACGAACATTGCCTCTACAGTGTAATCTGGCTCCAAGTCCAAACTTCCTACGCTCAGGCCAAGAGAAAGAGCAACATATGGAGCTACAGCGAAGGATTTTGTATGTGATGGAGTGACTCGCAGAAACCTAGTAAATGAATTGAGGAGCAAAAACCATGTCAGTCAAGAAGTCATAACTGAGGTAAGAAAAAACATAACTATTCCACTTCATGCAACCTATGAAGCTTCAGCTTCCGACAGTTCCCTAATGAGTTTGTGGCTGCTACTTGCTAATTTGACTCCATTAACATTCGGGAAAAAATTGACTTAGTTGAATCAGTTTATTTTTTGACTAATCCACTAAATAACTGTACACGGATAACAAATTATCCACCCAAAAGAAACAAATACTTTTTTTTTCAAGAAAACGCAAAGGACTCTTTGCGTTCCATTTCATTAAAAAGATGAGAAGATACAGTCCTCCTAGGAGGTGGGGGAACATATACATGTGAGGTAAAGTGCAGAAAAGCCCCTTACACAATGGGGATGTACAGAAAGGAACTATACACATCTAACACCCCCCCCCCCCCTCAAACTCATGGTGGATCAACAACACTGAGTTTGGAGAGAAGAAAGCTATGCTGCGCTCGAGTTTGTGCCTTCGTGAAGAAGTCCGCCAACTGTAACTCAGAGGGCACATAGTTAAGAGCGAGAGTCTGATCCTGCACAGCAGCACGCACAAAGTGGGCATCCACACCTATGTGCTTGGTGAGCTCATGCTTCACCGGGTCACGCGCAATACTGATAGCACCGGTACTGTCTGACAGTAACGGAGTCGAGGTAGTAGCAGACACACCAAAATCCTCAAGTAACCACCGTAACCAGATCACCTCAGCCGTCAACATAGCCATGGCTCGCAACTCATCCTCTGTACTCGAGCGTGAAACTGCAGTCTGTTTCTTTGTCTTCCAGGCAATAAGAGAGCCACCAAGGAAGACAGAGTAAGCAGACAGCGAGCGTCGATCAGAGGGATCACTAGCCCAGGTAGCATCAGAGTAGGCCTGGAGCTCAAGAGAGCTGGAGCGGGGAAAGAAGAGGCGCTGAGAGAGCGTGCCACGAAGATATCGTAGAACACGGAGGAGGTGACTATAGTGGACAAATGTGGGGGCTGAAACGAACTGACTCAGGATGTGGACAGGATAGGAAATGTCAGAACGTGTAACAACAAGGTGGACAAGGCTGCCAACGAGGTGACGATAGCGAGTGGGATTAGGAAGAGGGTCACCATCAGAGGCACGAAGCTGAATGTTGAGCTCCATAGGAGTCACAACAGTGCGCTCATCACCGAGAGCAGCGCGAGCAAGAAGATCCTGAATATACTTTTCTTGGGATATGTAGAAGCCATCAGAGGTCGAGGAGATCTCAATCCCAAGAAAATAGCAAAGTGGACCAAGATCAGTCATAAGGAACTGGTCGCGAAGGCGAGCCTTAATAAAGGCAATATAGTCAGAGTCGTCACCAGTGATGATCATGTCATCAACATAGAGAAGGAGAAGAGTCCGACCACGAGGAGACGTGGAACAAACAGCGCGGGATCATGATCACTGGGCAAGAAACCAGCGGCAGTCACCACAGAGGCAAAGCGCTCAAACCAGGCACGAGGGGCCTGTTTAAGACCATAGAGAGAGCGGCGAAGTCCACAGACCATGCCATCAGGAGCATAGTACCCCGGTGGTGGCTGCATATAAACCTCCTCACGCAACTCTCCATTGAGAAAGGCGTTCTGGACATCAAATTGAGAGATAGACCAATTGCGAACAAAAGCCACAGCAAGGAGAGTGCGGACAGTGGTCATGTGAGCCACAGGAGCAAATGTCTCATCATAATCACGTCCCTGCTCCTGCTGGAAACCACGGGCCACAAGACGAGCTTTGTAACGCTCAAGAGAACCATCGGAGCGAGTCTTAATCTTGTAGACCCACTTGCAAGTGATGGGACGAACACCAGAAGGAGGAGAAACCAGATCCCACGTGCCATTGCGCTCAAGTGCCGCAAGCTCCTCGGCAATCGCAAGCTGCCATTCAGGCTGAGTCATGGCAGCCCGATAGGTGGTGGGTTCAACAATGGCAGAGAGACCATACCGGTCAGGAGAATAGCGATCAGGTGGGGGACAAGGCCTAACACGAAGGTTATGAACCGGTGTAGGCGTGAGAGGTGGAGCACCTGAAGTAGAGGGCACATCAGTGGGATCATCCATAGCACGAGGACGACGAGTGTAGTAGTGAGGAAAAGGGGAGTGAGGGCGAAAGACTGGAGATGAAGGTGGGGAGGGAGATGACGACGGAGGGGATGGTGGTACTGGTGGTGTAGGGAGACTCATCGGGGGAGAGGATAGAACAGGAGGCACAGAGGGAGATGTGTCGGGAAGGAGAAGTAAGGAAATATCTTCCACGGAAAAGCTCGAGGAGGAGGGACGCGGATAGTAAGAACGAGACTCATCAAAAGTCACATCACGCGAAATGCGCAGTCGGCGACCAGCAGAGTCCCAACAGCGATAGCCCTTGTGCTCATCACTGTAGCCAAGGAAAACACACTCAACTGACTGAGCAGTCAACTTGGTTCGTTCTCGCGGAGCAAGAAGAACATAGCACACGCATCCAAACATACGAAGAGCGGAGTAGTCAGGAGAGCGACCAGAGAGACGCTCCATAGGAATACCGCCCTTCAAGGCAGCCGATGGCTGAATGTTGATGAGGTGTGTGGATGCGGAAACAGCCTCAGCCCAAAAATGAGGTGGAAGAGAGGCGGCGATCATCATCGCCCGAGCCGTCTCAAGCAAATGGCGATGTTTGCGTTCAGCAACGCCATTCTGAGCATGGGCACCAGGGCAAGAGAATTGGGCAAGAGTACCCTGCTCCGCAAGAAAACCACGCAACATGTGAGAGATATACTCTCCAGCTGAGTCAGTGCGGAAGACACGGACAGGCGTGGAAAATTGAGTGAGAACCATGGCAGCAAAGTGCTTGTATATGGGGAGAACCTTGCTGCGAGATTTCATGCAATAAAGCCAAGTGTAGCGAGAGAAATCATCAACAAACAGAACATAGTAGCGGTGACCCCCTTTGGAGTCAAAAGGAGCAAGACCCCATACATCAGAATGAACTAAGTCAAAAGGACGTTGAGATACAGACTCACTGGTAGGATAAGGTAACTGGATCTGTTTGCCAAGCCTACAACCATCACAATGCAACGAAACATCACCAGAGACAGACCCTAAGACGCCTTGGTGTACTAATGAGGACAAGCGAGAGCCACAGATGTGACCAAGTCGATGATGCCACTGCTGGAAGGACGCGGAAGAGGAGGCAGCAAGAGCATGTGAGCTGGCGGATGTGGTAGCAGCGGAAGGAACACAAAGCCATTCAACCTCCCAAAGGCCCTCAGACTCACGGCGCCGAGGGCCAGCGCCAACCAGAGCCTGAGTGCGATGATCCTGAACAGAACAAGAGTCGGCATCAAGAATGACACGACAGCCAGAATCAGTAAGTTGGACAGCGGAAAAGAGATTCATGGTAAGACGAGGAACATGAGAAACACTAGGAACCGAGAAAGACGGAGTGGAAAGGATACCACGACTAGCAACAGGAAGAGGTGTGCCATCGGCAGTGAGAACATTAAGAGGAAAATCAAGAGGTCGAAGAGAAGATAAAGCAGAAGAATCAGAAGACATATGAAAAGAAGCTCCAGAATCCAGAACCCACGAGGATGTACCTGTCTGAGTAGGGTCCAGCTGGGGCGGAGTGGTGGTGGCTGTCACAGCGGCAACAGAACCCGTCGAGGAAGAACCAGATGAGGCCAACATGCGCTTGAGCCGCACAATATCCTGGTCGGTGAGCGACGAAGGCGAGGAAGACACACGAGTCCCACTAGAAGAAGAGCGCTTCAGGTCTCTCTGCTTCTTGTGACAATCTGACTCTGGGTGACCTGGCCTGTTGCAGTAGCCACAGAAGGTGTGCGAGCGCGACCGACCCTCCCGTGAAGGAGGGTGAGCCGCCCCCCTGGAGGTGTGGGCAGGAGCGGTGGAGCGGTGAGGTGAGTAGAAGACACAGGAGCTCGAGCAGCAAGAACAGTGAGAACGATAAGCAGACCAGCAGACCGGAGGCGTGTCTCCTCAGCACGAAACTCTGCAAGCACCTCCGAAATAGGAACACGACCACGAGCAAGCAGATGAGCACGCCGAGGCTCAAACTCTGGACGAAGGCGAGATAGGAACTCGTGGAGACGATGAAACTCCAAGTCTGACCGCACAGTCTGGCAACAGCGGCAAGTACCACAAACCACAGTACTGAGAGAGTCAAGCTGACGCCAGATGGCAGAGCTCTGTGAGTAGAACTCATCAATAGAAGAGTCACCCTGCTGAAGAGCATGCTCCTGACGCACCACAGATAGGTAGAGAGCATCACCAGATGGCTGATATCGCTGACAAAGATAGGCCCACATCGCAGCAACAGTACCGAGACCCATGAACTCAGACGCAAACTGAGGCAAGACACTCGCGGTGAGAATAGCAGCCGCTCGAGCATCATCGTTGCACCACTGAGTGTAAGCAGACAGATCATTCCGGTAAACAGAAAGAGCATCTGAGTAAGCGGATACCTGCTGATCATAAGCATCCACCGCAGCAGCATCAAGGGCCTTGGCTGCATCCCGATCAGCCTGAGAAGCTTCAGCAGCAAGAACAGGCGGGACCGGCGGGATAGGAGCCACAGGAGCAACAGGGCATGGCGGACAGGGGACCTCGCCAGAGAGAAACGCCCCACAGGAGAAGACCGCACATGTGGATGCGCATGAAGCCCACAAACTCAGCAAAGTTGGTGCCATCGAAGATCACCGTGCACCTAGGAACAGCCACATATCCGGAAGACATGGCAAGCTCTCTGTCTTTTTTTACAAGGTCAACGTCACAGGGCAAACAGCCCGAGCCCCAGCCAGAGAGCCTGAGCGCCCGCAGCCAGGCGGAGTGAGAGAGGCAGCCAAGCACGGGCCGGATCCAAGGCGCTTCGAGGGAGGCAGCCACGCAGCAGGGCCACGGGTCAACGGCCCGGGCAAGCGAGCGCCCCCGCCCTCACTCGAACCAGAGTAACGACGGGAGCGGCAGGGGTGGTGTGGCGGCTTGAGGCAGGGCTTCGGCAGCCCGGCGTGGTCCAGCAAGTCAGGAACGGCCGGATCCGGCCGCTGGAGACCGGTTCCCGGCGAGCCTGGCAGCGAGCGGGCCGGAGAAGCCAGATCCGGGAGGAGGAGCCAGAGCAGGTGCGGCTGACCGGGAAGAGGCGGCTGTGACCGGGCTGGAGGGGCGGGTCCGGATCCGCGACGGTGAGGGCTGGACGGAGCTGCTCGCCGGGACCGCCGGCGGCTTGAGGCAGGAGGCGACGGATCGGGAGAGGGGCTAGCACGGAGTTGCAACGTGCGGGAGAGAGGGGAACCTAACATCTGATACCATGTTGGATAAACAACAACTGTCTTTACTGAGGGGCCAAAGGCCAAAACATATACATGTGAGGTAAAGTGCAGAAAAGCACCTTATACAATGGGGATGTACAGAAAGGAACTATACACATCTAACAGGGGTTACATGGGTTAGCACCCTATCAGTGAACATCCCAGTCAGTGGGAAGGACTACCCTGAGGCCCAATGCGCCGGCTTGTGCCCAACATTTGGCTTCGGCCTTAATCCTATCTACAAGTGTGTGAACCGAGGGGCGCGCATTCTCGAAGACGCACTCATTCCGCTGCTTCCAAATACTCCCTCTGTTCCATAATACTCGTCGCGGTTTTAGTTCAAATTTGAACTAAAACCGTGACAAGTATTATGGAACGGAGGGAGTAATATTTTTTTGAGGGAAATAAATAAGTGGTTGCTATGCATTACATAAATTAAACATATGGCACTTTAATAATGCATACCACTTATGCCCAAAGGAATGAAAAAGGGCAGAGTTAGTTGGTATAGCTCCCCTCTCAAGCAGAACCGAGAAGTCATGAATCTTCCATTTGAAGCATGGGTCATGTGTCTTTCCCAGCGGTGCAGGAGCTGAAATTTGCACAAGAGCAACAAACAAATTACAGGACAGAAAAAAGAAAGAAGTTTGTGCCATGAGCAAATTCAGTTGCATGTTGCAGTTGCACAAGCAGGCTACATTACTCCTTTTTAGCAAATTACTAGAATATCACCCTACAGAAAACTTTAAGAAGCAGAAAGGTTCTCTATGTACATGAAGAAATAGCACTATGTTTTGTAATCATCTGAATAAAAATCAGCATACTGTGTGTAGTGCTAGTTTTGGCGGTGATTACATGTTGCTCCCTAATAAGGCCCCTTCCAGGAAAAAATTGGCAAAATGCGACTCTTCTGTCTGGATTACCTTCGTCAAATCCCTCCCCTTTGGGCGCCCATGTTGTGTCCTCTCCTCCTTGAGATGAATGGTCAGCTCTTGCTCTTTGCTGAGATGAATAAAAGAGCCCCGTCTTTCTTTTCACTTTTCAGAAAAATGTTCTTGAACAAAATTATTTATGACAAATAACTTTTAATTTATCTACTTGCTTGTTTTTTCAGAAAAAAAGAGTTCAGTATTCATGACAAGACTGGTATTTCACTAGCTCCACAATTAGGGAACATAATTGTCACTGCCTCAGGCCTAGAATTCTAAGACTGCAACAATTCTGTTGAACAAAAAATCGCCTTTCCTTTGCGGTTTTGCATATAGAAGGCATAATCTGCATTACAACTACAAATTGACAAGAACTTCTATGAATTGCATGCATATACACATACATGCTGAACGTGTGGTGAAGGAGTTGCCCATGACTCTGCCTTTCCTCTTCACTTTTCCTCTGCAAGTATTACTAACTACTCCCTCTGTAAACTAATATAAGAGTGTTTAGATCACTACTTTAGTATTCTAAATGCTCTTATATTAGTTTACGGAGGGAGTACTAAGCATCGTAACATAGTGCAGAGCAGGGAACATAAATAAGCTTAAAAGGCAGTGCTAATCATGTTCAGATTATCAATGCCAAGTGAATATCAGAGAAAAACAACATAGTTGCATGGCATTAGAAATATTAAATTTCTCATGAACAAATACCACAGAAACCTCCTGCTCAAATTTCTCGACTACAGCACAAGACAAGGTAAACTTAGGGGGAAAAAGAACTCTAGGGTTAACATGGGGAGAAGCGGGGAGAGGGGCTTGCGTCGTCAGTGCTTCTTTTCTTCGATATCTATAGTAAACAACTTGGATATTATCTGGACAAAAGATGACACCGTCTGATCAAGAAACAGTAATCAGACTTGAGCAAATACATGCCTAGAGGGCCAGGACATGGCACAACGCTACCATATTTGTTAGAATGCCCTAAACCTATGGTTGTCGACAACTAGTAGGAAGAACCTGGCTACTTAATCCTCAATACATGTATTGATTTTGTCGCACAACAATTGTCTATCCCTCAACAAAATACAAATACGAAAAAGGAGCTCCTTTCATCCTGGCTGATTTAAGCAATTTTGCCTAATCAAAGTGACAAATATAAGGCTCGATTGTCCCTGTCGGCTATAGGACAACAAGTATTTTTGCCTAGGAGACGTGTTGTATCACTGCTATCACAGATGATCCATGGTGCACAACAATGTTGTTTACCCGACACATCTACTTCTGACGACAAAAGGTGTATACTCCCTCCGTTCCTAAATATAAGACCTTTTCGAGATTCCAATATGGACTACACACAGAGCAAAATGAGTGAATCTACACTCTAAAATATGTCTGTATACATCCATATGTAGTCCGTATTAAAATCTCTAAATGAACTTATATTTAGAAACGGAGGAAGTATATGATATCGATTGAATGCACAACATATATATTTTAGTCACTACAAGTAAGGATTAGTGTGCTACCGTAAACCATATATCGCAGTTCAGCTCTAACGTAGAATCAAAAGTTTCCATGCAAAGAGTATTTTATGTTTCTTTTCAGTCTACAACAAACGTAATCAAGATCCATGTAAACGTCAAACAATAGAGGCGGGTAAATCATGGAATGGCTCCTTCCTCTTTTGCTAGCATGCTCTATAATCGCTCCTCCTAATGCATCATACGAAACAAGCAAAACTTCCCTAATGAAGAGGCGAGGTATACACCAGTACATACGCCATAAATATTTCGTGGCGGACCATGCTGAAGAATTGAACAAATCCACCTCTATTACCACATAACGCAACCAACAAAATTTTGTTCCAGCACTTGGCCATGGCACTAAAGAATCAGGTACCAGATGTAAGCAGAGACACACCTGCCGCAGGCGGGAACAAACGCCAGAGGGGAGGGGCGGGGGAGGAGGACACTGCCTTCTGACGGGCGTCCGGAGGGAGAGGGAGAGGAGGCGGAGGGGGAGACGGAGACGGTAGGGCAGCAAGTGGCCGAAGGGAGAGATCGCCGGGGGTGGGGTGGGGGACTCGGATCCTACGCGTTCACGTATGTGGCGATCGGGGTGGAAACATGCCTCATTATTTATTTATTTATTTTTTAGATTAACATGCCTCTTTTTTGTTTGAGAAACTGATTAGCATGCCTTATTTTTTTAAACACACATGTAACTTTATTCATAGAGGGTGTTTGTTTTCAGGGACTTATTGGTTTAGGGACTTAAAAAAGTCCCTATAAGTCCCATCTAAACCAAACAGGAGGGACTTATAGGGACTTAAAGTGGGCATTTGAGACTTATGAAAGAGAGTCTTATAGGGACTTATAGTTGTAATATGGTCTTATAGGGACTTATAAGTCCTAGAACCAAACAGGTAGGGACTTTTTAGGGGCTTGGGACTTATAAGTTGGGACTAAAAAAAAGTCTTAGAACTTATGAACCAAACAGGGCCATAGTCATAACAATTACAGGTATACTGATTTAGACCTAAGATCCAAAAAAATATAAAGTAACTCTTATAACTAAGAATTATAATGAAATCTCTTAAAAACACTTTCTTCACGGCGTCAATCTCTGCTTGAAGAGATACTCCAAGGACTTCGGTAAAGAGGTTGTAATTGGACTGGAGTAACAATGTTGTCACTCTTTCACCCGCATTACCAATAATGATTTTTGAAAGCGACTTGAGTCGTCCGTCCAAAAAGATGGAAAGTCTTGATCGATGAACGTACTTGGGCCGGGGATGATCCCTAAAAGTGCAGCCCGTCGAATCACTATATCTTTACCAGGGTGTAGATGAAAGATTTCACCTCCACAAAGAATCAAACCAACAAAAAGGCTTGACACAACAACATAAACATCATATCTAAATAATTGAGTATGTGAGGACAGAAAACTCTGTAATCTCATGGCACCGCCAAAAGAACGAGAGGAAATTTATTATCACAAAACTATAATGATCACTAGACGATGGCGAAGAACATAGAGGTCTTGAAGATACGAGGTCCCCCCATCTCTCAGCGCCAAGATGGCAGCCGGAGGCAAGGGGACCTAAATTTCTCAGATAACGGCGGCGGCGGCGGCACGAGAAACCCTAACAATATTTTTTTAATAGCGATTAACATGCCTCATTTGTTTGAACGGGATCCCCCAGGCCTAAATCTCTACTAGGTGGAGAATCCACGGGCCGGATCAACCCCGGGTAGCCCACCAAGGCCTTGTTTGGTTAATCTCCTTACCAAGGGGTTTGAAACGGAAAACTAGGACTCATGTATGGGCGAAACAATCAAACACGTGAAATTCACCAATATGGGGGACGATCTGGAGCTTAAGCTGTCCTGCCAAGATTAAAATTTTCCTTAGACTAATTTTGTTAGAATCGCTACCATATCGGTTGACTTTGGCTACCAGACATAAATAGTCAGTGGGCAATGTCCTACATGCGGTATAGGAACGGAGGATACCAAGCACCTGTTATTCACTTGTCCAAAAGCTAAAGAGGTATGATGGTTACTGGATTTGGACTTTGCTATTGATAAAGCATGCGTTGTGTATCATGCGGGAGAAGTTGTGCTAGAATATTTATTGCTACAACCAGCTAAAGAATGTGTGGTCTGTTGGGAATCGTAGCATAATTTTAAAATTTTCCTACGTTCACCAAGATGCATCTATGGAGTCTACTAGCAACGAGGGGAAGGGAGTGCATCTACATACCGTTGTAGATCGCGAGCGGAAGCGTTCCAATGAACGTGGATGACGGAGTCGTACTCGCCGTGATCCAAATCACCGATGACCGAGTGCCGAACGTACAGCACCTCCGCGTTCAACACACGTACGGTGCAGCGACGTCTCCTCCTTCTTGATCCAGCAAGGGGGGAGGAGAGGTTGATGGAGATCCAACAGCACGACGGCGTGGTGGTGGATGTAGCGGCTCTCCGGCAGGGCTTCGCCGAGCTTCTGCGAGAGAGAGAGAGGTGTTGCAGGGGAGGAGGGAGGCGCCAAAGGCTGTAGTATGCTGCCCTCCCTCCCCCCCCTTTATATAGGCCCCCCTGGGGAGTGCGCAGCCCTAGGAGATGAGATCTCCAAGGGGGGGGGGGGGCGGCGGCCAAGGGGAAAGGGGTTGCCTTGCCCCCCAAGGCAAGGGGGAACTCCCCCCCTAGGGTTCCCAACCCTAGGCGCATGGGGGGAGGCCCAAGGAGGCGCCCCAGCCCACTAGGGGCTGGTTCCCCTCCACTTTCAGCCCACGGGGCCCTCCGGGACAGGTGGCCCCACCCGGTGGACCCCCGGGACCCTTCCGGTGGTCCCGGTACAATACCGATAACCCCCGAAACTTTCCCGGTGGCTGAAACAGGACTTTCTATATATAATTCTTCACCTCCGGACCATTCCGGAACCTCTCGTGACGTCCGGGATCTCATCCGGGACTCCGAACAACTTTCGGGTTTCCGCATATATATATCTCTACAACCCTAGCGTCACCGGACCTTAAGTGTGTAGACCCTACGGGTTCGGGAGACATGCAGACATGACCGAGACGCCTCTCCGGTCAATAACCAACAGCGGGATCTGGATACCCATGTTGGCTCCCACATGTTCCACAATGATATCATCGGGTGAACCACGGTGTCGAGGATTCAATCAATCCGTAGCAATTCCCTTTGTCAATCGGTATGTTACTTGCCCGAGATTCGATCGTCGGTATCCCAATACCTTGTTCAATCTCGTTACTGGCAAGTCTCTTTACTCGTACCGCAATGCATGATCCCGTGACTAACGCCTTAGTCACATTGAGCTCATTATGATGATGCATTACCGAGTGGGCCCAGAGATACCTCTCCGTCACACGGAGTGACAAATCCCAGTCTCGATCCGTGCCAACCCAACAGACACTTTCGGAGATACCCGTAATGCAACTTTATAGTCACCCAGTTACGTTGTGACGTTTGGCACACCCAAAGCACTCCTACGGTATCCGGGAGTTGCACGATCTCATGGTCTAAGGAAAAGATACTTGACATTGGAAAAGCTCTAGCAAACGAAACTACACGATCTTTTATGCTATGCTTAAGTTGGGTCTTGTCCATCACATCATTCTCCTAATGATGTGATCCCGTTATCAATGACATCCAATGTCCATAGTCAGGAAACCATGGATCAACGAGCTAGTCAACTAGAGGCTTACTAGGGACAGGTTGTGGTCTATGTATTCACACATGTATTACGATTTCCAGACAATACACTTATAGCATGAATAATAGACTATTATCATGAACACAGAAATATAATAATAACCATTTATTATTGCCTCTAGGGCATATTTCCAACAGTCTCCCACTTGCACTAGAGTCAATAATCTAGTTACATTGTGATGAATCGAACACCCATTGCGTCCTGGTGTTGATCATGTTTTGCCCTAGGGAGAGGTTTAGTCAACGGATCTGCTACATTCAGGTCCGTGTGTACTTTACAAATATCTATGTCTCCATTTTGAACACTTTCACGAATGGAGTTGAAGCGACGCTTGATATGTCTGGTCTTCCTGTGAAACCTGGGCTCCTTCGCAAGGGCAATAGCTCCAGTGTTGTCACAAAAGAGAGTCATCGGGCCCGACGCATTGGGAATCACCCCTAGGTCGGTAATGAACTCCTTCATCCAGACTGCTTCCTGTGCTGCCTCCGAGGCTGCCATGTATTCCGCTTCACATGTAGATCCCGCCAGGACGCTTTGCTTGCAACTGCACCAGCTTACTGCTCCTCTATTCAATATATACACGTATCCGGTCTGTGACTTCGAGTCATCCAGATCTGTGTCGAAGCTAGCGTCGACGTAACCCTTTACGACGAGCTCTTCGTCACCTCCATAAACGAGAAACATATCCTTAGTCCTCTTCAGGTACTTCAGGATATTCTTGACCGCTGTCCAGTGTTCCTTGCCGGGATTACTTTGGTACCTTCCTACCAAACTTACGGCAAGGTTTACATCAGGTCTGGTACACAGCATGGCATACATAATAGACCCTATGGCCGAGGCATAGGGGATGACACTCATCTCTTCTATATCTTCTGCCGTGGTCGGGCATTGAGCCGTGCTCAATTGCACACCTTGCAATACAGGCAAGAACCCCTTCTTGGACTGATCCATACTGAACTTCTTCAATATCTTGTCAAGGTATGTACTCTGTGAAAGACCAATGAGGCGTCTTGATCTATCTCTATAGATCTTGATGCCTAATATATAAGCAGCTTCTCCAAGGTCCTTCATTGAAAAACACTTATTCAAATAGGCCTTTATACTTTCCAAGAATTCTATATCATTTCCCATCAATAATATGTCATCCACATATAATATGAGAAATGCTACAGAGCTCCCACTCACTTTCTTGTAAAGACAGGCTTCCCCATAAGTCTGTGTAAACCCAAACGCTTTGATCATCTCATCAAAGCGAATGTTCCAACTCCGAGATGCTTGCACCAGCCCATAGATTGAGCGCTGGAGCTTGCATACTTTGTTAGCATTCTTAGGATCGACAAAACCTTCCGGCTGCATCATATACAACTCTTCCTTAAGGAAGCCGTTAAGGAATGCCGTTTTGACGTCCATCTGCCATATCTCATAATCATAGTATGCGGCAATTGCTAACATGATTCGGACGGACTTCAGCTTCGCTACGGGTGAGAAAGTCTCATCGTAGTCAACCCCTTGAACTTGTCGATAACCCTTAGCGACAAGTCGACCTTTGTAGATGGTCACATTACCATCCGCGTTCGTCTTCTTCTTAAAGATCCATTTGTTTTCTATGGCTCGCCGCTCATCGGGCAAGCCAGTCAAAGTCCATACTTTGTTTTCATACATGGATTCTATCTCGGATTTCATGGCTTCTAGCCATTTGTCGGAATCCGGGCCCGCCATTGCTTCTTCATAGTTCGAAGGTTTACCGTTGTCTAACAACATGATTTCCAGGACAGGGTTGCCGTACCACTCTGGTGCGGAACGTGTCCTTGTGGACCTACGAAGTTCAGTGGCAACTTGATCCGAAGCTTCATGATCATCATCATTGACTTCCTCTCCAGTCGGTGTAGGCACCACAGGAACATTTTCCCGCGCTGCGCTACTTTCCGGTTCGGAAGGGGTGACTATCACCTCATCAAGTTCCACTTTCCTCCCACTCAATTCTTTCGAGAGAAACTCCTTCTCCAGAAACGACCCGTTCTTGGCAACGAAGATCTTGCCTTCGGATTTGAGGTAGAAGGTATACCCAATAGTTTCCTTAGGGTATCCTATGAAGACGCATTTTTCCGATTTGGGTTCGAGCTTTTCAGGTTGAAGTTTCTTGACATAAGCATCGCATCCCCAAACTTTTAGAAACGACAGCTTAGGTTTCTTCCCAAACCATAATTCATACGGTGTCGTCTCAACGGATTTAGACGGTGCCCTATTTAAAGTGAATGCGGCAGTCCCTAAAGCATAACCCCAAAATGAGAGCGGTAAATCGGTAAGAGACATCATAGATCGCACCATATCCAATAGAGTGCGATTACGACGTTCGGACACACCATTTCTCTGAGGTGTTCCAGGCGGCGTGAGTTGTGAAACTATTCCACATTTCCTTAAGTGTGTACCAAATTCGTGAATTAAATATTCTCCACCACGATCTGATCGTAAGAATTTTATTTTTCTGTCACGTTGATTCTCGACGTCACTCTGAAATTCCTTGAACTTTTCAAAGGTTTCAGACTTGTGTTTCATTAGGTAGACATACCCATATCTACTTAAATCATCAGTGAGAGTGAGAACATAACGATATCCTCCGCGAGCCTCAACACTCATTGGACCGCACACATCGGTATGTATGATTTCCAATAAGTTGGTTGCTCGCTCCATTGTTCCGGAGAACGGAGTCTTGGTCATCTTACCCATGAGGCATGGTTCGCACGTGTCAAATGATTCGTAATCAAGAGACTCCAAAAGTCCATCTGCATGGAGCTTCTTCATGCGCTTGACACCAATGTGACCAAGGCGGCAGTGCCACAAGTATGTGGGACTATCGTTATCAACTTTACATCTTTTGGTATTCACACTATGAACATGTGTAACATCACGTTCGAGATTCATCAAAAATAAACCATTGACCAGCGGGGCATGACCATAAAACATATCTCTCAAATAAATAGAACAACCATTATTCTCAGATTTAAATGAGAAGCCATCTCGAATTAAACGAGATCCAGATACAATGTTCATGCTCAAAGCTGGCACTAAATAACAATTATTGAGGTTTATAACTAATCCCGTGGGTAGATGCAGAGGTAGCGTGCCGACGGCGATCACATCGACCTTGGAACCATTCCCGACGCGCATCGTCACCTCGTCCTTTGCCAGTCTCCGTTTATTCCGTAGTTCCTGTTTTGAGTTACAAATATGAGCAACCGCACCGGTATCAAATACCCAGGAGCTACTACGAGTACTGGTAAGGTACACATCAATTACTTGTATATCACATATACCTTGGGTGTTGCCGGCCTTCTTCTTGTCTGCTAAATATTTGGGGCAGTTCCGCTTCCAGTGACCACTTCCCTTGCAATAAAAGCACTCAGTCTCGGGCTTGGGTCCATTCTTTGACTTCTTCCCGGTAACTGGTTTACCGGGCGCGGCAACTCCCTTGCCGTCCTTCTTGAAGTTCTTCTTACCCTTGCCCTTCTTGAACTTAGTGGTTTTATTCACCATCAACACTTGATGTTCTTTTCTGATCTCCCCTTCCGCTGATTTTAGCATTGAATATACCTCGGGAATGGTCTTTTCCATCCCCTGCATATTGTAGTTCATCACAAAGCTCTTGTAGCTTGGTGGAAGCAACTGGAGGATTCTGTCAATGACCGCGTCATCCGGGAGATTAACTCCCAGCTGAGACAAGCGGTTGTGCAACCCAGACATTCTGAGTATGTGCTCACTAACAGAACTGTTCTCCTCCATTTTACAGCTGAAGAACTTGTCGGAGACTTCATATCTCTCGACCCGGGCATGAGCTTGAAAAACTAGTTTCAGCTCCTCGAACATCTCATATGCTCCATGTTTCTCAAAACGCTTTTGGAGACCCGGTTCTAAGCTGTAAAGCATGCCGCACTGAACGAGGGAGTAATCATCAGCACGCTGCTGCCAAGCGTTCATAACGTCTTGGTTCTCAGGGATTGGTGCTTCACCTAGCGGTGCTTCTAAGACATAATCTTTCTTGGCAACTATGAGGATGAGCCTCAGGTTCCGGACCCAGTCCGTATAATTGCTGCCATCATCTTTCAGCTTGGTTTTCTCTAGGAACGCGTTGAAATTGAGGACAACGTTGGCCATTTGATCTACAAGACATAGTGTAAAGATTTTAGACTAAGTTCATGATAATTGAGTTCATCTAATCAAATTATTTATGAACTCCCACTCAGACAGACATCCCTCTAGTCATCTAAGTGAAACATGATCCGAGCTCAACTAGGCCGTGTCCGATCATCACGTGAGACGGACTAGTTAAGATTGGTGAACATCTCCATGTTGATCGTATCTTCTATACGACTCATGCTCGACCTTTCGGTCCTCCGTGTTCCGAGGCCATGTCTGTACATGCTAGGCTCGTCAAGTCAACCTAAGTGTATTGCGTGTGTTCCGAGGCCATGTCTGTACATGCTAGGCTCGTCATCACCCGTTGTATTCGAACGTAAGAATCTATCACACCCGATCATCACGTGGTGCTTCGAAACGACGAACCTTTGCAACGGTGCACAGTTAGGGTGAACACTTTCTTGAAATTATTATAAGGGACCATCCTACTTGCTACCGTCGTTCTAAGCAAATAAGATGCAAAAACATGATAAACATCACATGCAATCAAATAGTGACATGATATGGCCAATATCATCATGCTCCTTTGATCTCCATCTTCGGGGCACCATGATCATCTTTGTCACCGGCATGACACCATGATCTCCATCATTGTGTCTTCATGAAGTCGTCACGCCAACGATTACTTCTACTTCTATGGCTAACGCGTTTAGCAACAAAGTAAAGTAATTTACATGGCGTTATTCAATGACACGCAGGTCATGCAAAATAATAAAGACAACTCCTATGGCTCCTGCCGGTTGTCATAATCATCGACATGCAAGTCGTGATTCCTATTACAAGAATATGATCAATCTCATACATCACATATATCATTCATCACATCTTCTGGCCATCTCACATCACATAGCACTTGCTGCAAAAACAAGTTAGACGTCCTCTAATTGTTGTTGCAAGTTTTTACGTGGTTTGTAGGTTTCTAGCAAGAACGTTTCTTACCTACGTATGACCACAACGCGATTTGCCAATTTCTATTTACCCTTCATAAGGACCCTTTTCATCGAATCCGTTCCGACTAAAGTAGGAGAGACAGACACCCGCTAGCCACCTTATGCAACTAGTGCATGTCAGTCGGTGGAACCTGTCTCACGTAAGCGTACGTGTAAGGTCGGTCCGGGCCGCTTCGTCCTACAATGCCGCCGAAACAAGAAACGACTAGTAGCGGCAAGAAGAATTGGCAAACTCAACGCCCACAACTGCTTTGTGTTCTACTCGTGCATAGTAACTACGCATAGACCTGGCTCATGATGCCACTGTTGGGAATCGTAGCATAATTTTAAAATTTTCCTACGTTCACCAAGATGCATCTATGGAGTCTACTAGCAACGAGGGGAAGGGAGTGCATCTACATACCGTTGTAGATCGCGAGCGGAAGCGTTCCAATGAACGTGGATGACGGAGTCGTACTCGCCGTGATCCAAATCACCGATGACCGAGTGCCAAACGTACAGCACCTCCGCGTTCAACACACGTACGGTGCAGCGACGTCTCCTCCTTCTTGATCCAGCAAGGGGGGAGGAGAGGTTGATGGAGATCCAACAGCACGACGGCGTGGTGGTGGATGTAGCGGCTCTCCGGCAGGGCTTCGCCGAGCTTCTGCGAGAGAGAGAGAGGTGTTGCAGGGGAGGAGGGAGGCGCCAAAGGCTGTAGTATGCTGCCCTCCCTCCCCCCCTTTATATAGGCCCCCCTGGGGGGTGCGCAGCCCTAGGAGATGAGATCTCCAAGGGGGGGCGGCGGCCAAGGGGAAAGGGGTTGCCTTGCCCCCAAGGCAAGGGGGAACTCCCCCCCCTAGGGTTCCCAACCCTAGGCGCATGGGGGGAGGCCCAAGGAGGCGCCCCAGCCCACTAGGGGCTGGTTCCCCTCCACTTTCAGCCCACGGGGCCCTCCGGGACAGGTGGCCCCACCCGGTGGACCCCCAGGACCCTTCCGGTGGTCCCGGTACAATACCGATAACCCCCGAAACTTTCCCGGTGGCCGAAACAGGACTTTCTATATATAATTCTTCACCTCCGGACCATTTCGGAACCTCTCGTGACGTCCGGGATCTCATCCGGGACTCCGAACAACTTTCGGGTTTCCGCATACATATATCTCTACAACCCTAGTGTCACCGGACCTTAAGTGTGTAGACCCTACGGGTTCGGGAGACATGCAGACATGACCGAGACGCCTCTCCGGTCAATAACCAACAGCGGGATCTGGATACCCATGTTGGCTCCCACATGTTCCACGATGATATCATCGGGTGAACCACGGTGTCGAGGATTCAATCAATCCGTATGCAATTCCCTTTGTCAATCGGTATGTTACTTGCCCGAGATTCGATCGTCGGTATCCCAATACCTTGTTCAATCTCGTTACTGGCAAGTCTCTTTACTCGTACCGCAATGCATGATCCCGTGACTAACGCCTTAGTCACATTGAGCTCATTATGATGATGCATTACCGAGTGGGCCCAGAGATACCTCTCCGTCACACGGAGTGACAAATCCCAGTCTCGATCCGTGCCAACCCAACAGACACTTTCGGAGATACCCGTAATGCACCTTTATAGTCACCCAGTTACGTTGTGACGTTTGGCACACCCAAAGCACTCCTACGGTATCCGGGAGTTGCACGATCTCATGGTCTAAGGAAAAGATACTTGACATTGGAAAAGCTCTAGCAAACGAAACTACACGATCTTTTATGCTATGCTTAAGTTGGGTCTTGTCCATCACATCATTCTCCTAATGATGTGATCCCGTTATCAATGACATCCAATGTCCATAGTCAGGAAACCATGACTATCTGTTGATCAACGAGCTAGTCAACTAGAGGCTTACTAGGGACAGGTTGTGGTCTATGTATTCACACATGTATTACGATTTCCGGACAATACACTTATAGCATGAATAATAGACTATTATCATGAACACAGAAATATAATAATAACCATTTATTATTGCCTCTAGGGCATATTTCCAACATGGTCCTTGGTGTGGGAAATTCAACAGAAGCAATTGCTACTGGTTCCTGGTATTTATGATGGAAGAGGAGAAAGTTAGTGTATAATGAAAAGGTTTAGGAACCTAAGTTCATAGTAATGACAATCAAAGCTTTGATTGCTAATTATACTATGGCAAGTGATGCAATGATGACGATCAAGCGACATGACTGGGAAAGACCAAGGAGCAACTATGTGAAGCTAAATGTGGATGAGCCTTTTGACCCTGATTTACTCAAGGGCTCGTATGGCGCTGTCATCAGGGACTCGAATGGCAGATTCGTCGCGACAGGAAACGGGGAAATCGATTGGTGCGGTGATGCACTTATGGCCGAGGCACCGGTCTTACGGTTTGGTCTCAATTTGGCAACTAAAGTTGCGTGTAACTGCACAGAGGTGAGCTCCGACAACATCGAGATGATAGAGACAATGAAGAATGGAGGTCGCTCTTTTGATCCATCAGTGACAGTTTTTGATGATATATATCACCTTGCGTGTGATTTCCCGCATATTATTTACATTTTTGAGCGTGCTTCTAGAGAGACTAATTGTGCTACCCATGATTTAGTCAAACTATTGGGAATAAGGTGTGCGCGGGGTGCATGGAAGATCTATCCTTAGAGATTGTTGATACTTTTGTAAAACATAATATGATGATCACCTTGCAATAAAGAGTATTTTGATAAAAAAAGACCAACCCTAAGTAACGTACCGTCTTGTTTAGGGTTGGCTATACTTCACTGGCGATCCAATCTCCGTTAAGAGCCTTTTTTTTTTAACTAGCCAGCAATTGCTGGTGTTTCATTCATTTAGCAGGAGAGAGCGATAAAGGTGTTTAAAGGGGAGAGACGAAAAAAGAAAGAGGAAAGCAAGGCTAGACGCATGCCAACTCCTCACGTACATGTCCGAAGATGATGTTCTCCTTGTTCGGTAGCTTTCCTCTAAACACATAGGCCTTCTTCTTCATTCAAATCCGCCAACTGATGAGTGCGATCATGGATTTTGACGCCTTTTCGTGCGGTGGGTGCCGCAGCGGCTGATCATATTGACCATGTCCGCAGTTGTTGATCCAGCGCTCCAAGTAGCGGGGTGTAGGGCGGAGCAGCCGGTCCAGGATGCCGTCGTGCTCCACACCTGCTGCGCCACCAAATCTCCGCTAAGAGTGATTGGGAGAAAGTACCGTAGGATTGATTCATCAGAGGGGAGCGATCAGCACCCTGACCGCGGAACACTAGACATGGCGGGGTACATACCAGTGACTCATTTATCAACTGAACAAAAGCAACTGATCTTCGATTTAACTGCCAGTTTACAACTCTAGCGATTCCCACTAAAGCAGCTTGGAATCTTCTATTCCACTAACACGCGTATCAGAAAGCACGCAAATTGCAGTGAAAAGAGAAGCACCAGCATGGAAGCTGTGGTTCCCTACAGGAATCCAAGCTGCACATTTCTTTCTCTTGTACTCCCTCCCTAAACTAACATAAGAGCATTTAGATCACTACTTTAGTGATCTAAGCGCTCTTATATTAATTTACAGAGGAAGTACTTCAGTGGGAACTACTACCTCTGTATCAAAATATAAAACGTTTTTGTAGGCTTGCCTACCGAAATGTCTTATATTTTGATACGTATATTTTGATACGGAGGGAGTAAACAGCACTGCTAGTTGTTCAAAAAACAAAAACGAAACAGCACTGCTAAACGTGCCACTCGGGCTACAAAAGTATTACTAATATAAGTAGGCAGCACAATTCACAGGCCAACCAGAGGTCAGAAACCTCCACTTAAATACTATCCCTTGACAAAATACGCAACCTACTTCTGTCTCTTAGCCTAAATGATGTTACGAGGAGCATCCTTGCCATTCTTTGGCTTTGGTTCCACAACTCTGGAGTTCCGAAGGCGGATATCAATGGTGGAGTTGTTCTGGACGTCATGCTTCTCAAGCGTATCTCCAGAAGACAGAATGTGGCCCCTGTAGCACAGATAGTACATGCCTTCCTTCATCGGCAGCCTGTCTCCAATCTTCTTCATGACTTCCTCTGTTGTGTTGGACAGTGGCAGAGACATTGTTAAGCTCTTCCCCTCCCATGTCTTGACGAAGACCTGGACTTTCTGCTGCAACACGAGAATATCATTGTTTTTTACACTCTGATCCTGCAGGGTTTGACCTTCTGCAAGTACCACCTCAACACCGGATTGAGTTCGCATGAGCACATGTGTTGATGCTGGTAAACCCTCCGATGTCTCAATCATCAACTTGACATCAGCAACAGTATACCAGCATTTCACATTTACACTAACAGTTCTTTCACCTCTAACATTGACAAAAATACGCAGCTTGTCAACCGGGCTAACCAAAACATGAAGTGGCTGCTCATTCCTCAAGTCGCACTGACTTAACAGCTGATTGTCCTCAAGCTGTCGACCTGCATACATCAGGATTTGGTTGTTCATTAGAATTCCCACTTTTTGTTCAATCTCTGCTTTGACATCAGCCACCTTGTTGGATTTCCTGACATTGAGATTGATGGTCTTCCCAACCGAGGGAATCTTGACAGAAATTTGCATCCCATCAGTGACGAAAAGGTCAACAGAAGAGTTTGTCATGATGTTGTAATCAGCAAGCTTGTCATCATTCTTCAAGTGAATACCAGAAAAGAATAGCTCTTGCAAGCATTTGTCAATCCCCTCAATGGCACTAACTTTAGTTTTAATATGATCAACTGTATCGGTGCAGCTCACATCAATGGCAACTGTTTTCAGCATCTTCACATGGATCTGGACATACAATAGTGAAGATACTAAGTATTCACAAAGTTCTTAAAATATAACAACCTATCTTCTTGTTAGAAATGCATCTGTGCGCAACAAAAGGAAATAATCATAGCAAACAAACTAGTGCGTGCAGAAAAAAAAGACACAAGCAATTGACACCACATGTAAACCTCAATCAGCGCTGTATGTATGGTTTTCAAGCACTGATCATCTGAACTTTGTTTTCTGCTTTCTTTCTCATCGTACCACTCGGTTATTATTTAAGCGACTCTTAATCCAGGATGCCTAAGGTAAGCATTGCTGCACATGCTGATTGAAAATGAGCGATAACACTTAAAAGAGTTCCACAAACTGAGTGAAGTAGACATGTGGCTATGGGGCCATCAAATTCTGGAGAATTTATTTATTAAACTAGAGTACCGATTACCGAAAGAAACCAACATTAGGTATTAGAGAAATTCTAACAACTTATTTTTCACTACTCACTACAAACACTGCAATATAACAGTCTGGTATATTGCCATTTGTAGCATCATAAGACGATGTACATATGAAGCACAATTTCTCCTGACCCCGCAGAAATGGAGCCCAGATGGTTGGAATTTATAATTTCAAAATAAATACACATAGGGGCATTTCACATGATATATTTCCTCTTCTCTTTCCTAGTACTTGATTTTCTTCTCCCCTTGTGTTCCAAATATCCTACTGGGGTTGATTCCTTCGAGGAGAAGGAACCCAGCTTTGCTAACAAAAAACGTGCAAATCCTCACAAGAACAATTCACATAGAAATCACAGCACACACGCCCCCAATCCAGATCGACTCCAGCACCAGTCTATTCTCGCAAGATGTGCCTCCAAAGCGACCAACTACTACTTCACAGGAAGCATTGGCTTAGAGGCTAGGGCTACAAACACAGAAAAACATCCTCTTGGAACCGATCGGATCAGAAAATCACTACCCCGTGAGACCAATGATCACGCCCTCGTGTCCCCCCACCACAAAACCACAAAAGGGGCCGGCGTTCCGCGATTCACATTCTACCAAGAATCACAGACACATTCACAAGCAGATCAACCTAGGTCATGCCTCCAAAGAGAGTGTTGCGGGGATACGAGCGCAAACCTTGTAGCTTTCCGCCGGCTGCTCCTGGTGGGGGTCCATGGTGGCACGCCGCTTCATCTCTCGGCTCCGGCGCCCGATTGATGGTGCTGAAGGAGTGGAATCGGCTCGCCGTCTCGGGCGCTCCCCTACTTCGCCGTCTTCTCGCTCCCACTAAACGCGTAAATGATGGAAGGGTTTCACTGCCAGCAAGGGGCCCATTCACCCAAAATAAACGCGTAAGATCATTTCCAACAGCTCCTGTAAAGAAATACTACGTATATGTGGTTTTCTCAGTTTCCATAAAAAGTTCCCCTAAAGCGGTTTTTGCTGGTGGCGGCGACGGCGACAGTGAATTTCGATGGACGGTGGTGGTCGGCAACGGCAGGTGGGCGGGTGGGTGGAGCGGCGGCGATTGCAGGTGGTGGTCGGCGGCGGTGCCAGCAGGGCGCGGCGTACTTTGATGACGATTAGCTAACTTGGCATTTTTACGGAAAGAGCCATCTTCGTGAAGATGGAGTGAAAGTTTCGAAGAATTTACGAGATCCTATAAAATGTGTGGGTTTAAAGGAACTGTTGGAAAAAAATTGTTGAACTTCTCCTAAATGGTGGTTATTTTGCGGAGTCGGGACTGTTGAAGATGCTCTAAGGGCATCTACAACGTTGTGCCGCAAAACTCCCGCGAATGTTTGAACTGTGTTGTTCGAACCAATTTTGCCATCCAACATGATGCCAGAAACGTCCACGGACGCGTCTGCGCGTCTGAATCCCCCCAAAATGGCACCAAACCCGGGGGATATTTAACTCATGCCACGTACGCGTCCGCTCACTCAGCCCCAACCAAAGTCATCGTCATGAGTCCCGCTCTAGAACCGTCCCCGCACATTCATGTTGGTCCACCGCACCATATCGGGCGCGACTCAACAGTCTTGATGCCAGTCAGGGCGACATGACCGGACGAGGCAGTGGTGTCGTTGTGGACGTGGTGCCCGAGAAGCCTACTCCGGTCGCAGCGACTCAGTGAAGCGGTGTCGGTTCGCATGCCCCAACTATTTAAATAGGGCGTCGACGTCAGCCAAAACGCATCTCATCTCATCTCATCTCTGCACCCTGCCACCTCACTCCTATCCTTTCATTCACCACCGTCGCCACTCCTCTCCTCTCCGCTAAGATGGAGAAGTCCGGCCAGAGCGTCAGGTTTTCAATGCTAGCGGGTGGATCCCGATCTCCATATGGAGCATGGCGTCGCCACCCATGTTCTTCGGTGCCTTCACCTCCACCGCCCCGGCTTACAAGGAGGAGTAGCCGCAGCAGTCACTCGTCACAGAGGCCACCGCGATGGACGAGGAGTACCAAGCGCACCTGAAGCTCTTCTTGGAACAGTCTCTCCGCATCCGCGACCTGATGCCTTCCTTGCCGCGTGTCGACCACATCAAGGAGGAGACATCGTCGCCGCCTTGCCTGAAGGAAATATGCCCTGGAGGCAATAATAAAGTTATTATTTATTTCCTTATTTCATGATAAATGTTTATATTCATGCTAGAATTGTATTAACCGGAAACATAATACTTGTGTGAATACATAGACAAACAGAGTGTCACTAGTATGCCTCTACTTGACTAGCTCGTTGATCAAAGATGGTTATGTTTCCTAGCCATAGACATGAGTTGTTATGTGATTAACGGGATCACATCATTAGGAGAATGATGTGATTGACTTGACCCATTCCGTTAGCTTAGCACTTGATCGTTTAGTATGTTGCTATTGCTTTCTTCATGACTTATACATGTTCCTATGACTATGAGATTATGCAACTCCCGTTTACCGGAGGAACACTTTGTGTGCTACCAAACGTCACAACGTAACTGGGTGATTATAAAGGTGCTCTACAGGTGTCTCCGAAGGTACTTGTTGGGTTGGCGTATTTCGAGATTAGGATTTGTCACTCCGATTGTCGGAGAGGTATCTCTGGGCTCACTCGGTAATGCACATCACTATAAGCCTTGCAAACATTGCAACTAATGAGTTAGTTGCGGGATGATGTATTACGGAACGAGTAAAGAGACTTGCCGGTAACGAGATTGAACTAGGTATTGAGATACCGACGATCGAATCTCGGGCAAGTAACATACCGATGACAAAGGGAACAACGTATGTTGTTATGCGGTCTGACCGATAAAGATCTTCGTAGAATATGTAGGAGCCAATATGGGCATCCAGGTCCCGCTATTGGTTATTGACAAGAGAGGTGTCTCGGTCATGTCTACATAGGTCTCGAACCCGTAGGGTCCGCACGCTTAACGTTCGTTGATGATATAGTACTATGAGTTATGTATGTTGGTGACCGAATGTTGTTCAGAGTTTTGGATGAGATCACGGATATGACGAGGAACTCCGGAATGGTCCGGAAGTAAAGATTGATATGTGGATAGTAGTGTTTGATCTCCGGAAAGGTTTCGGAATCCATCGGAAGGGGTTCCGGATGTTTCCCGAAATGTTTGGGCACGAGAACACTTTATCTGGGCCAAAGGGGAAAGCCCACGAGGTTTTTGGAAAGCGCAAAAAGGAAGTTTTGCGGAGTCCAGGGGCCAGACGCCAGGGTCCCTGGCGTCTGGGTCTAGACGCCGGGAACCCTGGCGTCTGTCCCTGGAGTCCGAGAAGGACTCTTGCCTTTCGGGTGAAACCGACTTTGTGGAGGCTTTTACTCCAAGTTTCGACCCCAAGGCTCAACATATAAATAGAGGGGTAGGGCTAGCACCCAAGATACATCAAGAAACACCAAGCCATGTGCCGGCAACCCCGTCTCCTCTAGTTTATCCTCCGTCATAGTTTTCGTAGTGCTTAGGCGAAGCCCTGCGAAGATTGTTCTTCACCAACACCGTCACCACGCCGTCGTGCTGCCGGAACTCATCTACTACTTCGCCCCTCTTGCTGGATCGAGAAGGCGAGGACGTCACCGAGCCGAACATGTGCAGAACTCGGAGGTGCCGTGCTTTCGGTACTTGGATCGGTCGGATCGTGAAGACGTACGACTACATCAACCGTGTTGATATAACGCTTCCGCTTATGGTCTACGAGGGTACGTAGACAACACTCTCCCCTCTCGTTGCTATGCATCACCATGATCTTGCGTGTGCGTAGGAAATTTCTGAAATTACTACGTTCCCCAATAGTGGCATCCGAGCCTGGTTTTATGCGTAGATGTCATATGCACGAGTAGAACACAAGTGAGTTGTGAGCGATATAAGTCATACTGCTTACCAGCATGTCATACTTTGGTTCGGCGGTATTGTTGGATGAAGCGGCCCGGACCGACATTACGCGTACGCTTACGCGAGACTGGTTCTACCGACGTGCTTTGCACACAAGGAGAGGGCACCGTCTTCACCGCTTCGACCGACCAGCGTCACCGCCATCCTGTTTTTGGAGCGGCAAGGAGAGGGCACCGTCTTCACCGCCTCGTCGGCACCAGATCGATACGAAGCAGGAGCCTTACATGGTGCTCGCAAATGCTCGTGGGCGCCTCCTGCATTACCTTGGTCTTTATGGCATTACTACTCGTCCAAGAAGGAACGACACGAGCAGTGCAATGCGCAACGCCGGCCAGCGTTCGCGACATCGGACTTCACGTTAGATTGGGTCCACGTGCTGACGGATGCCTGGGCCCTCGATCGAGGACCACTATGGAGACGTTCATGTGGCACCGGCGCCGCCTTAGCGACCAGTTCGTCAATATCGGCATGGCCAAGTCGCTGCACACTACTACCCTCATCTGTGACAAGGGCAAGGCAAGGGGCGGGCGTGTTGGGGCTGCTTCCGCACCTAACGAGGCCATGCGTGTGGTGGAGGAAGAAGCCGAGCGACTTCTCTATGGGTCGTAGGCGGTGGCCAAATAGACCTGTTGCGGCTCCTACACGCCCTTCCGCCGTTGGAAGGACCACAAGGACGATAACTCCGACGATAGCAGCGACGGAGTGGATGATGAGGGTGGTCCCGCCCGCTAGGACGTGCATAAGTACAAGGTTACTGTCTAGTACCTCGCTTAGTTTTTTTAGCTTTTTTTAAATGACAGTTGAACTTATCTAGTTTAGTTGTAATATGTCGAACTTTGTCTGTTTTGCATGAAAATTACCTACTGCACAACCAAGATCTTACTATTGGGGATAGATCACGGGATCGGGTTTTACCAGTAGACGCACGATCATGATAGTGGAAGAATAGTTTGCGAAGCACGTCTCCATCTCCTCCTTATGGATCCCCCGAATGGCTCCTTGTGGTTCCCTCAATCGGTTCGTTATAACGCTGCTAATCCCACACCTCAAAGGTATACATGCATGTAGGGAGTGTCGCGTGGCAGACTGCTAGGTCCGATCGCACAACTTGGACATGGAAGTGGTGGCAGCTAGTGATACGTCTCCAACGTATCTATAATTTTTGATTGTTCCATGCTATTATATTATCTGTTTTGGATGTTTTATATGCATTAATATGCTATTTTATATTATTTTGGGACTAACCTATTAACCTAGAGCCCAGTACCAGTTCCTGTTTTTTTCCCTGTTTTTGAGTTTCGCAGAAAAGGAATACCAACCGGAGTCCAAACGGAATAAAACCTTCGCGATGTTTTTTCTTGGACCAGAAGACAACCAGGAGACTTGGAGATGAAGTCGGAGGAGCCACAAGGACGAAGGGCGCGCCCCCACCCTTGTGGGCCCCTCGTGCACCTCCTGACCTAATTCTTTCGCCTATATATTCCCATATATCCCCAAACCACCAGAGGCATCCACGAAAACACTTTTCCACCGCCGCAACCTTCTGTACCCGTGAGATCCCATATAGGGACCTTTTGCGGCACCCTACCGGAGGGGGATTCAATCACGGAGGGCTTCTACATCAACTCTATTGCCCTTCCGATGAAGCGTGGGTAGTTTACCACAGACCTACGGGTCCATAGCTAGTAGCTAGATGGCTTATTCTCTCTCTTTGATTCTCAATACCATGTTCTCCTTGATGTTCTTAGAGATCTATCTTTTTTGCAGTGTGTTTGCCCAGATACGATGAATTGTGGATTTATGATCAGCTTATCTATGAATATTATTTGAATCTTCTCTGAATTCTTATATGCATGATTTGATATCTTTGTAATTCTCTTCGAACTATCGGTTTGGTTTGGCCAACTAGATTGGTTTTTCTTACAATGGGAGAAGTGCTTAGCTTTGGGTTCAATCTTGCGGTGTCCTTTCCCAGTGACAGTAGGGGCAGCAAGGCACGTATTGTATTGTTGCCATCGAGGATAAAAAGATGGGGTTTTCATCATATTGCTTGAGTTAATTTCTCTATATCATGTCATTTTACTTAATGCATTACTTCGTTCTTTATGAACTTAATACTCTAGATGCATGCTGGATAGGGGTTGATGTGTGGAGTAATAGTAGTAGATGCAGAATCGTTTCGGTCTACTTGACACGAACGTGATGCCTATATTCATGATCATTGCCTTAGATATCGTCATAACTTTGCGCTTTTTGAAGGAAATATGCCCTAGAGGCAATAAGAAAGTTGTTATTTATATTTCCTTATATCATGATAAATGTTGATTATTCATGCTAGAATTGTATTAACCAGAAACTTAGTACATGTGTGAATACATAGACAAACAGAGCGTCCCTAGTATGCCTCTACTTGACTAGCTCGTTAATCAAAGATGGTTAAGTTTCCTAACCATAGACATGTGTTGTCATTTGATGAACGGGATCACATCATTAGAGAATGATGTGATGGACAAGACCCGTCCGTTAGCTTAGCATAATGATCATTTAGTTTTATTGCTATTGCTTTCTTCATGACTTATACATGTTCCTCTGAGTATGAGATTATGCAACTCCCGAATACCGGAGGAACACCTTGTGTGCTATCAAACGTCACAACGTAACTAGGTGATTATAAAGATGCTCTACAGGTGTCTCCGATGGTGTTTGTTGAGTTGGCATAGATCGAGATTAGGATTTGTCACTCCGTGTATCGGAGAGGTATCTCTGGGCCCTCTCGGTAATGCACACCACTATAAGCCTTGCAAGCAATGTGACTAATGGGTTAGTTGCGGGATGATGCATTATAGAACGAGTAAAGAGACTTCCCGATAACGAGATTGAACTAGGTATGAGGATACCGACGATCGAATCTCAGGCGAGTAACATACCGATGACAAAGGGAATAACGTATGTTGTTATGCGGTTTGACCGGTAAAGATCTTCATAGAATATGTAGGAGCCAATATGAGCATCCAGGTTTCGCTATTGGTTATTGACCAGAGATGTGTCTCGGTCATGTCTACATAGTTCTCGAACCCGTAGGGTCCGCACGCTTAACGTTCGATGACGATTTGTATTATGAGTTATGTGATTTGATGATTGAAGATTGTTTGGAGTCTCGGATGATATCACGGACATGACGAGGAGTCTCGAAATGGTTGAGACATAAAGAATGATATATTGGACGATGTTATTCGGACACCGGATGAGTTCCGAGAGGTACCGGATAACTATCGGAGTGTCGTAGGGTTATCGGAACCCCCTGGGGGAACTAATGGGCCTTCATGGGCCTTAGTGGAGAGAGAGAAGGGCCGCAAGGGGCTGGCCGCCCCCCTGGTAGTCCGAATTGGACTAGGGGAAGGGGGTGGCGCCCCCTTTCCTTCCCCTCTCCCTCTCCCTTCCTTCTTCCCCTTTCCAGCAAGTGGAATCCTACTAGGACTTGGAGTCCTAGTAGGACTCCTCTCTTTGGCGCGTCCTATAGGGGCCGGCCGGCCTCCCCCTCTCCTCCTTTATATACGGAGGTAGGGGGCACCCTAGAACACACAAGATCAATTGTCTTAGCCGTGTGCAGTGCCCCCCTCCGCAGTTTACCACCTCGATCATATCGTCGTAGTGCTTAGGCAAAGCCCTGTGCCGGTAACTTCATCATCACCGTCGCCACGCCGTCATGCTGAAGGAACTCTCCCTCGTCCTCAACTGGATCAAGAGCTCGAGGGACGTCATCGTGCTGAACGTGTGTTGAACACAGAGGTGTCGTACGTTCGGTACTTGGATCGGTCGGATCGTGAAGACGTTCGACTACATCAACCGCGTTACTAAACGCTTCCGCTTTCAGTCTACGAGGGTACGTGGACACACTCTCCCGCCTCGTTGCTATGCATCTCCTAGATAGATCTTGCGTGATCGTAGGTAATTTTTTTTGAAATACTGCGTTCCCCAACAGTGGCATCCGAGCCAGGTCTACGCGTAGATGTTATATGCACGAGTAGAACACAAAGAGTTGTGGGCGATAATAGTCAGACTGCTTACCACCAACGTCTTACTTCGATTCGGCGGTATTGTTGGATGAAGCGGCCCGGACTGACATTACATGACCGCGTTCATGAGACTGGTTCTACCGACGTGCTTCGCACACAGGTGGGTGGCAGGTGTCTGTTTCTCCAACTTTAGTTGAATCGAGTTTGACTACGACCGGTCTTTGTTGAAGGTTAAAACAACACACTTGACGAAAAATCGTTGTGGTTTTGATGCGTAGGTAAGAACGGTTCTTGCTAAGCCCATAGCAGCCACGTAAAACTTGCAACAACAAAGTAGAGGACGTCTAACTTGTTTTTGCAGGGCTTGTTGTGATGTGATATGGCCAGGACGTGATGATATATAATTTGTTGTATGAGATGATTGATACGTCTCTGTCGTATCTATAATTTTTGATTGTTCCATGCCAATATTCTACAACTTTTACATACTTTTGGCAACTTTTTATACTATTTATGGGACTAACATATTGATCGAGTGCCCAGTGCCAGTTCCTGTTTGTTGCATGTTTTTTGTTTCACAGAAAATCCATATCAAACGGGATAAAAACTTATGGAGATTTTTTTGGAATATATGTGAATTTTGGGAAGTGGAATCAACGCGAGACGATGCCCGAGGGGCCCATGAGGGTGAGGGGCGCGCCCTGGGCCCTCGTGGCCACTCCGTAAGGCAGTTGGTGCCCTTCTTTCGCCGCAAGAAAGCCAATATCTGGATAGTATCCAAATTTCAGCCCAATCGGAGTTACGGATCTCCAAGAATTTAAGAAACGGTGAAATGGCAGAATCAGGGAGCGCAGAAACAGAAGGAAACAGAGAGAGAGAGAGATCCAATCTCGGAGGGGCTCCCGCCCCTCCGCCGCCATGGAAGCCAAGGACCAAAGGGGAAACCCTTCTCCCATCTAGGGGGAAGGTCAAGGAAGAAGAAGAAGAAGAAGAAGAAGAGGGGCTCTCTCCCCCTCTCTCCCGGTGGCGCCGGACCGCCGCCGGGGCCATCATAGCGACAACGATCTACACCAACAATTTCACCGCCGTCATCACCAACTCTTCCCCCCTCTATGCAGCGGTGTAACCCCTCTTTTACCCGCTGTAATCTCTACTTAAACATGGTGCTCAACGCTATATATTATTTCCCAATGATGTATGGCAATCCTATGATGTTTGAGTAGATCCGTTTTGTCCTATGGGTTCATTGATGATCGTGATTGGTTTGAGTTGCATGTTTTATTATTGGTGATGTCCTATGGTGCTCTCCGTGTCGCGCAAGCGTGAGGGATCCCCGCTGTAGGATTTGCAATATGTTCATGATTTGCTTATGGTGGGTGGCGTGAGTGACAGAAGCACAGACCCGAGTAAGTAGGTTGTTTGCGTATGGGAATAAAGAGGACTTCATACTTTAATGCTATGGTTGGGGTTTACCTTAATGATCTTTAGTAGTTGCGGATGCTGGCTAGAGTTCCAATCATAAGTGCATATGATCCAAGGAGAGAAAGTATGTTAGCTTATGCCTCTCCCTCATATAAAATTGCAATAGTGATAACCGGTCTAGTTATCGATTGCCTAGGGACAAATAACTTTCTTGTGTGACAAAAAGCTCTCTACTAAAACTAACTTAGTTGTGTCTTCATCTAAACAGCCCCTACTTTTTATTTACGCGCTCTTTATTATCTTGCAATCCTATCCAACAACACCTACAAAGTACTTCTAGTTTCATACTTGTTCTTGGTAAAGCGAACGTTAAGTGTGTGTAGAGTTGTATCGGTGGTAAATAGAACTTGAGGGAATATTTGTTCTACCTTTAGCTCCTCGTTGGGTTCGACACTCTTACTTATCAAAAGAGGCTACAATTGACCCCCTATACTTGTGGGTTATCAAGACCTTTTTCTGGCACCGTTGCGGGGGAGCAATAGCATGGGGTGAATATTCTCGTCTGTGCTTGTTTGCTTTATCATTAAGTGGATTTTATTTGTTGTTCTAAGTTGTTCTCTATCTTTAGGTATGGATATGGAACATGAAATACCAAAAAAATAGGTTTACTTGCTACTCATGGAGATGGGGAACCTCCTAAAACCCTCGATGCTCATTATGTGAAAGATATTATGCACTACTTTAATAATCCTGAGAAAACCCCATTCAATTATATAATGGGAGACACGTTGGATCAACGTGAATACTGGGATTATCGCTTGACTCAAAAAGGGAAACTATTAGGGGATCAAATTTATATGTTGCATTGGTATGCTCGGCAACTATGCTTGAGATATGATTATACTTGTTGCTCTAGGATGAAGGCTCCACACCTTCCCTTTTCATGCAAATTTAATGATAATGAAACCTTAGCTTCTTATGCTAATGGTATATATGATTACTATGATGTGGAACGAATAGAAGAATTTGTTGCTTTTAAGGGTGCTTGTGAAATTGAATCTTTGTTTAAAGAGTTTGATGATTTTGATGATTCAGTTTATAGACCTAAAAATTTAGCTATCCTTAAATATTGCTATGAGAATTATAAATACAATTATCATATTGATGAATTTATTGAGAAAGTCTCCGCTGTCCGAGAAGAGACTAATATTTTGCAGGAGTCTATGGAAGAAGAAATTGATGAAACTGTGAGCTCATTGGATGAAAAAGATGATGAGGAGAGCGAAGAACAAAAGGGGGAAGAACGGATTAGCTACCCATGCCTACCTTCTAATGAGAGTAACTCTTCAACTCATACATTATTTAATTTCCCTTCTTGCTTACCGAAGGATGAATGCCATGATAATTGCTATGATCCCGTTGATTATTTTGAAATATCCCTTTTTGATGAACTTGATGCTTGCTACGCTTGTGGCCAAGATGCCAATATGAATGATGCTTATGGAGATGAACTTGCTATTGTTCCTTATGTTAAACATGAAACTGTTGCTATTACACCCACACATGATAGTCCTATTATCTTTTTGAATTATCCAAACTAGACTATATCGGAGAAGTTTGCTCTTGTTAAGGATTATATTGATGGGTTGCCTTTTACCGTTGCACATGATGATTTTGATGAATATAATATGCATGTGCTTGCTGCTCCTACTTGCAATTATTATGAGAGAGGAACTATATCTCCACCTCTCTATGTTTCCAACACGATAAAATTGCAAGAAACTGCTTATGCTATGTATTGGCCTTTATTTGATGTTCATGAATTGTTCTTGTATGACATGCCGATGCATAGGAAGAGAGTTAGACTTCACCATTGCTTGATATATGTTGCTTTGTGCTCACTACTAAATGCCAAATCATTGCTAATTCAAATTGGCTTTGATATACCTTGGGATCCGGGTGGATTCATTACTTGAGCACCTTATGCCTAGCTTAATGGCTTTAAAGAAAGCGCTGCCAAGGTGACAACCCGGAAGTTTTAGAGAGTCATTTATTTCTGTTGAGTGCTTTTATAGAGTTTAAAAACAAAAAAATAAAGAGGGGAACCCAAACTTTTCAAAAAGGAAAGTGAAAGTGAGAGAGACAAGCATTGTTGAAGTGAGGGAGCTCCTTGAACTTTGTTCATGCTCACGGAAACTTTGTGAATCTTGATTACAGAAAATTTTCAACAAAAATAATTATCCCCTTGTACAATTCCATTGTATTATAAAAATAATGTGCCAAGATTTGCCTTTAGGATGTTTACATTGCTTGTTGGTTTATGCGGTGCAAAACAGAAACTTTGGCTGTAGTGCGCGATTTTACATTTTTACTAGAACGTCAAACAGTTCTTAAAATTTTTGCACTGTCTTTCTATACAAATTGGTTATTTTTCCTAATTTTTCAGAATTTTTGGAGTACCAGAAGTATGGTGAATGTTCATATTACTACAGACTGTCCTGTTTAAGACAGATTCTGTTTTTGATGCATTGTTTGCTTGTTTTGATGAAACTATCGATTTCTATCAGTGGATTAAGCCATGGAAAAGTTATATTACAGTAGCTAAAATGCAAAAGTAAAATATTAATTGGTTTGCAACAGTACTTAGAGTAGTGATTTGCTTTATTATACTAACAGATCTTACCGAACTTTCTGTTGAGTTTTGTGTGGATGAAGTGATCAAAGATCGAGGAGGTCTCGATATGAGGAGAAGGAGGAGAGGCAAGAGCTCAAGCTTGGGGATGCCCAAGGCATCCCAAGTAAATATTCAAGGAGACTCAAGCATCTAAGCTTGGGGATGCCCCGGAAGGCATCCCATCTTTCTTCAACAAGTATCGGTATGTTTTCGGTTTCGTTTTGTTCATGTGATATGCGTAAATCTTGGAGCGTCGTGTGATTTTTACTTTTCTTTTAATAAATTCACCATGCTAGTATGAGATAGTCCTTGGTTGACTTATAGAATGCTCTTTGCACTTCACTTATATCTTTTGAGTATGGCTTTATAGAATGCTTCATGTGCTTCACATATATCTTTTGAAGTTTGGATTGCCTGTTTCCCTACACATAGAAAACGCCATTTGTAGAATGCTCTTTTGCTTCACTTATATCTGTTAGAGCGTGGGCATATCTTTTGTAGAAAGAATTAAACTCTCTTGCTTCACTTATATCTATTTAGAGAGTTGACAGGAATTGGTCATTCACATGGTTAGTCATAAAATCCTACATAAAACTTTTAGATCACTGAATATGATATATTTGATTCCTTGCAATAGTTTTGCGATATAAAGATGGTGATATTAGAGTCATGCTAGTGGGTAATTGTGGATTGTAGAAATACTCGTGTTGAAGTTTGTGATTCCCGTAGCATGCACGCATGGTGAACCGTTATGTAACGAAGTCGGAGCATGATTTATTTATTGATTGTCTTCCTTATGAGTGGCGGTCGGGGACGAGCGATGGTATTTTCCTACCAATCTATCCCCCTAGGAGCATGCGCATAGTACTTTGTTTCAATAGCTAATAAACTTTTGCAATAAGTATGTGAGTTCTTTATGACTAATGTTGAGTCCATGGATTATACGCACTCTCACCCTTCCATCATTGCTAGCCTCTTCGGTACCGTGCATTGTCCTTTCTCACCTCGAGAGTTGGTGCAAACTTCGCCGGTGCATCCAAACCCCGTGATACGATACGCTCTATCACACATAAGCCTCCTTATATCTTCCTCAAAACAGCCACCATACCTACCTATTATGGCATTTCCATAGCCATTCCGAGATATATTGCCATGCAACTTCCATCATCTTCATATACATGACTTGAGCATTTATTGTCATATTGCTTTGCATGATCGTAAGATAGCTAGCATGATATTTTCATGGCTTGTCCGTTTTATGATATCTTTGCTATGCTAGATCATCGCACATCCTGGTACACTGCCAGAGGCATTCATATAGAGTCATATTGTTCTAGATATCGAGTTGTAAGTAAATTAAAGTGTGATGATCATTATTAGAACATTGTCCCATGCGAGGTTATCAAAATAAAAGTGGCCAAAGAAGGCCCCCAAAAAAGAGAGAGAGGCCAAAGAAGCCTACAAAAAAAGAAAAAGAAAAAGAAGAGAGAAAAAATAAAAAAAATGAGAGAAAAGAGAGAAGGGACAATGTTACTATCCTTTTACCACACTTGTGCTTCAAAGTAGCACCATGTTCTTCATATAGAGAGTCTCTTGAGTTATCACTTTCATATACTAGTGGGAATTTTCATTATAGAACTTGGCTTGTATATTCCAACGATGGGCTTCCTCAAATGCCCTAGGTCTTCATGAGCAAGCAAGTTGGATGCAGACCCACATAGTTTCAGTTTGAGCTTTCATACACTTATAGCTCTAGTGCATCTGTTGCATGGCAATCCCTACTCCTCGCATGGACATCAATTGATGGGCATCTCCATAGCCCATTGATTAGCCGCGTCGATGTGAGACTTTCTTCCTTTTTGTCTTCTACACACAACCTCCACCATCATATTCTATTCCACCTATAGTGCTATATCCATGGCTCACGCTCATGTATTGCGTGAAAGTTGAAAAGGTTTGAGACCATCGAAAGTATGAAACAATTGCTTGGCTTGTCATCGGGGTTGTGCATGATTTGAATATTTTGTGTGGTGAAGATGGAGCATAGCCAGACCATATGATTTTGTAGGGATAACTTTCTTTGGCCATGTTATTTTGAGAAGACATGATTGCTTATTAGTATGCTTGAAGTATTATTGTCTTAATGTCAAATGATAGACTATTGCTTTGAATCACTCGTGTCTTAATATTCATGCCATGATTAGATTACATAATCAAGATTATGCTAGGTAGCATTCCACATCAAAAATTATCTTTTTTATCATTTACCTACTCGAGGACGAGCAGGAATTAAGCTTGGGGATGCTGATAGGTCTCCATCGTATCTATAATTTTTGATTGTTCCATGCCAATATTCTACAACTTTTACATACTTTTGGCAACTTTTTATACTATTTTTGGGACTAACATATTGATCCAGTGCCTAGTGCCAGTTCCTGTCTGTTGCATGTTTTTTGTTTCGCAGAAAATGCATATCAAACGGAGTCCAAATGGGGTAAAAACTTACGGAGTTTTTTTGGAATATATGTGAATTTTGGGAAGTGGAATCAATGCGAGACGATGCCCGAGCGGCCCACGAGGGTGAGGTGCGCGCCCCAGGGGGTAGGGCGCGCCCTGGGACCTTGTGGCCACTCCGTAAGGCTGTTGGTGCCCTTCTTTCACCGCAAGAAAGCCAATATTCGGATAAAAATCGTGTCCGAGTTTCAGCCCAATCGGAGTTACGGATCTCCGGGAATTTAAGAAACGGTGAAAGGGCATAAGCAGGGAGTGCAGAAACAGAAGGAAACAGAGAGAGAGATCCAATCTTGGAGGGGCTCCCGCCCCTCCGCCGCCATGGAAGCCAAGGACCAGAGGGGAAACCCTTTTCCCATCTAGGGGGAAGGTCAAGGAAGAAGAAGAATAAGAGGGGCTCTCTCCCCCTCTCTCCCGGTGGCGCCGGACCGCCGCCGGGGCCATCATCGCGACAAAGATCTACACCAACAACTTCACCGCCGTCATCACCAACTCTTCCCCCCTCTATGCAGCGGTGTAACCCCTCTTTTACCCGCTGTAATCTCTACTTAAACATGGTGCTCAATGCTATATATTATTTCCCAATGATGTATGGCAATCCTATGATGTTTGAGTAGATCTGTTTTGTCCTATGGGTTCATTGACGATCGTGATTGGTTTGAGTTGCATGTTTTACTATTGGTGTTGTCCTATGGTGCTCTCCGTGTCGCGCAAGCATGAGGGATCCCCGCTATAGGATTGGCAATATGTTCATGATTTGCTTATGGTGGGTGGCGTGAGTGACAGAAGCACAGACCTGAGTAAGTAGGTTGTTTGCGTATGGGAATAAAGAGGACTTGATACTTTAATGATATGGTTGGGGTTTACCTTAATGATCTTTAGTAGTTGCGGATGCTTGCTAGAGTTCCAATCATATGTGCATATGATCCAAGGAGAGAAAGTATGTTAGCTTATGCCTCTCCCTCATATAAAATTGCAATAGTGATTACCGGTCTATTTATCGATTGCCTAGGGACAAATAACTTTCTTGTGTGACAAAAAGCTCTCTACTAAAACTAAATTAGTTGTGTCTTCATCTAAACAACTCCTACTTTTTATTTACGCGCTCTTTATTATCTTGCAATCCTATCCAACAACACCTACAAAGTACTTCTAGTTTCATACTTGTTCTAGGTAAAGCGAATGTTAAGCGTGCGTAGAGTTGTATCAGTGGTCGATAGAACTTGAGGGAATATTTGTTCTACCTTTATCTCCTCGTTGGTTTCGACACTCTTACTTATCGAAAGAGGCTACAATTGATCCCCTATACTTGCGGGTTATCAATGATCATGTTTTGTAAAAGTTATCGGCAACTGGCAGGAGCCTTATGGTTGTCGCTTTATTGTATGAAATGCAATCGCCATGTAATTGCTTTACTTTATCACTAAGTGGTAGCGATAGTCGTAGAAGCAATAATTTGTGAGACGACAACGATGCTACGATGGAGATCAAGGTGTCAAGCCGGTGACAATGGAGATCATGACGGTGCTTTGGAGATGGAGATCAAAGGCACAAGATGATGATGGCCATATCATGTCACATATTTTGATCGCATGTGATGTTTATCCTTTATGCATCTTTTTTTTGCTTAGTACGGCGGTAGCATTATAAGATGACTCCTCACTAAATTTCAAGGTATAAGTGTTCTCCCTGAGTATGCACCGTTGCTACAGTTCGTCATGCCGAGACACCACGTGATGATCGGGTGTGATAAGCTCCACGTTCACATACAACGGGTGCAAGCCAGTTTTGCACATGCAGAATACTCGGGTTAAACTTGACGAGCCTAGCATATGCAGATATGGCCTCGGAACACTGAGACTGAAAGGTCGAACGTGAATCATATAGTAGATATGATCAACATAGTGATGTTCACCATTGAAAACTACTTCATCTCACGTGATGACCGGACATGGTTTAGTTGATATGGATCACGTGATCATTTAGATGACTAGAGGGATGTCTATCTAAGTGGGAGTTCTTAAGTAATATGATTAATTGAACGTTAATTTATCCTGAACTTAGTACCTGATAGTATTTGCATGTCTATGTTGTTGTAGATCAATGGCCCGTGCTACTGTTCCCTTGAATTTTAATGCGTTCCTAGAGAAAGCTAAGTTGAAAGATGATGGTAGCAATTACACGGACTGGGTCTGTAAATTGAGGATTATCCTCATTGCTACACATAAGAATACGTCATGGAAGCACCGCTAGGTGCAAGACTAGCTGCAGGAGCAACTGCGGACGTTATGAACATCTGGCAGAGCAAAGCTGATGACTACTTGATAGTTCAGTGTGCCATGCTTTACGGCTTCAAATCGGGACTTCAAAGACGTTTTGAACATCATGGAGCATATGAGATGTTCCAAGAGTGGAAGTTAATATTTCAAGCAAATGCCCGAGTTGAGAGATATGAAGTCTCCAACAAGTTCTATAGCTGCAAAATGGAGGAGAATAGTTCTGTAAGTGAACACATACTCAGAATGTCTGGGTAGCACAACTGAAAGGATCGATATAGTTGACTAGAGGGGGGGGGTGAATAGGCAACTAACAATTTTTAGCTTTTCTTTACCAATTTAAACTTTGCATCAAAGTAGGTTGTCTAGATATGCAACTAGGTGAGCAACCTATATGATGCAACAACAACAAACGCACAAGCAAGAAAGGGATACAACACAATATAAGCGTGCACAAGTAAAGGTAAGAGATAACCAAGAGTGGAGCCAGTGGAGACAAGGATGTGTTACCGAAGTTCCTTCCTTTTGAGGGGAAGTACGTCTCCGTTAGAGCGGTGTGGAGGCACAATGCTCCCCAAGAAGCCACTAGGGCCACCGTATTCTCCTCACGCCCTCACACAATGCGAGATGCCGTGATTCCACTATTGGTGCCCTTGAAGGCGGCGACCGAACCTTTACAAACAAGGTTGGGGCAATCTCCACAACTTAATTGGAGGCTCCCAACAACACCACAAAGCTTCACCACAATGGACTATGGCTCCGCGGTGACCTCAACCGTCTAGGGTGCTCAAACACCCAAGAGTAACAAGATCCGCTAGGGATAAGTGGGGGAAATCAAATTTCTCTTGGTGGAAGTGTAGATCGGGGCCTTCTCAACCAATCCCGAGCAAATCAACAAGTTTGATTGGCTAGGGAGAGAGATCGGGCGAAAATGGAGCTTGGAGCAACAATGGAGCTTTTGGGGGAAGAGGTCGGTCAACTTTGGGGAAGAAGACCCCCTTTTATAGTGGGGGGAGCAATCCAACCGTTACCCCCCACTTCAGCCCCGCAGAGAGCGGTACTACCGCTTGGCCAGCGGTACTACCGCTCCCCCTCGCGGTACTACCGCTCCCCCTCGCGATACTGCCGCTGGGCCCAGAGTGGTACTACCGCGGTGGTCAGGGCGGTACTACCGCACACGAGCGGTACTACCCCCCCACTGCCGCGGCTAGTACCGTAAAACCTGACACGGAAAAAGACCCCTCGAATCGAGGCGGTACTAGCACGAAGCCGTAGCGGTACTACGGCTGGGGGTTACAGCGGTACTATCGCTGTGGAGCGGTACTGCCGCTTGTAGCACCCAAGCGGTACTACCGCTCCGGCCCGCGGTACTACTGCTGGGACCAGAGAGGGCACACCGAGAGAGGGGAACGAGCTCATCATCGAAGTGGAAAGGCTCGGAGGGTGTGCAAAGGAAGTGTACGTGATGATTCCACCCTAGCCTTTCCAAAGCGGACCTCCTCTTGATAGTACGGTGATCCCTATGAAACTAGTCCACCAAACTAATTCGAAAGAACTACACCGTCTTCGCTTCAAACTTCGAGGGGAGGGAATCGTCTCATGCCAAAGGATGAATCTTTGAAAAACTCAATGCACACGATTAGTCCGCAAAAGCATTGTCATCAATCACCAAAACATCTAAGGGATACAAATGCCCTTACAATCTCCCCCTTTTTGGTGGATTGATGACAATACGGGATTTGCACAAACGGGAACAGACAAAGGACATAAGTAGACCCCAAATCTCTAAAATATAGACGGGCTCCCCTAGATGTGTGCCATCAAGATAAGTGCTTTGGACTGCATGGCACACATACTAGGATCAACACTCCCCCTGTATTTTAGAGACCAACAACCTAAGCGAGATACATGAGAGCAGGAAATATGACAAAGTAAGCATGCTACTCATGAGATACTAAATGACAAGAGACATAGATAAAGATCTGATAAGGATAAGGTAGCATATGTCTCACACCATATGTCTGGAACTTAGGTCTCACGAAACACAAAACCAAACAAAGCAAATGGAAGCAAACACAACGAAAGCACACAGACACACTCGCAACACAACAACGCAAATCCCTAAACTCTCTCCCCCTTTGGCATCGAGACACCAAAAGGGGCAAAGAGCACTCCTACGGCTCCAGGTGAGAGCATGCTGAGGATCTCGAACATCAGTACTCTGTGTGATCGTCTGCACCGCCGTCCTCGGTCGGAAACTGCTCGGCATCTGAATCGGTCCACGGACAGTGCTGCTAGATCCACTCCTCCTCCTAAGTGATGTGACCCTCAGAGCCGCTGGTGACTGTCGCACCTAACTGACCCATAAGCTCCTTGTGGTGTCCCCTGGCATTCTTCTCAGCCACATGTGTCATGTACTGACCGTGAGACTCCATGCAGAACAGCTTCTTCATCTTGAGCTTGAGCTTCTTTGCCCAAGAGGGCTCTGCCTCAGAAGGCACATAGTCATGGTCAACACCAGTATCAGCCTCGCCCTCGGTCTCCATGGCAGCAGCAGAAGAAGGAACCCCAGATTTAGGAACGGAGGTGCCCCAATTGTCCTTCTTCCTCAGACGCTTGATCTCATGAGAAACCAACTCTCCAGTTTCCAGCAATTCCTCGGGATAGATACTTCTCCAGGCCTTCTCAATGAGCAACATGATAAACGGAGCATAAATCGGGCACTTGCGCTCAGAAACAGCCGACAGAAGTTCAGACCACATAACATGAGAGATGTCCAGGGACTCGCCAGTGTTTGCTTCCTTCTCACGCTGGCAGAAGAGAAGCATGTCCACGAGATATGAGTGAACCATGTCCAGATTCCCGATACGAGGGAAGAGAGTCTCGCGGAAGATACGATGAAGGATGTCCAGAAAGGCAGACAGCTCATAGGTTTCCTTCTTGGTCTCAGGGTTGATCTTCAGAGTACAGTAGGGCCAGAGGGCTTGCTTGTGAGTGGAGGTAACATTGTGGTGAGGACGGAACCCGACTGGAGTCTCGAGCCCTTGATCTTCCACCTCAAGCAACTCCATGAAGGCCTTCCACTTGACAGCTAGCAGCTTCCCATTAGTCATCCAAGTCAGAGTCCTGTCTACATCAGTTCCTAGGTGGACAGTGGCATAGAACTGAGCCACCAAATCTGCATCAAAGTCCTTGTTGAACTGCATGATCCCGAGAATGTTCAACTGAGAGCACATCTGAAGGGCATCACCAAAGTACTCTGGGTCCTTCTCCATAGCATCCATGTTGATGGAATGAACATTGACAAAGAGGTTCTTCTTAGCCTTTATCACGTCAAAGTAGGTGGCATACTAAAACCGGTTCCAGAACGGGTGATTGACAAGGTTGGATTCTTGGTCTTCCTCATATGGGTTGCGGCGACGCCTGTCCCAGAATTTCTTGGCAGTCATCTCAGTCACCTTCTTGCCAGTTGACTTCGGCCTGTTGGCAGTCTTCTTCTTGAGATGAGGATTAGCACTTGAGGAAGCACCCACTGGCGGCGGTGGAGCACTGGAAGAACCACTTGCAGACTCAGATGAGCGGTACCGCTTTGACGTTGAACGCCCGGGGTTGACACGGCGGACTTGCTGCTCAGGATGTTCATCACCTGGAACCAAACACACGGACACACGAAACAACCAAAAGGAATGATCAAAACCAAATAAACACAACAAACATGGATCAACATGCGGTAGGGAATGATGGAACTGGGCATCCGGCGGTAGTACCGCGCCTGCACAGCGGCAGTACCGCTCCAGCGGTAGTACCGCGCCATATGGGCGGTAGTACGGCTTAGTGCCGCTCGTGCGGTAGTACCGCGCAGGAGGGGCGGTAGTACCGCCCGAGATGGGGCACGGAGGATCCCTACTGCCGTGGACAGATCCGGCACTACCGGGGATGCCAAATTCAAAAGTAAACCTACCAAACACCAATCCAAAGAGTCTAGTTGCCTTCTCCAACCTACTCAAGCCTAGATTTGGCCAAAAATCTAGAGATGCAACCACTATTGCCCCTAAAACACGAGATCTGAAAACTAGACAAGAAGAGAAGAGGAACGGGGGCAATACCGGCATCCATGGCAAGCGGACGAGGTGGGGATCGACTCCACCGAGGGAAAAGGAGAGAAACAGTCCGGAGACGGAGGGCCGCCGGAGCCCTCCCGCGGCGAGATGGCACTGGAGAGACGAAGAGGAACGAGGGGACGAAGCAAATGGGTATGGGGGGAGGAAACCACCCCTGCCCACGACTTAACCCCCTAGTCCCGCCCCTCAGCGGTAGTACCGCGGTGATGGGCGGTAGTACCGCTTAGTGCGGTAGTACCGCGGCTGAGGGCGGTAGTACCGCTTATGCACCTAAGCGGTAGTACCGCGCAGCAACAGCGGTAGTAGCGCCCAACGCAACTCAAAACTAGACTCAACAAGCACGGCACAAAAGAAAAGAAAAGAAAATGACGGCAAGAAGAGAAAACCAAGAGACACCCAAAGAACACTAGCAAGAGGTCAGAAGACACACCCCTTCAAGAAAGGGGCGGTGGCCGAGGCCACCTATGTTTGAGTCAATTGGTATGGCACCGCGAAGAATTATCCTTGGGCCCATGACCAAAACTCGTCTTTGAAGCACAAGTACCATCAAAAATGGCTAATGTGAAAGAGTGAGATTAGTTTATGCATTATGGGGGGAGGGAGAGTTCATTTAGAGAACAACACTCCCCCTATGTCCATGCCTACACCTAGACAAGAATGCATGATGAATGTGAGGGGTGTGCAAAGGTTCAAACCACATTGCTCGAATCAATGATATTTAGCTCATGCCTTAACTCGCGAAATCTTGCTTCATCCAATGGCTTCGTGAAAATATCTGCAAGGTTATCATGAGTGTTGACATAGTTGAGCTCAATCTCCCCTCGCCTAATATGATCCCGGATGAAGTGATACCGAATCTCAATATGCTTCGTCTTGAAGTGTTGCACCGGGTTGAGAGAAATCTTGATGGCACTTTCATTGTCACACCAAAGAGGCACTTTGTCACAAATGACACCGTAATCCTTTAAAGTTTGCCTCATCCATAAGAGTTGTGCACAACAACTCCCGGGCGCCACATACTCCACTTCGGTGGACGAGAGAGACACACAACTTTGCTTTTTAGAAGACCAACTTACCAAAGAGCAACCAAGAAATTGGCACCCTCCGGAAGTGGACTTCCTATCCACTTTGTCTCCCGCCCAATCGGAGTCCGAATACCCTACAAGCTTGAAGTTTTCTCCTCTTGGGTACCATAAGCCAAAGTTTGGGGTATGAGCCAAATATCGAAAGATTCGCTTGACCGCCACAAAGTGGCTTTCCTTAGGTGCGGCTTGAAAACATGCACAAATTCCCACACTCAACATGATATCCGGTCTAGATGCACAAAGGTAAAGTAATGAACCAATCATGGAGCGATATACCTTTTGATACACCGCTTTACCATTGGGATCGATGTCAAGTTGGCACTTGGTGGGCATTGGAGTGGACGCCGGCTTGAAATCACTTAGCTTGAATCTCTTGAGCATGTCTTGAGTGTATTTGGCTTGGTTGATGAAGGTTCCTTCTCTTCTTTGCTTTACTTCGAAACCGAGAAAGAACTTCAACTCTCCCATGGAAGACATCTTGAACTTTGAGGTCATGAGTGCGGCAAATTCCTCATTGAAAGCTTTGTTAGGGGAACCAAAGATAATGTCATCAACATATAGTTGGCACACAAACAACTCCCCTTTGACCTTCTTAGTGAAAAGAGTGGGGTCGATTAGGCCAACTGCAAACCCACGATCTTGTAACAACTCGGTAAGGTGGTCATACCACGCACGTGAGGCTTGTTTAAGGCCATAGAGTGCCTTATCGAGTTGATACACATGATCGGGAAAGTAGGGATCCTCGAACCCGGGGGGTTGCTTCACATACACCAACTCATTAATAGGTCCATTAAGAAAAGCACTCTTCACATCCATATGTTGCAACTTAAAGTTGTGATGAGAAGCATAAGCAATCAACAAACGGATAGATTTAAGGCGAGCAACGGGAGCAAAGGTTTCACCGTAGTCGATACCCTCGACTTGTGAGTAGCCTTGTGCCACCAATCGTGCCTTGTTGCGGATGATGGTCCCATGAGCATCTTGCTTGTTCTTGAATATCCACTTCGTTCCAATGACATTGTGGTTCCCCGTTGGCCTTGGCACTAATCTCCACACCTTGTTGTACTCGAAGTTGTTGAGTTCTTCATGCATGGCATTGAGCCAATCCGGATCTTCGAGAGCTTCATATACCTTTTGGGGTTCCACACAAGAGACAAACGCGTGATGTTCACAATAGTTTGCCAATTGTCTACGAGTGCTTACCCCCTTCTGAATGCTTCCAAGCACATTCTTCATGAGATGACCCTTGGTGGAGAGCTTGGAAGCAATCTTGATGGCACGACGCTCCAATTCCTCCTCGGAGGTGAGTTGAGGAGCGGTCACTTGATCATCTTGAGCGCCGTCTTGAGCTTGTTCTTGATCTTGAACTTGCTCGGAGGAGAAAACTTGACCTTGGGCATCACTTGGTGTGTCTCCACCGGCTTGATCATGATTTTGCCCTTGGTCTTGTTCATGAGGTTGAGGGCCTTCACTTTGTTCTTCGGAAGTGTGTGGGCCTTGGGTTGGTGATGGCTCCACTTGAGTGGAACATTGTCCTTCTCCTTCGGCCACAAGGGGTTCCTCAATGGGTAGGATAAAACCAACACCCATTCTTCTTATGGCTTGAGGACGAATTTCATCACCTACATCACAAGTGCCACTTTGCTCCACTTGGGAGCCGTTATTCTCATCAAACTCCACGTTACACATCTCCTCAATAAGTCCCGTGGATTTATTGAGGACACGGTAAGCATGAGAGTTTGTAGCATAACCAACAAATATGCCCTCATATGCTCTAGCCTCAAATTTAGACAACCGAACACCTTTCTTGAGAATGAAACACTTACACCCGAACACCCAAAAGTACTTGAGGTTGGGCTTGTTACCGGTGAGTATCTCATATGGAGTCTTGTTCAAGACCTTGCGGAGGTAGAGCCGATTGGATGCATGACACGCGGTGTTGATGGCTTCGGCCCAAAAGTTGTATGGAGACTTGAACTCCACCATCATGGTCCTTGCGGCATCCATCAACGTCCGGTTCTTCCTCTCCGCAACACAGTTTTGTTGAGGGGTGTAAGGTGCGGAATATTGATGCTTGATCCCCTCATCACTAAGAAACTCATCCAAGGTGTAGTTCTTGAACTCGGTGCCGTTGTCACTTATTGTCAAGATCTTTGCATTGTGTTGACGTTGGGCTTCATTTGCAAAGTCAATGACGGTTTGTTGGGTCTCACTCTTCCTCTTGAAGAAATACACCCAAGTGTATCTTGAATAGTCATCCACAATTACCAAGCAATACTTTCTACCCCCAAGACTATCAAAGGATGGAGGCCCAAAGAGATCCAAATGAAGGAGCTCCAAAGGCCTCTTCGAGTAAATGAGAGTCGTGGGAGGGTGAGCCTTCTCATAAAGCTTTCCTTCGATACAAGCACTGCAAGCACGATCTTTAGCAAAACTAACGTTCGTTAGTCCACGGACATGGTCCCCCTTGAGAAGACTTTGCAAAGATCTCATATTGACATGGGCTAAACGGCGATGCCAAAGCCATCCCACGTCAACTTTAGCCATTAGGCATGTCGCGGTCTTAGTGGGTCGCTCCGAAAAGTTAATCACATAGAGACCGTTCTCGACATGCCCAACAAAGGCTACTTTAAGAGTCTTGCTCCACAAGAGGGCCACGGTATCAATATCAAAGAAGGTGGCAAAGCCCATGATAGCAAGTTGACGAACGGAAAGTAAATTGTATGCAAGGGACTCAACAAGCATAACTTTCTCGATCGTGAGATCATGAGAAATGACTACTTTGCCGAGTCCCAATACCTTAGAAGACGAGGCATCACCCCACTCAACATTGGTGGGCATAGATGGAATCTTGTGCACGTCCACCACCAAGTCCTTGCTTCCGGTCATATGATTTGTAGCTCCACTATCGAGCAACCATGATCCCCCACCGGAAGCAAACACCTACAAGAGATCAATGCTTGGTTTTAGGTACCCATTTTGTAATGGGTCCTTTGATGTTAGTAACACGGGTCTTAGGAACCCAAATAGACCATTCAATGTACTCATGAGGAGAACCAACAAATTTGGCATAAACATGCCCATCACTAGCACGGCATAGCACATAAGAAGGATTAAAGTCGCCGGCTTTGTTGGAAGGGGTGGCATTGCTCTTCTTGACACCGCCACCCTTCGCATTGTTCTTCTTCTCCTTGGAAGCACCCTCTCCCTCCTTCACAAAAGTTTGCTTGAGAGGAGGAGGTCGTTTGGTCTTGTCATTCTTCTTCTTGTTCTTGGGCTTGGGTGCGAACCCAATCCCCTCCTTGGCCACAACTTCCTTTTGATTGCTCAAAAGGTCGTTGAGGTTCTTCTCGCCTTGTATGCATGACACAAGGCCTTTCTCAAGTTGCTCCTTCAACTTAGCATTTTCCTCAACAGGATGCACATGCTCACAACAAGGATTAGTAGCACTTGCATTATCAACTAACACCATAAGAGGAAAGGTGGCTTTCTCCTTAGTTAGATTCACTTGGAGTTGATCATGAGACTCCTTGAGGCTAGCATGAACACCCTTCAAGACTTTGTGAGCCTTGTCAAGAATGTCAAACTCCTCTTTGAGTCTAGCAAGATCAACCCCAAGCTTCGCCTTCTCGGAGTTTAGCACACGAGACACAACAAGAGCATGATCGAGATCTTTCTTTAACTTAGCATGACCATCGTTGTATGACTCCTCAGCCAAACGAAGACCACGCTCTTCGTCAAGAGCATTGGAAAGATCCGAAATCTCATCGGCATAGTCATGACTATGCCCCTCCATCTTAGAGATGGTGTCTTTGTGAGCCTCGATCATGTCATTGGCTTCAGCAAGTTGTTCCAAGAGAGCAACGAAGTGCTTCTTGGATTTACCCTTGAGTTTACCCATAAAGGTCTCAAACTCATTTTCCTCCACATTTGTGCCCTCATGTTCATCAATGCTATCTGTCGAAGAAGGATGATTAATGATGGTAGTTTTGATGTTGGGGGTTACCTTGTTGGTGGCTTTAGCCATGAGGCACTTGGCGGTGATGTTCTCATTGGGTGAGTCGAAGAGAGACATGCGTGGAGTCATCGCAATGGCAACGGAGGCCATGGCAACCGACTCACCATCTTCATCATCGTCATCATCCTCATTGTACTCTTCTTGTACCACCAATGCCTTGGGAGGAGTCTTCTTGGTGAAGTTGCTCTTGTTGGGGAACGACTTGACCTTGTCCTTTCTAATGAGCTTGCCACCATTGTCTTCCCTCTTCTCGTAAGGGCACTCCGCAACAAAGTGGCTCACATTGCCACAATTGAAGCAAGTCCTCACTCGTTGCTTGCCCTTTGCGCCACTTGAATTGTTTTTGTTGAAGTTTGGCCTTGTGTTCTTCTTGCTCCAAAATTGCCTTGAAGCAAGAGCCATGTGTTCATGATAGGCATACTTCGTATCTTCGAGGTTGCCCTCCTCTTCTTCCTCTTCATCCTCTTCCTCCATACTAACCTTGGCCTTTAGAGCAAGGTTGGGCTTCTTTACTCTTTGAGAGCGAAGAACCGCATTGTCGGCGGTCTTGTCCAAGATGCTCATAGCAACAAACTCATCCAACACTTCACTTGATGACAAGGTGTGGAAGTCCGGCCTTTGACGAATTACGGAGGACATGGCTTTGTGGTAGGGCATCATTGCCTTGAGGAATTTGCGCTTGATCCAATTGTCATCCGTGTCCTTACTTCCATGATCTCGGAGAGAGACCGTGAGTTTGGTTACTCCCCGAAAAAGCTCACGAGGTTCTTCATCTTCTTTCATTGCAAACTCGTCGGCTTCATCTTGCACCACTTCATAGTTGGAGCGTTGAATGCTTGCGCTTCCCTGATAGAGGGAAACAACTTGGAGCCAAGCATCTTTGGCCACGGTGTAAGGCCGGAGATGAGGAAGATCTTCGGGTGGGATTGCTTCTTGGATGATGAAGAGAGCATTCTCATTGAATTGATGATCCACAACTTCTCTAGGAGTGAAGTTACTTCGGTCATGCGGATAAAAACCTTCAATGATTCTCCAAAGGTTAGTGTTCACATGATTTAAATGACGCTTAAAACGATAGACCCAAGAATCAAAATCTACATTCTTCTCAATCTTAGGGGCCAGGCCGGCATGATTCAAATGAGTGGAAGGGAGCGGTCCACCATAGACAGGTGGAGGTTCCACATGGGCAAAGATGCCGGTCCCATTTTTACCACTAGAAGAAGGAGCTTTCTCGCTAGTAGCTTCCCCCTTGTCGGAGGTAGCATCCGTCACCTTGTTAGCGGGATCACCCACTTTCAACGGTGCGGTGGAAAGTTTAAGCCCTTCTAAGAATTTATTAAACATGCTTTCGACCTCGGTCGTCATGGAGGTTTTCAATGTGTCCAACGCCACATTGAATTCCTCACGAGAGACCGCGGTTCCCCCATCTCCCGTAGACGAGACCGGATTCACACCGGAGTGCTCCTCCACACCGTCTACGACGTCAACCATACTCTTTGGACGGTAAAGTCCTTAATAAAGAGATGAGGCTCTGATACCAATTGAAAGGATCGATATAGTTGACTAGAGGGGGGGGGTGAATAGGCAACTAACAATTTTTAGCTTTTCTTTACCAATTTAAACTTTGCATCAAAGTAGGTTGTCTAGATATGCAACTAGGTGAGCAACCTATATGATGCAACAACAACAAACGCACAAGCAAGAAAGGGATACAACACAATGTAAGCGTGCACAAGTAAAGGTAAGAGATAACCAAGAGTGGAGCCAGTGGAGACAAGGATGTGTTACCGAAGTTCCTTCCTTTTGAGGGGAAGTACGTCTCCGTTAGAGCGGTGTGGAGGCACAATGCTCCCCAAGAAGCCACTAGGGCCACCGTATTCTCCTCACGCCCTCACACAATGCGAGATGCCGTGATTCCACTATTGGTGCCCTTGAAGGCGGCGACCGAACCTTTACAAACAAGGTTGGGGCAATCTCCACAACTTAATTGGAGGCTCCCAACAACACCACAAAGCTTCACCACAATGGACTATGGCTCTGCGGTGACCTCAACCGTCTAGGGTGCTCAAACACCCAAGAGTAACAAGATCCGCTAGGGATAAGTGGGGGAAATCAAATTTCTCTTGGTGGAAGTGTAGATCGGGGCCTTCTCAACCAATCCCGAGCAAATCAACAAGTTTGATTGGCTAGGGAGAGAGATCGGGCGAAAATGGAGCTTGGAGCAACAATGGAGCTTTTGGGGGAAGAGGTCGGTCAACTTTGGGGAAGAAGACCCCCTTTTATAGTGGGGGGAGCAATCTAACCGTTACCCCCCACTTCAGCCCCGCAGAGAGCGGTACTACCGCTTGGCCAGCGGTACTACCACTCCCCCTCGCGGTACTGCCGCTGGGCCCAGAGCGGTACTACCGCGGTGGTCAGGGTGGTACTACCGCACACGAGCGGTACTACCCCCCCACTGCCGCGGCTAGTACCGTAAAACCCGACACGGAAAAAGACCCCTCGAATTGAGGCGGTACTAGCACGAAGCCGTAGCGGTACTACGGCTGGGGGTTACAGCGGTACTACCGCTGTGGAGCGGTACTGCCACTTGTAGCACCCAAGCGGTACTACCGCTACGGCCCGCAGTACTACCGCTGGGACCAGAGAGGGCACACTGAGAGAGGGGAACGAGCTCATCATCGAAGCGGAAAGGCTCGGAGGGTGTGCAAAGGAAGTGTACGTGATGATTCCACCCTAGCCTTTCCAAAGCGGACCTCCTCTTGATAGTACGGTGATCCCTACGAAACTAGTCCACCAAACTAATTCGAAAGAACTACACCGTCTTCGCTTCAAACTCCGAGGGGAGGGAATCGTCTCGTGCTAAAGGATGAATCTCTGAAAAACTCAATGCACATGATTAGTCCGCAAAAGCATTGTCATCAATCACCAAAACATCTAAGGGATACAAATGCCCTTACAACAACCACTTAACTCAGCTGGGAGTTCATCTTCTTGATGATAGTGTCATTGACAGAGTTCTTCAATCACTGCCACCAAGCTATAAAGGCTTCATGATGAACTATAATATGCAAGGGATGGAGAAGACTATTCCCGAGCTCTTCGCAATGCTAAAGGCTGTGGAGGTAGAAATCAAGAAGGAGCATCAAGTGTTGATGGTTAACAAGACCACTAGTATCAAGAAAAAAGGGCAAAGGGAAGAAGGGGAAATTCAAGAAGAACGGCAAGTGTAGCGACCCGATCCCAATGGACCGTAGTCTCTGTGCTTAAGTGTCATCCCTGGATCCGTATTGCTGACACACATAGTACTTGAGGATTTATTGTAGAGTTCAATCACACACTTATTACAACGAGTGTCTCAAATAGAGTACTTATTACAATAATAAGGCTGAAGGCCATCTAAATAAGATAACTGCGGAAGCTTCGAAGATAAATGAGTCCATCCAACTCCACGGCAATACTGAGTGCATGACAATGACCTATCGCACCTTACTCTTCGTCTAAAAACTCTGCGACATGATACGTTGTAGCAGTGTAGGTCAGCACATGGAATATGCTGGCAAGATAACACCATAGATCAATGAACAAATAACACCTATCACTACATGCATATTTGGCTGGTGGAGGCTCTACGGTTATCATTTGCATAAAGCTAATGTTTCCCTACAACAAAGGAATATATTTTATTTAACTACAAAGTTTGATGACAATATTGAGAAGGTACCCCCAACTCAATCCCAAAATAATATTAATAACCCAACAAATTATTAATTAAAGTGATGAGATCAACACAATAATTCAAGTACCAGATACTCAAGATGTCCATAACCGGGGACACGGCTAACCATGATTAGTTTATACACTCTATAGAGGTTTGCGCACTTTTCCCCACAAGACTCGATCTCCTCCATTGTATTTCTCGCACTGCATGATGTTTGAGAAACGGATGACCGAGACACAGTCTTTCCGAAGAGGTCCCCTTAACCGATAGATAGGCCGGTACACCTACAATCCCCTACATCTGCTAGCCCATCATGGAAAGGATTCCCACAACTTACTCAACTATGCCAGAGCCCATAATGGCTTGTGGCTGCACACGGAAGTTTCTAGCATGAATAATCTTATGATCCCTTCGAGCCTGGGTGGCATTCCATAGGATGATCACACGGGTACCCCGGGATCTCCTAGGACAACACTGGATTCCCCAGGTGCCCACAACTAATCCACCCAGATGTGTGTTAAAGTAGCCACCTTAAGTTTCCCTTAGTTATACATAACTCTCACATCTTTCATGAGTCTCACAAACCAATCCACGTCTACGAGCATAACAAAGTAGTGCAAACATAACGTAGTAACACCCTGGGTTTGAATATAAGACAATAGGTTCCTACCTCATCATCTACTTCCCAATACCCACATGTTATCAAATCCTACTCATGCAATGTTTGAGGGTTGAAACTAATGCATAAAAACTGGATAATAAATGGATATGGTTAAAGTGTTACTTTCCTTGCTGGCGATCGGAAAACCCTAGAAATTCGTAGCAGCAAACCTCGCACTCCGGAAACTCTATTGTGAACAAACAATAGCATACATAAGCACTCAAGCATAAGATGCAAACATAAAACCCAGAAGAAAAGATCTAAACTGAAAGTTCAAGTGAAGAGCTTCGATTTGCAAAAAGAATCAATCGAATCGGAGTTACGAAACTCAAACTACGATCAAAAGAAGTTCGAAATCAAATCTGCTTGAAACCAAATTTTAAATTTGCAAAATCATGTTCAAGTTGATTATCTGGACAGAGGGGAACAAGGCAAAGAATTTAGCATTGGTTTCACTGGATTTGGATAAACGAGCAAAAAGTAGTGAGGGTTTGAAGATCCGGGATTAATCTGCGATGAAAATAATTACGGATGGGTCCCTGGCCGAAAAATAAACTAAAAAGAAAAATCTAACGAACGAACGTTCGCTAACAGAAACTAACGAACGAATTCGTTCGTTAACAGAACTAATCGGGTGAACGTTCACTAAATAGCATAACCTAATAATAAACCGATCTAATATGCGAAACCAAAAAAACCGGGGCGGGTTTTTGCGGTTTTACCGGTTCGGGGAAAAAGACCGGCGACAGCGGCCCGGCTACTCTGGCGAGGCAGCGCGGCATCGGCGGCGGTGCGGCGTGGCGTGCGGCGGGAGGCGGCGGCTTGGGCGGCGGCGACTTGGAACAGAGGGGGGGGGGGGCGGCGGTATTTAAAGGGCCCGGGGGGTCCTGCTTGGGCGAGGGGCGGCGGCGAGTCGGCTCCGGGTCAGACTCCTAGCCGGAGTCCGGCTCGGTCACGGCGGTGCGCGGCGGGGAAGGCGGCGGCGGCCTGGGCTGGCTGGGCCTTTGGCCCAGTTTGGTCCGAAAGGATATATTTTTTTGAAAACAAATTTTGCCGCGAAAAAAATCAAAATGAAATAAAATAATAATCCTAAAATGCCAAAAATAATTTTCGCGGTCCTCTCCTAATATTTAGGACAACGTGAACATTTTTCTGGGCTAAAATGCAATTTTTAAAAATGCAATTTCCCTAATTTAACCTAATAAAATCTCAAATAAAATTCCAATAAATATATATTTTTATTCAAAATTAAATTTCCATTATTTCCTCTGTTTTGAAGAAGTCATATTATCTTCTCTCATTATTTTATTTATTTTGAAATAATTGGAAAAACAATTTCAAATAAAAATCACCTTGATCCAATTTACCAATTTGAAAAATTCAAAATGGAATTTTATGAAGACCTCCAACTCTCTCAAATGGTCCTTGAGTTGCTTAAGGTCTCTAGGATCAAAATGTCCAAATAAACCAAGTTCAAAATGCAAGAATCAGGGATGCATATGATGACCTAATGATTAACATCCAAATTGAAAATTGGGATGTTACAAACCTACCCCCCTTGAGATGAATCTCGTCCTCGAGATTCTGGTTGGCTAGCAAATAGGTGTGGGTGGTCTTTCCATAGGTCTTCTTCTCACTCCCAGGTGGCTTCCTCTCGGTATGGTGGCTCCACTGAACTTTGCAAAACTTGATGACCTTACTGCGTGTAACTCGGCTGGCAAACTTGAGAATCTTGACAGGTTTCTCCTCGTAGGTTAGGTCACTTTCCAACTGAATAGCTTCCAGGGGCACTGTATCTCTTAGAGGAATATCGGCCATCTCTGCATGGCACTTCTTCAACTGGGAAACATGAAACATATCATGAACTCCTGACAAAGCTTCGGTTATTCCAACTTGTAGGCAACTTCTCCCATACGTTCCAAAACTCGGTATGGTCCTACAAATCTTGGGGCTAACTTTCCTTTGACTCCAAATCGTTTAACTCCTCGAAGCGGTGACAGACGAAGATACGCTCTGTCTCCGACTTCATAGGCTACCTCCTTGCGTTTAGTGTCAGCAAAACTCTTCTGCCTGGACTGAGCTACCTTCAGTCTATCACGAATCAACTTAACCTTTTCTTCAGACTCTTTGATTATATCTGGTCCGAACAACTGACGGTCTCCAACTTCATCCAACATCAATGGTGTCCTGCATCTCCTTCCATACAAAGCTTCGAAAGGGGCCATCTTCAAACTAGGCTGGTAACTGTTGTTATATGAGAACTCTGCATAAGGAAAATTATCATCCCAACTAGATCCATAATCTAGTGCACAAGCTCTCAACATGTCCTCAAGAATTTGGTTGACTCTCTCGGTCTGTCCATCTGTCTGCGGATGAAAGGCTGTACTGAACTCTAGCCTGGTACCCAAAGTCTGGTGTAATTGATTCCAAAACTTTGAGGTAAACTGTGTTCCTCTATCTGATACGATGGTCCTTGGAACTCCATGCAGACATACGATCCTGGTCATATATATCTTGGCCAACTTCGCGCTCGTATAAGTGGTTTTCACGGGGATAAAGTGAGCCACTTTGGTCAAGCAATCCACTACTACCCAGATGGAATCGTAACCCGATCATGTCCTGGGTAATCCGGTGACGAAATCCATGCCAAGCTTATCCCACTTCCATTCGGGTCCGGCATAGGCTGAAGTAATCCTGCTGGCTTCTGGTGTTCCGCCTTAACTCTCTGACATACGTCACATACGGCTACATACTCGGCAATATCCTTCTTCATTCATGTCCACCAGAAACGTTCCTTCAAATCCAGATACATCTTGGTGTTTCCTGGGTGAATCGAGTATGGCGAGTCATGAGCTTCCTGAAGTATTAACTTCCTGATCTCTGAATCACTGGGCACATAAATACGATCCTCAAACCATAAAGTTTCGTGTTCATCCTCATGAAATCCTTTGGCCTTTCCCTTACTCATCTTTTCCTTTATCTTTGCAATCTCCTTACCAGTCTTCTGGGCTTCTCGAATCTTTCCCAACAATGTGGACTGAACCTCCAATGCTGCAACAAAACCTCTCAGAACTATCTCCAAACGAAGTTCCTTGAGATCATCGGCTAACTCTTGTAGTAATCCTCCCGTCACGAGAGTATTAACATAACTCTTGCGGCTCAAAGCGTCCGCTACAACATTTGCTTTTCCTGGATGATAATGCAGCTTCATATCATAATATTTTATGAGCTCCAACCATCTCCTTTGCCTGAGATTCAACTCCTTCTGCGTGAAGATGTTCTTCAAACTCTTATGATCCGTGTATACATCACAACGGTTTCCAATAAGGAAATGTCTCCAGGTCTTGAGCGCATGCACTACGGCTGCTAACTCCAAATCATGCGTGACATAATTCAACTCATGAGGTCGAAGCTACCGTGAGGCATATGAAACAACTCTTCCGTCTTGCATAAGTACACCTCCAAGTCCTTGGCGAGAAGCATCGCAATATACTTGGAAATCCTTGCGTATATCCGGAAGAATCAGCACTGGTGCTGTAACTAAACGTTTCTTCAACTCCTGAAAACTGGCCTCACATTCTTCGGTCCATTTGATCTTGGTGTCCTTCTTCAATAACTCCGTCATGGGCTTTGCAATCTTGGAAAAATTCTCAATGAATCTCCGGTAATATCCTGTGAGTCCAAGAAAACTACGTATCTCTCCAACTGAGGTGGGTGCCAACCACTCGGTGACAGACTGAACCTTGGAAGGGTCCGCTGCTATACCATCTCCTTATATAACATGTCCGAGAAATCCAACTTCCTTCAAACAAAACTCACATTTGCTGAACTTGGCGTATAGCTGATGTTCCCTGAGCTTCTCAAGAACTAAGCGCAAATGTTCCTTGTGTTCTTATGCATTCTTCGAGTACACCAAGATATCATCAATGAAAACCACCACAAACTTATCCAAGAACTCCACGAACACCTTATTCATCATACTCATAAAGTAGGCAGGGGCGTTAGTCAAACCAAAAGACATGACCGTGTACTCATATAACCCGTACCTTGTGGTAAAAGTTGTCTTAGGTATATCCTGTTCTCGGATCTTCAGCTGGTGGTATCCTGATCGAAGATCGATCTTAGAGAATACTTTAGCTCCATGTAGCTGGTCAACCAAATCGTTGATCATCGGTAGTGGGTATTTGTTCTTGATCGTCACCTCATTCAGTGCGCGATAATCAACAACCATTCTCAAAGATCCATCCTTCTTCTCAACTAAGAGCACTGGGGCTCCCCACAGTGATGAACTTGGTCGGATATAACCTTTCTCCAATAACTCCTTAATCTGCTTCTTAATTTCCTCTAGATCATTTGCGGGCATCCATACGGTCTCTTTGATATTGGTCTGGTGCCTGGTAATAGCTCTATCAAAAATTCTATATCTTGATCTAGTGGCATGCCTGGTAGTTCCTTCGGGAATACGTTGGGATAATCCTTCACAATTGGCACTTCCTCCTGAACAACTCCCGAAAGTTAATTTACTTGAGTCCTCCTTGGCGCATGCCTAGACACATACTTGATCCTTTTACCCTCTGGGGTGGTGAGGAGAATTGACTTACTAGCGCAATCGATATTTCCTCCGTACATCGATAGTCAATCCATGCCTAGTATCACATCCAATCCTTGTGACTCCAAAATTATTATGTCTGAGGGGAAAAAATGCCTACCTATGGTCAATGGCAACTGAAAACATCCTCTGCTAGCCATATACTCCGCTCCAGGTGAGCTTACTAACATAGGTGTCTTAAGGGCTACGGTGGGCAACTTAAACTTATCCACAAATCCCCTTGATATGTATGAATGCAATGCACCAGTGTCAAAAAGGGCAATAGTTGTAAATGACTTAATCAAAAACTTACCAATAACTGCATCCGACTACTCTTCAACTTCCTCCACGTTGACGTGGTTCACCTGCCCTCTGGTGAATGGGTTGGGCTTCTTTCCAGAGCTTCCATTGTTGTTACCATTCTTTACCTCAGAACAATTGTTGGCGTAGTGTCCAGTCTTCCCGCACTTGAAACAGGTAACATGGCTCAGATCCTTCTTGGCGGGTGTTGCTGGGTTGGAACGGCTCTGACTGTTGTTTCCTCCATTCCCATTTCCATTCTTAGGGCCACTGTGGTTATGTGAGCTTCCTCCATTGTGAGAATGGTCTCCATGGTTATGATGGGTATGTCCTCCCGAGTTCGGGGTAAAACGAGGCTTCTGCTGAGCTCCAGAGTTGTACTTCCCCTGTCCATACTTCCGTTTGCGGTTCTCTATCTGCTATTGCTTGCCTTCAATCATAAGAGCCCTGTCTACCAACTCCTGGTAGTTCGTGAGCGTTGCCACCATCAACTGCATACTCAGCTCGTCATTCATCCCCTCCATAAACTTCTCCTGTTTCGCGGCATCTGTAGCCACGTCATCTGGGGCGTAGCGAGCTAACTTGCTGAACTCATCCACGTACTGCGCCACAGTACGATTTCCCTGGCGTAAGTTGCGAAACTCATGGTTCTTCATGCTCATAGCTCCAGCTGAGACATGTGCAGTGCGGAAGGCCTGGTGAAACTGATCCCAAGTGACATTGGCCACGGGGAAAATGGCGGTGTAGTTCTCCCACCATGAGGCTGCGGGTCCATCCAGTTGAGGTGCGGCAAAGCGCACCTTCTCAGCATCTGTGCAACCTGCGGTGGTCAGCTCCCTTCCAATCTTGCGGAGCCAGTCATTAGCAACAATCGGCTCGGTGCTACTAGAGAACACCGGCGGATTCAACCTTAGAAAGCGGGCTAAGTTGTCAACTGGAGGTGGTGGCGGTGGGTTGTTGTTGTTATTGTTGTTGTTGCCTTGGTTCTGGACTAGCAACTGCATCAAGGCATTCTGCTGTTGGATCAACTGAGTGAGCTCCGGTGGAAAGACAAATCTGGGGTCACGTCTTGGAGGCATCTAATAGGTTTAGAGGGGTGAGAATAGAATAGAGTGAGGTCTAAAGAGAGATTTCACTACCCATATGCACATGAGACGAACACACTCATTTCACACCACTCAATTCAAACAAGATTCATACAATCGATCTAAGCTACCGTTACAAAATCTCGTGGACTATTTCTATATACATGGAAGAATTCTAATGGTAATATGGTGGTCGACTAGAAATTTTGATCGGTGGAAGACTCCATGATATCTGCTCCAGCTTCGTCTTCATAATCATCATCGTTGTCGGGGTCGGAGTCTGTGTCGTCTAGTATGATGTAATCTTCTGAACGAATGTCCGCTCCAGGTTCGGGATCCCCCATGAATATTCCTAGCTTCTTCTTCAGGTCTTCATTCTTCTCCAGTAGTACAGCAATTTCTTCTTCATAACCATCACGCGCAGACTTGATTTCTTCCTCTAGCTCCATGTTCCGGGTCATCACCTTCTTCGTGTCTATCATGTTGGCGCACATCTGGTTCTCCTGACGACGAATGTGCTGATTCAACTCCTGTATGTAGGCTGCAATTGACTTATGCTTCCTGGTGCAAATCATCTCCCATTGCTCATCTCGGTGTCCATATATCTGGTAGATGGTGTCCTTAAGATCCTTGCTGTACACGTCGCCGATGCGTCCAATGGCGATGTGGGCGGCCATGCTCTTTCCTAGACTTCAGGTTGGTGCATCAAAGGAAAACTCGATGGGCTCGGTAACTGGCGCGAACGTCCTTCCTGGAACACGAACTTGAATCGTCCAACGCTCCTCTTCTGGCAAGGTTGCAGTGAAAGTTCCGGTGAAACTTGGTATGCCGATGTTCAGGTACCTAGTGACTTCCTTCAAGTGTCGTCGGAAAGGGGTGTCATCATCCGGTTGAGTGAACTTGTTCCTTGGGTCCGCCATCTATAGAGTAGAAATGGAGAGGAGTTAGAAATGCGTAGAGAAGAGTATCCTGTGGCTTTTACTAGTGGTCGCGTCCTACAGTCAGTGTGTGCTCTGATACCATCTTGTAGCGACCCGATCCCAATGGACCATAGTCTCTGTGCTTAAGTGTCATCCCTGGATCGGTATTGCTGACACACACAATACTTGAGGATTTATTGCAGAGTTCAATCACACACTTATTACAATGAGTGTCTCAAATAGAGTACTTAGTACAATAATAAGGCTGAAGGCCATCTAAATAAGATAACTGCGGAAGCTTCAAGGATAAATGAGTCCATCCAACTCCACGGCAATACTGAGTGCATGAAAACGACCTATCGCGCCTTACTCTTCGTCTAAAAACTCTGCAACATGATACATTTCAGCCGTGTAGGTCAGCACATGGAATATACTGGCAAGATAACACCATGGAGCAATGAACAAATAACAGCTATCCCTACATGCATATTTGGCTGGTGGAGGCTCTACGGTTATCATTTGCATAAAGCTAATTTTTTCCTGCAACAAAGGAATATAGTTTATTTAACTACAAAGTTTGATGACAATATTGAGAACGTACCCCCAACTCAATCCCAAAACAATATTAATAACCCAACAAATTATTAATTAAAGTGATGAGATCAACACAATAATTCAAGTACCAGATACTCAAGAGGTCCATAACTGGGGACACGGCTAACCATGATTAGTTTATACACTCTGCAGAGGTTTGCGCACTTTTCCCCACAAGACTCGATCTCCTCCATTGTATTTCTTGCACTGCATGATGTTTGAGAAACGGATGACCGAGACACAGTCTTTCCGAAGAGGTCCCTTAACCGATAGATAGGCTGGTACACCTACAAACCCCTACATCTGCTAGCCCATCATGGAAAGGATTCCCACAACTTACTCAACTATGCCAGAGCCATAATGGCTTGTGGCTACACACGGAAGTTTCTAGCATGAATCGGAGTTACGAAACTCAAACACTGAGAGAGGGGAACGAGCTCATCATCGAAGCGGAAAGGCTCGGAGGGTGTGCAAAGGAAGTGTACGTGATGATTCCACCCTAGCCTTTCCAAAGCGGACCTCCTCTTGATAGTACGGTGATCCCTACGAAACTAGTCCACCAAACTAATTCGAAAGAACTACACCGTCTTCGCTTCAAACTCCGAGGGGAGGGAATCGTCTCGTGCTAAAGGATGAATCTCTGAAAAACTCAATGCACATGATTAGTCCGCAAAAGCATTGTCATCAATCACCAAAACATCTAAGGGATACAAATGCCCTTACAACAACCACTTAACTCAGCTGGGAGTTCATCTTCTTGATGATAGTGTCATTGACAGAGTTCTTCAATCACTGCCACCAAGCTATAAAGGCTTCATGATGAACTATAATATGCAAGGGATGGAGAAGACTATTCCCGAGCTCTTCGCAATGCTAAAGGCTGTGGAGGTAGAAATCAAGAAGGAGCATCAAGTGTTGATGGTTAACAAGACCACTAGTATCAAGAAAAAAGGGCAAAGGGAAGAAGGGGAAATTCAAGAAGAACGGCAAGTGTAGCGACCCGATCCCAATGGACCGTAGTCTCTGTGCTTAAGTGTCATCCCTGGATCCGTATTGCTGACACACATAGTACTTGAGGATTTATTGTAGAGTTCAATCACACACTTATTACAACGAGTGTCTCAAATAGAGTACTTATTACAATAATAAGGCTGAAGGCCATCTAAATAAGATAACTGCGGAAGCTTCGAAGATAAATGAGTCCATCCAACTCCACGGCAATACTGAGTGCATGACAATGACCTATCGCACCTTACTCTTCGTCTAAAAACTCTGCGACATGATACGTTGTAGCAGTGTAGGTCAGCACATGGAATATGCTGGCAAGATAACACCATAGATCAATGAACAAATAACACCTATCACTACATGCATATTTGGCTGGTGGAGGCTCTACGGTTATCATTTGCATAAAGCTAATGTTTCCCTACAACAAAGGAATATATTTTATTTAACTACAAAGTTTGATGACAATATTGAGAAGGTACCCCCAACTCAATCCCAAAATAATATTAATAACCCAACAAATTATTAATTAAAGTGATGAGATCAACACAATAATTCAAGTACCAGATACTCAAGATGTCCATAACCGGGGACACGGCTAACCATGATTAGTTTATACACTCTATAGAGGTTTGCGCACTTTTCCCCACAAGACTCGATCTCCTCCATTGTATTTCTCGCACTGCATGATGTTTGAGAAACGGATGACCGAGACACAGTCTTTCCGAAGAGGTCCCCTTAACCGATAGATAGGCCGGTACACCTACAATCCCCTACATCTGCTAGCCCATCATGGAAAGGATTCCCACAACTTACTCAACTATGCCAGAGCCCATAATGGCTTGTGGCTGCACACGGAAGTTTCTAGCATGAATAATCTTATGATCCCTTCGAGCCTGGGTGGCATTCCATAGGATGATCACACGGGTACCCCGGGATCTCCTAGGACAACACTGGATTCCCCAGGTGCCCACAACTAATCCACCCAGATGTGTGTTAAAGTAGCCACCTTAAGTTTCCCTTAGTTATACATAACTCTCACCTCTTTCATGAGTCTCACAAACCAATCCACGTCTACGAGCATAACAAAGTAGTGCAAACATAACGTAGTAACACCCTGGGTTTGAATATAAGACAATAGGTTCCTACCTCATCATCTACTTCCCAATACCCACATGTTATCAAATCCTACTCATGCAATGTTTGAGGGTTGAAACTAATGCATAAAAACTGGATAATAAATGGATATGGTTAAAGTGTTACTTTCCTTGCTGGCGATCGGAAAACCCTAGAAATTCGTAGCAGCAAACCTCGCACTCCGGAAACTCTATTGTGAACAAACAATAGCATACATAAGCACTCAAGCATAAGATGCAAACATAAAACCCAGAAGAAAAGATCTAAACTGAAAGTTCAAGTGAAGAGCTTCGATTTGCAAAAAGAATCAATCGAATCGGAGTTACGAAACTCAAACTACGATCAAAAGAAGTTCGAAATCAAATCTGCTTGAAACCAAATTTTAAATTTGCAAAATCATGTTCAAGTTGATTATCTGGACAGAGGGGAACAAGGCAAAGAATTTAGCATTGGTTTCACTGGATTTGGATAAACGAGCAAAAAGTAGTGAGGGTTTGAAGATCCGGGATTAATCTGCGATGAAAATAATTACGGATGGGTCCCTGGCCGAAAAATAAACTAAAAAGAAAAATCTAACGAACGAACGTTCGCTAACAGAAACTAACGAACGAATTCGTTCGTTAACAGAACTAATCGGGTGAACGTTCACTAAATAGCATAACCTAATAATAAACCGATCTAATACGCGAAATTGAAAAAACCGGGGCGGGTTTTTGCGGTTTTACCGGTTCGGGGAAAAAGACCGGCGGCGGCTCAGCTACTCCGACGAGGCGAGACGAGGCGGCGCGGCAGCGGTGCGGCGCGGGTGGCGGCGCGGCTTGCGGCGGGAGGCGGCGGCGACTTGGGATAGAGGGGGGTATTTAAAGGGCCCGGGGGGTCCTACTTGGGTGAGGGGGCGGCGGCGAGGCGGCTCCCGGTCGGACTCCTAGCCGGAGTCCGGCTCGGTCACGGCGGCGCGCGGCGGGGAAGGCGGCGGCGGCCTGGGCTGGCTGGGCCTTTGGCCCAGTTCGGTCCGAAAGGATATTTTTTTAAAAGAAATTTCGCCGCGAAAAAAATCAAAATAAAAATCCTAAAATCCCAAAACTAATTTTCACGGTCCTCTCCTAATATTGAGGACAACGTGAACATTTTTCTGGGCTAAAATGCAATTTTCCCTAATTTAACCTAATAAAATCTCAAATAAAATTCCAATAAATATATATTTTTATTCAAAATTAAATTTCCATTATTTCCTCTGTTTTGAAGAAGTCATATTATCTTCTCTCATTATTTTATTTATTTTGAAATAATTGGAAAAATAATTTCAAATAAAAATCACCTTGATCCAATTTACCAATTTGAAAAATTCAAAATGGAATTTTATGAAGACCTCCAACTCTCTCAAATGGTCCTTGAGTTGCTTAAGGTCTCTAGGATCAAAATGTCCAAATAAACCAAGTTCAAAATGCAAGAATCAGGGATGCATATGATGACCTAATGATTAACATCCAAATTGAAAATTGGGATGTTACAGCAAGTCAGTTGCTGCTCAAGGGAAGAAGCCCAAGTTTGGACCTAAGCCTGAGACAGAGTGCTTCTACCGCAAAGGGACTGGTCACTGGAAGCGGAATTGCCCCAAGTATTTGGCGGATAAGAAGGATGGCAAAGTGAGAGGTATACTTGATATACATGTTGTTGATGTGTACCTTACTAATGCTCGTAGTAGCGCCTGGGTATTTGATACTGGTTCTGTTGCTCATATTTGCAACTCAAAACATGGGCTATGGATTAAACGAAGATTGTCTAAGGACGAGGTGACGATGCGCATGGGAAATGGTTCCAAAGTCGATGTGATCGCCGTCGGCACGCCACCTCTACATCTACCGTCGGGATTAGTTTTAGACCTGAATAATTGTTATTTGGTGCTAACGTTAAGCATGAACATTATATCTAGATCTTGTTTGATGCGAGACGGTTATTCATTTAAATCAGAGAATAATGGTTATTCTTTTTATATGAGTAATATCTTTTAGGGTCATGCACCCTTGAAGAGTGGTCTATTTTTGTTGAATCTCGATTGTAGTGATACACATGTTCATAATATTGAAGCCAAAATATGAAAAGTTAATAATGATAGTGCAACTTATTTGTGGCACTGCCGTTTAGGTCATATTGGTGTAAAGTGCATGAAGAAACTCCATGCTGATGGTCTTTTGGAATCACTTGATTATGAATCACTTGATGCTTGCGAACCATGCCTCATGGGCAAGATGACTAAGACTCCGTTCTCCGGAACAATGGAGCGAGCAATTGACTTATTGGAAATAATACATACTGATGTATGCGGTCTAATGAGTGTTGAGGCTCGCGGCGGGTATCGTTATTTTCTGACCTTCACAGATGATTTGAGCAGATATGGGTATATCTACTTGATGAAACATAAGTTTGAAACATTTGAAAAGTTCAATGAATTTCAGAGTGAAGTGGAAAATCATCGTAACAAGAAAATAAAGTTTCTACGATCTGATCATGGAGGTGAATGTTTGAGTTATGAGTTTGGTCTTCATTTGAAACAATGTGGAATAGTTTCACAACTCATGCCACCTAGAACACCACAACGTAATGGTGTGTCCGAACGTCATAACCATACTTGATTAGATATGGTGCAATCTATGATGTCTCTTACTGATTTACCGCTATCATTTTGGGGTTATACTTTAGAGACGGCTGCATTCACGTTAAATAGGGCACCATCTAAATCCGTTGAGACGACACCATATGAACTATGGTTTGGCAAGAAAGCTAAGCTGTCGTTTCTTGAAGTTTGGGCCTGCGATGCTTATGTGAAAAAGCTTTAACCTGATAAGCTTGAACCCAAATCGGAGAAATGTGTCTTCATAGGATACCCAAAAGAGACTGTTGGGTACACCTTCTATCACAAATCCGAAGGCAAGATATTCATTGCTAAGAATGGATCCTTTCTAGAGAAGGAGTTTCTCTCGAAAGAAGTGAGTGGGAGGAAAGTAGAACTTGATGAGGTAATTGTACCTTCTCCCGAATTGGGAAGTAGTTCATCACAGAAATCAGTTCCACTGATTCCTACACCAATTAGTGAGGAAGCTAATAATGATGATCATGAAACTTCAAATCAAGTTACTACCGAACCTCGTCGGTCAACCAGAGTAAGGTCCGCACCAGAGTGGTACGGTAATCCTGTTTTGAAGGTCATGTTACTTGACCATGACGAACCTATGAACTATGAGGAAGCGATGATGAGCCTAGATTTTGCAAAATGGCTTGAGGCCATGAAATCTGAGATGGGATCCATGTATGAGAACAAAGTGTGGACTTTGGTTGACTTGCCTGATGATCGGCAAGCCATAGAGAATAAATGGATCTTCAAGAAGAAGACTGACGCTGGCGGTAATGTTACTGTCTGCAAAGCTCGACTTGTTGCGAAAGGTTTTCGACAAGTTCAAGGAGTTGACTACGATGAAACCTTTTCACCCGTGGCGAGGCTGAAGTTTGCCCGAATCATGTTAGCGATTGCCGCATTTTATGATTATGAAATTTGGCAAATGGATGTCAAAACTGCATTCCTTCATGGATATCTTAAAGAAGAGTTGTATCTGATGCAACTAGAAGGTTTTGTCGATCCTAAAGGTGCTAACAAAGTGTGCAAGCTCTAGTGATCCATTTATGGACTGGTGCAAGCCTCTCTAAGTTGGAATATACGTTTTGATAGTGTGATCAAAGCATATGGTTTTATACAGACTTTTGGAGAAGCCTGTATTTACAAGAAAGTGAGTGGGAGCTCTGTAGCATTTCTAATATTATATGTGGATGACATATTGTTGATTGGAAATAATACAGAATTTCTGGATAGCATAAAAGGATACTTGAATAAGAATTTTTCAATGAAAGACCTGAGTGAAGCTGCTTATATATTGGGCATCAAGATCTATAGAGATAGATCAAGACACTTAATTGGACTTTCACAAAGCACATACCTTGATAAAGTTTTGAACAAGTTGAAAATGGATCAGTCAAAGAAAGGGTTCTTGCCTGTGTTACAAGGTGTGAAGTTGAGTGAGACTCAATGCCCGACCACTGCAGAAGATAGAGAGAAAATGAAAGTCATTCCCTATGCTTCAGCCATAGGTTCTATCATGTATGCAATGCTGTGTACCAGACCTGATGTGTGCCTTGCTATAAGTTTAGCAGGGAGGTACCAGAGTAATCCAGGAGTGGATCACCGGACAGCGGTCAAGAACATACTGAAATACCTGAAAAGGACTAAGGATATGTTTCTCGTTTATGGAGGTGACAAAGAGCTCGTCATAAATGGTTACGTCGATGCAAGATTTGACACTAATCCGGATGACTCTAAGTCACAAACCAGATACGTATTTATATTGAATGGTGGAGCTGTCAGTTGGTGCAGTTCCAAGCAAAGTGTCATGGCGGGATCTACGTGTGAAGCAGAGTACATAGCTGCTTCAGAAGCAACAAATGAAGGAGTCTGGATGAAGGAGTTCATATCCGATCTAGGTGTAATACCTAGTGCATCGGGTCCAACGAAAATCTTTTGTGACAATACTGGAGCAATAGCCTGGGCGAAGGAATCTAGATTTCACAAGAGAACCAAACACATCAAGAGACGCTTCAATTCCATGAGTGATCAAGTCAAGGAGGGAGACATAGAGATTTGCAGGATATATACGGATATGAATGTTGCAGACCCGTTAACTAAGACTCCATGGGTGTTAGAATCATTACTATGTAATCTAGATTATTGACTCTAGTGCAAGTGGGAGACTGAAAGAAATATGCCCTAGAGGCAATAATAAAGTTTTTATTATTTCTTTATATCATGATAAATGTTTATTATTCATGGTAGAATTGTATTAACCGGAAACTTAGTACATGTGTGAATACATAGACAAACAGAGTGTCCCCAGTATGCCTCTACTTGACTAGCTCATTAATCAGAGATGGTTAAGTTTCCTAACCATAGACATGTGTTGTCATTTGATGAACGGGATCACATCATTAGAGAATGATGTGATGGACAAGACCCATCCGTTAGCTTAGCATAATGATCGTTTAGTTTTATTGCTATTGCTTTCTTCATGACTTATACATGTTCCTCTGACTATGAGATTATGCAACTCCCGAATACCGGAGGAACACCTTGTGTGCTATCAAATGTCACAACGTAACTGGGTGATTATAAAGATGCTCTACAGGTGTCTCTGATGGTGTTTGTTGATTTGGCATAGATCAAGATTAGGATTTGTCATTTTGTGTATCGGAGAGGTATCTCTGGGCCCTCTCGGTAATGCACATCACTATAAGCCTTGCAAGCAATGTGACCAATGAGTTAGTTGCGGGATGATGCATTACAGAACGAGTAAAGAGACTTGCCGTAACGAGATTGAACTAGGTATGAGGATACCGACGATCGAATCTCGGGTAAGTAACATACGGATGACAAAGGGAATAACGTATGTTGTTATGCGGTTTGACCGATAAAGATCTTCATAGAATATGTAGGAGCCAACATGAGCATCTAGGTTCCGCTATTGGTTATTGACAGGAGATGTGTCTCGGTCATGTCTACATAGTTTTCGAACCCTTAGGGTCTGCACGCTTAATGTTCGATGACGATTTGTATTATGAGTTATGTGATTTGATGACCGAAGATTGTTCGGAGTCCTGGATCACGGACATGACGAGGAGTCTCGAAATGGTCAAGACATAAAGAATGATATATTGGACGATGTTATTCAGACACCGATGAGTTCCGAGAGGTACCGGATAACTATCAAAGTGCCGGAGGGTTATCGGAACCCTCGGGGGGAACTAATGGGCCTTCATGAGCCTTAGTGGAGAGAGAGAAGGGCCACAAAGGGCTGGCCGCCCCCCCTTGACAGTCCGAATTGGACTAGGGGAAGGGGGCGGTGCCCCCTTTCCTTCCCCTCTCCCTCTCCCTTCCTTCTTCTCCTTCCACCAAGTGGAATCCTACTAGGACTTGTAGTCCTAGTACGACTCCTCTCTCTAGCATGCCCTACAGGGGCCGGCCGGCCTCCCCCTCTCCTCCTTTACATACGGAGGGAGGGGGGCACCCTAGAACACACAAGATCAATTGTCTTAGCCGTGTGCGGTACCCCCTCCTGTTGGGGAACGTAGTATTTCAAAATTTTCCTACGATCATGCAAGATCTATCTAGGAGAAGCATAGCAACGAGCGGGGAGAGTGTGTATACGTACCCTTGTAGACCGAAAGCGGAAGCGTTTAGTAACGCGGTTGATGTAGTCGAACGTCTTCGTGATCCAACCGATCAAGTACCGAATGCACGACACCTCCGCAATGTGCACACGTTCAGCTCGGTGACGTCCCTTGAACTCTAGATCCAGCTGAGGCCGAGGGAGAGTTTCGTCAGCACGACGGTGTGGTGACGGTGATGATGAAGTTACCGACGTAGGGCTTCACCTAAGCACTACGACAATATGACCGAGGTGGAAACTGTGGAGGGGGGCCCCGCACACGGCTAAAGATCAACTTGTGTGTCTATGGGATGCCCCCTCCCCGTATATAAAGGAGGGGAGGAGGAGGGCCGGCCACAAGGGGCGCGCCCAAGGGGGGTATTCCTACTCCTAATAGGAGTAGGTTTCCCCCTTTCCTAGTCCAAGTAGGACAAGAAGGAAGCAGAGGAAGAAGAGAAGGAAAGGGGGGGGCGCCCCCTAGCCCTAGACCAATTCGGTTTGGGCTAGGGGGGCACACCTTGGCCTGCCTCCTCTCTTCTACCACTCGGCTCATGAGGCCCAATAACTTCCGGGGGGGGGGGGGGGAGGGGTTCCGGTAACCCCCGGTACTCCGAAACTTATCCGAAATGACCCGAACCATTCCGGTGTCCGAATGTAGCCTTCCAATATATGAATCTTTATGTCTCGACCATTTCGAGGCTCATCGTCATGTCCGTGATCTCATCCGGGACTCCGAACAACCTTCAGTACATCAAATCACATAAACTCATAATACCAATCGTCATCGAACGTTAAGCGTGCGGACCCTACGGGTTTGAGAACTATGTAGACATGACCGAGACACCTCTCCAGTCAATAACCAATAGCGGAACCTGGATGCTCATATTGGTTCCTACATATTCTACGAAGATCTTTATCGGTCAAACCGCACAACAACATACGTTGTTCCCTTTGTCATCGGTATGTTACTTGCCCGAGATTCGATCGTCGGTATCATCATACCTAGTTCAATCTCGTTACCAGCAAGTCTCTTTACTCGTTCTGTAATGCATCATCCCACAACTAACTCATTAGTCACATTGCTTGCAAGGCTTATAGTGATGTGCATTACCGAGAGGGCCAGAGATACCTCTCCGACAATCGGAGTGACAAATCCTAATCTCGATCCAGGCCAACACTGGTGCATGTCGGTCCTAAACAAACGGAACCCCTTTCCGCGACGGCATCTGGAACCGTCGCCAAGTGAGTGTGGGCGATAGGGGGGGGTCCTTCCCACACGACCCAGAAACCGTCGGGGATATGCCCTCCTGGCACACACGTTCGGCAAAATGAGGTCGTGTGCGACCGGCGAGCGCTCAAATATGGAAATACGTACAGTAGAGCTAAAAAAATACAATTATATGGCGAAATTGTTTCCGGTCGCAAGTACATCCCACACAGTCAGTCCCTGCTAAACGTTTCCGTTCGTATGTACATCCCACACAGTCGCTCCAAGGAAAACATTTCCGTTCACAGGTACATCACACACAATTTTTCTCGTTAAATCGTTTGTGATAGCGTTGCCATTGCACACGATATTAATAATTTTTATCGTTTGCGTTATTGAATACATCACACACGGTGCGTAGAAAGAAACTGTGTGGCAAAGGCTGTCCATCACGCACACTTTTGATGTGATAAATGTTTGCACAAGGTGGCCTAACGCAAACAGTTTTCAAGAGAAAGTCGTGTGTGCAGTGGAGATTGATCGCACACGTAGTGGATCCTAGAAACGTTTATGATCTCCACGTATATCGCAGACGTTTCTCTTTCGCAAACCGTGTGCAGTGTAATCCCTATTTAATCCATAATTAATCCAATTAATCCCTAATTTAAAAATCACATGTTATGAAGTTGAAAGTAGGCAATCACTTATTTCATATCCAACCATGTTTATTACAAATATAGGTTCAACCACGAATCCATAATTCAATGCACAGGTACATACACTAAAGAACTACAGAAGCACCAAGTAAAGAATGATGAACCACAGTTGTACTAAAGACTGTAAATTGAGAGGTGAAAGACATTCTGGTTGCTGGAGAAGGTGAAGCGGAATGCCCATATTGTGCCCTCCTCCATGCGTAAGGCGCACACGACTCTAGGCCAACCCCTTGTGATGGCTGCCCGTCCATCCTTCACTGTCTTCATTAGGACTTCTCGATGCTCATTGTAGTCTGGATGAAATACTTTAACCTTCATTGTGTGTCCACCAATCATGTACTTTGCGAGGTAATCTTGAGTGAACTGCTTCGGGAACCACTGGGAACGAAAAAGATTCAAACATTGTTGTCTAACAACTCATTATGGGCAATAAAAAGAGAAGGCTGCAGAGTTTGTAGTTACCATCCTACAACTCACTGTTGTGTTGGATAGAGCATAAACAAATAATTTGCTTGCCACCATTCGTATCTTTTTGCTAATAATCCTTATCAGTTTCCTCACTTGATGCTTGTTCATCAATATCTCATTGCCCCATATGCAAAAAGGGTCGATGCATGGATCCTTGCCAAGGGCATATGTACCTACAAGCAACAAGTCAATATTAGAAGCTAACTAGTGTCCAAGCCTGGATCTATATGCACTACATTATGGAACGACGGGGGGAGTACAAGCCGAGGGATGAAGCTAACCTCGGCGGAAAATGGTGGCCACTCCCATTGTTGTCCTGCATAAGTAGTGGAAATGCATGATAAGTACAACAATCTTAACATCAAACAAATATAGCAAAGGTAAACAACATCATCTCCAAATGATAGCTTGAATGTGTTGGTTTCAGCATGCTGTTAAAGCAGATATAAAATGGAAGGCAATGTTACCGACAGCAGGCTTAACAGCCATCAAATATTGCAATTCAAACTGGTATTGTTGAAAATGAATAGAACGTAGGTAATGCTTAAACATCACACTGGATAAATGTGTAAAACTGAAATAAAGGGCATGTGTTAACTACACCAGGAATAACTGGAACCAAATATAGCCGTTCAAACTGGTATTGATGTAGTCAAGCGGCACAATTCCGACTTGCACATAATGAACCACACATTGTGAATGACTGAAATAAACAAGGCATAAATGACCAGTATAACAACTAAATATAGCCATTGAAAACTGGACAGAGTCTCACTGCAACCAACCTAACAAGCAAATACAGATAAACAGGGCATATGCTTGAAAACTGGACAAATGCTCACTGCAACCAACCTAACAAGCAGATAAAGATAAACAAGGCATCTGCTTGATAACTGGAGAAATGCTAAAAAAAGCAACCTAACAACCAAATGCAGATAACAAGGCATCTGCTTGATAACTGGACAAATGCTATAAAAAAGCAACCTAACAACCAAATACAGATAAACAAGGCATCTGCTTGATAACTGGACAAATACTCACTGCAACCAAACTAAGAACCAAATACTGATAAACAAGGCATCTGCTCGATAACTGAAAAAAATGCTCACTCCAACCAACCTAACAACCAAATACAGATAAACAAGGCATCTACTCACTATAAACAACCAAATATAGCCATTCGTGAAACTAAAGTGGACAATTCATACTTCAACATCACATAGACCTATTGAACAATACATTTTTGCATAACTGAAATAATTAAACACGACACAGTTAAAGCACCGCACGGCAAATGCTACTACAACAAAGGGTACGGGTTGGCAAGCTAGAAAAGGTAATATTTGCTGATAGAATGTTGCCTCACATTTCATGGACTGGATCCTTCCAGTTGGAAGAGCACAAACCCATGGTGCGGTCTCTGATGTCACAGATGGGCTGTTTCACCTTGGAAGAACCTTCGTGGGTGCCCTCCTCATGGTCGTGGTCGTGGTCGATGAGATCTGACTTGGCAATTGAGGATCCCAAGCCGCCGCCGTAGAACGTGTCCTTCAGAAGTGACAAAATGGGCTCGATGGCGTATAAAGCTCACAAATCCTTGACCGCTTGGCGGAGAAGATTAGCGGCAGGGCCGTCGAAGAGCTAATTTTTTTTAAATAATACATTTTTTTAAAAAAAATACAGAAATAATACGCAAAAAAAAGATTTTTCAAAAATAATACACCATCGGCCTACTGCAGGCCGACAGAGCCCAGTCGGCCCACAGCAGGCCGACTGGAGGCCCATCAGTGTGCTGCTGGCCGATTGGGCTGTCAGCCAGCAGATTCAAGCCCAGTCGGCCTCCAGTTGGTCGACAGGGCCCAGTCGGCCTGCAGTGGGCCGACTAGGCTTAGTTGGCCTGCTGTGGGCCGACTGGTGCGTGCCTATTTTTAATATTACCACGAATATTTTTTAAAAGTATATATTTTAACACGTTATGAATACATGGTAACATTTCTTCAAATACATTTTTAATGGAAATACCATTTTTTTAAACCACACAACATTTTTTAAAATGCTTTTCTGAAAATTTCACAAACTTTTTTTAGAAACACGCGAATATTTTCTTAAAATGTCATGATCCATCTAAACATTTGTTAACCCACGTGATATGTGAGTATATTGATTGTAATATCATCTTATATTATGGGATGAAGGGAGTACCATTTTGTAGAATGTCATGGATATTTTTTGGAAACACGAGAATATTTCCAGCAAAGGTGACGTACATTCATTTAGTGGCACGAACCATTTCTTATCATATTTTCCAAAAAAATTGCATGCATTTTTTGAAAGGCGGGAACTTTTTCCATTGTGATGAACATTTGTTTTGAAAGTTATCGACATTTCCAAACTGCGCTTTTCGCGCCATCCATTTCCCGCCACCCATTTCCCGCCACCCATTTCCCGCCACCCATTTCCCGCCACCCATTTCACGCCACCCGTTTCCCGCCACCCGTTTCCCTCCTCCCATTTCCCGCCAACATTTCCCGCCATACCGCAGTCGTTCTTTCCCGCCATTTTCTCGTCTCTATCTATAAAACCCCCTTCAGACGGAGCTGGATAAGCATTGCAGTGTAGTGTAGTTGAGATGTCCCATTATCCTTTCGATCGTAGTTTTCACCCTGGGATGAGCAGGACTCTTCTGAGGCTAGCTACCGATTTCAGGATGGATAATAGGATAGTTCCATGGGACGAACTCACCGGTAGTGACACCATAATGAATGAGTTGGCTCACCAATTACGTAGTTCTGGGTGGCCTGAAAGGACCTATGAGGAGGTACGTAAAGAACTTCTTAGGTTGCATGACAGGTGGAAGAAGGTAGTGGTGCCGAAGAGTGAAACTTTCAGAAGGATTGCAGCAAATAATCCATGTTTATGGACTGAGGAGAGCGAGGACGAAGATGATATCTTCATGCCGCCGCTTCCGGGTTCTGCATCGTCGAAGGGCAAGAGTTCTTCATCATCGAAGGGCAAGGTTTCTGCATCGTCGAAGGGCAAGAGTTCTTCATCGTCGAAGGGCAAGAGTTCTGCATCGATCGAGGATGACGATGATGACTTCATGTAGTTTTTATACTGTATGTTGTGAGTTCAGTTACGTGCCATTTAATTTGGATGTAGTTCTATCTAGTTGTTTGTAATGTCTCGTTGTATGAATATTATGTTCTATCTAAATATGATCTTGTAGAGTAGGCATATGTCTCGTAGAGAAGTACATAGTCATTTGTCTCATACATAGAATAGACATAAGTTCTCACACAGAAATAGATGGTAATGTCTCTACTGATACATAGGAGCGGCAATGACGACGTCTGGCCTGCCGGGGAGGCGGATCTCGAATGACAAATGCATCACATATAACTCGGTTTCCTGTAGCAATGCAACTGAACAACCCTTTTCCATTCCCATTCGCTCAGCATTTCTTGAATCTTGCCATCATCAGTTATGTCAATCAATTTTCTTTCCCCAGGGCCATCCGAATGCTTGCTGCTGACGTAGTACACAAAATCGTCTTCCTTCAACCCTTGCTTCAACATGAATTTAGTCTTCAACCAATCAAAAGTGAGGTCCACTTCACTAACTTGCACAACACTTGGAGACAAGCCTTGGACATGAACAATAGGGCTAAGCACCCACTGAGTACTCTCAGCCATCTGCAACACACAAATCGCATTGAGTACCTACCCTACCCCTTAATATCCCCACTAACAAATATTAGACATGTCTATATATTACGAAGCTATATATTACAGAATATTAACGGAGCAACTAATACAATTCACCCTCCTACAATTATATTACGAATATTTGCCGTAGCAACTACAAATATTGACAGATTAATTAGTTGACATCTAAAAATATTAACAAAAACTACCGGAGCACTTACAAAAAATAAAATGTGGGCTTAAATATACCCTTGAAGCGTGCGTGCGAAGGATGAAGGACGAACGGCGGCCACCAAACTGCCGGTGCTCCGGCTCGAACGAAGAATGACGAACAACAGCTTCACCTCCACCACAGTGCTCCAATTTACCACCAGCACACTGCAATGCTTATGCAGCTCCGTCTGAAGGGGGTTTTATAGGTAGAGAGGAGAAAATGGCGGGAAAGAACGGATGCGATATGGAGGGAAAGGGTTGGCGGGAAATGGGTGGCGGGAAACGGGTGGCGGGAAACGGGTGGCGGGAAAAGGGTGGCGGGAAACGGGTGGCGGGAAACGGGTGGCGGGAAATAGTTGGCGCGAACATATGGCGGGAAAAAGTTGGTGCGAACATATGACGATGATGACTTCATGTAGTTTTTATGCTGTATGTTGTGAGTTCAGTTACGTACCATTTAATTTAGATATAGTTCTATCTATTTGCTTGCAATGTCTCGTTGTATGAATATTATGTTCTATCTACATATGATCTTGTAGTTCCGATAACAGAGTACTAAAATAGAGTAGGCATATGTCTCGTACATAAGTACATAGTCATTTGTCTCATACATAGAATAGACATAAGTCTTACACAGAAATAGATGGTAATGTCTCTACTGATACAGATACATAGAAGCGTCAGTGACGACGTCTGGCCTGGCGGGGAGGCGGATCTGGAATCGGGGACCATCCCAACCTGTCGGGTGCCCTAACGTGACGAGGAATCTCAGACTCTCCCTGGTCATGCTGTGTATCCTGTGTGGGGCCTGGTGGAGGAGTCGAAAACATGTTCATCCACTGGGTGTGCTGCGACATCTGAGCCTGTATGTTGTCCTCGGGATGTTGATCACTCCCCCACGTATCATGTGATGCCGACATAGACGCCTGATATCCATAGGCCCCTACGCGATGGAACGGTTCATCATGAAGAATGAGGTCGCGTCAATTAATATTGAAAACAATAAATATGAAGACACATACCTGCTGGGTGTGACGTCTGCTCTGGCTGAAACACGAAACTGGAGGGACCGTGCTGCTGTGGCTGTGGAGAAAACACGAAGCTCGACGAGGGACCGTGTTGCTGTGGCTATGGAGAAAACACGAAGCTCGACGTGGGACCATAGTGCTGCGGGTGCCACGTAGAACTGCCAGGTTGGTCAGGACGGGGTGGCCTGGTTGTCGGCTGCTGTGCTAGGCGTGGACGTGGTTGATGTCGTTGCATGGAGTGACGCGGCTGCTCCTGCTCGTGCTGAACAACATCGGTTCTCCGGGTGCACGTGATAGCCTCGTACACAGTCCGTATCTTATTCTGAATTCTTTCCAAGAAGGGCTGTACCACTGGACGATGTTGAAGAAGAGGTCCAGACGATAGTGATCGTCCAAAGGTGGTCACGTCGTCGTACAGTTCGCGTGTCAAGGTAGCCTGCAAATTTCCATGACGATTAATAATGTCTGTCTCTTGCACGTCAAAGTATGTGGCAACATTACGTAAAGAAAAAATATCTTACCGCGTACTGCCTAGAGCCCGATGTATCATAGCTCGGGTACATATCCGACGGAGTAGGATCCGGTAACTCCTCTAGGTGGGAGTACTCAACAATGCGTAACCGTGTTCCGGTCATGTAGCGCCGCAAATAGAGATTGAATTCATCGAGATCGAAATTGTGATTCTCGTGCCATAGATTTGTGTTTGCTGTCTCCCATTCTATAACATACGGTTCTAGTCTAACTAGCCATTCAGCAGTTGTCCTGTTCATGCCCTTCCTTGTCGTCCTAAAATTGTGGTGTGTGTTCAACAATTACCTAAAGCTTCGAATGGAGTACTATGAAAGAAAATGCAACATTGAAAAACTGGTTAATACCTGTGGATGTGTGCTGGCACCGGGTTCTCTATAGGGGGAGGTAGCTCCAACTGCAGAAGACCAAATTGCCTCATAACCCTCTGTTGTGCCATCTCCTCGACGAAGACATCGAAGATGATCTTCGATTTTGTCATCCAGTAATCTCGGTCCCTTGTGCATAGCACAGACATACCAGCAGAGTATCTCGCTTGTATGGCTGCTGCCGTGTAGGGCTGCCAGATTACCCCGGTGTACGCATCGAACTGCTCGTTCAATGCTGTGTACGCCTTCCTGGTCTGATCACTAGCAAAGCGTCTCTGCAGAGAATAAAAGTTAGTAGCCGCTCGCATCGATCGATCTCTTGTGCAGAAAAAGTTGCATTAAACTACAACACGGTGCATACCTTGCGACGAGTCCAACACAGACCGAAAGTAGGCATGTCGATGCCCTCAACATCAAACATGGCGTCTATAGGCTCATGAACCCATACATCTGGTCGCCCTATAGAGAACCTCTCCCACGACCACAGCTGTAGGAATAGAGGGCATCCAAGAAGGGCTGGCTTTCTCGATGTAAGCTGGCAACCGTTGCACATACCTCGGTATGTAGCCGCTAACACCGCCGAACCCCAACTCCTCTGTCTGATCTGATCCGCCGTCTGAGCGCTCGCTATCTCGAGTGCCATAGGGATGTAGAGGGCGCTGATAGTGGTGACATGGTTCTCCGTGAACATCACCTTGCCGAAAAGCCACAGTAAGTAGGCCTCGAGGCTCCGAGTGATCTGTTCCGCAGTCAAGGGCGCCCGGAAGTTCTGGATCTGCATTAAGCGAAGAGAAAGTTTTAGTAAGCCGCAATTATTTTCTCTACAACTTTATGCGCGATAACTTGAAGAGAATAGGTAGGGGAAATTACCCGGAAATTTAGCAACCACTCATACTTAGGTCCGTGATGCTCCCATACCGGATCGGGAGCATCCGGAAAAACACCGTGAAAACGTTCTGTGAGAGCTCGCTCCCAACCAGCCGGTGCGTCCAACGGTCCTACGGCATGACCTGCCAACGGTAGTCCCAGCAAAAGTGACACATCCTCCAGAGTAGGAGCCATCTCTCCCCATCTGAAGTGAAACGTGTGGGTCTCTGGCCTCCAACGGTCCACTAAGCAGCTCAGCAAAGACCCATCGATGGCGACGCGTTTCTCACCCGGGATAGACTCAACGAGACGCGCGAAAGGTAAAAGGCCGGCCCATTTCAACCTTCATCAGAGAACTTTTCAGTTACTGTCTCCCATTTCAACCATTAATATGCATGTCAGTGTGCAAATTAATAAAGCACGTACCGCTGAAGCCATCCTGAGTGTATCTTCCAGTTTTCCTTAGGAGTGCGAGTGACGAGAGGCTCAAGCTTGCGCTCATACCATATCGCACCACGATGACCCTTATCAATGTCCCCATTCAGCAACCACAATCCCGACATTCCTGCACTTACAAAATTCAGAACAAAGTGCCACACTTAATAAAAATTCAGAACATACTGCCACACTTAATAAAAATTCATAACGTAGTGGCACACTTAATTAAAATTCATAACATAGTGCCACTCTTAATAAAAATTCAGAACATAGTGTCACACTTAATAAAAATTCAGAACATAGTGGCACACTTAATAAAAATTTCAGAACATAGTCCCACACTTAATAAAAATTCAGAACATAGTGTCACACTTAATAAAAATTCAGAACATAGTGCCACACTTAATAGAAATTTCAGAACATAGTGCCACAGCACACTTATTATAAATTCAGAACAAACTAGTGCTAGCTTAGCTTCTTCCTCTCGCCCTTACTCCTCTACTACCTCTACCTCCTCTTCTTCCCCGGTTGCCTCGTCCACGCCCAGTGACAAAAGTGGGACAATTAGTGTCCCTATGGCCAAATTCATTGCATAGAATGCATTGCCTAGTCGGACCTCCTGCTTCAGATTCATCCATATCATTTCGGATGCGCTGACACTGCCGTCTGCCTCTACTTGTACGCATATGCTCTGGGTTTGGAATGTAACGCCTATCGGCGGGGTTGACGCTGTTGAAATTACCCATTGCTCGAAAACCCATCAGCTCACCTGTCCAGGTATTGAGGACAGCCTCTTTCAGAAAATATGGAGACACAAACGATATTGCGTCCATTCCAAGCTGCCCGCAAGCAGCAAGTACATGTGAGCAAGGTAGGTGAAGCAATTTCGGTTTATTGCATGTGCACTCACACGTTGGCCAGGCTTCATTGCCAATTTTCACCTCATGCGTCCTCAACTCATTTGCACATCCGAATTTGTTGTTGGCTAAGCGGACCTCAAACCTTCTTTCTTGATTACCGATGGCGACTACAGTGTGTGACCTAGCTTTTTGCATCTTGTTGTCCATGTACTTCGTGACTCTTTCACAGTACCGTGTATTTGGGTTGTTCAAGATATGCTGCTCTGCTATTTGACGTCTGTCTCTGAAATACTTGACGGTGCCATAGAAAATACCCTCAACGATGGCTGTAAGTGGCAATGCCCGGTTTCCTCTGAGGACAAAGTTGTATGTTTCCGCGAGGTTCGTTGTCATGACACCGTACCTTGCTCCATGTGTGTCATGTAGCAAAGACCACCTCTCCAGAGGCTCATGCTCTATCCACTGCTCGAAGGTTTTAATCGACCTCCCGAGCCTTCTCCTAGTACCAGGTGGGTCAAAGCCTGGCAGGTCACATAGCCCAACAGCCTCCTCCTCCACGGCCGCTGTTCCTGTTGCCAACTGTGCAGCTACTGCTTCAACATGTGCCCTCACCGCTGCATCTCTTGCAGCTTTCCTGTCCCTCACGTGTCTCTGCGTGCACACATTAAGTCTGTCGCGTATCAAATTGTACTTCCATAACTGGTTCTGCTTGTAGAGTTTTTTGAACAGATTCATCAGGTTCTTATTTCTAAACTGCGAGAAGAAATTAGCCCCGAGATGGCGCATGCACCAACGGCTCTGCAAGTCCTGCCATGGAACTTGTTCCTCAGGGCCTGGGTTTGTCAGTGTCCTTATCGCACTGAGTATACATGCATGCCTGTCATGAAGGATGCACACATTCGGCTTCTCCTTGACAACTGATATTTTCAACTGCCTGAAGAACCATGTCCAACTTTCAATGTTCTCACTCTCCACAAAAGCAAATGCCAGTGGGACGACTTGATTTTGGCCGTCTTGACCTATGGCTGTCAGTATCTGACCCTTGTACTTGCCTGTGAGAAAAGTACCGTCAACACATATCACCGGTCGGCAATGCCTGAAAGCTTCGATGCATACACCGAAAGAGAAGAAGAGACGATGCAAAACCCTCACAGTTGGGAACTCTGGCATGAACATGTCTTGGATATCGATATAGGTGCCTGGATTCCGCTGCTGCAGGGTGTGGAGGAGGTGGACAACAGAGTCATATGCATCAAAATAAGAACCAAATCTCCTCTCAAGCGCTGCATGCTTAGCCCTCCAAGCCTTGCCATAAGAAATTCTGTACTTCAACCTGGCGAACACTTTTGTCTGCACTGCCTTCACTTCCATAGCTTTGCCTTGCACTATCTCATCGTAAAACAGTCGAGCAATAAGCGTGGATGAAAGGTTGGCATGATCTTGAGGGATGCAGGGAATAAGACAAGTGTGATTAACTAAGTCACTTATCACCCAACTTGTGCCATACTTAGGGAGAAAGCCGTGCACCCTTGCGGGACAATCTGCATTCTTGCATACCATTGTGAGGAATTTCTGACTGGACACCTCAGCTTTGAAAACCCTTTGCGTGGACATTGCCCAATTAATTATTGCATCCTTCAGGGCTTGCTTGTTCGGATACATAGCACCCGTCGCAATATTGTTCTGGTGATATTGCCAGGCTGAATCATGTCCATCATTCACGGTCATTGCAGATGATAAGTCATGATTCCACCATGCAGGATTCGGGACCTCCTCTGCATTTTCTTCTTCATCTGACTCGTCAGAATCATCGGCATGACCCCTTTCAACATCGGTGTCTTCTTCTTCCATCTGGTTCTGCATGTGCCCATCTACCTCGTCAGCGTCCACCTCGCCATTGTAATCACCATCGGCATTTCCTCCTTCTACCTGACTACTCTGCCCTGGTTCATAACCATAAGCATTTCCTCCTTCTACCTGACTGCTCTGTCCTTGGTCGTAACCATAAGCATTTCCTCCTTCTACATGACTGCTCTGTCCTTCGTAGCCACCCTCCCCTTCATGTGCAGTGACCTCCTTCACGACGGGAAGCACTAAAGCAACAGGATTGCATCCCCTTCGTTCACAACCTTGTAACCACCGCACCCAATCGGAGTCTCCCTCTATTGGCCTCAAATAAAAGTAAATTTTTGAACTTGACCGTGTCCACAATGCATGAACACCGACGGTGTTTGTTTCAGTATCAAGACCTAAACTTGCCGCAATCCATTCTTTCAACTGACTAACAGACCATGTTTGTGGTGCGCTGATTGCAACCTCTATGTGAGTAAATTCACTCAGATCTGCTCTCAACTCATTTGTTTGGACAGTACCAGGACCATAGTAAAATCTCAACTTCACTACATCGGACATCTCGACTCACCTATTTTTTTTCAACATCGGAATACAAGTATTAGACATGTCTATATATATATTACCAGGACCATAGTAAATAATATAATAAATAGGCCCATGTTTACTAATAATAAATAGGCCTCAAATAATAATAAAAATATAACCGACAAATATGATAATTCAGTTTATTTGAATTATATGGCCATGTTGATGTATTTTTTATTTTAATCTATGTTAAAATAATTTAGAAAAAGGCATTGCTTCTTATGGGTTAAACTTTAGAAAATACGCATAATAAAGGTTAGCGGGTAATCCGCTTCATATTCGCATCGGGTACGGACTGAAACGTTTTTTAACATGTAGTTCTACTTTTCCTATTTTTTGCTTGCTTATTAAATTTTTATTATGTTTCCAACTCTTCAAAAAAAACTTCTTATTCGTTTTTTAACAACGTTTTTTAACATCGTTTTTTAACATGTAAGATTATTCGTTTTGCTATGCACATGCCGCCGACCCCAACTCTTCAAACTCTTTTTTTTAACATCGTTTTTTAAATTTTTATTATGTTTCCAACTCTATTTTTTAACATCGTTTTTTAACATGTAATATTATTCGTTTTGCTATGCACATGCCGACCCCAACTCTTCAAAAAAAAACTTGTCTCTTCTTTCCAAGTTTTTATTCATGTTTCCAACTTCTTATCCCGCAACTGTGTACGTGTCAAGTATTAAGCAACAACTTATTATCCCACTAACAACTAATACAATTCACACACCTACAACTATATTACGAATAATCGCACATAAATTTATTTTCACATCAAATGAAGCGTGCGTGCGAACTAATAATATTTACGTATACTACCGGGGCAAATAACAATATTTCCGTATACTACCGGGCCAAAAAACAATAATCGCACACAAATATTTACGTATACTACCGCGGCAAATAACAATATTTACGTATAATCCCGGACCACCTACGAAAAATAAAATGAGGGCTGAGGTATACCCTTGAAGCGTGCGTGCGAACGAAGAACGAAGAACGAAGAACCACGAACGAAGAACGAAGAACGACGAACGACGAACGACGAACGACGAACGACGAACGACCTCCACCACCACCACCTCCACCACCTCCACCACCTCCACCACCACCACCACCTCACCACCCCAACTGCCCCAACGACGAACACTGCCCCAACTTCACCACCACCACCTCCACCAAAATGTTCACCACGACCACCACGAGCTACCCCGTCAGTAGATCGACACCTCTTTTCGCTGCCCTAAATGAGTTGAACCCATTCACGGTGCCAAAATCGCGAAAATGTAGCTCATTTAGGTGCACAAATGGGTGCCATTTTTCTGTAGAGAGAGGAGAAGGAAGAACACAGAAGAATGCAGCAACGGGAGAAGAAGAATGGAGGAAGGAGAGGATATGGGCAGGGAAGGAGAAAAACAAAGAAAAAAGAAAGAGGGAAGGAGAGGATAAGGGCGGGCTGGCCTGCGTACGTCAGGTCGGCCGCACCCTGTCGGCCAACAGGTGGCCGATCGGCCTGCGGGACGCCGACAGGGGCGCACCACGCCGACAGGCCGCTGCCTCCCCCCTCGCGACGTGGCACGACCAGCCGGCCTGCAGTCGGCCTCCTGATAGCCGATCGGCCTGCAGTGGGCCGACTGGGCTCAGTCGGCCTGCAGTGGGCCGACGGTGTATTATTTTTGAAAAATCTTTATTCTGCGTATTATTTCTGTAATTTTAAACAAAAAATGTATTATTTAAAAAAAATTAGCCGTCGAAGAGATCGACGGCGGTTGAACCAGAGGGTTTGGGGATGGACCACTTAACCTATGACATGGCCCGCGTGAAGCCGTCAGTGTGGACGAGCTTGATGTCGTAGCCAGCTTTCCCGAGATACAGTAATACACTAGCCCGCTGACATGAAGCCTTCGGCATGGCAACGTAGTCAACGTCTTCGCCGGCTTCCGCGACGACGTGTTGCTCCGGGATCGACAGGTCGGGGCGAACGGTGGCCACCTCGCCAACGTCCGCCGGAGAGGCCATGATAAACCTCTTCTTGGCCGAACCCTCGTCGGGCTCCCCGGGATACGTGGTCAAGTTTAGGCTGCGATATTCTGGAGCAGGGGATGTGGATCTGGCGGGGAGGGTCACCGCAGGCCTCATCTAAAAACTCAGGGGAGTGGGGCGACGGTATGGGAATTGTTGGATAACCTGAACTTTATTATCTAAGCTAGGAGGTACGGGCAGACCGATAGAGTTGGCGGTGGCGCCAACGGCGGCCGCGAGCTAGGGTTCAAAGGGGGGGAGGGGGCGGGTGGGGGACTGTGGAGGGGGGTGGTGGTGTTTGAGGATACGTCGCGGCTACTGAAAATTTTAGTAATGGTGGGTGGAGATGGTGGTGGACGAGGGAGGGCGACGGTTAAAATGCCTCGGCTGCTAAAATTTTACTATAAGGTCGGTGCTGGAGGAGTGTGGGCGACGGTTGAAGTACGACGGCTACTAAAATTTGGGTAAAGGAATTGATGCGGGGCGGGAGTGCCCAAGATCGCGCACGGTCCAATAACAATATGCGTGTATGATAATAAGGAAAAGTGGAGCGGATCCGCCGATTTTTGCAACGCTCAAGGCGGGTAGTTTGTTTTTTATATTTCTAGCTAGCTGGTCTATCGCACGCGGTTCGTCCTAATTTCCAAATAAACTTACCCGCCTTTAGCTTCCACGGGTGGTGGTTTTACAGTGCACTTGCATCGGACACGGTTAAGCCAGTACCTCCACCCTTTGCTTGCGCTTGCGCGGTCGTGGTGATTTTAGCTCACTTGCATCGCACACGGTTGAGCCAGCACCTCCACCCTTTGCTCGCGCTTGCGCGGTCGTGGTGATTTCAGCGCACTTGCATCGCACACGGTTGAGCCAATACCTCCACCTTAATTTGCTCGCGCTTGCGCGGTCGTGGTGATTCACATCGCACTTGTATCGCACACGGTTTAGATATTATACCCCGTGTCCGTTGAGGATCATCAGAGTCTTTGCAGCAAAAAATAACGTCAGGGAGGGTCAAAAGACAGCCACACCAGCATGTGGCCCAAATATATATGAGTGAAAAGGGTGGTATGTGATGTTCAAAATTCCAATGCACAACTTTGACTCCGCGGGCCCACGGTTGGGCACGTCAGTGAAGATCGATGAGAGGGGCCAGAAGTCAAGAACCACGTGGAAGTGGCCAAATATATGTACGAATATTGGGGATGTTTAAAACTTTAAATACACAATGCATAACTTTGGTGGCACCTGCCTCGCAAACCCGAAAGCACCCTAACAACCACCTAGCTAGGATATATATAATGACATAATGTCGTACCTAGCTAGGATGCTTGGCCCACCACCTCCCACTTCGTGTCAGCGCGGCGGATGCACATAATGATCGATACTTTGTTCATACATGCATGTCGCCATGATCTACCATAAGACGGACCAATGAATCTTTCGTTTGGTCAAATGACAGTTGTTGTTGTCGATAAATCGCTTGGGCCAATAGATTGAACCATCATAAACATCGCACGAGAGGGACGGCAAAACCAGCACCTCTTGCATGCGGCCCAAAATGATGTACGTTGGGAAGGGGTGATGTGTGTTTTTAATATAGAATAATGTACAATTTAGATGTGGTGCCTACCTCTCGATACAGACAACAACCATGAAAGCAAAGTAGTTAAGGATGAGATACGTACGCAAGGTTTGATGTAGGTCGAACCCAGCAATCCGAGCATCTGGGAGGGAATCCTGACAACGCATGAGCTCGAGGTTTGGTTGACCGACATTTGACGGTGACCGGCCCTAACATGAACTAGGAGGAATCCATTCATGGCCAACACATACCCCTCATTATCGGTCAAAGGGATGATATATGTACACTCAGGGAGCCCACAGATATCCGTGTCGTCACAAAAAACCGCACAAGGGAGACGTGGTTGATCAGAAGACCCCGTATACACTGCATGTGGCCCGGAAATAGGTATGGGTACGATGGTGTATGATGTGTTTAAATCCCAAATGCACAACTTCGATGGGCCACGCCAAGTACATTACAAACCGAACACCGTACCCGACTCCAAGCCTGGTTCAATACCTATGATGTCAGTTTCCCAACTTCGAGGCGGCAGTGGGGGGGGGGGGGGTCGTCCCACGCATGTGCTCAAACTTTATTTTGTCTAGCATGGGACACATCTATATATATCTATACATCTATACACATATATAGTGTGCGAATAACTATGAAAGTTGCTCGTTGGATGAAGCCAATCCGACGGTATCAGAGATGGCAAATCCGAGCACTACTGCCCTTTGGATATCATCTACATTCCACTAGATTCTGCCACATGTACAATCTAGAAGACTCCATGGTTGAACTTAAGCATAATGCACAAACCTCAAAACACAAGCACTTCTCCTTTGTTCTCTAGAATCTTCCGTATGTTAATTGCCCAAACCTTTTTTCTAAATGAATTGTCACCTTTTGTTTTTACCTTTACAATGCACAATTCCATGAATCTTAAAATAGTTTTTTTACAAAACTAATTGATTTTGGATGAGATGAACTATAAGAATTAAACGAACATCTACATCATGCATATCTAGGAGAAGAGGCGGGAAACCGATGAGAGGAGTGGCGAGAAATGGTAGCCTGTTTTGAATGAAAACCTAGTAGAGAAGGAAGCGTGAGCTACACGACGCATGCGCACAGTGCTTACCCATGTCGTACGATCCGTGGGGTTTGGGTTCTGGCCAATCAGAACACAGGACTCAGATCGCGCGCGCAGCGGGGGGGGGGGGGGGAGGGATATCATACGGAAAGCAACATTCGGTGGAAACCGGTGAAAACCACGAGAAAAAGATGTTTTGAAGTTTCAAAAAAAATTCAAAAAAATGCGGGATGTTAAGAGGATGATGTTTTATTGGCACACAAAATTTCAAGTTGAAACACATTAAGAGATGTGAGCTATGAAAAAGACAAAATCAGTGTTGAATAGTGCCGAATAGTAATGTCACTATTCAGGGCGGAATTTGTCTTTTTCATAGCTCACATCTCGTAATGTTTTTCAACTTGAAATTTTGTGTCGCAATAAAACATCACCTTCTTAACATCCCACATTTTTTCCAGATTTTTATGAAACTTTATAATATGGTTTCCACGAAGTTTTCATTGAATATCGGCTTTCGCGAGTGAACCGTGTGCTATTTGAAAACATTTCGTGAGAAGAATCTCGGTTTTTAAATCCCCGTAAATCCAAAACTAAGTTGAAATCATGAAACCTGCCATGGTGTCACGACATCGCACTTATATGTCGAGGAATTTTTTCGTCCATTGTGGCGCAAGTTTTATTACAAGCCTCTTACAAACCGGAGCTTCTCTCAAAGAAGCCTCGTGGTTCCTATAGGGAAACGTGTCCCCCTTGTGGGCGAAACGTAATCACTGCCTCTTTTCACCTTGTATTTTCATCTATGGGCAACATGGAACGACAGGATATCCATGCTGAAATTTAAACTTATTCAGGGTTCGTTTGGCCTTTTTATACACTAATTGAGTTTCCTAGGCATTTAATGTCCATAATTCAAACCTGACTACAAATACATGCTCTAGTTCACCACAATGGCTTGAAAAATTATACATGTGTCCTTGGGTGCATGTTTAGGTCCCATGTAGCGACCAGACCTCAAATGGCCTGTGCTGCTGTGCACCAGTGTCATCCCTAGATCAGTAATGCTGACACGCACAGTACAAATGGAGGATTTATAACAGAGTAGCAATCACACACTTATTACATCGGATATCTCCATAGAGACTAAGTATGATAAACATGGCTTAAGGCCATCTAAAAACGATAACAGCGGAAGACTTGGAAGAATAGTGAGTCCATCAACTCCAGCGGCATCACTGAGTATAAGACCACGACCTAAGGCACCTTACTCCTCGTCTGAAAAGTCTGCAACATGAAACGTTGCAGCCCGAAAACGGGTCAGCACATAGAATATGCTGGCAATGTAACACATAGAGAGCAATGAACAATAATAATGCTATACTACATGCATATATGGCTGGTGGAAAGCTCTATGGTTACATTTTTGCGAAAAGCCAATTTTATCCTACTTCAAAAGGAATAACTTTATTTAACTATCATGGTGGTTGTGAAACATTGAGATGGTTGACAGCATCTCAATCCCAATTAAAAAGTCATTAATAACCCAACAAAATTAATTAGAAGTAACATAGTGTTGAGATTCACATGATAATCCAAGTACTAGATACTCAAGTTGTCCATAACCGGGGACACGGCTAATCATGATCAGTTTGTACACTCTGCAGAGGTTTGTGCACTTTTCCCACAAGACTTGATCTCCTCCGTTGGATTACTCGCACTACATGGTGTTTGAGTAACGGATGACCAAGACACAGTCTTTCAGAAGTGTTTGCACCTTACGTATGGGTAGACCGTTACACCTACTTTCCCCTACATCTGCTAGTCTACCACTGTAAGAGTTCACACAACTTAGTCAACTATGCTAGAGCCCATAATAGCTTGCGGCTGCACACGGAAGTTTCTAGCATGAAAAATCTCATGATCCCTTTGAACCTGGGTGGCGGTCCAAAAGAAAAACAGGCAATCCTGGAATACCCAGGTACCTCAATCCACCCAGATGTGAGTTTAAGTTGCCACCTTAAGTAAACCATTATTTAACAATCTCACATCTGTCATGAATTTCACTCAAACCCAATCCACGTCTACGAGCATAGCATGGCAATATAATAGCAAACGTAGAAGTAACTCCCAAGGGTTTGATAGAAAAACAGGTAATAGGTACTACCTCAGCTACTTCCCAATACCCACAGTTTATTAGATCCTAATCATGCAATGTGTTTGAGGAAAAGATCTAATGCAATAAAAACTGGGTATGAACGGGGTATGATCAAAGTGTTACTTGCCTTGCTGATGATCCGCAAAACCTAGCGATTCGAAGTAACAAGCGGCACACTCCGGGTACTCTATCGCAAACAAACAAGCATACAATCAGTACTCAACTAATGCACAGGTAAAACTCGAATGAAAGATCCAACCAGAAAGTTCAACTTAAGAACTCCGGTTTGCAAAAAAAATCAACTCGAAAGAAGCAACGAAAGTCAAACGGCGGAAGAAAGAAACTTCGTTTGCTAATCTGGATCTAGGTCAAATTTTACTGTAGCAAAAACTTGTTTGAGTAGGTTAAACGGAAAGAGAATTTCGAGACGAAACTCTAGGCGCTTGAATCACCTGATTCCGATAAACGAGCGAGAAGTTAAACAGAAACGAAGATTCGATCAGAAATCGAATCTGAGAAAATAACGAGATAATCCGCTGAAAAAGAAAAACGGACGAACGGTTAAAGAACGGACGTTCGTTAACAGAGAAAAACCGACGAACGCGTTCGTTAAAACGAACGGTTCGGTGAACGCTCGTAAAATAAGAAAACCGAAAAAAAACCGATCTAGGGTTTTTTTTTTAAACGAAGGGTTTTTAAAAAAAAAACAAAAAAAACCGGTCGACGCAAAACGGCAGTGAGGCAGTACCTCGACGGGGCTACTCCGGCGAGGGGCTCCGGCGGGGCGGGGTGCGGGGCTCGGGGCTCGGCGGGCGAGGGGCGGCGGCGCGTGCGGGCGGCGGCGGCGTTCGGGGGAGGAGGAGAGGGGGGGCTATATATGGAGGGGGGGGGGGGGCGAGGGCGGCTTGGGGGAGGGGCAACCGAGGCGGCGGCGGCGTCGTGGCGAGGCCGGACTCCGGCGGCTGTGCGGGAAGAGGACGCCGCGGGGCGGGCCGTCGGCTGGGCCTTTTGGCCCAGTCGGCGCGGGCGCGTGTTTTTTTTAAATAAGTTCCGTGAAGAAAAATGCATAGAAAAATAAATAAAAATCAGAAAAATATGAAATAAATTTTCCCCGTCTAGTTAGAAAATCTAGAATAGGGTGAACATTTTTAAAATCAAAAATAAATATTTTGAAAACATGCATATTTTTAAATGCAACAAAAATTGCAAATAAAATCCAATAAATTCCAGATAATGATTTTAACATTTTTCCTCCAGTATTTCAATTGTTTTGGAGAAGTCATATTTTCTCCTCTCGTTTATTTAAAATGAAATATTTTTCCGGAGAGAAAAATAATTAAAATCCCAATCGTCGTTTGAAAAATCAAATATGAAAATTCGAGAAAATCCCCAACTCTCTCCGAGGGTCCTTGAGTTGCTTAGGATTTATCGAGGATTTGTCAAAATGCAATAAAACATGATATGCAATGATGATCTATGTATAACATACCAAATTGGAAATTTGGGATGTTACATCCCATGCCAGGAATGGGAACGAATTACAACCGTACTGGTGTCATGGCTCGTACCCAAACATTTCGAATCTCGGTTTTTAAGTCCCCATAAATCCTAAACTCACCAGAAAGTCATTAAAGGTTGCATGGTGTCATGTCATGGCACATATATGTCATGGTAAAAACATTGTCCAATTTGGGCCAAGCTTTATTACAAACCTCTTACAAAAATTGGAGCTTCTCTCAAAGAAGCCTCGTGGTTCTGATAGGGAAATGTGTTCCCCTTGTGGGCGAAACGTAATCACTGCCTCTTTTCGCCTTGTATTTTCTTCCATTGGCAACATGGAACGATAGGATATCCGTGCTGAAATTTAAACTTATTAAGGGTTCGTTTGGCCTTTTTATACACTAATTGAGTTTCCTAGGCATTTAATATCCATAATTCAAATCTGAACTACAAATACATGCTCTAGTTCACCAAAATGGCTAGAAAAATTATACATGTGTCCTTGGGTGCATGTTTAGGTCTCATGCCAGGAATGGGAATGAATTACAACCGTATCGGTGTCCTGGCTCTTCCTCAAACATTTCGAATCTCGGTTTTTAAGTCCCCATAAATCCTAAACTCACCAGAAAGTCATCAAAGGTGGCAAGGTGTCATGTCATGGCACATATATGTCATGGTAAAAACATTGCCAATTTGGGCCAAGCTTTATTACAAACCTCTTACAAACCGGAGCGTGTCGCAAGAACCCTCGTGGTTTCGATAGGGAAACGTGTCCCCTTGTGGGCCAAACGATAATCACTCCCTCTTCTAGCCTCGTATTTTCTTCTACACGCGACACGAAACAACTGGACATTCGCGCTGAACTTTGAAATTATTCAGGGTTCGTTTGACCTTTTTATTCATTAATTGAGTTTTCTAGGCATTTAATGTCCATCATTCAAATCCGAACTACAAATACATGCTCCAGTGCACCAAAATGGCTAGAAAAAATGTACATGTTTCCTTGGGGTGCATGTTTAGGTCCCATGGAACGAATGGGAACGAATTCAACCGTCTCGCCGTCCTGGCCTGGCCACAAACATTGCGAATCTCGGTTTTTAAATATCTGTAAATCCAAAACTCACCAGGAAATCATGAAACTTGGCATGGTGTCACTACATGGTATATATAATTGTCCAATTTGGGCGAAGCTATTTACAAGCCTTTTACAAACCGGAGCCAGTCGCAACCCTCGTGGTTCCGATAGGGAAACATGCCCCTCTTGTGGGCGAAACGATAATCGATGCCTCTTCTCGCCTTGAACTTTGTTTTCTACAGGAAACATAGAATAACAGGAGTGTCGGGCTGAAATTTGAAACTGTACAGGGTTCGTTTGGCCATTCTATATATATTACTAATTACTAAGTTTTCTATGCATTTAATGTAGTCCATAATTCAAATTTGAACCACAACCACGTGCTCCAGTGAAGCAAAATGGGTGGGAAATCGTACATGTGTCATTGGGTGCATGTTTAGGTCTCGTTTAAGGAATGAGAATGAATTACAAACTTGTCGATGTCCTGAAACAATGAGAATCTCGGTTTTTAAATCCAAGTAAATAAAAAAGTCACCCAAAAAACATGAAACTTGGCATGGTTTCATGACATGGCACATATATGCCGTGGTAAAAAAATCGTCCAGTTTGAGAAGAGGCGCACACATTAGTAGCCAACGAAGTACTTTTTGAAACAAAAGGCTGACACGTTAATATCGCAAACGGTTGTATTATATTTACCGTGTCGAAATTTAACCATACTCGATGGCGTGCGTCCAGCTATTTGATTAGACAAGACGAGCGCGAGAAGTCTGCCGTGCAGGTTCCACGGGACGCGTGCGAGCAGTCCGCCGTGCAGGCTCGACGGGACGCGTGCATCGTGTCCACCTCGCAGGCTCGACGGGACACATGCGAGCAGCAAGGCCGCCCATGCTCACCGAGAAGCGAGCTCTTTGACCTCCATGCACCAGCCGCCGCCCGCCTCGCTCACAACTTCTCCATTAATTGGTTAATTAAAGCACCTGGACGGAGGGTGTTTGCTTGTGATCCCATGGCAGCATTTGCTTTGTTCATGTTTTCAACTAGTATTCCACCATAATTTAAATTGCCACATAGGGCAACGGATAATACGACCACAAATAAAATGGCAACGGATAATACGATGACAAATTTACAATGGCGCACATAATAATTGTCTTACATATTCTGGATAATTTAAAATGCCACATGCGGCAAAGCCTGGAAGACATGGGGGCAAGGGAAGAAGGAAATTGTAGACAACGATCTGGGTCGCTACTGTCTCTACTCGTCGATGTTTTCAACTAGTATTCCACCGTAATTTAAATTGCCACATAGGGCAACGGATAATACGACCACAAATAAAATGGCAACGGATAATACGATGACAAATTTACAATGGCGCACATAATAATTGTCTTACATATTCTGGATAATTTAAAATGCCACATGCGGCAAAGCCTGGAAGACATGGGGGCAAGGGAAGAAGGAAATTGTAGACAACGATCTGGGTCGCTACTATCTCTACTCGTCGATGGATCGCCGGGCGGCGAAATCCTCCAGCTCCTTCAATTCCTCACGACTTTGCTTGAAAGCAGCCACGGATTCCTCCACCTCCTGCTCGCGCTCGATCCGGAGTTAGCTCAAACCACCCATCAGTTCCTCGACGACCACTTTCAGCGTCATCTCCGAGGCACTGCTCTGCTCATGCAGCATCTTCCAGCCGGCGGCCTCCTCCTCCTTCTCGGCGACCAACTTGAGGAGCTTTGCATTGTCATCCATGAGTCGCTCGACGAGGCCGGTCGCCTTGTCAACCGAGGCATCACTGATCTTGAGCAGCTTCATCAAGCCGTCGACTAGCTCCTGCTACGTAGTGACGCCAGCAAGAATGTCGTCGTCGTCGGCGAAGGACTTCAGGAACGCCGGCTCGTCGCGATGGCCGACGCCGTGAATGCTTGTGAGAGCCCTCGGGTGCCCATGAGAGCTCGTTCTAGGGCTCCGCGGCGCGCCGGGACATCTCTGTTGCGGCTACGGCTTCGCGGCGGGACCTCTCTAGTGCTTCCGCGGCCTTGGTCTTTGCTGCCTGGTTATATGTCCACCCTAAACTTCTCCTACCGGTCATGGCGGAACGACTTGATAGAGAAAGCTAGTTTTGTGGGTGATGAGGAGAGGAACTGTGAAGTAATTTTCGAGTGGGTAGTTTTTATAGCCCGGTGCTAAGTGTGAACACATATTAGTTTGATAGGTGTGAACAGATTTGCAATTACTTATTGTGTTGTAATCAACAATGTGACGAGAAACAAGGTCAAAATTTATTGATGGCAGAAGGTTGACCACATGGTTTCTCGCCGTTGAGGCGGCCGCGGCGTGCTCCGCTCTGGCGTCCCTGCGCGTGCTCTGCTCGCCGTTGAGGCAAAGTTACAATGGCAACTGTTAATAATTCTTAATAATTGTCTTACAAATTCAGGATAATTTAAAATGCCAAATGCGGCAAGGCCCAGAACACTCACGACCTACATATGCATATAATTATAATAAAATATAAGCTAAAAGGCTGAGCTAGCGGCCTTCCGACAATGGTCTTCTCGGACTCCATGATCAGCATAGCACCCTTGCGGCCGTTCACTTCGAGTGTCCCGAACCGCCTCCGCCTACGGAGCTGCTGGTGCTGGGAGGCTCTTGGGGCTACTGGGCCTCTTTCAGAAGAGCTTGACAGCGTGCAATCACACGCATGACAACTCCGCGGAACCGCTCCATTTCCATGTCTCTGGCCTGGTAGCAAATTCCGTCGATCACCTGCATCCTAAAGATATCACGTTGGCGATGTTCTACTTTGTCGGGGACGTCAACTCCGCCAAGGATGCGCTCAAGCCTGGCCACCACATCATCGGGATCGAGGTTGACATGGCCGCCGCGGGCAATGATGAAGCCGAAGGCTGCCTTTATCTTGACAGAATCACAGAGGTCCTCTGCCCATTCCTTGCAGGGCATCAGGCTCTCGATGAGCACTGGTGACGGCGGCTCTTCGGGTGGGTCGTCGATCATACCGCCGAGCAACTCTGGATCTTTTGCACGGTGGATGGCAAACTGCTCATCACACCTCCTGTGCAATATGTCGATTGTGCTCCCAAGGACTGTGACGCCGATATCGCTGCCGATGGGCCATGGTGCCTGCACCGGCCGATGAAGCTCTTGCTCTTCGACCTGCTCCGGCTCGTTCTCCTCGCCGAAGATGTAACGCAGGTAGGCGTCGACGTCGAATCTTTGGTCGTTGCCTGGCATGCTTGGAATAACTAATGGTAGATGGGTGAGGACTAGATCTTCGCAGAGTGTCACGGCGGTGCGTTGCCGCCTGGGTTATATGCAGCAAGCCGTTAGCTGGTGGCGGGAAACCGGTGAGGGAATAGGCGTGGATTTTACAATTCATCTATGTGGAGCGCGGGAAGCATTCACTTGAGCGCGGGAAGCATTCGCTGGAGCGCGGGAAGACTAAGTGGAGCACACACACAACCTGAATACCGTATCCGGTGCCACGTGTTATTTATCACACAAGTGTTAACATAAGGAAACGTATGTGTAACTTACTAATCATCGCACACGAGTACTCGCAGACGCATCGTGTGCGATATTCCTAGCCACCGCAAGCAACTAGTTTGCACTTTTCAAAGTTTTTTGTACACACAGAATCGCACACGAACTAACTGTATTAACCGTCTGTGTTGTAATTTCTCATCGCAAACAGTTCATTCGAGTCGGCTGTTTGCCACGTATCACACACATCTTGTTAAGTTGAACCATTTCTGTTGTGTTCGCTAATCGAAAACAGTTCATCCGAGTGAACCGTATGCCCTATATCACACACACCTTGATCTGGCTAACCGTTTATGTTGCACTCCCTAATAGCAAACAGTTCATTGGAGCAAACTGTATGCCGTATAGCACACACACATTGATATGGCAGCCCATTCCTGTTGTTCTGCCTCATCGCAAACAGTTCGAACGGGTCCATATGCCCTTCATCGCACACGCAACTAAAACCTGAACCATGTTTGACGCACCCGTCATCTCAAATGTTTTATACATTTCTGACGGTTTTCATACAGCACCGTTTGCGATTATGGCATCGCACACAGTTTCTCGAAGGGTCTCTGATCGTAGTGTCGCATTAGCAGCATCCTGCAGTAGTGTAACTCAACAAACACCATCGGAGACACCTGTAGAGCATCTTTATAATCACCCAGTTACGTTGTGACGTTTGATAGCACACTAAGTGTTCCTCCGGTATTCGGGAGTTGCATAATCTCATAGTCATAGGAACATGTATAAGTCATGAAGAAAGCAATAGCAATAAACTAAACGATCATAGTGCTAAGCTAACTGATGGGTCTTGTCCATCACATCATTCTCTAATGATGTGACCCCGTTTATCAAATGACAAGACATGTCTATGGTTAGGAAACTTAACCATCTTTGATTAACTAGCTAGTCAAGTAGAGGCATACTAGGGACACTCTATTTGTCTATGTATTCACACATGTACTAAGTTTCCGGTTAATAAAATTCTAGCATGAATAATAAACATTTATCATGATATAAGGAAATATAAATAACAACTTTATTATTGCCTCTAGGGCATATTTCCTTCAGTCTCCCACTTGCACTAGAGTCAATAATCTAGTTCACATCGCCATGTGATTTAACACCAATTGTTCACATCACCATGTGATTAATACCCGAAGGGTTTTACTAGAGTCAATAATCTACTTCACATCGCTATGTGATTAACACCCAAAGAGTACTAAGGTGTGATCATGTTTTGCTTGTGAGAGAAGCTTAGTCAATGGGTCTGTCACATTCAGAGCCGTATGTATTTTGCAAATTTTCTATGTCTACAATGCTCTGCATGGAGCTAGTCTAGCTAATTGCTCCCACTTTCAGTATGTATCCAGATTGAGACTCAGAGTCATCCGGATCGATGTAAAAGCTTGCATCGACGTAACTCTTTACGACAAACTCTTTACCACCTCCATAACCGAGAAATATCTCCTTAGTCTTCTAAGGATAATTTTGACCGCTGTCAAGTGATCCACTCCTGGATCAATATTGTACCTGTTGGGGAACGTAGTAATTTCCAAAACTTTCCTACGCACACGCAAGATCATGGTGATGCATAGCAACGAGAGGGGAGAGTGTTGTCCACGTACCCTCGTAGACCAAAAGCGGAAGCGTTAGCACAACGCGGTTGATGTAGTCGTACGTCTTCACGATCCAACCGATCAAGTACCGAACGCACGACACCTCCGAGTTCAGCACACGTTCAGCCCGATGACGTCCCTCAAACTCCGATCCAGCCGAGTGTTGAGGGAGAGTTTCCTGAGCATGACGGCGTGGTGACGATGATGATGTTCTACCGACGCAGGGCTTCGCCTAAGCACCGCTACAGTATTATCGAGGTGGACTATGGTGGAGGGGGGCACCGCACACGGCTAAAAGATCAAACGATCAATTGTTGTGTCTCTAGGGTGCCCCTGCCCCCGTATATAAAGGAGCAAGGGGGGAGGTGTGGCCGGCCAGGAGGGGCGCGCCAGGTGGAGTCCTACTCCCACCGGGAGTAGGACTCCCTCCCTTTTCCTAGTTGGATTAGGAGTGGAGGGGAAAGAGGTGGAGGAGAGGAAGGAAAGGGGGGGCGCCGCCCCCTTCCCCTTGTCCTATTCGGACTAGGGGGGAGGGGCGCGCGGCCCTGCCCTGGACGCCTCTCCTCTTCTCCACAAAGGCCCACTATGGCCCATTAAGCCCCCGGGGGGGGGGGGGGGGGTCCGGTAACCCCTCGGTACTCCGGTAAAATCCCGATTTCACCCAAAACACTTCCGCTATCCAAATATAGGCATCCAATATATCAATCTTCATGTCTCGACCATTTCGAGACTCCTCGTCATGTCCGTGATCACATCCGGGACTCCGAACAACCTTCGGTACATCAAAACTTATAAACTCATAATATAACTGACATCGAAATGTTAAGCGTGCGGACCCTACGGGTTCGAGAACTATGTAGACATGACCGAGACACGTCTCCGGTCAATAACCAATAGCGGAACCTAGATGCTCATATTGGCTCCCACATATTCTACGAAGATCTTTACGGTCAGACCGCATAACAACATACGTTGTTCCCTTTGTCATCGGTATGTTACTTGCCCGAGATTCGATCGTCGGTATCTCAATACCTAGTTCAATCTCGTTACCGGCAAGTCTCTTTACTCGTTCCGTAATACATCATCCCACAACTAACTCATTAGTTGCAATGCTTGCAAGGCTTAAGTGATATGCATTACCGAGAGGGCCCAGAGATACCTCTCCCACAATCGGAGTGACAAATCCTAATCTCGAAATACGCCAACCCAACAAGTACCTTCGGAGACACCTGTAGAGCACCTTTATAATCACCCAGTTATGTTGTGACGTTTGGTAGCACACAAAGTGTTCCTCCGGTAAACGGGAGTTGCATAATCTCATAGTCATAGGAACATGTGTAAGTCATGAAGAAAGCAATAGCAACATACTAAACGATCGAGTGCTAAGCTAACGGAATGGGTCAAGTCAATCACATCATTCTCCTAATGATGTGATCCTGTTAATCAAATGACAACTCATGTCTATGGCTAGGAAACATAACCATCTTTGATCAACGAGCTAGTCAAGTAGAGGCATACTAGTGACACTCTGTTTGTCTATGTATTCACACAAGTATTATCTTTCCGGTTAATACAATTCTAGCATGAATAATAAACATTTATCATGATATAAGGAAATAAATAATAACTTTATTATTGCCTCTAGGGCATATTTCCTTCAGTCTCCCACCTGCACTAGAGTCAATAATCTAGATTACACAGTAATGATTCTAACACCCATGGAGCCTTGGTGCTGATCATGTTTTGCTCGTGGAAGAGGCTTAGTCAACGGGTCTGCAACATTCAGATCCGTATGTATCTTGCAAATCTCTATGTCTCCCACCTGGACTAAATCTCGGATGGAATTGAAGCGTCTCTTGATGTGCTTGGTTCTCTTGTGAAATCTGGATTCCTTCGCCAAGGCAATTGCACCAGTATTGTCACAAAAGATTTTCATTGGACCCGATGCACTAGGTATGACACCTAGATCGGACATAACTCCTTCATCCAGACTCCTTCATTTGCTGCTTCCGAAGCAGCTATGTACTCCGCTTCACACGTAGATCCCGCCACGACGCTTTGTTTAGAACTGCACCAACTGATAGCTCCACCGTTTAATGTAAACACGTATCCGGTTTGCGATTTAGAATCGTCCAGATCAGTGTCAAAGCTTGCATCAACGTAACCATTTACGATGAGCTCTTTGTCACCTCCATAAACGAGAAACATATCCTTAGTCCTTTTCAGGTATTTCAGGATGTTCTTGATCACTGTCCAGCGATCCACTCCTGGATTACTTTGGTACCTCCCTGCTAGACTTATAGCAAGGCACACATCAGGTGTGGTACACAGGATTGCATACATGATAGAGCCTATGGCTGAAGCATATGGAACATCTTTCATTTTCTCTCTATCTTCTGCAGTGGTCGGGCATTGGGTCTTACTCAACTTCACACCTTGTAACACAGGCAAGAACCCTTTCTTTGCTTGATCCATTTTGAACTTCTTCAAAACTTTGTCAAGGTATGTGCTTTGTGAAAGTCCAATTAAGTGTCTTGATCTATCTCTATAGATCTTGATGCCCAATATATACGCAGCTTCACCGAGGTCTTTCATTGAAAAACTCTTATTCAAGTATCCCTTTATGCTATTCAGAAATTCTATATCATTTCCAATCAACAAGATGTCATCCACATATAATATTAGAAATGCTACAGAGCTCCCACTCACTTTCTTGTTAATACAGGCTTCTCCAAAAGTCTGTACAAAACCAAATGCTTTGATCACACTATCAAAGCGTTTATTCCAACTCCGAGAGGCTTGCACCAGTCCATAAATGGATCGATGGAGTTTGCACAATTTGTTAGCTCCCTTTGGATCGACAAAACCTTCTGGTTGCATCATATACAACTCTTCTTCCAGAAATCCATTCAGGAATGCAGTTTTGACATCCATTTGCCAAATTTCATAATCATAAAATGCGGCAATTGCTAACATGATTCAGACAGACTTAAGCATCGCTACGGGTGAGAAGGTCTCATCATAGTCAATCCCTTGAACTTGTCGAAAACCTTTTGCAACAAGTCGAGCTTTATAGATAGTAACATTACCGTCAGCGTCAGTCTTCTTCTTGAAGATCCATTTATTCTCAATTGCTTGCCGATCATCGGGCAAGTCAACCAAAGTCCACACTTTGTTCTCATACATGGATCCCATCTCAGATTTCATGGCCTCAAGCCATTTCGCGGAATCTGGGCTCACCATCACTTCTTCATAGTTCGTAGGTTCGTCATGGTCTAGTAGCATAACCTCCAGAACAGGATTACCGTACCACTCTGGTGCGGATCTTACTCTGGTTGACCTACGAGGTTCAGTAACAACTTGATCTGAAGTTCCATGATCATCATCATTAACTTCCTCACTAATTGGTGTAGGCATCACAGAAACCGGTTTCTACGATGAACTACTTTCCAATAAGGGAGCAGGTACAGTTACCTCATCAAGTTCTACTTTCCTCCCACTCACTTCTTTCGAGAGAAACTCCTTCTCTAGAAAGGATCCATTCTTAGCAACGAATATCTTGCCTTCGGATCTGTGATAGAAGGTGTACCCAACTGTCTCCTTTGGGTATCCTATGAAGACACATTTCTCCGATTTGGGTTTGAGCTTATCAGGATGAAACTTTTTCACATAAGCATCGCAACCCCAAACTTTAAGAAACGACAACTTTGGTTTCTTGCCAAACCACAGTTCATAAGGCGTCCTCTCAACGGATTTTGATGGTGCCCTATTTAACGTGAATGTAGCTATCTCTAATGCATAACCCCAAAACGATAGTGGTAAATCAGTAAGAGACATCATAGATCGCACCATATCTAGTAGAGTACGATTACGACGTTCAGACACACCATTACGCTGTGGTGTTTCGGGTGGCGTGAGTTGCGAAACTATTCGGCATTGTTTCAAATGAAGACCAAACTCATAACTCAAATATTCTCCTCCACGATCAGATCGTAGAAACTTTATTTTCTTGTTACGATGATTTTCAACTTCACTCTGAAATTCTTTGAACTTTTCAAAAGTTTCAGACTTATGTTTCATTAAGTAGATATACCCATATCTGCTTAAATCATCTGTGAAGGTGAGAAAATAACGATATCCGCCACGAGCCTCAACATTCATCGGACCACATACATCTGTATGTATGATTTCCAACAAATCTGTTGCTCTCTCCATAGTTCCGGAGAACGGCGTTTTAGTCATCTTGCCCATGAGGCACGGTTCGCAAGTACCAAGTGATTCATAATCAAGTGGTTCCAAAAGTCCATTAGTATGGAGTTTCTTCATGCGCTTTACACCGATATGACCTAAACGGCAGTGCCACAAATAAGTTGCACTATCATTATCAACTCTGCTTCTTTTGGCTTCAATATTATGAATATGTGTATCACTACTATCGAGTTTCAACAAAAATAGACCACTCTTCAAGGGTGCATGACCATAAAAGATCATATAAATAGAACAACCATTATTCTCCGATTTAAATGAATAACCGTCTCGCATCAAACAAGATCCAGATATAATGTTCATGCTTAACGCTGGCACCAAATAACAATTATTTAGGTCTAAAACTAATCCCGAAGGTAGATGTAGAGGTAGCGTGCCGACCGCGATCACATCGACTTTGGAACCATTTCCCACGCGCATCGTCACCTCGTCCTTAGCCAATCTTCTTTTAATCCGTAGCCCCTGTTTCGAGTTGCAAATATTAGTAACAGAACCAGTATCAAATACCTAGGTGCTACTACGAGCATTAGTAAGGTACACATCAATAACATGTATATCACATATACCTTTGTTCACCTCGCTATCCTTCTTATCCGCCAAATACTTGGGGAAGTTTCGCTTCTAGTGACCACTCTGCTTGCAGTAGAAGCACTCAGTCTCAGGCTTAGGTCCAGACTTGGGTTTCTTCTCCTGAACAGCAACTTGCTTGCTGTTCTTCTTGAAGTTCCCCTTCTTCTTCCCTTTGCCCTTTTTCTTGAAACTGGTGGTCTTATTGACCATCAACACTTGATGCACCTTTTTGATTTCTACCTCCGCAGCCTTTAGCATTGCGAAGAGCTCGGGAATCATCTTATCCATCCCTTGCATGTTATAGTTCATCACGAAGCTCTTGTGGCTTGGTGGCAGTGATTGGAGAATTCTGTCAATGACGCTATCATCTAGAAGATTAACTCCCAGTTGAATCAAGTGATTGCAGTACACAGACATCTTGAGTATATGCTCACTGACAGCACTATTCTCCTCCATCTTGCAGCTGTAGAACTTATTGGAGACTTCATATCTCTCAATCCGGGCATTTGCTTGAAATATTAACTTCAACTCCTGGAACATCTCATATGCTCCATGACGTTCAAAACGTCGTTGAAGTCCCGGTTCTAAGCCGTAAAGCATGGCACATTAAACTATCGAGTAGTCATCAGCTTTGCTCTGCCAGACATTCTTAACGTTGTCAGTTGCATCAGCAGCAGGCCTGGCACCCAACGGTGCTTCCAGGACGTAATTCTTCTGTGCAGCAATGAGGATAATCCTCAAGTTACGGACCCAGTCCGTGTAATTGCTACTGGCATTTTGTCTATTTTGGGCCTAGCCCAATAGCAGTTTAAGAAATTCCTCATAAATCCTAGGCCCACGCAGCCCATTCGTGCAAGGCAAGAGGTGGAACAAAAGTTTAGTCCCACATTGCTAGTTTAGAGGGAGTTGGAACTCTTTGTAAGGGAGGTTCTTTCCCCACTTGTATGAGCATGAGAACAAGAGGGACATCCACGCGCGCTCCTCCTCCGCCGCCCGCCTCGCCACGCCACGCCTCGTCACGACGCGTCGCGGGTTGCGGGAATGAGCCGAGCCGATGTCTAAATTTTTGCCACGCGCGACGGGTATACGAAAGGTCACGCGGGAGCTGAAACGTTTTCTGTAGTGGACACTGAATTCGAACGACGCGCCTCTTCGGCCGCTGCTTGTTCGTTCTGTCTCCCTCCGTTGCTTCACCTCCCGCCGCAGCCTGTTCGCGTCCTTCTCCTGTGCCTATATAAGAGAGGTCGCTCCTCTCCAGAGAGACACACTAGAAGCTCCTCTTCCTCTCACCACAAAGTTCCGAGCACTGCGCTGCTGCTACGTTCTTCCCCATCCCGGCTTGCGGCGTGCACCGTAGGTCGGGATAGTAGGCCTCCGGAACCGCACCTTTTGAGTCATGTACGGGAGAAGGGTGATAAGGTTTTTGGGGAGCGCTCTGCGCGACTACTGGCTTCTTCATCACGGACTCCGATGACTACTTCCCCGACGACGACTTCTTCCCTGACGTCGACTACCTCAGCAACGACATGGCTGGAGGGGATGTCGACCCCAAGTCCAGTGCTTCTGCTGCTGCTGTCCCGTATGTGTTCTTGCTCTTTCTGTTAGATGTCATGACACATTTCTTTGCTCTAGTTTCTGCCCTACATATGATAGGTTCTACTTCATATATGCAACTTCATCTAGTGTCTGTTCTAGATGTGTTTAGTTCAAGTTCATATATGCAGATGCTATTTACTTTCTTTCCATCAGATTGCATGACTTGCTTTATCGCGGCTATATTAGTCATGCTTTATCTAGTATTTCTGTTAATAAAATCATTTGGTAAATTGCTCATATTTCCAACAATCCAAAAACCTTATTATAGGCAATTTACCCCGAGTGGTTTTGCTGCTTCCATGAGACCTCCTATGTTTGAGGGTATCCACTATAAGAGGTGGCGCGTGAGAGCAGTCTTATGGTTTCAAACCATGAGTTGCTATGACGCCATTCTTGGCAAACCTGAAGGAGAGCTTGATGCTCAACAGGCACAAGCCTTTCAGAAAATGGATACTCTGTTTAAGGCTGCTCTCTTGAGTGTTCTTGGTGAGAACATAGTTGATGCTTATGCGTTAATTGATAATGGAAAAGATACGTGGGATGCACTCAAGGCCAAGTTTGGGGTCTCGGATGCTGGCACTGAGCTGTACATCATGGAGCAATTCTATGATTACAGGATGACTGAAGAGCGCTCCGTGGTTGAGCAAGCTCATGAGATACAGTCATTTGCTAGAGAACTTGAGCACTTCAGTTGTATGCTACCGGACAAGTTTGTTGCCGGAGGTATTATCACTAAGCTTCCTCCTTCATGGAGGAACTTTGCCACCTTACTGAAGCATAAGAGACAGGAGTTTTCCGTCCCGGATCTCATTGGTACTCTTGATGTGGAAGAAAAGGCGAGAGCAAAGGACACACGTGCTCGAGGTATTGAGGGAGGATCTAGTGCCAATCTGGTACAGAAGAAGAACTTCCAGCCCCACAAGTTCAAGAACAAGGGCAAGTTTGATGGTAAAGCAAAGTTTGATGGGAAGAACAAGGCTGTGCAACACACGAACTTCAAGAAGAAGAATGACAAGAAGAAAGGTGCTTGTCATGTGTGTGGGGATCCTGATCATTGGGCTCCTAATTGCCCTAATCGCTATGACAAGCGTCATCCTGGGAAAGGCGGCAAGACCGCTAATGTTGTCATCGGAGACACTGACATGAAGGATGCTGGGTATGGTATATTTCCCACTATTCTTTCAGTATGTCATTCTCCTGATTGGTTGATTGACACGGGTGCTAATGTGCATGTATGCGGTGATATTTCCATGTTTTCATCTTATCAGAACACAGGGACTTCAACCGTGCTGATGGGCAACGGTTCAAGTGCTTCTGTTCGTGGTGTTGGCACGGTCGATCTGAAGTTTACTTCGGGGAAGATCGTGCGGCTGAAGAACATGCATTATGTCCCCTCCGTCAATAAAAATCTTGTTAGCGGATCTCTTCTGTGTAGAGATGGCTACAAGCTTGTCTTTGAGTCGAATAAATTTGTAATATCCAAGTATGGAACCTTTGTTGGTAAAGGTTATGAGTCAGGGGGCCTGTTTCGTTTATCCTTATTAGACGTTTGCAATAAAGTTATTAATCATATTTGCAACAATAGTGAATCAAATGTGTGGCATTCACGTCTTTGTCATGTTAACTTTGGTTGCATGTCGCGACTAGCGAAGTTGAACTTAATCCCTAGTTTCACCACTGTCAAGGGATCTAAGTGTCAAGTGTGTGTGCAAGCTAGGCAACCTCGTAAGTCTCACACGACCGCGGAAATGATAAATCTTGCACCACTAGAGCTCATACATTCAGATCTATGTGAAATGAATGGTGTTTTGACAAAAGGTGGAAAGAAATATTTCATGACGTTAATTGATGACTCCACTAGATACTGCCGTCTGTATCTTCTGAAATCTAAGGATGAGGCTTTGAACTTTTTCAAGATCTATAAAGCTGAAGTGGAAAACCAACTTGATCGAAAAATCAAGAGGCTTAAGTCCGACCGTGGTGGAGAGTATTTTTCCAATGAATTTGATGCTTTTTGTGCGGAACATGGTATAATCCATGAGAGGACGCCTCCCTACTCACCTCAGTCAAATGGGGTGGCCGAAAGAAAGAACCGTACTCTAACTGATTTGGTTAACGCCATGTTAGACACATCGGGTCTCTCTAAGGGATGGTGGGGGGAGGCGATATTGACAGCATGTCATGTCCTAAACCGAGTCCCCACAAAGAACAAAGAGATAACTCCATTCGAGGAATGGGAGAAGAAAAGGTTAAAACTCTCTTATCTGCGAACATGGGATTGTTTGGCAAAAGTCAATGTTCCAATTCCAAAGAAGTGGAAGCTTGGACCAAAGACTGTGGATTGTGTTTTCCTGGGATATGCTTTTCATAGCATTGGTTATAGATTCTTGGTTGTACAATCGGAGGTACCTGACATGCATGTCGGTACGATCATGGAGTCGAATGATGCGACTTTCTTTGAAGATATCTTTCCCATGAAGGATATGGCTACCTCATCTAGTTAGGAGATGCCTAGTTCATCGAATCAGGAACCAGTTACAATTACCAAACCTGCCATTTCGATGGAACACTTTGAAAGTCCTGTGGAGGAAAACAATGAAGTTCCTACTAGGAGCAAGAGACAAAGGACTGCAAAGTCCTTTGGTGATGATTTTCTTGTGTATCTCATAGATGACACTCCCAGTTCTATTTCAGAGTCCTATGCATCTAAAGATGCTGACTATTGGAAGGAAGCGGTTCGTAGCGAGATGGATTCCATCTTGGCGAATGAAACTTGGGAGATAACTGATCGTCCTTATGGGTGCAAACCTATAGGATGCAAATGGGTATTCAAGAAGAAGCTTAGGCCTGATGGTACTATTGAAAAGTACAAGGCTCGGCTCGTGGCTAAGAGTTATACCCAAAAGGAAGTTGAAGACTTCTTTGATACTTACTCACCTGTGGCTCGACTAACCACTATTCGAGTTCTACTTTCACTAGCTGCCTCACATGGTCTTCTCGTTCATCAAATGGATGTTAAGACTGCTTTCCTAAATGGAGAGTTGGACGAGGAAATTTATATGGAACAACCAGATAGGTTTGTAATAGATGGTCAGGAAGGGAAAGTGTGCAAGTTGCTGAAGTCTTTGTACGGACTTAAGCAAGCACCCAAACAGTGGCATGAGAAGTTTGAAAGAACTTTAACAGCTGCAGGCTTTGTTGTAAACGAAGCTGACAAATGTGTGTACTATCGCCATGGTGGGGGCGAGGGAGTTATCCCTTGCTTGTATGTTGATGACATACTGATTTTCGGAACAAATCTGAATGTTATTAAGGAGGTCAAGGATTTCCTATCTCGTTGCTTTGAGATGGAGGATTTAGGAGTGGCTGATGTCATTCTGAACATCAAGTTGTTGAGAGACGATGATGGTGGGATTACATTGCTTCAATCTCACTATGTGGAAAAGATCTTGAGTTGCTTTGGCTATAGTGACTGCAAGCCCTCTCCAACACCATATGATGCAAGCGTGTTACTTCGAAAGAATCGAAGAATTGCTAGAGATCAATTAAAATGTTCGCAGATTATTGGCTCGCTTATGTACTTAGCCAGTGCTACAAGACCTGACATCTCTTTTGCTGTTAGCAAACTGAGTCGGTTTGTCTCAAAACCAGGAGATGTGCATTGGAAAGCTCTAGAAAAAGTTTTGCGTAATTTGAAAGGCACTGCGAATTATGGAATTCACTACACTGGGCACCCAAAGGTGCTTGAAGGGTATAGTGACTCAAACTGGATCTCAAATGCTGATGAGATAAAGGTCACGAGCGGGTATGTATTCACTCATGGAGGTGGCGCTGTTTCTTGGAAGTCTTGCAAGCAGACCATCTTAACGAGGTCAACAATGGAAGCAGAACTCACAGTACTAGATACAGCTACGGTCGAAGCAATTGGCGTCGCCGGCTCTTGAATGACTTGCCGGTTGTTGAGAAACCTGTACCGGGTATCCTTATGAACTGCGACAATCAAACTATGATCACGAAAGTGAGCAGCTCAAAGGATAACATGAAGTCATCAAGACACGTTCAAAGAAGGTTAAAGTCTGTCAGGAAAATGAGAAACTCCAGAGTTATTGCATTGGATTATATCCAAACGTCTAAAAATCTGGCAGATCCTTTTACTAAGGGTCTATCACGTAATGTGATAGATAATGCATCGAGGGAGATGGGTATGAGACCGACAATACGATTTGTTCACAGTGGTAACCTATTATTTGTGATCGGAGATCCCGTGAATTAGATGTGGAAGACAAGCTGTTGGTCAACTGAGAGGAGAGTATCCTTACTATTAACAATATACCACTCCATGAAGATGCAATACTCTTCTAATCTGCATGGCAGGTTGATGTATATCTTAATGTGTTCTAAGTGGATCTTTTAAGCAGAGATGTTGTCCTGTAGAACATCTTTTGAAGAACACACCTATATGAGTCTGATTGTTAAACGTTGCAATCTATGAGAGTAGGGCTCTCTATAGTAAACTCATGAAAGGTCTCGGAGTATGACGCATAAGCTCCACCCGCGGGGAAGACCCACAGTAGCCACGTATTGGTTAAGGCTTTATGTGAAGCTAGATTCACAGAAAACTTGCAGTTCAAGGCCTAGTCCACTGTTCAAGTTGCTTACTAGTGTAGCATAGAGTTCTAGGTGGAAGTTCAACTTAACAGTCTCCACTGTAGTACCAGTATATACAACAGTGTTTTGGAACCAAAGGCAAATTTTGTGTGCCTCTGGGATCTGGTGGGGGATTGCTGGAATTTTGTCTATTTTGGGCCTAGCCCAATAGCAGTTTCAGAAATTCCTAATAAATCCTAGAGGCCCACGCAGCCCATTCGTGCAAGGCAAGAGGTGGAACAAAAGTTTAGTCCCACATTGCTAGTTTAGAGGGAGTTGGACCTCTTTATAAGGGAGGTTCTTTCCCCACTTGTATGAGCATGAGAACAAGAGGGACATCCACGCGCGCTCCTCCTCCGCCGCCTGCCTCGCCATGCCACGCCACGCCTCGTCACGACGCACCGCGGGTTGCGGGAATGAGCCGAGCCGATGTCTAAATTTTTGCCACGCACGACGGGTATACGAAAGGTCACGCGGGAGCTGAAACGTTTTCTGTAGTGGACACTGAATTCGAACGGCGCGCCTCTTCGGCCGCTGCTTGTTCGTCTCGTCTCCCTCCGTTGCTTCACCTCCCGCCGCAGCCTGTTCGCGTCCTTCTCCTGTGCCTATATAAGAGAGGTCGCTCCTCTCCAGAGAGACACACTAGAAGCTCCTCTTCCTCTCGCCACAAAGTTCCGAGCACTGCGCTGCTGCTACGTTCTTCCCCATCCCGGCTTGCGGCGTGCACCGCAGGTCGGGACAGTAGGCCTCCGGAACCGCACCTTTTGAGTCATGTATGGGAGAAGGGTGATAAGGTTTTTGGGGAGCGCTCTGCGCGACTACTGGCATCTTCATCACGGACTCCGACGACTAATTCCCCGACGACGACTTCTTCCCCGACGTCGACTACCTCAGCAACGACATGGCTGGAGAGGATGTCCACCCCAAGTCCAATGCTTCTGCTGTTGCTGTCCCGTACATGTTCTTGCTCTTTCTGTTAGATATCATGACACATTTCTTTGCTCTAGTTTCTGCCCTACATATGATAGGTTCTACTTCATATATGCAACTTCATCTAGTGTCTGTTCCAGATGTGTTTAGTTCAAGTTTATATATGCAGATGCTATTTACTTTCTTTGCGTCAGATTGCATGACTTGCTTTATCGCGGCTATATTAGTCATGCTTTATCTAGTATTTCTGTTAATAAAATCATTTGGTAATTGCTCATAATTCCAACAATTGCTACCATCATCTTTCTGTTGGGGAACGTAGTAATTTCAAAAAATTTCCTACGCACACGCAAGATCATGGTGATGCATAGCAACGAGAGGGGAGAGTGTTGTCCACGTACCCTCGTAGACCAACAGCGCAAGCGTTATCACAACGCGGTTGATGTAGTCGTACGTCTTCACGATCCGACCGATCAAGTACCGAACGTACGGCACCTCCGAGTTCTACACACATTCAGCTCGATGACGTCTCTCGAAGTCCGATCCAGCCGAGTGTTGAGGGAGAGTTTCGTCAGCACGACGGCGTGGTGACGATGATGATGTTCCACCGACGCAGGGCTTCGCCTAAGCTCCGCAACGGTATTATCGAGGTGTAATATGATGGAGGGGGCACCGCACACGGCTAAGAGATCTCAAGGATCAATTGTTGTGTCTCTAGGGTGCCCCTTGCCCCCGTATATAAAGGAGCAAGGGAGGAGGAGGCCGGCCCTAGGAGGGGGCGCACCAAGTGTGGAGTCCTACTAGGACTCCCTAGTCCTAGTAGGATTCCACCTCCCATATGGAATAGGAAAAGAGGAAGGGAAAAAGAGAAGGAAGGAAGGGGGCGCCCCCCTTCCCTAGTCCAATTCGGACCAGACCAAGGGGAGGGGTGCGGCCACCCTTGTGGCCCTTTTTCTTCTTTCCCGTATGGCCCAATAAGTTCCAATACGTATTCCCGTAACACTCCGGTACTCCGAAAAATACCCGAATCACTCGGAACCTTTCCGAAGTCCGAATATAGTCGTCCAATATATCGATCTTTACGTCTCGACCATTTCGAGACTCCTCGTCATATCCCCGATCTCATCCGGGACTCCAAATACTTCGGTACATCAAAACTCAATAAAACTGTCATCGTAACGTTAAGCGTGCGGACCCTACGGGTTCGAGAACTATGTAGACATGACCGAGACATGTCTCCGGTCAATAACCAATAGCGGGACCTGGATGCCCATATTGGCTCCCACATATTCTACGAAGATCTTTATCGGTCAGACCGCATAACAACATACGTTGTTCCCTTTGTCACCGGTATGTTACTTGCCCGAGATTTGATCGTCGGTATCTCGATACCTAGTTCAATCTCGTTACTGGCAAGTCTCTTTACTCGTTCCGTAACACATCATCCCGCAACTAACTCATTAGTCACAATGCTTGCAAGGCTTATAGTGATGTGCATTACCGAGTGGGCCCTGAGATACCTCTCCGACAATTGGAGTGACAAATCCTAATCTTGAAATACGCCAACCCAACAAGTACCTTTGGAGACACCTGTAGAGCACCTTTATAATCACCCATTTACGTTGTGATGTTTGGTAGCACACAAAGTGTTCCTCCGGTAAACGGGAGTTGCATAATCTCATAGTCATAGGAACATGTATAAGTCATGAAGAAAGCAATAGCAACATACTAAACGATCGAGTGCTAAGCTAACGGAATGGGTCAAGTCAATCACGTCATTCTCCTAATGAGGTGATCTCGTTAATCAAATGACAACTCATGTCTATGGCTAGGAAACATAACCATCTTTGATTAACGAGCTAGTCAAGTAGAGGCATACTAGTGACACACTGTTTGTCTATGTATTCACACATGTATTATGTTTCCGATTAATACAATTCTAGCATGAATAATAAACATTTATCATGATATAAGAAAATAAATAATACTTTATTATTGCCTCTAGGGCATATTTCCTTCAGTCTCCCACTTGCACTAGAGTCAATAATCTAGTTCACATCGCCATGTGATTTAACATTAATAATTCACATCACCATGTGATTAACACCCATAGTTCACATCTCTATGTGACCAACACTCAAATGGTTTACTAGAGTCAATAATCTAGTTCACATCGCTATGTGATTAACACCCAAAGAGTACTAAGGTGTGATCATGTTTTGATTGTGAGATAATTTTAGTCAACGGGTCTGTCACATTCAGATCCGTAAGTATTTTGCAAATTTCTATGTCTACAATGCTCTGCACAGAGCTACTCTAGCTAATTGCTCCCACTTTCAATATGTATCTAGACCGAGACTTAGAGTCATCTAGATTAGTGTCAAAACTTGCATCGACGTAACCCTTTACGACGAACCTTTTGTCACTTCCATAATCGAGAAACATATCCTTATTCCACTAAAGATAATTTTGACCGCTGTCCAGTGATCTACTCCTAGATCACTATTGTACTCCCTTGCCAAAATCAGTGTAGGGTATTCAATAGATCTGGTACACAGCATGGCATACTTTATAGAACCTATGGCCAAGGCATAGGGAATGACTTTCATTCTCTTTCTATCTTCTGCCGTGGTCGGGCTTTGAGTCTTACTCAATTTCACACCTTGTAACACAGGCAAGAACTCTTTCTTTGACTGTTCTATTTTGAACTACTTCAAAATCTTGTTAAGGTATGTACTCATTGAAAAAACTTATCAAGCGTCTTGATCTATCTCTATAGATCTTGATGCTCAATATGTAAGCAGCTTCACCGAGGTTTTTCTTTGAAAAACTCCTTTCAAACACTCCTTTATGCTTTGCAGAATAATTCTACATTATTTCCGATCAACGATATGTCATTCACATATACTTATCAGAAATGCTGTAGTGCTCCCACTCACTTTCTTGTAAATACAGGCTTCACCGCAAGTCTGTATAAAACTATATCCTTTGATCAACTTATCAAAGCGTATATTCCAACTCCGAGATGCTTGCACCAGTCCATAGATGGATCGCTGGAGCTTGCATATTTTGTTAGCACCTTTAGGATTGACAAAACCTTCTGGTTGCATCATATACAACTCTTTTTTAATAAATCCATTAAGGAATGCAGTTTTGTTTATCCATTTGCCAGATTTCATAAAATGCGGCAATTGCAAACATGATTCGGACAGACTTAAGCATAGATACGAGTGAGAAACTCTCATCGTAGTCAACACCTTAAACTTGTCGAAAACCTTTTTCGACAATTCTAGCTTTGTAGATAGTAACACTACTATCAGCGTCCGTCTTCCTCTTGAAGATCCATTTAATCTCAATGTCTCGCCAATCATTGGGCAAGTCAATCAAAGTCCATACTTTGTTCTCATACATGGATCCCATCTCAGATTTCATGGCCTCAAGCCATTTTGCGGAATCTGGGCTCACCATCGCTTCTTCATCGTTCGTAGGTTCGTTATGGTCTAGTAACATAACTTCCAGAACAGGATTACCATACCACTCTAGTGCGGATCTTACTCTGGTTGATCTACGAGGTTCAGTAATAACTTGATCTGAAGTTTCATGATCATCATCATTAACTTCCTCACTAATTGGTGTAGGTGTCTCAGAAACTGGTTTCTGTGATGAACTACTTTCCAATAAGGGAGCAGGTATAGTTACCTCATCAAGTTCTACTTTCCTCCCACTCACTTCTTTCGAGAGAAACTCCTTCTCTAGAAAGGATCCATTCTTAGCAACGAATATCTTGCCTTCGGATCTGTGATAGAAGGTGTACCCAACTGTCTCCTTTGGGTATCCTATGAAGACACATTTCTCCGATTTGGGTTTGAGCTTATCAGGATGAAACTTTTTCACATAAGCATCGCAACCCCAAACTTTAAGAAACGACAACTTTGGTTTCTTGCCAAACCACAGTTCATAAGGCGTCGTCTCAACGGATTTTGATGGTGCCCTATTTAACGTGAATGTAGCTATCTCTAATGCATAACCCCAAAACACCATATCTAGTAAAGTGCGATTACGACGTTCAGACACACCATTACGCTGTGGTGTTCCGGGTGGCGTGAGTTGCGAAACTATTCCGCATTGTTTCAAATGTAGACCAAACTCGTAACTCAAATATTCTCCTCCACGATCTGATCGTAGAAACTTTATTTTCTTGTTATGATGATTTTGAACTTCACTCTGAAATTCTTTGAACTTTTCAAATGTTTCAGACTTATGTTTCATTAAGTAGATATACCCATATCTGTTTAAATCATCTGTGAAGGTGAGAAAATAACGATATCCGCCACGAGCCTCAACATTCATCGGACCACATATATCTGTATGTATGATTTCCAACAAATCTATTGCTCTCTCCATAGTTCCGGAGAACGGCGTTTTAGTCATCTTGCCCATGAGGCACGGTTCGCAAGCATCAAGTGATTCATAATCAAGTGATTCCAAAATCCCATCAGTATGGAGTTTCTTCATGCGCTTTACACCAATATGACCTAAACGGCAGTGCCACAAATAAGTTGCACTATCATTATTAACTTTGTATCTTTTGGCTTCATTATTATGAATATGTGTATCACTACGATCGAGATCCAACGAACCATTTTTATTGGGTGTGCAACCATATAAGGTTTTATTCAAGTAAACAGAACAACAATTATTCTCTAACTTAAATGAATAACCGTATTGCAATAAACATGATCAAATCATATTCATGCTCAACGCAAACACCAAATAACATTTATTAGGTTCAACACTAATCCCGAAAGTATAGGGAGTGTGCGATGATGATCATATCAATCTTGGAACCACTTCCAATACACATCGTCACTTCATCCTTAACTAGTTTCTGTTCATTATGCAACTCCCGTTTCGAGTTACTACTCCTTAGCAACTGAACCAGTATCAAATACCGAGGGGTTGCTACGAACACTAGTAAAATACACATCAATAATCTGTATATCAAATATACCTTTGTTCACTTTGCCATCCTTCTTATCCACCAAATACTTGGGGTAGTACCGCTTCCAGTGACCAGTCCCTTTGCAGTAGAAGCACTTAGTCTCAGGCTTAGGTACAAACTTGGGCTTCTTCACTTGAGTAGCAACTTGCTTGCCGTTCTTCTTGAAGTTCCCCTTCTTCCCTTTGCCCTTTTCTTGAAACTAGTGGTTTCGTCAACCATCAACACTTGATGTTTTTCTTGATTTCTACCTTCGTCGATTTCAGCATCACGAAGAGCTCGGGAATTACTTTCGTCATCCCTTGCATACTATAGTTCATCACGAAGTTCTACTAACTTGGTGATGGTGACTAGAGAATTCTGTCAATCACTATTTTATCTGGAAGATAAACTCCCACTTGATTCAAGCGATTGTAGTACCCAGAAAATCTGAGCACATGCTCACTAGTTGAGCGATTCTCCTCCATCTTTTAGCTATAGAACTTGTTGGAGACTTCATATCTCTCAACTCGGGTATTTGCTTGAAATATTAACTTCAACTCCTGGAACATCTCATATGGTCCATGACGTTCAAAACGTCTTTGAAGTCCCGATTCTAAGCTGTTAAGCATGGTGCACTAAACTATCAAGTAGTCATCATATTGAGCTAGCCAAACGTTCATAACGTCTGCATCTGCTCCTGCAATAGGTCTGTCACCTAGCGGTGCATCAAGGACATAATTTTTCTGTGCAGCAATGAGGATAATCCTCAGATCACGGATCCAATCCACATCTTTGCTACTAACATCTTTCAACATAATTTTCTCTAGGAACATATCAAAAATAAAACAGGGAAGCAACAACGCGAGCTATTGATCTACAACATAATTTGCAAAATACTATCAGGACTAAGTTCATGATAAATTTAAGTTCAATTAATCATATTACTTAAGAACTCCCACTTAGATAGACATCCCTCTAATCCTCTAAGTGATCACGTGATCCATATCAAGTAAACCATGTCCGATCATCACGTGAGATGGAGTAGTTTCAATGGTGAACATCACTATGTTGATCATATCTACTATATGATTCACGCTCGACCTTTCGGTCTCCGTGTTCCGAGGCCATATCTGTTATATGCTAGGCTCGTCAAGTTTAACCTGAGTATTCCGCGTGTGCAACTGTTTTGCACCCGTTGTATTTGAACGTAGAGCCTATCACACCCGATCATCACGTGGTGTCTCAGCACGAAGAACTTTCGCAACGGTGCATACTCAGGGAGAACACTTATACTTTCATAATTTAGTGAAGGATCATCTTATAATGCTACCGTTAAACAAAGCAAGATAAGATGCATAAAGGATTAACATCACATGCAATCAATATAAGTGATATGATATGGCCATCATCATCTTGTGCTTGTGATCTCCATCTCCGAAGCACCGTGCTTGTGATCTCCATCTCCGAAGCACTGTCATGATCACCATCGTCACCGGCGCGACACCTTGATCTCCATCGTAGCATCGTTGTCGCCTCGTCAATCTTATGCTTCTACGACTATCGCTACCGCTTAGTGATAAAGTAAAGCATTACATGGCGATTGCATTGCATACAATAAAACGACAACCATATGGCTCCTGCCAGTTGCCGATAACTCGGTTACAAAACATGATCATCTCATACAACAAATTATATCACATCATGTCTTGACCATATCACATCACAACATGCCCTGCAAAAACAAGTTAGACGTCCTCTACTTTGTTGTTGCAAGTTTTACGTGGCTGCTACGGGCTTAGCAAGAATCGTTCTTACCTACGCATCAAAACCACAACGATTGTTTGTCAAGTTGGTGCTGTTTTAACCTTCGCAAGGACCGGGCGTAGCCACACTCGGTTCAACTAAAGTGAGAGAGACAGACAATCGCCAATCACCTTTAAGCAACGAGTGCTCGCAACGGTGAAACCAGTCTCGCGTAAGCTTACGCGTAATGTCGGTCCGGGCCGCTTCATCTCACAATACCGCTGAACCAAAGTATGACATGCTGGTAAGCAGTATGACTTATATCGCCCACAACTCACTTGTGTTCTACTCGTGCATAGCATCAACGCATAAAACCAGGCTCGGATGCCACTGTTGGGGAACGTAGTAATTTAAAAAAAATTCCTACGCACACGCAAGATCATGGTGATGCATAGCAACGAGAGGGGAGAGTGTTGTCCACGTACCCTCGTAGACCGACAGCGGAAGCGTTATCACAACGCGGTTGATGTAGTCGTACGTCTTAATGATCCGACCGATCAAGTACCGAACGTACGGCACCTCCGAGTTCTACACACGTTCAGGTCGATGACGTCCCTCGAACTCCGATCCAGCCGAGTGTTGAGGGAGAGTTTCGTCAGCACGACGGCGTGGTGACGATGATGATGTTCCACCGACGCAGGGCTTCGCCTAAGCTCCGCAACGGTATTATCGAGGTGTAATATGGTGGAGGGGGGCACCGCACACGGCTAAGAGATCTCAAGGATCAATTGTTGTGTCTCTGGGGTGCCCCTTGCCCCCGTATATAAAGGAGCAAGGGAGGAGGAGGCCGGCCCTAGGAGGGGGCGCACCAAGTGTGGAGTCCTACTAGGACTTCCTAGTCCTAGTAGGATTCCACCTCCCATATGGAATAAGAAAAGAGGAAGGGAAAAAGAGAAGGAAGGAAGGGGGCGCCCCCCTTCCCTAGTCCAATTCGGACCAGACCAAGGGGAGGGGTGCGGCCACCCTTGTGGCCCTTTTTCTTCTTTCCCGTATGGCCCAATAAGTTCCAATACGTATTCCCGTAACTCTCCGGTACTCCGAAAAATACCCGAATCACTCGGAACCTTTCCGAAGTCCGAATATAGTCGTCCAATATATCGATCTTTACGTCTCGACCATTTCGAGACTCCTCGTCATATCTCCGATCTCATCCGGGACTCCAAATACTTCGGTACATCAAAACTCAATAAAACTGTCATCGTAACGTTAAGCGTGCGGACCCTACGGGTTCGAGAACTATGTAGACATGACCGAGACATGTCTCCGGTCAATAACCAATAGCGGGACCTGGATGCCCATATTGGCTCCCACATATTCTACAAAGATCTTTATCGGTCAGACCGCATAACAACATACGTTGTTCCCTTTGTCACCGGTATGTTACTTGCCCGAGATTTGATCGTCGGTATCTCGATACCTAGTTCAATCTCGTTACTGGCAAGTCTCTTTACTCGTTCCGTAACACATCATCCCGCAACTAACTCATTAGTCACAATGCTTGCAAGGCTTATAGTGATGTGCATTACCGAGTGGGCCCTGAGATACCTCTCCGACAATTGGAGTGACAAATCCTAATCTTGAAATACGCCAACCCAACAAGTACCTTTGGAGACACCTGTAGAGCACCTTTATAATCACCCATTTACGTTGTGACGTTTGGTAGCACACAAAGTGTTCCTCCGGTAAACGGGAGTTGCATAATCTCATAGTCATAGGAACATGTATAAGTCATGAAGAAAGCAATAGCAACATACTAAACGATCGAGTGCTAAGCTAACGGAATGGGTCAAGTCAATCACATCATTCTCCTAATGAGGTGATCTCGTTAATCAAATGACAACTCATGTCTATGGCCAGGAAACATAACCACCTTTGATTAACGAGCTAGTCAAGTAGAGGCATACTAGTGACATACTGTTTGTCTATGTATTCACACATGTATTATGTTTCCGGTTAATATAATTCTAGCATGAATAATAAACATTTATCATGATATAAGGAAATAAATAATACTTTATTATTGCCTCTAGGGCATATTTCCTTCACTTTCAACTTTGCTTTCAAGGAACGCATTAAAATTCAACGGAACAACAGCACGAGCCATCTATCTACAATCAACATAGACAAGAAATATACTATCAGGTACTAAGTTCATGATAAATTTAAGTTCCATTAATCATATTACTTAAGAACTCCCACTTAGATAGACATCCCTCTAATCCTCTAAGTGATCACGTGATCCATATCAACTAAACCATGTCCGATCATCACGTGAGATGGAGTAGTTTCAACGGTGAACATCACTATGTTGATCATATCTACTATATGATTCACGCTCGACCTTTCGGTCTCCGTGTTCCGAGGCCATATCTGTTATATGCTAGGCTCGTCAAGCTTAACCTGAGTATTCCGCGTGTGCAACTGTTTTAGACCCGTTGTATTTGAACATAGAGCCTATCACACCCGATCATCACGTGGTGTCTCAGCACGAAGAACTTTTGCAACGGTGCATACTCAGGGAGAACACTTATACTTTGATAATTTAGTGAGGGATCATCTTATAATGCTACCGTCAATCAAAGCAAGATAAGAGGCATAAAAGATAAACATCACATGCAATCAATATAAGTGATATGATATGGCCATCATCATCTTGTGCTTGTGATCTCCATCTCCGAAGCACCGTCATGATCACCACCGTCACCGGTGCAAGACCTTGATCTTCATCGTAGCATCATTGTCGTCTCGCCAATCTTATGCTTCTACGACTATCGCTACCGCTTAGTGATAAAGTAAAGCATTACAGGGCGATTGCATTGCATACAATAAAGTGACAACCATATGGCTCCTGCCAATTGCCAATAACTCGGTTACAAAACATGATCATCTCATACAATAAAATTTAGCATCAAGTCTTGACCATATCACATCACAACATGCCCTGCAAAAACAAGTTAGACGTCCTCTACTTTGTTGTTGCAAATTTTACGTGGCTGCTACGGGCTTAGCAAGAACCGTTCTTACCTACGCATCAAAACCACAACGATAGTTTGTCAAGTTGGTGTTGTTTTAACCTTCGCAAGGACCGGGTGTAGCCACACTCGGTTCAACTAAAGTTGGAGAAACTGACACCCGCCAGCCACCTGTGTGCAAAGCACGTCAGTAGAACCAGTCTCGCGTAAGCGTACGCGTAATGTCGGTCTGGGCCGCTTCATCCAACAATACCGCCGAACCAAAGTATGACATGCTGGTAAGCAGTATGACTTATATCGCCCACAACTCACTTGTGTTCTACTCGTGCATATGACATCTACGCATAAAACCAGGCTCGGATGCCACTGTTGGGGAACGTAGTAATTTCAAAAAAATTCCTACAGACACGCAAGATCATGGTGATGCATAGCAACGAGAGGGGAGAGTGTTGTCCACGTACCCTCGTAGACCGAAAGCGGAATGTTTAGCACAACGCGGTTGATGTAGTCGTACGTCTTCACGATCCGACCGATCAAGTACCGAACGCACGGCACCTCCGAGTTCAGCACACGTTCAGCCCGATGACGTCCCTCGAACTCCGATCCAGCCGAGTGTTGAGGGAGAGTTTCGTCAGCACGACGGCGTGGTGACGATGATGATGTTCTACCGACGCAGGGCTTCGCCTAAGCACCGCTACAGTATTATCGAGGTGGACTATGGTGGAGGGGGGCACCGCACACGGCTAAAAGATCAAACGATCAATTGTTGTGTCTCTAGGGTGACCCCTGCCCCCGTATATAAAGGAGCAAGGGGGGAGGTGCGGCCGGCCAGGAGGGGCACGCCAGGTGGAGTCCTACTCCCACCGGGAGTGGGACTCCCTCCCTTTTCCTAGTTGGATTATGAGTGGAGGGGAAAGAGGTGGAGGAGAGGAAGGAAAGGGGGGGCGCCCCCTTCTCCTTGTCCTATTCGGACTAGGGGGGAGGGGCGCGCGGCCCTGCCCTGGCCGCCTCTCCTCTTCTCCACAAAGGCCCACTATGGCCCATTAAGCCCCCCCAGGGGGGGGGGGGTTCCGGTAACCCCTCGGTACTCCGGTAAAATCCTGATTTCACCCGGAACACTTCCGATATCCAAAGATAGGCTTACAATATATCAATCTTCATGTCACGACCATTTCAAGACTCCTCGTCATGTCTGTGATCACATCCGGGACTCCTAACAACCTTCGGTACATCAAAACATATAAACTCATAATATAACTGTCATCGAAACATTAAGCGTGCGGACCCTACGGGTTCGAGAACTATGTAGATATGACCGAGACACGTCTCCGGTCAATAACCAATAGCAGAACCTGGATGCTCATATTGGCTCCCACATATTCTATGAAGATCTTTATCGGTCAGACCGCATAACAACATACGTTGTTCCCTTTGTCATCGGTATGTTACTTGCCCGAGATTCGATCGTCGGTATCTCAATACCTAGTTCAATCTCGTTACCGGCAAGTCTCTTTACTCGTTCCGTAATACATCATCCCACAACTAACTCATTACTTGCAATGCTTGCAAGCCTTAAGTGATGTGCATTACCGAGAGGGCCCAGAGATACCTCTCCGACAATCGGAGTGACAAATCCTAATCTCGAAATATGCCAACCCAACAAGTACCTTCGGAGACACCTGTAGAGCACCTTTATAATCACCCAGTTATGTTGTGACGTTTGGTAGCACACAAAGTGTTCCTCCGGTAAACGGGTGTTGCATAATCTCATAGTCATACGAACATGTATAAGTCATGAAGAAAGCAATAGCAACATACTAAACGATCGAGTGCTAAGCTAACGGAATGGGTCAAGTCAATCACATCATTCTCCTAATGATGTGATCCCGTTAATCAAATGACAACTCATGTCTATGGCTAGGAAACATAACCATCTTTGATCAACGAGCTAGTCAAGTAGAGGCATACTAGTGACACTCTGTTTGTCTATGTATTCACACAAGTATTATGTTTCCGGTTAATACAATTCTAGCATGAATAATAAACATTTATCATGATATAAGGAAATAAATAATAACTTTATTATTGCCTCTAGGGCATATTTCCTTCAGTACCCTCTTGCCAAACTCATGGCAAGGTACACAATAGGTTTGGTACACAGCATGGCATACTTTATAGAACCTATGGCTGAGGCATAGGGAATGACTTTCATTCTCTTTCTATTTTTTGCCGTGGTCGTGTTTTGAGTCTTTACTCAACTTTACACCTTGCAATACAGGCAAGAACTCCTTCTTTGACTATTCCATTTTGAACTACTTCAAAAATCTTGTCAAGGTATGTACTCATTGAAAAATCTTATCAAGCGTCTTGATCTATATCTATAGATCTTGATGCTCAATATGTAAGCAGCTTCACCGAGGTCTTTCTTTGAAAAACTCCTTTCAAAAACTCCTTTATGCTTTCTAGAAAATTCTACATCATTTCCGATCAACAATATGTCATTCACATATACTTATCAGAAAGGCTGTAGTGCTCCCACTCACTTTCTTGTAAATATAGGCTTCACCAAAAGTCTGTATAAAACCATATGCTTTGATCACCTTATCTAAGCGTATATTCGAACTCCGAGATGCTTGCACCAGTCCATAGATGGATCGCTGGAGCTTGTACACTTTGTTAGCACCTTTAGGATTGACAAAACCTTCTGGTTGTATCATATGCAACTCTTCTTTAATAAATCCATTAAGGAATGCAGTTTTGATATCCATTTGTCAGATTTCAAAAAATGTGGCAATTGCTAACATGATTCAGACAGACATTAAGCATCGATATGAGTGAGAAAATCTCATCGTAGTCAACATCTTGAATTTGTCAAAAACCCTTTTAGACAAGTCGAGCTTTGTAGAAGTAACACTACTATCAGCGTCCGTCTTCCTCTTGAAGATCCATTTATTCTCAATGGCTTGCCGATCATCGGGCAAGTCCACCAAAGTCCACAATTTATTCTCATACATGGATTCTATCTTAGATTTCATGGCCTCAAGCCATTTATCGGAATCTAGGCTCATCATCGCTTCCTCATAGTTCGTAGGTTCATCGTGGTCTAGCAACATGACTTCCAGAACAGGATTACCATACCATTCTGGTGCGGATCGTACTCTGGTTGACCTACGAGGTTCGGTAGTAACTTGATCTGAAGTTTCTTGATCATCATCATTAACTTCCTCACTAATTGGTGTAGGCATCACTGGAACTGATTTCAGTGATGAGCTACTTTCCAATTTGAGAGAAGGTACAATTACCTCATCAAGTTCTACTTTCCTCCCACTCACTTCTTTCGATAGAAACTCCTTCTCTAGAAAGGATCCACTCTTAGCAACAAAGGTCTTGCCTTCGGATCTGTGATAGAAGGTGTACCCAACAGTTTCTTTTGGGTATCCTATGAAGGCGCACTTCTCCGATTTGGGTTTGAGCTTATCAGCCTGAAACTTTTTCACATAAGCATCGCAATCCCAAACTTTAAGAAGGGATAGCTTAGGTTTCTTGCCAAACCACAATTCATACGGTGTCATCTCAACGGATTTAGACAGGGCCCTATTTAACGTGAATGTAGCTGTCTCTAATGCATAACCCCAAAATGATAGTGGTAAATCGGTAAGAGACATCATAGATTGCACTACATCCAATAAAGTATGATTATGACGTTCAGACACACCATTATGCTGTGGTGTTCTAGGTGGCATGAGTTTGTGAAACTATTCCACATTATTTCAAATGAAGGCCAAACTCGTAACTCAAATATTCGCCTCCGCGATCAGTTCGTAGAAACTTTATTTTCTTGTTACGATGATTCTCAACTTCACTCTGAAATTCTTTGAACTTTTCAAATGTTTCAGACTTGTGTTTCATTAAGTAGATATACCCATATCTGCTCAAATCATCTGTGAAGGTGAGAAAATAACGATACCCGCCGCGAGCGTCAACACTCATCGGACCGCATACATCGGTATGTATTATTTCCAATAAGTCAGTGGCTCGCTCCATTGTTCCAGAGAACGGAGTCTGAGTCATCTTGCCCATGAGGCATGGTTCGCAAGCATCAAGTGATTCATAATCAAGTGATTCCAAAAGCCCACCAGCATGGAGTTTCTTCATGCGCTTTACACCAATATGACCTAAACGGCAGTGCCACAAATATGTTGCACTATCATTATCAACTTTGCATCTTTTGGCATCAATATTATGAATATGTGTATTACTACGATCGAGATTCAATAAACCATTCACCTTGGGTGTATAACCACATAAGGTTTTATTCATGTAAACAGAATAACAATTGTTCTTTGACTTAAATGAATAACCGTATTGCAATAAACATGATCTAATCATATCATGCTCAAGGAAAACACCAAATAACATTTATTTTAGGTTCAACACTAATCCTGAAGGTAAAGGGAGTGTGTGATGGTGATCTTATCAACCTTGGTATCGCTTCCAACACACATCGTCACCTTGCCCTCAACTAGTCTCTGTTCATTCTGTAACTCCTGTTTCAAGTTACTAATCATAGCAACTGAACCAGTATCAAATACCCAGGGGCTACTATGAATACTAGTAAAGTACACATCACTAACATGTATATCATATATACTTTTGTTCACTTTGCCATCCTTCTTATCCGCCAAGTATTTGGGGCAGTTCCGCTTCCAGTGACCATTTCCTTTGCAGTAGAAGCACTCAGTTTCAGGCTTGGGTCTAGCTTTGGGCTTCTTCATGGGAGTGGCAACTTGCTTGTCATTCTTCTTGAAGTTCCCTTTCTTTCCCTTGCCCTTCTACTAGAAACTAGTGGTCTCGTTGACCATCAACACTTGATGCTCCTTCTTGATTTCAACCTCCGCAGCCTTAAGCATTGTGAATAGCTCGGGAGTTGTCTTATCCATCCCTTGCATGTTATAGTTCATCACGAAGCTTTTGTAGCTTGGTGGCAGTGATTGAAGAACTCTGTCAATGACACTATCATCAGGAAGATTAACCCCCAGTTGAGTCCAGTGGTTGTGGTACCCAGACATTCTGAGTATATGTTCACTGACAGAACTATTCTCCTCCATTTTGCAGCTGTAGAACTTATTGGAGACTTCATATCTCGCAATCGGGGCATTTGCTTGAAATATTAACCTCAACTCCTGGAACATCTCACATGCTCCATGACGTTCAAAGCGTCGTTGAAGTCCCGGTTCCAAGCCGTAAAGCATGGCACACTGAACTATCGAGTAGTCATCAACACGCGACTGCCAGGCTTTCACAATGTCTGCAGTTGCCGGCGTGGGTGGTACACCTAGCGGTGCTTCCAGGACGTAATTCTTCTGTGCACCAATGAGGATAATCCTCAAGTTACGAACCCAGTCCGTGTAGTTGCTACCATCATCTTTCAACTTAGCTTTCTCTAGGAACGCATTAAAATTCAACGAAACAGTAGCACATGCCATTTATCTACAACAACATAGACATGCAAAAAATACTATCAGGTACTAAGTTCATGATAAATTAAAGTTCAGTTAATCATATTACTTAAGAACTCCCACTTAGATAGACATCCCTCTAATCATCTAAGTGATCACGTGATCCATATCAACTAAACCATGTCCGATCATCACGTGAGATAGAGTAGTTTTCAATGGTGAACATCACTATGTTGATCATATCTACTATATGATTCACGCTCGACCTTTCGGTCTCAGTGTTCCGAGGCCATATCTGCATATGCTAGGCTCGTCAAGTTTAACCCGAGTATTCTGCATGTGCAAAACTGGCTTGCACCCGTTGTATGTGAACGTAGAGTTTATCACACCCGATCATCACGTGGTGTCTCTGCACGACGAACTGTCGTAACGGTGCATACTCAGGGAGAACACCTGTACCTTGAAATTTAGTGAGAGATCATCTTATAATGCTACCGCCGTACTAAGCAAAATAAGATGCATAAAGGATAAACATCACATGTAATCAATATAAGTGATATGATATGGCCATCATCATCTTGTGCCTTTGATCTCCATCTCCAAAGCACCGTCATGATCACCATCGTCACCGGCTTGACACCTTGATCTCCATCGAAGCATCGTTGTCGTCTCGCCAACTATTGCTACTACGACTATTGCTAGCGCTTAGTGATAAAGTAAAGATATTACATGGAGATTGCATTTCATACAATAAAGCGACAACCATATGGCTCCTGCCAGTTGCCGATAACTGTTACAAAACATGATCATCTCATACAACAATTTATATATCATCACGTCTTGACCATATCACATCACAGCAAGCCCTGCAAAAACAAGTTAAACGTCCTCTACTTTGTTGTTGCATGTTTTACGTGGCTGCTATGGGCTTCTAGCAAGAACCGTTCTTACCTACGCATCAAAACCACAACGATTTTTCTTCAAGTGTGATGTTTTAACCTTCATCAAGGACCGGGCGTAGTCACACTCGATTCAACTAAAGTTGGAGAAACAGACACCCACTAGCCACCTGTGTGCAAAGCACGACGGTAGAACCAGTCTCATGAACGCGGTCATGTAATGTTGGTCTGGGCCGCTTCATCCAACAATACCACCGGATCAAAGTATGACATGGTGGTAAGCAGTATGACTATTATCGCCCACAACTCTTTGTGTTCTACTCGTGCATATAACATCTACGGATAGACCTGGCTCGGATGCCACTGTTGGGGAACGTAGTATTTCAAAAATTTCCTATGATCACGCAAGATCTATCTAGGAGAAGCATAGCAACGAGCGGGGAGAGTGTGTCCACGTACCCTCATAGACCGAAAGCGGAAGCATTTAGTAACGCGGTTGATGTAGTCGAACGTCTTCTTGATCCAACCGATGGGACGCCCGGATGATTAAGCTACAGTAATCCCCTGCTAATGATGGCAGGTCATCACATTACTGTTGCTAATCCTCACTTGATCCAAATCATAATTCAAATTCAAATTCAAATTAAAGCCCAGAATTCGAATTTATCAAACATGCAAAATAAAATGTTCAAAGTGTGGCAAATATTCCATAAACACTTATGGTGGTGAACCAACATATTTATAAAGTACTTAAATGCCTTAAAATAATTAAAAGATGGACTAAAACAATTAATTAAATGCTTTTTGAATAATAATAATTGCAAAGTATTTTAATTAAATACTAAAACTAAATGTGGCAGTGGCATAAATTACTAATGTTGAATTATGGGCTAGTATTATATTTTATAGGGATAATTAGATTTATGCCCCTAGTTGTGTCCCACTCGTCTGTTTTACCCATAATTCCCAAAAGTCACTAGTTCTGTCCAAGTCACTTTGCTCCTATTATGCTTTTGCCCTTTGACCGTTTGACCATCAGTTTGAAAACTTCATAACTAATTCATACTAAATCAGAAAAATGCAAATAAGATACCAAAATGTTCAAAAAAGATCACCTATATGTCAGTCTCATTTGCATTCATGAAAAAAGTGTTGGAAAGTGCCCATCCGAGTTTTAGCTCTTATGCTACCACCATGAATAGTAAAATCTAAAAAAGTTCAAAAAAAATTAAAAAAAAATTGGTGGCAAAGAATGATAAATGTTTTAATTGCCTGCCAAGTTTCATCAGGGAATAACATTCGTGGGTGCCGCGGCTAAAAAAACAATCAGCACTCCAAAATAGATTATTTTTTTGCCACGACTTCCATGAATGTCGTTCCCCAATGAAACTTGGCAAGCACTTAGAACATTTGTTGTTCTTTGCCACCATATTTTTTTTTTGAATTTTTTTGAATTTTTTAGAGTTCACTATTCATGGTGGTATCAAAAGAGCTAAAACTCGGATGTGCACTTTCCAACACTTTTTTCATGAATGGAAATGACACTGACATATAGGTGATGTTTTTCTGAACATTTTGGTATCTTATTTGCATTTTTCTGATTTAGTATGAATTAGTTATGAAGTTTTCAAACTGACAGTCAAATGGTCAAAGGGCAAAAGCATAAGAGGAGTAAAGTGACTTGGACAGAACCGGTGACTTTTGGGAATTGGGGGTAAAACAGACGAGTGGGACACAACTAGGGGCATAAATCTAATTATCCCTATTTTATAAACCTAAAAATAAAAGAAACTAAATGGATAACAGAAAACTATAAAAAGAAAAAAAAGGAAATTGCGAAAGAAAAGAAAAGGCCCCTGAACCCCCCGGGCCTCGATCCATCCCATCAAGCCGGCCCAGCCTTTCCACCTCCCGGGTCGCCCTCCTCCTTCCCTGTGCATCCGACCGGGGCTCCTCCCGCGCGTCCCCGCCGCACCACATCGCCGACGATGCCCCGGAGGGGATAAGAACGCCGTGAACCTCCCCCTCGGCCTCGTCAGCTCCCCCTCACACAAATATCTCTCTCGCCCCACACCCCACTCTCCCTCTCCGCCCCTCCTCCTCAGATCCCCTAGCTCACCGAGCGCCTCCATGGCTCCGCCACCGCGCATCACCGCGCCCATCGGCCACCTCGAGCTGCACGGCTTGTCCAGGAGGACGGGCGTGCTCCTCTTCATCGACCACACCCCGGGGTCGAGGCCAAGAAGCATCACCAACGAAGCCCGCGCCCGTTCCCCCCGTCGGCGTCCACCTCGGCCACCGGTTCGATCCGCAGATGTCCGACCCTCGGCCCCCTCGACCTCATCGCGACCCTCACTGTGAGCTCGCGCACCTCCCCTCTCTTCTCGTTTTCCGCGCGCGCCCCTAGCTCTGTTTTCCCCGCCATTGTCGAACCTCAACGCAGCTACTGTCAAAGTTGCTGCTGTTGTTGTTTGTTGCAGCCACCGTCGCCATTACAACGCACCCCAGCCGCTGCCGTTGATGCAAATCGACACGTTGCGTCGCTGCGGTCCCGTAGCCTCTCCTCCTAGGCCAAATGGTGGCCGGGAGCGCCGATCCGCGCATCGCCAATGTTCCTGAAGAAGCTCGTGACCAGCGCGCACGTGCGTTTAAAACGCCGGCCTCGCCCTTGCCGTACGCTCCCGCGGCCACCCCCGTCTCCGCCTCTGGCCAACCTGGCCGCGCCCGCCGTGGCTCCCCCGCCTAGCCCCGTTGCAGCCCTCCGCCTGCTGCGCCTCCCCGCCGCTACTCCTGCGGCTGGCTACCGCAGCTGCCGCGCCCAACCAAGCCGCCCGTCGCACCGCCCGCGCCCGTGGCTCGCCTCCCCTGCTTCACCCGCTCACGGCCACCACCACTGCCCCCACGACCGGGTGCTACCCGCCCCGCTACTACCTCTTGCCGCGCCACCGCAGCCACTCCCGACTCCGGCAGCCGCAGGCCCCGCCGCGCCGTGCCATGCTCGCCAGCGGCCTCGCCGTGGCCGCGGCCCCTCCGGCCGTTGCCATGGCCGGCGCCCTTGGTGGCTTCGGTCAGGGGCGCGCCTGCCCGTTGACCCGCCTCGCTGGCCTAATGCCACTGCCAGCGGGCCCCTGTTGCCCCGGCCTTTAAAAAAATAAAAAAATAGAAATAAATTAATTAGTTAATTAGTTAATTAGCTTAATTAACTCAGGATTAATTAGCCTAATCACTAGTTTAGTTAACTAAACTGTTAGGCTAGGCTAATCAGTGCATGACAGGGGGACCCCACCCCGTGTTGACCAGTCAAACGTTGACTGGTCAACTGGGACCCCCTGGCCCACCTGTCAACCACTGGGTACAGTTCTGTGTACCCTGTGCTGGGTGCATCTACCCTTTTAGCATTTATTTTTGAATTATTAATAATTTCAGAATATTGCTAAAACTTTAGAAATTCATAGAAAATAATCCGTAACTCGGATGAAAAAGTTTTATACATGAAAGTTGCTCAGAACGACGAGACGAATCAGAATACGCTCTTCGTTCATCTGTCACGTACACCTAGCATCGCGAACATCGAACTTTTGCCCTCCAGTTCGTCTGTCCGAAAATGCCTAACTCCGGGAAAACTTTCCGGATGTTATCACCCTTCGCCGGTATCGTGTAGTACCGCGTTAGAACACCCCTAGCCCTGCGTGTTACCCCTGTCATGCATCTGTGTTGCATCTGTTTGCATTATATTTACTGTTTCTTCCCCCTCTTCTCTTCGGTAGACCCCGAGACCGCTGCTGATGTCCCTGTGATCGACTACGTCGACGATGACCCCTCTTCCCTTTCAGCGGAGCTTCCAGGCAAGCCCCCCTTTGCCCGATATCGCCCATTCTATACTCTGATGCTTGCATTAGATTTTGCTACTGTTATTGTTTGCTCCTATTCTGGTGCATAGCCTGCTTTTGTACCTGCTATTGTTACCTACCTGCTTACCCTAAAACTGCTTAGTATAAGTTGGTTAGTGATCCATCAGTGACCTCCACCTTGTCCTTGTTGCCCCTGCTTCATCTTCGACGACTCGATCAACGTGATCGATGACCAGAGCCCGACACCTCACATCACATCACACCCCTTTTGTTGCTCGACTCTGCAGAGCTACTATCGAGTGCCGAGGGTGATCCCTCATAACGCACTCCTGATGATAATTCTGTTGTGTAGCTATTCGGTCGTGGTCATCGAGGGTGATTTCCTCTTTCAACATTCTCGATACGGCTCTGTCGTGCAACACCTCAAGTGTGAACCTCGAGGGTGGTCCCTCTTATGTTCTCCTTGATGATTACATTGAGTGGAATCCACCGGGGGTGATTCCTCGGGTTTTCCCCTTGATGTCTGGACACACGGTTACCTTGACTTTACTTGAGACCGTTGTGAAAGCTGGGCGGGCCCGGAGAGCACCCGTGGCGATGTGACGGTGGCGGCTGGCTGTTTAGCGGTATCACCCAGGAGGGGTGATAGCTCCGGACTTGTCCCGACAGCCGTCACTACTTTAATTGTTAATACACTAACAGGTTTGGGTATATGTTCTGAGTTGGCCTTTGGTCTTTACGCACTAACCACCACGCGAGAATAGTTATGGGCCTCGACGTCGTAGTATCAGCCGAAGCTTTGGCAGACGTCTAGTTCAGCGTTGCGGCACGGTCGGATCGTGATGGCCATCCGAGGCGGTGCTGGTATCCGCCCTGCTTGCAACGACCCGGAGTGCAACGGGCGATGGGCCCAAGACCCCGGGGCGCTTAGGATGTAGACCGGCGGGGACCTCTCTGCTGAGCCTAGGTAGGGCTGCGACGTGTTGATCTTCCGAGGCCGGGCATTGACCCCAGAAAGGTGTGTCCGGCCAGAGTGATCGAGCGTGTTGGGTAACGTGGTGCACCCCTGCAGGGAAGATATATATTCGAATACCGTGTCCACGGTAATGGATGTTCAGACTTGTATCCTGATCTTATATAACTAGAAATGGATACTTGATATGTGATGGATATGTTGGCTCCGGGATTGCTTTCTCGCAGGGAGTCGAGGAAGGATCTCTGGGCGTTAATGTTACAACATGTTTGATAATTATAAACTGCTATTCTTTACTCTTCTACATGCTGCAAGACGCTTGGAGCTGCTTGAAGATGCTAGTCTTCGATAGGCTAGGCCTTCCCCCCTATTCTGGCATTCTGCAGTTCAGTCCACAGATACAACCCTTTATAATCACCCAGTTACATTGTGACGTTTGATAGCACACTAAGTGTTCCTCCGGTATTCAGGAGTTGCATAATCTCATAGTCATAGGAACATGTATAAGTCATGAAGAAAGCAATAGCAGTAAACTAAACGATCATAGTGCTAAGGTAACGGATAGGTCTTGTCCATCACATCATTCTCTAATGATGTGATCCCGTTTATCAAATGACAACACATGTCTATAGTTAGGAAACTTAAGCATCTTTGATTAACGAGCTAGTCAAGTAGAGACATACTAGGGATACTCTGTTTGTCTATGTATTCACACATGTACTAGGTTTCCGGTTAATACAATTCTAGCATGAATAATAAACATTTATCATGATATAAGGAAATATAAATAACTACTTTATTATTGCCTCTAGGGCATATTTCCTTCACCTCCACAATTTACCACCTCGGTCATATCGTCATAGTGCTTAGGCGAAGCCCTGCGCCGGTAACTTCATCACCGTCGCCACGCCGTCGTGCTGACGGAACTCTCCCTCGTCCTCAACTGGATCAAGAGCTCGAGGGACGTCATCGTGCTGAATGTGTGATGAACACGGAGGTGCCGTACGTTCGGTACTTGGATCGGTCGGATCGTGAAGACATTCGACTACATCAACCGCGTTACTAAATGCTTCCGCTTTTGGTTTACGAGGGTATGTGGACACACTCTCCCGTCTCGTTGCTATGCATCTCCTAGATAGATCTTGCGTGATCGTAGGTAAATTTTTTGAAATACTGCGTTCCCCAACACTTCTCTATCAATTGCTCGGCAGTAATTGGTTCACCCACCATATTATTTGCTATCTTGAGAGAAGCCTCTAGTGAAACCTATGGCCCTCGGGTCTATTTTCCATCATATGAGTTTCTATTTTCCATCATATAAGTTTCTATTTTCCATCATATAAGTTTCCGATATACTATTTTGCAATCTTTTACTTTCCGATCTATAAACTAAAAATACCAAAAATATTTACTTTATCGTTTATCTATCTCTATCAGATCTCACTTCTACAAGTAACTGTGAAGGGATTGACAACCCCTTTATCGCGTTGGGTGCAAGTTGTTTGATTGTTTGTGCAGGTCTTCGGTGATTTGTGCATTGTCTTCTACTGGATTGATACCTTGGTTCTCAAACTGAGGGAAATACTTATCTCTACTTTACCGCATCACCCTTTCCTCTTCAAGGGAAAAACCAACGCAAGCTCAAGAAGTAGCAGCTAGGTCGCGAGACTGGTCGATCCCTTTCCCGGGTCTCGCCTCTCCACTTATATGGACATCCAAGGTGGGCTTGGCACTAAGGCCCATTAGGACTCCACAATCCATTTCCACTTGGATCCAGTCCGAATGGGCTCTTGCCCCTTAAGCGTGCGACCCTATAGGTTCATGTACACATGGACATTGCCCGAATCGATAGCTAGTAGCGGCTCCTAGCTGAACGTGTCAACTCCAATGTATGTCTAAAGATGAGTACTTGGCACCCTTGTAGTAGCTCGACCTCTCTTCTCGAAACTGTGATCAAGATTCCTGAATCAGGTTAGCACTAAACCCAGGTCGCATGGCCATACTTTTCGAATCTGATAACTCAAGAGGGTCCAGAGAACATCTCTTCTTATTGAAGGGGCAAATCCCGTCTTGGTCAACCATGTCTCGCGGCATGTTATGACTCATCCAAAAGATACCTTTATAACTACTAAGTTACGAAGTAGCATTTGATAGACCCTAAGTGGGTTCGTCCTCACCTCGAGAACATGCTAGGACCTCAGGTCTAGGACATGGCATATACATCGTACTTGAGACTAACAAATGACAATATCTCATTACGTATCAAAGTAGGTCTTTTCGACTCGATGATCTCTATCTCCGAGTCCATACTATCAGGTAAGCATTTCCATGCCGGTGACGTGTGAAAGATAGTCATCAACCGAATCATATACTACTCAAACAATCATCATACAATATATAGTCTCACAATCAAGTCACATATTTATTGATACATTTCACTGATGATGTTCAAGGACAATAGGGACAATATGAATAACTCATGAATACATAGGGAAATATCATCATGTCATGATTGCCTCTAGATCATATCTCCAACAGTCTCCCACTTCCACTAGAGTCAATCATTTAGGCATTGTAGTCCCATGACCCTCATGTGCGGCTCATGCTTTAGCTATGGGAGATGCTTAGTCAATGGATTGACAACATTTGCATCCGTGTGAACTTTGCATATATTTACATCACCTCTCTCAACATTGTCTTGAATGAGGTGAAATCTCCTTTTCATGTGTCTAGCTTTCTGATGGTTCCATGGTTCCTTGGCTTGTGCGAGAGCAGCACTGCTATCACAACGGAGGTCAAATTGGTTGGACGAGCCCTGGACCACACCAAGCACATAAATGAAATTCCTCACCCAAACACCGTCTTTTGCAGCTTTAGAAGTTGTATTGTACTCAATCTCCATTGCAGAATCAGCAACCATATCTTGCTTGGAAATCTTCCAGCTCACCGCTCGTCCGTTCAAAATGAAAACAAACCTAGACTGCGATCGCAGTCACCCTCACCGATTTGGGAAGTAGCATCGTGCAACTCTTTACAATGAGCTCATCCTCACCTCCATGAGTGAGGAACGTATCATTAGTCCTTCTCAAATATTTAAGGATATTCGTATATATGATATGATATTTGAGCAATAAAAGGCTGCTCAAGTGTTCAGGAAAAAACTGAAGCCCACTGTCCACAAGCTAGGGCTTATGTGTGGTAGGTCAATTGCTTGGGCCAAGTTCTCTTCGTGCTAGAAAATGCATGCAAGTCCGGTCTACCTAGTAAATGCCGATAGCCATAGTCATCATAATTCGGAAATTCTCTATGCTAAAAAAACTTAATGTTAAAGATGTGACATTAGCTCAGAGTTTTTTTAGCAAACACGCTGTGACATGTTCAATTTTCGTGTATGAATCTCAAAGCAAGACACGTGGCAATCAATGCTGGCTTCCATGCATCCCTTTGAATGAAACACAAGCTAACAACAATAGATGGGTCGCTCAGGATGGCAACTCTACATGTTGCATCGAGACAAATCCCAAAAATGCATAGCAATTACTCTGCCATGGCATGGCAAATCCTGACAATCATTTTGCTAGCATGACAATTATTCATTACAACATAACAAATGTGTACACAATAGCATGTCAAATGTATCTGTTTTATCATGGCAGTGCTCGAGTGTTCTCTAGGAGTGATTTTTTGGGCAACACTACCATATAGCGGTGCTCACTATACGACTTTTTTGCATGTCATCTACAAAGCAACTGTTTGAATTCATACGTGGTCGTTACTCAATCATGCAAAAGCCAAGAAGCATATGACTTTTGGGTGCAACCGTTGGGAGGCAGTAGCACAGGATACTCACAACTGATTTGGATGACGCTCCAATAATATGACCGATATTTAGTCATCTTGTCCTATTTTTACCGGTTGTGGCATTTTTTATTTTTTTTCTTCATTTGAGTTCTACTTGCGAGTAAGAATTTAGGACCAGTTGACTGCTTGCTTTTGCTTAATAATATGGCTATATGCATTCATTTAATGCAGAGGCCAGGGTAATTCTTTTTTTAAATAATAAATTATTGTGTTCCTCGCTCGAATGGCCTTCCATAGGGAGCAATAGTTCGCTCGGGTGAACTCTCTGAGTGAACATTAACACAATATTAGGGTCCACTCAGAAAATCTCTAAAAAGCACTACTCCAGACTTTTTGACAGTGCCCTGATCCACTAAACAGATAATATGATTTATTTTTGACAGTGAGGAACACATGATATGATATGTCTAATGAAAACAACTCGTTAAATTTTGTATAAATGCCACGCGCTGATAAATTAGCTGTTCAAACAATCACAACTCAAAATATGTCCTCGCAAGAAAGGCAAACGTGCTTTTTCTAAATGGCCATTTTGGAGAAAAACTATACAAACAACCATGGAGGTAAGGGCATCTCCAATGCTGACCCGTAAATTTGCTCCCGCATTCGTCCTTGGACAGGAACCAGTCCATGTACATAGATGCGGGAGAGCCATCCAAAGCTACCTACATATGATTCAAAGCGGATTTAAACAAACCCGATAAAAATCATGCAAATAAGACGAAATTTACTTAAGCTCAAACGTAGTTTACATAAAAGGTTGATATTTTGATTATTTTTAACTAAAAACTAAAAAAATCCTAAACCCCGTACAGGACGACCACCTCGTATGTGTGGCCACCCTGCCCTGCCGCATCGTCGTTGACGTCCGTGCCGTCGTCGTCGTCCCTCCAGCGGCGGAAAGGGCCGTGGCATTCTTATCGGGCGGTTGCTTACCACTCGTGGAGGAGCCACTCCGCCTCCTGTTGCGCGATGCAGAGGTGATAGAGGCAAAGGTGTCCCGTCTTTCGATGAGATGATGGATATCGCTTTGATGGAAGTCGACTTTGACGATCCGACTACGAACGTGCGAGGACGTCGCGCCTTAGCAATCGCTAAACCAACTCCGAGAGGTTATTGACCACGCCGGAGCACGATCAACCTGACCACGAGGGTCTGTTTCCTGCGAGCAATCGAAGAACAAGCAAGAAACTGAGATTGCAATCTGGATATTGCAATATAAGATGAAAGCTTTATTGATCAAGGTGGGGTTCTGTGACGCCTTTGTCTGGTCGTTGAACACAAACGAAGTACACGAAGTTGCAGCTATGGCAAACTTTTAATCTAAACAAAACCCAAAGTCTAAATGGTGCCCTAAGGGTTGTATATATGGAGGAAGAGGGGGGAATTTCGTGGCCCTTGGAGAAGGGGTCCGAAACCAACCCTATCTCTTGTTTCCCCACACATACGGACTCTAAAAACAGCCTATACTTATGTATTTCGAAATTACATGGGCCAGGCCCAATAATAAGGTGACGCATCACCTAGAATAGCCTCTGGACGAAATTTATGAAGTGGCATCTTGTATATTTCGTCCAAGGCTTCATTCACTCCTTATGGTGGCTTCAAAGTCCTGAAATCATCACTGGTAACTCCGTTCTTGTTCCCCTTGCGCATGCCATCAACTCCATGCTTGTTCTTGCTCCAATGGTCATCGTTCTCCAATCCAGGCCCTTCATTTGTAAGCAAAACAAAAGTATCCAATTTAGGCATCATCATATTCTCATGAACATTAGAATCATTACCAAGAAACGAAAGTACCTGGTAATTTAATTGGCGTGCGCGAGCTCTAGTAATTGGTCCATTATATGTAACAGTAGGGGTTGTGGGTGTAACAATGGTATTGATGTCCTCATCATCCTCCCCTTCTTGAAATGAAGTCGTCCTCGACGGAAGCTCATCTTCCTCACCCAAATAAGGCTTCAAATCTGCAATGTTAAAAGTGGGACTAACCCCAAAATCTGCAGGTAGCTCAAGTTTATATGCATTATCATTTATTTTCTCTAACACCTTAAAAGGACCATCAGCACGTGGCATTAGCTTTGATTTGCGCAAATTAGGAAATCTATCCTTACGCAAATGTAACCAAACAAGATCTCCAGGTGCAAACACAACATGTTTTCTACCCTTATCTCCAGCAAGTTTATATTTAGCATTCATACGCTCAATGTTGTCCTTAGTTAACTCATGCATTTTTAAAATCAATTCAGCATGTTCTTTAGCATCAAAATTAACCTTCTCCGAAGATGGAAGAGGCAACAAATCAATTGGTGCACGAGGTAGGAAACCATACACAGTTTCAAAAGGGCACACCTTAGTAGTAGAATGCAATGAACGATTATAAGCAAATTCAATATGAGGCAAGCATTCTTCCCACATTTTCTTATTATTCTTCAAAACAGCCCTAAGCATAGTAGACAATGTTCTATTGACTACTTCAGTTTGTCCATCAGTTTGGGGGTGACAAGTAGTACTAAAAAGCAGTTTAGTCCCCAACTTAGCCCATAAACATCTCCAAAAGTGGCTAAGAAATTTAGTATCACGATCTGAAACAATAGTATTTGGCACACCATGCAAGCGAATAATTTCACGAAAGAACAAATCAGCAACATTAACAGCATCATCACTTTATGACATGGTATAAAGTGTGCCATTTTCGAGAATCTATCCACGACAACAAATATGTTATCCCTCCCCTTCTTTGTTCGAGGTAAACCTAAAACAAAGTCCATAGATATATCCTCCCAAGGAACACTAGGTACAGGCAAAGGCATATATAAACCATGAGGATTGAGTCGTGACTTAGCTTTTTGACATGTAGTGCAGCGAGCAACAAAACGCTCAACATCCCGTCTCATCTTTGGCTAAAAGAAATGTGTAGCAAGTATGTCCTCCGTCTTCTTCACGCCAAAGTGTCCCATTCATCCTCCTCCATGCGCCTCCTGCAACAACAAAAGACGAAGAGAGCTAGCTGGAATGCATAGCTTGTTAGCACGGAACACAAATCCATCATTAACGACAAACTTGTTCCAGGTTCTTCCTTCTTTACAATTCTGCAATACATCTTTAAAATCAGCATCATGCACATATTGATCTTTGATGGTCTCCAAACCAAATATTTTGAAGTCAAGTTGTGAAAGCATAGTATAGCGACGAGACAATGCATCAGCTATAACATTTTCTTTACCCTTCTTGTGTTTAATGACATAAGGTAAAGTTTCAATGAATTCAACCCATTTAGCATGTCTACGATTCAGTTTAGCTTGACTTTTAATATGTTTCAAAGATTCATGATCAGAATGGATAACAAATTCTTTGGGCCATAAATAATGTTGCCATGTTTCTAAAGTCCGAACAAGAGCATATAGTTCTTTATCATAAGTAGAATAATTCAGACTAGGCCCACTCAATTTTTCAGAAAAGTATGCAACAGGTTTGCCATCTTGTAATAACACACCTCCTAATCCAATTCCACTAGCATCACATTCAAGCTCAAAAGTCTTATTAAAATCAGGAAGTTGGAGTAAAGGAGCATGTGTCAACTTATCTTTCAATACCGTGAAGGCTTCTTCCTGTGCGGTACCCCAAACAAAAGGCACATCCTTCTTTGTAAGCTCGTTGAGAGGTGCAGCAATGGTGCTAAAATCTCTCACAAAACGCCTATAGAAACCAGCGAGTCCAAGAAAACTCCGCACTTGTGTGACCGTTTTGGGCTGCGGCCAACTCTCAATAGCTTCAATCTTGACTTTATCAACTTCAATTCCCTGTGGAGTAACAACATAGCCAAGAAGAGATACTCGGTCGGTGCAAAAGGTGCACTTCCCAAGGTTACCAAACAAACGTGCATCACATAGAGCAATAAAAACAGCACGTAAATGTTCCAAATGTTCTTCCAAAGATTTGCTATAAATCAGTATATCATCAAAATAGACTACCACAAATCGTCCAATGAAAGCACGTAAAACTTCGTTCATTAGTCTCATGAAAGTACTAGGTGCATTAGTTAACCCAAAAGGCATGACTAACCACTCATATAAACCAAACTTAGTTTTAAATGCAGTTTTCCATTCATCTTCCAATTTCATACGAATTTGATGGTATCCACTACGCAAATCAACTTTGGAGAATATTGTAGAGCCACTCAATTCATCAAGCATATCATCTAGCCTAGGAATAGGATGACGATAACGAATAGTAATATTATTAATGCCTCTACAATCAACACACATACGCGACGTATGTAACGCCCACGATGCGGCTATATCTCCCACGTGTCGAGGCACGACTTAGAGGCATAACCGCATTGTGGTTTTGTCACAAGAAGGGTCATCTTCACACAATCCCATGTAATGAACAAGAATGGGATAAAGAGTTGGCTTACAATCGCCACTTCACACAATACATAAATATAATTCATACATCATCCAAAATACACACAAAGACCGACTACGGTCAAGATCCAAATGAATATAAGATAACCCCAAATGCTAGATCCCCGATCGTCCCAACTGGGCTCCACTACTGATCATCAGGAAAAGACACATAGTAACGACCACGTTCCTCATCGAACTCCCACTTGAGGTCAATCTCATCAACTGCACTGGCATCGTCGGCACCTGCAACTGTTTTGGTAGAATCTGTGAGTCACGAGGACTCAGCAATCTCACACCCGCGAGATCAAGTCTATTTAAGCTTATAGGAAAAGAATGGTGTAATGAGGTGGAGCTGCAGCAGGCACTAAGCATATATGGTGGCTAACATACGCAAATGAGAGCGAGAAGAGAAGCAACAGAACGGTCGTCATCTAGCAATGACCAAGAAGTGATCCTGAACTCCTACTTACGTTCATGCATAACTCAAACCGTGTTCACTTCCTGGACTCCGCCGAGAAGAGACCATCACGGCTACACACACGGTTGATGTACTTTAATTAAGTCAAGTGACAAGTTCTCTACAACTGGACATTAACAAATTCCCATCTGCCTCATAACCGCGGGCACGGCTTTCGAAAGATAATACCCTGCAGGGGTGTCCCAACTTAGCCCATCATAAGCTCTCACGTTCAACGAAGGATAAACCTTCTCCCGGAAAGACCCGATCAATCTCGGAATCCCGGTTTACAAGACATTTCGACAATGGTAAAACAAGACCAGCAAAGCCGCCCGATGTGCCGAAAAATCCCGATAGGAGCTGCACATATCTCGTTCTCAGGGCAACACCGGATGAAATATCCTACGAGTAAAACCAGACCTCGAGTTTCCACGAGGGGGCCCCGCAGTCTACTCAGTTCGGACCAACACTCGAAGGAGCACTGGCCCGGGGGGGTTAAAATAAAGATGACCCTCGGGCTCGCGAAAACCCGGGGGAAAAGGCTTAGGTGGCAAATGGTAAAACCAAGGTTGGGCCTTGCTGGGGGAGTTTTATTCAAGGCGAACTGTCAAGGGGTCCCATAAATCACCCAACCACGTAAGGAACGCAAACTCAAGGAACATAATACCGGTATGACAGAAACTAGGGCGGCAAGAGTGGAACAAAACACCAGGCATAAGGCCGAGCCTTCCACCCTTTACCAAATATATAGATGCATTAATATAATAAGAGATATTGTGATATCCAAAATATCCATGTTCCAACATGAAACCAACTTCAACTTCACCTGCAACTAGCAACGCTATAAGAAGGGCTGAGCAAAAGCGGTAACTTAGCCAAACAACGGTTTGCTAGGAAAGGATGGTTAGAGGCTGACATGGCAATATGGGAGGCATGATATGGCAAGTGGTAGGTAGCGCAGCATGGCAATAGAGCGAACAACTAGCAAAGCAAAGATAGAAGTGATTTCGAGTGTATGGTCATCTTGCCTGCAAGGTTCTCAGAGTTGTCGAAAGCTTGATCCTCGTAAGCGTACTCAACAGGTTCCTCGTTCATGAACTCGTCTCCCGGCTCTTCCCAAGACAAGAACACAAGCAACGAAACCACAATCAATCACGAGAAATGCACAAGCAACATGATGCAAAACATGTATGATATGCGAGATATGATATGCGATAGAGGCAAAGGTGTCCCGTCTTTCGATGAGATGATGGATATCGCTTTGATGGAAGTCGACTTTGACGATCCGACTACGAACGTGCGAGGACGTCGCGCCTTAGCAATCGCTAAACCAACTCCGAGAGGTTATTGACCACGCCGGAGCACGATCAACCTGACCACGAGGGTCTGTTTCCTGCGAGCAATCGAAGAACAAGCAAGAAACTGAGATTGCAATCTGGATATTGCGAATATAAGATGAAAGCTTTATTGATCAAGGTGGGGTTCTGTGACGCCTTTGTCTGGTCGTTGAACACAAACGAAGTACGCGAAGTTGCAGCTATGGCGAACTTTTAATCTAAACAAAACCCAAAGTCTAAATGGTGTCCTAAGGGCTGTATATATGGAGGAAGAGGGGGGAATTTCGTGGCCCTTGGAGAAGGGGTCCGAAACCAACCCTATCTCTTGTTTACCCACACATACGGACTCTAAAAACAGCCTATACTTATGTATTTCGAAATTACATGGGCCAGGCCCAATAATAAGGTGACGCAGCACCTAGAATAGCCTCTGGACAAAATTTATGAAGTGGCATCTTGTATATTTCGTCCAAGGCTTCATTCACTCCTTATGGTGGCTTCAAAGTCCTGAAATCATCACTGGTAACTCCGTTCTTGTTCCCCTTGCGCATGCCATCAACTCCATGCTTGTTCTTGCTCCAATGTTCATCCTTCTCCAATCCAGGCCCTTCATTTGTAAGCAAAACAAAAGTATCCAATTTAGGCAGCATCATATTCTCATGAACATTAGAATCATTACCAAGAAACGAAAGTACCTGATAATTTAATTGGCGTGCGCGAGCTCTAGTAATTGGTCCATTATATGTAACAGTAGGGGTTGTGGGTGTAACAATGGTATTGATGTCCTCATCAAGAGGGCCGCCACGATCAGTGCCGACAGCGCCGGCGGGGCCCTGGCGGTGACCTTGCTCCTGCCGGCATTTGCGGAGCAGTCGCCGAGCACCACTCCTTGCCGATCTTGGCGAGCTTGCCGTCAAGACGGTGACGTCTGGCGTCCGTCTCCGCATTGATGACAAAGCGGTCGCGGTCCCACGCCGCAACGAGGTCTGGATCGTTGCGGACCCATTCCGACTTCGCGCCAAACTTCACGAATACGGAGCGGCGGGTGGCGTCGCGCCGGTTTGCATCGCGCCTGCGCCAAACTTCGCGAATGCGGAGCGGCGGGCGGCGTCGCGCGGGTTTGCATGGCGTCTGCTGCCTCGCCGCTCGCTCCTCTCGAAAACGACGGCCCTCGAACCCGAGGGACCGCCGACACCGCCGCCTCCGAGGTAGCAGAGGATGCGGCCCCGCGTCTTCGTGATCGCGGGCGGCAACTCCTCCTTGACGGGATGATGATTGCGATGGGGCGACAACGCCGGCCCGTCAACGCGGGCGTACTGGCTATGCTTCGGCGGCGACGCGGGCTCGTCGTTGACGCGGCGTCCGATCTGGACGCCGCGGTTGCGTGGGGTGATGCCAGCTCCTCCTTTATGCGACGCCCAATTTGGATGTCGTAGTTGCACGGGGGCAACGCCGGTTCCTCCTTCACTTGTGTCGGCGATGGTGGCACCGGGTCCATTTCATGGAGCGAACACTTTGTCATGATCTCCATCCGACGGACGAATTCTTCAACTGTTAAAGCGGCCTCCACGAGGAGGCGGGGCTGATGCCCGGCTGCTGTGGCGGCATCTGGTCCTCATCGTCGCCGGAGGAGATGACGATCTCCTCCTTGCCGGAGGAGCCGGGCGCCGTGGATGCCGAGGGGCCCGGGGGGCGAGAGTGGCAGCGCCAAGATCCGGCCTATGAAGAACTGTCACCGCCATCGCCGCTGGAGAACCACAACTTTGGCATCGCCGCTGGAGTTTTTGCGGCTCGGAGAGGAGGAGTGGCTTGGAGAGGAGGAGATGTGGATGTGCATCGCTGGGGCGCGTCTTAAATAGTCACAACCACAACCAAGCGAAGGGGTGATCAGCCCACTTCAATGCGGCGCAGCGGCCGAAGTTGGTTGCTCGGGACGCGATGTCCGTATTGAAGCGGCAAGGCCCGAGAGGCTGCGTCCGTCAACGTCTCCCTCACGTTCGGTCACGTCAAGCGGCATCAATGTCGGACGCTGCATACTTTGGGTCAACATGAATAATATGAGGCAAGCGGTGGAGGCTTTCGTTGGAAAGCATGGGAGAGATGAGTGGGTTTTTTTGATGGGCGACGGGAGGAGGTGTGGCAACGGTCCGAACGACCGCAAAGCCCTTCATTATGTCTCCGGTTTGTGAGAAAAACATGTCCAAATTGGTCTGTAGACCAATACAAGACCGTATTTGAAGACAAAACATGTCCGGACTGTACGATCCGAACGATTACGGGTGGTTTACGAGTCGGCATTGAAGATGCCATAAAGTAGTTTGGAAAGCAAAATAGTGAGAGGCCGGCACCAAGGAAGCCCAGGACCCGCGGCACGCACGGTTGGTAGCATATCAAGCTCATCCTCCCTGCAGCCGGGTACACGGGACACTCGCGTCGATCCCCACGGAACCGCCGAGAAATAGGCCCGGCCGGCCATAGTTGGTACCCCATCAGGCATCAGCGCAGCGGGGCGTCGAGTCCATCCATCCATCCATCCATCCATCACGCGCGTACGTTGTACTACCAGTGGCACGCACAGCACCGTGGTCCGTGGTCCGTTCACTGCACGCAGCGACGCATCCATCCACCAACAGAGCCGGCCACTCAATCCGGCGGCCCACGCCGCCCACAGTTTCTCACGCTTGTCGCCGTGCGCGCCTGCATGCGCGCATGGACGAATTCAATTCACTCGGCCGTGCAGTGCAGTGCAGTGCATGCATCAATCGGATGTCGTAGTGTGGATAGCGTGGGCATGTGCTAGATTCTTCTCCTCGTCTCACGTCCAAAACTAGCCCCGGGCCTGCCGGCGGCTGGGCGACGCCTTCGGTCTGAGAGCGGCCTGGGTTCCATGCACGTAGTGTACTTTAATTCAACGTTCCAGGGATGATCTACCGATATAGTATATCGTCTCTCTTTAATGCCCGCCCGGTGTCTCGTTTGTAGTACGTGCATGCATACGATCCATGGGCGGGGCAGTGTGCTTGCTGCTTCAGTCCCACTGGCAAAACAATGGGCAGGATAGGTGAAAATCAGTCGGTTCATCAGCCGTCCAATCGGTCGGTCGCAGCATTCCATCCTCCCCACTTCCTCCGCATCTACCAAAGTGAAAATTTTATTTTTGACACTATAGTTTTTGGCGATTTTACTTATGCTACTTTAGAATTTGATATTTCACTTTTTGTCATTCTTAGCTCTTGACGATACATCACAATTGTCATTCCGTGATAAAAGCAAAAATTTCAGAGTGACAATTATGATCCATCATCAAAAGCCAAGAGTGGCAAAAGTGGAATGAAAAATTATTGCTTTTGCTATAAAATGACATTTGTGATATATTATCAAAAGTTAAGAATGACAAAAGTGAGAGGCCAAATTCTAGAGTGACATAAGCAAAGTGGGCAAAAACTAGAGTGGCAAAAGCAAAAAAAATCCTATGCCAAAACCGCAGCACCATCGGGCACCCCCGCCCAGCGGCGCCCGCAGCATCGTCGAAAGCCGCCACAACATTGGCGGTCGCCTCATTCGCATCGCCTTTGCAGCACTGTGACACGTCGTTGCAGCATGGCCACCAGCCCAGGTCACAATTGTTACTGTGTAGTCTATACTATACATGCTTCTGTATAACTCCCGTACGACAGCATTTGATTATGCTACCTGCCAGTATAGTTAGACTATCTCCAAAGCCCTTCATCAAAATAGACACTCTAAATGTCCATGGGTAAGGGAAATCGAGTGAAGGAAGAGACGTGCCTGCGAAGGGAGATGACGGCGGCGGCGTGTGCGCGTGGGGCTCGATTGCAGCGAGGCGTTATCTGGGGAGGTTTCTTACCTAAAAAAACAAGTTTCTATACCATACAGTAAAATCAAGAATGACGTGGACACACCCATCAACCGCCCCTTGCGCGACTGTTAATGGGTGGTATGTCCATTTCATTTGACCTCTTTCATTTGACATGCATATATAGATCAATATTAATTTATATAAAGTGTTAACATATGCAACCACAGTCAAATGCACTAGATGTCGGATATTCATAAAGTTTTGTACATGCGGCCGATCCCAAAAGTTGTTAATCCAGATGTCTATGCAAAAAACCTTTTGTTTGCCTCCTAGACCGGCTGTTCGTACCAAATTCTTCACCGTGCGACCAACTCCTCCTCGCCGGACGGCTCCTCCAAATCGGTCGCTAAGTGCTTCAACATCCAAGCATGGTAGGCTTACACGATCTTCATCGCACCAGGATCCAAGTCTGACATCTCCATGATCAACATCTTGGTGTCCTCCGAAGCGGCCACGAGCTCAACTTTCTTCTCTTGGAGTTCGATCAACTTCTCTTGCACCACGATGAACTTGTGAAACTGCTCAGCCTACTTTTCCTCTTGGAATTCATTGCACTTTACGCGTGTCTCCTTCTTCGCCATGAGTCCTCAAACCTTTGCGCCATTTTAGTCGCGACACCTTATCGCTCCTCCTCTCACTTCCTCCCGGGTTCCTAGTCATCCTTGCCGGAGCAAGACCTTTTGTTAGATCACCATGTTCTCATACATTTGACATGGTGGTGGTTTTGACGGAATTAGCAACGACAATGAGCTACTTGTGGTGCGCATTCAACTTCAACCAACAACACATGAGGATGAAGTTCTTCTCCACATTTAAGAACAATGTGACCGCATGACCGGGCTACAAAGAAAAGGCATGATCAACTTGTAGCATATCCGGCCAAATGACCAACACATAGAGCATATCCGGTCAAATGCTCAACACACATAGAGCAAAAAAGGCCTACGGTGTCATGGAAGCCGCACCATTTGGCCACCAAACTTGCAATTGTTTGTAATAGCCACAATTCTTACTCATGGCCTCTTGAATGGTGTACCATCGATTGGTGAGCGACTTTGAATTACGCTCACGGATCATCATCATAGTGTGATACGAATCAAAGTCTTGTGCTCATGGAACCAAGCATGCAAATTTGTCTAAAAAGTGGCGCCCCTTTGCTCTGTGCCATGAATTCTCAGTGCCAATGCATGAACCAACAATTCATCCTGCGTCAAGTTCATTTTTTTCTCCCCTTTCTTCTTTGCATCCGCACCCACCGCCCACACATCGTCCGGATCACCTTTTAGCTAGTCAGTGTCCGGCTGTCGAGTCTGTGTCGGCTGTGTCTGTGACTGTTGGGCCTGTGACTGCTGGTTGTCCAGTATCTAAGTCTGCGTCTATTGGGTCTCCACCTTCGGCTATGAGTCGTCCACTTGCCCGCCTTGTTAGGAACCACCATCTGGATCATATTCATCAGCGCCTCTTCATCATCCACCACCACGCTCTGCTGAGACATTTCGGCAAACAGAGACTGGGCACCGACGGGCATGGAAGCCGACATCCGCGAATGGACAAGCGTCCGCGGCCGTTACTCCATGAAGTTGTTGTCCCCATTGAGGTCGATGTTGTACAAGATGTGATGATCGGCTGTGATGGTAGCGGAGGCTGCTTCTACGGAGAGAGCTTCGTGGTGGTCAAGTAGTATGGCGGAATCTTCTACGCCAGCCAGGGCGGAGGCGATTGCACGACCATCACCCGCCGAGTCACACACTTTGGCAGACAAAGAACCGGGTGATCGGCCACCGCCAAAGCATCCTCCCTCTTCCTGTGTTTGCGGTGGCGGGCAGTACATGTTACATGTTGGCTTTACACATACGAAAGCTAGTTCGGCATCTAGAACAGATGGCCTTCTAGTCCCCTTCTTTCAAAAGTTCTGGGTGCAGCTGTAGCCGGTAATCATGCCAATGTTCCATGAATTCTATATTGGAACGTTGGACATGTCCCGCCTGAACTATGGTGTCATTATCTTGATCCCCAAAATAGTTGGGGCGACGAATATCCGACAGTTTAGGCCAATCATGGTGATTAATGTGATCCAATGGATTGCCTCGAAAGTGTGTGTGATGCAGTTTGCCCAGGTGGTAGAATGCCTCTCCCACCCTTGCTAGTCTGCCTTCTAGAAGGGGCTTCGTATACATGATTGAATGCTGGCTCTTCATGAAATCATCCATGAAGTTAAGGTACTCCCTCTGTAAACAAATATAAGAGCGTTTAGATCACTACTTTAGTGATCTAAACGCTCTTATATTTGTTTACGGAGAGAGTACAACGTAGGAAAGGCGTTTTCCTTAAGCGACTTCCAAAAGGCATATGATCGCCTTGAATTGTCCTTCCTCCGCTTAGTCCTTCAGCAGAGGGAGCTGGACGACCATTGGTGTTCATGGATCACAATTGATCAGGAGCAGCAATACATTGATTAATATTAATGGGGAAGGTTGACCATATTTTAGGTCTTCCGCAAGGTGAGGCATGGGGTCCTATCTTCCCTCTCCTCTTCAACCCTGTATTTGACGCCCTTGCAGCCTTCCTGGATAAGGTTAGGATGGTCAGCCACATCTTTGGTGTGGTTGGGCGTATCATCCCTAGAGGTGGTTTTACTCACATCCAATATGCGGATGATACAATCATCATGGTGGAGGGATCTAAACTTGACATCATCAACCTGAAGTTCCTACTCGTCTACTTTGGGCTATGTTTGGCCTTAAGATCAGTTTTGATAAAAGTGAGGCAGTGGTGTTAGGGTTCTTTGCCGACGATCAGCAGCGGATTGCAGACAACCTTAATTTCAAGTTGTCCTTGATGAGTGATATTTTTACACTCATCTAGAGTTTAAACCAAGAGATTTCATAAAAGCCGAGATATTCGGCGAAGGATTCCAAATATCCAATCTTTATTTTTTTTCATGGGAAATGACCTATTTATGGATGAAATCATGTAAATACATGGAAATGAGTAAAGTGGAGATATAATAGATCAAGTGGGAGGCGCAGCAGAGGAGCCAGAGTAAAAGATGGCGTTCCATACGAGCATCTCCGCTCGTATGGATGGTGGTATGCACTACCAACGGAGACGCCTGGTCCACCTGAATAACCTTTATAAAAGGCCTGATGCCAAATGAGCACCAGGACAATTCACCACATTGCCATCTTCGCAACAGTCATCTCCATCAACCCTAGCCACCGCCTTTTCCCATCTACATCTCCATAGCCACCACCTTCATCACCACCATAGTTCTCAGCCATCTAGCCATACTTTGTAATCGTGTATCACATCCAGCATCTATCGTAAAACATATTATCAATCAATCAATCATCATGATGTGTTCTTCAATGATTCCTTCATGTGATCCGATCTCCATGTGTGAGTAGTTCGGTAAGGTCATGGGTTGAGGCAAGGCCTTGCAACCCGATGTATTTGGTGGAGGAATCGACGGAAGTACTTTGAATTAACGTCCTGTATCCGTAGCATAAAATTGCTTCATAGTTGTCTCATGTATCGTTCGCGTCCTTCATCCCTACAGGTATGTAGGATCTTGGAGAGCGAGCCACGGAAAGGCAAGGGCAGGGAGACCATGCGTTATACTGAATACCACTGACAAAAGGGTTTACTACGGTAACACGGATCCTATCTCTGGGGATACAAGATGTATAATCATTAAACGCCCAATGCTTTTGTCTGATTATTGCTATCTTAATTACCAGGGCAACGCCACACAACGGATAGGGCATTCAGTTGGACAACTGACTCTTGATGCAGGATGCGTGCCGGTCAAGACATAATTTGGACACATCCCCCACTTCGATACATAGCAAGCACATCGCGATGGATGACTACCAGGGCACAAACTAAGATCACAATGCCCATCACAAATATATTGTTGTAAGCATAATTACTCATACCCATGCCTATTTTTATTATAAGTGTTTCTAGTGTCAACTTGATTCTCATACCCATGCCTATTTTTATTATAAGTGTTTCTAGTGTCAACTTGATTCTGATCCGATCAAAAGTATAATTTAATTCTCTTGCAAAACCTTGTTAGAAACCCTTGACATAAAGGGTACCATCCTCTCATGGGTTCGATAACTCAGGGTCACCTCTGGGTTAAAAGGCAAGAATCCTTTCTGCTCCTTTACCGGATCACTAAAGGGACTAATCAGTCATCCTTCCCCATAGCTAACCTGGGGATGCCATTTTCTGACTCGACAATCCCCATTAAGGATTTTGATGCGCTTATGGGGAGGGTGGCCTCTAGGTCTGAGCCGTGGTGCATCTGATTTACGTCCAAAGGAAGTAAATCTGTGCTCATTGACTTGTGCCTTTTTAGTGTCCCGATGTATATAATGGGGATGTATATTTTGCCGGGAGGTCTGCATAGATCCTTTCATAAGGATCTAATATGTTTTTTTCTGGCAGGCAACTGATGACCTGCGGAAATACCATATGGTCAAGTGGATAGATATCTGCTTTCCCAAGGACCTGGGGGCCTAGGTATTCTCGCGTCCCATCTTATGAACATGGTTTGGCGGGTCCTCAACGAATACGGTGGCCTGTGGTTGTAGCCTTAGCTTATTAAAGTGAAATACTTATATGGATGTCCTCTACTGTCAAGTGAGCATAGGAAGGGATCTCAGTTCTTGAAGTTGATTCAGTTGATCAAGAACAAGACTTGCTTGGGCTCTCTATCTCCGTAGCCAATGGAGATGGGACTTTCTTTTGTCCCGACCCTGGGGTGGATGGATCGGTGATATGCATACCAGACTTGTTCTCTATCTACAGGACATGTTGGTCTCCTCGGCAGCCCACAATGGGGTCTAGAATGTCCCGTTTCGTTGGTCATTTGGACCGGAGGAAACCATCGCTTGGGATGTCCTTCGAGTGACTCATCTAGCTTTGCGCATGCAATATCCATATCTTGGCGCCTAACCTGTCTGGGTTCTTCTCTATTGGCTAGATATATCATGCCCTATGTCTAGGGCCATCGCTTACGTGGACCACACCTTTGTGGAAAGCGCCATGTCCTCCGAAGGTCAAGATCTTTATGTGGCCGCTTCTTTGTGATTGCCTCCATTAGGTACATAGGTGGCCAAGCGGCACTTGCTGGGCGATGGGCTATTCCCTCTTTGTGCGATCCAGAGATAGGAACCCAGATCTTCGCCTGTCCCACGCGGCTCGCTTTCTTTGGTGCTTTGTCCGCGAGGCGCTGGGGCTAGTAGGGGAGGTCCTGGACTTAGCTGGGCTTCTCGAAACTCGGGCCAACCAAACCGTCCGGGAGGAAGGTATGCCTCTTTTGGTTATTGATCGCGGCCATGACCTGTATCCTATGGACAACACGTAACAAGATGGTAATTGACTGGGTCTTTCTACAGTTAGCTACCGACTCTATCTTCAAATTCCTGGAGTTTTTGAAGCTCTAGCACCCGCTCTTTAGGAAGTGTGATCGACATCGACTTGATGATATGATGGACGCGATGACTCAGGCTGCTCGTCGCCGTGCCCCGCATATTAGCCGTGATCTGGCCACTTGGTGAATGTTCCCTCTTTCTTTATTTCTCATTTGGGCATGTGTGTTTTTGCCTCATTCAGACGTATACTTTTTTGCTGTTTGTGAACTTGTTGTGTAGATTTGATGGCTCTTTTATCTATAAAGTGGGGCGAAAGCCTGTTTCAAGAAAGAAGATAAAGCCACCACATGGCTTACGGAAATTCGCAGGGGCACACAATTGCATGGGCACGCACCTGCCAACTCCTGCCCGACCGCTCGATTGCCTCACAATTCATGAAGTAGTTGGATCTTGCCCTAGGGCACAATAAGTATTAATCTTCAGTCGTTGAAACTTATGATTTTTCAACCGAAACTTGTGATTTTCTATCTCACTCTTGCCAAATTTCATAGATAAAATTTTAAGACATTTTTTTTGTCAGTCATAGACACAAACACTGTGATTTTATCAGTCTCCCGTTCTAAGTTTCAAGACTTAAAACTTTACATTTATTTTTAAAATTCATCAAAATGTATCTTATTTGAAATCCCTCATCATGAGAAACACGAATATGAAAACAAAAATTAATTTCACTTTTTGTTTAACAGATACAATTTTTTTGAAAATCAAGAGACAAAAATAAAAACACGTGCGAGAGACTCGGTGCCCTAAGACCCGCGTACCACAAATCTTCTCCCACACGGCTTGCCCCGTATTTAGAGAGCTGCAAGGAAGAACAGGAGCACCTGAGAAACTTAAAACACGTCCGCCGTGAAAACTTCTGTGTTAGAAACATGCCCAAGGGTCATCCTGCCTAGTTAATTCGTGATAGCTAGATCAATAATATACAGGTAATTATTAAGAGTTGAGACTGTGCCATGCATGGAGATGAGGATAAGGTAGGGCCTCTCAGAAGTATCCTAATGAGTATGATGTATGACCACACTTATATGCTGAAAAGATAGTTACTCGAGAATTATGAAACTTAAAAGCTCGTGCATCCACAGCAAGAATTTCGTACGGACATCAATCAGAAAATAGTTTGTTCGTTCTGCTTCAAGACCATCAATATTCTCAGAACAATGCCATAAACACTCAATCAGTGATGGACTAATTTCTAAGACATAAGAGCATTTACAACCGGACTTGGCAAATCCGTCCTCTTATACACCCGCGGGCCGCCCCTTCATATAGGCTGCTGCACATCTACACACCTCAAATGCGGAGACTCAAATCCACGCAATCCATGCACGTCGATATGATATAAATTGTCCGAATTCAACAATTCGAAACAAAGCAAAACAAATCATAATTCAACACTCAGGACATACCAAAATAAAATCAATGTTCGAGCGTAACGGATGCCTCGCTTGCTGGCCGGATCACTCATCAGACGCCATCCATGCCGCCTGCTCCAAGGCCATCCTTGCGTCCTGCTTCGCCTGCATCTGGGCTGCACGATCCGCGTGCATCCGTGCTGCATGCTCAGCTGCCGCCCTCGCCGCCTCGTACTCCCTACGGTCGTTGATCTCCTTCTTCGCAAGCCACTTCTTTGCATTCTCATCCAAGAGGGTTTCGTCCGCCAACATGATCTTCGCATCCTCCGCGTCCGGTGCGAGTTGCAACCTCTCTTTCTCAAGCTCAATCTCTCCAAATGTCTTGGCCTTCTCGAGCTCCCATTTGATCGCCACCTCTTGCTTCTCCAACTCGATCTTCTCACTCTCAATTTCCAGCTCCTTCTCCGCCTTCTTCCGGTCCCAATCCATCCTCTTCTATTGCGCATCCAGCATGAGCTTGTATCTCTCCACTTTCTTGTTCTCCCTCGCCAAAAAATGCACGTCCATGGGGAGGACATTTTTTTAGCCGCGGCGTCACGAGAGGCCCTTGCCTTCTCCCATTTGTTTCCCATGACTTCCAGTTATCCTTTGGCACCGTGGCTCTTCCGTTCTCGAAGATAATATCTTCCTCTTCATCGTCCAATCCAATTGATTGGTGGGATCTTGAGCCATCATTCCTCTTCTTGGTTGTCTTGAGATCGGCCACAAGTTGTTCACTTTGGCTTGCCATTCAATATGATCCAACAATGACTAAAAGCAAATGGCTTCTTCTATGTTTCGTGATACAAAGTGGCCGCCACCGCTGTCTAGGAAACAACATATGTATGAGCAGGAGAATGCAGAACAAACAAGCATACAAAAGTGATGACAAGATGAAGTAGTTAACGTGAGTTGTCACTCCCGTCCCACTTTGAGGGCGGCCGGTCACTTGTGAGTAGTACCCGACGTACTTCTTCACATCCCCTTGAATGACCCCCCATCGATGTTGGAGAGATGCCACATTGCGGTTGGTGATGATAGGATGCAGCTCCACATATTCCTTTTGTTCATGATATTCCTTTCATCTTCTCCCAATACTTGTTCCCCTTTTGCTCGGTGCCGCATATTGATCTATTTTTGTGGCCAACCAATCTTTGACTAACAAGATATCCTGAAAAGTTGAGAATGCCGGACCTCTTGCCTTCGTCGTCTTTGCTTCTTCTTCTCCTTGCTCAGGTTGGGATCGGATGTTGTCCCAACTTCAAATGCAGTGTAAATTGGATTCCCCATTACGTACTCCATTCAGGTTGGACCTTGATTATCATTGATCATGTCCAACAGGAACATCTCCTAAATGATCATGGTTTGCAAGTATTGATCATGTCCGAAATGAACTAGCGGTCTATGCAAAATATTGAACATGCCATATGCAAAGTTGATCAGACAGGAGCAACAAGAACATACCGACTCTTGTTGTGTCATTCCGTCGAACAGGTCGTCCGCAGCCTGGGCGCCGCCGGTGCCCATGCTTATCCGCGCTCGAGCGAGCTGCGGCGAGCAACATTCGTCCACCGCTGGCATCTGCGTGTGCAGAAAGCTCTCCGGAATGCCAACCGGATGTCGGATCTGAAGGAAATATGCCCTAGAGGCAATAATAAAGTTGTTATTTATATTTCCTTATATCATGATAAATGTTTATTATTCATGCTAGAATTGTATTAACCGGAAACTTAGTACATGTGTGAATACATAGACAAACAGAGTGTCACTAGTATGCCTCTACTTGACTAGCTCGCTGAATCAAAGATGGTTAAGTTTCCTAGCCATTGACATGAGTTGTCATTTGATTAATGGGATCACATCATGAGAGAATGATGTGATTGACTTGACCCATTCTGTTAGCTTAGCATTTGATCGTTTAGTATATTGCTATTGCTGTCTTCATGACTTATACATGTTCCTATGACTATGAGATTATGCAACTCCCGAATACCGGAGGAACACTTTGTGTGCTACCAAACGTCACAACGTAACTGGGTGATTATAAAGGTGTTCTACAGGTGTCTCCGATGGTACTTGTTGAGTTGGCATAGATCGAGATTAGGATTTTTCACTCTGATTGTCGGAGAGGTATCTCTGGGCCCTCTCGGTAATGCACATCACTATAAGCCTTGCAAGCAATGTGACTAATGAGTTAGTTGCGGAATGATGCATTACGGAACGAGTAAAGAGACTTGCCGGTAACAAGATTGAACTAGGTATTGAGATACCGACGATCGAATCTCGGGCAAGTAACATACCGATGACAAAGGGAACCATATGTTGTTATGTGGTTTGACCGATAAAGATCTTCATAGAATATGTAGGAGCCAATATGAGCATCCAGGTTCCGCTATTGTTTATTGACCGGAGACGTGTCTCGGTCATGTCTACATAGTTCTCGAACCCGTAGGGTCCGCACGCTTAACGTTCGGTGACGATCGGTATTATGAGTCTATGTGTTTTGATGTACCGAAGGTAGTTCGGAGTCCCGGATATGATCACGGACATGACGAGGAGCCTCGAAATGGTCGAGACATAAAGATTGATATATTGGACGACTATATTTGCAAATCGGAATGGTTCCAGGAGAGATCGGGCATATACCGGTGCACCGGGAGGTTACCGGAACCCCCCCGGAGGTATATGGGCCTTATTGGGCCTTAGTGAGAGAGAGGAGAAGGGAGCAAAGGAGGGGGCGCCCCCCAAGCCCAATCCGAATTGGGAAGGGGGCCGAACCCCCTTTCCTTCCTCCTTCCTCCCCCTTCCTTCTCTCCTAATCCAACTAGGGAAGGGGGGGGGAATCCTACTCCCGGTGGGAGTAGGACTCCCCTTGGGGCACGCCTAGGAGGCCGGCCTCCTCCCCTCCTCCCCTCCTCCACTCCTTTATATACGGGGGAGGGGGCACCCCATAGACACACAAGTTGATCATTGATCTCTTAGCCGTGTGCGGTGCCCCCCTCCATCATAAGCCACCTCGGTCATATCGTCGTAGTGCTTAGGCGAAGCCCTATGCCGGTAGCTTCATCATCACCGTCATCACGCTGTCGTGCTGACGAAGCTCTCCCTCGAAGCTCTACTGGATCGTGAGTTCGTGGGACGTCACCGAGCTGAACGTGTGCAGATCGCAGAGGTGTCGCACGTTCGATACTAGGATTGGTCGATCGTGAAGACGTACGACTACATCAACAGCGTTGTCATAACGCTTCCGCTTTCGGTCTATGAGGGTACGTGGACAACACTCTCCCCTCTCGTTGCTATGCATCACCATGATCTTGCGTGTGCGTAGGAATTTTTTTGAAATTACTACGTTCCCCAACAGTGGCATCCGTGCCAGGTTTATGCGTAGATGTTATATGCACGAGTAGAACACAAGTGAGTTGTGGGCGATACTAGTTATACTACTTACTAGCATGTTATACTTTGATTCGGTGGTATTGTTGGATGAAGCGGCCCGGACCGACATTACGCGTACGCTTACGTGAGATTGGTTCTACCGACGTGCTTCGCACACAGGTGGCTGGCGGGTGTCAGTTTCTCCAACTTTAGTTGAATCGAGTGTGGCTACGCCCAGTCCTTGTTGAAGGTTAAAACATCACATACTTGACGAAATATCGTTGTGGTTTTGATGCGTAGGTAAGAACGGTTCTTGCTCAGCCCGTAGCAGCCATGTAAAACTTGCAATAACAAAGTAGAGGATGTCTAACTTGTTTATGCAGGGCATGTTGTGATGTGATATGGTCAAGACATGATGCTAAATTGTATTGTATGAGATGATCATGTTTTGTAACAAAGTTGACGGCAACTGGCAGAAGCCATATAGTTGTCGCTTCATTGTATGAAATGCAATCGCCATGTAATTGCTTTACTTTATCACTAAGCAGTAGCGATAGTCGTAGAAGCAATAGTTGGAGAGACGACAGCGATGCTACGATGGAGATCAAGGTGTCGCGCCGGTGACGATGGTGATCATGACGGTGCTTTGGAGATGGAGATCAAAGGCACAAGATGATGATGGCCATATCATATCACTTATATTGATGTGATGTTTATCCTTCATGCATCTTATTTTGCTTAGTTCGACGGTAGCATTATAAGATGATCTCTCACTAAATTTCAAGGTATAAGTGTTCTCCCTGAGTATGCACCGTTGAGAAAGTTCGTCGTGCCGAGACACCACGTGATGATCGGGTGTGATAAGCTCTACGTTCACATACAACGGGTGCAAGCCAGTTTTGCACACGCAGAATACTCGGGTTAAACTTGACGAGCCTGGCATATGCAGATATGGCCTCGGAACACTGAGACCGAAAGGTCGAGTGTGAATCATGTAGTAGATATGATCAACATAGTGATGTTCACCATTGAAAACTACTCCATCTCACGTGATGATCGGACATGGTTTAGTTGATATGGATCACGTGATCACTTAGATGATTAGAGGGATGTCTATCTAAGTGGGAGTTCTTAAGTAATTTGATTAATTGAACTTTAATTTATCATGAACTTAGTACCTGATTGCATGTCTATGTTGTTGTAGATAGATGGCCCGTGTTGTTGTCCCGTTGAATTTTAATGCGTTCCTAGAGAAAGCTAAGTTGAAAGATGATGGTAGCAACTACACGGACTGAGTCCGTAACTTGAGGATTATCCTCATTGCTGCACAGAAGAATTACGTCCTGGAAGCACCGCTAGGTGCCAAAGCCACTGCAGGAGCAACGCCAGATGTTATGAATGTCTGGCAGAGCAAAGCTGATGACTACTCGTTAGTTCATTGTGCCATGCTTTACGGCTTAGAACCGGGACTTCAATGACGTTTTGAACGTCATGGAGCATATGAGATGTTCCAGGAGTTGAAGTTAATATTTCAAGCAAATGCCCGGATTAAGAGATATGAAGTCTCCAACAAGTTCTACAGCTGCAAGATGGAGGAGAATAGTTCTGTCAGTGAACATATACTCAAAATGTCTGGGTATAATAATCACTTGATTCAACTGGGAGTTAATCTTCCTGATGATAGTGTCATTGACAGAATTCTTTAATCACTGCCACCAAGCTACAAATAGCTTCGTGATGAACTATAATATGCACGGGATGGATAAGGCAATTCCCGAGCTCTTCGCAATGCTAAAGGCTGCGGAGGTAGAAATCAAGAAGGAGCATCAAGTGTTGATGGTCAACAAGACCACCAGTTTCAAGAAAAAGGGTAAAGGGAAGAAGGGGAACTTCAAAAAGAACGGCAAGCAAGTTGTTGCTCAAGTGAAGAAGCCCAAGTCTGGACCTAAGCCTAAGACTGAGTGCTTCTACTGCAAAGGGAATGGTCACTAGAAGCGGAACTGCCCCAAGTATTTGGCGGATAAGAAGGATGGCAAGGTGAACAAAGGTATATGTGATATACATGTTATTGATGTGTACCTTACTAATGCTCGCAGTAGCACCTGGGTATTTGATACTGGTTCTGTTGCTAATATTTGCAACTCAAAACAGGGACTACGGATTAAGCGAAGATTGGCTAAGGACGAGGTGACGATGCGCGTGGGAAATGGTTCCAAAGTCGATGTGATCACCGTCGGCACGCTACCTCTACATCTACCTTCAGGATTAGTTTTAGACCTGAATAATTGTTATTTGGTGCCAGCGTTAAGCATGAACATTATATCTGGATCTTGTTTGATGCGAGGCGGTTATTCATTTAAATCGGAGAATAATGGTTGTTCTGTTTATATGAGTAATATCTTTTATGGTGATGCACCCTTGAAGAGTGGTCTATTTTTATTGAATCTCAATAGTAGTGATACACATATTCATAATATTGAAGCCAAAAGACGCAGAGTTAATAATGATAGTGCAACTTATTTGTGGCACTGCCGTTTGGGTCATATTGGTGTAAAGCGCATGAAGAAACTCCATTCTGATGGACTTTTGGAATCACTTGATTATGAATCACTTGGTACTTGCGAACCATGCCTCATGGTCAAGATAACTAAAACTCCGCTCTCCGGAACAATGGAGCGAGCAACAGATTTATTGGAAATCATACATACTGATGTATGTGGTCCGATGAATGTTGAGGCTCGCGGTGGGCATCATTATTTTCTCACCTTCACAGATGAGTTGAATAGATATGGGTATATCTACTTAATGAAACATAAGTCTGAAACATTTGAAAAGTTCAAAGAATTTCAGAGTGAAGTGGAAAATCATCGTAATAAGAACATAAAATTTCTACGATCTGAACATGGAGGAGAATATTTGAGTTACGAGTTTGGTCTTCATTTAAAACAATGCAGAATAGTTTCGCAACTCACGCCACCCGGAACACCATAGTGTAATGGTGTGTCTGAACGTCGTAATCGTACTTTACTAGATATGGTGCGATCTATGATGTCTCTTACTGATTTACCGTTATCGTTTTGGGGTTATGCTTTAGAGACGGCTGCATTCACGTTAAATAGGGAACCATCTAAATCCGTTGAAACGAAACCTTATGAACTGTGGTTTGGCAAGAAACCAAAGTTTTCGTTTCTTAAAGTTTGGGGTTGCGATGCTTATGTGAAAAAGCTTCAACCTAATAAGCTCGAACCCAAATCGGAGAAATGTGTCTTCATAGGATACCCAAAGGAGACTGTTGGGTACACCTTCTATCACAGATCTGAAGGCAAGACATTCATTGCTAAGAATGGATCCTTTCTAGAGAAGGAGTTTCTCTCGAAAGAAGTGAGTGGGAGGAAAGTAGAACTTGATGAGGTAACGGTACCTGCTCACTTATTGGAAAGTAGTTCATCACATAAATCTGTTCCAGTGATTCCTACACCAATTAGTGAGGAAGCTAATGATGGTGATCATGTAACTTCAGATCAAGTTACTATCGAACCTCGTAGGTCAACCAGTGTAAGATCAGCACCAGAGTGGTACGGTAATCCTGTTCTGGAGGTCATGTCACTTGACCATGACGAACCTATGAACTATGAGGAAGCGATGATGAGCCCAGATTCCGCAAAATGGCTTGAGGCCATGAAATCTGAGATGGGATCCATGTATGAGAACAAAGTGTGGACTTTGGTTGACTTGCCCGATGATCGGCAAGCCATCGGGAGTAAATGGATCTTCAAGAAGAAGACTGACGCTGACGGTAATGTTACTGTCTACAAAGCTCGACTTGTTGCAAAAGGTTTTCGACAAGTTCAAGGAGTTGACTACGATGAGACCTTCTGACCCGTAGTGATGCTTAAGTCCGTTCGAATCATGTTAGCAATTGCCGCATTTTATGAATATGAAATTTGGCAAATGGATGTAAAGACTGCATTCCTTAATGGATTTCTAGAAGAAGAGTTGTATATGATGCAACCTGAAGGTTTTATCGATCTAAAGGATGCTAACAAAGTGTGCAAGCTCCAGCGATCCATTTATGGACTGGTGCAAGCATCTCGGAGTTGGAATAAACGTTTTGATAGTGTGATCAAAGCATATGGTTTTATACAGACTTTTGGAGAAGCCTGTATTTACAAGAAAGTGAGTGGGATCTCTGTAGCATTTCTAATATTATATGTGGATGACATATTGTTGATTGGAAATGATATAGAATTTCTGGATAGCATAAAAGGATACTTGAATAAGAGTTTTTCAATGGAAGACCTCGGTGAAGCTGCTTATATATTAGGCATCAAGATCTATAGAGATAGATCAAGACGCTTAATTGGACTTTCACAAAGTACATACCTTGATAAAGTTTTGAAGAAGTTCAAAATGGATCAAGCAAAGAAAGGGTTCTTGCCTGTGTTACAAGGTGTGAAGTTGAGTCGGACTCAATGCCCGACCACTGCAGAAGATAGAGAGAAAATGAAAGGTGTTCCCTATGCTTCAGCCATAGGCTCTATCATGTATGCAATGTTGTGTACCAGACCTGATGTGTGCCTTGCTATTAGTTTTGCAGGGAGGTACCAAAGTAATCCAGGAGTGGATCACTTGACAGAGGTCAAGAACATCCTGAAATACCTGAAAAAGGACTAAGGATATGTTTCTCGTTTATGGAGGTGACAAAGAGCTCGTCGTAAATGGTTACGTTGATGCAAGCTTTGACACTGATCCAGATGACTCTAAGTCACAAACCGGATATATATTTATATTGAACGGTGGAGCTGTCAGTTGGTTCAGTTCTAAACAAAGCGTCGTGGCGGGAACTACGTGTGAAGAGGAGTACATAGCTGCTTCGGAAGCAGCAAATAAAGGAGTCTGGATGAAGGAGTTCATATCCGATCTAGGTGTCATACCTAGTGCATCGGGTCCAATGAAAATCTTTTGTGACAATACTGGTGCAATTGCCTTGGCAAAGGAATCCAGATTTCACAAGAGAACCAAGCACATCAAGAGATGCTTCAATTCCATCCGCGATCAAGTCAAGGAGGGAGACAGAGAGATTTCCAATATACATATGGATCTGAATGTTACAGACCCGTTGACTAAGCCTCTCTCACGAGCAAAACATGATCAGCACCAAGACTCCATGGGTGTTAGAATCATTACTGTGTAATCTAGATTATTGACTCTAGTGCAAGTTGAGACTGAAGGAAATATTCCCTAGAGGCAATAATAAAGTTGTTATTTATATTTACTTATATCATGATAAATGTTTATTATTCATGCTAGAATTGTATTAACCGGAAACTTAGTACATGTGCGAATACATAGACAAACAGAGTGTCACTAGTATGCCTCTACTTGACTAGCTCGTTGAATCAAAGATGGTTAAGTTTCCTAGCCATTGACATGAGTTTTCATTTGATTAACAGGATCACATCATTAGAGAATGATGTGATTGACTTGACCCATTTCGTTAGCTTAGCATTTGATCGTTTAGTATATTGCTATTGCTTTCTTCCTATGCTAGTTGTTTCATGTTCCCATAAATTGTTTGCTCACAAAATCCCTATGCATAGGAAGTGGGTTAGTCTTAAATTTGCTAGTCATATTCTTCATAATGCTCCCATTCTGTTTCAATTCTGATCTTTTATGTGAGCATCATTGAAATTATCATGCCTAGCTAGGGGCGTTAAACGTTAGCGCTTGTTGGGAGGCAACCAATTTTATTTTTGTTCTTTTCCTTTTGATTATGTTTAGTAATAAATAATTCTTCTAGCCTCTGGTTAGATGTGGTTTTATGTTTTAATTAGTGTTTGTGCCAAGTAGAACCTTTGGGAAAACTTGGGTGAAGTCTATGGGATCTTGCTGTAAAAAAAAAGAAACTTTTGCGCTCACGAGATTAGCTGCCATTTTTTACTAGAGAGTGATTTTAGGTTGATTATTTTTGAAGATGATTAATAGACAAATTCCTCAGGTCCACCAATTTATTTCAGAATGTTTAGAGTTACAGAAGTATTCGAACATTACAGATTAATACAGACTGTTCTGTTTTTGACGGATTCTGTTTTCTATGTGTTGTTTGCTTATTTTGATGAATCTATGAGTATCGGAGGGTATGAACCATAGATAAGTTGGAATACATTAGATATTACACCAATATGAATTTAGAATGAGTTTACAACAGTATGAAAAATGGTGATTTATTTTCTTATACTAACGGAGCTTACGAGTTTTCTGTTGAGTTTTGTGTTGTGAAGTTTTCAAGTTTTGGGTAAAGATTCGATGGACTATGGAATAAGTAGTGGCAAGAGCCTAAGATTGGGGATTCCCAAGGCACCCCAAGGTAATATTCAAGGAAAACCAAGAGCCTAAGCTTGGGGATGCCCTGGAAGGCATCCCCTCTTTCGTCTTCGTTCATCGGTAACTTTAATTGGTGCTATATTTTTATTCACCACATGATATGTGTTTTGCTTGGAGCGTCATTTTATTTTATTTTGTTTTGCTTTCTTTTTGAATAAAATACCAAGATCTGAAATTCTTAAATGTTAGAGAGTCTTCACATAGTTACATAATTATTCAACTACTCATTGATCTTCACTTATATCTTTTGGACTAGTTTGTCATTTGCTCTAGTGCTTCACTTATATCTTCTTAGAGCACGGTGGTGGTTTTATTTTATAGAAATTATTGATGTCTCATGCTTCACTTATATTATTTTGAGAGTCTTTTAGAACAGCATTGTAATTTTCTTTGGTTATGAAATTAGTCCTAATATGATGGGCATCCAAGATGGGTATAATAAAAACTTCCATATAGAGTGCATTGAATACTATGAGAAGTTTGATACTTGATGATTGTTTTGAGATATGAAGATGGTGATATTAGAGTCGTGCTAGTTGAGCAATTGTGAAATTGAGAAATACTTGTGTTGAGGTTTGCAAGTCCCGTAGCATGCACGTATGGTAACCGTTGTGTGACAAATTTGAAGCATGAGGTGTTTCTTTGATTGTCCTCCTTATGAGTGGCGGTCGGGGATGAGCGATGGTCTTTTCCTACCAATATATCCCCCTAGGAGCATGCACGTAATGCTTGGTTTTTGATGACTTGTAGATTTTTGCAATAAGTATGTGAGTTCATTATGACTAATGTTGAGTCCATGGATTATACATACTCTCACCCTTCCATCATTGCTAGCCTCTTCGGTACCGTGCATTGCCCTTTCTCACCTCGAGAATTGGTGCAAACTTCACCGGTGCATCGAAACCCCATGATACGATACGCTCTATCACACATAAGCCTCCTTATATCTTCCTCAAAACAGCCATCATACCTACCTATTATGGCATTTCCATAGCCATTCCGAGATATATTGCCATGCAACTTTCCACCGTTCCGTTTATTATGACACGCTTCATCATTGTCATATTGCCTTGCATGATCATGTAGTTGACATCGTATTTGTGGCAAGGCTACCATGCATAATTTCATACATGTCACTCTTGTTTCATTGCCCATCCCGGTACACTGCCGAAGGCACCATATAGAGTCATACTTTGTTCTAGTATCGAGTTGTAATCTTTGAGTTGTAAGTAAATAAAAGTGTGATTGTCTTCATTATTAGAGCATTGTCCCATGTGAGGAAAGGATGATGGAGACTATGATTCCCCCACAAGTCGGGATGAGACTCCGGACGAAGAAAAAAAAGAAAAAAATAAAAAAAAGGGAAGAGAAAGGCCAAATAAAAAAAGGAAGGCGCAAAAAAACAAAAAAAATGAGAGAAAAAGATAGAAGGGACAATGCTACTATCCTCTTACCGCACTTGTGCTTCAAAGTAGCACCATGATCTTCATGATAGAGAGTCTCCTATGTTGTCACTTTCATATACTAGTGGGAATTTTCATTATAGAACTTGGCTTGTATATTCCATCAATGGGCTTCCTCAAATGCCCTAGGTCTTCATGAGCAAGCAAGTTGGATGCACACCCACTTAGTTTTCTTTATTGAGCATTCATATATTTATAGCTATAGTGCATCTGTTGCATGGCAATCCCTACTCCTCGCATTGACATCAATTGATGGGCATCTCCCTAGCCCGTTGATTAGCCGCGTCAATGTGAGACTTTCTTCTTTTTTGTCTTCTCCAGACAACCCCCATCATTATATTCTATTCCACCCATAGTGCTATGTCCATGGCTCACGCTCATGTATTGCGTGAAAATTGAAAAAGTTTGAGACTACCAAAGTATGAAACAATTGCTTGGCTTGTCATCGGGGTTGTGCATGATGAGAGCATTTTGTGTGACGAAAATGAAGCATGGCCAAACTATATGGTTTTGTAGGGATGAGCTTTCTTTGGCTATGTTATTTTGATAAGACATAATTGCTTGGTTAGTATGCTTGAATTATTATTATTTTTATGTCAATATTAAACTTTTGTCTTCAATCTTATGGATCTGAATATTCTTGCCACAATAAAGAAGATTACATTGATAAATATGTTAGGTAGCATTCCACATAAAAAATTCTGTTTTTATCATTTACCTACTCGAGGACGAGCATGAATTAAGCTTGGGGATGCTAGATATGTCTCCAACGTATCTATAATTTTTGATTGTTCCATGCTATTATATTATCCATCTAGGATGTTTTATATGCATTTATATGCTATTCTATATGCTTTTTGGGACTAACCTATTAACCTAGAGCCCAGTGTCAGTTTCTTTTTTTCCTTGTTTTTGAGTATCGCAGAAAAGGAAAACCAAACGGAGTCCAATTGACCTGAAATTTCACGGAGATTATTTTTGGACCAGAAGAAGCCCACGGAGCATCGGAGATGGTCCAGAAGAGTCCCGAGGCACCCACGAGGGTGGGGGGGCGCCCTACCCCCTGGGCGCGCCCCCTACCTCGTGGCCACCTCGGAGACCCCCTGGCTTGTTCCCGACGCCAAAACCTCTTATATATACAGAAACCCCCAGAACATAACCTAGATCGGGAGTTCCACCGCTGCAAGCCTCTGTAGCCACCAAAAACAAATCGGGACCCTGTTCTGGCACCCTGCCGGAGGGGGGAACCCTCACCGGTGGCCATCTTCATCATCCCGGCGCTCTCCATGACGAGGAGGGAGTAGTTCACCCTCGGGCTGAGGGTATGTACCAGTAGCTATGTGTTTGATCTCTCTCTCTCTCTCTCTCTCTCTCGTATTCTTGATTCGGCACGATCTTGATGTATCGCGAGCTTTGCTATTATAGTTGGATCTTATGATGTTTCTCCCCCTCTACTCTCTTGTAATGGATTGAGTTTTCCCTTTGAAGTTATCTTATCGGATTGAGTCTTTAAGGATTTGAGAACACTTGATGTATGTCTTGCATGTGCTTATCTGTGGTGACAATGGGATATTCACGTGATCTACTTGATGTATGTTTTGGTGATCAACTTGCGGGTTCCGTGACCTCGTGAACTTATGCATAGGGGTTGGCACACGTTTTCCTCTTGACTCTCCGGTAGAAACTTTGGGGCACTCTTTGAAGTTCTTTGTGTTGGTTGAATAGATGAATCTGAGATTGTGTGATGCATATCGTATAATCATACCCACGGATACTTGAGGTGACATTGGAGTATCTAGGTGACATTAGGGTTTTGGTTGATTTGTGTCTTAAGGTGTTATTCTAGTACGAACTCTATGATAGATCGAACGGAAAGAATAGCTTCGTGTTATTTTACTACGGACTCTTGAATAGATCGATCAGAAAGAATAACTTTGAGGTGGTTTCGTACGCTACCATAATCTCTTCATTTGTTCTCCGCTATTAGTGACTTTGGAGTGACTCTTTGTTGCATGTTGAGGGATAGTTATATGATCCAATTATGTTATTATTGTTGAGAACTTGCACTAGTGAAAGTATGAACCCTAGGCCTTGTTTCAACACATTGCAATACTGTTTTCGCTCACTTTTATCATTGTTACCTTGCTGTTTTTATATTTTCGGATTACAATTACCCATATCTACCATCCATATTGCACTTGTATCATCATCTCTTCGCCGAACTAGTGCACCTATACAATTTACCATTGTATTGGGCGTGTTGGGGACACAAGAGACTCTTTGTTATTTGGTTGCAGGGTTGCTTGATAAACCTTAGGTCATTCACTTGAGGGAAATTTGCTACTGTCCTACAAACCTCTGCACTTGGAGGCCCAACAACGTCTACAAGAAGAAGGTTGCGTAGTAGACATCAATGCACTAAAATTTGGCATGGTTCATAAAGAAATAATTTCCATGGTCAAAATACTAGAATTACCATGTTCAAAATACTAAAGTTGCCATGATCTATAAACTAAAATTGCCATGATGAATTATTAAAAATTGCGATGATACATGAATTAAATTTGACGTGGTTAATTACTAGAAATTGACACGGTCTATTAATTAAATTTGGCGTGAAAAGTAGTTGAAATACAATGGTACCTTTAAATCTAGAAGAAAAAATGGATGAAACATATCATGGCAACTTTAGTGTAAACACTAGGGCAACTTCAGTGTAACATCATGGCAACTTTTGGCCCCCAAAAAAAGTCGTCGAAACATATCAATATGGGGTCTAGTTTTGAAAATCTCGTTGAGACATTTTTAATGATGAAAACGAATTTTTCATCGGATTTTTTATTTAACAGATATAACATTTTTAATTCAAAAAATCAAAAAGATTCCGCTGATGTCATCTGTTTGATATGGCAAAATGGATGGTAATGAAGGCTTTTGGACCATGTTGCTTCGTGCCACACGTGCGGCATCTATCATTTGGGTAGATTTTTTTATAGAAAAAGGCAGATGCCTGACTTTATGAATAAAGCCATCACGGCAGAAGTCTACTACAGAAAACAAAAGAAACGAATTTAGAGTCTCAAAGCACATAAAAGGCAACTCATCCATAAACAGGTGGGGAGGGGATAGGCATCTTGGCAACCATCAGGGTAATAGCTTCAACTTCAGCAACCTTAGCGAGAGGGCTCCACTCTTGTACAAAAGCAGCCAATTTAAAGAAAGATGTCAGCCTTATTAGAAAATAATTGTTTAATGGTAAATTTGTTGCACACATTCCACAAAGACCAAGACAGGTCACCTAGCTTCATTGGCCAGTCCCGCCCTGGACTGTCCTTCTCTTTGCCTGCCATTTCGGCAGCTGGGAAGAAAGGAATCTTGGTGCCTCGGCTCTCGCTACTAGTTTAGGTTATATTTTTAGACCTTGCTCCTTGCAGGGGCAGCAACCAGTTAGGTGATTGATACGTCTCCGTCGTATCTACTTTTCCAAACACTTTTGCCTTGTTTTGGACTCTAACTTGCATGATTTGAATGGAACTAACCCGGACTGACGCTGTTTTCAGCAGACTTTCCATGGTGTTATTTATGTGTAGAAACAAAAGTTCTCGGAATGACCTGAAACTCCACAGAACTTATTTTTGGAAAATAATAAAAAATACTAGAAGAAGAATCCACGTCAGGGTTCCTCCACCTGTCCACGAGGGTGGGGGGCGCGCCCCCTGCCTCGTGGGCCCCCTGTTGCTCCACCGACCTCAACTCCAACTCCATATATTCGTGTTTGGGGAGAAAAAAATCAGAGAGAAGGATTCATCATGTTTTACGATACGGAGCCGCCGCCAAGCCCTAAAACCTCTCGGGAGGGCTGATCTGGAGTCCGTTCGGGGCTCCGGAGAGGGGAATCCGTCGCCATCGTCATCATCAACCATCCTCCATCACCAATTTCATGATGCTCACCACCGTGCGTGACTAATTCCATCGTAGGCTTGCTGGACGGTGATGGGTTGGATGAGATTTATCATGTAATCGAGTTAGTTTTGTTAGGGTTTGATCCCTAGTATCCACTATGTTCTGAGATTGATGTTGCTATGACTTTGCTATGCTTAATGCTTGTCACTAGGGCCCGAGTGCTATGATGTCAGATCTGAACCTATTATGTTTTCATGAATATATGTGAGTTCTTGATCCTATCTTGCAAGTCTATAGTCACCTACTATGTGTTATGATCTGGCAACCCCGAAGTGACAATAATCGGGACCACTCCCGGTGATGATCGTAGTTTGAGGAGTTCATGTATTGACTATGTGTTAATGCTTTGGTCCGGTACTCTATTAAAAGGAGGCCTTAATATCCCTTAGTTTCCATTAGGACCCTGCTGCCACGGGAGGGTAGGACAAAAGATGTCATGCAAGTTCTTTTCCATAAGCACGTATGACTATATTCGGAATACATGCCTACATTACATTGATGAATTGGAGCTAGTTCTGTGTCACCCTATGTTTTGTCTGTTACATGATGAACCGCATCCAGCATAATTCTCCATCACCCATCCAATGCCTACGAGCTTTTCACATATTGTTTTCCGCTCATTTACTTTTCCATTGCTACAGTTACAATCACTGCAAAACCCAAAAATATTACTTTTGCTACTGTTACCGTTACTTCCATATTACTTTGCTACTAAATACTTTGCTGCAGATATTAAGTTATCTAGGTGTGGCTGAATTGACAACTCAGTTGCTAATACTTGAGAATATTCTTTGGCTCCCCTTGTGTCGAATCAATAAATTTGGGTTGAATACTCTACCCTCGAAAACTGTTGCGATCCCCTATACTTGTGGTTTATCAAGACTATTTTCTGGCGCTGTTGCCGGGGAGCATAGCTCTATTCTTTGAGTCACTTGGGATTTATATCTGCTGGTCACTATGAAGAACTTGAAAGACGCGAAAACAAAAATTTATCCCTCAACTACGAGGGGAGGTAAGGAACTGCTATCTCGCTCTGCACTTGATTCACCATCTGTTTTGAGTAAGCTTGCGACACCTAAACCTGCTTCTGCTATTCATTCTGATATGTCGCATGTTATTGATGATGCCACATCTGCTATGCATGATACTTATGATGAAACTACTTCTATGCTTGATACTACTGTGCCACTTGGTGAATTTCTTGATGAACAACTTGCTAGGGTTAGAGAGAATGAAATTATTGAAACTGATAATATTGAAGATAGTGATGATGAAGACTCACCCCCTAATAAATATGAATTGCCGGTTGTGCCTAAGGGTTATGTTCTGGATGAAGAATCTGCTAGAGCTATTCTTGCTTGCAATGATAGAAGTGATCTTAAGACTCTATTAGCTAAATGGAAGCAGCAATCTCTTAATGCTAGAATGAAACCTGACCCTGCTTTTGCTACTTCACCTATCTGTGTTACTGATAAGGACTATGAATTCTCTGTTGATCCTGATATGATTACTTTGGTTGAATCTGATCCTTTTTATGGCTATGAATCTGAAACTGTTGTGGCACATCTTACTAAATTAAATGATATAGCCACCCTGTTCACTAATGATGAAAATCTCGCTATCTTTATATCCTTAAAATATTTCCGTTCTCATTAAAGGGTGATGCTAAGATATGGTTTAATTCTCTTGATCCTGGTTGTGTGCGTAGTCCCCAGGATATGATTTATTACTTCTCTGCTAAATATTTCCCTGCTCATAAGAAACAGGCTGCTTTAAAGGATATATATAACTTCGTGCAAACTGAAGAAGAGAGTCTCCCACAAGCTTGGGGGAGGCTTCTCCAATTACTTAATGCTTTGCCTGATCATCCTCTCAAGAAAAATGAAATACTCGATATCTTTTATAATGGACTAACCGATGCTTCCAGAGATAACCTGGATAGTTGTGCTGGTTCTGTTTTCAGGGAAAGAACACCCGATGAAGCTGAAATTCTATTGAATAATATGTTGACCAATGAAAATAATTGGACAACTCCTGAGCCTATTCCTAAACCAACTCCGAAGAAGAGAGGTGTTCTATTTCTCAGTCCCGAAGATATGCAAGAGGCAAAGAAATCTATGAAAGAAAAGGGTATTAAAGCTGAAGATGTTAAGAATTTACCTCCTATTGAAGAAATACATGGTCTTAATTTACCGCCTGTTGAAGAAACATATGATCTTCATCCTTCACCTATTGAAGAAACACATGGTCTTGATAACCCAACACAGGTAGTAAAGGTAAATTCTCTCTATAGATTTGATGAAGTTGATATTCCTCACTATAAGTCTGCTAGACAATGCTTAGAAGAGTTTGATAATTTTATTGTCAAACAAGAAAACTTCAATGCTTATTTTGGTAGACAATTGAAATATAATTCCGATACGCTTGAACACTTGGGTGATTATATGTCTAGAGTTAAAGGTGAACTTAAACTCATTAGTAAACATGCTTCTATGGTTACCACTCAAGTAGAACAAGTACTTAAAGCTCAAAATGATTTGCTCAATGAATTAAATAGTAAGAATAATGATTATGCTGTTAGAGTGGCTACTAGAACCGGTAAAATGACTCAGGAACCTTTGTATCCTGAAGGCCATCCTAAGAGAATTGAGCAAGATTCTCAGAGAAATAATTTAGATGCACCTAGTCCTTCTAAAAAGAAGAAAAAGAAAAATGATAGGACTTTGCATGCTTCTAGTGAACCTATTGCTGAACCACCGGAGAATCCAAATGATATTTCTATTTCTGATGCTGAAACACAATCTGGTAATGAACATGAAACTAGTGATAATATTAATGAAGATGTTCATGATGATGCTCAACCTAGCAATGATAATGATGTAGAAATTGAACCTGCTGTTGATCTTGATAACCCACAATCAAAGAATCAACGTTATGATAAGAGAGACTTTGTTGCTAGGAAACACGGTAAAGAAAGGGAACCTTGGGTTCAGAAACCCATGCCTTTCCCTCTCAAACCATCCAAGAAAAAGGATGATGAGGATTTTGAGCGCTTTGCTGAAATGATTAGACCTATCTTTTTGCGTATGCGATTAAGTGATATGCTCAAAATGAATCCTTATGCTAAGTATATGAAAGACATTGTCACTAATAAAACAAAGATACCGGAAGCTGAAATTTCCACCATGCTTGCTAATTACACTTTTAAGGGTGGAATACCTAAGAAACTAGGAGATACATGAGTACCAACTATACCATGCTCCATTAAAAGAAACTATGTTAAAACTGCTTTATGTGATCTTGGAGCCGGTGTTAGTGTTATGCCTCTCTCTTTATATTGTAGACTTGATTTGAATAAGTTGACACCTGCTGAAATATCTTTGCAAATGGCTGATAAATCAACTGCTATACCTGTCGGTATTTGTGAGGATGTGCCTGTTGTGGTTGCAAACGTTACTATTTTAACGGACTTTGTTATTCTTGATATTCCCGAGGACGACAGTATGTCTATTATTCTTGGAAGACCTTTTTTGAATACTGCAGGGGCTGTTATTGATTGCAACAAAGGCAATGTCACTTTTCATGTTAATGGTAATGAGCATACGGTACACTTTCAGAGGAAACAACCTCAAGTCCACAGTATAAATTCTATTGAAAAAATTCCATCGATTATTTTTGGAGGTTTTGAATTTCCTCTTCCTACTGTCAAGAAGAAATATGATACTCTTATTATTGGGGATGTGCATATCCCCGTTGAGGTAACATAGTGTTATTCGAAATTTCTCCGGTTCCATGTTATTCGGAATGAGTTTGTTAACAAGACTTGATCAACCTTGTTAGTGGATTCCTTTTGATGAGCATGAGATGGATGAAACTAGAAAGCACAACCTTCTGTACCCTCTCTCTACTTTCTGTTATTTAGTTGAAATAAAGCAAAAATAGTATTTTTTCTGTCTGTTTTCGGAATTATCCGTGCAATATAAAAATACCCCAAAAATAAAAGTTCCCCAAATGCCCTGAAATTAAAATATGATTTTTTCTGGAATATTTGAGAATATCTGGCACTGAGATCACAGCAGGGGGAGCAAGCACCTGGCCACGAGGGTCCAGGGCGCGCCCCCCTGCCTCATGGGCCCATGGTGGCTCCCCTCCACTTATTCCTGCACCCATACACTTCTTCTTCCTCCCAAAAAAATCACTATCCAGCTCAAGCACGAGTTCTAGCTCATTTTGCTGCGATTTTTGATCTCCTGGCTCAAAGCACTTCTCACAAAACTGTTTTGGGGGATTGTTCCTTGGTATGTGACTCCTCCATTGGTCCAATTAGTTTTTGTTCTAGTGCTTTATTCATTGCAAATTTGTGCTGCCTAGGTGACCATGTTCTTGAGCTTGCATGTCAAATTTATATGGTTCTAAGTAGTTCTAATACATGATATAGGCTCTAGGCACTTGTAGGAGTAGTTGCTATCAATTTTGTTGAGCTTGGTTCACTTTTACTTGAAGTTACTAAAAATTTCAGAATTTTTCAGAAAATAATGAAGAGATTTTTGAGGGGCTCATCGAGCCGAAGATCGAAGGAAAAGCAAGGTGAAGAAGCAGAGAGGCCCAAATATAATCTGCCTCGTACCGCGGAGGTTCGGCCGTGTGAATGGCCTTCCAATGATTTCTTGAGAGCAGCCGGGATTTATGATAATTTTTATGAATCGGCTGAGCATGCAGGCGTCGCTGACTTCCTCCGCGACCAACGCGAACGGTATCTCTTACTCACCAATACTTTTGTGCAAAACTTCTACTATTATCCTAAGGAATCACCTCCTTCAGTAGAGTTTCATTTATATGATGTGGTGAAGAAGATATCACTAGATGAATTTTGCAAGGTTTGCAAAATACCTTTCGAGGGTAGTTTAGAGGAACCACATCGTAAAGATGTGGATGGGTTTATTGACACTATTACTGTAGGGGAAACTAGGAAGGTTTCCGATGCAAGAATCACTAGCATACATTTTCCTGTTTTACGCTACTTTGCATTATCTGCTAGTCATTACTTAATTGGTCGCGGAAACTGTGGAAACCTTAGTGTTCCTGATATTATGATTTTGTTCCATGGTTTACTTTGTGATAACTCTGTTAGTATGGGCGGTATTATTGCTAAACGGTTAAGTCTGAACCGTACAAATGTAACATCCCAAATTTTCAATTTGGAATGTTATACATTAGATCATCATTGCATATCATATTTTATTGCATTTTTGGTTTGATCCTAGAAATTCTACGAAACTAAAAGACCCACGGAGAGAGTTGGGGATTTTGTTATTTTCATATTTGGGTTTTCTCAAATTTTGAAAATAGGATCATTTGATTTTATTTATTTTATCTTCAATTATTTCATTTATAAAAGTAAGAGAGAGGGAATAAAATGACTTTCCCAAAAATAAGAAATACTGAGGATTTAATAAAAAATCAAATCTTATTTTATTTGGAGTTTTGCTATTTTATTTGAATTTAGGAAAATTGCACGTTTTTCAAAATTGCATTTTAGGGCCAAGAAAATGTTCATCTTGTTCTAAATATTTTATTTAGGCGGTGAAAAATTTATTTTGGCATTTTTAGAACTTTATTTTATTTTTTAGAATTTTTCTCAGTTTCGGCGGAATTGTTTTAAAAAAAACTCCCGCGCGCCCGGCTGGGCCGAAGCCCAGCCAAACCAGGCCGGCCCGCCCGCGCCACCGCCTCCCGCCGCCGTCTCCGGATCGGAGACCGCCGCCGCCGCCCGAGTCAGGGAGGAGCACGCCTCTCGAGGCGCCCCCTTCCCCAAGCCGCGCCGCCCCCTTCTTAAATACCCGCCGCCGCCGCCCCTCACCCCGCCACCGAACCCGCAGCCCCACCGCCGAAACCCGCCCCGCCGCCGGAGCCGCACCACCACCGAGCCGGCCCGCCGCCCAAGGTCGCCGTCGCCGCCGGGAAAACCGCCGCCGCCAACGCCCGCAGCCCCGCCGGAGCCACCGGACATCGCCGGAGCCCCGAGCCGAGGTAGCCGCCCGCTGCCCTGTTTTCTGAAGAAAACCAATTCGGTTTTTTTAGAAAACCCTAGGTTTTTTTAGATCGGGTTTTTTTGTTTTTTTTTGTTTTCTTATTTAGCGAGCGTTCGCTCGTTCGTTCATTTTAACGAACGCGTTCATCGTTTAGTTACAGTTAACGAACGTCCGTTCGTTAAACTGTTCGTCAGTTTTTCTTTTTCTCGTATTTTCCGCGATTATTTCTGATCGCGATTTCCGATCTGTTTTTCGTTTTGGTTTAACTTTTCGCTCGTTTGTCGGAATCAGGCGATTCAAGCGCCTAGAGTTTCGTCTCGAAACCCTCTTTCTGTTTAACCAACTCAAACAAGTTTTTGCTACTATAAAATCTGACTTAGGTCCAGATTAGTAAACGCAGCTTGTTTCTTTCGCCGTTTGATTTTCGTTGCTTTGTTTGGTTTGATTATTTTTTGCAAACCAGAGTTCTTAAGTTGAACTTTCTGGTTAGATCTCTTATTTGAGTTTTACCTGTGCATTAGACGAGTACTTATTGTATGCTTGTTTGTTTGCGATAGAGTACCCGGAGTGCGCCGCTTGCTACTTCGAATCCCTAGGTTTCACGAATCATCAGCAAGGCAAGTAACACTTTGATCATACCTCTTTTCATACCCAGTTTTATTGCATTAGATCAATCCTCAAACAATTGCATGATTAGGATCTGATAAAATTGTGGGTTGGGAAGTAGCTGATGAGGTAGAACCTATTGCCCTGTTTATTACCAAACCCTTGGGAGTTACTTCTACGTTTGCTTATATTGCTATGCTATGCTAGTAGACGTGGATTGGGTGAGTGTATCCATGACAGATGTCAGATTGTTAATTAATGGTTCAATTTAAGGTGGCTACTTAAACACACATCTGGGTGGATTGAGGCACCTGGGTATTCCAGCGATTGCCTGTTTTTTTATGGACCGCCACCCAGGCTCAAAGGGATCATGAGATTATTCATGCTAGAAACTTCCGTGTGCAGCCACAAGCTATTATGGGCTCTAGCATAGTTGATTAAGTTGTGTGAACTCTTACAGTGGTAGACTAGCAGATGTAGGGGTTGTAGGTGGTACTGTCTACCCGATCGTAAGGTGCAAACGCTTCTGAAAGACTATGTCTCGGTCATCCGTTTCTCAAACATCATGTAGTGCGAGAATCCCAACGGAGGAGATCGGGTCTTGTGGGGAAAAGTGTGCAAACCTCTGCAGAGTGTATAAACTAATCATGGTTAGCCGTGTCCCCGGTTATGGACAACTTGTGTATCTAGTACTTGGATTATCATGTGAATCTCATCATGTTACTTTAATTAATTTTGTTGGGATTAATGTTGAAACTTAATTGGGATTGAGATGGTGTCACCCATTCTCAATGTTTAACAACCACAATGATAGTTAAATAAAATGTATTCCTTTGCAGTAGGGAAAAATTGGCTTTTCGCAAAACTGTAACCATAGAGCTTTCCACCAGCCAAATATGCATGTAGTATAGCATTATTCTCTTCATTACTCTCTATGTGTTACATTGCCAGCGTATTCCATGTGCTGAATCGTTTTCGGGCTGCAACGTTTCATGTTGCAGACTTTTCAGACGACGAGTAAGGTGCCTTAGGTCGTGGTTCTATACTCAGTGATGCCGTTGGAGTTGATGGACTCGCTTATCTTCCAAGTCTTCCGCTGTTATCGTTTTTAGATGGCCTTAAGCCATATTTATTGTATTAAGTTCTCTTTTGAGACATTCGATGTAATAAGTGTGTGATTGCTACTCTGTTATAAATCCTTCGAGTACTGTGCGTGTCAGCATTACTGATCCAGGGATGACACTGATGCACAGAGACTTGACCGTCTGAGGTCTGGTCGCTACAAGATGGTATCAGAGCACACGCTGACTGTAGGAAACGACCACTAAGCTTAAACCTTGGATCACTATTCTCTTCTCATTTCTGAGTCCTCTCCATTTTCCACTCTTTTAGGATGGCGGATGCCAGGAACAAGTTCATGCAACCAGATGAAGATACACCCTTTGGACACCACTTGAAGGAAGTCACTAGATACCTGAACATTGGAATACCAAGCTTCACCGGAACCTACAACGCCACACTACCAGAAGAGGAGCGTTGGATGATTCAAGTTCAAGTTCCAGGAAGGACGTTCATGCCCGTCACCGAGCCCATAGTGTTTTCCTTTGATGCACCAACCTGGAGTCTAGGAAAGAGCATGGCAGCCCACATCACCATGGGATGCATTGGAGAAGTTTACCACAAGGAGCTTAAGGATACCATTTACCAGATTTGTGGGCGCCGAGATGAGCAATGGGAGATGATCAACACCAAGAAGGATAGATCAATTGCAGCTTTCATCCAGGAGCAAAACCAGCACATTCGTCGCTGGGAGAACCAAATGTGCACAAGCATGATAGATCTGAAGAAGGCATTGACCAAGATCACGGAGTTGGAGGAAGAACTCAAGTCTACGCGCGAGGATCATATGGAGGAAATCGTCGCACTAGTGGAGAAGAATGATGACCTGGAAAAGAAGATCGGAGTATTCATGGGAGACCCAGCACCAGGAGGAGAAGACGATGATTGCGCTTGCCCGGATAACTACATCATCATCGACGACACCGACTCGGACCCCAGTGAAGATGACTTTGTTGATGAAGCTGGAGCAGATATCATGGAGTCTTCGACCGATCAAAATTACTAGTAGACCACCATAATCAGTAGTAGTATTCCCCCATGTATATAGTATAGTCCGAGCACTTTGTGACGATAGTTAGATCGATTGTATGCCTTGTTTGAATTGATTTGAGTGATATTGATTGTGTTTGTCTCATGTGCATATGGGTAGTGTTTTCTCTCTAGACCTCATTCTATTCTAAATTCTCATCTTTTCTAAACCCATCAGATGCCTCCGAGACGCGACACCGGATTTGTTTTCCCACCGGAGATCACTCAGTTGATTCAGGAGCAGAATGTCTTGATGCAAGCACTAGTACAGAACCAAGGCAACAACAACAACAACAACAACCCACCACCACCACCTGTTGATCATTTGACCCATTTCTTGAGGCTAAATCCGCCGGTGTATTCCAGTAGCACCGAGCCGATTGTTGCAGATGATTGGCTCCGCAAAGTTGGAAGGGAGTTGACCACTGCAGGATGCACAGATGCGGAGAGAGTGCGTTTTGCCGCACATCAGCTTGATGGACCCGCAACATCATGGTGGGAGAATTACACAGCCACTCACCCCATCGACACTGTCACCTTGGACCAGTTTCAACAAGCTTTCCGTACTGCCCATGTTTCAGCAGGAGCTATGGCCATGAAGAAGCGTGACTTTCGCAACTTACGCCAAGGAGGACGCACCGTAGGCCAGTATGTGGAGGACTTTAGTAAGTTAGCACGTTATGCCCCAGATGACGTTGCTACAGATGCAGCCAAGCAGGAGAAGTTTCTGGAAGGGCTGAATGATGAGCTGAGCATGCAGTTGATGGTAGCAACCTTCAAAAACTACCAGGAGTTGGTAGATAGAGCTCTCATGATTGAAGGGAAATAGCAGCAGATTGAAAGCCGCAAGAGGAAGTATGGACAAGGGAAGTACAATTCTGGAGCTCATCAGAAGCCACGTTTTACCCCGAATTCGGGAGGACCTTTTCAGCATACCCATGGAGCAGGAGGTTCGCACAACCATAGTGGACCCAAGAATGGTAATGGGAATGGATGAAGCAACGGACAGAACCGTACCAACCCATCGACCCCAGCTAAGAGAGATCTGAGCCAAGTCACTTGCTACAAGTGCCAGAAGACTGGACATTATGCTAATGAGTGTCCTGAAGCTAAGAATGGAAATGGCAATGGAAGCTCTGGGAAGAATCCCAACCCTTTCAACAAAGGACATGTGAACCACGTTAGCGTGGAGGAGGTTGAAGCCCAGCCAGATGCAGTAATAGGTAAGTTTTTGGTTAAGTCATTTACTGCACTCGTTCTTTTTGATACTGGTGCATCGCATTCATACATATCAAGGGGATTTGTGGATAAGTATAAATTGCCAACCCAAGCCCTTAGGTCACTCATGTTAGTAACCTCGTCAGGAGCAGAGTATATGGCTAGTCTATGGTGTGATAGGTTACCATTAAGGATTGGTAACTACGTGTTTCCCTCGGACCTAATAGTATTGGAATCACAAGGACTGGATGTGATATTAGGCATGGATTGGTTATCGAAGTATGAAGGGAACATTCAATGCGCTAGTAAGTCGATTTCGCTTACCACCCCAGAAGGAAGAAGGATCCAGTATGTATCCCGGCATGTGCCGAAGAGGACTCAGGTGAATTCTTTATCAGGAGTTGTACAGGAGGAAGTACCAGTGGTAAAGGATTTCTCTGACGTATTTCCAGAGGAGTTGCCAGGCATGCCACCGGATAGAGACATTGAGTTTTTGATTGAGCTTTTGCCAGGCACAGGGCCAATATCTAAGAGACCGTACAGGATGCCCGCAAAGGATTTGGAGGAGATTAAGAAGCAGATTAAGGAGTTGCTGGATAAAGGCTATATTCGCCCAAGTTCTTCACCTTGGGGATCGCCAGTGCTTGTAGTGGAGAATAAGGATGGATCGTTAAGGATGGTTGTTGATTATCGAGGACTGAATGAAGTGACCATCAAAAACAAGTACCCATTGCCGATGATCAATGATCTGTTTGACCGCTTACAAGGAGCTAAGGTATTTTCCAAGATCGATCTGCGGTCAGGATACCATCAATTGAAGATTCGAGAGCAGGATATACCTAAGACGGCTTTTACCACTAGGTATGGGCTGTACGAGTATACTGTTATGTCATTTGGTCTGACTAACGCACCTGCCTATTTCATGAACCTGATGAACAAGGTGTTTATGGAGTTTTTGGATAAGTTCGTCGTGGTGTTCATTGATGATATTTTGGTCTACTCCAAGAATGAAGAGGAGCATAAGGAACATTTGCGTTTGGTACTTGAGAAGCTCAAAGAACATCAGTTATACGCCAAGTTCAGCAAATGTGAGTTTTGGTTGAAGGAAGTTGGATTCCTCGGACATGTTAAATCCGGAGAAGGAATAGCAGTAGACCCCACCAAAGTCGACACTGTGACAAACTGGGAATCACCCACATCAGTTGGAGAGATCCGGAGTTTTCTTGGACTTGCAGGATACTACCGGAGATTCATTGAGAATTTCTCGAGGATTGCTAAGCCCATGACGGAGCTGTTGAAGAAGGACACCAAGTTCAACTGGACTGAGGAATGTGAAGCTAGTTTCCAATAGTTGAAGAAACGTTTGGTTACATCACCAGTGTTGATTCTGCCAGATCAGCGCAAGGATTATGAAGTATACTGCGATGCTTCTCGCCGAGGACTTGGAGTAGTGTTTATGCAGGAAGGAAGAGTTGTTTCACATGCTTCACGACAGCTTAAACCCCATGAGATGAATTACGCTACGCATGATTTGGAGTTAGCAGCCGTAGTACATGCGTTGAAGACATGGAGACATTTTCTCATCGGAAACCACTGTGAGGTGTACACGGATCACAAGAGTTTGAAATACATCTTCACGCAGAAGGAGTTGAATCTCAGGCAAAGGAGATGATTGGAGCTCATAAAGGATTATGATATGAGATTGCATTATCACCCCGGAAAGGCTAACGTAGTAGCAGATGTGTTGAGCCGCAAGAGCCATGTCAACACACTCATGACCGGAGAGTTACCGAAGGAATTAGCCGAGGATCTTCGCGAGCTATGTTTGGAAATAGTTCCGAGAGGCTATGTTGCAGCATTGGAGATACAGTCTACTCTGATGGATAAGATCAGAGAAGCTCAGAAGACAGACAAGGAGATTGCCGGAATAAAGGAAAGGACGAGCAAAGGAAAACCCAAGGGATTTCGTGAGGACGAGCACGATACCTTATGGTTTGAGGACCGCGTTTATGTGCCTAATGACCCGGAGATCGGGAAGTTGATTCTGCAGGAGGCTCATGACTCGCCGTATTTGATTCACCCAGGAAATACCAAGATGTATTTGGATTTGAAGGATACTTTCTGGTGGACCGGAATGAAGAAGGATATTGCGGAGTATGTAGCAGTTTGTGATGTATGTCAGAGAGTGAAGGCAGAGCATCAGAAGCCAGCAGGATTGCTACAGCCATTGCCGATACCCGAATGGAAGTGGGATAAACTAGGCATGGATTTTATCACGGGATTGCCCAGGACTCGTTCAGGCTATGACTCAATATGGGTTGTAGTCGATCGTTTGACGAAGGTAGCTCATTTCATCCCAGTGAAGACCACTTACACCAGTGCTAAGTTGGCAAAGATATACATGACCATAATCGTATGTCTGCATGGAGTTCCGAGGAGCATTGTATCAGATAGAGGAACCCAGTTTACCTCAAAGTTCTGGCATCAGTTACATGAAACTTTGGGTACCAGGCTAGAATTCAGTACAGCCTTTCATCCACAGACAGATGGACAGACCGAGAGAGTCAATCAGATTCTGGAGGACATGCTGAGAGCTTGTGCGCTAGATTATGGATCTAGTTGGGACGATAACTTGCCATATGCAGAGTTCTCTTACAACAACAGTTATCAATCCAGTTTGAAGATGGCCCCTTTCAAAGCTTTGTACGGAAGGAGGTGTAGAACATCATTGCTATGGGACGAAGTTAGAGACCGCCAGTTGTTTGGACCAGATTTGATTAAGGAGTCTGAACAGAAGGTGAAGTTGATTCGCGATAGGCTCAAGGTAGCCCAATCCAGACAGAAGAGCTATGCGGATTCAAAACGTAAGGAGACAGTTTACGGAATCGGAGACAGAGTTTATCTTCGTGTATCTCCACTTCGGGGAGTTAAGCGCTTTGGATTTAAGGGAAAGTTAGCGCCATGTTTTGTAGGACCATACAAAGTTTTGGAGCGTATGGGAGAAGTTGCTTACAAGTTGGATTTACCCGAAGGATTGTCAGGAGTTCACGATTTGTTCCACGTTTCCCAGTTGAAGAAGTGCCACGCAGAGATGGCTGATATACCGCTGAGAGATACAGTGCCACTGGAGGCGATTCAGTTGGATAGTGATTTGACTTATGAGGAGAAACCAGTCAAGATTCTTGAGTATGCCAGCCGAGTCACCCGCAGCAAGGTTATCAAGTTTTGCAAAGTTCAGTGGAGCCACCATACCGAGGATGAAGCCACCTGGGAGCGAGAGGAAGATCTACGGAAGGACCACCCTCACCTATTTTCTAGTCAACCCGAATCTCGAGGGCGAGATTCATCTTAAGGGGGGTAGGTTTGTAACATCCCAAATTTTTAATTTGGAATGTTATACATTAGATCATCATTGCATATCATATTTTATTGCATTTTTGGTTTGATCCTAGAAATTCTACGCAACTCAAGGACCCACGGAGAGAGTTGGGGATTTCGTTATTTTCATATTTGGGTTTTCTCAAATTTTGAAAATAGGATCATTTGATTTTATTTATTTTATCTTCAATTATTTCATTTATAAAAATAAAAGAGAGGGAATAAAATGACTTTCCCAAAAATAATAAATATTGAGGATTTAATAAAAAAATCAAATCTTATTTTATTTGGAGTTTTGCTATTTTATTTGAATTTAGGAAAATTGCACGTTTTTCAAAATTGCATTTTAGGGCCAAGAAAATGTTCATCTTGTTCTAAATATTTTATTTAGACGGTGAAAAATTTATTTTGGCATTTTTAAAATTTTATTTTATTTTTTAGAATTTTTCTCAGTTTCGGCGGAATTGTTTAAAAAAAACTCCCGCGCGCCCGGCTGGGCCGAAGCCCAGCCGAACCAGGCCGGCCCGCCCGCGCCACCGCCTCCCGCCGCCGTCTCCGGATCGGAGACCGCCGCCGCCGCCCGAGTCCGGGAGGAGCACGCCTCCCGAGGCACCCCCTTCCCCAAGCCGTGCCGCCCCCTCCTTAAATAGCCGCCGCCGCCGCCCCTCACCCCGCCACCGAACCCGCAGCCCCGCCGTCGGAACCCGCCCCACCGCCGGAGCCGCAGCACCGCCAAGCCGCCCCGCCGCCCAAGGTCGCCACCGACGCCCGCAGCCCCGCCGCCCCACGCCGCCTCCCGTCGCCCCGCCGGAGCCGCCGGACTTCGCCGGAGCCCCGAGCCGAGGTAGCCTCCCGCCGCCCGGTTTTCTGAAGAAAACCGATTCGGTTTTTTTTACAAAACCCTAGGTTTTTTTAGATCGGTTTTGTTTTGTCTTTTTTCGGTTTTCTTATTTAGCGAGCGTTCGCTTGTTCGCTCGTTTTAACGAACGCGTTCATCATTTAGTTACAGTTAACGAACGTCCGTTCGTTAAACTGTTCGTCAGTTTTTCTTTTTCTCGGATTTTCCGCGATTATTTCTGATCGCGATTTCTGATCTGTTTTTCGTTTTGGTTTAACTTTTCGCCCGTTTGTCGGAATCAGACGATTCAAGCGCCTAGAGTTTCGTCTCGAAACCCTCTTTCTGTTTAACCAACTCAAACAAGTTTTTGCTACTGTAAAATTTGACTTAGGTCCAGATTAGTAAACGAAGCTTGTTTCTTTCGCCTTTTGATTTTCGTTGCTTCGTTTGGTTTGATTCTTTTTTGCAAACCGGAGTTCTTAAGTTGAACTTTCTGGTTAGATCTCTTATTTGAGTTTTACCTGTGCATTAGACGAGTACTTATTGTATGCTTGTTTGTTTGCGATAGAGTACCCGGAGTGTGCCGCTTGCTACTTCGAATCCCTAGGTTTCACGGATCATCAGCAAGGCAAGTAACACTTTGATCATACCTCTTTTCATACCCAGTTTTATTGCATTAGATCAATCCTCAAACAATTGCATGATTAGGATCTGATTAAATTGTGGGTTGGGAAGTAGCTGATGAGGTAGAACCTATTGCCCTGTTTATTACCAAACCCTTGGGAGTTACTTCTATGTTTGCTTATATTGCTATGCTATGCTAGTAGACGTGGATTGGGTGAGTGTATCCATGATAGATGTCAGATTGTTAATTAATGGTTCAATTTAAGGTGGCTACTTAAACACACATCTGGGTGGATTGAGGCACCTGGGTATTCCAGCGATTGCCTGTTTTTTTTATGGACCGCCACCCAGGCTCAAAGGGATCATGAGATTATTCATGCTAGAAACTTCCGTGTGCAGCCACAAGCTATTATGGGCTCTAGCATAGTTGATTAAGTTGTGTGAACTCTTACAGTGGTAGACCAGCAGATGTAGGGGTTGTAGGTGGTACTGTCTACCCGATCGTAAGGTGCAAACGCTTCTGAAAGACTATGTCTCGGTCATCCGTTTCTCAAACATCATGTAGTGCGAGAATCCCAATTGAGGAGATCGAGTCTTGTGGGGAAAAGTGCGCAAACCTCTGCAGAGTGTATAAACTAATCATGGTCAGCCGTGTCCCCGGTTATGGACAACTTGAGTATCTAGTACTTGGATTATCATGTGAATCTCATCATGTTACTTTAATTAATTTTGTTGGGATTAATGTTGAAACTTAATTGGGATTGAGATGGTGTCACCCATTCTCAATGTTTAACAACCACCATGATAGTTAAATAAATTTATTCCTTTGCAGTAAGGAAAAATTGGCTTTTCGCAAAACTGTAACCATAGAGCTTTCCACCAGCCAAATATGCATGTAGTATAGCATTATTCTGTTTATTACTCTCTATGTGTTACATTGCCAGCATATTCCATGTGCTGACCCGTTTTCGGGCTGCAACGTTTCATGTTGCAGACTTTTCAGACGACGAGTAAGGTGCCTTAGGTCGTGGTTCTATACTCAGTGATGCCGTTAGAGTTGATGGACTCGCTTATCTTCCAAGTCTTTCGCTGTTATCGTTTTTAGATGGCCTTAAGCCATATTTATTGTATTAAGTTCTCTTTTGAGACATTCGATGTAATAAGTGTGTGATTGCTACTCTGTTATAAATCCTTCGAGTACTGTGCGTGTCAGCATTACTGATCCAGGGATGACACTGATGCACAGAGACTTGACCGTCTGAGGTCTGGTCGCTACAACAAAGGGCCCCATCTTTGGAGGTATTTATGCTTCACGCCTTGCTGCACACTATAAAATACCTATTAGGCACTATGAAAAAGAAGAAAAATTGCTGCCCACTGTTTATTTAGATTATAAGAGTATGGTAGCGCATGATTTTATTGTTAAGAATAGGGAAGGTGCGCTTAAATACAAATTGTTCTTTGATAAACATCACCCTGAGACTATTACCTTGTCTGCTCCTTCCTTGTTTGATTTATCTGCAGGCCCGTATCTAGTTCCGTTGGCGGCCATCTACGCCTACCAGAACCCTACATCAGCCACAGAGCAGGAGCCGGAACCACAATTTGAACCTCCACGACAATCTAATTACCAGTGGGATTCGGAGATGATTGCCAACCAGTGGCAATCAGAGTCTTCTTCTTCTTAGTACGACCCCGGCTATAACTATGGATATCCGCCAGGCCATCCGTGGCAATAAACCAACTTAGGCCAAAAGCCTAAGCTTGGGGGAGTATGTATTTCCCACCGACATTACATTTATGTTCACACACTCATTGCTAGTTGTCGGTGCTCATACTCTTTCTCTGTAATATCCATGCTAGTTTATTTTCTTTTTCTTGCTTTCTTCTTGTGTGTTTGATAAACCTTAAGAAAAAAAATTAGTGTAGCTTTTAGTTAGTTTACTTTTCTTGTTGTAGTAGTAATAATTAAAAAGAAAACCCAAAAAGATTTCTCGTTCTTCTTTTGCTTGTTGGGAGCTTTCCCGTGTAAATAGTTTTATTTCTTTTCTTTTCTTTGGGGGTCGATAGGAGAAGACCATAATTAAATTGTTGAAGTGGCTCTTATATGCATTATTGTTGATTTAACCAAGAGCCCATATTGCCTTGTCTTCTGCTGTTTATTGAATGCTCGCAGATTCCAGCTTAGTCCAATGCACGTGCACTCTTATTATTTTCACATCATTCGGTCGTGCAAGTGAAAGGCAATTATGACGATATATGATGGACTGACTGAGATGAAAGAAGCTGGTATGAACTCGACCTCTCTTGTTTTTGTAAATATGATTAGTTCATCGTTCCTGATTCAGCCTATTATGGATAAACATGCTTGCAATGACAATTAGAGATTATAGTTGCTCGTGCCATGCTTGATTAGCTATGAGTTATAATGGTTTACCTTTCGTGCCAACATGCTATTAAAATGGTTGTGATATGGTATAGTGGGGTGGTATCCTCCTTTGAATGATTTAAGTGACTCGACTTGGCACATGTTCACACATGTAGTTGAAACAAATCAACATAGCCTTCACGATATTTATGTTCATGGTGGATTATATCCTACTCATGCTTGTACTCAATGTTTATTAATTTTAATGCATGTTCATGACTGTTGTCGCTCTCTAGTTGGTCCCTTCCCAGTCTTTTGCTAGCCTTCACTTGTACTAAGCGGGAATACTGCTTGTGCATCCAATCCCTTAAACCCCAAAGTTATTCCATATGAGTCCACTATACCTTCCTATATGCGGTATCTACCTGCCGTTCCAAGTAAATTTGTATGCGCCAAACTCTAAACCTTCAAATGAAATTCTGTTTTGTATGCTCGAATAGCTCATGTATCAACTAGGGTTGTCCTTATCTTCCATGTTAGGCGGGTTATTCTCAAGAGGAGTGGACTCCGCTCCTCACTCACGAGAAAATGGTTGGTCACCGGGATGCCCAGTCCCATGTTTTATGCAAATTAAATCAAAATAATTGCAAACAAAACTCCCCCTGGGACTGTTGTTAGTTGGAGGCACTCGTTGTTTCGAGCAAGCCATGGATTGATGCTTGTGGTGGAGGGGGAGTATAAACTTTACCACTCTGTTTGGGAACCGCCTATAATGTGTGTAGCATGGAAGATATCGCCATCTCTTGGTTGTTATGTTGACAATGAAAGTATGCCGCTCAAAATATTATTTATCTCTGCTTTAAAATCGAGCTCTGGCACCTCTACAAATCCCTGCTTCCCTCTGCGAAGGGCCTATCTATTTACTTTAATGTTGAGTCATCACCCTCTTATTAAAAAGCACTAGCTGGAGAGTGCTGATGTCATTTGCATCCATTACTATTAATTTATGTTGGGTATGACTATGACTGGATCTCTTTTACCATGAATTACAATGTTTAGTCGGTCCTTGATCTTTAAAGGTGCTCTGCATTTATGTTTTGCGGTCACAGAAAGGGCTAGCGAGATACCATCCTGTTATATCATATTATGATTGTTTTGAGAAAGTGTTGTCATCCGAGATTTATTATTATTGCTCGCTAGTTGATTATGCCATTGATATGAGTAAACATGAGACCTAAGTGTTATTGTGAATATGGTTAATCATAATCTTTGCTGAAAACTTGAATGCCGGCTTTACATATTTACAACAACAAGAGCAAACAGAGTTTGTAAAAGTTTTTCTTTATCACTTTCAGTTTATCAACTGAATTGGTTGAGGACAAGCAAAGGTTTAAGCTTGGGGGAGTTGATACGTCTCTGTCGTATCTACTTTTCCAAACACTTTTGCCCTTGTTTTGGACTCTAACTTGCATGATTTGAATGGAACTAACCCGGACTGACGCTGTTTTCAGCAGACTTTCCATGGTGTTATTTATGTGCAGAAACAAAAGTTCTCGGAATGACCTGAAACTCCACGGAACTTATTTTTGGAAAATAATAAAAATACTAGAAGAAGAATCCACGTCAGGGGGGCCTCCACCTGTCCACGAGGGTGGGGGGCGCGCCTGCCCCCCCTGGGCGCACCCCCTGCCTCGTGGGCCCCCTGTTGCTCCACCGACCTCAACTCCAACTCCATATATTCGTGTTCGGGGAGAAAAAAGTCAGAGAGAAGGATTCATCGCGTTTTACGATACGGAGCCGCCGCCAAGCCCTAAAACCTCTCGGGAGGGCTGATCTGGAGTCCGTTCGGGGCTCCGGAGAGGGGAATCCGTCGCCATCGTCATCATCAACCATCCTCCATCACCAATTTCATGATGCTCACCGCCGTGCGTGAGTAATTCCATCGTAGGCTTGCTGGACGGTGATGGGTTGGATGAGATTTATCATGTAATCGAGTTAGTTTTGTTAGGGTTTGATCCCTAGTATCCACTATGTTCTGAGATTGATGTTGCTATGACTTTGCTATGATTAATGCTTGTCACTAGGGCCCGAGTGCTATGATTTCAGATCTGAACCTATTATGTTTTCATGAATATATGTGAGTTCTTGATCCTATCTTGCAAGTCTATAGTCACCTACTATGTGTTATGATTCGGCAACCCCGAAGTGACAATAATCGGGACCACTCCCGGTGATGACTGTAGTTTGAGGAGTTCATGTATTCACTATGTGTTAATGCTTTGGTCCGGTACTCTATTAAAAGGAGGCCTTAATATCCCTTAGTTTCCATTAGGACCCCGCTGCCACGGGAGGGTAGGACAAAAGATGTCATGCAAGTTCTTTTCCATAAGCACGCATGACTATATTCGGAATACATGCCTACATTACACTGATGAATTGGAGCTAGTTCTGTGTCACCCTATGTTATGACTGTTACATGATGAACCGCATCCGGCATAATTCTCCATCACCGATCTAGTGCCTACGAGCTTTTCACATATTGTTTTCCGCTTATTTAATTTTCCATTGCTATTGTTACAATCACTACAAAACCCAAAAAATATTACTTTTGCTACTGTTACCGTTACTTCCATATTACTTTGCTACTAAATACTTTGCTGCAGATATTAAGTTATCCAGGTGTGGCTGAATTGACAACTCAGTTGCTAATACTTGAGAATATTCTTTGGCTCCCCTTGTGTCGAATCAATAAATTTGGCTTGAATACTCTACCCTCGAAAACTGTTGCGATCCCCTATACTTGTGGGTTATCAGTGATGATGCTTCATTTCATGTTTGTTTTTCGAGCTTCAATCCTCCTCGAATTCGTCCACCGGGATGGAGTAGATGAAGTTGCAACATAGATTCCTGCTGTCTCCTTGAGGCAGTGAGGTTAGTGTTTCTCGTCTTGCATGCGCGACAACGATATCTAATGTTACGCGCTACAGAATGATCCAACGGTTCAACGACGACGGCGATGACTCCAGGGTACTGGTCCTTAGGCGAACTCCAATGCACGACCACAAACAGACGTCCGATTTGTCCGGATTATGTCCGTTGCATCGGGAAAATGGATATGAGTGTCCATTTGCAGTCATCCGCCTGTTGGTGCGCCCAACAGGCCGATCCAAACCAAAGTTGTCCTCCCGTCGGGTCGTTAAATTTAATCAAAAATAGACATAAAAACAACTTTAAAATGATTATATATTACATTAAAAAGAAAACCCTTGATATCGCCGTTGTCGTCGTCTCAGTTCATGTCATCGCCACCGCCCACATCTTCGTCATCCATGGTGAAGTCAACGTACTGCGGTGGCAGCCAGAGGTGGGTGGGTGGCCCCTGCGGCGGCTTCCAGAGATTGGCGGGCGGTCCCTGCGGCATTGGTGGCCATGATGGTGAGGGTGGCGCTGAGAGTGACCACGCCTCGGCGCTGATTACTTCCATTGGTGATCCGGAAATAGAGCAGAAGTGATTCTCGCCTTTTTGCCAAGAGGTGACCCCGAGTTATCGAACCCATAGGAGGATCATGCCCTTTAAGCTATGGTCTCGGACAAGCTTTTGCTAAAAGAATGATTCTAGATTTCGACCGGATCATAAATCAAACTTGGCACTGCAAACACTTATAGCAAAAATAGGTACGGATATGAGTTCTTAATGCTTACAACCATATATTTGTGAAGGGACGAGATATGATTTTAATTTTTGCGCCAGAAGTCACCGATCGATATGTGCTTGTTATGAACTAAAGTGGGGGATGTGTCCAAATTACGTCTTGACCAACATGCGTCCTGCATCAAGAGTCAGTTGTCCAACCGAAGGCTCTATGCGTCTTGCGGGGTTGCCTCATAATTAGGATTGCAATAATCATACAAAAGCATTGGGCGTTTCATGACTACACCTCTTCAATCCCCAGAGATAGGATCCGTGTTATTGTACTGCTACCTCTTGAGCACTGCATTGGTTTTCCCTTGAAGAGGAAAGGGTGATGCAGTAAAGTAACGTAAGTATTTCCCTCAGTTTTTGAGAACCAAGGTATCAATCCAGTAGGAGACCACGCTCAAGTCCCACGCACCTACACAAACAAATAAGAACCTTGCAACCAACGCGATAAAGGGGTTGTCAATCCCTTCACGGGCACTTGCAAAAGTGAGATCTGATAGAGATGATAAGATAATATTTTTGGTATTTTAATGATAAAGACAAAAAGTAAAGAAAGCAAAATAAACGGTAATAGAAATAACGGTAGATTAATATGATAGAGAATAGACCCCGGGGCCATAGGTTTCACTAGTGGCTTCTCTCAAGATAGCATAAGTATTGAGCAATTGATAGAATTGAGCATAGTTATGAGAATATCTAGGTATGATCATGTATATAGGCATCACGTCTGTGACAAGTAGACCGACTCCTGCCTGCATCTACTACTATTACTCCACACATCAACCGCTATCCAGCATGCATCTAGAGTATTAAGTTCATAAGAACGGAGTAACACTTTAAGAAAGATGACATGATGTAGACGGATAAACTCATGCAATATGATATAAACCCCATCTTTTTACCCTCGATGGCAACAATACAATACATGTCGTTTCCCCTATTGTCACTAGGATCGAGCACCGTAAGATTGAACCCAAAGCTAAGCACTTCTCCCATTCCAGGAATATCAATCTAGTAGGCCAAACGAAACTGATAATTCGAAGAGACTTGCAAAGATAACCAATCATACATAAAAGAATTCAGAGGAGATACGAATATTGTTCATAGATAATCTTGATCATAAACCCACAATTCATCGGATCTCGACAAACACACCGCAAAAGAAGATTACATCGAATAGATCTCCAAGAGAATCGAAGAGAACTTTGTATTGAGATCCAAAGAGAGAGAAGAAGCCATCTAGCTAATAACTATGGACCCGAAGGTCTGAGGTAAACTACTCACACATCATCGGAGAGGCTATGGTGTTGATGTAGAAGCCCTCCATGATTAATGCCCCCTCCGGCGGAGCGCCGGAAAAGGCCCCAAGATGGGATCTCACGGGTATAGAAGGTTGCGGCGGTGGAAATAGGGTTTTGGCTCCTCTTCTGATGGTCTCGGGGTACGTGGGTATATATAGGAGGAAGAAGTAGGTCGGTGGAGCTATGAGGGGCCCACGAGGGTGGAGGGTGCGCCAGGGGGGGGGGGGTAGGCGCGTCCCCTGCCTCGTGGCCTCCTCGTTCATTGCTTGACGTCCACTCCAAGTCCTCTGGATCACGTTTGTTCCGAAAATCATGTTCCCGAAGGTTTCATTCCGTTTGGACTACGTTTGATATCCTTTTCGTTCGAAACACTGAAATCAGCAAAAAAACAGCAATTTGGGCTGGGCCTCCGGTTAATAGGTTAGTCCCAAAATAATATAAAAGTATATAATAAAGCCCATTGAACGTCCAAAACAGAATATATAATAGCATGGAACAATCAAAAATTATAGATACGTTGGAGACGTATCAAGCATCCCCAAGCTTAATTCCTGCTCGTCCTGGAGTAGGTAAATGATAAAAATAGAATTTTTGATGTGGAATGCTACTTAGCATAATTTTCAATGTAATTCTCTTAATTGTGGCATGAATATTCAGATCCGAAAGATTCAAGATAAAAGTTTAATATTGACATAAAAGTAATAATACTTCAAGCATACTAACTAAGCAATTATGTCTTCTCAAAATAACATGGCCAAAGAAAGTTCATCCCTACAAAATCATATAGTTTGGTCATGCTTCATTTTCGTCACACAAGAATGCTCTCATCATGCACAACCCCCATGACAAGCCAAGAAATTGTTTCATACTTTAGTAATCTCAAACTTTTTCAACTTTCACGCAATATATGAGAGTGAGCCATGGATATAGCACTATGGGTGGAATAGAATATGATGATGGGGGTTATGTGGAGAAGACAAAAAAGAATAAAGTCTCACATTGACACGGGTAATCAACGGGCTAGGGAGATGCCCATCAATTGATGTCAATGCAAGGAGTAGGGATTGCCATGCAACGGATGCACTAGAGCTATAAATGTATGAAAGCTCAACAAAAGAAACTAATTAAGTGGGTGTGCATCCAACTTGCTTGCTCACGAAGACGTAGGGCATTTGAGGAAGCCCATTGTTGGAATATACAAGCCAAGTTCTATAATGAAAAATTCCCACTATTATATGAAAGTGACAAAACAAGAGACTCTCTATCATAAAGATCATGGTGCTACTTTGAAGCACAAGTGTGGAAAAAGGATAGTAGCATTGCCCCTTTTTATTTTATTTTCCCTTTTTTTGGGCCTTTCCTTTTTTTGGCCTTTCTCTTCTTCTTTTTCGGGACAATGCTCTATGAATGATGATCATCACACTTCTATTTATTTACAACTCAATGATTACAACTCGATACTAGAACAAAGTATGACTATATGAATGCCTCCGGCGGTGTACCGGGATGGGCAATGAACCAAGAGTGACATGTATGAAATAATATGCATGGTGGCTTTGCCACAAATACGATGTCAACTACATGATCATGCAAGGCAATATGACAAGGATGAAACATGTCATGATAAACGGAACGGTGGAAAGTTGCATGGCAATATATCTCGGAATGGCTATGGAAATGCCATAATAGGTAGGTATGGTGGCTGTTTTGAGGAAGATATAAGGAGGTTTATGTGTGATAGAGTGTATCGTATCACGGGGTTTGGATGGACCGGCGAATTTTGCACCAACTCTCAAGGTGAGAAAGGGCAATGCACGGTGCCGAAGATGCTAGCAATGATGGAAGGGTGAGAGTGCGTATAATCCATGGACTCAACATTAGTCATAAGAACTCACATACGTATTGCAAAAATCTACACGTTATCAAAAACCAAGCACTACGCGCATGCTCCTAGGGGGATTGATTGGTAGGAAAAGACCATCGCTCGTCCCCGACCGCCACTCATAAGGACGACAATCAAAGAACACCTCATGTTTCAAATTTGTTACACAACGCTTACCATACGTGCATGCTACGGGACTTGCAAACTTCAACACAAGTAATTCTCAAATTCACAACTACTCAACTAGCACAACTTTAATATCACTACCTCCATATCTCAAAACAATCATCAAGCATCAAACTTCTCTTAGTATTCAACGCACTTATAAGAAAGTCTTTACTAATCTTGGATGCCTATCATATTAGGACTAATTTCACAATTTAAGAAAATTACCATGCTGTTTTGTAGTACTCTCAAAATAATATAGGTGAAGCATGAGAGAACAATAATTTCTATAAAACAAAACCACCACCGTGCTCTAAAAGATATAAGTGAAGCACTAGAGAAAAAACTATATAGCTCAAAAGATATAAGTGAAGCACATAGAGTATTCTAATAAATTCCGAGTCATGTGTGTGTCTCTCAAAAGGTGTGTACAGAAAGGATGATTGTGGTAGACTAAAAAGCAAAGCCTCAAATCATACAAGACGCTCCAAGCAAAACACATATCATGTGGTGAATAAAAATAGAGCCCCGAGTAAAGTTACCGACAGATGAAGACGAAAGAGGGGATGCCTTCCGGGGCATCCCCAAGCTTAGGCTTTTGGTTGTCCTTGAATTTTACCTTGGGGTTCCTTGGGCATCCCCAAGCTTAGGCTCTTGCCAATCCTTGTTCCATAATCGATCAAATCTTTACCCAAAACTTGAAAACTTCACAACACAAAACTTAACAGAAAATGTCGTGAGCTTCGTTAGCGAAAGAAAACAAAACACCACTTCAAGGTACTGTAATGAACTCATTCTTTATTTATATTGGTGTTAAACCCACTGTATTGCAACTTCTCTATGGTTTATAAACTCTTTTTCTAGCCATAGATTCATCAAAATAAGCAAACAACACATGAAAAACAGAATCTGTCAAAAACAGAACAGTCTGTAGTAATCTGTATCTAACGCAAACTTATGTAACTCAGAAAAATCTACCAAAATAGGAAGACCTAGATAATTTGTTTATTGATCTACTGCAATTGGAATCAGTATTTTATCAAGTTCTGGTGATTTTTAACAATTGTTTTTGTGAACAGAAAGTTTCTGGAATTTTCAGCAAGATCAAATAACTATCATCCAAGAAGATCTTATAGGTTTCACTTGGCACAAACACTAATTAAAACATAAAAGCAAATCTAACCAGAGGCTAGATCAAAGATTTATTACTAAACAGGAGCAAAAATCAAGAAAATAAAACAAAATTGGGTTGCCTCCCAACAAGCGCTATCGTTTAACGCCCCTAGCTAGGCATAAAAGCGAGGATAGATCTAAGTATTGCCATCTTTGGTAGGCAATCCATAAGTGCTCTCATAATAGATTCATAAGGTAATTTAATCTTATTTCTAGGGAAGTGTTCCATGCCTTTCCTTAACAGAAATTGGAATCTAATATTCCCTTCCTTCATATCAATAATTGCACCAATCGTTCTAAGGAAAGGTCTACCAAGAATAATGGGACATGAAGGATTGCAATCTATATCAAGAACAATAAAATCTACGGGCACATAATTCCTTTTTGCAACAATAATAACATCATTAATTCTTCCCATAGGTTTCTTGATAGTGGAATCCGCAAGATGCAAGTTTAAAGAACAATATTCAAAATCACGGAAACCTAGCAAATCACACAAAGTGTTTGGAATCGTAGAAACACTAGCACCCAAATCACACAAAGCATAGAATTCATGATCTTTGATTTTAATTTTAATTGTAGGTTCCCACTCATCATAAAGTTTTCTAGGGATAGAAACTTCCAACTCAAGTTTTTCTTCGTAAGATTGCATCAAAGCATCAACGATATGTTTAGTAAAGGCTTTATTTTGACTATAAGCATGAGGAGAATTTAGCACGGATTGCAACAAGGAAATACAATCTATCAAAGAACAATTATCATAATTAAATTCCTTGAAATCCAAAATAGTGGGTTCATTGCTATCTAAAGTTTTAACCTCATCAATCCCACTTTTACCAATTTTTGCATCAAGATCTAAAAACTCCAAATTTTTGGGACGCCTTCTAACTAAAGTTGACTCATCTCCAGTCCCAACATTATCAAGATTCATATTGCAAAACAAAGATTTAATAGGAGACACATCAATAACTTTTAGATCTTCATCTTTATTCTCATAAAAAACTAGAAGAACACGCCTTCATAAAGCAATCTTTCTTAGCACGCATCCTAGCGGTTCTTTCGTTGCACTCATCAATGGAAATTATCATGGCTTTGAGAGACTCATTGATATCTTGCTTAGGTGGAATAGATCTAAGTTTCAAAGAATCAACATCAAGAGAAATTCTATCCACGTTCCTAGCCAATTCGTCAACCTTAAGCAATTTTTCTTCAAGCAACGTATTGAAATTCTTTTGTGAATTCATAAAATCTTTAACAATAGTCTCAAATTAAGAGGGCATCTTATTAAAATTTCCTTGTTGTAGGAATTACCATAATTATTAGAGGAATTACTAGGGAACGGCCTAGGATTAATGTTTCCTCTATACGCGTTATTACCAAAATTATTCCTACCAACAAAATTCACATCCATAGATTAATTATTATTCTCAATCAAAGTAGACAAAGGCATATCATTAGGATCAGAAGAAACACTCTTATTAGCAAACAATTTCATAGGTTCATCCATCTTTCCACTCAAAACATTAATTTCTTCTATCGCATGCACTTTTTTACTAGTAGATCTTTTAGTGTGCCATTGAGAATAATTAACCATAATATTATCAAGGAGTTTAGTAGCTTCTCCTAAAGTGATTTCCATAAAATTCCCACCCCCCCCCCCCCCCCGCGCGTCCGAATCTAAAAGGTTTTTAGAAGCAAAATTCAATCCAGCATAATTTTTTTGTATAATCATCCACAAATTCAAACCATGAGTAGGGCAATTACGTATCATTAATTTCATCCTCTCCCAAGCTTGTGCAACATGTTCATGATCAACTTGCTTAAAATTGATAATATCGTTTCTAAGAGAGATGATCTTAGCGGGAGGAAAATACTTAGAGATAAAAGCATCTTTGCACTTATTCCAAGAATCAATACTCTTTTTAGGCAAAGACGAAAACCAAGTTTTAGCACGATCTCTAAGCGAAAACGGGAATAGTTTCAACTTAACAATATCATTGTCCACATCTTTCTTCTTTTGCATATCACACAAATCAACAAAGCTATTTAGATGGGTAGCGGCATCTTCACTAGGAAGGCCGGCGAATTGATCTTTCATGACAAGATTCAGCAAAGCAGCATTAGTTTCACAAGATTCAGCTTTGGTAAGAGGAGCAATCGGAGTGCTAAGAAAATCATTGTTGTTGGTATTGGCAAAGTCACACAATTTCGTATTGTCTTGAGCCATCGTGACAAGCAAGCAATCCAACACACGAGCAAACAAGAACCAAACGAAAAAGAGGCGGACGGAAAGAGAGGGCGAATAAAACGGCAAGGGTGAAGTGGGGGAGAGGAAAACAAGAGGCAAATGGCAAATAATGTAATTCGATGGATAAGAGTTTGTGATGGGTACTTGGTATGTCTTGACTTGTGCGTAGACTCCCTGGCAACGGCGCCATAAATCCTTCTTGCTACCTCTTGAGCACTGCGTTGGTTTTCCCTTGAAGAGGAAAGGGTGATGCATTAAAGTAGCGTAAGTATTTCCCTCAGTTTTTGAGAACCAAGGTATCAATCCAGTAGGAGACCACGCTCAAGTCCCACGCACCTACACAAACAAATAAGAACCTTGCAACCAACACGATAAAGGGGTTGTCAATCCCTTCACGACCACTTGCAAAAGTGAGATCTGATAGAGATGATAAGATAATATTTTTGGTATTTTTATGATAAAGACTAAAAGTAAAGAAAGCAAAAATAAACGGTAATAGAAATAACGGTAGATTAATATGATAGATAATAGACCTGGGGGCCATAGGTTTCACTAGTGGCTTCTCTCAAGATAGCATAAGTATTACGGTGGGTGAACAAATTACTGTCGAGCAATTGATAGAATTGAGCATAGTTATGAGAATATCTAGGTATGATCATGTATATAGGCATCACGTCCGTGACAAGTAGACCGACTCCTGCCTGCATCTACTACTATTACTCCACACATCGACCGCTATCCAGCATGCATCTAGAGTATTAAGTTCATAAGAACGGAGTAACGCTTTAAGAAAGATGACATGATGTAGAGGGATAAACTCATGCAATATGATATAAACCCCATCTTTTTACCCTCGACGGCAACAATACAATACATGTCGTTTCCCCTACTGTCACTGGGATCGAGCACCGCAAGATTGAACCCAAAGCTAAGCACTTCTCCCATTGCAAGAAAGATCAATCTAGTAGGCCAAACCAAACTGATAATTCGAAGAGACTTGCAAAGATAACCAATCATAAATAAAAGAATTCAGAGGAGATTCAAATATTGTTCATAGATAATCTTGATCATAAACCCACAATTCATTGGATCTCGACAAACACACCGCAAAAGAAGATTACATCGAATAGATCTCCAAGAGAATCGAAGAGAACTTTGTATTGAGATCCAATGAGAGAGAAGCAGCCATCTAGCTAATAACTATGGACCCGAAGGTCTGAGGTAAACTACTCACACATCATCGGAGAGGCTATGGTGTTGATGTAGAAGCCCTCCATGATCAATGCCCCTCCGGCGGAGCGCCGGAAAAGGCCCCAAGATGGGATCTCACGGGTACAGAAGGTTGCGGCGGTGGAAATAGGGTCTTGGCTCCTCTTCTGATGTTCTCGGGGTATGTAGGTATATATAGGAGGAAGAAGTAGGTCGGTGGAGCTACGAGGGGCCCACGAGGGTGGAGGGCGCGCCCAGGGGGTAGGCGCGCCCCCTGCCTCGTGGCCTCCTCTTTGATTGCTTGACGTCCACTCCAAGTCCTCTGGATCACGTTTGTTCCGAAAATCACGTTCCTGAAGGTTTCATTCTGTTTGGACTCCGTTTGATATCCTTTTCCTTCGAAACACTGAAATAGGCAAAAAAACAGCAATTTGGGCTGGGCCTCCGGTTAATAGGTTAGTCCCAAAAATAATATAAAAGTGTATAATAAAGCCCATTGAACGTCCAAAACAGAATATATAATAGCATGGAACAATCAAAAATTATAGATACGTTGGAGACGTATCATGTACTAATCCTTTCTGTCACTGGTGTTCAGAGTAACACTTCATGGTCTCCCTACCCTTAGCCTCTCTGTGGCTCGCTCTCCATGATCCTGGGTACCTGCGGGGATGAAGAATGCGAACGAGACAAGAGACAATGACAGAATATTTTTTATTCACACATACGGGCGTTAATTCAAAGCACTTCCATGATCCCTCCAACAAATACATTAGGTCGCAAAGCTCTTGCCTGAACCCATACCTTACCGAACTACTCACACATAGAAATCAGACCACACAAAGTACACATCAGGAAGGTAGATTGATTGGTAATATGTCTTACAATGGATGCATTGTGCGATACACGATTACATGTATGACCAGAGGAGGAGGAACTATGGTGGAGATGAAGATGGTGGCTATGGAGATGGGAATTGGTGCCGGCTAGGGTTGATGAAGATGGGGATGAAGATGGCTCTCTGTTTTGCGGTTCCCTGGCTCCTATATTGACATTTTGGCCTCGACCCCTTTATAAATTTTGTTCAGGTGGACGAGAAGCATCGATTTCCATGCCATACGACCGCTCATTCGAGCGGGCGCGGTCGCATGGAACATCGTCTTCTACTCTGTTTCTTTTGGTACGCCTCCAGTTGATTTCTTCTATCTCCTCCTTTACTCATTTTCTTATTCTGACTAGATTTTGTCCATAAATAGCCCATTTCCTGTGGAAACAAAATAAAGAAATGATTTTTGAAATCATATGCATTCATTAGTCATTAGTGGCAATATCAGAGTGAATAACTCAGTTTTAATTAAATATATATGTTTAAACTCAGGTAAGAGTGTAAAAATAACACTCATCAGGCGCCGACCGACGAGGCCAAGAAAGACACGATTTCCGGTGTGTAGGGCACCTGGATGTCCACGTCTGGGACTACCCCACCAACGCCAGGGAGGGGGGAATTCAAAAATAAAATAAAATATGACTATCATGTTTGGGTGCAATAGCAACAATTTCATGTTTAATATAAGGAACAATAGAAATTTCATCTCCATAAGCATAATTCATATTGGCATCTTGGCCACAAGCATAGCAAGCATCAATTTCATCAAAAAAGAATATTTCAAATGAATCCAAGGGTTCGTAGCAATCATCATAGAATTCATCCTTTGGTAAGCACGAAGAGAAATTAAACAATGTATGGGATAAAGAGTTACTCTCACTAGAAGGTGGGCACAGGTAGCTAATCCACTCTTTCTCCTTTTCTTCTTCGCTCCCCTCATCATCTTTTTCATCCAATGAGCTCACAGTTTCAACAATTTCTTTATGCATAGGTTCCTGCAAAATATTAATCTCTTCCTGGACAGCGGAGACTTTCTCAATAAATCCATCAATATCGCCATTTAATTTATAATTCTCATAGCAAAATTTTAGGTCTATAAACAGCATCATCAAAATCTTCATACTTAACAAAGATTCAATTTCATAAGCACCCTGAAATGCAACAAATTCTTCTATTTTATTCCACATCATAGTAATCATATATACCATTAACATAAGAAGCCAAGGTTTCACTATCATTAAATTCACATAAAAAGTGAAGGTGTGGAGCCTACATCTTAGAGCAGCAAGTATAATCATATATCAAGCATAAATCCCAAGCATACCATTGCAAATAATTAATTTGATCCCATAAGAGTTTCCCTTTTTGAGTCAAGCGATAATCCCCAAAGTATTCACGTTGATCCAACGTGTCTCCCATTATCAAGTTGAATGGGGTTTTCTCAGGATTATCAACGTAGTGTTTAATATTTTCCACATAACGAGCATTGAGTGTTTTAGGAGATTTCCCATCTCTATGAGTAGCAAGTACAATTATTATTTTCAGTATTTCGTGTTCCATATCCATAACTAAAGATAGAGAAAAATTTAGAACAGAAAATAAAAACTACTTAGTGATAAAGCAAGCAAGCACACACGAGAATATTCACCCCACACTATTGCTCCCCGGCAACAGCGCTAGAAGGTCTTGATAACCCACAAGTATAGGGGATCAATTGTAGCTTTTTTATAAATAAGAGTGTCGAACCCAACGAGGAGCTAAAGGTAGGATTTATATTCCCTTCAAGTTCTATCGACCACCGATACAACTCTACGCACACTTAACGTTCGCTTTACCTAGAACAATTATAAAAAAATATTTTGTAGGTGTGATGCTAGAACTACTTTGCAAGAATAAAACTAGGAGTACTTTGTGATATAATAATAGTTAGTTGTTTAGTAGAAATATATTTTTTAAACAAGAGAAGTATTTTTTCCCTGGGCAATCGATAACTAGACCGGTAATAATTATTGCAATTTTATATGAGGAAGATACATGAGCTAACATACTTTCTCTACTTGGATCATATGCACTTATGATTGGAACTCTAGCAAGCATCCGCAACTACCAAAGATCGTTAAGGTAAAACCCAACCATAGCATTAAGTATCAAGTCCTCTTTATCCCATACGCAACAACCCCCTTACTAGGATATAAGCTCCTGTCACTCTCGCCTCCCACCATAAATGAATCATGAAAGTATTGCAACACCCTATAGCGGTAATCCCACACGCTTGCACGACACGGAGGGTGAAGGAAATATGCCCTAGAGGCAATAATAAAGTTGTTATTTATATTTCCTTATATCATGATAAATATCTATTATTCATGCTAGAATTGTATTAACCGGAAACTTGATACATGTGTGGATACATAGACAAAACACAGTGTCCCTAGTAAGCCTCTACTAGACTAGCTCCTTAATCAAAGATGGTTAAGTTTCCTAACCAAAGACATGTGTTGTCATTTGATGAACGGGATCACATCATTAGGAGAATGATGAGATGGACAAGACCCATCCGTTAGCTTAGCATAATGATCGTTAAGTTTTATTGCTATTGCTTTCTTCATGATTTATACATATTCCTTTGAGTATGAGATTATGCAACTCCCGAATACCGGAGAATACCTTGTGTGCTATTAAACATCACAACGTAAATGGGTGATTATAAAGATGCTCTACAGGTATCTCCGAAGGTGTTTTGTTGGGTTGGCATAGATCGAGATTAGGATTTGTCACTCCGAGTATTGGAGAGGTATCTCTGGGCCCTCTCGGTAATGCACATCGTAATAAGCCTTGAAAGCAATGTGAATGAGTTAGTTGCGGGATGATGCATTGCGGAATGAGTAAAGAGACTTGCGGGTAACGAGATTGAACTAGGTATGTGGATACCGACGATCGAATCTCGGGCAAGTAACATGCCGATGACAAAGGGAATAACGTATGTTGTCATAATGGTTCGACCAATAAAGATCTTTGTAGAATATGTGGGAGCCAATATGAGCGTCCAGGTTCCGCTATTGGTTATTGACCGCAGAGGTGTCTCGGTCATGTCAACATAGTTCTCGAAACCGTAGCGTCCGCACGCTTAACGTTCGATGACGATTTGTATTATGAGTTATGTGTTTTGGTGACCGAAGTTTTTTCGGAGTCCCGGATGAGATCACGGACATGACAAGGAGTATCGAAATGGTCGAGAGGTAAAGATTGATATATTGGAAGGTAGTATTCGGACACCGGAAGGGTTCCAGAGTGTATCGGGTACATACCGGAGTACCGGAGGGGTTACCGGAACCCTCCGGGGAAAGATATGGGCCATATGGGCCATAGGAGGGACGCTAACCAGCCCACAAGGGGCTGGCACGCCCCCCACAAAGGAGGAGGCCGAATTGGATTAGGGAAGGGGGCGGCGCCCCCCCTTTCCTTCTCCTACTCCCTCTCCTTTCCCCCTGATACGTCTCCAACGTATCTATAATTTTTGATTATTCCATGTTGTTTTATTATCAATCTTGGATGTTTAATAATCATTTATAGTCATTTTATATCATTTTTTGGTACTAATCTATTGACATAGTGCCAAGTGCCAGTTGTTGTTTTTTCCATGTTTTTTACATCGCAGGAAATCAATATCAAACGAAGTCCAAATGCCACGAAACTCCACGATGATTTTTTATGGGCCAGAAGGAAGGCAATGGGCCCTGGTTGCACCTGGGGGGTGCCCCGAGGGGGGCACAACCCACCAGGGCGCGCTAGGAGGCCTAGGTGTGCCCTGGTGGGTTGTGCCCACCTCGGGTGCCCCCCGGACCGCCTCTTTGCTCTATAAATACCACAATATTTCAGAAACCCTAGAACAAGCGTCGAAATATTCATCCAGCCTCCGCAGAGTCCAGAACCACCAGATCCAATCTAGACACCATCACGGAGGGGTTCACCACTTCCATTGGTGCCTCTCCGTTGATGCATGAGTAGTTCTTTGTAGACCTTCGGGTCCGTAGTTAGTACCTAGATGGCTTTCTCTCTCTCTCTCTGTCGCTGAATTCTCAATACAATGGTCTCTTGGAGATCCATATGATGTAACTCTTTTGCGTGTGTTTGTTGGGATCTGATTAACTTCGAGTTTATGATCAGTCATATCTTTTTATATCCATGAAAGTTATTTGAGTTTCTTTGATCTCTTATATGCATGATCTCTTATAGCCTCATATTTCTTCTCGGTTTTGTTTGGCCGACCTGATCTATTTATCTTGCAATGGGAAGAGGTTCCCGGTAGTGGGTTTGATCTTACGGTGCTCGATCCCAGTGACAGAAGGGGAAACGGCACGTATGTATCGTTGCTACTAAGGATAAAAAGACGGGATCTATATCTACCGCCATATAGATAAACGGATCTTGTCAACATCATTTCATCGTTCTTATTGCATTACTCTGTTTTTTCATGAATTAATACACTAGATGCATGCTGGATAGCGGTCGATGTGTGTAGTAATAGTAGTAGATGCAGGCAGGAGTCGGTCTACTAATCTTGGACGTGATGCCTATGTAATGGTCATTGACTGGATATCGTCATAATTATTTGAAATTCTATCAATTGCCCAACAGTAATTTGTTTACCCACCGTTTGCTATTTTTCTCGAGAGAAGCCACTAGTGAAACCTACGCCCCCCAGGTCTTCTTTCTCATATATTTGCCTTGCGGTCTACTTTTCCTTTGCATTTTTATTCAGATCTATTAAACCAAAAATACAAAAATACCTTGATGCGTTCTATCTTTATTTATTTTATTTGGCGTTCGATCTATCAATCTACTACAATTTATCTCACGTCCGCTTGCCTATCTTGAGGCGCTGTACCCCGGAAGGGATTGACAACCCCTTTAACTCGTCGGGTTGCGAGGTATTGTTGTTTGTGTGCAGGTGCTATTTATGTTGTGTTGCTTGGTTCTCCTACTGGTTTGATACCTTGGTTTCATAACTGAGGGAAATACCTACCGTCGCTGTGCTACATCATCCCTCCCTCTCCAGGGAAATACCGACGTAGTTCCAGTTGCCATCACCCCCTTTCCCCCTCCGGAAGAAGGAAAAAAGGGGGCCGAATCCTACTAGGACTGGAGTCCTAGTAGGACTCCCCTCTCCCTGGCGCGCCCCTTGGTGGCCGGCCTCCTCCTCCCCTCCTTTATATACAAGGGCATGGGGGCACCCAAAGCACAACAGTTGTTCTCTTAGCCGTGTGCGGTGCCCCCTCCACAATTTACTCCTCCGGTCATAGCGCCGTGGTGCTTAGGCGAAGCCCTGCGCGGATCACATCACCATCACCGTCGCCACGCCGTCGTGCTGACGAAACTCTCCCTCGACCCTCTGCTGGATCAAGAGTTCGAGGGACGTCATCGAGCTGAACGTGTGCTGAACTCGGAGGTGTCGTACGCTCGGTACTAGATCGGTTGGATCGCGAAGACGTTCGACTACATCAACCGCGTTAACCTAACGCTTCCGCTTTCGGTCTACGAGGGTACGTGGACAAACTCTCCCCCTCTCGTTGTGATACGTCCATTTTGCATCGTGCTTTTATATCGATATTTATTGCATTATGGGCTGTTATCACACATTATGTCACAATACTTATGCCTATTCTCTCTTATTTTACAAGGTTTACATAAGGAGGGAGAATGCCGACAGCTGGAATTCTAGGCTGGAAAAGGAGCAAATATTAGAGACCTATTCTGCACAACTCCAAAAGTCCTGAAACTCCACGGAAGTTGTTTTTGGAAATAATAAAAAATACTGAGCGGAAGAAATACCAGAGGGGGCCCACACCCTGGCCACGAGGGTGGGTGCGCGCCCCCTGCCTCGTGGGCCCCCTGTTGGCCCACCGGTGCCCATCTTCTGCTATATGAAGTCTTTCGTCCGAGAAAAAATCATAAGCAAGCTTTCGGGACGAGACTCCGCCGCCACGAGGCGGAACCTTGGCGGAACCAATCTAGGGCTCCGGCAGAGCTGTTCTGCCGGGGACACTTCCCTCCGGGAGGGGGAAATCATCGCCATCGTCATCACCAACGCTCCTCTCATCGGGAGAGGGCCAATCTCCATCAACATCTTCACCAGCACCATCTCCTCTCAAAACCTAGTTCATCTCTTGTATCCAATTCTTGTCTCCAAGTCTGGGATTGGTACCTGTAGGTTGCTAGTAGTGTTGATTACTCCTTGTAGTTGATGCTAGTTGGTTTATTTGGTGGAAGATCATATGTTCAGATCCTATATGCATATTAATACTCCTCTGATTATGAACATGAATATGCTTTGTGAGTAGTTACGTTTGTTCCTGAGGACATGGGAGAAGTCTTGCTATTAGTAGTCATGTGAATTTGGTAGTCGTTCGATATTTTGATGAGATGTATGTTGTCTTTCCTCTAGTGGTGTCATGTGAACGTCGACTACATGACACTTCACCATTATTTGGGCCTAAAGGAAGGCATTGGGAAGTAATAAGTAGATGATGGGTTGCTAGAGTGATAGAAGCTTAAACCCTAGTTTATGCGTTGCTTCGTAAGGGGCTGATTTGGATCAGATGTTTCATGCTATGGTTAGGTTTACCTTAATACTTCTGTTGTAGTTGCCGATGCTTGCAATAGGAGTTAATCATAAGTGGGATGCTTGTCCAAGTAAGGACAGCACCCAAGCACCGGTCCACCCACATATCAAATTATCAAAGTACCGAACGCGAATCATATGAACGTGATGAAAACTAGCTTGACGATAATTCCCATGTGTCCTCGGGAGCGCTTTTCTTTATATAAGAGTTTGTCCAGGCTTGTCCTTTGCTACAAAAAGGATTGGGCCACCTTGCTGCACTTTATTTACTTTTGTTACTTGTTGCTCGTTACAAATTATCTTATCACAAAACTATCTGTTACCTATAATTTCAGTGCTTGCAGAGAATACCTTGCTGAAAACCGCTTATCATTTCCTTCTGCTCCTCGTTGGGTTCGATACTCTTACTTATCGAAAGGACTATGATAGATCCCCTATACTTGTGGGTCATCAAGACTCTTTTCTGGCGCCGTTGCCGGGGAGTGAAGCGCCTTTGGTAGGTGGAATTTGGTAGGGAAAAATTTATATAGTGAGCTTAAATTTACTGTCACTTGTTACTATGGAAAGTAATCCTCTGATGGGCTTGTTCGGGGTATCTTCACCCCGACCAGTAGAGCAAAGAGTTGCTCCTCAACCTACTGAACCTACTGAAAATGAAAATATCTACTTTGAAATTCCTTCGGGTATGGTAGAAAAACTGCTAGCTAATCCTTTTGCAGGAGATGGAACATTACATCCTGATGAGCACCTAATATATGTGGATGAAGTTTGTGGATTATTTAAGCTTGCAGGTATGCCCGATGATGTTATCAAGAAGAAGGTCTTCCCTTTATCTTGAAGGGAGATGCATTGACATGGTATAGGCTATGTGATGATATGGGGTCATGGAACTACAAACGATTGAAATTGGAATTTCATCAGAAGTTTTATCCTATGCATCTTGTTCATCGTGATCGCAATTATATATATAATTTTTGGCCTCGCAAAGGAGAAAGCATCGCTCAAGCTTGGGGGAGGCTTAAATCAATGTTATATTCATGCCCCAATCACGAGCTCTCAAGAGAAATGATTATTAAAAAATTTTATGCTCGGCTTTCTGATAACAATCGCACCATGCTCGGTACTTCTTGTGTTGGCTCTTTTATGATGAAGACTATTGAATTCAAATGGGATTTATTGGAAAGAATTAAACGCAACTCGGAAGATTGGGATCTCGAAGAAGGTAAGGAGTCAGGTATGACACCTAAGTTCGATTGTGTTAAATCTTTTATGGATACTGATGTTTTCCGTAAATTTAGCACTAAATATGGACTTGACTCTAAGATAGTAGCTTCCTTTTGTGAATCTTTTGCTACTCATGTTGATCTCCCTAAGGGGAAGTGGTTTAAATATCATCCTCCCATAGTAGTAAAGTTAGTTGTACCTATTAAAGTTGAAGAAAAGACTATCACTTATAATGATCTTATTGTTCCTACTGCTTATGCTGAGAAACCACCTTTTCCTGTTAGGATAAAGGATCATGCTAAAGCTTCAACTGTGGTTCGTAAAAGCAATATTAGAACTTTTACACCTCCTGAGCAAGTTAAAGTTGAACCTAATATTGCTATGGTTAAAGATCTCTTGGCTGATAATATTGATGGGCATGTTATTTATTTCTGTAATGAGACTGCTAGAATTGCTAAACCTTGTGCTAAAGATAAACATAGACCTGTGGTAGGCATGCCTATTATTTCTGTTAAAATAGGAGATCATTGTTATCATGGCTTATGTGATATGGGTGCTAGTGCTAGTGCAATACCTATTGACTTATACAAAGAAATTATGCATGATATTGCACCTGCTGAGTTAGAAGATATTGATGTCACTATTAAGCTTGCCAATAGAGATACTATATCACCAATTGGAATTATTAGAGATGTTGAAGTCTTGTGTGGGAAAACTAAATATCCTGCTGATTTTCTTGTTCTTGGTTCTCCACAAGATAGCTTTTGTCCCATTATATTTGGTAGACCCTTCTTAAACACTGTTAATGCTAAGATAGACTGCGAAAAGGATGTTGTCACTATTGGTCTAGGTGATATGTCTCAGGAGTTTAATTTCTCTAAATTTCGTAGACAACACCGTGAAGAGGAATTGCCTAGTAAAGATGAAATTATTGGTCTTGCTTCTATTACCATACCTCCTAATGATCCTTTAGAACAATATTTGCTAGACCATGAAAATGATATGTTTATGAAGGAAATAAGGGAAATAGGTGAAGTGTTCTTTAAACAGGGTCCTATTCTGAAACACAACTTGCTTGTTGAAATCTTAGGGGATCCTCCTCTACCCAAGGGTGATCCCGTGTTTGAGCTTAAACCATTGCCTGATACTCTTAAATATGCTTACCTTGATGAAAAGAAGATATATCCTGTTATTATTAGTGCTAACCTTTCAGAGAAGGAGGAAGAAAAATTATGAAACTCTGAAGAAGCACCGTGATGCTATTGGATATACTCTTGATGATCTTAAGGGCATTAGTCCCACTCTATGTCAACACGAAATAAATTTGGAGAAAGATGCCAAACCAGTTATTGATCATCAACGATGGCTGAATCCTAAAATTAAAGAAGTGATAAGAAAGGAAATATTAAAGCTCCTTGATGCAGGTATAATCTATCCCGTTGCTGATAGTCAGTGGGTAAGTCCTGTCCATTGTGTCCCTAAAAAGGGAGGTATTACTGTCGTTCCTAATGATAAAGATGAATTGATTCTGCAAAGAATTATTACAGGTTATAGGATGGTAATTGATTTCCGCAAATTAAATAAAGCTACTAAAAAATATCATTACCCCTTACCTTTTATTGATCAAATGCTAGAAAGATTATCCAAACACACACATTGTTGCTTTCTAGATGGTTATTCTGGTTTCTCTCAAATACCTGTGTCAGCTGATGATCAAGCAAAGACCACATTTACTTACCCTTTCGGTACTTTTGCTTATAGACGTATGCCTTTTGGTTTATGTAATGCACCTGCTACCTTTCAAAGATGCATGATGGCTATATTCTCTGACTTTTGTGAAAAGATTTGTGAGGTTTTCATGGACGATTTCTCCGTTTATGGATCCGCTTTTGATGATTGCTTGAGCAACCTTGATCGAGTTTTGCAGATATGTGAAGAAAGTAATCTTGTCTTGAATTGGGAGAAGTGCCACTTTATGGTTAATGAAGGCATTGTTTTGGGGCATAAAATTTCTGAAAGAGGTATTGAAGTTGATAAAGCTAAACTTGATGCTATTGAAAAGATGCCATGTCCCAAGGACATCAAAGGTATAAGAAGTTTCCTTGGTCACGCCGGATTTTATAGGAGGTTCATTAAGGACTTTTCAAAAATTTCTCGGCCTCTGACTAATTTATTACAAAAAGATATACCATTTGTCTTCGATGATGACTGTGTAGAAGCATTTGAAATACTTAAGAAAGCATTGATCTCTGCACCTATTGTTCAGCCACCTGATTGGAATTTACCCTTTGAAATTATGTGTGATGCTAGTGATTATGCTATAGGTGTTGTTCTAGGGCAAAGAGTTGATAAGAAATTAAATGTTATTCAATATGCTAGTAAAACTCTAGACAATGCCCAGAGAAATTATGCTACTACTGAAAAAGAATTCTTAGCAGTTGTATTTGCTTTTGATAAGTTCAGACCTTATATTGTTGATTCTAAAGTAACTATTCACACTGATCATGCTGCTATTAAATATCTTATGGAAAAGAAAGATGCTAAACCTAGACTTATTAGATGGGTTCTCTTGCTACAAGTATTTGATTTGCATATTATTGATAGAAAGGGAGCTGAGAACCCCGTCGCAGATAACTTGTCTAGGTTAGAAAACGTGCTTGATGACCCACTACCTATTGATGATAGCTTTCCTGATCAACAATTAAATGTCATAAATGCTGCTCATACTGCTCCATGGTATGCGGATTATGCTAATCACATTGTTGCTAAATTTATACCACCTAGTTTCACATACCAGCAAAAGAAAAAGTTTTTCTATGATTTGAGACATTACTTTTGGGATGACCCACATCTTTATAAAGAAGGAGTAGATGGTGTTATTAGATGTTGTGTACCTGAGCATGAACAGGAACAGATCCTATGCAAGTGTCACTCCGAGGCTTATGGAGGACACCACGCTGGAGATAGAACTGCACATAAGGTATTGCAATCCGGTTTTTATTGGCCTACTCTCTTCAAGGATGCCCGTAAGTTTGTCCTATCTTGTGATGAATGTCAAAGAATTGGTAATATTAGTAGACGTCAAGAAATGCCTATGAATTATTCACTTATTATTGAACCATTTGATGTTTGGGGCTTTGATTATATGGGACCCTTCCCTGCCTCTAATGGATATACACATATTTTAGTTGTTGTTGATTAAGTTACTAAGTGGGTAGAAGCTATTCCAACTAGTAGTGCTGATCATAACACCTCTATTAAGATGCTCAAAGAAGTTATTTTTCCAAGGTTTGGAGTCCCTAGATATTTAATGACTGATGGTGGTTCACATTTTATTCATGGTGCTTTCCGTAAAATGCTTGCTAAGTATGATGTTAATCATAGAATTGCATCTCCTTATCATCCACAGTCTAGTGGTCAAGTAGAATTGAGTAATAGAGAACTCAAATTAATTTTTCAAAAGAATGTTAATAGATCTAGAAAGAATTGGTCCAAGAAACTTTGTGATGCGTTATGGGCCTATAGAACTGCATATAAAAATCCTATGGGTATGTCTCCGTATAAAATGGTTTATGGAAAAGCATGTCACTTGCCTCTCGAACTAGAACATAAGGCTTATTGGGCTATTAAAGAGCTCAATTATGATTTCAAACTTGCCGGTGAGAAGAGGTAATTTGATATTAGCTCACTTGATGAATGGAGAACCCAAGCCTATGAAAACGCCAAATTGTTTAAAGAAAAAGTTAAAAGATGGCATGACAAAAGGATATAGAAGCGTGAGTTTAATGTGGGTGATTATGTATTATTATACAACTCTCATTTAAGATTTTTTGCAGGAAAACTTCTGTCTAAATGGGAAGGTCCTTACGTTATCGAGGAGGTCTATCGTTCCGGTGCCATAAAAAACAACAACTTCGAGGGCACAAATCTGAAGGTGGTGAACGGTCAAAGAATCAAACATTATGTCTGAGGTAATCCCATAAATGTTGAAACCAATGTTATTGAAACCGTAACCCCAGAGGAATACATAAGGGACACTTTCCGGAACGTTTCAGACTCCGAAAAGGAATAGGTATGTGGTACGGTAAGTAAACCGACTCCAAAACAGTTCTAATGGCGATTTTTCTCCGTTTTGGAATATTTAGAAAAATAGAAAAATAAGAAGCAGTCAGGGAAGGTCACGAGGGCTCCACGAGGGTGGAGGGCGCGCCCTACCCCCCTGGGCGTGCCCCCTGCCTCGTGGGCACCTCGTGTGCTCTCCGGACTCCGTTTTCTTGCACGTTACGTATTTTGGTCGGTAAAAATTCATTATATAATCTCCCGAAGGTTTTGACCACCGCATCACGCAAATATCTCCTGTCTTTGTTTCGAGCTGTCCTGCTGCAGATTAGAGCAATATGTCGTCCCAGGATTCGGAAGGAGAAAGCTATGTGGCTGATTACCTTGCAGATCCTAAGGTCTATGGGGATGTGGAGCATTGTGGTTGGACTACAGAAGAAGAAGAGGACTATGAACCCAAGGGAAAGGAGGAGACGAGCTTAGATGAAGATGAAGTCCCATTACCTCAACCTGGGGACATGCATGTGGAGTTCAAAAAGTCAAGCCTCCCTGATAGAGCAAAGAAACTTAAGATCGAGTTTATCCCGTTTCGCCTCTTGCAGGAAAACAAGCAGGAATTATGCAAAAAGATATTAAGCCTGGAGCAGGAGATTGATGACCTGAGGGATCAAAATTCTGTCCTCAAGCGCAAATTAAGGAAGAAGCCTACGCCATCAACTAAACCATCTTCTTCTTCACCAACAAAGAAGGAGATATAAACACATGGGTATGGGCACTCCCCTTGGCAACTGCCAAGCTTGGGGGAGTGCCCCGGTATCGTATCACCATCACATCTCTATCTTTACCGTTTTTCTTAGTTCGATCCTTTTAGTAGTATCTTGATAAAGTAGTATAAAGTTTATGGTATAATTTAGTTTTGAGTTTTGCCTTATGATCCCTTTATGTAATCGAGTCCATGAGTTATATAATAAGATTAGTGTTGAGTCAAGGGCTTGATTATCTTGCTATGATCTCGAGGGAATAAAAGAAAAGAGAAAAAGAATAAAAAGAAACAAAGAGATCATATTGATCTTATGGAGAGTAATGAATTCACATAGAAAGAGTATGATGATTAAAAGTTGTTGAGAGTTGACAAACATAGTTTTGGTCATCGTTGCAATTAATAGGAAGTAATAAACAAAGACAGGTTTCATATATAAATATACTATCTTGGACATCTTTTATGATTGGGAGCACTCATTAAAATATGACATGCTAAAGAGTTGATGCTGGACAAGGAAGACAACGTAATGAGTTATGTTTTCTTATATCTGAGATAAAGTATATTGTCATGGATCATCCAACATGTTGAGCTTGCCTTTCCCCCTCATGCTAGCCAAATTATTTGCACCAAGTAGAGATACTAGTTGTGCTTCCAAATACCCTTAAACCAGTTTTGCCATGAGAGTCCACCATATCTACCTATGGATTGAGTAAGATCCTTCAAGTAAGTTGTCATCGGTGCAAGCAATAAAAATTGCTCTTTAAATATGTATGATTGATTGGTGTGGAGGAAATAAGCTTTATACGATCTTGTGATGTGGAAGAAATAAAAGCGACGGACTACATAATAAAGGTCTATATCACAAGTGGCAATATAAAGTGACGTTCTTTCGCATTAAGATTTTGTGCATCCAACCCTGAAAGCGCATGGCAACCTCTGCTTCCCTCTGCGAAGGGCCTATCTTTTATTATTATCTTCTACCTTATGCAAGAGTCATGGTGATCTTCACCTTTCCTTTTTACATTTTATCCTTTGGCAAGCACAGGATGTTGGAAAGATCCTGATATACATATCTAATTGGATGTAGGTTAGCATGAACTATTATTGTTGACATTACCCTTGAGGTAAGAGGTTGGGAGGCGAAACTATAAGCCCCTATCTTTCTCTGTGTCCGATTAAAACTCCGTAACCACAAGTATTGCGTGAGTGTTAGTAATTGTGAAAGACTAAATGATAGTTGAGTATGTGGACTTGCTAAAAAGCTCTGACATAGACTCTTTCTGATGTTATGATAAATTGCAATTGCTTCAATGACTGAGATTATAGTTTGTTAGTTCTCAATAAAGTTTCTGATTCATACTTTGCATTGTGAATTGATTATTACTTGAGCATAAGAAATCATATGACAATATCCATATATGTTGCTGTTATAAGATTAACCATGATGCCCTCATGTCTGTATTTTATTTTATCGACACCTCTACCTCTAAACATGTGGGCATATTTATCGTTATCGGCTTCCGCTTGAGGACAAGCGAGGTCTAAGCTTGGAGGAGTTGATACGTCCATTTTGCATCATGCTTTTATATCGATATTTATTGCATTATGGGCTGTTATCACACATTATGTCACAATACTTATGCCTATTCTCTCTTATTTTACAAGGTTTACATAAGGAGGGAGAATGCCGACAGCTGGAATTCTGGGCTGGAAAAGGAGCAAATATTAGAGACCTATTCTGCACAACTCCAAAAGTCCTGAAACTCCACGGAAGTTGTTTTTGGAAATAATAAAAAATACTGAGCGGAAGAAATACCAGAGGGGGCCCACACCCTGGCCACGAGGGTGGGGGCGTGCCCTACCCCCCTGGGCGCGCCCCTGCCTCGTGGGCCCCCTGTTGGCCCTCCGGTGCCCATCTTCTGCTATATGAAGTCTTTCGTCCGAGAAAAAATCATAAGCAAGCTTTCGGGACGAGACTCCGCCGCCACGAGGCGGAACCTTGGCGGAACCAATCTAGGGCTCCGGCAGAGCTGTTCTGCCGGGGACACTTCCCTCCGGGAGGGGGAAATCATCGCCATTGTCATCACCAACGCTCCTATCATCGGGAGAGGGCCAATCTCCATCAACATCTTCACCACCACCATCTCCTCTCAAACCCTAGTTCATCTCTTGTATCCAATTCTTGTCTCCAAGTCTGGGATTGGTACCTGTAGGTTGCTAGTAGTGTTGATTACTCCTTGTAGTTGATGCTAGTTGGTTTATTTGGTGGAAGATCATATGTTCAGATCCTTTATGCATATTAATACTCCTCTAATTATGAACATGAATATGCTTTGTGAGTAGTTACGTTTGTTCCTGAGGACATGGGAGAAGTCTTGCCATTAGTAGTCATGTGAATTTGGTATTCGTTCGATATTTTGATGAGATGTATGCTGTCTTTCCTCTAGTGGTGTTATGTGAACGTCGACTACATGACACTTCACCATTATTTGGGCCTAGAGGAAGGCATTGAGAAGTAATAAGTAGATGATGGGTTGCTAGAGTGATAGAAGCTTAAACCCTAGTTTATGCGTTGCTTCGTAAGGGGCTGATTTGGATCCATATGTTTCATGCTATGGTTAGGTTTACCTTAATACTTCTTTTGTAGTTGCCGATGCTTGCAATAGGAGTTAATGATAAGTGGGATGCTTGTCCAAGTAAGGACAGCACCCAAGCACCGGTCCACCCACATATCAAATTATCAAAGTACCGAACGCGAATCATATGAACGTGATGAAAACTAGCTTGACGATAATTCCCATGTGTCATCGGGAGCACTTTTCTTTATATTAGATTTTTTTTCCAGGCTTGTCCTTTGCTACAAAAAGGATTGGGCCACCTTGCTGCACTTTATTTACTTTTGTTACTTGTTGCTCGTTATAAATTATCTTATCACAAAACTATCTGTTACCTATAATTTCAGTGCTTGCAGAGAATACCTTGCTGAAAACCGCTTATCATTTCCTTCTGCTCCTCGTTGGGTTCAACACTCTTACTTATTGAAAGGACTACGATAGATCTCCTATACTTGTGGGTCATCACGTTGCTATGCATCTCCTAGACAGATCTTGCGTGATCGTAGGAATTTATTTGAAATTGCTTGCTACGTTCCCCAACAGAGGGCACCATAGGACAACACCAAAATAAATCATACAACTCAAACCAATCACGATTATCAATCAGTCCATAGGACAAAACGAATCTACTCAAATATCATAGGGTGGTCATACATCATTGGATAATAATATATAGCATTAAGCACCATGTTTAAGTAGAGATTACATCGGGGAGAAGAGGTGTTACACCGCTGCATAGAGGGGGGAGAGTTGGTGCTGATGGCGGCGAAGTTGTTGGTGTAGATCGTCGTCATGATGATTTCCCGGGCAGCAATCCGGTGCCACCGGGAGAGAGGGGGAGAGAGCCCTGCTTCTTCTTCTTCCTTGGCCTCCCCTTAGATGGGAGGAGAGTTCCCCCTCTGGTCCATAGCCGCCATGGCGGCGGAGGGGCGGGAGCCCCTCCGAGATTGGATCTCTCTCTCTGCTCTCTTCTGTTTCGCGTTCCTATTTTCTGGCCCTTCACCGTTTCTTAAATTCCCAGAGATCCGTAACTCCGATTTGGCTGAAATTTTGAGAGGATTTTTTTCCATAAATTATCTTTCTTGTAGCGAAAGAAGAGCAGCAACCGCCTTACGAGGTGCCCACTACCCACCTGGTGCGCCTGGCCCCTCTAGGCGCGCCCTGATAGGTAGTGGGTCCCTGGAGCACCCTCTTGTGTTGATTCTTCTTCAAAAAATTCACATATATTCCAAAATAAATCTCCGTAAATTTTTATCACGCTTGGACCTCGTTTGATATGGATATTATGCGAAACAAAAAACATGCAACAAACAGGAACTGGCACTGGGCACTGGATCAATATGTTAGTCTAATAAATCATATAAATTGTTGCCAAAAGTATGTGAACGTTGTATAATATTGGCATGGAATAATAAAAAAATAAAGATACGACAGAGACATATAACTGATCAGTTCAATCATGCTTACAGCGCAAATTATCGTCAACTTCGTCATCAAATGCCGGAAGCAGGCGTCGTCGTAGGTAGGATTTGGTTTGGTTCGCGAGTCTTTGCTGGAGGTCTTGCTCGGCAGCGAGGACCTCCACCCACTTATCATTGAGGGTGTCTTGATCATCTTTAAGCTACTCACGCCCTCTTTTAATACTTCGTGTGGAACTAATGAGCTGTCGTCGGAAGGTTTCCAGATCGAGCAAGTCCTCGGGGATGTCGAATTCATTGGGTCCGAGACTTATGTCCTCTTCCGATTCTGGCATGTAGTTACTATCATCAGGATCATCGAGGTCCTCCATCCTTGTGGCACCGTCGATCTGACCGGACGCGGTATCATCGCTATTGTCTTGGTCCTCGGCGCCGTTCGGGGTGGTGCTATTACCAGAGGTGCCATTATCGGTGTTGTGGGTATTGGTGTTCCCCTTACCGGCGCGTTTAGAGCGCTTCCCACTCCGTCGGTGTTTAGGGGATCCTTTTCTCCTCCTCCTCCTCCTCGTCCTTGGGGGTATCCATCATGTAGACATCGTAGGTGGAGGTTGTCGTTCAGTTGCAGGTGTTGGATGGTGCGGCGCCAGGCAGATTGCCGGCATCTTCATCCATGCCAGTTGCCTCCTCCGAGGCGTATTTCAGTACGTTGGTTAAATGCTTGACTGTAGCGACTACATGGGCGGTCAGCGGGACCTAAATATCCATGTCATTGGCTTTAAATCCGATCTGGTCATAGACTGAAGACAGGCCGTCTGAAATCCCAAGATTCTGGATTCGGTCTAGCATCTCGTTTAAAAGCGAGGGGTCTGCTGGGCCCATCTCTTGACAGTAGACCGGGCTAACTTGTGGTATGCTCGACGAAGCATGTGACACGACTTCAGAGCGCGGATCAGCTTGGGCGAGGGCCTGGTCTGATGCTGAAGAAATCGGATCCGAACTTGAGGTTGGTTCCGAGGTGAGACCTGATCCTAGCTTTGGATTTGAGGTTGGTCTGAGGTTAAGACCATGGCGTCCGTGGAGTTTTCCAGCTGATCTAGTGCCCAGCCAGAGAGGGCGAGATCGCCACGGGAGTCGGCAATATATTCCAAACTTCCAAATTGCATGATCTGATCTGGGGCGAAGCTTCCAACCCAGCTGAGGTGTCCGGCCGGATCGGCGTGTAAGATGGTGCCACCGAACGAGAACAGCTGGCCGGGGACGAAGATGTCACTGCAGTTGATGTAGCTATTGATCTCAAGACGAGCCATTGATCCTTTTGATCACATAGTCGGACCTGTATGGGCCACCAATATCGGTGCTAAAACCGGCGGATCTCGGGTAGGGGGTCCCGAGCTGTAGGTCTAGGAACAATGGTAATATGAGACGAAGGGAGTTGATGTTTACTCGTGTTCGGGCCCTCTCGAAGAGGTAAAACCCTACGCTCTGCTTTGATTATATTGATTTGATGAAGTACAGAGTACAATATGATCTACCTCGAGACCGTATGATTGTGTCCTAAACCCTAATGCTGGTAATCGTGCCTCTAAAGACTAAATCTCGTCGGCTTATAGATGCAACGGGGGTACCTAGGTTACACACATGGTCGATTGTCGATGAGCCGACTATTTGAGCCATCCTTGAAGTGCACACCAAGTCTTCGGAGGTTTCCATCTGGGTTACGCCAAGGCACGTAGCTTCGGTAGTCCTCCCTTTAGTGATCGGCGGGCCATAAGCACGGCCCACGGACTGCGGGTCGTACCGGTAAGCACCCCTTAGTTCAGGACACCGTCAAGGGTACCTCTAGATGTCTTCATTTAGTATATCTACAAAATGTGTATGCGTGTATGTGATTCAACATTTTTATGTGAGATATTACAAATGTTTTCTGTGAATATTAATAGCAGGATTGGCTACAAAAACAAATAAAATGCCAACTCCAAACGGGAAATCAGGATGGTTTTCCACTTGAAATAGCTTCGAATGATAAATTATTCCTGGTGGTCATGGAACCGCCTTGAATGTGAAGCATTAGTAGTCGATCCATTTTAGGAACTGCCAGTCACGAGAAGTATTGGAGACGGTTTTTAAACCTCTTATGATAATTTGTCTACTAGCGACGATTGCCTAGAGACGAAATGCAAAGCCTCCATAGGTCCATGTATGAAAATTGTCTCGAGAGCCCTTTTTTGTATTAGAGGATCCACACCCATTGGTCGAGGTATTTCTTGAAAACTTTACATTCTAGAGTTAGGCCTGTTGGAACAGACCGGGGAGTATAGCACTTTCACTTTATGGATCGTGCTACCTTAACTTATACGTTGCTACAAAATAATGGCTGCATACATCAATCAATACAGAGACAGGGCTTTCTTCTTTTCCAAAAATAACACCTATGATTTTTGCAACAAAAAAAGTGGATTCACAATGAGGGAAACAACACACAAGGTAACATACAAATAATAGCGTTGTCGCGCAATATCACAAATGAAAGAAAATACTAATCATATTGTCACATAGGGATGAGGACATAGGACCAAGAAACATTCATCGGGGATATGTTGCATCATTAAGGACCTCTTTGGTTTAAAGAAAAAGGGGATGCAAAATGGTTCGAATAGAAAATTTTCCTATAGTAGTACTACTAATGCATTTGGGTGATTGTTTCAAAGGAATGGGGCAAAGGAAAAAACATCAGAAATTCCTTTGTCCTAGTTTCAAAGAAAACCGAAAGTTGTAGTGTAGTTCGAGTTCCATGGTACCCCCATGGAAGTAAAATCGAAAAATAGTAAATAAATTAATTTTTTTTGAAATTTTATGACATTGTTTATGACCAAATGTCTTACGTGCTTGCAAAATTTGGTGTCCATATGACATCCAACGAGCTAAACGCACAGACACACCCACACACACACACACACACAAACTGCTCAATAGTGGACACAAGTTTGAGCACCAATTTTGTTATTTTCTGTATGAGCTCCTAGAATGTTATTTGGACACAACAATTTGCAAGCAACTACAACATTTGGTCATATCAATCCCACAAAGTTTCAGGATTTTTGGGTTTTTTTACTATTTTTTATTTTACCTTGAACCATGGAGCTCGAGCTCTGAAAAGCCACTCTCGAAAACAGAAACACAAAAAATCTAACATCCACTTGTACCTTGTTTTCAAGTTCCTATGCACTAAGAACGAGACTAATTATAGCATAATAACATTCTAACTACACAATTTTCACGCGGTCTGATTTAAATTTGGCCATGTTTATTATGACTCCTGTGTTTTTTTAATTCCCGTTAACCAAACATTTTTGCATTATTAATTTTCTATCATTTTAGGGCCTAAGTGGTTGCCATGAGAGGACGATGATGCTGGCTTTTGGCCGCTGCAAGCTAAGAGCAACTCTAGCAGACCTCGCATTTTGCCGACCTGTAAAATTTGTTTGCAGGTCACACGGGGGCGGTTATGCAGGCCGAAATTTGCGGCGGCAGACTAGAAACCGCAAACAAACCCCTAAATTTAAAAAAAAAGTTGTTTCGCTCGAGAAATTTAAGCAACAGCTCGCCGGAGATCGCTCGCATAGAATAGATGGTTCTTCTTCGCATAATAAGTTCATACACGCCACGTACATACATAAAGGTTAGATATGCTAGACAGGGCCTACGCTACCGCACCACTGCAACAAAATTGAGCTCACCGGAGCTCCTGCGGTAGCTGCCCACCGGCGGCGATCAGTCGGTGTCGGAGGAGTCGGAATCGAGGTCGACGAAGCGCTTCGCCTGCTCCTCCTTCATCACGCGCGGGTCGGCCTCCTTCGATGCGTGCGCCTGCGATGCCGTGAGGCCCGTCTCGAGGAAGAGCCCCTCGTACTCGAGCTCGCGCCGGATGCGCTCTTCCATCTCCTCCTGATCCCTCGCCGACCGCTCGAGGACGACGCGCTCGAGGAGCTCCTCCTGCCCTGGTGGGAGGTAGTCCTCAGGTCCGATGACGCCTCGGCGCGGCGGCACATCGGGCACGGCCTCCTCCGGCTCCCTCTTCACCGGAACGAGCCGCAAGCTCGATGCACCCGCGGATGAGCACCCCGCGGACCCATGGCCGGATGAGCTCCCCGCGGACCAGTTGCCGGAGGAGGCGCGGCGGCGACGGGTGCGCTCGAGCTCGAACTCGTCGAGCTCGCGCCGGTTGAATGCCGGCGGCGGCCGGGCACCCTGGTTGAGCCACCGACGCGCCCCCCGCTTGCGCGCGGCGTCAGATCTGGTGCGGCGGCCGCGCTCCGCCTCATCTCCCGAGTCGGCCATGGTGATTCAAGGCTCGCCGGCGGCGAGAAATCGAGCGGCGCGGTGGGGAATTGGAGGGGAATGCGGCGGCGGGAGGATGGGGTTTCGACCCGCATCTGCCCCGCAAACCCGCAGTTATAGTGGCTCGGGGGTTGCGTTTGCGGGCTGCGGCAAAAAAAATTACGGGCCGAACACCGATGCGGACTCTGGTCTGACTAAAAAAAATGGGCCGAGCCCGTATAATCACCGGAATTATGCGGGTTTGCGCCGGATGCAGGGTCTGCTAGAGTTGCTTTAATGGTGAGCTAACGCGTAATTTGTGTCCTCCCCGACAGTGTTTGCTGGACAACGGGGAAAACGAATGCACCAAAAACCTAATCGGAAGTCGCGGTAAACGTCGAACCCTGTGGTTTATTGTTCCGGACATTTCAGTGTATCGCCTTTTGTAGCTCCAGTGCAAGGTTTGGATTATGCCAATTGGTGCATGCGTCTCGATCTAAGTTCTTAACTCGTGGGTTACATGGTCTAGCTAGCTGTTGGGTGAAATTAAAGGCCACGTACGTACGATTCGATTCATGTTGCAAGTTGCAACTATATATGGGTGGGTTATTTATAGATGCGCTGTTCTTGCAAGCGGCTCAAGCAGTCCCTTTGCATTCTCTCAATGTTTGCCGACGACGTAATGATCTTTCTCAAGCCCAATGAACGGGATATGAACATGTGTGCATCAATTCTTACCCTGTTTGGGGAGGCATCGGGCCTCCGCGTCAACCTTGCAAAGAGCGCGGTCTACCTTATACGATGCTCTGACGAGAGCATGGAATCAGTAGAGAGAGCACTTGGATGCCCGAGAGGCGCCTTCCCATGCAAATACCTTGGTCTGCCGCTCACCCTGAGAAAACAGTCACATCTACAGTTATCAGGCCTTGTGGACCAAATAGCAACGGCATTGCCAAAATGGAAAGCAGCAAGGATGCCAAAGAGTGGAAGAATGCTTCTTATTCAATCTGTACTCTGTGCAATTCCGCTGCACGCGATGATGACGCTCGACCTCCCACAGAAGACAATTTCAGCAATGAACAGAATATGCCGCAGCTTCTTATGGTGCGCTGAGTCAAGCTCGTCTGGCGGAAACTGCACAGTCGCTTGGGAGGCTGTGTGTGCCCCCAAATGGGCGGGTGGATTAGGCATACCCAACCTAGGATGGATGAACAAAGCTGTGCAGGCCAGGTGGCCTTGGTTACAGAGACCAGACACATCGCGACCATGGGCAGAATTTGACATCACAGTACCAAAAGCTTCAAGACAACTCTTCAACGCGGCTGCTCGCTGGGTTCTCGGCGACGGAAATACAATATTCTTTTGGGAAGATAGATGGCTCGAAGGACACCGGATCGTGGAGATGGCCCCCTTGACCTATGGCCGAGTCAGGAAGAAAACGAGGAACTCATGCACCATAGCCCAGGCCCTACGGAATGACGGTTGGGTCGCCCAAGTAAGCCCGGAGGTATCAACTGACTTGCTAAGGGAATATCTACAGCTATGGAACATGATCCAAGAACTTCAACTTGACCCAACGCAACATGATACCATCACTTGGTCATGGGAAGCAAGCGGATGCTATTCAGCAAGGACTGCCTATGCAGCCAAATTCTGGGGCAGGCAAGTCGTCCCCACGGCCGAATTCACTTGGAAATCTAGAGCACCGGCGCCCTGCCGCTTCTTCACATGGCTGGCAATCCAGGATAGGTGCTGGACGTCTGATCGGCTGGCAAGACGAGGGCTCGATCATCAGGATTGCTGCCCAATGTGCAGCCAAGAAGAGGAGAGCATAAACCACATTTTGCTCCAGTGTGTCGTCGCGCGGGAAGTGTGGACCGCGATCTGTCATCCCCTACGCAGACCGGAATGGATACCTACTGTGAATGAAAGCCTCGGTGCATGGTGCCAAGACAAGAGAGGAAGAGGAAAGGCCGGCACGGATGCAAATGCAATCATCATCCTAGGGCTCTGGCAAATATGGAAGCACCGCAACTCGATTGTCTTCGACGGAGCTACACCTTCAAAGAACAGGATTATCCATGCAGTCGTAAGAAAAGGCCGTGTATGGAAGAAGGCGGGCATACTACAAGGAGACATGGACGCCTTCTTTGCAGAGGTGGAGGAGTGGGCAGCGGAGAGTAGATAGTTTTTGAGACTAGGTGGAGGATGGAAGTAGAGTTAGTGTGCGGTGTATATATGTAATCTGTAATGCTAACGTGGACGGGCTCTTCACCCCGATTCCTTCTATATAATATAATATAGTACGCACACTCGTGCGTATTCGAGAAATTTTTTTATAGATGCGCATAATCTTCCGAGGAGTTCTGATCTTAAGGCTGGATTTGTCGAGAGAATTCAAGCTTCGTAGACTATGCAGCGGCCAGTTGGTCCCTGACCTAAGATATTATCAAGAGTGTTCATATCGATCCTGTGATCTGTCAGAGCTATCATCTTTAAATTGGTATACACATCCATCTACTTTTTTGTTCAACCAATACTCCTGTGTTAGCAGTACCAAACTCAATCCTCAGGTACCTCCGTGACCTAATTAGGGGGACAACTATACAATATAGAAGCAATCCTTATGATGAAAGAATAAAAAAATCAACTTAGCCGACCAATTAGAGATACACGGCCCAGATTAGTTGTTAAGTTTTAGAACTTGCCGCTGTAAATTTTGGAACTTGTTGCTGCAAGTTTTACAGCTTGCATATGTGTCATCCATATCCAATCCAACGGCTCATGTTGATGTTCTCTATCCTTTCATCACAAGGAGCGTAGTCGCCCCATGTTTTCAGCATCATTCCATTGCGAGAAGTTCTTCTCAACTCAAGCCTCAAGGCCATATCCACACATCTTTCATGGAGATAGCCGCCGGAGGAGTTTAGACGACTTTCGTACCTAAGCACTTATTAGACTGGCATTCCGAAAGAAACTCCTGGTTTGCAAAGAAAGACAAGGGTGACCCACATGGCAACGAATGCACGTAGGCTTCCGCCATACGTATATCTGAGTTAAGCCGGTGATGTGAGAGACTGGAACTGGCGTACTCAGACCACTAGCAGCAAACATAAAGTCAGCACGCACAAGTAGTTGATGTATGAATCGAACGGAAGAAGGGACACTTGTTCGTCATAATGGCTTTGCACCCACCCAACACATGACACCGAAACATCTAAAATACGTAATAACAAAGAAATCTGGAAAACAATGTGACGACATGAATACAATGTGCATCTACCATGTCATAAAAAGGCCAAATTGACATTAAAAAAAAGGCAAAATTGGGTTCAATCTCCAAATGTTTTCTTTGGTAAGCAAACAATTGATTAAAAAATAAAAATTATATATTTAGGTAGGTATATCACATGTAGGATTTGATAATATTTACTTATTATGGGCGTGTAGTCACCGGGTAACGTAGTAGTACACCGGTGAGTGCGCGCCCGTGCTTCCGAAAAAAAACAATTACATTTATGCGCTCTCGTGTGATACTTGTGCGGCCAATGCCTAACGGCAACTCCAACGCGCGATCTCAAATGGTCCGATCACGTCCGCTTGAAGGTAAACGGATAGAAAAAGGCGGCCCAACGTGTGGGAGCAAACGGACCAATGCCCGTTTTTGATCCGCTTTCGACCCATTACCGGCCCAACTTTGGGTCATGTTTGCGTCCAAATGGACACGCGCGGACGGGCGGGACGTGCGCCCTTGTCCCCCTGGCTCGCTCGTCGGGGACACAACCAATTTCCTCTTCCCCTGCCCTCCCTCCGCTCTCCGCCCCCGCCATCGCCGCCGCCACCGCCGTTCCCGGCCGCTTCGCCTTCCATCTAGGCCGTCCGAACCACGGCCACGTCATGCCATAGCCAGCCCACGCCCGCGTTCCGGAAGAGCATTTTGCCGGCGTTCGTGGTTCCTTGTCACCGGTGGGAGAGAAGCTATGGCCGCCGGCGCCGCCCGTTGACCCTAACAACTTCCGACGGGCGTTGCATTGCCGCAGGGCGCCCACCCACCAATACCAACCTTGCTTTGCTGCCTGCAAGGGGAGCCCGATGTGCTCTTTCCAGCCGCGTCTCCACCACGACCACAAGGTGTTCCACGCTTTGCTCACAAGGTACCATGGATAGTAGGGATCAGTATTTCTTTCACAACTACATTTGTTCATCGGATGATTCGTCCTCGGATGATGAAGAGTTTGTGGTGGCTGCATTGATCGTCCATGACCACATTAGTAGGAAGTGACCTCGGTTCATGGGGTCAATCCCCGGCCTTGAACCGCAATAGGGAGAAAGGTCACACCCGTCTCTATGGCGACAACTTTGAGAATACCGCACTCTTCAAAACACATCAATTTCGTCGCCGATTCCGCATGAGGAGACATGTGTTCAGTCGTATTCGGGAGGAAGTGGTAGGATATGGCCCTTGGCAAGCTTGGCTTCTCTTCTTACCAAAAATTTACATCGGCTATTCGCATGCTTGCATATGGAGTTCCTGGCGATCTTGTGGATGAGTATGTGCGTATGAGTGAGTCCACATGTCTCCTCACAATGTATAGTTTCTGCAAGGTCATGGTGCCAGTGTTCGGCCCTGAGTACCTGAGAGAGCCAACTACTGCTGATAAGAGAGGTTATTAGCGATCAATGCCTATAGGGACTTTTCCGGGCATGCTTGGTAGTATAGATTGTATGCACTGGACATGGAAGAATTGTCCACTTGCTTGGCAGGGGAAGTACAAGGGGCATGTGAAAGGTGCCACTGTCATACTTGAAACCTTGGCTTCCTAAGATCTGTGGATATGACATTCTTTCTTCGGTATGGCTGGTTCTCACAATGGTATCAACGTGCTTCAGCATTCTCCAGTGTTAGCAAGGCTTGCAGAAGGCCACTCCCCAGAGGTCAACTTTGAGATCAATGGCCACCATTACAAAAAAGGGAAATTACCTAGTTGATGGTATCTATTCTCACTGGTCAACTCTTACGAAGACCATACCCAATCCGCAAGGAGAGAAGAGACAAAGGTTTGCCAAATGCAGAAAAGTGCTAGGAAGGATGTGGAGCGTGCTTTTGGTGTGCTTCAATCTCGATCCCCGTTCGAAACCCTGCATTGACATGAAGCACTCATAAGATTTGGGAGGTGATGACCTTTTGTGTGATCATGCACAACATGATCGTGGAGGATGAGCATGGTGATAGCATCTACGACCAAGAGTTTGATTTTCAGGGTGAAAAATGTTGAACCTGAGTACCCACCTCTTGCAATCTTTCAACAGTTTGTTCAATTTCATCATGAAATGCGTGATAAGCATGCCCATGTGCAGATCCAGGATGACTTAGTTGAGCACATGTGGATTCACATTGGCAACCACTAGATCTATCGGTTTCTTTTCATGCAAATTATTTGATATTGTTTTTATTTCGATTGGGTTGTAAGACTACTTCTGATGTGAAACTATTTGCTATGTTTGATTTGAACTATTTGTTATGCTTGATTTTACTATAAATGGCCTCCGACGGACAAGATGCGTCCGCGTGTTGGACATACAAACGGCGCATCCAGAAATCCGGACGGACACCACCCATTGCCACACCAAACGAATGTTACGGACGTGTGTTTGACGTCGTGCGTTGGATTTGACCTAACCAATTCCTTTGGATGACCTTTTCTCTCCGTCTGCCAGGAACCAACAGTTCGTAGCTAGCTGAAGCAACGTGGGTAAAATGGACAAATTTGATCTCAGGGAGAAAGTATTTGTACCAGGATCGACCATAGGGACGAAGCATGGCTCCCACCTCTCCTCCCACCCACTCACTAGGCTCTCCGGCAATCTCCCTCTCCAACCAGTGAATCTTGGTTTCTCTCCACTCATCTCCTCCGGCGTCATCTGATCTACCCTCTCATACCCATCTCACATGGGTTCTCATGGTGGATCAACTTTGGATCTAGATTTCTCCAAAGGGTTGGCTTTTGCAGATGAGGTTTTCAGATCTTGTGGGAAATGCATCCACCCAACGGATGACACGGGCCGTTTCATTCTGGTTGTGTCTTTCAGCAGGCATATCTTCCATCTTAATGAAGATTCAGTGGCGGCGGCTTTGGAGTCAGCTATTGGTGGATCTGCTATTGATTTGTCTGTTCAGCTCATTAAAGACAAGGTATTTTCATTCATTGTTTCTTGCAAAAAGGTGGGACTTTTTATTCTGCAATTACGTTCGTTTGCCTGCCCGCAATTCAAATGTCATTTCCATCTGTGGGGAAATGGTGGTCCTAATTGGAAACGTGAATTTATCATTTGGAAGAAAGAATGTGATGCAGAGTGGATTTTAATAAGTCCTTCCAAAAGGCGTGCTGCCCTTGGTATGATTGCCATGCATAAGCCTCCTAGGAAATCTTCTTTGTTTTCTGGATCTTCAACAAGGAAGAAACTTTCTTTTGCCACATTTCAACAATATGATGTTTGCAAGGGCTATCGATACCCACCTAAGGAACAGTGTGTTCAGACAATTGTTGATGCTGGTTATTCCATTAATGATCGTGAGAAGGTCATTCCCCCCTCGCCGCCGACGACTGAGCTTCAGTGGACGGTGGCGTCGCCACCCATTATTTTTGGAATGGTTAACTTCCATGCTACTTCTCCGGCCGGGATTTCAGTGGCTGCTCCAACTGGCTTGGACGTGAACCTGCGTGTGCATGGGGACAACGTTAGTTTGAACTCCGATGGGCCTGGTGTTGGGGATCGTAGCAGAAATTTAAAATTTTATACGTATCACCAAGATCAATCTATGGAGTCATCTAGCAACGAGAGAGAGGGGAGTGCATCTACATACCCTTGTAGATCGCGCGCGGAAGTGTTCAAGAGAACGGGGTTGATGGAGCCGTACTCGTCGTGATCCAAATCACCGATGATCCTAGCGCCGAACGGACGGCACCTCCGCGTTCAACACACGTACGGAGCGGGGACGTCTCCTCCTTCTTGATCCAGCAAGGGGGGAGGAGAAGTTGATGGAGATCCAGCAGCACGACGGCGTGGTGGTGGAAGTAGCGGGATCCCAGCAGGGCTTCGCCAAGCGCAAGCGGGGAGGAAGAGGTGTCACGGGAGGGAGGGAGGCGCCAGGGCTTGGGGTGTTGCTCCCATGCGCCTCCCCACTATATATAGGGGTGGAGGGGGCTGGTTTCTTGCCCTCCAAGTCCATTGGGGCATTGGCAAAGGTGGGGGAAAGAAATCCCATCATTTCCCTTCCCCACCGATTGTTATCCCCCCTTTTTAGGGATCTTGATCTTATCCCTTCGGGATATGATCTTATTCCTTCTAAGGTGGGATCTTGGTGCGCCTTGACCATGGATGTGGGGCCTTGCCCCCACTACCCACGTTCATGTGGGTCCCCCCATGCAGGTGGGGCCCACTTCAGAACCTTCTAGAACCTTCCCGGTACAATACCGAAAAATCCCGAACATTTTCCGGTGGCCAAAATAGGACTTCCCATATATAAATCTTTACCTCCGGACCATTCCGGAACTCCTCGTGACGTCCGGGATCTCATCCGGGACTCCGAACAACTTTTGGTTAACCGCATACTAATATCTCTACAACTCTAGCGTCACCGAACCTTAAGTGTGTAGACCCTACAGGTTCGGGAGACATGAAGACATGACCGAGTTGACTCTCCGGTCAATAACCAACAGCGGGATCTGGATACCCATGTTGGCTCCCACATGTTCCACGATGATCTCATCGGATGAACCACGATGTCGAGGATTCAATCAATCCCGTATACAATTCCCTTTGTCAATCGGTACGTTACTTACCCGAGATTCGATCGTCGGTATCCCAATACCTTGTTCAATCTCGTTACCGGCAAGTCACTTTACTCGTACCGTAATGCATGATCCCGTGACCAAACACTTGGTCACATTGAGTTCATTATGATGATGCATTACCGAGTGGGCCCAGAGATACCTCTCCGTCATACGGAGTGACAAATCCCAGTCTCGATTCGTGCCAACCCAACAGACACTTTCGGAGATACCCGTAGTGCACCTTTATAGCCACCCAGTTACGTTGTGACGTTTGGCACACCCAAAGCACTCCTATGGTATCTGGGAGTTGCACAATCTCATGGTTTAAGGAAATGATACTTGACATTTGGAAAAGCTCTAGCAAACGAACTACACGATCTTGTGCTATGCTTAGGATTGGGTCTTGTCCATCACATCATTCTCCTAATGATGTGATCCCGTTATCAATGACACCCAATGTCCATAGTCAGGAAACCATGACTATCTGTTGATCAACGAGCTAGTCAACTAGAGGCTCACTAGGGACATGTTGTGGTCTATGTATTCACACATGTATTACGATTTCCGGATAACACAATTATAGCATGAACAATAGACAATTATCATGAACAAGGAAATATAATAATAACCATTTTATTATTGCCTCTAGGGCATATTTCCAACAGTCTCCCACTTGCACTAGAGTCAATAATCTAGTTACATTGTGATGAATCGAACACCCATAGAGTTCTGGTGTTGAAAAGAGAGGTTTAGTCAACGGATCTGCTACATTCAGGTCCGTATGTACTTTACAAATATCTATGTCTCCATTTTGAACATTTTCACGAATGGAGTTGAAGCGACGCTTGATATGCCTGGTCTTCCTGTGAAACCTGGGCTCCTTGGCAAGGGCAATAGCTCCAGTGTTGTCACAGAAGAGAGTCATCGGGCCCGACGCATTGGGAATAACTCCTAAGTCGGTAATGAACTCCTTCACCCAGATTGCTTCTTGTGCTGCCTCTGAGGCCGCCATGTATTCCGCTTCACATGTAGATCCCGCCACAACGCTTTGCTTGCAACTGCACCAGCTTACTGCCCCACCATTCAAAATATACACGTATCCGGTTTGTGACTTAGAGTCATCCAGATCTGTGTCGAAACTAGCATCGACATAACCCTTTACGACGAGCTCTTCGTCACCTCCATAAACGAGAAACATATCCTTAGTCCTCTTCAGGTACTTCAGGATATTCTTGACCGCTGTCCAGTGTTCCACGCCGGGATTACTTTGGTACCTTCCTACCAAACTTACGGCAAGGTTTACATCAGGTCTGGTACACAGCATGGCATACATAATAGACCCTATGGCCGAGGCATAGGGGACGACACTCATCTTTTATCTATCTTCTGCCGTGGTCGGGCATTGAGCCATGCTCAATTGCACACCTTGCAATACAGGCAAGAACCCCTTCTTGGACTGATCCATATTGAACTTCTTCAATATCTTGTCAAGGTACGTACTTTGTGAAAGACCAATGAGGCGTCTTGATCTATCTCTATAGATCTTGATGCCTAATATATAAGCAGCTTCTCCAAGGTCCTTCATTGAAAAACACTTGTTCAAGTAGGCCTTTATGCTTCCCAAGAATTCTATATCATTTCCCATCAACAGTATGTCATCCACATATAATATGAGAAATGCTACAGAGCTCCCACTCACTTTCTTGTAAACACAGGCTTCTCCATAAGTCTGTGTAAACCCAAACGCTTTGATCATCTCATCAAATCGAATGTTCCAACTCCGAGATGCTTGCACCAGCCCATAGATGGAGCGCTGGAGCTTGCATACCTTGTTAGCATTCTTAGGATCGACAAAACCTTCCGGCTGCATCATATACAATTCTTCCTTAAGAAAGCCGTTAAGGAATGCCGTTTTGACGTCCATTTGCCATATCTCATAATCATAGTATGCGGCAATTGCTAACATGATTCGGATGGACTTCAGCTTCGCTACGGGTGAGAAAGTCTCATCGTAGTCAACCCCTTGAACTTGTCGATAACCCTTAGCGACAAGTCGAGCTTTATAGATGGTAACCATCCGCGTCTGTCTTCTTCTTAAAGATCCATTTGTTTTCTATCGCTTGCCGATCATCGGGCAAGTCTGTCAAAGTCCACACTTTGTTTTCATACATGGATCCCATCTCGGATTGCATGGCTTCAAGCCATTTGTCGGAATCTGGGCCCGCCATTGCTTCTTCATAGTTCGAAGGTTCACCGTTGTCTAACAACATGATTTCCAAGACAGGGTTGCCGTACCACTCTGGCGCGGAACGTGTCCTTGTGGACATATGAAGTTCAGTAGGAGCTTGATCCGAAGTACCTTGATCATCATCATCATTAACTTCCTCTCTAGTCGGAACATCTTCCTGAGCTGCGCTACTTTCCGGTTCAAGAGGTAGTACTTCATCAAGTTCCACTTTCCTCCCACTTACTTCTTTCGAGAGAAACTCTTTCTCCAGAAAGGACCCGTTCTTGGCAACAAAGATCTTGCCTTCGGATCTGAGGTAGAAGGTATACCCAATGGTTTCCTTAGGGTATCCTATGAAGACGCATTTTTCCGACTTGGGTTCGAGCTTTTCAGGTTGAAGTTTCTTGACATAAGCATCGCATCCCCAAACTTTTAGAAACGACAGCTTAAGTTTCTTCCCAAACCATAATTCATACGGTGTCGTATCAACGGATTTCGACGGAGCCCTATTTAAAGTGAATGCGGCAGTCTCTAAAGCATAGCCCCAAAATGAGAGCGGTAGATCGGTAAGAGACATCATAGATCGCACCATATCCAATACAGTGCGATTACGACGTTCGGACACACCATTTCGCTGAGGTGTTCTAGGCGGCGTGAGTTGTGAAACTATTCCACATTTCCTTAAGTGTGTGCCAAATTCGTGACTCAAATATTCCCCTCCACGATCTGATCGTAAGAACTTTATTTTCCTGTCACGTTGATTCTCAACCTCACTCTGAAATTCCTTGAACTTTTCAAAGGTCTCAGACTTGTGTTTCATTAGGTAGACATACCCATATCTACTCAAGTCATCAGTGAGAGTGAGAACATAACGATAGCCACCACGAGCCTCAACACTCATTGGACCGCACACATCAGTATGTATGATTTCCAATAAGTTAGTTGCTCGCTCCATTGTTCCGGAGAACGAAGTCTTGGTCATCTTACCCATGAGGCATGGTTAGCACGTGTCAAATGATTCGTAATCAAGAGACTCCAAAAGTCCATCTGCATGGAGCTTCTTCATGCGTTTGACAGCAATGTGACCAAGACGGCAGTGCCACAAGTATGTGGGACTATCATTATCAACCTTACATCTTTTGGTATTCACACTATGAATATGTGTTACACTGCGTTCGAGATTTATTAAGAATAAACCATTAACCAGCGGGGCATGACCATAAAGCATATCTTTCATATAAATAGAACAACCATTATTGTCGGATTTAAATGAGCAGCCATCTCGAATTAAACGAGATCCTGATACAATGTTCATGCTCAAAGCTGGCACTAAATAACAATTATTGAGGTTTAAAACTAATCCCGTAGGTAAATAGAGGTAGCGTGCCGACGGCGATCACATCGACCTTGGAACCATTCCCGACGCGCATCGTCACCTCGTCCTTTGCCAGTCTCCGTTTATTCCGCAGCTCCTGCTTTGAGTTACAAATATGAGCAACCGCACCGGTATCAAATACCCAGGAGCAACTACGAGTGCTGGTAAGGTACACATCAATAACATGTATATCACATATACCTTTGGTGTTGCCGGCCTTCTTGTCCGCCAAGTACTTGGGGCAGTTCCGCTTCCAGTGACCACTTCCCTTGCAATAAAAGCACTCAGTCTCAGGCTTGGGTCCATTCTTTGGCTTCTTCCCGGCAACTGGCTTACCGGGCGCGGCAACTCCCTTGCCGTCCTTCTTGAAGTTCTTCTTACCCTTGCCTTTCTTGAACTTAGTGGTTTTATTCACCATCAACACTTGATGTTCCTTTTTGATCTCCACCTCCGCTGATTTCAGCATTGAATATACCTCAGGAATGGTCTTTTCCATCCCCTGCATATTGAAGTTCATCACAAAGCTCTTGTAGCTCGGTGGAAGCGACTGAAGGACTCTGTCAATGACCGCGTCATCCGGGAGATTAACTCCCAGCTGAGTCAAGCGGTTGTGTAACCCAGACATTTTGAGTATGTGCTCACTGACAGAACTATTTTCCTCCATCTTACAACTGAAGAACTTGTCGGAGACTTCATATCTCTCGACCTGGGCATGAGCTTGGAAAACCATTTCCAGCTCTTCGAACATCTCATATGCTCCGTGTTGCTCAAAACGCTTTTGGAGCCCCGGTTCTAAGCTGTAAAGCATGCCGCACTGAACGAGGGAGTGATCATCAGCACGCTGCTGCCAAGCGTTCATAATGTCTTGGTTCTCTGGGATGGGTGCGTCACCTAGCGGTGCTTCTAGGACATAATCTTTCTTGGCAGCTATGAGGATGATCCTCAGGTTCCGGACCCAGTCCGTATAGTTGCTGCCATCATCTTTCAGCTTGGTTTTCTCTAGGAACGCGTTGAAGTTGAGGGCAACATTAGCGTGGGCCATTTGATCTACAAGACATATTGTAAAGATTTTAGACTAAGTTCATGATAATTAAGTTCATCTAATCAAATTATTCAATGAACTCCCACTCAGATAGACATCCCTCTAGTCATCTAAGTGAAACATGATCCGAGTCAACTAGGCCGTGTCCGATCATCATGTGAGACGGGCTAGTCAACATCGGTGAACATCTTCATGTTGATCGTATCTTCTATACGACTCATGCTCGACCTTTCGGTCTTCCGTGTTCCGAGGCCATGTCTGTACATGCTAGGCTCGTCAAGTCAACCTAAGTGTATTGCGTGTGTAAATCTGGCTTACACCCGTTGTATTCGAACGTTAGAATCTATCACACCCGATCATCACGTGGTGCTTCGAAACAACGAACCTTCGCAACGGTGCACAGTTAGGGGGAACACTTTCTTGAAATTATTGCGAGGGATCATCTTATTTAAGCTACCGTCGTTCTAAGCAAATAAGATGTAAAACATGATAAACATCACATGCAATCAAATAGTGACATGATATGGCCAGTATCATATTGCTCCTTTGATCTCCATCTTCGGGGCGCCATGATCATCTTCGTCACCGGCATGACACCATGATCTCCATCATCATGATCTCCATCATCGTGTCTTCATGAAGTTGTCACGCCAACGATTACATCTACTTCTATGGCTAACGTGTTTAGCAATAAAGTAAAGTAATTTACATGGCGTTATTCAATGACACACAGGTCATACAAAAAATAAAGACAACTCATATGGCTCCTGCCGGTTGTCATACTCATCGACATGCAAGTCGTGATTCCTATTACAAGAACATGATCAATCTCATACATCACATACATATATTTCATTCATCACATCCTTTTGGCCATATCACATCACAAGGCATATGCTGCAAAAACAAGTTAGACGTCCTCTAATTGTTGTTGCATGTTTTTACGTGGCTTCTATAGGTTTCTAGCAAGAACGTTTCTTACCTACGTAAAACCACAACGTGATATGCCAACTTCTATTTACCCTTCATAAGGACCCTTTTCATCGAATCCGATCCGACTAAAGTGGGAGAGACAGACACCCGCTAGCCACCTTATGCAACTAGTGCATGTCAGTCGGTGGAACCTGTCTCACGTAAGCGTACGTGTAAGGTCGGTCCGGGCCGCTTCATCCCACGATGCCGCCGAAACAAGATAAGACTAGTAGTGGCAAGAAAATTGACAACATCTACGCCCACAACAAGTTTGTGTTCTACTCGTGCATAGAAACTACGCATAGACCTAGCTCATGATGCCACTGTTGGGGATCGTAGCAGAAATTTAAAATTTTCTACGTATCACCAAGATCAATCTATGGAGTCATCTAGAAACGAGAGAGAGGGGAGTGCATCTACATACCCTTGTAGATCGCACGCGGAAGCGTTCAAGAGAACGGGGTTGATGGAGTCGTACTCGTCGTGATCCAAATCACCGATGATCCTAGCGCCGAACGGACGGCACCTCCGCGTTCAACACACGTACGGAGCGGGGACGTCTCCTCCTTCTTGATCCAGCAAGGGGGGAGGAGAAGTTGATGGAGATCCAGCAGCACGACGGCGTGGTGGTGGAAGTAGCGGGATCCCGGCAGGGCTTCGCCAAGCGCAAGCGGGGAGAAAGAGGTGGCACGGGAGGGAGGGAGGCGCCAAGGCTTGGGGTGCTGCTCCCATGCGCCTCCCCACTATATATAGGGGTGGAGGGGGCTGGTTTCTTGCCCTCCAAGTCCATTGGGGCGTTGGCAAAGGTGGGGGAAAGAAATCCCATCATTTCCCTTCCCCACCGATTGTTATCCCCCCTTTTTAGGGATCTTGATCTTATCCCTTCGGGATATGATCTTATTCCTTCTAAGGTGGGATCTTGGTGCGCCTTGACCAGGGATGTGGGGCCTTGCCCCCACTACCCACGTTCATGTGGGTCCCCCCATGCAGGTGGGCCCCACTTCGGAACCTTCTAGAACCTTCCCGGTACAATACCGAAAAATCCCGAACATTTTCCGGTGGCCAAAATAGGACTTCCCATATATAAATCTTCATCTCTGGACCATTCCGGAACTCCTCATGGCGTCCGGGATCTCATCCGGGACTCCAAACAAGTTTCGGTTAACCGCATACTAATATCTCTATAACTCTAGCGTCACCGAACCTTAAGTGTGTAGACCCTACGGGTTCGGGAGACATGCAGACATGACCGAGACGACTCTCCGGTCAATAACCAACAGCGGGATCTGGATACCCATGTTGGCTCCCACATGTTCCACGATGATCTCATCGGATGAACCACGATGTCGAGGATTCAATCAATCCCGTATACAATTCCCTTTGTCAATCGGTACGTTACTTGCCCGAGATTCGATCGTCGGTATCCCAATACCTTGTTCAATCTCGTTACCGGCAAGTCACTTTACTCGTACCGTAATGCATGATCCCGTGACCAAACACTTGGTCACATTGAGCTCATTATGATGATGCATTACCGAGTGGGCCCAGAGATACCTCTCCGTCATACAGAGTGACAAATCCCAGTCTCGATTCGTGCCAACCCAACATACACTTTCGGAGATACCCGTAGTGCACCTTTATAGCCACCCAGTTACGTTGTGATGTTTGGCACACCCAAAGCACTCCTATAGTATCCGGGAGTTGCACAATCTCATGGTCTAAGGAAATGATACTTGACATTTGGAAAAGCTCTAGCAAACGAACTACACGATCTTGTGCTATGCTTAGGATTGGGTCTTGTCCATCATATCATTCTCCTAATGATGTGATCCCGTTATCAATGACATCCAATGTCCATAGTCAGGAAACCATGACTATCTGTTGATCAACGAGCTAGTCAACTAGAGGCTCACTAGGGACATGTTGTGGTCTATGTATTCACACATGTATTACGATTTCCGGATAACACAATTATAGCATGAACAATAGACAATTATCATGAACAAGGAAATATAATAATAACCATTTTATTATTGCCTCTAGGGCATATTTCCAACACCTGGATCTCCAGCCCACGTAGTCGACACAGCCCAAGCCATCTCAGGTGTAGTCCAATCTCCTGATTCTTTGTTTGATGAGGATATTATATCGTCTCCCATTGCCACACGCAACGAGTTTCTCCAAGATAATATTATAACGGACTCCTCTACTGATTCGGGTCGGTTGGATGATCTGGTTGATGATATGGTGTTTAAAGTTTGGAAGTGTCAGAATTGTTTATCTATGGCGCATTTAACCAACTCGTGTACTAATCGAGTTAGGTGTCGCAGATGTTTTAGGCTGGGTCACCGGGCCAAGGGTTGTTCAGATTCTACCCCCTCTCCAACTTACAAATGGGTCCCGCGGGTCAATGCAGGCACACCGGGTCGGTGAGCAGGAATATCTCCATCCGACGCCTCGGTTTCTACCGTCGCCTACAATACTGGGTCATTGCCCAGTCCCGTCAAGTCTGCCACCCCATCCCCTCCACCATTACCTGCAGAGCCGCCGCCCAAAACCCCACCTCCACTGCCCACAACGCCACCGCCGGCCACACCTCCCCATTGCTACGCCGCAGATTTGAGCTCCGCTTCCATCCCAGCTGCTTTCCAGTCGCCATCGATGGCCAACTTCCCGCTTGATCCTATGGAGTTTGTTCCTCCAGGCTTTGAAGTGATCGGGGGCGGGCCGCACCGTGTTCCCCGCACCTTCTTCTCGCCGGCGGGAGCTCCAGATCGTCAGCATGAGGACTTCGCAATCGCCATCGTCGAGCCGGCTCCGCTACCTGAGGAGGTTCTCATCTTCAAGAACATGGTCAGTGACTTTGTTGTTAACACTCTTGGGAGGGCAGTTTTGGAGGCACAACCATGGATTCAAGGTGTTGGTCTTTTCCGCTTTCGTAGTGTTGTGGCTAGGCAAGCTCTAGTTGATCACCCCCCCTTGATCTGGCAATGATAGATTTGTTAGATTTGTTCCGCATGATGAAGGTCAGAACTTCAGAGCAACCCAGGGTTTTCGTCGTGGATGGATCATGATGTTAGGTGTGCCTTTAGATTATAGATGCACACAATATATTGCTGATGCTGTTAGCACTTTTGGCCGTTTCCATCACTGGCACCAAGACGATCCGATGAGGGTCCGCACTTTGGCATATGTGTCTTTTCCGGCTCCATCTCTTGTGCCCAGGGATGTGGTTTACCGCGTGTACACTGATTTTGGTGGGGCTAGGATATCTTGGACTGCCCCTGTTTACATTCTGACTGCTGAGTTTGCTGATATTCTGCCTGCCGATGAGGATCCCATGCCTTTTGATGGCAACCCTCATCCTCTGCCTGGAGATATGCAGTTCGATAACCACAATTGGGTCATGCCGGAATACCCTGAGCTGGGTTGGAATGATGTACCGCCACCTGTGAATGATCAGCCCCAGGAGGATATTCAGCCAGTGAATGATGCTGTCCATCATGATCAGGTTGAGGAAATTCAGTCCCAGGAGTCAATCATTCTGCAAGTTTCTAATGATTCAGTTAACAATGCCCCTGATGTTGCGGATGTAGTAATCTACCAGCCCCCAATGGGTCCACAGCAGCCTCCTCTGCATATTGTGCAGATGTTCACAGTCTTTGGGCCTGTCCTGCCTCCTGACATGCAGTGGCAGCGCTCATTTGAGAATTTGATGCCATCTCTGTGCTTTGCTGAAATCCCAAAGTTCATGTTCGAGTCTGGAATTGGGTCCCTCTTGCTTGCTAACAAGTCTTGGGACATTTGCTACAATGGCCATGATCTCAGCTTTGTTCTACCACCTGTGCCTGCTTCTTCCAGCGTCAATACTCGCCTTATTTCTCCAGTTAAAAGGCCAGTTGCATGGGCTCTCTGCTTTGATGATCTTTCTGCACCTGTAACTGAATCCTTTGAGTTCACAGCTGCTCCAAAGGTGACTCTGAAACGTGACCGCAAGCAGAAGACTGCAGTTTTGGTGGACACTGAGGTTCGTCGCAGTGCACGGCTCAGTGCTCTACGTGATGGCTACCGTAATGTGCCAAGCAGTGGCACCAGCAAATCTAAAGGTCAGATCAGGTCACCTCACACTCTGAAGAAGCGCAATACCAAGTTGGCTCAGTCTGATGGAGCTTCGACAGTGCCACTACCAACTGCCATTGCTGACCTCCAGCGTATTGGGGCTCGTCTGCGCATCGCTCCGGAGAAGATCACCGCGGATAAGCTTGTGGCTAATCCTGCTCAATCTACCAGCAGCAAGAGTTCTGATGATTGATTGCATAAGGCAGCTTTCTGGTCCATGGCGTACCACCTTAAATGTCATCTATCTTTATTTCTGTCTTTATGTTTGGAATTCTGTCATTTTGCTATGCTTAGCTGGTCTCTGTAGGTCATTGTGTGATCTACTTTTGCTGCAACTTATTATGGTTTGTAATGAATCAGACTGGGTTTAAAGATTGGAAGGTTCTGTGTTGGAACGTACGTGGCCTTAATTCTGAAGCGCGACAGCTTTCTGTTAAGCAGAAGATTGATGAAAGTGGTTGTTCTATGGTTTGCCTACAAGAAACTAAGTGTATGCATATTGATCATAGGTTCATTAGGAAGTTCTATCCACGACGTTTTGATAATTTTGCTTATGTGCCTTCAGTGGGTGCATCAGCTGGTATGGTCGTTATTTGGAATTCTTCCTTTTTTGAGGGCAAGTTAATTGAGGCTAAACCTTTTGGTATCATTGTGGAATTCCATTCCAAACATACATCTGAAGTTTGGACGCTAGTTGCTGTTTATGGTCCATGTCAGGGTCCAGCCCGTGATGAGTTCATGCAGTGGTTATACAACCTGGACATTAATTGTGATGACAATTGGCTTCTTTTGGGTGATTTTAACTTTATGAGGTCGCTTGAAAACCGTAACCTGCCTGGTGGTAATGTCAACGATATCTTTCTGTTTAATGAAATCATCGGTCACTTGGGTCTTGTTGAGCTGCCAATTAAGGGAAGGCAATTTACTTGGTCTAATATGCAAACTGAACCCCTTCTTGAACAAATTGACTGGTTTTTCACTTCGGTTGCATGGACTTCAGATCATCCCAACACTTTAGTTTTGCCTCTTGCGCGATCGGCCTCTGATCATGTTCCTTGCGTGGTCACAATTGCCACGACCATTCCTAAAGCTAAAGTTTTTCGTTTTGAAAATTATTGGACTGATTTACCTGGCTTTAATGAGTGTGTTGCTCAGGTTTGGGGTAGGTCGGTGGGTAAACCCACGGCTGCTTTAACTATATCTTCCAAGTTCAAAGCGCTCAGGTATGCCTTAAAGAAATGGCATTTAAAGCTGTCCACAGTTAAGGCGCTCATTGCTGATTGCAACAAAGTCATTCTGTTCTTTGATGAGATGGAGGAGACCCGACCGTTAAGTTGGCCTGAATTCAATTTTAGGCGAATAGTAAAGTTGCATCTGGAGGATATTCTACACTGGCAGTATGTTTATTGGAAGCAACGCTGTACAATCCGAAGCATTAAGGTGGGCGAGGAAAATTCTAAATTTTTTCACGCCATGGCCACAGAAAGGTACCGAAGGAATACAATTTCTTCAATCAAGAATACGGCAGGTGAGGTGGTTTCTGATCACCAATTGTTGGCGGGCATGTTTTGGTCTGATTTCAACCAGCGTATGGGCCAAGCAAAGGGAATCTAAATGGGTTTTCATCTGCACACTTTAATTGAGAGAGTTGATGGTCTGGAGGATTTATCTTTGCCGTTCACGGATTCTGAGGTTGAGGCTGTAATTAAGAACATGCCGTCTGATCGTGCTCCGGGCCCCGATGGCTTTACATGTCTTTTCTTAAAAAAGTGCTGGTCTATTCTCAAGGAGGATTTTATGCAACTTGTCACAGAGTTTTATGAGGGGAGGTGCAATTTTGAATGTCTTAATACTTCCTTAATCACTCTTGTCCCCAAGAAGCTACGTCCAGAAGTGGTTGGAGACTTCAGGCCCATATCCTTGACCAACACGTGTTTCAAGTTTTGACTAAACTGCTGGCCAATCGGCTTCAAAAAGTGATCCTGAGATGTATACATCGCAATCAATACGGTTTTCTTCGTTGTCGATCTATCCAGGATTGTCTGGCCTGGTGCTTTGAATACATTCACCAATGTAAAGCATCTAAACGCCCCATCATCCTCCTTATGCTCGATTTCACGAAGGCATTCGATACAATTGAGCATGAAGCCATCCTCAGAATCTTACAATGCAAGGGTTTTGATGCTCGTTGGACTGGCTGGATTGATAGCATCTTGTCCACGGGTTCTTCTTCTGTTCTCTTAAACGGGGTGCCAGGTAATCATTTTGTCTGCAGATCTGGAGTGCGCCAAGGAGACCCGCTATCTCCATTATTATTTGTGATTGCTGTGGATCTGCTTCAGTCGGTGGTCAATGAGATGTGCTCGAGAAACATTCTGTCTCTTCCAATACCAACAAACTCCAATGACTACCCGATCGTTCAATATGCGGATGACACCCTCATTGTATTGCCTGCGATTGATGACCAACTGATCGCCTTCAAGGACATGCTTAACACTTTTGCAGCTTCAACTGGTTTACGTGTCAACTTCAGTAAATCATCTCTTATTCCAATCAACATGAGTGATGAGGAGGGTGCTCGGGTTGCCAATCTGCTAGGTTGTGATGTGGGCTCTATGCCTTTCACATATCTAGGGTTACCCATGGGTACTTCGAGGCCCACAATCTATGATCTTCTGCCTCTCGTTGATCGTATTGAACGCCGTTTATCTGCTTCCTCGTGTCTGCTGAATCAAGGAAGTCGTCTGCAACTGCTTTAGTCGGTACTATGCTCCATGCCAATTTATTTCTTGTGTACGCTATCTCTTCCCAAGGGCATCTTGCAGCAGATTGAGAGAATCATGCGTCAATGCTTGCGGAGAGGCAACACAGATAATCCTCGTCAATCCTTGGCTGCATGGGATCTGGTCTGCCGACCCAAGAAGTGCGGTGGTTTGGGTGTGCTTAATTTGGGACTTCAAAATGAAGCCTTGTTGCTCAAGCATCTTTTCAAGTTTTTTAACAGGTTGGACGTGCCTTGGGTCACATTAATTTGGGATACCTATTATGCTGCTTCGCCGCCGCAAGTCACTCAGAGCCGTGGCTCATTTTGGTGGCGAGATGTCATGATTTTGTACAACAAATTCTGCAAGTTAGCCGTCCCACAAGTGCATGATGGCAACACGGTGGTCTTTTGGCTTGATCGCTGGCAGCTGGGTAATAATGTGGTCCTTTTGTGCGAGCATATCCCTAGGCTTCATTCTTTTTTCATTGATGACACGGTCACAGTCAGAGACTTTATGGAGCAACCGGAGACCTCGGAACACTTCCATCTGCCTCTGTCACAGGAGGCTTATACTGAGCTAACTCAACTTCAAGATTTGTTGTCTTCGGTCAGCTTGAACGTGGAGAGTAAGGACATTTGGAAGTGGCCGTCTAAATCTGGGGAGTTTAAATCAAAGATTTACTGTGAGTCTTGCTTCTCTCACCTAGTGGTTGATCCCATTTTCAGATGGATTTGGAAGTGTGCTTGTACGCTTAAGTTAAAGTGTTTGGATGGCTTCTTTTGATGGACCGTCTGAATACTAGGGATATGATGCAACGCAGGCATTGGATCATCCAGAATGACACGTGTGTTCTTTGCCTCCGTGCTTTACATGAAGACCGTGCACATCTATTCTTTGCTTGCAACTTCAGCCAAAGGGTTTGGAATTACTTTGGGATTTCTTGGACTGTCCAACCTAACCAAAACACATATGAGATGGCTCTTTCTGCTAGGAGGGATTTTGGTTATCCTTTCTTCAGAGAGGTGGTATTTTCTGCTACATGGAATATCTGGACACAAAGGAATGGGAAGATCTTTAGAAATGAGAGACCTTCCTTCATTTCTTGGAGGAGGAATTTCATACATGATATTTGATGATATTTCCCTTTTAGCTCATAGAATCAAATATAAATATAGAGATAGCTTAGTCTCCTGGTAGCCTCACTCTCTTAGGCCCCTTGTAAGTATGTTCTTTTCTTTGTTTTCTTGTATTTTGTAATTTTGAACACACTAGTTCTATGCAATAAAGCACTGTGAGGTTGTTGCCTTGCAGTATATAGTTCAAAAAACTAAACTGTTTTCAAAAGTATTTCACCCAGCTGACCTTTAAAATGCAGCGCCTGCTAGAAAAGCGCTGCACTCTATTGTGTAACACCTATCACTCAGGTGCTACACCTATGCAACGCCCGACAGCAAAACACATACACTGTACAGCGCCTATGTGTAAGGCGCTGCAGAGTAGAGTGCAACGCCTTACTGTCGGACACTGGACAAAAATATCAACGGTTTGAAATACTTTTAAAGACAGTTTAGTTTGTGAAATACTTTCGCCCTAAGGTCTAATTTGTTAATTTTGCCAGTAAAGCGCGCGAACACGCAGAAAGCGCTTCACGACCCAGCGATCTCGGCGGATACGGCGGAATCTCCATCTCGGCACGCGGCGCACGCCGCCCGGCCGGCCCATGCATGGACGCCCGCGGCGGATGCGTGCGTGAAGCCTAGGGCCGCTGCTTGGCTCTAGCAAGAAACGCAGACGCACGCACAGAGGGCGACGCCGGGACCGTGCGTGTGCGTGTGCGTGTTGTGCGTGTGCCGTTGCGCCGCGCGCGCGCCGAACGCGCCTGAGTTTTTGCCGGAAACGCTGAGGCAACCCGAGCTGTGAGGGACAACCATGAGACTCGTGCCGTTGCGCGCGCGCGACGAACGTGCCTGGGTTTTGCCGGAAACGTTGAGGCAACCCGAGCTGTACGTGAGGGACAACCATGCGACTCGCCGCCTAGTACAGAGTTTTGGTTTACGCTATCCGTTCATGCATTAATTCGTGCGCTGCAATGCATCTTAGCAATACACACTCTTGGACATTTTAATATAAACTACTCCTCCATCCGATAATATAAGACGGATGAAGAGAGTACATGCAAACTGCATCTACATACATTTAATTTAAAATATAAAAATGTTAGAACATTGAACGGAGGGAGCAGTATACTACTCCCTCTGATAAAATAAGCGACAAGCGATGTTATTTTGGATCAAAGAAAGTTTTTCTAGGAAATACTTCCTCTGTAAAGAAATATATAAGTGTTTAGATCACTACTTTATTTATCTAAACGCTCTTATATTTCTTTAGAGAGTACTACTAATATACTAGCTTTTTGACATGGTTATTGTCGAGCCTCGTAGCAGAAATTACATATTTAAAGCACTAGCAGAACGCACATGCGTTGCTACGGCCTATAATGCATATATAAATAAATCAAACAAATGATTAAGCTTGCCTTCAAGATCGAAGCTCATTTCTCCCTCATGTCCGGTGTGTTCGGACATCAAACAGGCGCCCGGTAGGGTCCCCAAAATTTAATCGTCTAAACAGTCCGGACTCCTAAAATTTAGACCATATGTGAGGAGAAATGTAACTGCCCAGACTATCTACCATGTTATGTCCAACAGCGGCCCAACACAAAAAAACCAACCCTATGACACACTCTTCCCTTTTCCGTCGGGTCCTCCCTTTCCTACTCGGTTTTCCGTCATAGCAAAACATTTCTCAATGGAGCCCTCTCCTTTAAAACCGGATGACACCCACATGCCCTTCGTAACAAGGACTATTTTTTCATATTTAAAATATAATAGAGTGGGTCAAGCTAACATATACAATTGTCACAAAACAAGAAATAACTTCTCCAGGTCCATTCAACTTTGCAAATAGCACTGATGTGGGAGGCGAGTAACTACCTGAACATATTCCTGGTCACCAATAAGATCCACCTCCAACCCAAACACCATTCATTGCTAGAAGGGATACTTGTTTCTTCTCTTCCTCGTCTTTCCCTATATCTTCTACTCCTGGCCTCTTCGTCAACTTGTTTCGTTGGCACCAATCAGCAGCACGTCATCTTCTTCTTCGTCATTCCTCCATAGTTTTAGTTCTCGTTTCTACTTATTTTCTAGAATACTCTTACTTTTTTCACTTTATTTTCTGGAACACATTTTTCTTCTCCAACACCATGGACCACGTGGCCGCTTTAGTTCTTTTTCTTTCTTATTCTTGGAACACTCTTCCTTACTAATGTCGCATGAATTAACTGGCCAATGGATCATGTTGTCCTCGCCGGCAAACGTTTCGGCAACCGTCAGCATGTGGACATTCTGCAGAGCATGGTCGTCATCCATCTCGGTGAACACTTGGTCGCCCATATCGTGAGTGCATGGTGGTTGTTGTCCATGTTGGCAAGCAGTGCTCGGCCATGTCGCTAAGAACCAGTTGACCGTCCTTGCCACGAGCGCTTTCAAAATGATTATGCACGATTAATTGTCTACTTAATTAATTAATTAATTACATATACAATTAACTGTCTACCTAATTCTCTACATGCCATTCATTGTTGCAAGGCCTACCGGTGTCCTACAATACTTGGTAGGACTTGCGATGGTAAAGACACTTTTGAAGTGGATTCATTTCCGCAAGGCTTATCGAGTATTATAGGACACATTTCCTTAACGAATTTATTAACATTTAAATGGACACACTTGATTTGGGAATGTAGCATATCTAACTCTCTATATGACCGACAAGAGATATAATATGTCTGCGTCCAGGAACGCATGTACGTGGTGGTCCAGCGACCTGCCCTCCACCATGGCTGATGGTGTCCTGGACTAGGGATGCTAGCCACGTCGGCTGCCAATTGTGGACCAGGCCAAGGACCCCTGGATAACCGAAGAATGGGCCATGTCCACCATGGCTCCCAACGTACTCAAGATGGAATCCTCCGAAGACTTGGCGCACACTTCAAGACATGTTCAAATGGGTCCCAATAACCAAAGAATGGGCCATGTCCACCATGGCTCCCGACGTACTCAAGTTAGAATCCTCCGAAGACTTGGCGCACACTTCAAGACATGTTAAAATCATCAGCAAGTTTATCTCTAGATTGTAACCGACATACATGTAACCCTAGATACCCTCGGTGCCTATATAAGCCGAGGGATTGTAGTCCGTAGGGTGAAGGAAAGTTAGATTCATAGACATACGAGCTCGAGGTAGATCATCATGTACTTTGTATTCCATCACAATCAATACAGCAGAAGCTGAACGTATAGTTTTACCTCATCGAGAGGGCTTGAACCTGGGTAAACATCGTGTCTCTTTTTCGTCTTGTTACCATCTAGCAAAGATCACCAGCTCGAGACTCCCTACCTTGGATTCGCCGAATTTAACCCTGACATTGGTGGCCCATACAGGTCATGTTGTATGGTCAGAACAACTTAATGGCTCGTCTTCGGATCGACGACAACATTGGCTATGCAAAGATCTTCTTCCATGGACAACTTTTTGTCTTCGGCAGCGTCACGCTTTATGCCAATTAGATTGGCCACCTCGTCCAGATCAAAATTAGCTCCAGGCTAGACCATCAGGTTTGGAAACATGGAATATGCTATAGACACCCGCGGAAAACTCGCATTTTTGGGTTGGGTGTCAGACCAGTCCGAGGACCTTCTCAATGTCGAAGTGCCGATCTCAGATTTAATCTCGGATTAGGACCACGGCGTCGATCAGTCATCAGATTTGGCTTCGAGCTCGGAGCCAAACATTTCCTCACCAGATCAAACATCAAGTTCGATCAATGAAATTCCTGAGGCCATGTCAGATGGGACCTCTGTAAAACTTTAGCTAAGCCCAGTCTTTGGTCAAGATATGGGTGAGGCCGACAAAGCACTTCTGAACGAGATGTTAGATCGGATTTAGATCCTCTCTATCTTGGACGGTTGGACCTCGGCCTACGATCAAATCTGGGAAAAGTCTGGAGGAGTGGAATCTTGGTCTAAGATCAAATCTGGGAAAAGTCTGGAGGAGTGGAATTTTCAACCCACCCTCCACTCACCAAGTCGCTACTATCGAGGACTTGATCGATGTTCTAGCATATGCATCCAACGAAGATGCCGACAAGGATGAAGATGTCGATGAGGCGTCGGACAATACGTCACCGCCCGCCACTACTAATACCGGCAAGTGGGCAGCTACATCCACCTATGACGTCTACATGGTGGATACCCCTAAGGACAGAGGGGGAAGCGGAAAACCCCCCAAGCGCCGATGTAGAGGCCCCCGTAATGGAGGCACTCGCAATGGCGAGGCAAGCAACGTTGGCACTAGAAATGGTGACAATACCGGTAATGATGTTGCTCAAAATGGCGCTGGCAACCAGAACACTGGCAATGATGCTGGCGCTGGCAACAACAACAGTGACGACGATATGATCAACGGGGACGATGACAACCCCAAGGATGTCGATTATTATCCAGAGTCCGAGGAGGATAGAAGCCTCGGTCCCGAAGAATTTGATGTTATCGAGGAGCCCCTCCAGGCGCCTCGGCTCGGAACTTCCGCGAGTGATTGTCCAGCACCGCCAAGTGCATTAAGCAAAAGACACAACAGCTTAAATCCAAACAGGATGAGCTTAACGATAGATGGGTCGAGTTTCCTAGGGCCAAGCAGGATCTTGAGGACAAGTTTGGGAAAACCAGGGCCAATAAATTTTACCCCCAAAGGAATTTGCTTCCAAAGTTGAATGAGGAGGGTGAAATAACTATCTAAGTGCGAATGGGAGGAATAGCCCGACCGCCCACCTCGGGGCCGAGATAGGCCATCCCTCGGAAAGAGGAACCTCCAAGAAGCTCCTTGGCCCTGAGGCGGAATAAATCCACCATGGCCCCTGATGAAACATGATATGAGGAATAAGCTGCATCCACGGACAGCGGCTCCACCTCAATCAATTTACAAACTAGGGAACGTCCACCTACTGGATAGGCAGGCTACATAGCTTGGTTAGCCAAAAACGATGCTATACGCGATTCTACATGCGACCAAAATGTAACCACATCTGATGTTCGTCATGCTACCGCTAGGGTGCGAGGAGCTGCCCATCCCATGTGCTTAATAGACGAGGTAATGCAGCATTAGTTCCCCAAAGGGTTTAAAACCATAAATATTAAGCAGTATGGCAAAACAACGGACCCTCTCTTATGGATTGAGGATTTCCTCATGCATGTTCACATGGCCGGTGGCGATGAGCTCCACATGGTTGGTTGCCGAGAGGTACAACAACATTGGTTCACCAAGGTAAGGAGCATCTAGGACAGAATTAGTGGCCAATAGTGTTTTCATTTCTTCAGAGCTGAGCTGGCCTAGGGCATCCATTTGAAGCTCCCGGTCTATTTGAGCAGTTGGCACAAGGGAAGTGTCTTTTCACTAAGGCAAGATATGAATTAGCTCAGGGAGGCACTGCATCCTACCAATCTCTGGATATCTCTGAGCTCGGTAGGTGTTTTCAGTCGACTCAAGGAGGCGATGCATCCTACCAATCTTGGGGATATCTTTGAGCTCAGCAGGTGTAAGCACAACAAACCATAGGGAGTGATAAATGCAGTTGCTTCTTGGTTGATTTCCTTTATCCTGATTTGATGGTAGCCTGAGCACGCATCCAGAAAACATAAGAGGTCGTGCCCGGCTGTGACATCGATAATTTGGTCGATCCGGCATAACGGGAAGGGGTCATTAGGATAGGCTTTGTTGACGTCTTTAAAATCGACACACAAGCGTTATGATTTATCCTACTTGGGTACCATGACCAGGTTTGCTAATCAGTCTGAATGTTTAACTTCTCGGATGAATATGGCCTCCAGTAGTTTGGCCAGATCTTCTCCCATTGCTCGTCTCTTTGGCTCGAGAACCTATGTAATGCATGTTTAACTCGTTTACATCCCTCTATTATGTTCACGCTGTGCTCTGCTAGTTCCCTTGGGAAGTTAGGATGTCTGGCATGTCGAAAGGGTGCCAAACAAATATATACCAGTTTTCACGGAGAAAGTCACGGAGTGCCACGTCTAGCGTTGCGTCCAGACGAGTCCCGATAGAGGCCGTTTTAGACGGGTCCTCGGGATGGACTTGGAACTTAACGATCTCATCGGCTGGTTTAAAGAACATTGATTTTGAGTGTTTGGCAAGAACAATGATGTCCTTATCGACTGTTGCCCATAGCTGAGATAACTCCTCAGTGGCTAAGGCGTTGGATTCGGCCTCGAGGGCCAAGGTTACAGTCCTATCCTCAGCTTTGAATGATCAATCGGGGTGTCATCTATCATAATCACGTTGTTTGGCCCCAACATCTTTAATTTCACATATGCGTAGTGGGGGACGACATGAAACATGGCAAAGGCGAATCGGTCGAGCAACGCGTAGTAGCCGCTCTGGGACAGGACTATGTTTAAGATTAAGGCCTCAACCTGATAATTATTGGGAGTTCCGAACACCGCGTTGAGCCTGACTTTTCCGGTGCAGCGTGCTTATTTCCCAGGGACGATTCCTTTAAAGGTTGTTCTGCTCGGCTGGATGCGCGATCTATCGAACTACATCTTTTTCAAAGTATCCTCATAAATTAGGTTGAGGTTGCAGCCTCCGTCCATCAGGATGTTGGACAGATGGTAACCGTTGATTATGGGGTCAAGGATGAGAGCCGAAACTCCTTAGGTGTGGACTCCCATTGGCTGGTTTTGATGGTCAAAACTTATCAGAACTTCTGACCACTTGTCCTCCAAAGTTGTTGTGATTGCAACATTGCAGATCTCTCGAAGAGCTCTTTTACATTGGTTCACGAGGAATGTCTCTCATAGATCATAAGCACATCATTGACCTCAGACAGTATCATCCTTTGGTCGTGGTTGATTGCTATTCCTTGGCTTGCTCTGTTACCGGGGTTATTGAATTGGCCTCCTTTTGCCACCTATCTTAGGACCCAAAAGTTCCTATGTTTGTGGTAGGCGGTTTATCCGACTAGGTGGAGTGGATTGAGCATGGTTGGTCGAGTATTGTGTCCAGTAGCGATTAAACTCTGTTTCCGCCTGCCCGACTTCTTCCATGGAAGTTGATCGTCATGCCTATCATCATTGATGCGCTTGGGTCATCGTTTACGGTGGGAGCGCCTGCCTCCTCCCTATGCCTCGGGCAATTCCGAGCAAGGGTCTTGGTGCCATTGATTGGCTAAACCAGCATCCTCCATGGAGAAATAGTTTTTCATCATGTCAGAGAGTTCGGCAAACATCCTTGTACGATGTCAATAGAATTGCCTTCTAACCCCTTCATCGTAAACACTGAAGCAGAACGCCGCTAGTGCTTCCTCGTCCATATAATCCGGAATTTTGTTTTCTTTAAGAGAAAACGTGTACAGAACTGTTGGATGGTCTCCCTTATCTTCTATAAGACTTAGGAATAGATACCATATGTCAGTTTGTCCCATGTTATCTGGACAGTACTCGACATGGGTGGTGGGCAGGAACAAAAGATTAGCTCCGACTCAATCTGACATTGGTACCAAAGAATGTCTTTCCAAGGATCGATTTGATATCAATCCAAGTTTATTCAGCGGGGCCATGATACGTCTCCAACGTATCTACTTTTCCAAACTCTTTTGCCCTTGTTTTGGACTCTAACTTGCATGATTTGAATGGAACTAACCTGGACTGACACTATTTTCAGCAGAATTGCCATGGTGTTATTTTTGTGCAGAATAAAAAGTTCTCGGAATGATCTGAAACTTCATGGAGATAAATGTTGGATTTAATAAAAAATATTGGCGAAAGAATCAAGTGAAGGGGGCCCACACCCTGGTCACAAGGATGGGGGCACGCCCACCCCCCTGGGGCACGCTCTCAAACCTTGTGGGCCCCCTGGACCTCCACCGACCTTAACTCCAACTCCATATATTCACGTTCGGGGAGAAAAAAATCAGGGAGAAGGATTCATCGTGTTTTACGATACGGAGCCGCCGCCAAGCCTTCTTCCTCGGGAGGGCAGATCTGGAGTCTGTTCGAGGCTCCGGAGAGGGGAATCCGCCGCCATCATCATCAACCATCCTCCATCACCAATTTCATGATGCTCACTGCCGTGCGTGAGTAATTCCATCATAGGCTTGTTGGACCGTGATGGGTTGGATGAGATTTACCATGTAATCGAGTTAGTTTTGTTAGGGTTTGATCCCTAGTATCCACTATGTTCTAAGATTGATGTTGCTATGACTTTGCTATGCTTAATGCTTGTCACTAGGGCCCTAGTGCCATGATTTCAGATCTGAACCTATTATGTTTTCATGAATATATGTGTGTTCTTGATCTATCTTGCAAGTTATACTCACCTACTACGTGTTATGATCTGGCAACCCCGGAGTGACAATAGTCGGTACCACTCCTGGTGATGACCGTAGTTTGAGGAGTTCATGACTTCACTAAGTGCTAATGCTTTGGTCTGGTACTCTATTAAAAGGAGGCCTTAATATCCCTTAGTTTCCAATAGGACCCCGCTACCAGCGGAGGGTATGACAAAAGATGTCATGCAAGTTCTTTTCCATAAGCACGTATGACTATATTTGGAATACATGCCTACATTATATTGATGAATTGGAGCTAGTTCTGTGTCACCCTATGTTATAACCATTGCCTGATGAATGTCGTCCGACATAATTATCCATCATGGGTCCATTGACTACGAGCTTTTCACATATTGATCTTTGCTTAGTTACTTTTCCGTTGCCACTGTTACGATTCCTACAATATCACTACTATTACTTTTGCCACCGTTACTGTTACTTCCATACTACGTTGCTACTAAATACTTTGCTGCAGATATTAAGTATTTCAGGTGTGGTTGAATTGAAAACTCAGTTGCTAATACTCAAGAATATTCTTTGGCTCCCCTTGTGTCGAATCAATAAATTTGGGTTGAATACTCTACCCTCGAAAACTGTTGCGATCCCCTATACTTGTGGGTTATCAAGACCATTTTCTGGCGCCGTTGCCGGGGAGCATAGCTCTATTCTCTGAGTCACTTGGGATTTATATCTATTGATCACTATGAGGAATCTGAAAGACCAAAGAACCGAGATTTTTTCCTCAACTACGAGGGGAGGTAAGGAACTGCCATCTAGCTCCGCACTTGATTCTCCTTCTGTTTTGAGTAAACTTGTGACACCTACACCTGCTATTGATTCCGATATGTCGCATGTTATTGATGATGCCACTTCTGCTATGCATGATGCTTATGATGAAACTACTTCTCTGCTTGATAATACTGTGCCACTAGGTGAATTTCTTGATGAACAACTTGCTAGGGTTGGAGAGAATGAAATTACTGAAACCGACAATTATGATTCTCCCCCTAGATATGAATTGCCTATTGTTCCTGAGGGTTATGTTACGGATGAAGAAACTGCTAGAGACTTCTTTGCTTGCAATGATAGAGAGGATCTTAAGAAATTGTTAGCTAAGCTGAAAGAAAAATCCTTGAATGCTAAAATGAAATATGATCCCGCTTTTGCTACTTCACCTATATTTGTTACTGATAAGGATTATGAATTCTCTGTTGATCTTGAGTTAATTACTTTGGTTGAATCTGATCCTTTCTATGGTTATGAATATGAAACAGTTGTGGCACATCTTACTAAATTGAATGATATAGCCACCCTATTTGCTCATGAGGAAAAAATCCGCTATTACTATATTCTTAAATTGTTTCCTTTCTCATTAAAGGGTGATGCTAAGTTATGGTTTAATTCTCTTGCTCCTGGTTGTGTGCGTAGTCCCCAGGATATGATTTATTACTTCTCTGCAAAATATTTCCCTACTCATAAGAAACAAGCTGCTTTAAAGGAAATATTTCACTTTGTGCAAATTGAAGAAGAGAGTCTCCCCCAAGCTTAGGGGAGGCTTCTCCAATTACTTAATGCTTTGCCTAATCCTCCTCTCAAGAAAAATGAACTACTTGATATCTTTTATAATAGACTAACCGATGCTTCCAAAGACCACCTGGATAGTTGTGCTGGTTGTGTTTTCAGGGAAAGAACTGTTGAGCAAGCTGGATTGCTATTGAATGATATATTGAGTAATGAAAATGATTAGACACTTCCTGAACCAACTCCTATGCCAACTCCAAAGAACAGGGGTATTCTATCTCTCAGTCCTGAAGATATGCAAAAGGCAAAGAAATCTATGAAAGAAAAAGGTATTAAAGCTGAAGATGTTAAGAATCTACCACCTATTGAAGAAATACATGGTCTTGATAACCCGATATAGGTAGTAGAGGTAAACTCTCTTGTAGGTTTGATGAAGGTGATATTCCTCATAATAAGTATGCTAGTCAATGCTTTGACGAGTTTGATAATCTTATTGTTAAACAAGAAAATTTCAATGCTTATGTTAGTAGACAATTGAAACGTAATGGTTACATGCTTGATCACTTGAGTAATTATATGAATAGTACTGTTAATGATCTTAAGCTTATTAGTAAACATGCTTCCATGGTTACAAATCAAGTAGAACAAGTACTTAAAGCTCAAGATGATTTGCTGAATGAGTTAAATAGTAAGAATAATGATAATGTTGTTAGGGTTATGACTCGAGGTGGTAAGATGACCCAGGAACCTTTGTATCCCGAGGGTCATCCTAAGAGAGTTGAGCAGGATTCTCAGAGAACTAATATTGATGCACCTAGTCCTCGTTCTAAAAAGAAAAAGAAAACTGATAGGACTTTGCATGCTAGTGAACCTGCTGTAGACACACCTGAGAATCCCAATGATATTTCTATTTCAGATGCTGAGACACAATCTGGTGATGAACATGAGCCTAGTGATAATGTTAATAATGATGTTCATGTTGATGCTCAACCTAGTAATGATAATGATGTAGAGATTGAACCTGCTGTTGATCTTGATAACCCACAATCAAAGAATCAACGATATGATAAGAGAGATTTCGTTGCTAGAAAACATGGTAGAGAAAGAGAACCATGGGTTCAGAAACCCATGCCCTTTCCTCCTATGTCATCCAAGAAAAAGGATGAAGGGAATTTTGAGCGCTTTGCTGAAATGATTAGACCTATCTTTTTGCGTATGCGTTTGACTGATATGCTTAAAATGCCTCCTTATGCTAAGTATATGAAAGATATTGTCACTAATAAAAGAAAGATATCGGAAGCTGAAATTTCCACCATGCTTGCTAATTATACTTTTAAGGGTGGAATACCAAAGAAATTTGGAGATCCAGGAGTACTAACTATACCTTGCTCCATTAAAAGAAACTATGTTAAAAACTGCTTTATGTGATCTTGGAGCCGGTGTTAGTGTTATCCCTTTCTCTTTGTATCATAGACTAAAATTGAATAAGTTGACACCTACTGAAATCTCTTTGCAAATGGCTGATAAATCAACTGCTATACCCATCGGTATTTGTGAGGACGTGCCCGTTGTGGTTGCAAATGTTACTATCTTAACAAACTTTGTTATTCTTGATATTCCCGAGGATGATAGTATGTCGATTATCCTTGGTAGACCCGTTTTGAATACTGCAGGGGATTTTATTGATTGCAACAAAGGCAATATCACTTTTCATGTTAATGGTAATGAGCATACGGTACACTTTCCGAAGAAACAACCTCAAGTTCATAGTATCAATTCTATTGGAAAAATTTCAACTATTACTATTGGAGGTTTTGAATTCCCTCTTCCTACTCTGAAAAAGAAATATGATATTCTTATTGTTGGGGAAATGCATATCCCCGTTGAGGTAACCTAGTGTTATTCGAAAGTTCTCCGGTTTCATGTCATTCGGAAGAAGTTTGTTAATAACACTTGATCAACCTTATTAATGGATTCCTTTTGATGGGCATGAAATGGACGAATTTAGAAAGCACAACTCTCTGTACCCATCTTTTACTTTCTGTTATTTAGATTAATAAAAGTAAAAATAGTATTTTCTGTCTGTTTTCTGAATTATTCGTGCAATAAAAATGTCTCGAAAATAGAAGTGCTCCAAATGCCCTAAAAATTGGATATTATTTTTTGTATAACATTTTGGAATTTCTGGTGCAAAGAACACACCAGGGGGCCTCACCAGCTAGCCACAAGGGTGGAGGGCGCGCCCACCCCCCTGAGGCGCGCCCCCTGACCTTGTGGGCCCCACGTGGCCCCCTCCCACTTATTCTAGCACCCATCCACTCCTTCCTCCAGAAAAAATCACTCCATAGCTCAAACTCGTGTTCTTGCTCATCTTGCTGCCATTTTCGATCTCCTTGCTCAAAGCCCCATTGACAAAACCGCTTTGGGGGATTGTTCTTCGGTATGTGACTCCTCGAATGGTCCAATTAGTTTTTGTTCTAGTGCTTTATTCATTGCAAATTTTTGCTGTTGTGGTGACCTTGTTCTTGAGCTTGCATGTCAAATTTATATGGTCCAAAGTAGTTTTGATGCATGATATAGCCTCTAGGCACTTGTGGGAGTAGTTGCTATCAATTTTGTTGAGTTTGGTTCACTTTTATTTTGAGTCACTAAAAATTTCAAAAAAATTCAGAGGAAGAAAATATTGAGGAGATTGTTGAGAGGTTGCTCGAGCCGGGGTTCGAAGGAAAAAGAAAATGAGGAGAAGGAAAGGCCCAAGTATAATCTTCCTCGCACCACGGAAATTTGGCCGTGTGAATGGCCATGTGATGCATTCTTACAAGCAGCTGGGATTTATGATGATTTCTATTATTTGTCTGGGATTGCGGGCATCACCGACTTCCTCCTCGACCAGTGTAATCAGTATCTCCTACTCACTAATACTTTTGTGCAAAATTTTCATTTTCATGCTAGGAGCTCACCATCCACGATAGACTTTCACTTATATGATGAGTACAAAGAAATAATGCTTTATGACTTGTGAGGTTTTTAAATTACCTTATGAAGGTAGCGTCGAGGAACCACGTCCTAGTGATGTGGAAGGCCTTATTCATGAAATTACCATAGGGGAAGGTAGAGGAGTGTCGGGAGCGAGAGTGGCTAGTATACATCTTACTGTTTTACGCTATTACTCATTATTTGCTGGGAGATGTTTACTTGGCCATGGAGAGAGTAGAGGCCTTAGTGGCCCGGACCTCGCCATTCTGCGCCACACTTTACATAGAGATAGAACTTACAGTTTGGGCACTATGGTTGCTAAACGGTTGAGTATGAACCGTGCAAAGGATCCTATTTTTGGAGGTATCTTCGCCTCCCGCCTTGCTAAACACTTTGAGATACCCATTAGGCACTATGAAAAAGAGGAGAAATTGCTACCCACTATACATTTAGATTATGACAGTATGGTAGCACATAAGTTTATTCGCCATGATGAGGAAAAGAGACTTATTTATAACCTGGTATTTAGCGAGGTCACCTTTTAGATTATTACCTTGCCTGCACCTGTTTTGTTCGATATTCATTCAGGCAGGTACTTCGTTTTTCCCACGGACATTCATGCATACTGGGAGGGGACATGATCCCCACCTCCTGAGCCAGAGCCATCACCTGATCCATATCAGGAGTCTATTTATCAGTGGGATCCACAGGAGCTCGCTAACCAGTGGAATCCCCAAGATCCTCCTCAGTACACCGGAGAGGGCTACTTTGATCCATGGGCTTAGACCAACTTAGGCCAAAAGCCTAAGCTTGGGGGAGTACGTATTTCTCACCGACATTATATTTATGTTCACACACTCATTTCAGTTGTCGGTATTCATACTTTTTCATTGTATTATCCATGTTAGTTTATTTCTTTTTCTTGCTTTCTTCTTGTGTGTTTGAAAAACCTTAAGAAAAACCAAAAAAAATTAGTTGTACTTAGTTTACTTTCTATGCATGCTTAGTAGTAGTAAAATTAAAAGAAAACCCAAAAAGATTTACTTTTTCTTCTTTTGCTTGTTGGGAGCTTTCCCGTGTAAATAGTTTTTCTCGTTCTTGTTTTACCTTCTTCAGAAAAACAAAAACTCCAAAAACATTTCAGTGTGTTTCTTTGAAATTCTTTTCTTTTTTGGGGGGTCGAGAGGAGAAAACCACGATGAAAATGTTGAGTGACTCTCATATGCATTATTGTTGATCTAACAAAGAGCCCGTATTACCTTGTCTTCTCCTTTGAATAAATGTTTGCAGATTCCAGCTTAGTCCAATGCACGTGCACTATTATTATTATTCACACCGCTCGGTCGTGCAAGTGAAAGGCAATAATGACGATATATGATGAAATGATTGAGATGAGTAAAAGCTGGTATGAACTCGACCAATCTTGTTTTTGTAAATATGATTAGTTCATCATTCCTGATTCAGCCTATTATGAATGAAACATGTTTGCAATGACAATTAGAGATTATAGTTACTCATCCATGCTCAATTAGCTAGGAGTTTATAATGGTTTGCCTTGCGTGCCAACATGAAAATTAAAATGGTTGTTAGTATGATAGGATGGTATCCTCCTTTGAATGATTCGAGTGGTTTGACTTGGCACATGTTCACGCATGTAGTTGAAACAAAATCAACATAGCCTCTACGATATTTATGTTCATGGTGATTTATATCCTACTCATGCTTGCACTCAATGTTGGTTAATCTCAATAAATGTTTATGACTGTTGTCGCTCTCTAGTTGGTCGCTTCCCAGTCTCTTTCTAGACTTCACTTGTACTCAGCGGGAATACTGCATGCGCATCCACTTCCATAAACCCCAAAGTTGTTCCATGTGAGTCCACCATGCCTTCCTATATGCGGTATTTACATGTCGTTCCAAGTAAATTTGCAAGTGCCAAACTCTAAACCTTCAAATAATAATCTGTTTTGTATGCTCTAATCGCTCATGTACCAACTAGGGATGTCAATATCTTCCATGCTAGGTGGGTTATTCTCACGATGAGTGGACTCCGCTCATCATTCACGAGAAAATGGCTGGTAACCGGGATGCCCAGTCCCATGCTCAAAGCAAATCAAATCAAAATAATTGCAAACAAAACTCCCCCAGGACTGTTGTTAGTTGGACGGTACCCGTTGTTTCGGACCAGCCGTGGAGTGTGCTTGTTGGTGGTGGGGGAGTATAAACCTTACCATTCTGTTTGGGAACCGCCTATAATGTATGTGGCATGGAAGATACTGATATCTCTTAGTTTTTATGTTGACAATGAAAGTATACTGCTCAAAATATTATTCAATCTCTATTTCAAAACCCGAGCTCTAGTACCTCTACAAATCCCTGCTTCCCTCTGCGAAGGGCCTATCTATTTACTTTTATTGCTGAGTCATCATCCTCTTATAAAAAGCACCAGCTAGAGAGCACCACTGTCATTTGTATGCATTGTTATTAATTTATATTGAGTATGACTGTGACTGGATCTCTTTTACCATGAATTACAATGTCTAGTCAGTCCTTGATATTCAGGGGTGCTCTGCATTTATGTTTTGTGGTCTCAGAAAGGTCTAGCGAGATACCATCTTGTTATATTATATCATGATTGTTTTTAGAAAAGTGTTGTCATCCGATATTTATTATTATTGCTCGCTAGGCGATTATGTCATTGATATGAGTAAATGTGAGACCTAAATGTTATTATGAATATGGTTAGTTCATAATCTAGGCTGAAAACTTGAATGTTGGCTTTACATATTTGCAACAACAAGATCGAAAAGAGTTTGTAAAAGTTTTTCTTTATCACTTTCAGTTTGTCAACTGAATTTCTTGAGGACAAGCAAAGGTTTAAGCTTGGGGGAGTTGATACGTCTCCAACGTATCTACTTTTCCAAACTCTTTTGCCCTTGTTTTGGCCTCTAACTTGCATGATTTGAATGGAACTAACCCGGACTGACGCTGTTTCAGCAGAATTGCCATGGTGTTATTTTTGTGCTGAATAAAAAGTTCTCAGAATGACCTGAAACTTCACGGAGATAACTTTTGGAATTAATAAAAAATATTGGCGGAAGAATCAAGTGAAGGGGGCCCACACCCTGGTCACAAGGGTGGGGGCGAGCCCACCCCCCTGGCGCAGGCCCTCCGACCTTGTGGGCCTCCTGGACCTCCACCGACCTCAACTCCAACTCCATATATTCACGTTTGGGGAGAAAAAATTAGAGAGAAGGATTCATCGCGTTTTACGATACGGAGCCTCCGCCAAGCCCTGTTCTTCCTCGGGAGGGCAGATTTGGAGTCTTTTCGCGGCTCCGGAGAGGGGAATCCGTTGCCATCGTCATCATCAACCATCCTCCATCACCAATTTCATGATGCTCACCGCCGTGCGTGAGTAATTCCATCGTAGGCTTGTTGGACCGTGATGGGTTGGATGAGATTTACCATGTAATTGAGTTAGTTTTGTTAGGGTTTGATTCCTAGTATCCACTATGTTCTAAGATTGATGTTGCTATGACTTTGCTATGCTTAATGCTTGTCACTAGGGCCTGATTGCTCTCTGACTATAGCGCTAGAAAAGCTCATGTCTGCTAGGACTACATCGGTATTTCCCCAAAGAAGAAGGGGTGATGCAGCACAGCGACGGTAGGTATTTCCCTCAGCGAAGAAACCAAGGTTATCGAACCAGTAGGAGAACCAAGCAACACAACGTAAACAGCACCTGCACACAAATAACAACACCTCGCAACCCGACGTGTTAAAGGGGTTGTCAATCACTTTCGGGTAACGATGCCAGAAATTTGTAGTAGATTGAAATAATAGATTGCAAATAAAATAAAGTGCAGCAAAGTATTTTTGTATTTTTGGTTTAATAGATCTGAATAAAAATGCAAAGGAAAAGTAGACCGCAAGCAAATATATGAGAAAGAAGACCCGGGGGCCGTAGGTTTCACTAGTGGCTTCTCTCGAGAAAGATAGCAAACGGTGGGTAAACAAATTACGGTTGGGCAATTGATAGAACCTCAAATAATTATGACGATATCCAGGCAATGATCATTACATAGGCATCACGTCCAAGATTAGTAGACCGACTCCTGCCTGCATCTACTACTATTAGTCCACACATCGACTGCTATCCAGCATGCATCTAGTGTATTAAGTCCATGGAAAAATGGAGTAATGCAATAAGAACGATGACATGATGTAGACAAGATCCGTTTATCTATTGCGTAGATATAGATCCCATCTTTTTATCCTTAGTAGCAACGATACATACGTGTCGGTTCCCTTTCTGTCACTGGGATCAAGCACCGTAAGATCGAACCCACTACCGGGCACCTCTTCCCATTGCAAGATAAATAGATCAAGTTGGCCAAACAAAACCCAAATATGGGAGAAGAAATACGAGGCTATAAGAGATCATGCATATAAGAGATCAAAGAAACTCAAATAACTTTCATGGATATAAAAAGATATGACTGATCATAAACTCAAAGTTACATCATATGCCCTAGAGAGTTACATCATATGGGTCTCCAAGAGACCATTGTATTCAGAATTCAGCGAGAGAGAGAAAGCCATCTAGCTACTAACTACAGACCCGAAGGTCTACAAAGAACTACTCACGCATCATCGGAGAGGCACCAATGGAGGTGGTGAACCCCATCCGAGATGGTGTCTAGATTGGATCTGGTGGTTCTAGACTCTACGACGGCTGGATGAATATTTCGTCGACTCCCCTAGGGTTCTGGTATTTTTGGGGTATTTATAGATATGGGTGCGCCTGGGTCTCCTGGCGTGCCCTGGTGGGTTGTCCCTGAAGGAAATATGCCCTAGAGGCAATAATAAAGTTGTTATTTATATTTCCTTATATCATGATAAATGTTTATTATTCATGCTAGAATTGTATTAACTGGAAACTTAGTACATGTGTGAATACATAGACTAACAGAGTGTCACTAGTATGCCTCTACTTGACTAGCTCGTTGAATCAAAGATGGTTAAGTTTCCTAGCCATAGACATGAGTTGTCATTTGATTAACGGGATCACATCATTAGAGAATGATGTGATTGACTTGACCCATTCCGTTAGCTTAGCATTTGATCGTTTAGTATGTTGCTATTGCTTTCTTCATGACTTATACATGTTCCTATGACTATGAGATTATGCAACTCCGGAATACCGGAGGAACACTTTGTGTGCTACCAAACATCACAACGTAACTGGGTGATTATAAAGGTGCTCTACAGGTGTCTCCGATGGTACTTGTTGAGTTGGCATAGATCGAGATTAGGATTTGTCACTCCGATTGTCGGAGAGGTATCTCTGGGCCCTCTCGGTAATGCACATCACTATAAGCCTTGCAAGCAATGTGACTAATGAGTTAGTTGCGGGATGATGCATTACGGAATGAGTAAAGATACTTGCCGGTAACGAGATTGAACTAGGTATTGATATACCGATAATCGAATCTCGAGCAAGTAACATACCGATGGCAAAGGGAACAACATATGTTGTTATGCGGTTTGACCGATAAAGATCTTCGTAGAATATGTGGGAGCCAATATGAGCATCCAAGTTCCGCTATTGGTTATTGACCGGAGACGTGTCTCGGTCATGTCTACATAGTTCTCGAACCCGTAGGGTCCGCACGCTTAACGTTCGGTGACGATCGATATTATGTGTTTATGTGTTTTGATGTACCGAAGGTAGTTCGGAGTCCCGGATATGATCACGGACATGACGAGGAGTCTCGAAATGGTTGAGACATAAAGATTGATATATTGGATGACTATGTTTGGACATCAGAAAGGTTTCGAGAGAGTTCGGGCATATACCGGAGTACCGGGGGGTTACCGGAACCCCCCGGGGAGTCAATGGGCCTTAATGGGCAAAAGTGGAAAGGAGGAGGAGGCGGCCAAGGTGGGGGCGCGCCCCCTCCCCCAAGCCCAACCCGAATTGGTAGGGGGGGCCCCCCCCTTTCCTTCTCTTCTTCTCCCCCTTCCTTCCCTCTCCTACTCCAACTAGGGAAGGGGGAATCCTACTCCCACCGGGAGTAGGACTCCCCCCTTGGGCGCGCCTAGGAGGCCGGCCCTCTCCCCCTCCTCCACTCCTTTATATACGGGGAAGGGGGGCACCCCATAGACACACAAGTTGATCATTGATCTCTTAGCCGTGTGCGGTGCCCCCTCCACCCTAATCCACCTCGGTCATATCTTTGCAGTGCTTAGGCAAAGCCCTGCGCTGGTAGCTTCATCATCACCGTCACCACGCCGTCGTGCTGACTAAACTCTCCCTCGACACTCTACTGGATCGTGAGTTCGTGGGACGTCACCGAGCCGAACGTGTGCAGATCACGGAGGTGTCGTACTTTCGGTGCTAGGATCGGTCGATCGTGAAGACGTACGACTACATCAACCGCGTTGTCATAACACTTCCGCTTACGGTCTACGAGGGTACGTAGACAACACTCTCCCCTCTCGTTGCTATGCATCACCATGATCTTGCGTGTGCGTAGGAATTTTTTTGAAATTACTGCGTTCCTCAAAAGTGGCATCCGATCCAGGTTTATGCGTAGATGTTATATGCACGAGTAGAACACAAGTGAGTTGTGGGCGATAATAGTCATACTGCTTACCAGCATGTCATACTTTGATTCGACGGTATTGTTGGATGAAGCGGCCCAGACCGACATTACGCGTACGCTTACGCGAGACTGGTTCTACCGATGTGCTTCGCACACAGGTGGCTGGCGGGTGTTAGTTTCTCCAACTTTAGTTGAATCGAGTGTGGCTACGCCCGGTCCTTGTTGAAGGTTAAAACAGCACATACTTGACGAAAAATAATTGTGGTTTTGGTGCGTAGGTGAGAACGGTTCTTGCTCAGCCCGTAGCAGCCACGTAAAACTTGCAACAACAAAGTCTAACTTGTTTTTGCAGGGCATGTTGTGATGTGATATGGTCAAGACATGATGCTAAATTTTATTGTATGAGATAATCATGTTTCGTAACGAAGTTATAGGCAACTGGCAGGAGCCATATGGTTGTCACTTTATTGTATGAAATGCAATCGCCATGTAATTGCTTTACTTTATCACTAAGCGGTAGCGATAGTCGTAGAAGCAATAGTTGGCGAGACGACAACGATGCTACGATGGAGATCAAGGTGTCGCGCCGGTGACGATGGTGATCATGACGGTGCTTTGGACATGGAGATCAATGGCACAAGATGATGGTGGCCATATCATATCACTTATATTGATTGCATGTGATGTTTATCCTTTATGCATCTTATTTTTCTTAGTTCGACGGTAGCATTATAAGATGATCTCTCACTAAATTTCAAGGTACAAGTGTTCTCCCTGAGTATGCACCATTGCCGAGACACCACGTGATGATCCGGTGTGATAAGCTCTACGTTCACATACAACGGGTGCAAGCCAGTTTTGCACACGCAGAATAGTCGGGTTAAACTTGACGAGCCTAGCATATGCAGATATGGCCTCGGAACACTGAGACCGAAAGGTCGAGCGTGAATCATATAGTAGATATGATCAACATAGTGATGTTCACCATTGAAAACTACTCTGTCTCACGTGATGATCGGACATGGTTTAGTTGATATGGATTACGTGATCACTTAGATGATTAGAGGGATGTCTATCTAAGTGGGAGTTCTTTAGTAATATGATTAATTGAACTTTAATTTATCATGAACTTAGTACGTGATAGTATTTTGCATGTCTATGTTGTTGTAGATAGATGGCCCGTGCTGTTGTTCCGTTGAATTTTAATGCGTTCCTAGAGAAAGCTAAGTTGAAAGATGATGGTAGCAACTACACTGACTGGGTCCGTAACTTGAGGATTATCCTCATTGCTGCACAGAAGAATTACGTCCTGGAAGCACCGCTAGGTGCCAAACCCGCTGCAGGAGCAATGCCAGATGTTATGAACGTCTGGTAGAGAAAAGCTGATGACTATTGATAGTTCAGTGTGCCATGCTTTACGGCTTAGAACCGGGACTTCAACGATGTTTTGAACGTCATGGAGCATATGAGATGTTCCAGGAGTTGAAGTTAATATTTCAAGCAAATGCCCGGATTGAGAGATATGAAGTTCCAATAAGTTCTACAGCGGCAAGATGGAGGAGAATAGTTCTGTCAGTGAGCATATACTCAAAATGTCTGGGTATAACAATCACTTGATTCAACTGGGAGTTAATCTTCCTGATGATAGTGTCATTGACAGAATTCTTCAATCACTGCCACCAAGCTACAAGAGCTTTGTAATGAACTATAACATGCAAGGGATGGATAAGAAAATTCCCGAGCTCTTTGCAATGCTAAAGGCTGTGGAGGTAGAAATCAAGAAGGAGCATCAAGTGTTGATGGTCAACAAGACCACCAGTTTCAAGAAAAAGGGTAAAGGGAAGAAGGGGAACTTCAAGAAGAATGGCAAGCAAGTTGCTGCTCAAGTGAAGAAGCCCAAGTCTGGACCTAAGGCTGAAACTGAGTGCTTCTACTGCAAAGGGACTGGTCACTGTAAGCGGTACTGCCCCAAGTATTTGGCGAATAAGAAGGATGACAAGGTGAACAAAGGTATATGTGATATACATGTTATTGATGTGTACCTTACTAATGCTTGCAGTAGCACTTGGGTATTTGATATTGGTTCTGTTGCTAATATTTGCAACTCGAAACAGGGACTACGGATTAAGCGAAGATTGGCTAAGGACGAGGTGACAATGCGCGTGGGAAATGGTTCCAAAGTCGATGTGATCGCGGTCGGCACGCTACCTCTACATCTACCTTCGGGATTAGTTTTAGACCTGAATAATTGTTATTTGGTGCTAGCGTTAAGCATGAACATTATATCTGGATCTTGTTTGATGCGAGACGGTTATTCATTTAAACCAGAGAATAATGGTTGTTCTATTTATATGAGTAATATCTTTTATGGTCATGCACCCTTGAAGAGTGGTCTATTTTTGTTGAATCTCGATAGTAGTGACACACATATTCATAATATTGAAGCCAAAAGATGCAGAGTTGATAATGATAGTGCAACTTATTTGTGGCACTTCCATTTGGGTCATATTCGTGTATAGCGCATGAAGAAACTCCATTCTAATGGACTTTTGGAATCACTTGATTATGAATCACTTGGTACTTCGAACTGATACGTCTCCAACGTATCTATAATTTTTTATTGTTCCATGCTATATTATATTCTGTTTTGGATGTTTAATGGGCTTTCTTATACACTTTCATATTATTTTTGGGACTAACCTATTAACCGGAGGCCCAACCCAAATTGTTGTTTTTTGCCTATTTCAGAGTTTCGCAGAAAAAGAATATCAAACGGAGTCCAAATGGAATAAAACCTTCGGGAACGTGATTTTCGGAACAAACGTGATCCAGAGGACTTGGAGTCCATGTAAAGAAAGCAACGAGGAGAGCACAAGGCAGGGGGGCGCGCCCTCCACCCTCATGGGGCCCACGTTGCTCCATCGACGTACTTCTTCCTCCTATATATACCTACGTACGCCCAAACCAACAGAGGCATCCACGAAAACCTAATTCCACCGCCGCAACCTTCTGTACCCGTGAGATCCCATCTTGGGGCCTTTTCCGGCATCCCGCCGGAGGGGGATTGATCACGGAGGGCTTCTACATCAACACCATAGCCCCTCCGATGATGTGTGAGTAGTTTACCTCAGACCTTCGGGTCCATAGTTATTAGCTAGATGGCTTCTTCTCTCTTTTTGGATCTCAATACAAATTTCTCCACGATTCTCGTGGAGATCTATTCGATGTAATCTTCTTTTGCAGTGTGTTTGTCGAGACCGATGAATTGTGGGTTTATGATCAAGTTTATCTATGAACAATATTTGAATCTTCTCTGAATTCTTTTATGTATGATTGGTTATCTTTGCAAGTCTCTTCAAATTATCAGTTTGGTTTGGCCTACTAGATTGATCTTTCTTGCAATGGGAGAAGTGCTTAGCTTTGGGTTCAATCTTGCAGTGCCCTTTCCCAGTGACAGCAGGGGCAGCAAGGCATGTATTGTATTGTTGCCATCAAGGATAAAAAGATGGGGTTTATATCATATTGCATGAGTTTATCCCTCTACATCATGTCATCTTACTTAAAGCATTACTCTGTTCTTATGAACTTAATACTCTAGATGCATGCTGGATAGCGGTAGATGTGTGGAGTAATAGTAGTAGATGCAGAATCGTTTCGGTCTACTTGTCGCGGACGTGATGCCTATATACATGATCATACCTAGATATTCTCATAACTATGCTCAATTCTATCAATTGCTCGACAGTAATTTGTTTACCCACCGTAATACTTATGCTCTTGAGAGAAGCCACTAGTGAAACCTATGGCCCCCGGGTCTATTTTCCATCATATTAATCTTCCAACACTTAGTTATTTCTATTGCCGTTTATTTTACTTTGCATCTTTATTTATTCTTTATCATAAAAATACCAAAAATATTATCCTATCATATCTATCAGATCTCACTCTCGTAAGTGACCGTGAAGGGATTGACAACCCCTTTATCGTGTTGGTTGCGAGGTTCTTGTTTATTTGTGTAGGTGTGTGGGACTCGCGCGTGGTCTCCTACTGGATTGATACCTTGATTCTCAAAAACTGAGGGAAATACTTACGCTACTTTACTGCATCACCCTTTCCTCTTCAAGGGAAAACCAACGCAGTGCTCAAGAGGTAGCAAGAAGGATTTCTGGCGCCGTTGCCGGGGAGATTCGCGCCAAGTCAAGTCAAGACATACCAAGTACCCATCACAAACTCTTATCCCTCACATTACATTATTTTCCATTTGCCTCTCGTTTTCCTCTCCCCCACTTCACCCTTGACGTTTTATTCGCCTTCTTCCTGTATGCCTTTCTGTTTGTGTTTCCACGTCCCTTCTATTTGCTTGCATCTTTGTTTGCTAAAAATCTATTGATATGGATCCACTTAAAGTGTTCTACTTGGATCATCTTCGATCCTTATGCGCTCGTGCTGAAACCCCAACTAGCCTAGTTGATGGGAAATCTTTAGATGAGCATGCTCATTTTGTGCGTCACCGTTTGTCTGAAAAAGGGAGACTCTTATGGAATCAAAAAACAAATTGCTGTGTTATACTTGGAATCTTTGTGAAATCTGTGATATTACTTGTTGCTCTAAGAACCCTAAAAAACACCTTCCCTACCTATGTGAGTTTAATGAAAATGAAATCTTATCTTCTTATGCAAAGGGTGTTTATAGTTACTATGATATCGAACAAATTGAAGAATTTGTTGCTTTTAAGGGTTCTTATGAAGTTGCTTCTTTGATTGAAAAGTATGATACTACTCTTTACGAATCTGAAATTTTTGACATACTTGAATATTGCTATGAAAACTATGCTCATAATGTCTATGCCAAAGAATTTATTAAAAGAATGGCCGTTGCTTCTAAAGAAAATAATGATATGCACTAATCTATAGATAATTATGATTCCGATGATTCGATTGAAATATCCCTTGATGAACATGATGCTTGCTATCCTTGTGTCCATGATGCCAATATTTATGAAGATGAATTTGCCATAGTTCCTTACGTTAAACATGAGATCGTTGCTATTGCACCCATACTTGGTAGTTCCTTCAATGAAAAGCATGATTGCAATAATTTTACTATAAATTTTCTTGATGTCAGTTGTGCTAATATTATGCAAAACCCCAAGCTTGGGGATGCTAGTTTTGCTATGTCTACTACTTGTTGCAATGATCATGATTGGGGTGATTCTTCTTATGATCTTGAAAATTTATTTAAGCCCCATGATGAATATGAGATTGATAATAATATTGAAAGTGGGTTTGGAAGAGTGTCAACTTTATATCCCACATATTTGGAGAATATTCAATCTTATGATTTTTTTGATAAAAGTGGGTTTGGAGAGGTCATGACTTTAGTTAATCGTAATCCCACTATTTTGCAAGAGTGTCAACTTCGCATGCATGTGGATCGTGTTGAGAATATGTTATGTGATATCTATTTTGTTGAGTTTTCCTATGCTCCTACATGTAATTATTATGAGAGAGGAAAATATGGTTGTAGAAATTTTCATCTTACTAAATTACCTCTCGTCATGTTGAGATTGCTATCGTCTCTTTCTTCTTCCTTGCATATGCTAATTTTTGCTTGCTATGATAATTTGTTTGCTTATAAGATGCCTATGCATAGGAAGTATGTTATACTTAGATGTGTTTGTCATGTGTTTCTTGATGCTCTCTTTGCGCTTCAATTCTTGTCTTTCATGTGAGCATCGTTAGAATCATCAATGCCTAGCTAGGGGCGTTAAACGATAGCGCTTGTTGGGAGGCAACCCAATTTTATTTTTAGTTTTTTTTTGCTTTTTTGCTTCTGTTTAGGAATAAATATTTGATCTAGCCTCTGGTTAAATTTGTTTTTATGTTTTAATTAGTGTTTGTGCCAAGTTAAACCTATAGGATCTTCTTGGATGATAGTTATTTGATCTTGCTGAAAATTCCAGAAACTTTCTGTTCACGAAAACAATTGTTAAAAATCACCAGAACGTGATAAAATACTGATTCCAATTGCAGTAGATCAATAAACAAAATTTTCTAGGTCTTCCTATTTTGGTAGATTTTTTTGAGTTCCAGAAGTTTGCGTTAGTTACAGATTACTACAGACTGTTCTGTTTTTGACAGATTCTGGTTTTCGTGTGTTGTTTGCTTATTTTGATGAATCTATGGCTAGTAAAAGAGTTTATAAACCATAGAGAAGTTGGAATATAGTAGGTTTAACACCAATATAAATAAAGAATGAGTTCATTACAGTACCTTGAAGTGGTGTTTTGCTTTCTTTCGCTAACGGAGCTCACGAGAATTTCTGTTAAGTTTTGTGTTGTGAAGTTTTCAAGTTTTGGGTAAAAGATTTGATGGATTATGGAACAAGGAGTGGCAAGAGTCTAAGCTTGTGGATGCCCATGGCACCCCAAGATAATCTAAGGACACCAAAAAGCCAAATCTTGGGGATGCCCCGGAAGGCATCCCCTCTTTCGTCTACTTTCGTCGGTAACTTTACTTGGAGCTATATTTTTATTCACCACATGATATGTGTTTTGCTTGGAGCGTCTTGTATGATTTGAGTCTTTGCCTTTTAGTTTACCACAATCATCCTTTCTGTACACACCTTTTGAGAGAGACACACACAAATCGGAATTTATTAGAATACTCTATGTGCTTCACCTATATCTTTTGAGCAATATAGTTTTTGCTCTAGTGCTTCACTTATATCTTTTAGAGCACGGTGGTGGATTTGTTTTATAGAAACTATTGATCTCTCATGCTTCACTTATAATATTTTGAGAGTCTTAAAGCAGCATGGCAATTTGCTTTAATTATAATATCATGAGAAATTTGATGCTTGATAATTGTTTTGAGATATAAAGGTGGTAATATCATAGTTGTGCTAGTTGAGTAATTGTGAAATTGAGAAATACTTTTGTTGGAGTTTGTGATTCCCGTAGCATGCACGTATGGTGAACCGTTATGTAACAAAGTCGGAGCATGAGGTATTTATTGATTGTCATCCTTTGTGTGGCGGTCGGGATCGCGCGATGGTTAACTCCTACCAACCCTTCCCCTAGGAGCATGCGTAGTAGTACTTTGCTTCGAGGGCTAATAATTTTTTGCAATAAGTATATGAGTTCTTTATGACTAATGTGAGTCCATGGATTATATGCACACTTACCTTTCCGCAATTTCTAGCCTCTTCGGTACCGTGCATTGCCCTTTCTCACCTTGAGAGTTGGTGCAAACTTCGCCGGTGCATCCAAACCCCGTGACATGATACTCTCTATCACACATAAACCTCCTTATACCTTCCTCAAAATAGCCACCATACCTACCTATTATGGCATTTCCATAGCCATTCCGAGATATATTGCCATGCAACTTTCCACCGTTTCGTTTATCATGATACGCTCCATCATTGTCATATTGCTTTGCATGATCATGTAGTTGACATTGTATTTGTGGCAAAGCCACCGTTCATAATTCTTTCATACATGTAGCTCTTGATTCATTGCATATCCCGGCACACCGCCGAAGGCATTCACATAGAGTCATATCTTGTTCTAAGTATTGAGTTGTAATTCATGAGTTGTGAATAAATAAAAGTGTGATGATCATCATTATTAGAGCATTGTCTCAAGTGAGGAAAGGATGATGGAGACTATGATTCCCCCACAAGTCGGGATGAGACTCCGGACTAAAAAAAGGAGGCCAAAAAAAAGAGAAAAGGCCCAAATAAAAAAATGAGGGAAAAAGAGAGAAGGGACAATGTTACTATCTTTTTACCACACTTGTGCTTTAAAGTAGCACCGTGATCTTCATGATAGAGAGTCTCTCATTTTGTCACTTTCATATACTAGTGGGAAATTTTGTTATAGAACTTGGCTTGTATATTCCAATGATGGGCTTCCTCAAATGCCCGAGGTCTTCGTGAGCAAGCAAGTTGGATGCACACCCACTTAGTTTCTTTTGTTTGAGCTTTCATACACTTATAGCTCTAGTGCATCCGTTGCATGGCAATCCCTACTCCTTGCATTGACATCAATTGATGGGCATCTTCATAGCCCGTTGATTAGCCTCGTCGATGTGAGACTTTCTCCTTTTTTCTCTTCCCACATAACCCCTATCGTTATACCTTATTCCACCATAGTGCTATATCCATGGATTACGCTCATGTATTGCGTAAAAGTTGAAAAGGCTGAAGCGCGTTAAAAAGTATGAACCAATTGCTTGGCTAAAACCGAGGTTGTACATGATATGAATATTTTGTGTGGGGAAGATGGAGCATAGCCAGACTATATGATTTTGTAGGGATAACTTGCTTTGGCTATGCTATTTTGATAAAACATAATTGCTTGGAGTCCACGTAAAGAAAGCAACGAGGAGAGCACGAGGCAGGGGGCGCGCCTACCCCCCCCCCTCCCCAGGCGCGCCCTCCACCCTCGCGGGGCCCACATTGCTCCATCGACGTACTTCTTCCTCCTATATATACCTACGTACCCCCAAACCAACAGAGGCATCCACGAAAACCTAATTCCACCGCCGCAACCTTCTGTACCCGTGGGATCCCATCTTGGGGCCTTTTCCGGCGTCCTGCCGGAGGGGGCATTGATCACGGAGGGCTTCTACATCAACACCATAGCCCCTCCGATGATGTGTGAGTAGTTTACCTCAGACCTTCGGGTCCATAGTTATTAGCTAGATGGTTTCTTCTCTCTTTTTGGATCTCAATACAAATTTCTCCACGATTCTCGTGGAGATCTATTCGATGTAATCTTCTCTTGCGGTGTGTTTGTCGAGACCGATGAATTGTGGGTTTATGATCAAGTTTATCTATGAACAATATTTGAATCTTCTCTGAATTCTTTTATGTATGATTGGTTATCTTGGCAAGTCTCTTCGAATTATCAGTTTGGTTTGGCCTACTAGATTGATCTTTCTTGCAATGGGAGAAGTGCTTAGCATTGGGTTCAGTCTTGCGGTGTCCTTTCCCAGTGACAGCAGGGGCAGCAAGGCACATATTGTATTGTTGCCATCGAGTATAAAAAGATGGGGTTTATATCATATTGCATGATTTATCCCTCTACATCATGTCATCTTACTTAAAGCATTACTCTGTTCTTATGAACTTAATACTCTAGATGCATGCTGGATAGCGGTCGATGTGTGGAGTAATAGTAGTAGATGTAGAATCGTTTCGGTCTACTTGTTGCGGACGTGATGCCTATATACATGATCATACCTAGATATTCTCATAACTATGATCAATTCTATCAATTGCTCGACAGTAATTTGTTTACCCACCGTAATACTTATGCTCTTGAGAGAAGTCGCTAGTGAAACCTATGGCCCCGGGTCTATTTTCCATCATATTAATCTTCCAACACTTAGTTATTTCTATTGCCGTTTATTTTACTTTGCATATTTATTTACTCTTTATCATAAAAATACCAAAAATATTATCCTATCATATCTATCAGATCTCACTCTCGTAAGTGATTGTGAAGGGATTGACAACCCCTTTATCGCGTTGGTTGTGAGGTTCTTGTTCGTTTGTGTAGGTGCGTGGGACTCGCGCGTGGTCTCCTACTGGATTGATACCTTGGTTCTCAAAAACTGAGGGAAATACTTACACTACTTTACTGCATCACCCTTTCCTCTTCAAGGGAAAACCAACGCAGTGGTCAAGAGGTAGCACGAACAATGCCTCATGGGCAAGATGACTAAAACTCCGTTCTCCGGAACAATGGAGCGAGCAACAGATTTGTTGGAAATCATACATACTGATGTATGTGGTCCGATGAATGTTGAGGCTCGCGGTGGGTATCGTTATTTTATCACCTTCACAGATGATTTGAGGAGATATGGGTATATCTACTTGATGAAACATAATTCTGAAACATTTGAAAAGTTCAAAGAATTTCAGAGTGAAGTGGAAAATCATCATAACAAGAAAATAAAGTTTCTATGATCTGATCGTAGAGGAGAATATTTGAGTTACGAGTTTGGTCTTCATTTGAAACAATGCGGAATAGTTTCGCAACTCACGCCACCCGGAACACCACAGCGTAATGGTGTGTCCGAACGTCGTAATCGTACTTTACTAGATATGGTGCGATCTATGATGTCTCTTACTGATTTACCGCTATCGTTTTGTGGTTATGCTTTAGAGACGGCTGCATTCACGATAAATAGGGCACCATCTAAATCCGTTGAGACGACACCTTATGAACTATGGTTTGGCAAGAAACCAAAGTTGTCGTTTCTTAAAGTTTGGGGATGCGATGCTTATGTGAAAAAGCTTCAACCTGATAAGATCGAACCCAAATCGGAGAAATGTGTCTTCATAGGATACCCAAAGGAGACTGTTGGGTACACCTTCTATCACAGATCCGAAAGCAAGACATTCGTTGCTAACAATGGATCCTTTCCAGAGAAGGAGTTTCTCTCGAAAGAAGTGAGTGGGAGGAAAGTAGAACTTGATAAGGTAACTGTACCTGCTCCCTTATTGGAAAGTAGTTCATCACAGAAATCTGTTCCTGTGACTCCTACACCAATTACTGAGGAAGCTAATGATGATGATCATGTAACTTCAGATCAAGTTACTACCGAACATCGTAGGTCAACCAGAGTAAGATCCGCACAAGAGTGGTACGGTAATCCTGTTCTGGAGGTCATGTTACTTGACCATGACGAACCTACGAACTATGAGGAAGCGATGATGAGCCCAAATTCCGCGAAATGGCTTGAGGCCATGAAATCTGAGATGGGATACATGTATGAGAACAATGTGTGGACTTTGGTTGACATGCCGATGATCGGCAAGCCATCGAGAATAAATGGATCTTCAAGAAGAAGACTGACGCTGACGGTAATGTTACTGTCTACAAAGCTCGACTTGTTGCGAAAGGTTTTCAACAAGTTCAAGGAGTTGACTACGATGAGACCTTCTCACCCGTAGCGATGCTTAAGTCCGTCTGAATCATGTTAGTGATACGTCTCCAACGTATCTATAATTTTTTATTGTTCCATGCTATTATATATTCTGTTTTGGATGTTTAATGGGCTTTATTATACACTTTCATATTATTTTGGGGACTAACCTATTAACCCAAGGCCCAGTGCAAATTGCAGTTTTTTTTGCCTATTTCACTGTTTCACAGAAAAGGAATATCAAACGGAGTCCAAACGGAATGAAACCTTCAGGAGAGTTATTTTTGGAACAAACGTGAACCAGAGGACTTGGAGTGGACGTCAAGAAACATACGAGGAGGCCATGAGGCAGGGGGGCGCGCCTACCCCCCTGGGCGCGCCCTCCACCCTCGTGGCTCCACCGACCTACTTCTTCCTCCTATATATACCTGCGTACCCCGAAACCATCGAGGAGCACCACGGAAACCTAATTCCACCGCCGCAACCTTCTATACCCGTGAGATCCCATCTTGGGGCCTTTTCCGGCGCTCCGCCGGAGGGGGCATCGATCACGGAGGGATTCTACATGAAAACCATAGCCTCTCCGATGATGTGTGAGTAGTTTACCACAGACCTTCGGGTCCATAGTTATTAGCTAGATGGCTTCTTCTCTCTCTTTGGATCTCAATACAAAGTTCTCCTTGATCTTCTTGGAGATCTATTCGATGTAACTCTTTTTGCGATGTGTTTGTCGAGATCCGATGAATTGTGGGTTTATGATCAAGATTATCTATGAACAATATTTGAATCTTCTCTGAATTCTTTTATGTCTGATTGGTTATCTTTGCAATTCTCTTCGAATTATCAGTTTGGTTTGTGTCGTGGAATTGTCACGGCAGATGTCCTCGAGCTAGGACTTAGTCGTGGAGCCATCGCAGCTAGGAAGCTTAAAGGGGTTAAACGGGACAAGGAACACGGAGATTATACTGGTTCGGCCCCTTACGGTGAAGGTAAAAGCCTACGTCCAGTTGAGGTGGTATTGCTTATGGTTTCGATGACCAGGGAGCTTAATTGCTATGCCCGGCTCTCGACGAGATCTTACTTGTCCCTGAACCGCCGCCGGGTCGTCCCTTTATATAGAGAGGTTGACGCCCAGCGGCTCTCAGAGTCCCGGCCGGCTCATAACAGTGTCCGGCTCGGACTCCTAACTATTCTTGCCTTACACTACAAGTCTTGCCATAACGGCGGTTTGTAACTACGGGCCTTAAGCCATCTCCGGGTCTTAAGCCCATCTTTGGCCCGCCGTCTTCAAGCTTGGTGCTGGGCTTCGCGTGATGACCATTATGAGTAACCCGGCCCCTCCTGGGCGGGTGACTCTAATGGTTATATCCTCAACATTAGGCCCCAGATTGATTTGAACCGGTTCATGTCAATCTTCAATCCCCTTGAGAGAAAATCTTCCGGCTTACATCTGTGCGAAGGTTTTGACCCGCCGTGATGTCATCTTCTGGATTCCTGATAACCCGCCATGACGTCATCTTCCATTAAGTTCATTTCTTTATTCCGTTAAATCCCAACGGATCTTATCTTTAATGGTCATCCCGAAAATCGAGGCGCCTCTGGGGCGAGATAATCACGCCGTGACCTCCTCGTTTCTCGCGCCCACTTATGAGCTTCACCTTATAAATAGCCCGGCCCATGAACCTCCAGTCACTCGTCGCCTCCATCTTCTTCCTCCTCTCGCCACTGTGCTGCTGCCCGAGCTCCGCCGCTGCCGCGGGTTTCCTCGTCTTCACCAACTCAGGCCGCTGCATCAACCTGACGTGACCAGAGAAACGCGATGAACCCCCGCCGTAAATCCGCACCCGTAAGTCCCTGCACCTCTCCACCGTATATCTGCATTAGGGTTCCACTGTTCTTCCTCTGTTCTTCGCTGTTCCTCTCGAATTCTCTGTAGTTCTTCCACTATAGTCATGTTTGATCCAAGAGTAGTACAGAGCTCCTGCGGTAGTTGTTGCACATCCATTTTTCCACTAGTAGATCCCCTTTGTTTGAAATAAGATCCCACTCTGAATCCATGAACTTCTTCTGCGTCAGTTCTAGGTCTAGAAAATTTTCTCTTTAGCCGACCGTTTTGATCCAAAATAATCACTGCGATCTATGAAACTTGTTTTCACCATACTTAGTCAAAAGTTGCATCTGCTTAGTTACGGCGGCTCACATTTCCGGCTTAAAAGAAGCCACGCGCCGTAAAATTTCCGGCTCAATTATGATAAAGCTGTAGACAATTTTGAATTACTCACGATACCTTCAGCGGCTTAGATAACCCGATGCACTTTAACCATATGTCATTAGGCCCCTCTCATTAGCCGCCATTTGAGTATTAAACTGTAGACGTCTGCCGGCTTATAATTGAACCGGACATTTTCCTTTTGTCATAGGCTTCATCTTTCACAATGCCTCCCAAAGCTCCCAAGGCACCCATCACATGCAACTGGATGAGATCCAATGTCACCGACGACACTTTAGCTGATTTCGTAAAGACGGGTTATTTACCCAAGAAGGAAATCATGTCTTATCGTGCCCCTGACCCGTCGGAGGAAAGACCTCAACCAAGAGATGGTGAAGTGGTGATATTTGCTGATCACATGAGCCGGGGCTTCGCACCGCCCGGCTCAAAATTCTTAAGGGATGTTCTGAACTTTTTCGATCTGTGGCCGCAAGACATAGGACCCAATTCCGTGTCAAATATATGCAACTTCCAAGTATTCTGCGAAGTCTATCTTGGAGAAGAGCCCAGCCTGCTGCTCTTTAGAGAGCTATTTTATCTGAACCGTCAGAATGAGTGCGCCAACGGGGCGAGCCTGGAACTTGGTGGAATCTCCATTCAACGCCGGATAGATTGCCTTTTTCCTTACGCTGAACCGCCAAGCCATCCAAAGGACTCAAACCAGACGTGGTTCTACTGCCAGGACACCTCTCCGGCTGACGAGAGCCCTCTCCCCGGCTTTCGTGCCCTACGTCTGGAGCCAAATCATTCTTTGCCAGACAAACTCTCTCAAGCTGAACATCAACCTCTGATCCCCACCATCAATAAGATCAAGGCTCTCCTGGGAAACGGTCTCAGCGGTATTGATCTGGTCCGGGTTTGGATCTCTTGGCGGGTGATCCCCTTGAGCCGCCGCCCCGGCTTAATGTGTGCTTACACGGGCCGGAAGGATGACCCTCTGCGGCACAGCCCCAACGATCTTCCTGAGGACGTTGTGGACGATATGACCAAGTCTCTCCTGAATGAGAGCTTAGCCGACTGTGGGAGAACCGGCCTGAACCCCTTCTGCCAAGCTAACCCGGCTCCGGCGGTAAGCCACTGATCTGAACACCTTTGTTTTCTTTTTAATAGTTTCCATCTGAACCTTAAGAAATCTTTGCTGTATGTTTTAGGCTAATGACAAGTTCTGGAAGGTCAAATATGACCATGAAGCGGCCAAAAAGCCAGGAAGGCTAAGAAAGCCGCCAGGAGAGCCGCTCCCCGCAAGAAGGGAAGCAGGCCTACTGCCTCAGAGCTGCTTCAGCTAAGTGATAGCTCCGAGTCAGAGGTAACCCCTGAATCTGTAAGCTCTTGTTTTATTTCTGCTTTTCATCTGTCTTTTACCCACCTTATTAACTTGATTACCCGCAGGATGACACCGGAGCGAGTAACCCAGTAACTGAAGAGGTAACTATACTTTCCTCCGACTCGGACCCCTTGCCAAGGCTGAAAGTCCGAAGAGTAACCCGGAAAGTAAGCTTTTCGCATCCTTTAGCTTATCAAGATCCTCAATTTCTTTTGAAGCAACAGATTCATGAGAACCGGAGGCAAACCCGGGCCAGCAAGGATGCAGACCTCTCCTCCGGCTTACCCGAGGCATCAAGAAAGCGCCGGACTGAGGTTATCTCCAACTTATATCCTTTTCATCCTTTGGCGGGCGTTACTCGTCAACTGCTCAATTCTTCTGATTCAAATTACCAGGAAACTTCACCTTCCTCTGGTGATTCTATGCAATCTAACCTGCCGGCTTTCAAGACCGCACCCGGGTAACGATGATCATCTTGTGTTGTGCTTATCTCTACTCATGCTTTTGTACTAACCTTTTGTCCTTTCAGTGCCCAGGCAAAGCTCAGCAAGAGGGCGAAAAAGAATAAACCGGTCGAAGAGCCGGTCTTGACTGAGCCAGAGGTTTCAGCTCAAGAGCCGCCAGCTGCCTCTGCTCCTGAAACCACCGCTCCAACCGACGAGCCAGCCATAGAGACTTCTACCAATCCGGACATCTCCAGCCCGGCTCAGCCGGCCGACGACCCGGACGTGGTAATCACCCAGACGGAGTTTGTCGAGCCGGGGAGACCCACTGCACTGGCTAAGTGCTCTGCCAAGGAAGAGTTGCTAGAGCGCCGCAGGGCCAAGCTGGACATCACCAACTATGCCAACTTGAGCATTGGAGATATCATCTCCGGCTATGTCAATCAGGTGCACAACAGTCGGGATCTGGAGATTGACATGGTGAAGCAGATCCAGCAGAAATCTGAGGTACCACTCTCTTGCTTACTGCATAGTCATCTTTACCATACTAGCCCCCAAGTCTACTACTTATGATAGAATATGTTATAGACTTAACTTCCGGCTTACTTGCATGAACCGGCAATTTGTAGATAGAACCTTTCAGCATGCATTAGCCCCCAAGTGCCAAGTGCCTTTGCTTGGAAAGTGCTTGGGACTTTAGAATTGTATAATAATTATTCATACTATAACCCAGAAATTGTGCAGGCTGCTTGCAAGAAATTTGAAGCTGGTATCTCTGAGCTGAAGAACCGCCTGAAGACTCAGGAAACTGAGACCCGGAAGGCCAGCGCTAAATTTGAAACCAGTGTTGCTGCTGAAGAGAAGCTGAAAAAGAAGTTTGAAACCGAAAGGAAGACTTGGGCCGAAGAGAAGGCTGCTCTGGTCAGCCGGGCCGAACAGGCGGAGGCGGCTCTGACGGAGAGAACCGCTGAACTCTCCGGCTTAAAGCGCCATGTGTCACAGATGGTCGCCGCAATCTTCGGTAAGTCATTCTGCAGACTTTCAACCAGTTTACATTTTCTATGCCTCATAATTCCCATCATTGCTTGCGGCTTACCTGACGTTGTAAAACAGGTCCCAGAAGCGCCAACCTCAATCAAAATGTGCTGACCAAGCTGAAGGCCGTGTACACTTTGGTGGAGCAACTCTACACCGGGTCACAGCGCGCCTTGGCCGTTGTGGCCCTGTCCAATGAGGTCCCGACTCACCTGGCGGACGTGCTTCGGCGGCTCGCCGTTCTTCCTCAGCGCTTTCAAGAGCTACGACGGGCTTCTGCAAGAGCCGGAGCCATAGCTGCTCTGAGCCGGGCCAAGGCTTTCCTCCCGGAGCTAGACCCGGCGGAGATCGCGCTTGGATACCCCAGTCTGAAGGAAGACGGCACCCCCTTCGACCAAAAAGACTTTGCTGCCTGTGTGAAGATCGTGCGCCCGGTGGCCACCCTGATTGGGAATGACACCGACCTTACCAAGTACCAGCCGGGCTACGACGCAGAGAATCAGAGGATCCCCACTCCGCGTTATTAAGCCATCAGCTTGGTCCCGCCGACTCGTAAGCACACCTTTGCCCCAGAAATTGACCCGGCCGGGTTAATTGACGAGGAGGCTCAATTTGAAGCTTTGAGCGGCATTGACTGGAAATCGTCAACCTTCCAGGTCATGGGAACAGCCGGAGGAGCAGAGAGGGATGAGCCGGAAGCTTCGACCCAGCAAGCATCTTGACTCTTAAGAGGCCCATGGTTATACCTTTAAAACAATGCCTCATCTTTTGGACTCGGGGAGTCTTGTAATAGAGTAAGACAAACATGTTAATCTTGTCATGCCATCGTGCACATGCTGAATGCGTAGCTCCGTTGAAGTTGCTTCCTTATATTCCTCCGGGTCATAATTGACCATTTGTTGTTCTCAACCATCCTGCATAGAAAAACAAGTCACAAGTCTCTAGGCGGCTTACCGCACTGAGAACCGTAGACCTTGTATATATAACCCGGAATATGAATTATAAATCACCGAAGACCGGCCCTTAATTACATCTTTGATGTAACCATAATAGTATACCTACGAGCCTTTGAGTATGGTGCCGGCTTATGTAACCCGAATAATGAGGTGAAGATCTCAACTCCGATTCACCAGTGTCAAGAATACTTAACATATGTTATCAACATTGTGAATCAAAATTAAGTCGGCAAAGGAAAAGCCGCCCTTGCACACGGTTGATGTGACCAACAGAACTTGTTGTAAGTCGGAAGATCAAAAAACTTTAGGGGCTTCCGGTTCGAATACGACCAGAGAACCGTCCCAAAGGGGTTAAGCTAAGATTCGAATGCGATCATATAGCCCCCAGTGGCTTTGGCGATGCCAATCAAGAGGGTACCGACAGCTATGTTCTCTTTGGTTCGAATACGACCCATGTTTGAACAGGAAGCCCCCAAATGACCTTAAAAGTTGTTTAACGACGCTGATTCGAATACGATCCACGTCGGTTCCCAAAAGGGGGTTGAGCTATGATTCAAATATGATCAAAGAAAACTCCCCAATGAGCTCGGCACTTTGCCAATCAAGTTGGTATCGACAGCTATGTTCTCTTTGGTTCGAATACGACCTATGTTTGAACAGGAAGCCCCCAGGTGATCATATTGCGCACGACTAGATTCGAATACGATCATAAGCCGGATCCACCTCCAAGTGACCATGTGATAGTGTAATGGAAATAACACTTTTACCTTTGGAGGAGAAAAAAGGACAGAGGTCCTGCTTTATTATTTAACATAATATATACATGGCTATAGAAATATGTACATTATGAGAGCTGGTGGCTCAAGTGTAATAAGGCCGAAGCTGAGCTATGTTCCACGGCCGACGGGTCTCTTCCTCCGACTTACGTGAATCTTTATGCTCCCGAACGTCAATAAGGTAATATGACCCGTTGTGCAAGTTCTTGCTGACCACAAAGGGCCCTTCCCAAGGCGGGGATAGCTTGTGTGCATCTGTTTGATCTTGGATGAGCCGGAGCACCAGGTCACCTTCCTGGAAGACCCGGGACTTAACCCGGCGACTGTGATAACGGCGCAGGTCTTGTTGGTAAATCGCTGAACGAGCTGCTGCCACGTCACGCTGTTCGTCCAACAAGTCCAGAGCATCTTGGCGCGCCTGTTCATTATCCGCCTCAACATAAGCCGCCACTCGAGGCGAGTCATGACGGAAGTCACTGGGGAGGACTGCTTCCGCTCCATAAACCATGAAGAAAGGCGTGTAACCCGTAGACCTGTTAGGAGTAGTATTGATGCTCCATAACACGGAGGGTAGCTCCTCCACCCAACAACCCGGCGTCCGTGCAAAGGGACTAAAAGCCGGGGCTTAATGCCCTTCAAGATCTCCTGATTAGCTCTCTCAGCTTGACCATTGGATTGAGGATGAGCCACTGATGAAACATCAAGTCGAATATGCTCTCGTTGACAAAATTCCTCCATGGCGCCTTTAGACAGATTGGTACCATTGTCAGTTATAATGCTGTGTGGAAAGCCAAAGCGAAATATCACCCTTTTCATGAACTGAACTGTCGTGGCTGCGTCACACTTGCTAACTGGCTCTACTTCAACCCACTTTGTGAATTTGTCAACTGCCACCAAGAGGTGGGTCTTCTTATCCTTGGACCTTTTAAAAGGCCCAACCATATCAAGCCCCCAGACCGCAAATGGCCAAGTAATTGTAATCATCCTCAGCTCCTGAGCCGGTACGTGAGCCCGTCGTGAGAACCTCTGACAACCGTCACATTTACTGACCAAGTCCTCTGCATCAGCATGAGCCGTCAACCAGTAAAAACCATGACGAAAAGCCTTGGCCACAAGGGATTTTGAGCCGGCATGATGGCCACAATCCCCTTCATGAATCTCACGTAAGATTTCTTGACCCTCCTTAGGGGAAACACAGCGCTGGAACGTTCCAGTAACACTGCGGCGATGCAGCTCACCATTGATAATGATCATTGACTTCGACCGCCGGGTTATTTGTCTGGCCAAAGTTTCATCCTCACTCAAATCTCCCCGGGTCATGTAAGCCAAGTATGGCACCGTCCAGTCCGGGGTGGTGTGGAGAGCCGCCGCCAACTGTGCCTCCGGGTCAGGGACAGCAAAGTCCTCCTCTGTAGGTACCGTAACAGAAGGGTTATGCAAGATGTCCAAGAAAGTATTAGGCGGCACTGGCTTTCGCTGAGAGCCCAGCCGGCTTAATGCGTCAGCCGCCTCGTTCTTCCTGCGATCGATGTGCTCTACTTGGTAACCCTGAAAGTGTCCAGCAATGGCATCAACTTCACGGCGATAAGCCGCCATGAGAGGGTCCTTGGAATCCCACTTGCCTGATACTTGTTGAGCCACTAGATCTGAGTCGCCGAAGCACCTTACCCGGCTCAAGCTCATCTCCTTAGCCATCCGAAGACCATGGAGCAAGGCCTCGTACTCAGCCGCATTGTTGGTACAAGGAAACATCAACCGTAGCACATAATGAAACTTGTCACCTTTAGGGGAAGCCAATACAACTCCAGCCCCCGAGCTCTCCAATTGCCTAGACCCATCAAAGTGAATAGTCCAATATGTATTATTCGGCTTTTCTTCTGGCACCTGTAGCTCTGTCCAATCGTTGATGAAATCCACCAAAGCTTGAGATTTAACAGCGGTGCGTGGTACGTATTTCAAACCATGAGGCCCAAGCTCTATAGCCCACTTAGCCACTCTTCCTGTGGCTTCTCTATTTTGGAGATATCTCCAAGGGGAGCAGAACTAACCACGGTGATGGGGTGGCCCTGAAAATAATGCTTAAGTTTCCGGCTTGCCATGAACACCCCATAAACAAGCTTCTGCCAATGTGGATACCGCTGCTTGGACTCTATGAGCACTTCGCTGACGTAGTAAACCGGCCGCTGAACCGGATATTCTTTACCCTCTTCCTTGCGCTCCACCACCACAGCCACGCTGACGGCTCGTGTGTTAGCAGCTACATACAGTAATAAGGGCTCCTTGTCGACCGGAGCAGCAAGGACTGGGGGCTCAGCCAGATGTCTCTTCAAATCCTCAAAAGCAGTATTAGCAGCATCATTCCAGATAAAGTCATCAGTTTTCTTCATCAACTGGTACAGTGGCATGGCCTTTTCACCCAAACGGCTTATAAACCGGCTTAAAGCAGCGATACGACCCGCCAGGCGCTGGACGTCATTTATGCACGCCGGCTTAGCCAGAGAGGTGATTGCCTTGATCTTCTCCGGGTTAGCTTCAATGCCTCTGTGAGAAAACCAGAAAACCCAAGAGCTTGCCTGCAGGAACACCAAAAACACACTTGGCCGGGTTAAGCATCATCTTATAGACCCGGAGATTATCAAAGGTTTCTCTTAGATCATCTATCAAGGTTTCCTTCTCTCTGGACTTAACCACAATATCATCCACATAGGCATGAACATTGCGCCCAATCTGGTTATGAAGACAGTTTTGCACGCAACGCTGATAAGTTGCCTGTGCACTCTCGAGCCCAAAAGGCATAGATACATAACAAAAGGCTCCAAAGGGAGTGATGAACGCTGTTTTCTCCTGGTCTTTAACTGCCATTTTAATCTGATGGTATCCAGAATAAGCATCCAAGATACTTAAGCGCTCACAACCCGTCGTAGCATCAATGATTTGATCAATACGGGGGAGGGCAAAAGGATCAGCCGGACATGCCTTGTTTAAGTCCGTGTAGTCCACACACATCAGCCAGGTGCCATTCTTCTTGAGCACGAGCACCGGGTTAGCTAACCACTCTGGGTGAAAGACTTCAACAATAAACCCGGCCGCCAAGAGCCGGGCCACCTCTTCACCAATGGCTTTCCGCCTCTCCTCATTAAACCGCCGAAGGAATTGCCTGACCGGCTTAAATTTCGGATCAACATTGAGAGTGTGCTCAGCGTGTTCTCTAGGTACACCCGGCATGTCAGAAGGTTTCCATGCAAAAATGTCCCTATTCTCACGGATGAACTCGATGAGCGCGCTTTCCTATTTTGGATCCAGATTGGCACTGATGCTAAACTGCTGAGATGAGTCACCTGGAACGAAATCAACAAGTTTAGTCTCATCAGCTGACTTAAATTTCATCGCCGGCTCATGCTCCGTGGTCGGCTTTTTCAGAGATGTCATATCTGTTGGGTCAACATTGTCCTTGTAAAACTTCAACTCCTCTGTCGCACAAACAGATTCTGCATAAGCCGCGTCGCCTTCCTCACACTCCAAGGCTATCTTGTGGCTGTGTGACCCGGCATCTTGAGCTGCAAATATACATAACACGGCCGTGCCATGAACTTGGCATAAGCCGGCCGCCCAAATATAGCATGATATGGACTTCTTATCTTAACCACCTCGAAGGTTAATTTCTCCACCCTGTAGTTGTACTCGTCTCCAAAAGCCACTTCCAGCTCAATCTTACCCACTGGATACGCCGACTTACCAGGCACCACGCCATGGAAAACAGTATTGGACTGGCTGAGATTCTTATCAATTAACCCCATACGACGGAAGGTCTCATAATAGAGGATGTTGATGCTGCTGCCTCCATCCATGAGCACCTTAGTGAACTTATATCCTCCCACCTGAGGGGCCACCACCAGGGCCAGGTGACCCGGGTTATCAACTCGGGGAGGGTGATCCTCCCTACTCCACACAACAGGCTGCTCAGACCATCTTAAATAGCATGGAACCGCCGGCTCAACAGCATTCACAGCCCTCTTATGAAGCTTCTGATCTCGCTTACACAGACTGGTGGTAAACACATGATACTGTCCACCATTGAGCTGCTTTGGATTGGTCTGGTAACCCCCTGCTGCTGTTGATGACCCTGGCCGGACTGCTGATTAAAGCCCCCTTGACAATTCTGAGGATTAGAATTTCAGCCGCCGCCCGGGCCATGAAAGCCGCCAGCGCCTGAGCCGCCGCCCGAGCCATTGTTGCCATTAAAGGCATTGGAATTCTTAAAGGCCTTCATGATTGCGCAATCTTTCCATAGATGAGTAGCTGGCTTCTCCCTAGAGCCAGGCCTTGGACAAGGCTCATTCAACAACTGCTCAAGGGTCGGGCCTGACCCGCCGGCTCGGGGAGGTGGCCTTCCCTTGCATCGCTGGTTGTTACCCTGTGAGCTAGCGTTGGCCACAAACTCTAGGCTGCCGTCGGCCCTACGCTTGCCACCTCCTTGGTTCGCCGGGTTATGCTGAGGACCCTTGCCATTGTCGTTCTTCTTTCCCTTCCCTGTCCTTTCATCATCCGACGCGGGGTCCTTGGTACTATCAGAGTCGGCATATTTGACGAGAGCCGCCATCAGCGGACCCATATCATTGCAATCACGCTTGAGCCGCCCGAGTTTCATCTTCAGGGGCAAGAAACGACAATTCTGTTCCAACATTAAGACTGCAGAACCAGCGTCCATCTTATCAGATGAATGTATTATCTCTTTGACCCGGCGAACCCAATGGGTTGTAGACTCACCCTCCTGCTGTTTACAGTTAGTCAAATCCATAATTGACATAGACTGCCTACAAGTATCCTTGAAGTTTTGGATGAACCGGGCTTTCAGCTCAGCCCAAGACCCGATAGAATTGGGTGGGAGCCCTTTCAGCCAAGTGCGGGCGGTCCCATCTAACATCATGGTGAAGTACTTGGCCATCGCCGCTTCGCTAACCTCCAGCAACTCCATGGCCATCTCATAACTCTCGATCCAGGCTCCGGGTTGTAGATCAGCTGTATAGTTAGGCACCTTCCTAGGCCCTTTGAAGTCCTTGGATAGGCGTTCATTGCGAAGAGCCGGAACCAGACAAGGGACACCTCCGGTCCTTGTAGGGATACCCACGTCGACGGAAGCCGTCGGATAAGCCGGGGGTGTCTGGTAAGCCGTCAACTGAGGCACCTGCTCCGCCTCTTGCCGTGCTCTGTCTTGGTCTGCTGCGTGAAAGGCTCCGTTATGAGCCGGGCCATGGCCAGGTGGCAAGTCATGGCGTCGGACATTACTTGAGCCTGTCGCTGAAACCATGTGTCTATTGTAACTCGGGCTCCGGCCCGGACGAGGGGTTGAATGGATCCTGTCCCGGCTGTAAGAGTACGCCTCTTGCTGCGCCAGAGCTGTCTGAAGGAGCTCCCTGACCCGGCGGGTTTCAACCGCCGTTGGAGAGTCGCCATCGATTGGGAGAGCCGCCAGCCGTGCCGCCGCGGTGACCATGTTTTCCAACGGGTTGGCATAATGACCCGGTGGTATTGGCACGTACTGAGGCGGGGCAGGGTTCACCCGGGGTGGTCCCATTACTTGGGGCTGAATTGGTGTCCCAGCCCCGGGCACTATGATCTCCGGCGGGTTACTAGACCCTGCACCTGGTGTGTTGAAGAGGTTTCGAGGATCGTAAACCGGAGGGAGTCGAGATTGGGCCTTTTGATGCCTCCTTCTCATGACCTCATTGGATGCGTTTTGATCCATCGTGAGCCGGAAGGACTGTGCCTGAATCAGCTGAGTCTGGGCGTCGAGAGCCGCCCTCTCTGCAGCCATCCTGATTCCCTCCGCCGCCAGGTCCTCCTTGGCTTTTGCTAGATCCAACTTTAACTGTACCACCTCCGCGTCATGTTGAACTTGGTCCGCCGTAGCCACCGTAGCGGTCAACAGGACCATCAGCTTGTCTGTGAGATCCATCAGCGCCTGAGCCGGTGAAGGCACCGGGCTTCCTGACCCGGAGGCGGGGTTTTGAACAGGTTGCGCGCCGGCCATGAAGATTCCAACCCGGCTCGGCGGTTCAAAAGGGTCCGGAATGCTGTCGCCATCGGAACAACCCCTGAGCCTGCCATCCTGAAGTTGATACAACGAGTTTGACTCATCCGTAGACGACTCGCCATCAGAGCCGGCGGCCGTCTCACCGCCAGATCCAGATCCATCAGAGAGTCCTCCATGAACACATCCCACAAAAGCATGCTTCAAGGCAGGTAGGGCCCAGGCGGGTCGTGCGCGCTGAGCCGTCTCGATGAGATCGGCGCAGAGATCCGGCTGAGGGCCGGCTCACCGATCTTGCCAATGAAGACATGAATTCCGCCAAAGGGGACCCGGTACCCGTACTCAATTGAGCCGGCGTCGGGGCCCCAGTTTGCATCATCGATGTAGAGCTTGCCGCGACAACTCTTGGTCATCCGGCCCACAGCGTATCCCTTGAGCCCTTCGAAGCTGCCCTTCAAGAACTCAAATCCACCGTGCGCTGCCCCACGGTGGGTGCCAACTGTCGTGGAATTGTCACGGCAGATGTCCTCGAGCTAGGACTTAGTCGTGGAGCCATCGTAGCTAGGAAGCTTAAAGGGGTTAAACGGGACAAGGAACACGGAGATTATACTGGTTCGGCCCCTTACGGTGAAGGTAAAAGCCTACGTCCAGTTGAGGTAGTATTGCTTATGGTTTCGATGACCAGGGAGCTTAATTGCTATGCCCGGCTCTCGACGAGATCTTACTTGTCCCTGAACCGCCGCCAGGTCGTCCCTTTATATAGAGAGGTTGACGCCCGGCGGCTCTCAGAGTCCCGGCCGGCTCATAACAGTGTCCGGCTCGGACTCCTAACTATTCTTGCCTTACACTACAAGTCTTGCCATAACGGCGGTTTGTAACTACGGGCCTTAAGCCATCTCCGGGTCTTAAGCCCATCTTTGGCCCGCCGTCTTCAAGCTTGGTGCTGGGCTTCGCGTGATGACCATTATGAGTAACCCGGCCCCTCCTGGGCGGGTGACTCTAATGGTTATATCCTCAACAGTTTGGCCTACTAGATTGATCTTTCTTGCAATGGGAGAAGTGCTTAGCTTTGGGTTCAATCATGCGGTGCTCGATCCCAGTGACAGTAGGGGAAACGACGCGTATTGTATTGTTGTCATCGAGGATAAAAAGATGGGCTTTATATCATATTGCATGAGTTTATCCCACTACATTGTAACACCCACGATGCGGCTATATCTCCCACGTGTCGAGGCACGACTTAGAGGCATAACCGCATAGTGGTTTTGTCGCAAGAAGGGTCATCTTCACACAATCCCATGTAATGAACAAGAATGGGATAAAGAGTTGGCTTACAATCGCCACTTCACACAATACATAAATATAATTCATACATCATCCAAAAATACACACATAGACCGGCTACGGTCAAAATCCAAATGAAAATAAGATAACCCCAAATGCTAGATCCCCGATCGTCCCAACTGGGCTCCACTACTGATCATCAGGAAAAAACACATAGTAACTGTTGGGAATCGTAGCATAATTTTAAAATTTTCCTACGTTCACCAAGATGCATCTATGGAGTATACTAGCAACGAGGGGAAAGGAGTGCATCTACATACCCTTGTAGATCGCGAGCGGAAGCGTTCCAATGAACGTGGATGACGGAGTCGTACTCGCCGTGATCCAAATCACCGATGACCGAGTGCCGAACGGACGGCACCTCCGCGCTCAACACACGTACGGTGCAGCGACGTCTCCTCGTTCTTGATCCAGCAAGGGGGAAGGAGAGGTTGATGGAGATCCAGCAGCACGACGGCGTGGTGGTGGATGTAGCGGGATGCCGGCAGGGCTTCGCCGAGCATATACGAGAGAGAGAGGTGTTGCAGGGGGAGGGGGAGGCGCCCAAGGCTGTGATGTTGCTGCCCTCCCTCCCCCCATTATATATAGGCCCCCTTGGGAGGGGGGGCGCCGGCCAAACCCATCTAGGGTGGGGGGGCGGCGGCCAGGGGGGTGCCTTGCCCCCCAAGGCAAGTGGGAAGCCCCCCCACCCTAGGGTTCCCAACCCTAGGCGCATGGGGAAGGCCCATGGGGGGGCGCCCAGCCCACTAGGGGCTGGTTCCCTTCCCACTTCAGCCCACGGGGCCCTCCGGGATAGGTGGCCCCACCCGGTGGTCCCCCGGGACCCTTCCGGTGGTCCCGGTACAATACCGGTAACCCCCGAAACTTTCCCGGTGACCGAAACTTGACTTCCTATATATAATTCTTCACCTCCGGACCATTCCGGAACTCCTCGTGACGTCCGGGATCTCATCCGGGACTCCGAACAACTTTCGGGTTTCCGCATACACATATCTCTACAACCCTAGCGTCACCGAACCTTAAGTGTGTAGACCCTACGGGTTCGGGAGACATGCAGACATGACCGAGACGCCTCTCCGGTCAATAACCAACAGCGGGATCTGGATACCCATGTTGTCTCCCACATGTTCCACGATGACCTCATCGGATGAACCACGATGTCAAGGATTCTGTCAATCCCGTATACAATTCCCTTTGTCCATCGGTATGTTACTTGCCCGAGATTCGATCGTCGGTATCCCAATACCTTGTTCAATCTCATTACCGGCAAGTCTCTTTACTCGTACCGCAATGCATGATCCCGTGACTAACGCCTTAGTCACATAGAGCTCATTATGATGATGCATTACCGAGTGGGCCCAGAGACACCTCTCCGTCACACGGAGTGACAAATCCCAGTCTCGATCCGTGCCAACCCAACAGACACTTTCGGAGATACCCGTAGTGCACCTTTATAGTCATCCAGTTACGTTGTGACGTTTGGCACACCCAAAGCACTCCTACGGTATCCGGGAGTTGCACGATCTCATGGTCTAAGGAAAAGATACTGGACATTGGAAAAGCTCTAGCAAACGAAACTACACGATCTTTTATGCTATGCTTAGGATTGGGTCTTGTCCATCACATCATTCTCCTAACGATGTGATCCCGTTATCAATGACATCCAATGTCCATAGTCAGGAAACCATGACTATCTGTTGATCAACGAGCTAGTCAACTAGAGGCTTACTAGGGACACGTTGTGGTCTATGTATTCACACATGTATTACGATTTCCGGACAATACAATTATAGCATGAACAATAGACAATTACCATGAACAAAGAAATATAATAATAACCATTTATTATTGCCTCTAGGGCATATTTCCAACAGTCTCCCACTTGCACTAGAGTCAATAATCTAGTTACATTGTGATGAATCGAACACCCATTGCGTCCTGGTGTTGATCATGTTTTGCTCTAGGGAGAGGTTTAGTCAACGGATCTGCTACATTCAGGTCCGTATGTACTTTACAAATATCTATGTCTCCATTTTGAACACTTTCACAAATGGAGTTGAAGCGACGCTTGATATGCCTGGTCTTCCTGTGAAACCTGGGCTCCTTCGCAAGTGCAATAGCTCCAGTGTTGTCACAGAAGAGAGTCATCGGGCCCGACGCATTGGGAATCACCCCTAGGTCGGTAATGAACTCCTTCATCCAGACTGCTTCCTGTGCTGCCTCCGAGGCTGCCATGTACTCCGCTTCACATGTAGATCCCGCCACGACGCTTTGCTTGCAACTGCACCAGCTTACTGCTCCTCCATTCAAAATATACACGTATCCGGTTTGTGACTTCGAGTTATCCAGATCTGTGTCGAAGCTAGCGTCGACGTAACCCTTTACGACGAGCTCTTCGTCACCTCCATAAACGAGAAACATATCCTTAGTCCTCTTCAGGTACTTCAGGATATTCTTGACCGCTGTCCAGTGTTCCATGCCGGGATTACTTTGGTACCTTTCTACCAAACTTACGGCAAGGTTTACATCAGGTCTGGTACACAGCATGGCATACATAATAGACCCTATGGCCGAGGCATAGGGGATGACACATCTTTTCTCTATCTTCTGCCGTGGTCGGGCATTGAGCCGTGCTCAATTGCACACCTTGCAATACAGGCAAGAACCCCTTCTTGGACTGATCCATATTGAACTTCTTCAATATCTTGTCAAGGTATGTACTTTGTGAAAGACCAATGAGGCGTCTTGATCTATCTCTATAGATCTTGATGCCTAATATATAAGCAGCTTCTCCAAGGTCCTTCATTGAAAAACACTTATTCAAATAGGCCTTTATACTTTCCAAGAATTCTATATCATTTCCCAACAATAATATGTCATCCACATATAATAAGAGAAATGCTACAGAGCTCCCACTCACTTTCTTGTAAACACAGGCTTCTCCATAAGTCTGTGTAAACCCAAACGCTTTGATCATCTCATCAAAGCGAATGTTCCAACTCCGAGATGCTTGCACCAGCCCTTAGATTGAGCGCTGGAGCTTGCATACTTTGTTAGCATTCTTAGGATCGACAAAACCTTCCGGCTGCATCATATACAACTCTTCCTTAAGGAAGCCGTTAAGGAATGCCGTTTTGACGTCCATCTGCCATATCTCATAATCATAGTATGCGGCAATTGCTAACATGATTCGGACGGACTTCAGCTTCGCTACGGGTGAGAAAGTCTCATCGTAGTCAACCCCTTGAACTTGTCGATAACCCTTAGCGACGAGTCGAGCCTTATAGATGGTCACATTACCATCCGCGTCCGTCTTCTTCTTAAAGATCCATTTGTTTTCTATGGCTTGCCGATCATCGGGCAAGTCAGTCAAAGTCCATACTTCGTTTTCATACATGGATCCTATCTCGTATTTCATGGCTTCTAGCCATTTGTCGGAATCCGGGCCCGCCATCGCTTCTTCATAGTTCGAAGGTTCACCGTTGTCTAACAACATGATTTCCAGGACAGGGTTGCCGTACCACTCTGGTGCGGAACGTGTCCTTGTGGACCTACGAAGTTCAGTAGTAACTTGATCCGAAGCTTCATGATCATCATCATTAACTTCCTCGCCAGTCGGTGTAGGCACCACAGGAACATCTTCCCGCGATGCGCTACTTTCCGGTACGGAAGGGGTGACTATCACCTCATCAAGTTCCACTTTCCTCCCACTCAATTCTTTCGAGAGAAACTCCTTCTCCAGAAAGGACCCGTTCTTGGCAACGAAGATCTTGCCTTCGGATCTGAGGTAGAAGGTATACCCAATGGTTTCCTTAGGGTATCCTATGAAGACGCATTTTTCCGATTTGGGTTCGAGCTTTTCAGGTTGAAGTTTCTTGACATAAGCATCGCATCCCCAAACTTTTAGAAACGACAGCTTAGGTTTCTTTCCAAACCATAATTCATACGGTGTCGTCTCAACGGATTTCGACGGTGCCCTATTTAAAGTGAATGCGGCAGTCTCTAAAGCATAGCCCCAAAATGAGAGCGGTAAATCGCTAAGAGACATCATAGATCGCACTATATCCAATAGAGTGCGATTACGACGTTCGGACACACCGTTTCTCTGAGGTGTTCCAGGCGGCGTGAGTTGTGAAACTATTCCACATTTCCTTAAGTGTGCACCAAACTCATGACTTAAATATTCTCCACCACGATCTGATCGTAAGAATTTTACTTTTCTGTCACGTTGATTCTCAACCTCACTCTGAAATTCCTTGAACTTTTCAATGGTTTCAGACTTGTGTTTCATTAGGTAGACATACCCATATCTACTTAAGTCATCAGTGAGAGTGAGAACATAACGATATCCTCCGCGAGCCTCAACACTCATTGGACCGCACACATCGGTATGTATGATTTCCAATAAGTTGGTTGCTCGCTCCATTGTTCCGGAGAACGGAGTCTTGGTCATCTTACCCATGAGGCATGGTTCGCACGTGTCAAATGATTCGTAATCAAGAGACTCCAAAAGTCCATCTGCATGGAGCTTCTTCATGCGCTTGACACCAATGTGACCAAGGCGGCAGTGCCACAAGTATGTGGGACTATCGTTATCAACTTTACATCTTTTGGTATTCACACTATGAATATGTGTAACATCACGTTCGAGATTCATCAAAAATAAACCATTGACCAGCGGGGCATGACCATAAAACATATCTCTCAAATAAATAGAACAACCATTATTCTCGGATTTAAATGAGTAGCCATCTCGAATTAAACGAGATCCAGATACAATGTTCATGCTCAAAGCTGGCACTAAATAACAATTATTGAGGTTTAAAACTAATCCCGTGGGTAGATGCAGAGGCATAACCGCATAGTGGTTTTGTCGCAAGAAGGGTCATCTTCACACAATCCCATGTAATGAACAAGAATGGGAGAAAGAGTTGGCTTACAATCGCCACTTCACACAATACATAAATATAATTCATACATCATCCAAAAATACACACATAGACCGGCTACGGTCAAAATCCAAATGAAAATAAGATAACCCCAAATGCTAGATCCCCGATCGTCCCAACTGGGCTCCACTACTGATCATCAGGAAAAGACACATAGTAACGGCCACGTTCCTCATCGAACTCCCACTTGAGGTCGATCCCATCATCTGCACTGGCATCGTCGGCACCTGCAACTGTTTTGGTAGAATCTGTGAGTCACGAGGACTCAGCAATCTCACACCCGCGAGATCAAGACTATTTAAGCTTGTAGGAAAGGATGGAGTAATGAGGTGGAGCTGCAGCAGGCAATAAGCATATATGGTGGCTAACATACGCAGAAGAGAGCGAGAAGAGAAGCAACGGAACGGTCGTCATCTAGAAATGACCAAGAAGTGATCCTGAACTCCTACTTACGTCATTCATAACTCAAACTGTGTTCAATTCCTGGACTCCGCCGAGAAGAGACCATCATGGCTACACACACGGTTGATGTATTTTAATTGGGTCAAGTGACAAGTTCCCTACAACCGGACATTAACAAATTCCCATCTGCCTCATAACCGCGGGCACGGCTTTTGTTGAGGATATAGACCTTGGAGTCACCCGCCAGGAGGGCCGGGTTACTCGTAGGGTCATTGCCAGAAGCCTGGGGCCAAGTTCCAAGATAATGGGCCAGAGATGGGCTGAGACCCGGATATGGCTTAAAGCCCGTAGTTACAATCATTGTTATAGTAGACTTGTAGTGTAAGGCAAGTATTGATTAGAGTCCGAGCCGGACGCTCTTATGAGCCGGCCGGGACTCTAAGGGCTGCTGGGCGTCAGCCTCCCTATATAAAGGGAGGACCCGGCAGCGGTTCAAGGGCGACAACAATCTGATCGAGAGCCGGGCATAGCTGTTTAGCTCCCTGGTTATCGAAACCCTGATTAAATACCACCTCAACTGGACGTAGGCTTTTACCTTCACCGTAAGGAGCCGAACCAGTATAAACCCTCGTGTTCCTTGTCCCACTTAACCCCTTCAAGCTTCCCAATTGTGATGGCTCCACGACTAAGTCCTAACCCGAGGACATCTGCCGTGACAATTCCACGACAGCTGGCGCCCACCGTGGGGCTGGCGCACGGTGGATTTGAGTTCTTGAAGGGCAGCTTCGAAGGGCTCAAGGGATACGCTGTGGGCCGGATGACCAAGAGTCATCGCGGCAAGCTCTACATCGACGATGCGGACTGGGGCCCCGACGCCGGCTCAGTGGAGTACGGGTACCTGGTCCCCTTCGGTGGAATTCATGTCTTCATCGGCAAGATTGGAGAGCCAGGCCCCGAGCCGGATCTCCGCGCCGGTCTCATCGAAACGGCTCAGCGTGCACGACCCGCCCGGGCCCGGCCTGCCTTAAAGCGTGCTTTTGTGGGATGCATCCACGAAGGGCCCTCTGATCCATCTGGGTCTGGTGATGAGGCGGCCGCCGGCTCTGACGGCGAGTCGGCCGCTGATGAGTCAAACTCGTTGTACCAACTTCAAGATGGCAGGCTCATGAGTTATTCCGATGGCAGCAGTATTCCGGACCTTTTTGAGCCGCCAAGTGAGGTTGGAGTTTTTATGGCTGGTGCGCAGCCTGTTCAGAACCCCGCTTCCGGATCGGAAAACCCGGTGCCTTCCCCGGCTCAGGTGCTGATAGATCTCACGGATAAGATGACGGCCCTGTTAACCGCAACGGTCGACCCGGCGGATCAAGTTCAGCATGATGCGGCGGTGGCACAGCTAAAATTGGATCTGATAAAAGCTAAAGAGGACCTTGCAGCGGAAGGGATCAGGCTGGCTGCGGAGCGGGCGGCTCTCGATGCCCAGACCCAGCTGATTCAGGCGCAGTCCTTCCAACTCACGATGGATCAGAACGCGGCCAATGAGGTCATGAGAAGGAGGCATCAAAAGGCTCAATCTCGACTCCCGCCGGTTTACGATCCGCGCAACCTCTTCAACACACCGGGTGCAGGGTCTAGTCACCCGCCGGGGGTCGTAGCACCCGGATCTGGACCCCTTATTCAACCACGAGTGATGGGGCCTCCCTAGGGGCCCCCCGCCCCGCCTCAGTATGTGCCAATACCCCCGGGCCATTATAATAACCCGCTGGAGAACATGGTCGCCGCAGCGGCACGGCTGGCGGCTCTGCCCGTTGATGCCGACTCTCCGACGGCTATTGAGACCCGCCGGGTCAGAGAACTCCTCCAGACAGCGCTGGCGCAGCAAGAGGCGTACTCCTACAGCCGGGATAGGATCCATTCAACCCCTCGTCTAGGGCAGAGCCCGAGTTACAGCCGGCACATGGTCTCGGCGACCGGCTCAAGTAATGTCCGACGCCATGACCCGCCCCCTGGTCATGGCCCGGCTCATAATGGAGCCTTCTACGTAGCAGACCAAGCACGCCAGGAGGCGGAGCAGGCGCCTCAAGTGATGGCTTACCAGACCCCCCCGGCTTATCCAACGATGTCCGTTGATGCGGGTATCCCTACTAGAACTGGGGGTGTCCCGTGTTTGATGCCAGTTATCCGTAATGAACGTCTACCCAAGGACTTCAAAGGACCTAGGAAGGTGCCTAACTATACAGCAGACTTACAGCCGGCAGCCTGGATCGAGAGTTATGAGATGGCTATGGAATTGCTGGAAGTCAGCGAGGCGGCCATGGCCAAATATTTCACCATGATGTTAGATGGAATTGCCCGCACGTGGTTGAAAGGGTTACCGCCGAACTCCATCGGGTCTTGGGCTGAGCTGAAAGCCCGGTTCATTCAAAACTTCAAAGATACCTGCAGGCAATGTATGTCAATCGTGGATCTGACTAACTGTAAGCAGCAGGAGGGTGAATCCACGACCCATTGGGTTCGCCGGGTCAAGGAGATCATACATTCATCGGATAAGATGGATGCCGGCTCTGCAGTCTTAATGTTGGAACAAAACTGTCGCTTTGTGCCCCTAAAGATGAAACTTGGGCGGCTTAAGTGTGACTGTACTGATATGGGTACACTGATGGCAGCTCTTGTCAAGTACGCCGATTCCGATGGTACCAAGGATCCCCCTTCAGATGATGAAAGGGCAGGGAAGGGAAAGAAGAACGACAAGGGCAAGGGTCCTCAGTTTAGCCCGGGGAACCAAGGAGGAGGCAAGCGCAAGGCCGATGGCAGCCTAGAGTTTGTAGCCAACACCAACTCTCAAGGTAATAACCAGCGACGCAAGGGGAGGCCCCCTCCCCGAGGCGGCAGGTCAGGACCTTCTCTGGAACAGCTATTGAATGAACCTTGTCCGAGACACGGTTCTAGAGAGAAGCCAGCGACTCATCTGTGGAAGGATTGTGCTATCATGAAGGCCTTTAAAAACTACAATGGTCCGGGTGGCGGCTCAGGCGCCGGCGGCTTTCATGGCCCGGGCGGCGGGTCAAATTCCGGTCCTCAGAACGGTCAAGGGGGCTTTAATCAACAGTCTGGTCAGGGTCATCAACAGCAACAGGGGGGCTATCAGACCAACCCAAAGCAGCTTAGCGGTGGACAGTATCACGTGTTCACCACTAGTTTGTGCAAACGAGACGAGAAGCTTCACAAGAGGGCTGTTAATGCTGTTGAGCCGGCGGTTCCACGCTACTTACGGTGGTCGGAGCAGCCCATAGTGTGGAGTAGGGAGGATCACCCTCCCCGGGTGGATAACCCGGGCCACCTGGCCTTAGTGGTGGCTCCTCAAGTGGGAGGCTATAAGTTCACAAAGGTACTCATGGATGGAGGCAGCAGCATCAACATCCTCTATTATGAGACTTTCCGTCGTATGGGGCTAGTTGATAAGAACCTCAGCCAGTCAAATACTATCTTCCATGGTGTGGTACCCAGTAAATCGGCTTATCCAGTCGGCAAGATCGAACGGGAAGTGGCCTTCGGTGATGAGAACAACTACAGGGTGGAGAAGTTGACCTTTGAGGTGGTCAAGATAAGAAGTCCTTACCACGCCATATTTGGACGGCCGGCTTACGCCAAGTTCATGGCACGGCCGTGTTATGTGTACTTACAACTCAAGATGGCGGGTCACAACGGGACCATTACGGTTCACGGCAGCCGGAAAGTGGCTCTGGAGTGTGAGGAAGGTGACGCGGCTTATGCAGAGTCTGTTTGTGCCACAGAAGAGCTGAAATTTTATAAAGACAATGTTGACCCAACAGATATGACCTCTCTGAAAAAGCCAACCACGGAGAATGAACCAGCAATGAAGTTTAAATCAGCTGATGAGACTAAACTTGTTGATTTTGTTCCAGGTGACTCGTCTCAGCAGTTCAGCATCAGTGCAAATCTGGACCCGAAATAGGAAGGCGCGCTCATCGAGTTCATCCGTGAGAATAGGGACATCTTCGCATGGAAACCTTCTGACATGCCAGGTGTACCTAGAGAACTCGCTGAGCACACTCTCAATGTTGATCCAAAATTTAAGCCGGTCAGACAGTTCCTTCGACGGTTTAACGAAGAGAGGCGGAAGGCTATTGGTGAAGAAGTGGTCCGGCTTTTGGCGGCCGGGTTCATTGTTGAGGTTTTTCACCCAGAGTGGTTGGCTAACCCGGTGCTTGTACTTAAGAAGAACGGCACCTGGCGGATGTGTGTGGACTACACGGACTTGAACAAGGCGTGTCCGGCTGATCCTTTTGCTCTCCCCCGTATTGATCAGATCATTGATGCTACGGCAGGTTGTGCACGCTTAAGTTTCTTGGATGCCTATTCCGGGTATCATCAGATTAAGATGGCAGTTAAGGACCAGGAGAAGACGGCGTTCATCACTCCCTTTGGAGCCTTCTGCTATGTCTCTATGCCCTTTGGGCTCAAGTGTGCGCAGGCGACTTACCAGCGTTGTGTACAGAATTGTCTCCATAAACAGATCGGGCGCAATGTTCACGCTTACGTGGACGATATTGTGGTTAAGTCCATCAAGGAGGAAACCCTGATAGATGACTTAAGGGAAACCTTCGATAATCTCCGGGTCTACAAGATGATGCTTAACCCGGCCAAATGTGTTTTTGGTGTTCCTGCGGGCAAGCTATTGGGCTTCTTGGTTTCTGACAGAGGAATTGAAGCTAACCCGGAGAAGATCAAAGCTATCACTTCTCTAGCTAAGCCGGCATGTATAAACGATGTTCAGCGTTTGGCAGGTCGCATCGCTGCTTTAAGCCGGTTCATAAGCCGCTTGGGTGAGAAGGCTATGCCCTTATATCAGTTGATGAAGAAAACTGACAACTTTGTCTGGAATGATGCAGCTAATACCGCTTTTGAGGATTTGAAAAAGCAACTGGCAGAGCCCCCCGTCCTTGCTGCTCCGGTTGATAAGGAGCCCTTGCTACTGTATGTGGCGGCAAACGCACGAGCCGTCAGCGTGGCTATTGTGGTGGAGCGCAAGGAGGCGGGTAAGGAGCATCCGGTTCAGCGGCCGGTTTATTATGTCAGTGAGGTGCTCATTGAGTCCAAGCAGCGGTATCCGCATTGGCAGAAGCTCGTATATGGGGTGTTTATGGCGAGCCGGAAGCTTAAGCATTATTTTCAGGGTCATCCCATCACTGTGGTCAGTTCCGCCCCTCTCGGTGATATTATCCAAAACAGAGAGGCTACAGGGAGAATTGCTAAGTGGGCTATAGAACTTGGACCTCATGACCTTAAGTATGTGCCACGCACTGCTGTTAAGTCTCAGGCCTTGGTAGATTTCATCAATGATTGGACAGAGTCGCAAGTACCTGAGCAAAAGCCGGATAACACTTATTGGACTATTCACTTTGATGGGTCCAGGCAGCTGGAGGGCTCGGGAGCTGGTGTTGTCTTGGCTTCCCCTAAAGGTGACAAATTCCATTATGTGCTACGGTTGATGTTTCCTTGCACTAACAATGCGGCTGAATACGAGGCTTTGCTCCACGGTCTTCGGGTGGCTAAGGAGATGAGCTTAAGCCGGGTGAGGTGCTTTGGTGACTCAGACTTGGTGGCTCAACAAGTATCAGGCACCTGGGATTCTAAGGATCCTCTAATGGCGGCTTATCGCCGCGAGGTTGATGCCATTGCTGGGCACTTCCAGGGGTACCAAGTGGAGCATATTGATCGCCGGAGGAACGAGGCGGCGGATGCGTTAAGCCGGCTAGGCTCTCAGCGAAAGCCGGTGCCGCCTAACACTTTCCTGGATGTCCTGTATAATCCTTCGGTCAAGTTGCCTACAGAAGAAGATTTGGCCGTCCCTGACCCGGAGGCGCAACTGGTGGCAGCTCTTCATGTCATACCAGACTGGACAATGCCATATCTGGCTTATATAACCCGGGGAGAATTGCCTGAAGATGAAATTCGGGCCAGGCAAATAACCCGGCGGGCTAAGTCAATGATTGTTATCGATGGCGAGTTGTATCATCGCAGTGTTTCAGGGGCATTTCAGCGTTGTATCTCCCCTGAGGAAGGTCAAGAGATCTTGCGCGAGATCCATGAAGGGGATTGTGGCCATCATGCCGGTTCAAAATCTCTTGTGGCCAAGGCTTTCCGTCATGGTTTTTATTGGCTGACGGCTCACGCTGATGCAGAGGACTTGGTCAGTAAATGTGATGGCTGCCAAAGGTTCTCACGACGGGCTCATGTGCCGGCTCAGGAGTTGAGGATGATTCCAATCACCTGGCCCTTTGCGGTCTGGGGGCTTGATATGGTTGGGCCTTTTAAACGGTCCAAGGATAAGAAGACCCACCTCTTGGTGGCAGTTGACAAATTCACGAAGTGGGTGGAGGCTGAGCCAGTTAGCAAGTGCGATGCAGTTACGGCGGTTCAATTTATGAAAAAGGTGATTTTCCGCTTTGGCTTTCCGCACAGCATCATAACTGACAATGGCACCAATCTATCCAAGGGTGCTATGGAAGAGTTTTGTCAACAAGAGCATATCCGACTTGATGTTTCCTCAGTGGCTCATCCCCAATCCAATGGTCAAGCTGAGAGAGCTAACCAGGAGATTCTGAAGGGCATCAAACCCCGGCTTTTGGTCCCTTTGCAACGGACGCCGGGTTGTTGGGTGGAGGAATTGCCCTCCGTCTTATGGAGCATCAACACTACTCCTAACAGGTCTACAGGCTTCACGCCTTTCTTCATGGTTTATGGAGCAGAAGCGGTTCTCCCCAGCGACATCCGTCATGATTCACCTCGTGTGGCGGCTTATGTTGAGACGGATAATGAACAGGCGCGCCAAGATGCTCTGGACTTGTTGGACGAACAGCGTGATGTGGCAGCCGCCCGTTCAGCGATTTACCAGCAAGACCTGCGCCGTTATCATAGCCGCCGGGTCAAGTCCCGGGTCTTTCAGGAAGGCGACCTGGTGCTCCGGCTCATCCAGGATCAAACAGATGCACACAAGTTATCCCCACCTTGGGAAGGGCCTTTTGTGGTCAGTAAGAACTTGCACAACGGGTCATATTACCTCATTGATATCCGGGAGCATAAAGACTCGCGTAAATCTGAGGAGGAGACCCGTCGGCCGTGGAACATAGCTCAGCTTCGGCCTTACTACACTTGAGCTACCGGCTCTTGTGGTGTATATATTTATCTCAGCCATGTATATATTATGATAAAGCAATAAAGCAGGGCCTCTGTCCTTTGCTCTCTTCCAAATATGTGTGTTGCTGACTTACAGAAGATCCAGCTTATGATCATCTTCGAATCTAGCTGTAAGCAGTAAAGTCACTTGGGGGCTTCCTGTTCACACATGGGTCGTATTCGAACCCAAGAGAACATAGCTGTCGATACCCATTTGATTGGCAAAGTGCCGAGCTCATTGGGAAGTTGCCTCTGGTCATATTTGAATCATAGTGTAACCCCTCTGAGAACCGACGTGGATCGTATTCGAATCAGCGTCGTTAAACAATTTTCAGAATCACTTGGGGGCTTCCTGTTCAAACATGGGTCGTATTCGAACCAAAGAGAACATAGCTGTCGATACCCTCTTGATTGGCATCGCCACACCCACTGGGGGCTATATGATCGTATCCGAATCTTAGCTTAACCCCTTTGGACCGAGTTTCTGGTCGTATTCGAACCGGAAGCCCCTAAGTTTTTATATTTTATCACAAGTCTACTCGGATCATGTCAAAGTATGTACTGCCGGGTCTCACTTACCGGCTTAATTTTGGTTTATCTTGTTAGTTGAACATCATGGATGTCATCAAGACAAGTAAATTCGAGTTAAGGTACCAACCGTGCTACCCGGGTTATTTAAACCGGAAGTATGCTTACAGGCTGTTAAGTGTGTTATGACAGCTATGTTCAGAGCATAGTTAAGGGCCAGTCTTTTCGGTTCGTATTCCGGGTTATCCATCTCAAACACCTGAGTCTCAGGGCGGTAAGCCGCCTTGCGACTTGTGATTTACCTTTCTATGCAGATGCTTGAAGGTACTTTTTTAAAGGTTGAGAAGCACGAAGGATAATTATGACCCGGAGGAGCATCAAAAGAATGACTTCAAAGGATTTCAGCATTCATTACATGCACGATGGCACAGCAGAGATAAATTGTTGCACTTATTCTATTACAAAAATCTTTCAAAGTTTCAAGGGTGGAGCGTTGTTTGGTGAGCCGCTAGCCGGTTTATGACGCCTGCTGAGTCGAAGTCCCCGGCTCATCTTCTGCTCCGGCTGATCCCAAGGCTTCGAAGGTCGACGACTTCCAGTTGATGCTGCTGAGAGCTTCGAACTGAGCTTCTTCGTCAATTAACCCGGCCGGGTCAATCTCGGGGGCGTAGGTGTGTTGGCGAGCCGGAGGAATCAGACTAAGAGCTTCATAGCGAGGGGTTGGAATCCTCTGATTCTCCGCGTTGTACCCCGGCTGATACTTGGTTAAGTCGGTGTCGTTCCCGATGATGGTGGCCACCGGGCGTACAGCCTTCACGCATGCCGCGAAATCCTTCTGGTCGAAGGTGGAGCCGTCTTCCTTCAGGCTGGGGTAACCCAGGGCGATGTCTGCCGGGTCTAGCTCCGGCAGGAAGGCTTTGGCCCGGCTCAGCGCGGCAATTGCTCCGGATCTTGCGGAGGCTCGACGTAGCTCTTGGATTCGCTGTGGCAAAACTGCGAGCCGGCGCAGGACTTCAGCCAGATGGGTTGGCACCTCATTGGATAGGGCCACCACAGCTAAGGCGCGCTGTGACCCGGTGTAGAGTTGTTCCACCAGGGTGTACACGGCCTTTAACTTGGTGACCACGCTCTGGTTCAGGTTGGCACTCCTGGGACCTGTTTAAATAAAGATCAGGTAAGCCGGTGACAAGGATGAATTATAACATATACAGACTTGATGAAAGCCGGCGAGGTGACTTACCGAAGATAGCAGCCACCATTTGGGAAACTTGGTGCTTTAGACCGGAGAGCTCAGCGGTCTTCTCAGTGAGGGCCTTCTCCGCCTGTTCTGCCCGGGTCACCAGTGCGGCTTTCTCCTCAGCCCAGGCCTTCCGCTCAGCGTCGAATTCAGTCTTCAATTTCTCCTCAGCGGCGATGCTGGAGACAAACTTGGCATTTGCCTTCCGGGTCTCCATCTCTTGAGTTTTTAACCGGCTCTTGAGATCCGCAAGGTCCGACTCAAATTTCTTGCCAGGAGCCTGCATATATTTCCGGGTTATTAACAGTCATTATATAAGTCCCAAGCACTTTCCAAGCAAAGACACTTGGCACTTGGGGGCTAATGCATATTGAATGTATCTATCTATGTACGGCCGGCTCAGTTCAGTAAGCCGGAATCTAAGTCTACAACATATTCAAGTATAAGTGCTAGACTTGGGGGCTAGGATGACAAGGATCACTATGCAGAAAGTAAGAAGACAGCAGAAGGTTACCTCAGACTTTTGTTGGATCTGATTGACCATGGCGATCTCCGCGTCCCGGCTCTTGTGAACCTGGCTGATGTAGCCAGAAACGAGCTCTCCAATGCTCAAATCGGGGTAGCCCGAGAGATCCAGATTCGCCCGGTGGGGTCGCAGCAGCTCCCCCTTCGCGGAGCATTGGGCCAGTGCGGTCGGCCTCCCCGGCTCAACATACTCCGTCCGGGTAATTACCACGTCCGGGTCGTTAGCCGGTGGGGTTGAGCCGGAGGCCTCCGGATTAGCTGACGCTTCGGTCGTTGTCTTGGTGGTCGGGGCAGGGGCTTCAGGCGCCGTATCCATGGGAATGGTGGCCTCGGAGGCGGCTGGCGGATCTTGAGCCGTCGTCTCCGGCTCAGGCAAGTCCGGCACTCCGGCTGACCTGGTCTTCTTTGCTCTTTTGGTGAGCTTTGCCTGGGCACTGAAAAGACAGAAGTGTTAGGCATACAAAGAGTAAATACAGACAGGTAATGTAAGGTGATTGTTATTACCCGGGTGCAGTTTTGAAGGCCGGTAGACTTGACTGCATGGAGTCACCAGAAGAAGGGGAGGTTTCCTGGTAATTGGAGTCAGAAGAATTAAGCGGTTGACGGATAACACCCGCCAACGGATGAAAAGGGTACAAGTGAGAAAAGACCTCGGTGCGACGTTTCCTTGTCGCGTCGGGTAACCCGGCGGAGAGGTCGGTGTCCTTGCGGGCCCGGGTGAGACGCCGGCTTTCGTGAAAGAAATTGAGGGTCTTGATGAGCTAATGGATGAGAAAAGCTTACTTTCCGGGTTACCCTTCGGACTTTCAGCTGTGGCAAAGGCTCCGAGTCGGAGGGGAGTAATGTTACCTCTTCAATCACCGGGTTACTGGCGCCGGTGTCATCCTGTCAATAAGCAAAATGATGGTAAAGTGGACAGCAGCAAACAATAAATACGGCAAGAGTTTAAAGGTTTAAGGGTTACCTCTGACTCGGAGCTATCGCTTAATTGCAGCAGCTCCGAAGCAGTGGGTCTGTTTCCCTTTTTGCGAGGGGCGGCTCTCTTGGCGGCTTTCTTCGCCTTCTTGGCCTTCTTGGCCGCCTCATGGTCATACTTGACCCGCCAGAATTTATCATCAGCCTGAGAAATACAGTAATGAGTTCTTAATAAGATGACAGGTAAAAAAAATGGAAAGGTTAAAGTCAGTGGCTTACCGCTGGGGCTGGATTGGTCTTGCAGAACGGGGCTAGCCCGGTTTTTCCACAGTCTGCCAGGCTCTCGTTTAATAGAGCCTTGGTCTCTTCTTCGGCAACGTCTTCTGGAAGGTCGTTGCGACTGTGCCTCTGCGGGTCATCCTTTCGCCCGGTGTACTCACACATTAAGCCGGGGCGGCGGCTCAATGGGATCACCCGCCATGAGATCCAGACCCGGACCAGGTCTATTCCGTTCAGACCGTTGCCTAGCAGGGCCTTGATCTTATTGATCGTTGGAAGCAGAGGCTGGCGTTCCGCGGCAGTCAGCTTGTCGGATAGCGGATGAGTCGGCTCCAGGCGCGTTGGGCGAAAGCCGGGCAGCGGGCTCTCATCAGCCGGGGACGTGTCTTGGCAGTAGAACCAAGTCATGTTCCAGTCCTTGGGGTGACTTGGCGGTTCTGCGTAAGGAAATAGACAGTCCCTGCGTCGTTGGATGGAGATGCCGCCTAACTCTAGACTTGGACCGTTTGCGCACTCGGTTTGGCGGTTCAAATAAAACAGCTCTCTGAAGAGCAGCAGACTCGGCTCTTCTCCAAGATATACTTCACAAAAAACTTGGAAGTTGCAGATGTTGGATATGGAATTGGGTCCTATATCCTGAGGCCGAAGGTCAAAGAAGTTGAGCACGTCCCGGAAGAATTTTGAGCCGGGCGGTGCGAAGCCCCGGCTCATATGGTCTGCAAAGATCACTACCTCCCCGTCCCTCGGCTGAGGTCTTTCTTCGGACGGGTCAGGGGCACGGTAGGACATCACTTCCTTCTTGGGCAGATATCCGGACTTAATAAAGTTGGCCAGGGTCTCTTCGGTGACGTTGGATTTCATCCAGTTGCAAGTGATGGGAGCCTTGGGAGGCATGGTGACGGTTGGTGGTCTATGAGGAAGAGAAAAGTGTCCGGGTTAATTATAAGCCAGGGATTATCATTCAAACTACAGTGACGGCTTATGAAGGGGACTAATGATATATATTGATATGGTGGGTTATCTAAGCTGTCGGGGCTTTCAGGTTAAGTTGGTCATCTACGGCTTACTGCAGTTAAGTCGGAGGATTTTACAGAGCATGGTTCTCTTTAAACCGGACATGTAAGCCGCCGAGATTCAATGGTTGCGTTTTTACTAAGTGTGGTAAACAGGTTTCACATACTACCGTAACTTTTTTGGATCAAAATAGTCGGAGCAGAGAAAATTTTCTAGACCTAAACAACAGAGGCAGGAGAAGTTCTTGAGGTTGAACACAGTTCTTATGCAGTAAAAAGAGGATTTCTTGTAGATGAAATGAGTTCCGAACGTCTACCGCAGTGGTTTTACGCAAGGATAAAGATCAACCGACTACAGTGGTGACGAGGACTACCGAGTCTCTGGGCAAAGGTGACGAACACGAAGAACGGGAGGAACCCTACCACAGATCTGTTCTAGCAAGGCAGAGACTCACCGGAGTTGAGGAAGAGCGAAGGTCGCCGCCGTTATCTGGTCCGGGTCAGGGTGATGCAGCGGCCGGGTCAATGAAGGTCAGGGGCGCGATGGCGGCGGCGGCGGCAGAAGCTCGGGCAGAGGAACGACAGCGCGAGGAAGAAGAAGGAGAGTGTGAGAAGAGAGTGTCGGGCCGGCCTATTTATAAGGTAAGTCATAAGTGGGCGCGAGATTCAAGGAGACCACGGCGTGGTTATCTCCCCCTCACGGCGCCTCGATTTTTGCAAAGACAGTAAAAGAAGAGATCCGTTGCGGATCTGGCGGAGTAAAAAACGGACTTAATGGAGGATGACGTCACGGCGGATTATCCGGAGTCCGGAGAATGACGTCACTCCGGGTTATGGCCTTCACACGGACGGTAAGCCGGAGATTTTTCTGTCGGCAGAGTTGAAGATTGACACGAGCCGGCTCAAGTCAATCTGGGGCCTAATGTTGAGGATATAGACCTTGGAGTCACCCGCCAGGAGGGCCGGGTTACTCGTAGGGTCATTGCCAGAAGCCTGGGGCCAAGTTCCAAGATAATGGGCCAGAGATGGGCTGAGACCCGGATATGGCTTAAAGCCCGTAGTTACAATCATTGTTATAGTAGACTTGTAGTGTAAGGCAAGTATTGATTAGAGTCCGAGCCGGACGCTCTTATGAGCCGGCCGGGACTCTAAGGGCTGCTGGGCGTCAGCCTCCCTATATAAAGGGAGGACCCGGCAGCGGTTCAAGGGCGACAACAATCTGATCGAGAGCCGGGCATAGCTGTTTAGCTCCCTGGTTATCGAAACCCTGATTAAATACCACCTCAACTGGACGTAGGCTTTTACCTTCACCGTAAGGGGCCGAACCAGTATAAACCCTCGTGTTCCTTGTCCCACTTAACCCCTTCAAGCTTCCCAATTGCGATGGCTCCACGACTAAGTCCTAACCCGAGGACATCTGCCGTGACAATTCCACGACAGCTTTCGAAAGATAATACCCTGCAGGGGTGTCCCAACTTAGCCCATCATAAGCTCTCACGGTCAACGAAGGATAAACCTTCTCCCGGAAAGACCCGATCAGTCTCGGAATCCCGGTTTACAAGACATTTCGACAATGGTAAAACAAGACCAGCAAAGCCGCCCGAATGTGCCGACAAATCCCGATAGGAGCTGCACATATCTCGTTCTCAGGGCACACCGGATGAGCAGTCCGTACAACTAAAACCAATCCTCGAGTTTCCCCAAGGTGGCGCTGCAAAGGGCTCTAGTTTGGACCAGCACTCAGAGGAACACTGGCCCGGGGGTTTAAATAAAGATGACCCTCGGGCTCGCGAAAACCCGGGGGAAAGGCTTAGGTGGCGAATGGTAAAACCAGGGTTGGGCCTTGCTGGAGGAGTTTTATTCAAGGTGAACTGTCAAGGGGGTCCCATAAATCACCCAACCGCGTAAGGAACGCAAACTCAAGGAACATAATACCGGTATGACAGAAACTAGGGCGGCAAGAGTGGAACAAAACACCAGGCATAAGGCCGAGCCTTCCACCCTTTACCAAATATATAGATGCATTAATTAAATAAGAGATATTGTGATATCCCAACATATCCATGTTCCGACATGGAACAAACTTCAACTTCACCTGCAACTAGCAACGCTATAAGAAGGGCTGAGCAAAAGCGGTAACTTAGCCAAACAACGGTTTGCTAGGAAAGGATGGTTAGAGACTGACATGGCAATATGGGAGGCATGATATATCAAGTGGTAGGTAGCGCAACATGGCAATAGAACGAACAACTAGCAAAGCAAAGATAGAAGTGATTTTGAGGGTATGGTCATCTTGCCTGCAAGGTTCTCAGAGTTGTCGAAAGCTTGATCCTCGTAAGCGTACTCAACAGGTTCCTCGTTCACGAACTCGTCTCCCAGCTCTACCCAAGACAAGAACACAAGCAACGGAACCACAATCAATCACGAGAGATGCACAAGCAACATGATGCAATACACGAATGATATGCAAGATATGATATGCGATGCATATGCGTGCTTCGGAAGGAAAATGATGAACAAGGCAATAACTTTGCAAACCAAGCATGCCACTGGAAAGATGAGATGATTTCGGTTGAAATCGATATAAAGATCACCGGAAACGGATGCACGGTTTGCAAATGGCAAGCAAAACAAGAATGACACGAATCTGCGATTAACAGCATGATAGCACTTAGAATGCAACAAGTAACAATGCTACAACACTCCAACATAGCAACAAAGCATATGACAGTAATCTACAGGAGATGCTTGACAAAAGATGAACACTGAGCTACGGCTAGATCACAACATAACAAGCTCAAACAAGCATGGCAAAAGTGCAAAAGAAATCAGGTTCACAGACTTGGTGAAATTACTGGACATGACTGAAACAGCATCAGGTAGCAATGTTCAGAGCACGAAATCAACATGCTACAGGAACTTAACATGGCAAAACAAGGCATGGCAGTATTCTACTAAATGCATATGACAAAAGTCCCTTACTGACCATAAGCCAAAAAGGACCAGAGGATATGATGGCAACCATGTAAACATAGCAAGTTTCGTGAACAGGTTTCAGACTTGGCAGAAAACAGAGCATGGCAAAAACAATAATATGAAGGCATCTTTGTGAGCTTGATGCACTCATCACAAAGCATTGCATGACAAAATAAACATACCTACAGCAAGACGGCATGTTTATGAAGCTATCCATGGCAAGAACAAATACATAGCATGTATGGATCAACTACAACAAGCTTGGCAAAATTGAATAACACGTAAACAATCTGCCAGAAATATTTTATAGCAAAAGTAGAGCAAGATTGAGTCATGCTATGGCACTCCATAATTGCAAAAAAAGGCAATAATGGATCAATTACAACAATATCTACAAAACATCCTTACTGAACATCTCCAAAATATGCATGGATCTCTCTGTAGCATCAAGTTTACAAGGCAACAAAATAACAGCAGACAAAGACTTAAGAGAAATTACTAAGTCTCTGAAATCAGAAACATTACAGAACCTACTTTGCATGCTTGTGCTAGTCACCACAGAGATCACAAAAATACATGGCATACAGCACTGGAAATATGGAATGGCATACAACAAAACACATGTAGAGCTCATGCCCATAAGATGCACAGATTAAATGATACAAAAATGACAAATCTCCAAGTTCTGTCAAGAACCAGCAGATAACAGCAACTAGCACTCTTGCACCGGAGATTTGGGCATCAAGATGGCCTCTAATGAACATGGTGCAATGGAACAAAATGTAGAGCATCACGAGACGAACAATTCGATATATTACACGCGCGAAACGGAGCTATATGCAGAGAGTTATGCCATGATGAACAGGTGCACATGCTGTAACAGAAAATAACTTGGAGGATTTCGGGGAGAAGAGGAAGTCAACGCACGAGGTGCTTCTCGATCGGATCTGGCTCGGTGGCTCGCCGGAGTTGCTCCTCGAGCTCGCCGGAGCTCGGGGCGAGGGAGGAGGAGGAGGCGGGCGGCGACCGGAGGGAGGAGAGGCGCGGCGCCGGGCGACGGGAGGCGGAGGCGCAGCGGCACGGCGGCGAGGCGGCGGGGGCGGTAGCCGAAAATGGCAAGAGTTGGAGTTACAGATATGGAAAGTTACATCCGGGGTGTTACAACACTCCACCACTACGAGAGGATCTCGTCCCGAGATCTAGGACTGAAAGAACTCCGGATATTCGGAACGGAGATGGTCCTCGCGTTCCCAGGTGGCTTCTCGGTCGGAATGGTGCGACCACTTCACTTTCAGAAATTTGATTGACTTGTTGCGAGTCTTGCGCTCAGTTTCTTCAAGAATAGCAACGGGGTGCTCATGATAAGACAAATCTTCTTGGAGGTCAATCTCTTCGAAGTTGATGATGCGCTCAGGCGTCTTGAAGCACTTGCGGAGCTGTGACACGTGGAACACATCGTGCACGTTCGCGAAGTTGGAAGGAAGCTCAAGTTGATAGGCGAGGTCGCCTCTTTTGCCAATGATCTTGAAAGGACCCACGTATCGAGGGGCAAGCTTCCCTTTGATACCGAAGCGACGAGTGCCTTTCATTGGAGAGACGCGGAGGTAGACATGGTCTCCGATCTCGAAAGCCAAATCACGGTGCTTACTATCATAGTAACTCTTCTGGCACGATTGCGCGGCTTTGAGATTATCACGGATGACTTTACACATTTCTTCAGCCTCTGTGATTAAGTCATTGCCAAGAAGTTGGCATTCACCAGTCTCTGACCAATTGAGAGGAGTACGACACTTTCTGCCATAGAGAATCTCGAATGGGGCCTTGCCCGAACTTGCTTGGAAGCTGTTGTAGGAGAATTCGGCATATGGAAGACAATCTTCCCATTTCATGCCAAAGGAAATGACACAAGCCCTGAGCATATCTTCAAGAATTTGATTGACTCGCTCGACTTGGCCACTAGTTTGAGGATGGAAAGCTGTGCTGAAGCGAATGTTGGTGCCCATGGCCTTCTGGAAGGAGTCCCAGAACTTAGAGGTGAAGATGCTTCCACGATCTGAAGAAATCAATTGTGGAATGCCGTGCAAGGAGACAATTCTGGAGGTGTAAAGCTCTGCCAACTGAGCTGCTATGATAGACTCTTTGATTGGAAGGAAATGAGCCACTTTAGATAGCTTGTCGATGACAACGAAGATAGCATCATTTCCGCGCTTGGACTTTGGAAAACCAGTCACGAAGTCCATTTCGATAGGATCAAACTTCCACTCTGGGATAGCAAGAGGTTGGAGGAGACCAGCTGGTCGTTGGTGTTCTGTTTTCACTCTTCGATAGACATCACATTCATTCACGAATTGAGCGATTTCTCGCTTCATTCGAGTCCACCAATACGACTGCTTGAGGTCATGGTACATCCTCGTGCTTCCAGGATGAATGGAAAGAAGAGAATTGTGCGCCTCGTTCATAATGACTTTCCTTAGATCACCTTTAGGAACCACAATCCGGTCCTCGAAGAATAAAGTGTCTCTGTCATCAATGTGATAGCACTTGTATTTGGAAAGACCCTTCTCGATACCACGTTTCACCTTCTTCACCATGGCATCAAGAAGTTGTGCCTCACGAATTTGATCTTCCAAAGTAGGAGAGACTATGAGGTTGGCAAGAAAGCCTTGAGGAACAACTTGGAGATTCAGCTTGCGGAAAGCTTCACAAAGATCCGGTTGGAATGGCTTGAGAATTAAGCTGTTGCAATAAGCCTTCCTGCTTAAAGCATCTGCAATGACATTGGCCTTGCCTGGAGTATATTCAATACTCGGATTGTACTCTTGAATCATTTCGACCCATCGAGTCTGCCTGAGGTTGAGGTTGTGCTGAGTGAAGATGTACTTGAGACTCTTGTGATCGGTGAAAATGTCCACTTGTCTTCCCAACAAGAGATGTCTCCATGTTATCAATGCATGGACAACTGCCGCCAACTCAAGATCGTGAGTGGGGTAGTTCTTCTCCTTGGGCTTCAACTGACGAGAGGTATAGGCCACAACTTTCTTCTCTTGTATTAACACAGCACCGAGACCTTGGAGAGAAGCATCACAGAAAACTTCAAATGGCTTGGATTCGTCAGGAGGAGTCAAGACAAGAGCTGTGACTAGTTTCTCTTTGAGAGTGTTGAAAGCAACGTCACACTCAGGAGACCAGACATACTTCACATGCTTCTGGAGGAGGTTGGAAAGAGGCTTTGCAATCTTAGAGAAATTCTCAACGAATCTTTGGCAATAGCTTGCAAGACCAAGAAAACTGCGGAGCTGCTTGACATTCTGAGGAGGTTCCCAATTCACAATTGCGGACACCTTCTCGGGATTAACAGTGATGCCCTTGGCAGAGATGATGTGACCAAGGTAAAGAACTTCATCGAGCCAAAACTCACATTTGGAGAACTTCGCATAGAATTGATACTCTCTGAGCTTGTCGAGCACCAATCGCAAATGTTTGGCATGATCCTTCTTATTCTTGGAGAAGACCAATATATCATCGAGATACACCAGGACGAATTCATTGGTATAGGGGTTGAAGATGAAATTCATCATCCGAGAGAAGGTTGGAGGAGCATTGACAAGGCCGAAAGACACGACAGTATATTCATAAGAACCAAAACTTGTTCTGAATGCTGTCTTGGGAAATCTTCTTCACGAATGCGAATCTGATGATAACCCATACGAAGGTCAAGCTTGGAGAATACTTTAGCACCTTTGAGTTGCTCGAATAGCTCATTGATGTTGGGAAGTGGATACTTGTTCTTGATTGTCTTCTTGTTCAATGGACGGTAGTCGACACAAAGTCGGTCCGTGCCATCCTTCTTCTTGACAAAAAGAACACCACAACCCCATGGAGATGAACTCGGTCTGATCAAACCCAGACGCTCTTGTTCATCGAGCTGTTTCTTCAATTCCTTCAGCTCGTTGGGTCCAAGCTTGTATGGACGCTTGCAAACGGGTTCAGTGCCCGGCTCAAGATCGATAACGAACTCAACTGGCCGGTGAGGAGGCATACCCGGAAGCTCTTCTGGAAAGACATCTTGATACTCACAGACGACTGGAATCTGAGAGATGGCATTCAATTCGCCCTTCTCATTGAGAGAAAACAACTGAATGGTTTCATCACGAGCGGCATAAATAATAACATCCTCAGAAGAGTGTGTCAATTGAATTTCCCTGGCAGCACAATCAAGTTGAGCCTTGTGCTTAGAAAGCCAGTCCATCCCGAGAATGAGATCAGTATCCGAGTCGCCAAGAACAATAGGAGAACTCAGAAATTTATAGTTGCCCATCTTGATTACGGAATCCCGAACGAATGCTTGAGAAGTCATTTGTCGAGCCGGGGAAACAATAGACAAAGGACTCGGCAATACTTCAGTAACCAGATCATGCATAGCCACAAAAGGTCTTGAAATGAAAGAATGTGATGCACCAGTATCAAATAAGACTTTTGCAGGAATATCATTAACTGAGAGATTACCCATTATCACATCAGTAGATTCCTCCGCTTGAGCTGCATTCATCATGTTCACCTTTGCAGACTTTGGATTATGCTTGACCACTGCATTGCTGGAAGATCTGACAGGAGGTGGAGGCGGAAGACGCCTTTGGTTGAAGCACTTGTTAGCATAGTGACCTTTCTGCTGACACTTGTTGCAAGTCACCTCTGAGAGTGGACGATGATAAGGAGCATTGGACTTTGGAGCTTGATTCTGAGACTTGTTCTGATAACCAGAGTTGGAAGAGTGGGAAGAACCATGGCCACCTTTGTTCTTCTGCTGGTAAGGCTGGCGAAACGGAGGAGGAGGAGGCAACCAGAACTTCTGTTGCTTAGCTGCCACAAGTGAGGAAGAAGAAGACTGAACTGCGTCCCTGACTCTCTTCTTAGAAGCCTCACACTTGAGCTGAGCAGCCTCTTGCTTCAGTGCCATATTGTAAAATTGATCAAACTGAGTAGGCTCAACAAGAACGAGAGCTAACTGCAGATCCTCTCTAAGGCCACCTCTGAAGTGATAGATCATGCTCTTTTCATCAGGAACGTCTTGTTTAGCAAAGCGAGCAAGTTTCTGAAACTGGATGTTGAATTGATACACAGACATGTTGCCTTGCTTGAGATTGCGGAACTCCTCACGCTTGCTCTCAACAACACTTTGTGGAATGTGGTGCGCTTTGAAATCCCGACAGAAGTCAGCCCAAGTGATCACACGACCTCCTCTGGAATATTTGTATTGTTGATACCAATCAGCAGCTTGGTCCTTGAGCTGAAAAGAAGCGAACTTGACATAGTCCTCAGGCCTGACATTGCTACATTCAAAATGCTTGTTGATGTCCACGAGCCAATCATCGGCATCCGTGGCCTCAGCACAGTAGCTGAAAGACTTGGGCTGATTTGCGAGAAACTGGTTGAGGGTAGCGAAGTGAGGTTGATTGTTGCCTTGACCTTGATTGCCTTGATTGCCTTGCCCTTGGGTGCGTTCTTGCAAGAGTTGCAGAATCATCTGAGCATTGGCGTTGGTGGCTGCCATGATAGCTTGCCATGCCTCCAGAGGCGGAGGTGGTGGCGGAGGGTTCGCTTGACTCCCATCATTGCGTTCCGGATTCTGACGCGTTGGCGGAGCCATCCTGAAGAGGGTGACATCCGTTAGCATCTTGACAGATAAAAAGACAAGTAGAATCAACGGATAGAAATTGCAACATATAGTCTTCACAATAAACATTCGAACGAGGATGAACGAATGAATTCCATAGTGAAATCATCACACTTCCATTAAGTTGAGAAGCCACTTGAAAAAGATATGGAATCAACATTTGCCTTCGAAGCAACTCGAATACCAATATACAAAACAAAACAAAGTATTGGCTTGCAGAATAAGCCGGAACAAACATATGATAGAGATTTCGTCCGAAGTTTTTGTGGTGGGGCCCACACGGGCTCAATCGTACAGCACCATCATGTACAAGGCTGTGCACATGACATACGAAGCGTCCCCGAGTCGGCATAGCCAAGGACTCTTTAAGACACTACGAGACCACTGTAAAACCAACCGTGTACAGGCGGACCACTAGACGTCGAACCCCAATCTCATATCATGCGTCTGTCGGAAAGATATCCTAAGGCTACTTGAATTCCCACTTATAGACTCCCGAAACTTTCTGGTTATGCAATCTGGTGTTGGGGATACAGGGGACACAAAATATATCACCCAAACTAGCAATCCCTAGATCCAGCTGTATCCATCCGTCAACACATAACCAAGAAACCTTCGGAAATCGTGTACCTCAACCTTCGAAAAGCATCCGTTATACAAGTTATGGCAATACTCCCGAACTCCCGCCCCAGTACTGGGTGGCGTCGAGGTGATCTCACCAACAACTGCATAAAAGAGATTTCGATGTCGACGAAACTCAGGTATTCCAGAACTGCAACGATAAAATTGTGACGACAACACCTCGGAGCTCAACTCCCCGGGACACTGCCACAACCCCTAAATGTCAGGAGGCACCAAGAACAATGTTCTCGTCACAAAACCATCGGAACGATTCCAAGACACCCGCGTGATCCTAAAAAAAATTAGTGAAATTTGAGGAGAGAATAGTCAAAACTTCTACGTCAGGAGACCTCACCAGAGCGACGAAGGGACTGAGGAGTAAAAAGAATCCTACTCTCCGATATATATAATCCTAAGACTCAAAACATTTTTGTTCTAGACTCAACAACGCCAGCGATTCGATCAAGCAAGGGGCTCCTAAGTCGGGGATGGCTCTGATTACCAACTTGACACGCCCACGATGCGGCTATATCTCCCACGTGTCGAGGCACGACTTAGAGGCATAACCGCATAGTGGTTTTGTCGCAAGAAGGGTCATCTTCACACAATCCCATGTAATGAACAAGAATGGGAGAAAGAGTTGGCTTACAATCGCCACTTCACACAATACATAAATATAATTCATACATCATCCAAAAATACACACATAGACCGGCTACGGTCAAAATCTAAATGAAAATAAGATAACCCCAAATGCTAGATCCCCGATCGTCCCAACTGGGCTCCACTACTGATCATCAGGAAAAGACACATAGTAACGGCCACGTTCCTCATCGAACTCCCACTTGAGGTCGATCCCATCATCTGCACTGGCATCGTCGGCACCTGCAACTGTTTTGGTAGAATCTGTGAGTCACGAGGACTCAGCAATCTCACACCCGCGAGATCAAGACTATTTAAGCTTGTAGGAAAGGATGGAGTAATGAGGTGGAGCTGCAGCAGGCAATAAGCATATATGGTGGCTAACATACGCAGAAGAGAGCGAGAAGAGAAGCAACGGAACGGTCGTCATCTAGAAATGACCAAGAAGTGATCCTGAACTCCCACTTACGTCATTCATAACTCAAACCGTGTTCAATTCCCGGACTCCGCCGAGAAGAGACCATCACGGCTACACACACGGTTGATGTATTTTAATTGGGTCAAGTGACAAGTTCCCTACAACCGGACATTAACAAATTCCCATCTGCCTCATAACCGCGGGCACGGCTTTCGAAAGATAATACCCTGCAGGGGTGTCCCAACTTAGCCCATCATAAGCTCTCACGGTCAACGAAGGATAAACCTTCTCCCGGAAAGACCCGATCAGTCTCGGAATCCCGGTTTACAAGACATTTCGACAATGGTAAAACAAGACCAGCAAAGCCGCCCGAATGTGCCGACAAATCCCGATAGGAGCTGCACATATCTCGTTCTCAGGGCACACCGGATGAGCAGTCCATACAACTAAAACCAATCCTCGAGTTTCCCCAAGGTGGCGCTGCAAAGGGCTCTAGTTTGGACCAGCACTCAGAGGAACACTGGCCCGGGGGTTTAAATAAAGATGACCCTCGGGCTCGCGAAAACCCGGGGGAAAGGCTTAGGTGGCGAATGGTAAAACCAGGGTTGGGCCTTGCTGGAGGAGTTTTATTCAAGGCGAACTGTCAAGGGGGTCCCATAAATCACCCAACCGCGTAAGGAACGCAAACTCAAGGAACATAATACCGGTATGACAGAAACTAGGGCGGCAAGAGTGGAACAAAACACCAGGCATAAGGCCGAGCCTTCCACCGTTTACCAAATATATAGATGCATTAATTAAATAAGAGATATTGTGATATCCTAACATATCCATGTTCCGACATGGAACAAACTTCAACTTCACCTGCAACTAGCAACGCTATAAGAAGGGCTGAGCAAAAGCGGTAACTTAGCCAAACAACGGTTTGCTAGGAAAGGATGGTTAGAGACTGACATGGCAATATGGGAGGCATGATATATCAAGTGGTAGGTAGCGCAACATGGCAATAGAACGAACAACTAGCAAAGCAAAGATAGAAGTGATTTTGAGGGTATGGTCATCTTGCCTGCAAGGTTCTCAGAGTTGTCGAAAGCTTGATCCTCGTAAGCGTACTCAACAGGTTCCTCGTTCACGAACTCGTCTCCCAGCTCTACCCAAGACAAGAACACAAGCAACGGAACCACAATCAATCACGAGAGATGCACAAGCAACATGATGCAATACATGAATGATATGCAAGATATGATATGCGATGCATATGCGTGCTCCGGAAGGAAAATGATGAACAAGGCAATAACTTTGCAAACCAAGCATGCCACTGGAAAGATGAGATGATTTCGGTTGAAATCGATATAAAGATCACCGGAAACGGATGCACGGTTTGCAAATGGCAAGCAAAACAAGAATGACACGAATCTGCGATTAACAGCATGATAGCACTTAGAATGCAACAAGTAACAATGCTACAACACTCCAACATAGCAACAAAGCATATGACAGTAATCTACAGGAGATGCTTGAGAAAAGATGAACACTGAGCTACGGCTAGATCACAACATAACAAGCTCAAACAAGCATGGCAAAAGTGCAAAAGAAATCAGGTTCACAGACTTGGTGAAATTACTGGACATGACTGAAACAGCATCAGGTAGCAATGTTCAGAGCACAAAATCAACATGCTACAGGAACTTAACATGGCAAAACAAGGCATGGCAGTATTCTACTAAATGCATATGACAAAAGTCCCTTACTGACCATAAGCCAAAAAGGACCAGAGGATATGATGGCAACCATGTAAACATAGCAAGTTTCGTGAACAGGTTTCAGACTTGGCAGAAAACAGAGCATGGCAAAAACAATAATATGAAGGCATCTTTGTGAGCTTGATGCACTCATCACAAAGCATTGCATGACAAAATAAACATACCTACAGCAAGACGGCATGTTTATGAAGCTATCCATGGCAAGAACAAATACATAGCATGTATGGATCAACTACAACAAGCTTGGCAAAATTGAATAACACGTAAACAATCTGCCAGAAATATTTTATAGCAAAAGTAGAGCAAGATTGAGTCATGCTATGGCACTCCATAATTGCAAAAAAAGGCAATAATGGATCAATTACAACAATATCTACAAAACATCCTTACTGAACATCTCCAAAATATGCATGGATCTCTCTGTAGCATCAAGTTTACAAGGCAACAAAATAACAGCAGACAAAGACTTAAGAGAAATTACTAAGTCTCTGAAATCAGAAACATTACAGAACCTACTTTGCATGCTTGTGCTAGTCACCACAGAGATCACAAAAATACATGGCATACAGCACTGGAAATATGGAATGGCATACAACAAAACACATGTAGAGCTCATGCCCATAAGATGCACAGATTAAATGATACAAAAATGACAAATCTCCAAGTTCTGTCAAGAACCAGCAGATAACAGCAACTAGCACTCTTGCACCGGAGATTTGGGCATCAAGATGGCCTCTAATGAACATGGTGCAATGGAACAAAATGTAGAGCATCACGAGACGAACAATTCGATATATTACACGCGCGAAACGGAGCTATATGCAGAGAGTTATGCCATGATGAACAGGTGCACATGCTGTAACAGAAAATAACTTGGAGGATTTCGGGGAGAAGAGGAAGTCAACGCACGAGGTGCTTCTCGATCGGATCTGGCTCGGTGGCTCGCCGGAGTTGCTCCTCGAGCTCGCCGGAGCTCGGGGCGAGGGAGGAGGAGGAGGCGGGCGGCGACCGGAGGGAGGAGAGGCGCGGCGCCGGGCGACGGGAGGCGGAGGCGCAGCGGCACGGCGGCGAGGCGGCGGGGGCGGTAGCCGAAAATGGCAAGAGTTGGAGTTACAGATATGGAAAGTTACATCCGGGGTGTTACAACACTCCACCACTACGAGAGGATCTCGTCCCGAGATCTAGGACTGAAAGAACTCCGGATATTCGGAACGGAGATGGTCCTCGCGTTCCCAGGTGGCTTCTCGGTCGGAATGGTGCGACCACTTCACTTTCAGAAATTTGATTGACTTGTTGCGAGTCTTGCGCTCAGTTTCTTCAAGAATAGCAACGGGGTGCTCATGATAAGACAAATCTTCTTGGAGGTCAATCTCTTCGAAGTTGATGGTGCGCTCAGGCGTCTTGAAGCACTTGCGGAGCTGTGACACGTGGAACACATCGTGCACGTTCGCGAAGTTGGAAGGAAGCTCAAGTTGATAGGCGAGGTCGCCTCTTTTGCCAATGATCTTGAAAGGACCCACGTATCGAGGGGCAAGCTTCCCTTTGATACCGAAGCGACGAGTGCCTTTCATTGGAGAGACGCGGAGGTAGACATGGTCTCCGATCTCGAAAGCCAAATCACGGTGCTTACTATCATAGTAACTCTTCTGGCACGATTGCGCGGCTTTGAGATTATCACGGATGACTTTACACATTTCTTCAGCCTCTGTGATTAAGTCATTGCCAAGAAGTTGGCATTCACCAGTCTCTGACCAATTGAGAGGAGTACGACACTTTCTGCCATAGAGAATCTCGAATGGGGCCTTGCCCGAACTTGCTTGGAAGCTGTTGTAGGAGAATTCGGCATATGGAAGACAATCTTCCCATTTCATGCCAAAGGAAATGACACAAGCCCTGAGCATATCTTCAAGAATTTGATTGACTCGCTCGACTTGGCCACTAGTTTGAGGATGGAAAGCTGTGCTGAAGCGAATGTTGGTGCCCATGGCCTTCTGGAAGGAGTCCCAGAACTTAGAGGTGAAGATGCTTCCACGATCTGAAGAAATCAATTGTGGAATGCCGTGCAAGGAGACAATTCTGGAGGTGTAAAGCTCTGCCAACTGAGCTGCTATGATAGACTCTTTGATTGGAAGGAAATGAGCCACTTTAGATAGCTTGTCGATGACAACGAAGATAGCATCATTTCCGCGCTTGGACTTTGGAAAACCAGTCACGAAGTCCATTTCGATAGGATCAAACTTCCACTCTGGGATAGCAAGAGGTTGGAGGAGACCAGCTGGTCGTTGGTGTTCTGTTTTCACTCTTCGATAGACATCACATTCATTCACGAATTGAGCGATTTCTCGCTTCATTCGAGTCCACCAATACGACTGCTTGAGGTCATGGTACATCCTCGTGCTTCCAGGATGAATGGAAAGAAGAGAATTGTGCGCCTCGTTCATAATGACTTTCCTTAGATCACCTTTAGGAACCACAATCCGGTCCTCGAAGAATAAAGTGTCTCTGTCATCAATGTGATAGCACTTGTATTTGGAAAGACCCTTCTCGATACCACGTTTCACCTTCTTCACCATGGCATCAAGAAGTTGTGCCTCACGAATTTGATCTTCCAAAGTAGGAGAGACTATGAGGTTGGCAAGAAAGCCTTGAGGAACAACTTGGAGATTCAGCTTGCGGAAAGCTTCACAAAGATCCGGTTGGAATGGCTTGAGAATTAAGCTGTTGCAATAAGCCTTCCTGCTTAAAGCATCTGCAATGACATTGGCCTTGCCTGGAGTATATTCAATACTCGGATTGTACTCTTGAATCATTTCGACCCATCGAGTCTGCCTGAGGTTGAGGTTGTGCTGAGTGAAGATGTACTTGAGACTCTTGTGATCGGTGAAAATGTCCACTTGTCTTCCCAACAAGAGATGTCTCCATGTTATCAATGCATGGACAACTGCCGCCAACTCAAGATCGTGAGTGGGGTAGTTCTTCTCCTTGGGCTTCAACTGACGAGAGGTATAGGCCACAACTTTCTTCTCTTGTATTAACACAGCACCGAGACCTTGGAGAGAAGCATCACAGAAAACTTCAAATGGCTTGGATTCGTCAGGAGGAGTCAAGACAAGAGCTGTGACTAGTTTCTCTTTGAGAGTGTTGAAAGCAACGTCACACTCAGGAGACCAGACATACTTCACATGCTTCTGGAGGAGGTTGGAAAGAGGCTTTGCAATCTTAGAGAAATTCTCAACGAATCTTTGGCAATAGCTTGCAAGACCAAGAAAACTGCGGAGCTGCTTGACATTCTGAGGAGGTTCCCAATTCACAATTGCGGACACCTTCTCGGGATTAACAGTGATGCCCTTGGCAGAGATGATGTGACCAAGGTAAAGAACTTCATCGAGCCAAAACTCACATTTGGAGAACTTCGCATAGAATTGATACTCTCTGAGCTTGTCGAGCACCAATCGCAAATGTTTGGCATGATCCTTCTTATTCTTGGAGAAGACCAATATATCATCGAGATACACCAGGACGAATTCATTGGTATAGGGGTTGAAGATGAAATTCATCATCCGAGAGAAGGTTGGAGGAGCATTGACAAGGCCGAAAGACACGACAGTATATTCATAAGAACCAAAACTTGTTCTGAATGCTGTCTTGGGAAATCTTCTTCACGAATGCGAATCTGATGATAACCCATACGAAGGTCAAGCTTGGAGAATACTTTAGCACCTTTGAGTTGCTCGAATAGCTCATTGATGTTGGGAAGTGGATACTTGTTCTTGATTGTCTTCTTGTTCAATGGACGGTAGTCGACACAAAGTCGGTCCGTGCCATCCTTCTTCTTGACAAAAAGAACACCACAACCCCATGGAGATGAACTCGGTCTGATCAAACCCAGACGCTCTTGTTCATCGAGCTGTTTCTTCAATTCCTTCAGCTCGTTGGGTCCAAGCTTGTATGGACGCTTGCAAACGGGTTCAGTGCCCGGCTCAAGATCGATAACGAACTCAACTGGCCGGTGAGGAGGCATACCCGGAAGCTCTTCTGGAAAGACATCTTGATACTCACAGACGACTGGAATCTGAGAGATGGCATTCAATTCGCCCTTCTCATTGAGAGAAAACAACTGAATGGTTTCATCACGAGCGGCATAAATAATAACATCCTCAGAAGAGTGTGTCAATTGAATTTCCCTGGCAGCACAATCAAGTTGAGCCTTGTGCTTAGAAAGCCAGTCCATCCCGAGAATGAGATCAGTATCCGAGTCGCCAAGAACAATAGGAGAACTCAGAAATTTATAGTTGCCCATCTTGATTACGGAATCCCGAACGAATGCTTGAGAAGTCATTTGTCGAGCCGGGGAAACAATAGACAAAGGACTCGGCAATACTTCAGTAACCAGATCATGCATAGCCACAAAAGGTCTTGAAATGAAAGAATGTGATGCACCAGTATCAAATAAGACTTTTGCAGGAATATCATTAACTGAGAGATTACCCATTATCACATCAGTAGATTCCTCCGCTTGAGCTGCATTCATCATGTTCACCTTTGCAGACTTTGGATTATGCTTGACCACTGCATTGCTGGAAGATCTGACAGGAGGTGGAGGCGGAAGACGCCTTTGGTTGAAGCACTTGTTAGCATAGTGACCTTTCTGCTGACACTTGTTGCAAGTCACCTCTGAGAGTGGACGATGATAAGGAGCATTGGACTTTGGAGCTTGATTCTGAGACTTGTTCTGATAACCAGAGTTGGAAGAGTGGGAAGAACCATGGCCACCTTTGTTCTTCTGCTGGTAAGGCTGGCGAAACGGAGGAGGAGGAGGCAACCAGAACTTCTGTTGCTTAGCTGCCACAAGTGAGGAAGAAGAAGACTGAACTGCGTCCCTGACTCTCTTCTTAGAAGCCTCACACTTGAGCTGAGCAGCCTCTTGCTTCAGTGCCATATTGTAAAATTGATCAAACTGAGTAGGCTCAACAAGAACGAGAGCTAACTGCAGATCCTCTCTAAGGCCACCTCTGAAGTGATAGATCATGCTCTTTTCATCAGGAACGTCTTGTTTAGCAAAGCGAGCAAGTTTCTGAAACTGGATGTTGAATTGATACACAGACATGTTGCCTTGCTTGAGATTGCGGAACTCCTCACGCTTGCTCTCAACAACACTTTGTGGAATGTGGTGCGCTTTGAAATCCCGACAGAAGTCAGCCCAAGTGATCACACGACCTCCTCTGGAATATTTGTATTGTTGATACCAATCAGCAGCTTGGTCCTTGAGCTGAAAAGAAGCGAACTTGACATAGTCCTCAGGCCTGACATTGCTACATTCAAAATGCTTGTTGATGTCCACGAGCCAATCATCGGCATCCGTGGCCTCAGCACAGTAGCTGAAAGACTTGGGCTGATTTGCGAGAAACTGGTTGAGGGTAGCGAAGTGAGGTTGATTGTTGCCTTGACCTTGATTGCCTTGCCCTTGGGTGCGTTCTTGCAAGAGTTGCAGAATCATCTGAGCATTGGCGTTGGTGGCTGCCATGATAGCTTGCCATGCCTCCAGAGGCGGAGGTGGTGGCGGAGGGTTCGCTTGACTCCCATCATTGCGTTCCGGATTCTGACGCGTTGGCGGAGCCATCCTGAAGAGGGTGACATCCGTTAGCATCTTGACAGATAAAAAGACAAGTAGAATCAACGGATAGAAATTGCAACATATAGTCTTCACAATAAACATTCGAACGAGGATGAACGAATGAATTCCATAGTGAAATCATCACACTTCCATTAAGTTGAGAAGCCACTTGAAAAAGATATGGAATCAACATTTGCCTTCGAAGCAACTCGAATACCAATATACAAAACAAAACAAAGTATTGGCTTGCAGAATAAGCCGGAACAAACATATGATAGAGATTTCGTCCGAAGTTTTTGTGGTGGGGCCCACACGGGCTCAATCGTACAGCACCATCATGTACAAGGCTGTGCACATGACATACGAAGCGTCCCCGAGTCGGCATAGCCAAGGACTCTTTAAGACACTACGAGACCACTGTAAAACCAACCGTGTACAGGCGGACCACTAGACGTCGAACCCCAATCTCATATCATGCGTCTGTCGGAAAGATATCCTAAGGCTACTTGAATTCCCACTTATAGACTCCCGAAACTTTCTGGTTATGCAATCTGGTGTTGGGGATACAGGGGACACAAAATATATCACCCAAACTAGCAATCCCTAGATCCAGCTGTATCCATCCGTCAACACATAACCAAGAAACCTTCGGAAATCGTGTACCTCAACCTTCGAAAAGCATCCGTTATACAAGTTATGGCAATACTCCCGAACTCCCGCCCCAGTACTGGGTGGCGTCGAGGTGATCTCACCAACAACTGCATAAAAGAGATTTCGATGTCGACGAAACTCAGGTATTCCAGAACTGCAACGATAAAATTGTGACGACAACACCTCGGAGCTCAACTCCCCGGGACACTGCCACAACCCCTAAATGTCAGGAGGCACCAAGAACAATGTTCTCGTCACAAAACCATCGGAACGATTCCAAGATACCCGCGTGATCCTAAAAATAATTTAGTGAAATTTGAGGAGAGAATAGTCAAAACTTCTACGTCAGGAGACCTCACCAGAGCGACGAAGGGACTGAGGAGTAAAAAGAATCCTACTCTCCGATATATATAATCCTAAGACTCAAAACATTTTTGTTCTAGACTCAACAACGCCAGCGATTCGATCAAGCAAGGGGCTCCTAAGTCGGGGATGGCTCTGATTACCAACTTGACACGCCCACGATGCGGCTATATCTCCCACGTGTCGAGGCACGACTTAGAGGCATAACCGCATAGTGGTTTTGTCGCAAGAAGGGTCATCTTCACACAATCCCATGTAATGAACAAGAATGGGAGAAAGAGTTGGCTTACAATCGCCACTTCACACAATACATAAATATAATTCATACATCATCCAAAAATACACACATAGACCGGCTACGGTCAAAATCTAAATGAAAATAAGATAACCCCAAATGCTAGATCCCCGATCGTCCCAACTGGGCTCCACTACTGATCATCAGGAAAAGACACATAGTAACGGCCACGTTCCTCATCGAACTCCCACTTGAGGTCGATCCCATCATCTGCACTGGCATCGTCGGCACCTGCAACTGTTTTGGTAGAATCTGTGAGTCACGAGGACTCAGCAATCTCACACCCGCGAGATCAAGACTATTTAAGCTTGTAGGAAAGGATGGAGTAATGAGGTGGAGCTGCAGCAGGCAATAAGCATATATGGTGGCTAACATACGCAGAAGAGAGCGAGAAGAGAAGCAACGGAACGGTCGTCATCTAGAAATGACCAAGAAGTGATCCTGAACTCCCACTTACGTCATTCATAACTCAAACCGTGTTCAATTCCCGGACTCCGCCGAGAAGAGACCATCACGGCTACACACACGGTTGATGTATTTTAATTGGGTCAAGTGACAAGTTCCCTACAACCGGACATTAACAAATTCCCATCTGCCTCATAACCGCGGGCACGGCTTTCGAAAGATAATACCCTGCAGGGGTGTCCCAACTTAGCCCATCATAAGCTCTCACGGTCAACGAAGGATAAACCTTCTCCCGGAAAGACCCGATCAGTCTCGGAATCCCGGTTTACAAGACATTTCGACAATGGTAAAACAAGACCAGCAAAGCCGCCCGAATGTGCCGACAAATCCCGATAGGAGCTGCACATATCTCGTTCTCAGGGCACACCGGATGAGCAGTCCATACAACTAAAACCAATCCTCGAGTTTCCCCAAGGTGGCGCTGCAAAGGGCTCTAGTTTGGACCAGCACTCAGAGGAACACTGGCCCGGGGGTTTAAATAAAGATGACCCTCGGGCTCGCGAAAACCCGGGGGAAAGGCTTAGGTGGCGAATGGTAAAACCAGGGTTGGGCCTTGCTGGAGGAGTTTTATTCAAGGCGAACTGTCAAGGGGGTCCCATAAATCACCCAACCGCGTAAGGAACGCAAACTCAAGGAACATAATACCGGTATGACAGAAACTAGGGCGGCAAGAGTGGAACAAAACACCAGGCATAAGGCCGAGCCTTCCACCGTTTACCAAATATATAGATGCATTAATTAAATAAGAGATATTGTGATATCCTAACATATCCATGTTCCGACATGGAACAAACTTCAACTTCACCTGCAACTAGCAACGCTATAAGAAGGGCTGAGCAAAAGCGGTAACTTAGCCAAACAACGGTTTGCTAGGAAAGGATGGTTAGAGACTGACATGGCAATATGGGAGGCATGATATATCAAGTGGTAGGTAGCGCAACATGGCAATAGAACGAACAACTAGCAAAGCAAAGATAGAAGTGATTTTGAGGGTATGGTCATCTTGCCTGCAAGGTTCTCAGAGTTGTCGAAAGCTTGATCCTCGTAAGCGTACTCAACAGGTTCCTCGTTCACGAACTCGTCTCCCAGCTCTACCCAAGACAAGAACACAAGCAACGGAACCACAATCAATCACGAGAGATGCACAAGCAACATGATGCAATACATGAATGATATGCAAGATATGATATGCGATGCATATGCGTGCTCCGGAAGGAAAATGATGAACAAGGCAATAACTTTGCAAACCAAGCATGCCACTGGAAAGATGAGATGATTTCGGTTGAAATCGATATAAAGATCACCGGAAACGGATGCACGGTTTGCAAATGGCAAGCAAAACAAGAATGACACGAATCTGCGATTAACAGCATGATAGCACTTAGAATGCAACAAGTAACAATGCTACAACACTCCAACATAGCAACAAAGCATATGACAGTAATCTACAGGAGATGCTTGAGAAAAGATGAACACTGAGCTACGGCTAGATCACAACATAACAAGCTCAAACAAGCATGGCAAAAGTGCAAAAGAAATCAGGTTCACAGACTTGGTGAAATTACTGGACATGACTGAAACAGCATCAGGTAGCAATGTTCAGAGCACAAAATCAACATGCTACAGGAACTTAACATGGCAAAACAAGGCATGGCAGTATTCTACTAAATGCATATGACAAAAGTCCCTTACTGACCATAAGCCAAAAAGGACCAGAGGATATGATGGCAACCATGTAAACATAGCAAGTTTCGTGAACAGGTTTCAGACTTGGCAGAAAACAGAGCATGGCAAAAACAATAATATGAAGGCATCTTTGTGAGCTTGATGCACTCATCACAAAGCATTGCATGACAAAATAAACATACCTACAGCAAGACGGCATGTTTATGAAGCTATCCATGGCAAGAACAAATACATAGCATGTATGGATCAACTACAACAAGCTTGGCAAAATTGAATAACACGTAAACAATCTGCCAGAAATATTTTATAGCAAAAGTAGAGCAAGATTGAGTCATGCTATGGCACTCCATAATTGCAAAAAAAGGCAATAATGGATCAATTACAACAATATCTACAAAACATCCTTACTGAACATCTCCAAAATATGCATGGATCTCTCTGTAGCATCAAGTTTACAAGGCAACAAAATAACAGCAGACAAAGACTTAAGAGAAATTACTAAGTCTCTGAAATCAGAAACATTACAGAACCTACTTTGCATGCTTGTGCTAGTCACCACAGAGATCACAAAAATACATGGCATACAGCACTGGAAATATGGAATGGCATACAACAAAACACATGTAGAGCTCATGCCCATAAGATGCACAGATTAAATGATACAAAAATGACAAATCTCCAAGTTCTGTCAAGAACCAGCAGATAACAGCAACTAGCACTCTTGCACCGGAGATTTGGGCATCAAGATGGCCTCTAATGAACATGGTGCAATGGAACAAAATGTAGAGCATCACGAGACGAACAATTCGATATATTACACGCGCGAAACGGAGCTATATGCAGAGAGTTATGCCATGATGAACAGGTGCACATGCTGTAACAGAAAATAACTTGGAGGATTTCGGGGAGAAGAGGAAGTCAACGCACGAGGTGCTTCTCGATCGGATCTGGCTCGGTGGCTCGCCGGAGTTGCTCCTCGAGCTCGCCGGAGCTCGGGGCGAGGGAGGAGGAGGAGGCGGGCGGCGACCGGAGGGAGGAGAGGCGCGGCGCCGGGCGACGGGAGGCGGAGGCGCAGCGGCACGGCGGCGAGGCGGCGGGGGCGGTAGCCGAAAATGGCAAGAGTTGGAGTTACAGATATGGAAAGTTACATCCGGGGTGTTACAACACTCCACCACTACGAGAGGATCTCGTCCCGAGATCTAGGACTGAAAGAACTCCGGATATTCGGAACGGAGATGGTCCTCGCGTTCCCAGGTGGCTTCTCGGTCGGAATGGTGCGACCACTTCACTTTCAGAAATTTGATTGACTTGTTGCGAGTCTTGCGCTCAGTTTCTTCAAGAATAGCAACGGGGTGCTCATGATAAGACAAATCTTCTTGGAGGTCAATCTCTTCGAAGTTGATGATGCGCTCAGGCGTCTTGAAGCACTTGCGGAGCTGTGACACGTGGAACACATCGTGCACGTTCGCGAAGTTGGAAGGAAGCTCAAGTTGATAGGCGAGGTCGCCTCTTTTGCCAATGATCTTGAAAGGACCCACGTATCGAGGGGCAAGCTTCCCTTTGATACCGAAGCGACGAGTGCCTTTCATTGGAGAGACGCGGAGGTAGACATGGTCTCCGATCTCGAAAGCCAAATCACGGTGCTTACTATCATAGTAACTCTTCTGGCACGATTGCGCGGCTTTGAGATTATCACGGATGACTTTACACATTTCTTCAGCCTCTGTGATTAAGTCATTGCCAAGAAGTTGGCATTCACCAGTCTCTGACCAATTGAGAGGAGTACGACACTTTCTGCCATAGAGAATCTCGAATGGGGCCTTGCCCGAACTTGCTTGGAAGCTGTTGTAGGAGAATTCGGCATATGGAAGACAATCTTCCCATTTCATGCCAAAGGAAATGACACAAGCCCTGAGCATATCTTCAAGAATTTGATTGACTCGCTCGACTTGGCCACTAGTTTGAGGATGGAAAGCTGTGCTGAAGCGAATGTTGGTGCCCATGGCCTTCTGGAAGGAGTCCCAGAACTTAGAGGTGAAGATGCTTCCACGATCTGAAGAAATCAATTGTGGAATGCCGTGCAAGGAGACAATTCTGGAGGTGTAAAGCTCTGCCAACTGAGCTGCTATGATAGACTCTTTGATTGGAAGGAAATGAGCCACTTTAGATAGCTTGTCGATGACAACGAAGATAGCATCATTTCCGCGCTTGGACTTTGGAAAACCAGTCACGAAGTCCATTTCGATAGGATCAAACTTCCACTCTGGGATAGCAAGAGGTTGGAGGAGACCAGCTGGTCGTTGGTGTTCTGTTTTCACTCTTCGATAGACATCACATTCATTCACGAATTGAGCGATTTCTCGCTTCATTCGAGTCCACCAATACGACTGCTTGAGGTCATGGTACATCCTCGTGCTTCCAGGATGAATGGAAAGAAGAGAATTGTGCGCCTCGTTCATAATGACTTTCCTTAGATCACCTTTAGGAACCACAATCCGGTCCTCGAAGAATAAAGTGTCTCTGTCATCAATGTGATAGCACTTGTATTTGGAAAGATCCTTCTCGATACCACGTTTCACCTTCTTCACCATGGCATCAAGAAGTTGTGCCTCACGAATTTGATCTTCCAAAGTAGGAGAGACTATGAGGTTGGCAAGAAAGCCTTGAGGAACAACTTGGAGATTCAGCTTGCGGAAAGCTTCACAAAGATCCGGTTGGAATGGCTTGAGAATTAAGCTGTTGCAATAAGCCTTCCTGCTTAAAGCATCTGCAATGACATTGGCCTTGCCTGGAGTATATTCAATACTCGGATTGTACTCTTGAATCATTTCGACCCATCGAGTCTGCCTGAGGTTGAGGTTGTGCTGAGTGAAGATGTACTTGAGACTCTTGTGATCGGTGAAAATGTCCACTTGTCTTCCCAACAAGAGATGTCTCCATGTTATCAATGCATGGACAACTGCCGCCAACTCAAGATCGTGAGTGGGGTAGTTCTTCTCCTTGGGCTTCAACTGACGAGAGGTATAGGCCACAACTTTCTTCTCTTGCATTAACACAGCACCGAGACCTTGGAGAGAAGCATCACAGAAAACTTCAAATGGCTTGGATTCGTCAGGAGGAGTCAAGACAAGAGCTGTGACTAGTTTCTCTTTGAGAGTGTTGAAAGCAACATCACACTCAGGAGACCAGACATACTTCACATGCTTCTGGAGGAGGTTGGAAAGAGGCTTTGCAATCTTAGAGAAATTCTCAACGAATCTTCGGCAATAGCTTGCAAGACCAAGAAAACTGCGGAGCTGCTTGACATTCTGAGGAGGTTCCCAATTCACAATTGCGGACACCTTCTCGGGATTAACAGTGATGCCCTTGGCAGAGATGATGTGACCAAGGTAAAGAACTTCATCGAGCCAAAACTCACATTTGGAGAACTTCGCATAGAATTGATACTCTCTGAGCTTGTCGAGCACCAATCGCAAATGTTTGGCATGATCCTTCTTATTCTTGGAGAAGACCAATATATCATCGAGATACACCAGGACGAATTCATTGGTATAGGGGTTGAAGATGAAATTCATCATCCGAGAGAAGGTTGGAGGAGCATTGACAAGGCCGAAAGACACGACAGTATATTCATAAGAACCAAAACTTGTTCTGAATGCTGTCTTGGGAAATCTTCTTCACGAATGCGAATCTGATGATAACCCATACGAAGGTCAAGCTTGGAGAATACTTTAGCACCTTTGAGTTGCTCGAATAGCTCATTGATGTTGGGAAGTGGATACTTGTTCTTGATTGTCTTCTTGTTCAATGGACGGTAGTCGACACAAAGTCGGTCCGTGCCATCCTTCTTCTTGACAAAAAGAACACCACAACCCCATGGAGATGAACTCGGTCTGATCAAACCCAGACGCTCTTGTTCATCGAGCTGTTTCTTCAATTCCTTCAGCTCGTTGGGTCCAAGCTTGTATGGACGCTTGCAAACGGGTTCAGTGCCCGGCTCAAGATCGATAACGAACTCAACTGGCCGGTGAGGAGGCATACCCGGAAGCTCTTCTGGAAAGACATCTTGATACTCACAGACGACTGGAATCTGAGAGATGGCATTCAATTCGCCCTTCTCATTGAGAGAAAACAACTGAATGGTTTCATCACGAGCGGCATAAATAATAACATCCTCAGAAGAGTGTGTCAATTGAATTTCCCTGGCAGCACAATCAAGTTGAGCCTTGTGCTTAGAAAGCCAGTCCATCCCGAGAATGAGATCAGTATCCGAGTCGCCAAGAACAATAGGAGAACTCAGAAATTTATAGTTGCCCATCTTGATTACGGAATCCCGAACGAATGCTTGAGAAGTCATTTGTCGAGCCGGGGAAACAATAGACAAAGGACTCGGCAATACTTCAGTAACCAGATCATGCATAGCCACAAAAGGTCTTGAAATGAAAGAATGTGATGCACCAGTATCAAATAAGACTTTTGCAGGAATATCATTAACTGAGAGATTACCCATTATCACATCAGTAGATTCCTCCGCTTGAGCTGCATTCATCATGTTCACCTTTGCAGACTTTGGATTATGCTTGACCACTGCATTGCTGGAAGATCTGACAGGAGGTGGAGGCGGAAGACGCCTTTGGTTGAAGCACTTGTTAGCATAGTGACCTTTCTGCTGACACTTGTTGCAAGTCACCTCTGAGAGTGGACGATGATAAGGAGCATTGGACTTTGGAGCTTGATTCTGAGACTTGTTCTGATAACCAGAGTTGGAAGAGTGGGAAGAACCATGGCCACCTTTGTTCTTCTGCTGGTAAGGCTGGCGAAACGGAGGAGGAGGAGGCAACCAGAACTTCTGTTGCTTAGCTGCCACAAGTGAGGAAGAAGAAGACTGAACTGCGTCCCTGACTCTCTTCTTAGAAGCCTCACACTTGAGCTGAGCAGCCTCTTGCTTCAGTGCCATATTGTAAAATTGATCAAACTGAGTAGGCTCAACAAGAACGAGAGCTAACTGCAGATCCTCTCTAAGGCCACCTCTGAAGTGATAGATCATGCTCTTTTCATCAGGAACGTCTTGTTTAGCAAAGCGAGCAAGTTTCTGAAACTGGATGTTGAATTGATACACAGACATGTTGCCTTGCTTGAGATTGCGGAACTCCTCACGCTTGCTCTCAACAACACTTTGTGGAATGTGGTGCGCTTTGAAATCCCGACAGAAGTCAGCCCAAGTGATCACACGACCTCCTCTGGAATATTTGTATTGTTGATACCAATCAGCAGCTTGGTCCTTGAGCTGAAAAGAAGCGAACTTGACATAGTCCTCAGGCCTGACATTGCTACATTCAAAATGCTTGTTGATGTCCACGAGCCAATCATCGGCATCCGTGGCCTCAGCACAGTAGCTGAAAGACTTGGGCTGATTTGCGAGAAACTGGTTGAGGGTAGCGAAGTGAGGTTGATTGTTGCCTTGACCTTGATTGCCTTGCCCTTGGGTGCGTTCTTGCAAGAGTTGCAGAATCATCTGAGCATTGGCGTTGGTGGCTGCCATGATAGCTTGCCATGCCTCCAGAGGCGGAGGTGGTGGCGGAGGGTTCGCTTGACTCCCATCATTGCGTTCCGGATTCTGACGCGTTGGCGGAGCCATCCTGAAGAGGGTGACATCCGTTAGCATCTTGACAGATAAAAAGACAAGTAGAATCAACGGATAGAAATTGCAACATATAGTCTTCACAATAAACATTCGAACGAGGATGAACGAATGAATTCCATAGTGAAATCATCACACTTCCATTAAGTTGAGAAGCCACTTGAAAAAGATATGGAATCAACATTTGCCTTCGAAGCAACTCGAATACCAATATACAAAACAAAACAAAGTATTGGCTTGCAGAATAAGCCGGAACAAACATATGATAGAGATTTCGTCCGAAGTTTTTGTGGTGGGGCCCACACGGGCTCAATCGTACAGCACCATCATGTACAAGGCTGTGCACATGACATACGAAGCGTCCCCGAGTCGGCATAGCCAAGGACTCTTTAAGACACTACGAGACCACTGTAAAACCAACCGTGTACAGGCGGACCACTAGACGTCGAACCCCAATCTCATATCATGCGTCTGTCGGAAAGATATCCTAAGGCTACTTGAATTCCCACTTATAGACTCCCGAAACTTTCTGGTTATGCAATCTGGTGTTGGGGATACAGGGGACACAAAATATATCACCCAAACTAGCAATCCCTAGATCCAGCTGTATCCATCCGTCAACACATAACCAAGAAACCTTCGGAAATCGTGTACCTCAACCTTCGAAAAGCATCCGTTATACAAGTTATGGCAATACTCCCGAACTCCCGCCCCAGTACTGGGTGGCGTCGAGGTGATCTCACCAACAACTGCATAAAAGAGATTTCGATGTCGACGAAACTCAGGTATTCCAGAACTGCAACGATAAAATTGTGACGACAACACCTCGGAGCTCAACTCCCCGGGACACTGCCACAACCCCTAAATGTCAGGAGGCACCAAGAACAATGTTCTCGTCACAAAACCATCGGAACGATTCCAAGACACCCGCGTGATCCTAAAAAAAAATTAGTGAAATTTGAGGAGAGAATAGTCAAAACTTCTACGTCAGGAGACCTCACCAGAGCGACGAAGGGACTGAGGAGTAAAAAGAATCCTACTCTCCGATATATATAATCCTAAGACTCAAAACATTTTTGTTCTAGACTCAACAACGCCAGCGATTCGATCAAGCAGGGGGCTCCTAAGTCGGGGATGGCTCTGATTACCAACTTGACACGCCCACGATGCGGCTATATCTCCCATGTGTCGAGGCACGACTTAGAGGCATAACCGCATAGTGGTTTTGTCGCAAGAAGGGTCATCTTCACACAATCCCATGTAATGAACAAGAATGGGAGAAAGAGTTGGCTTACAATCGCCACTTCACACAATACATAAATATAATTCATACATCATCCAAAAATACACACATAGACCGGCTACGGTCAAAATCTAAATGAAAATAAGATAACCCCAAATGCTAGATCCCCGATCGTCCCAACTGGGCTCCACTACTGATCATCAGGAAAAGACACATAGTAACGGCCACGTTCCTCATCGAACTCCCACTTGAGGTCGATCCCATCATCTGCACTGGCATCGTCGGCACCTGCAACTGTTTTGGTAGAATCTGTGAGTCACGAGGACTCAGCAATCTCACACCCGCGAGATCAAGACTATTTAAGCTTGTAGGAAAGGATGGAGTAATGAGGTGGAGCTGCAGCAGGCAATAAGCATATATGGTGGCTAACATACGCAGAAGAGAGCGAGAAGAGAAGCAACGGAACGGTCGTCATCTAGAAATGACCAAGACGTGATCCTGAACTCCTACTTACGTCATTCATAACTCAAACCGTGTTCAATTCCCGGACTCCGCCGAGAAGAGACCATCACGGCTACACACACGGTTGATGTATTTTAATTGGGTCAAGTGACAAGTTCCCTACAACCGGACATTAACAAATTCCCATCTGCCTCATAACCGCGGGCACGGCTTTCGAAAGATAATACCCTGCAGGGGTGTCCCAACTTAGCCCATCATAAGCTCTCACGGTCAACGAAGGATAAACCTTCTCCCGGAAAGACCCGATCAGTCTCGGAATCCCGGTTTACAAGACATTTCGACAATGGTAAAACAAGACCAGCAAAGCCGCCCGAATGTGCCGACAAATCCCGATAGGAGCTGCACATATCTCGTTCTCAGGGCACACCGGATGAGCAGTCCGTACAACTAAAACCAATCCTCGAGTTTCCCCAAGGTGGCGCTGCAAAGGGCTCTAGTTTGGACCAGCACTCAGAGCAACACTGGCTCGGGGGTTTAAATAAAGATGACCCTCGGGCTCGCGAAAACCCGGGGGAAAGGCTTAGGTGGCGAATGGTAAAACCAGGGTTGGGCCTTGCTAGAGGAGTTTTATTCAAGGCGAACTGTCAAGGGGGTCCCATAAATCACCCAACCGCATAAGGAACACAAACTCAAGGAACATAATACCGGTATGACAGAAACTAGGGCGGCAAGAGTGGAACAGAACACCAGGCATAAGGCCGAGCCTTCCACCCTTTACCAAATATATAGATGCATTAATTAAATAAGAGATATTGTGATATCCCAACATATCCATGTTCCGACATGGAACAAACTTCAACTTCACCTGCAACTAGCAACGTTATAAGAAGGGCTGAGCAAAAGCGGTAACTTAGCCAAACAACGGTTTGCTAGGAAAGGATGGTTAGAGACTGACATGGCAATATGGGAGGCATGATATATCAAGTGGTAGGTAGCGCAACATGGCAATAGAACGAACAACTAGCAAAGCAAAGATAGAAGTGATTTTGAGGGTATGGTCATCTTGCCTGCAAGGTTCTCAGAGTTGTCGAAAGCTTGATCCTCGTAAGCGTACTCAACAGGTTCCTCGTTCACGAACTCGTCTCCCAGCTCTACCCAAGACAAGAACACAAGCAACGGAACCACAATCAATCACGAGAGATGCACAAGCAACATGATGCAATACATGAATGATATGCAAGATATGATATGCGATGCATATGCGTGCTCCGGAAGGAAAATGATGAACAAGGCAATAACTTTGCAAACCAAGCATGCCACTGGAAAGATGAGATGATTTCGGTTGAAATCGATATAAAGATCACCGGAAACGGATGCACGGTTTGCAAATGGCAAGCAAAACAAGAATGACACGAATCTGCGATTAACAGCATGATAGCACTTAGAATGCAACAAGTAACAAGGCTACAACACTCCAACATAGCAACAAAGCATATGACAGTAATCTACAGGAGATGCTTGACAAAAGATGAACACTGAGCTACGGCTAGATCACAACATAACAAGCTCAAACAAGCATGGCAAAAGTGCAAAAGAAATCAGGTTCACAGACTTGGTGAAATTACTGGACATGACTGAAACAGCATCAGGTAGCAATGTTCAAAGCACGAAATCAACATGCTACAGGAACTTAACATGGCAAAACAAGGCATGGCAGTATTCTACTAAATGCATATGACAAAAGTCCCTTACTGACCATAAGCCAAAAAGGACCAGAGGATATGATGGCAACCATGTAAACATAGCAAGTTTCGTGAACAGGTTTCAGACTTGGCAGAAAACAGAGCATGGCAAAAACAATAATATAAAGGCATCTTTGTGAGCTTGATGCACTCATCACAAAGCATTGCATGACAAAATAAACATACCTACAGCAAGACGGCATGTTTATGAAGCTATCCATGGCAAGAACAAATACATAGCATGTATGGATCAACTACAACAAGCTTGGCAAAATTGAATAACACGTAAACAATCTGCCAGAAATATTTTATAGTAAAAGTATAGCAAGATTGAGTCATGCTATGGCACTCCATAATTGCAAAAAAAGGCAATAATGGATCAATTACAACAATATCTACAAAACATCCTTACTGAACATCTCCAAAATATGCATGGATCTCTCTGTAGCATCAAGTTTACAAGGCAACAAAATAACAGCAGACAAAGACTTAGAGAAATTACTAAGTCTCTGAAATCAGAAACATTACAGAACCTACTTTGCATGCTTGTGCTAGTCACCACAGAGATCACAAAAATACATGGCATATAGCACTGGAAATATGGAATGGCATACAACAAAACACATGTAGAGCTCATGCCCATAAGATGTACAGATTAAATGATACAAAAATGACAAATCTCCAAGTTCTGTCAAGAACCAGCAGATAACAGCAACTAGCACTCTTGCACCAGAGATTTGGGCATCAAGATGGCCTCTAATGAACATGGTGCAATGGAACAAAATGTAGAGCATCACGAGACGAACAATTCGATATATTACACGCGCGAAACGGAGCTATATGCAGAGAGTTATGCCATGATGAACAGGTGCACATGCTGTAACAGAAAATAACTTGGAGGATTTCGGGGAGAAGAGGAAGTCAACGCACGAGGTGCTTCTCGATCGGATCTGGCTCGGTGGCTCGCCGGAGTTGCTCCTCGAGCTCGCCGGAGCTCGGGGCGAGGGAGGAGGAGGAGGCGGGCGGCGACCGGAGGGAGGAGAGGCGCGGCGCCGGGCGACGGGAGGCGGAGGCGCAGCGGCACGGCGGCGAGGCGGCGGGGGCGGCAGCCGGCGGAGGCGCGGCGGCGGGGCACGGTGGCAGCGCGGCGAGGAGGGAGGGGAGGCGGCGGCGCGGGGCGTGGATGCGGGCGCCGGCGGCTCGGGCTCGCGGGCCCGCGGCGGGTCTGGCGGGCCGACGCGGTACGGGCGGCGGCGGGCCACGTGGCGCAGCGGGATTCGTCGGGGACGGCGGCGCGGACACGTCCGGCGGCGGGGTATTTTGTCCGGGCGCGAGGTGGAAGAAGGGTAGGGTTTGGACTGTGAACGTTTTCAGGAGGGGATGCATATATATAGCTAGAGGGAGCTAGGAGAGTCCAAATGAGGTGCGGTTTTCGCCCACACGATCGTGATCGAACGACCTAGAGCATGGAAGAGAGTTTGGTGGGTTTTGGGCTGTTTAGAGACGGGGTTTTTGCTGCACACACAAACGGACTTTGCGGTTACCCGGTTAACCGTTGGAGTACCAAACGACCTCCAAATGGAACAAAACTTGACCGGTGGTCTCCCGATGGTATACTAAGGCCACTTGACAAGCCTCGGTCCATTCCGAGAACGTTCAACACCCGCTCACGAAAGAAAACAAGAGGGGTGCGCCGGAGGAGGTGGGAGCGCCGGATTGCAAAACGGACAACGGGAAAAATGCTCGGATGCAAGAGACGAACACGTATGCAAATGCAATGCACATGATGACAAGATATGCAATGCATGACATGAACAAAATGCAAAACGACAAACAAAACCCGACCACGAAGGGAATATTATACCACGTAGCCGAAAATGGCAAGAGTTGGAGTTACAAATATGGAAAGTTACATCCGGGGTGTTACATACATCATGTCATCTTACCTAATGCGTTACTCTGTTCTTATGAACTTAATACTCTAGATGCATGCTGGATAGCGGTCGATGTGTGGAGTAATAGTAGTAGATGCAGGCAGGAGTCGGTCTACTTGTCACGGACGTGATGCCTATATACATGATCATGCCTAGATATTCTCATAATTATGCACTTTTCTATCAATTGCTCGACAGTAATTTGTTCACCCACCGTAATACTTATGCTATCTTGAGAGAAGCCACTAGTGAAACCTATGGCCCCCGGGTCTATTCTCCATCATATTAATCTCCCGTCAACGAGCTATTTCTTTCGCTGTTTATTTTACTTTCTTTACTTTTAGTCTTTATCATAAAAATACCAAAAATATTATCTTATCATCTCTATCAGATCTCACTTTTTGTTGAGGATATAACCCTAGAGTCACCCGCTAGGAGGGGCCGGGTTACTCATAATGGTCATCACGCGAAGCCTAGTACCAAGCTTGAAGATGGCGGGTCAATGATGGGCCTAAGACCCGGAGAGGGCTTAAGGCCCGTAGTGATAAACCGTCGTATGGCAAGCCTTGTAGGGTAAGGCAAGAATAGTTAGGAGTCCGAGCCGGACACTGTTATGAGCCGGCCGGGACTCTGAGAGCCGCTGGGCGTCAACCTCTCTATATAAAGGGACGACCCGGCGGCGGTTCAGGGATGAGAGAGAACAGATCGAGAGCCAGGCATAGCGATTAAGCTCCCTGGTCATCGAAACCCTAAGTAATACCACCTCAACTGGACGTAGGCTTTTACCTTCACTGTAAGGGGCCGAACCAGTATAATCCTCGTGTTCCTTGTCCCACTTAACCCCTTTAAGCTTCCTAGCTGCGATGGCTCCACGACTAAGTCCTTACACGAGGACATCTGCCGTGACAATTCCACGACAGTTGGCGCCCACTGTGGGGCCAGCGCATGGTGGATTTGAGTTCTTGAAGGGCAGCTTCGAAGGGCTCAAGGGATACGCTGTGGGCCGGATGACCAAGAGTCGTTACGGCAAGCTCTACATCGACGATGCAACCTGGGGCCCCGAAGCCGGCTCAATCGAGTACGGGTACCGGGTCCCCTTAGCGGAATCCACGTCTTCATTGGCAAAATTGGTGAGCCGGGCCCTGAGCCGGAGCACTGCACCGACCTCGTCGAGACGGCTCAGCGTGCACGGCCCGCCCGGGCTCTACCTGCCTTGAAGCATGCTTTCGTGGGGTGCGTCCATGGAGGACTCTCTGAAGGATCTGGATCTGGTGATGAGGCGACCGCCGGCTCTGACGGCGAGTCGGTTACGGATGAGTCAAACTCGTTATATCAACTCCAGGATGGCAGGCTCGGGGGCTGTTCCGACGGCAACAGTATTCCGGACCCTTTTGAGCCACTGAGCCGGGTTGGAATCTTCATGGCCGGTGCGCAGCCTGTTGAAAACCCTGCCGCCGGGTCAGGAAACCCGGTGCCCTCGCCGGCTCAGGTGCTGATGGATCTCACGGACAAGATGACGGCCCTGTTGACCGCTACAGTTGACCCGGCGGATCAAGCTCAGCATGACGAGGAGGTGGCACAGTTAAAGTTAGATCTAGTAAAAGCCAAGGAGGATCTGGTGGCGGAAGGGATCAGGATGGCTGCAGAGAGGGCGGCTCTCGACGCCCAGACTCAGCTGATTCAGGCACAATCTTTCCGTCTCACGATGGATCAAAACGCGTCCAATGAGGTCATGAGAAGGAGGCACCACAAGACCCAATCTCGACTCCCTCCGGTTTATGATCCTCGAAACCTCTTCAACACGCCTGGTGCAGGGCCTAGTAACCCGCCGGAAATCATAGCGCCCGGGGTTGGAACACCAATTCAACCCCTAGTGATGGGGCCTCCCCGGGTGAGCCCTGCCCCACCACAGTATGTGCCAATACCCCCGGGTCATTACGCCAACCCGTTGGAAAACATGGTCGCCACGGCAGCGCGGCTGGCGGCTCTCCCAATTGACGGTGACTCTCCAACGGCGGTTGAAACCTGCCGGGTCAGAGAACTCCTTCAGACGGCTCTGGCGCAGCAAGAGGCGTATTCTTACAGCCGGGACAGGATTCATTCAACCCCTCGTCCAGGCCGGAGCCCGAGTTATAGCAGACACATGGCCTCAGCAACCGGCTCAAGTAATGTCCAACGCCATAACTTGCCTCCTGGCCACGGCCCGGCTCATAATGGAGCTTTTCATGCGGTAGACCAAGACAGAGCACGGCAAGAGGCGGAGCAGGTGCCTCAGTTGATGGCTTACCAACCACCCCCGGCTTACCCGGCGGTTTCCGTTGACGTGGGTATACCTACGAGGACCGGGGGTGTCCCATGTCTGGTTTCGGCTCTCCGCAATGAACGTTTGCCCAAGGATTTCAAAGGGCCTAGGAAGGTGCCTAACTACACTGCTGATCTACAACCCGGAGCCTGGATCGAGAGTTATGAGATGGCCATGGAGTTGCTGGAGGTTAGCGAAGCGGCGATGGCCAAGTACTTCACCATGATGTTGGATGGGACAGCCCGCACTTGGCTGAAAGGGCTGCCACCCAACTCCATCGGGTCTTGGGCTGAGCTGAAAGCTCGATTCATCCAAAACTTCAAAGATACCTGTAGGCAGTCTATGTCAATTGTGGATTTGACTAACTGTAAATAGCAGGAGGGTGAGTCTACAACCCATTGGGTTCGCCGGGTCAAGGAGATAATACACTCATCTGATAAGATGGACGCCGGCTCTGCAGTCCTAATGCTGGAGCAGAGTTGTCGTTTCCTGCCCCTGAAGATGAAACTCGGGCGGCTCAAGCGTGATTGCAATGATATGGGTACGCTGATGGCGGCTCTCGTCAAATATGCCGACTCTGATAGTACTAAGGACCCCGCGTCAGATGATGAAAGGACAGGGAAGGGAAAGAAGAACGGCAATGGCAAGGGTCCTCAGCATAACCCGGCGAACCAAGGAGGTGGCAAGCGTAAGGCCGACGGCAGCCTAGAGTTTGTGGCCAACGCCAGCTCACAGGGCAACAACCAGCGACGCAAGGGGAGGCCGCCTCCCCGAGCTAGCGGGTCAGGCCCGACGCTGGAGCAACTGTTGAATGAGCCTTGTCCAAGGCATGGCTCTAGGGAGAAGCCAGCTACTCATCTATGGAAGGATTGCGCAATCATGAAGGCCTTTAAGAATTCCAATGCCTTTAATGGCAACAATGGCCCGGGCGGCGGATCAGGCGCTGGCGGTTTTCATGGCCCGGGCGGCGGCTCAAACCTTAACCCTCAGAACGGTCAAGGGGGCTTTAATCAGCAGTCTGGCCAGGGTCATCAACAGCAGCAGGGGTGTTACCAGACCAATCCAAAACAGCTTAACGGTGGACAGTATCACGTATTCACCAACAGTCTGTGTAAGCGAGATCAGAAGCTTCATAAGAGGGCTGTGAATGCTGTTGAGCCGGTGGTTCCACGCTATTTAAGATGGTCTGAGCAGCCTATTGTGTGGAGTAGGGAGGATCACCCTCCCGGGGTTGATAATCCGGGTCACTTGGCCCTGGTGGTGGCTCCTCAGGTGGGAGGATATAAGTTCACTAAGGTGCTCATGGATGGAGGCAGCAGCATCAACATCCTCTATTATGAGACTTTCCGTCGTATGGGGTTGATTGATAAGAACCTCAGCCAGTCCAATACTGTTTTCCATGGCGTGGTGCCTGGTAAGTCGGCTTATCCAGTTGGTAGGATCGAATTGGAAGTGGCCTTTGGAGACGAGTACAACTACAGGGTGGAAAAATTAACCTTTGAGGTGGTCAAGATAAGAAGTCTGTATCATGCCATATTTGGGGGGCCGGCTTACGCCAAGTTCATGGCACGGCCGTGCTACGTGTATTTGCAACTCAAGATGCCGGGTCACAATGGGACCATTACGGTTCATGGCAGCCGGAAGGTAGCCTTGGAGTGTGAGGAAGGTGATGCGGCTTATGCAGAATCTGTTTGTGCAACAGAGGAGTTGAAGTTTTACAAGGACAATGTCGACCCAACAGATATGACCTCTCTGAAAAAGCCGACTACGGAGCATGAGCCGGCAATGAAATTTAAGTCGGCTGATGAGACTAAACTTGTTGATTTCGTTCCAGGTGATTCATCTCAGCAGTTTAGCATCAGTGCCAATCTGGATCCAAAATAGGAAAGCGCGCTCATCGAGTTCATCCGTGAGAATAGGGACATTTTTGCATGGTAACCTTCTGACATGCCAGGTGTACCTAGAGAACTCGCTGAGCACACCCTCAATGTTGATCCGAAATTTAAGCCGGTCAGGCAGTTCCTTCGGCGGTTTAATGAGGAGAGGCGGAAAGCCATTGGTGAAGAGGTGGCCCGGCTCTTGGCGGCCGGTTTTATTGTCGAGGTCTTTCACCCAGAGTGGTTAGCTAACCCGGTGCTCGTGCTCAAGAAGAATGGCACCTGGCGGATGTGTGTGGACTACACGGACTTAAACAAGGCGTGTCCGGCTGATCCTTTTGCCCTCCCCCGTATTGATCAAATCATTGATGCTACGGCGGGTTGCGAGCGTTTAAGTTTCTTGGATGCTTATTCTGGATACCATCAGATTAAAATGGCAGTTAAAGACCAGGAGAAAACGGCGTTCATCACTCCCTTTGGGGCGTTCTGTTATGTGTCCATGCCTTTTGGACTCAAGAGTGCACAGGCGACTTATCAACGTTGCGTGCAGAACTGTCTTCATAACCAGATCGGGCGTAATGTTCATGCCTATGTGGATGATATTGTGGTTAAGTCCAGGGAGAAGGAAACCTTGATAGATGATCTGAGGGAAACCTTTGATAATCTCCGGGTGTACAAGATGATGCTTAACCCGGCCAAGTGTGTTTTTGGTGTTCCTGCAGGCAAGCTCTTGGGATTTTTGGTTTCTCATAGAGGCATTGAAGCTATCCCGGAGAAGATCAAGGCAATCACCTCTCTGGCTAAGCCGGCGTGTATAAATGACGTCCAGCGCCTGGCGGGTCGTATCGCTGCTTTAAGCCGGTTTATAAGCCGTTTGGGCGAAAAGGCCATGCCGCTGTACCAGTTGATGAAGAAAACTGATGACTTTATCTGGAATAATGCTGCTAATGCTGCTTTTGAGGATTTGAAGAGACAGCTGGCTGAGCCCCCAGTCCTTGCGGCTCCGGTTGATAGGGAGCCCTTATTACTGTATGTAGCTGCTAACACACGAGCTGTCAGCGTGGCTGTGGTGGTGGAGCGCAAGGAAGAGGGTAAAGAGTATCCGGTTCAGCGGCCGGTTTACTACGTCAGCGAAGTGCTCATAGAGTCCAAACAGCGGTATCCACATTGGCAGAAGCTTGTTTATGGTGTATTCATGGCAAGCCGGAAGCTTAAGCACTATTTTCAGGGTCACCCTATCACTGTGGTTAGTTCTGCCCCCCTTGGAGATATCATCCAAAACAGAGAGGCCACAGGGAGAGTGGCTAAGTGGGCTATAGAACTTGGGCCTCATGGTCTAAAATACGTGCCACGCACTGCTGTTAAATCTCAAGCTTTGGTGTATTTCATCAATGATTGGACAGAGCTACAGGTGCCTGAAGAGAAGCCGGATAATACATATTGGACTATTCACTTTGATGGGTCTAGGCAATTGGAGGGCTCGGGGGCTGGAGTTGTGTTGGCTTCCCCTAAAGGTGACAAGTTTCATTATGTGCTACGGTTGATGTTTCCTTGTACTAACAATGCGGCTGAGTACGAGGCCTTGCTCCATGGTCTTCGGATGGCTAAGGAGATGAGCTTGAGCCGGGTAAGATGCTTCAGTGACTCAGACTTAGTGGATCAACAAGTATCAGGCAAGTGGGACTCCAAGGACCCTCTCATGGCAGCTTATCGCCGTGAAGTTGATGCCATTGCTGGATACTTCCAAGGTTACCAAGTAGAGCACATTGATCGCAGGAAGAACGAGGCGGCGGATGCATTAAGCCGGCTGGGCTCTCAGCGAAAACCGGTGCCGCCTAATACTTTCTTGGACATCCTGCATAACCCTTCTGTTAAGGTACCTACAGAGGAAGACTTGGCTGTCCCTGACCCGGAGGCACAGTTGGTGGCGGCTCTCCACATCACCCCGGATTGGACAGTGCCCTACTTGGCTTATATGACCCGGGGAGATTTGCCTGAGGACGAAACTTTGGCCAGACAAATAACCCGGCGGTCTAAGTCAATGGTCATTATTAATGGGGAGCTGCATCGTCGCAGTGTTACTGGAACGTTCCAGCGTTGTGTTTCCCCTGAGGAGGGTCAAGAAATCTTACGTGAGATTCACGAAGGGGATTGTGGCCATCATGCCAGCTCAAAATCCCTTGTGGCCAAGGCTTTTCGTCATGGATTTTATTGGCTGACGGCTCACGCTGATGCGGAGGACTTGGTCAGTAAATGTGATGGTTGCCAGAGGTTCTCGCGATAGGCTCACGTGCCGGCTCAGGAGCTGAGGATGATTCCAATTACTTGGCCATTTGAGGTCTGGGGGCTTGATATGGTTGGGCCTTTTAAAAGGTCCAAGGATAAGAAGACTCACCTTTTGGTGGCAGTTGACAAGTTCACAAAGTGGGTTGAGGCAGAGCCCGTTAGCAAATGTGACACGGCCACTGCAGTTCAGTTCATGAAAAGGGTGGTATTTCGCTTTGGCTTCCCACACAACATCATAACGGACAATGGTACCAATCTGTCTAAAGGTGCCATGGAAGAGTTTTGTCAACGAGAGCATATTCGACTTCATGTTTCATCAGTAGCTCACCCTCAATCCAATGGTCAAGCTGAGAGAGCCAATCAGGAGATTCTGAAAGGCATCAAGCCCCGGCTTTTGGTCCCTTTGCAACGGACGCCGGGTTGTTGGGTGGAGGAGTTACCCTCCGTGTTATGGAGCATCAACACTACTCCTAACAGGTCTACGGGTTACACGCCCTTCTTCATGGTCTATGGAGCGGAAGCAGTCCGCCCTAGCGACATCCGTCATGACTCACCTCGAGTGGCGGCTTATGTTGAGGTGGATAATGAGCGGGCACGCCAAGATGCTCTTGACTTGTTGGATGAACAGCGTGATGTGGCAGCAGCTCGCTCGGCGATTTACCAACAAGACCTGCGCCGTTATCACAACCGCCGGGTTAAGTCCCGGGTCTTCCAGGAAGGTGATCTGGTCCTCCGGCTCATCCAAGATCAAACAGATGCACACAAGTTATCCCCGCCTTGGGAAGGGCCCTTTGTGGTCAGCAAGAATTTTCACAACGGGTCATACTACCTCATCGACATTCGGGAGCACAAAGATTCACGCAAGTCGGAGGAAGAGAGCCGTCGGCCATGGAACATAGCTCAGCTTCGGCCTTATTACACTTGAGCCACCGGCTCTCATAATGTACATATTTCTATAGCCATGTATATATTATGATGAATAATAAAGCAGGACCTGGTGGTACTTGGTGAGGTTGGTGTCATTCCCAATCAGGGTGGCCACCGGGCGCACGATCTTCACACAGGCAGCAAAGTCTTTTTGATCGAAGGGGGTGCCATCTTCCTTCAGGCTGGGATATCCAAGTGCGATGTCAGCCGGGTCTAGCTCTGGAAGGAAAGCCTTGGCCCGGCTCAGCGCAGCTATGGCTGCGGCTCTTGCAGAGGCCCGTCGCAGCTCTTGAAAACGCTGAGGGAGAACGGCAAGCCGGCGAAGTACGTCCGCCAGGTGAGTCGGAACCTCATTGGACAGGGCCACAACGGCCAAGGCGCGCTGTGACCCGGTGTAGAGTTGTTCCACCAAAGTGTACACGGCCTTCAGCTTGGTCAGTACATTTTGGTTGAGGTTGGCGCTTCTGGGACCTGTTTTACAATGTCAGGTAAGCCGCTAGCAATAATGGGAATTATGAGACATAGAGAATGTAAACTTGTTGAAAGTCTGCAGAATGACTTACCGAAGATTGCGGCAACCATCTGTGCCACATGGCGCTTTAAGCCGGAGAGTTCGGCGATTCTCTCCGTCAGAGCCGCCTCCGCCTGTTCGGCCCGGCTGACTAGAGCGGCCTTCTCTTCGGCCCAAGTCTTCCTTTCAGTTTCGAACTTCTTCTTCATCTTCTCTTGTGCAGCAACACTGAATTCGAATTTGGCGTTGGCCTTCCGGGTCTCAGTTTCCTTAGTCTTCAGGCGATTCTTCAGCTCAGAGAGTTCAGCTTCAATTTTTTTGCCAGCAGCCTGTACAAATTCCGGGTTATAGTATGAGTGGTTGTTATATAATCTTAAAGTCCCAAGCGCTTTCCAAGCAAAGACACTTGGCACTTGGGGGCTAATGTATGCTGAAAGGTTCTATCGACAGATTGCCGGTTCATGAAAATAAGCCGGAAGTTAAGTCTACAACATATTCTATCATAAGTAGTAGACTTGGGGGCTAAGTATGGTAGAGATGACTATGCAGTAAGCAAGAGAGTGGTACCTCAGACTTCTGCTGTATTTGTTTCACCATGTCAATCTCCAGGTCCCGGCTGTTGTGCACCTGATTGACATAGCCGGAGACGATCTCTCCAATGCTCAAGTTAGCATAGTTGGTGATGTCCAGTTTGGCCCTGCGACGCTCCAGCAATTCTTCCTTGGCAGAGCACTTAGCCAGCGCAGTGGGTCTCCCCGGCTCGACAAACTCCGTTCGGGTGATTACCACGTCCGGGTCATCGGCCGGCTGAGCCGGGCTGGAGGTCTCCGGGTTAGCAGAAGTCTCTGTGACTGGCTCGTCGGTTGGAGCGGTGGCTTCAGGAGCAGAGGCAGCTGGCGGCTCTTGAGCTGAAACCTCCGGCTCAGTCAAGACCGGCTCTTCGACCGGTTTATTCTTCTTCGCCCTCTTGCTGAGCTTTGCCTGGGCACTGAAAGGACAAAAGATTAGTACAAAAGCATGAGTAAAGATAAGCACAACAAGAGATGATCATCATTACCCGGGTACGGTCTTGAAAGCCGGCAGGTTCGATTGCATAGAGTCGCCAGAGGAAGGTGAAGTTTCCTGATAATTTGAATCAGAAGAATTGAGCGGTTGACGTATAACGCCCGCCAAAGGATGAAAAGGATATAAGTTGGAGATAACCTCGGTCCGGCGCTTCCTTGACGCTTCAGGTAAGCCGGAGGAGAGGTCTGCATCCTTGTTGGTCCGGGTGTGCCGCCGGCTCTCATGAATCTGTTGCTTCAAAAGAAATTGAGGATCTTGATAAGCTAAAGGATGTGAAAATCTTACTTTCCGGGTTACTCTTTGGATTTTCGGCCTTGGCAAGGGCTCCGAGTCGGAGGAAAGTGTCGTTACCTCTTCAGTCACTGGGTTACTTGCTCCGGTGTCATCCTGCTGATAATCAGTATCGATAAGGTGGACAGAAATAAACAAGAAACAAAACAAGAGCTTACAAATTCAGGGGTTACCTCTGACTCGGAGCTGTCACTTAGCTGAAGCAGCTCTGAGGCAGTAGGCCTGCTTCCCTTCTTGCGGGGAGCGGCTCTCCTGGCGGCTTTCTTAGCCTTCCTGGCTTTTTTGGCCGCTTCATGGTCATATTTGACCCTCCAGGACTTGTCATTAGCCTGAAACATACAGCAAAGATTTCTTAAGGTTCAGATGGAAACTATTAAAAAGAAAACCAAGGTGTTCAGGTCAGTGGCTTACCGCCGGAGCCGGGTTAGCTTGGCAGAAGGGGTTCAGGCCAGTTCTCCCACAGTCGGCTAAGCTCTCATTCAGGAGAGACTTGGTCATGTCGTCCACAACATCTTCAGGAAGATCGTTGGGGCTGTGCCGCAGAGGGTCGTCCTTCCGGCCCGTGTAAGCACACATTAAGCCGGGGCGGCGGCTCAAGGGGATCACCCGCCAAGAGATCCAAACCCGGACCAGATCAATACCGTTGAGGCCGTTTCCCAGGAGAGCTTTGATCTTGTTGATGGTGGGGATCAGAGGCTGACGCTCGGCTTGAGAGAGTTTATCTGGCAAAGGGTGATTTGGCTCCAGACGCTGGGCACGAAAGCCGGGCAGAGGGCTCTCGTCAGCCGGCGAAGTATCCTGGCAGTAGAACCATGTCTGGTTCCAGTCCTTTGGATGGCTGGGCGGCTCAGCGTAAGGAAAGAGGCAGTCTCTACGGCGTTGAATGGAGATTCCACCAAGTTCCAGGCTCGGCCCGTTGGCGCACTCGTTCTGGCGGTTCAGATAAAATAGCTCTCTAAAGAGCAGCAGGCTGGGCTCTTCTCCAAGATAGACTTCGCAGAATACTTGAAAGTTGCAAATATTTGACAGGGAATTGGGTCCTATGTCTTGCGGCCGCAGATCAAAGAAATTCAGCACGTCTCTAAAGAATTTTGAGCCGGGCGGTGCGAAGCCCCGGCTCATGTGATCAGCAAATATCACCACCTCACCATCTCTAGGTTGAGGTCTCTCCTCCGACGGGTCAGGGGCACGATAAGACATGACATCTTTCTTGGGCAAGGAACCCATCTTTACGAAATCAGCTAGAGTGTCGTCGGTGACATTGGATCTCATCTAGTTGCACGTGATGGGTGCCTTGGGAGCTTTGGGAGGCATTGTGAAAGATGAAGCCTATGACAAAAGGAAAAATGTCCGGTTCAATTATAAGCCGGCGGATGTCTACAGTTCAATACTCAAATGGCGGCTTATGAAGGGGCCTAATGACATATGGCTAAGTGCATCGGGTTATATAAGCCGCTGAGGGCATCGTGAGTAATTCAAATTTTCTACAGCTTTATCATAAATGAGCTGGAAATTTTACAGCGCGTGGCTTCTTTTAAGCCGGAAAAGTGAGCCGCCATAGCTCAGCAGATGCAATTTTTTACTAAGTGTGGTGAAAACAAGTTTCACAGATCGCAGTAATTATTTTGGATCAAACGGTTGGCTAAAGAGAAAGAATTTCTAGACCTAGAACTGACGCAGAAGAAGTCCAGGGATTCAGAATGGGATCTTCTTTCAGACAAAGGGGATCTACTAGTGTCAAAATGGATGAGCAACAACTACCGCAGGAGTTCTGTGCTAATCTTGGATCAAAACATGACCATAGTGGCAGAACTACAGGGAACTTGCGAAGAACAGCGAAGAACAGTGGAACCCTAATGTGGATCTACGGTGGAGAGGTGCAGGGACTTACAGGTGCGGAGTTACGGCGGGGGATCGTCGCGTTTCTCTGGTCACGTCAGGGTGATGCAGTGGCCTGAGTTGGTGAAGGTGAGGAAACCCGCGGCGGCGGCGGCGACGGAGCTCGGGCGGCAGCACAGTGGCGAGAGGAGGAAGAAGATGGAGGCGACGAGTGACTAGAGGCTCATGGGCCAGGCTATTTATAAGGTGAAGCTCATAAGTGGGCATGAGAAACGAGGAGGTCACGGCGTGATTATCTCGCCCCTGAGGCGCCTCGATTCTCGGGATGACCATTAAAGATGAGATCCGTTGGGATTTAATGGAATAAAGAAATGAACTTAATGGAAGATGACGTCATGGAGGGTTATCAGGAATCCAGAAGATGACGTCACGGCGGGTTAAAACCTTCGCACAGATGTAAGCCGGAAAATTTTCTTTCAAGAGGATTGAAGATTGACATGAACCGGTTCAAATCAATCTGGGGCCTAATGTTGAGGATATAACCCTAGAGTCACCCGCCAGGAGGGGCCGGGTTACTCATAATGGTCATCACGCGAAGCCCAGTACCAAGCTTGAAGACGGCGGGTCAATGATGGGCCTAAGACCCAGAGAGGGCTTAAGGCCCGTAGTGATAAACCGCCGTATGGCAAGCCTTGTAGGGTAAGGCAAGAATAGTTAGGAGTCCGAGCCGGACACTGTTATGAGCCGGCCGGGACTCTGAGAGCCGCTGGGCGTCAACCTCTTTATATAAAGGGACGACCCGGCGGCAGTTCAGGGACGAGAGAGAACAGATCGAGAGCCAGGCATAGCGATTAAGCTCCCTGGTCATCGAAACCCTAAGTAATACCACCTCAACTGGACGTAGGCTTTTACCTTCACCGTAAGGGGCCGAACCAGTATAATCCTCGTGTTCCTTGTCCCGCTTAACCCCTTTAAGCTTCCTAGCTGCGATGGCTCCACGACTAAGTCCTTGCACGAGGACATCTGCCGTGACAATTCCACGACACTTTTGCAAGTGGCCGTGAAGGGATTGACAACCCCTTTATCGCGTTGGTTGCAAGGTTCTTATTTGTTTGTGTAGGTACGAGGGACTTGCGTGTGGCCTCCTACTGGATTGATACCTTGGTTCTCAAAAACTGAGGGAAATACTTACGCTACTTTGCTGCATCACCCTTTCCTCTTCAAGGGAAAACCAACGCATGCTCAAGAGGTAGCAGTTAGCAATTGCTGCATTTTATGATTATGAAATTTGGCAAATGGATGTAAAGACTGCATTCCTGAATGGATTTCTGGAAGAAGAGTTGTATATGATGCAACCTGAAGGTTTTATCGATCCAAAGGATGCTAACAAAGTGTGCAAGCTCTAGGGATCCATTTATGGACTGGTGCAAGCATCTCGGAGTTGGAATAAACGTTTTGATAGTGTGATCAAAGCATATGGTTCTATACAGACTTTTGGAGAAGCCTGTATTTACAAGAAAGTGAGTGGAAGCTCTATAGCATTTCTAATATTATATGTGGATGACATATTGTTGATTGGAAATGATATAGAATTTCTGGATAGCATAAAAGGATATTTGAACAAGAGTTTTTCAATGAAAGACCTTAGTGAAGCTGCTTATATATTGGGCATCAAGATCTATAGAGATAGATCAAGACGCTTAATTGGACTTTCACAAAGCACATACCTTGATAAAGTTTTGAAAAGGTTCAAAATGGATCAAGCAAAGAAAGGGTTCTTGCCTGTGTTACAAGGTGTGAAGTTGAGTCAGACTCAATGCCCGACCACTGCAGAAGATAGAGAGAAAATGAAAGGTGTTCCCTATGCTTTAGCCATAGGCTCTATCATGTATGCAATGCTGTGTACCAGACCTGATGTGTGCCTTGCTATCAGTTTAGCAGGGAGGTACCAAAGTAATCCAGGAGTGGATCACTGGACAACGGTCAAGAACATCCTGAAATACCTAAAAAGGACTAAGGATATGTTTCTCGTTTATGGAGGTGACAAAGAGCTCGCCGTAAATGGTTACGTCGATGCAAGCTTTGACACTGATCTGGATGACTCTAAGTCACAAACCGGATACGTGTTTATATTGAACAGTGGAGCTGTCAGTTGGTGCCGTTCTAAGCAAAGCGTCGTGGCGGGATCTACGTGTGAAGCGGAGTACATAGCTGCTTCGGAAGCAGCAAATGAAGGAGTCTGGATGAATGAGTTCATATCCGATCTAGGTGTCATACCTAGTGCATGGGGTCCAATGAAAATGTTTTGTGACAATACTGGTGCAATTGCCTTGGCAAAGGAATCCAGATTTCACAAGAGAACCAAGCACATCAAGAGCCGCTTCAATTCCATCTGCGATTAAAACAAGGAGGGAGACATAGAGATTTGCAACATACATACGGATCTGAATGTTGCAGACCCATTGACTAAGCCTCTCTCACGAGCAAAACATGATCAGCACCAAGACTCCATGGGTGTTAGAATCATTACTGTATAATCTAGATTATTGACTCTAGTGCAAGTGGGAGACTGAAGGAAATATGCCCTAGAGGCAATAATAAAGTTGTTATTTATATTTCCTTATATCATGATAAATGTTTATTATTCATGCTAGAATTGTATTAACCGGAAGCTTAGTACATGTGTGAATACATAGACAAACAGAGTGTCACTATTATGCCTCTACTTGACTAGCTCGTTGAATCAAAGATGGTTAAGTTTCCTAGCCATAGACATGAGTTGTCATTTGATTAACGGGATCACATCATTAGAGAATGATGTGATTGACTTGACCCATTCCGTTAGCTTAGCATTTGATCGTTTAGTATGTTGCTATTGCTTTCTTCATGACTTATACATGTTCCTATGACTATGAGATTATGCAACTCCCGAATACCGGAGGAACACTTTGTGTGCTACCAAACGTCACAACGTACCTGGGTGATTATAAAGGTGCTCTACAGGTGTCTCCGATGGTACTTGTTGAGTTGGCATAGATCGAGATTAGGATTTGTCACTCCGATTGTCGGAGAGGTATCTCTGGGCCCTCTCGGTAATGCACATCACTATAAGCCTTTCAAGCAATGTGACTAATGAGTTAGTTGCGGGATGATGCATTACGGAATGAGTAAAGAGACTTGTCGGTAACGAGATTGAACTAGGTATTGAGATACCGATGATCGAATCTCGAGCAAGTAACATACCGATGACAAAGGGAACAACGTATGTTGTTATGCGATTTGACCGATAAAGATCTTCGTAGAATATGTGGAAGCCAATATGAGCATCCAGGTTCCGCTACTGGTTATTGACCGGAGACGTGTCTCGGTCATGTCTACATAGTTCTCGAACCCGTAGGGTCCGCACGCTTAACGTTCGGTGACGATCGGTATTATGAGTTTATGTGTTTTGATGTACCGAAGGTAGTTTGGAGTCCCGGATATGATCACGGACATGACGAGGAGTCTCGAAATGGTTGAGACATAAAGATTGATATATTGGATGACTATGTTTGGACATCGGAAAGGTTTCGAGAGAGTTCGGGCATATACCGGAGTACCGGGGGGTTACCGGAACCCCCCGGGGAGTCAATGGGCCTTAATGGGCAAAAGTGGAAAGGAGGAGGAGGCGGCCAAGGTGGGGGCGCGCCCCCTCCCACCAAGCCCAACCCAAATTGGGAGGGGGGCCGGCCCCCCTTTCCTTCTCTTCTTCTCCCCTTCCTTCCCTCTCCTACTCCAACTAGGGAAGGGGGAATCCTGCTCCCACCGGGAGTAGGACTCCCCCCTTGGGCGCGCCTAGGAGGCCGGCCCTCTTCCGCTCCTCCACTCCTTTATATACGGGGGAGGGGGCACCCCATAGACACACAAGTTGATCATTGATCTCTTAGCCGTGTGCGGTTCCCCCCTCCACCATAATCCACCTCGGTCATATCGTTGCAGTGCTTAGGCGAAGCCCTGCGCTGGTAGCTTCATCATCACCGTCATCACGCCGTCGTGCTGACGAAACTCTCCCTCGACACTCTACAGGATCGTGAGTTCGTGGGACGTCACCGAGCCGAACGTGTGCAGATCGTGGAGGTGCCGTACTTCCGGTGCTAGGATCGGTCGATCGTGAAGACGTATGACTACATCAACCGCGTTGTCATAACGCTTCCGCTTATGCTCTAAGAGGGTACGTAGACAACACTCCCCTCTCGTTGCTATGCATCACCATGATCTTGCGTGTGCGTAGGAAATTTTTTGAAATTACCGCGTTCCCCAACAGTCCCCTCCTCGGGACTCCCCCCAGGTGCAACGAGGGCCCGTTGTGTTCCTTCTGGCCCATAAAAAATTCTTCGTAAAGTTTCGGGGCATTTGGACTTCGTCTGATATTGATTTCCTGTGATGTAAAAAACATGGAAAAAACATCAACTGGCACTTGGCACTATGTCAATAGGTTAGTACCAAAAAATGATATAAAATGACTATAAAATGATTATAAAACATCCAAGATTGATAATATAACAGCATGGAACAATAAAAAAGTATAGATACGTTGGAGACGTATCAGGGCCCGAGTGCCATGATTTCAGATCTGAAACGATTATGTTTTCATGAATATATGTGTGTTCTTGATCCTATCTTGCAAGTTATAGTCACCTACTACGTGTTATGATCCGGCAACCCCGGAGTGACAATAGTGAGGACCACTCCCGATAATGACCGTAGTTTGAGGAGTTCATGTATTCACTAAGTGCTAATGCTTTGGTCCGGTACTCTATTAAAAGGAGGCATTAATATCCCTTAGTTTCCAATAGGACCCCGCTGCCATGGGAGGGTAGGACAAAAGATGTCATGCAAGTTATTTTCCATAAGCATGTATGACTATATTCGGTATACATGCCTACATTATATTGATGAATTGAAGCTAGTTCTGTGTCACCCTATGTTATAATTGTTGCATGATAAATGCCATCCAACATAATTATCCATCATGGATCCATTGCCTACGAGCTTTTCATATATTGATCTTTGCTTAGTTACTTTTCCGTTGCCACTCTTACGATTCCTACAATATCACTACTATTACTTTTGCCACCGTTACCGTTACTTCCATACTACTTTGCTACTAAATACTTTGCTGCAGACATTAAGTCTTTCAGGTGTGGTTGAATTGAGAACTCAGCTCTAATACTCAAGAATATTCTTTGGCTCCCCTTGTGTCGAATCAATAAATTTGGGTTGAATACTCTACCCTCGAAAACTGTTGCAATCCCCTATACTTGTGGGTTATCAGGCCACACATGTCTAGCTTTCATACTGACTCATCAGATCTAACCTCCAAGCTTGTTCAGGCCAGACGTGGTTCTCGTTCCAAGCTTGACTTGACGTCGGTGCCTGGATAAATGTTCCCTACTTTTCCTCAACCTGATATAGTGTCACGGGTGAGGAAAGTGTGGCGGATCCTGAATTGTCGAGTTTGATATCTCGGGGAGAGGTTGAGTCCTCAATTTTCCCCGACCATCCGGTCGAGCCGTGGTAGGGGAGTTCTGGGGCGGAAGTCGCACCGTTACTGACCTGATCGTTGGTCGTGGACGTCATTGAACCGCTTCCATTACTCGAAGGACCTATATGGGCCACCAATGATGGAGTCAAATCTAGCAGATCTCGGGTAGGGGTCCCGAGCTGGTAACCTTGGCACGATGGTAACAGATGACACAGGGTTTACCCAGGTTCGGGCTCTCTCGAAGAGACAATACCCTATGTCATATTTTGATTGTATTTATTTGGATTGAGTATATATAAGTTACAAATGATCTACCATGAGATCATGTCCGAGAGTTGGTGTGTATGGTCCTCACCCTTGGCTTATATAGGTACCGAGGGTGCCTAGGGTTACACAAAGCTTGGTTACATCTAAGGGTAAACATGTCGAAGACTGCCTCTAAGTCTTGGTGTATGCGCCAAGTCTTTAGGAAAAATGGTGCTCCTGGGCCCAACGAATGTGGCCCACTAGTTGATCATCTAGGGGGTCCTTGGCCCAACCCATATGGCCGGGAGACAACGTGGCAAACACCCCTAGTCCAGGACACCATCACTCATGTAGCATCATCTTCTTCGAAAAGTGGTCATAGCAGCACACAATGTCTTTGGTTTGGTGGGCTCTCATGAGTATCATATCTCAAGCTTAAGGTGAAAACACAAGGTCCAGCCTTCATTGGTTGCACCTTGCAACAACGGTGTTTATGCACTTTTCCTTGTTTAAGGCATTTCTTTGGAGATTACTCGGGTATGCTCTCCATGGTTAAAACTCAAGATCTGACCTTCAACGGTTGGAGCAAACGACAACAATGCTTGCATGTTGCTTCTTTCCTGACGGTGCTTCTTTTAGAGGACCTTCCTTTGTAATTGGTGTGTTATAAATGGTGAAGATTTATGTTTTGTCCTTCATGTAGGCATTGCTTTCGGAGAACCTTCCTCATAGCTTTTTGTCTTGTCAATGGTGGTGATTGGTGTTGTTTCTCGTTTGCTTGGTGCATGTCATTAGTCGCATCAATTTTCTTTCTTTTTTAATTTTCTTCTTCCTTTTATGTTTTTTGGTTGTGTACATCCTTCATGTCTCGACTAGGTCTTGATGTTATGTTGCTGTAGAGACTGAGTGTAACTGATATCATCTTTATATCAATATCTTGTTCCATTGCAGGCAGGGAATACGTTCTCCTCAAATGGTTGAGCCCTTCGTGTTGCAGCCAGCGTGGTGGTGTCGGTCGGCTCCCAGTCAGGTGATTGCTGGCATTTGGGGCATGCAGTGGCGCATTCCAAGCGGCGGTGTGGCCTCCTCTAATGACAGCTTGCTTTGTCTACTATGGCGAGAGATATTGGCCTTCTCAGATTTCACAAGCGATGGTGGCGGTGGCTCGAGGACCAGGCAACACCAAGGTCGGCTATTGTAGTAGCGTCATGAGAGCAAAAACAACCGTATGAAATGATGCAGAGGTCGTGCACGAACGTTGCATCCACGACTTGCCGCGTCTTGGCGCTATCCTGGTCGTGTAATCCCTTGATACATCTCCAACATATCTATAATTTTTTATTGTTCCATGCTATTATATTATCTGTTTTGGATGTTTTATATGCATTAATATGCTATTTTATATTATTTTTGGTACTAATCTATCAACCTAGAGCCCAATGCAAGTTCCTGTTTTTTCCATGTTTTTGAGTTTCGCAGAAAAGGGATACCAAACGGAGTCCAAACAGAATAAAACCTTCGCAATGATTTTTCTTGGACCAGAAGACAACCAGGAGACTTGGAGATGAAGTCGGAGGAGCCACGAGGCGGCCACATGGACGGAGGGCGCGCCCCCACCCTTGTGGGCCCCTCGTGCACCTCCTGACCTAATTATTTCGCCTATATATTCCCATATATCCCCAAACCAACAGAAGCATCCATGAAAACACTTTTCCACCGCCGCAACCTTCTGTACCCGTGAGATCCCATCTAGGGACCTTTTCCGGCACCCTGCCGGAGGGGGATTCGATCACGGAGGGCTTCTACAGCAACTCTATTGCCCTTCCGATGAAGCGTGAGTAGTTTATCACAGACCTACGGGTCCATAGCTAGTAGCTAGATGGCTTCTTCCCTCTCTTTGAGTGTCAATACCATGTTCTCCTCGATGTTTTTGGAGATCTATTCGATGTAATACTTTTTTGTGGTGTGTTTGCCGAGATCCGATGAATTATGGATTTATGATCAGCTTACCTATGAATATTATTTGAATCTTCTCTGAATTATTTTATGCATGATTTGATATCCTATCGGTTTGGTTTGACCAACTAGATTGGTTTTCCTTGCAATGGGGAAGTGCTTAGCTTTGGGTTCAATCTTGCGATGTCCTTTCCTAGTGACAGTAGGGGAAGCAAGGCACGTATTGTATTGTTGCCATCGAGGGTAAAAAGATGGGGTTTTCATCATATTGCTTGAGTTAATTCCTCTACATCATGTCATCTTGCTTAATGCGTTACTCTGTTCTTTATGAACTTAATACTCTAGATGCATGCTGGATAGCGGTCGATGTGTGGAGTAATAGTAGTAGATGCAGAATCGTTTCGGTCTACTTGACATGGACGTGATGCCTATATTCATGATCATTGCCTTACATATCGTCATAACTTTGCGCTTTTCTATCAATTGCTCGGCAGTAATTTGTTCACCCACCGTAATATTTTCTATCTTGAGAGAAGCCTCTAGTGAAACCTATGGCCCCTGGGTCTATTTTTCATCATATAAGTTTCCGATCTACTCTTTTTGCAATCTTTTACTTTCCGATCTATAAATAAAAAATATCAAAAATATTTACTTTACCGTTTGTTTACTTTTATCTATCTCTATCAGATCTCATTTTTGCAAGTAACCGTGAAGGGATTGACAACCCCTTTATCGCGTTGGGTGCAAGTTGTTTGATTGTTTGTGTAGGTATTCGGTGACTTGTGTGTTGTCTCTTACTGGATTGATACCTTGGTTCTAAACTGAGGGAAATACTTATCTCTACTTTGCTGCATCACCCTTTCCTCTTCAAGGAAAAAACCAACGCAAGCTCAAGAAGTAGCATCCCTCATGCAGCATCGTCTTCTTTAAAAAGTGGTGGTAGTAGCGCACGGTGTCTTTGGTTTGGTGGTGCTCTCCTAAGTATCGTATCTTGAACTACGAGTGAAAACCCAAGGTTCGGTCTTCGCTGGTTGCACCTGTCAATGACGGTGCTTGCGCACCGTTTGCCTTTTGAATGCATAATTTTGAAGATTTACTCCGACATGCTCTCTAGGGATGAAAACTCAAGACCTGTCATTCAGCGGTTCTATCGAACAACTGCGACACTTGTGGGTCACTTTTTTTTAAGGCGTTGCTTTTGGAAGACCCTCCTCGTAGTTCATGTGTTGTAAGGATGGTGCTTGTAGTTGATGTCAAGGCATTTTTGAGACGTGACTTTCCGTCGACCCCTCCCCCCCCCCCCCTTCCCCCCCCCCCCCCCCCCCCACACACACACACACACACATAAAATCTAAAATCTTTTCCCTCATGTAGATGGGGCATACAAGTTCTTTTTATAGCGGAATTATAACATCCTTTGTTTTTTGTCGACATTGGACAAATACATGTTCAACAACCCTATGTAGGGCGTGATTAGGACACACCTAGCCACTCGAGCCTCACTATTGTCTACTTGAATAGTTTTTCATTTGCCATCAACTTATCACCAATGTTGCGCTTTCGGAGAATCATCCTCATAGTCCGTGTGTTGTCAAAGGTGGTGATTGCCGTTTTTGCTTGTTTGCTTGCTATCCATCGTTGATGCCTTCATTTTCTTTTCTTATTTTTTTATTGTGTGCATCCTTTAATTTTTTGATATTTTTTTATTGTGTGCATCCTTTAATTTTTTGACAGGTAGTGTGCATCCTTAAAATCTCGACTAGATCATATTATATATGGTTGTAACAAGAAGCTTAGACGTAACTGATATATCTTGATATCAATATCAATAGTATCTCGTTCCATCGCAACCAACGGCTCATACGGTACTTGTAGACGAAGATGGTGGCAACAACACAGCAGTAGAAGAAGATCGCACGTCAAAACTGGTATGATCCAGGAGTCCATGGGCCTCCCCCCTCTCTGTCGTCCAGTTGGTGAGCCGTTTTAAATGAGGAGATATAGTCCGTTTTAAATGAGGAGATATAGTCACAGATGCGCATCGTCGACATCCATCCCTATTTACTGCTCCTCGCTCCAACTCTCTCGCCGCCGTCGTCCTCGCTCGCTCGCTCGCTGAGTTCGAAACGGGTGCACCAGCTGGTCTCGAGCCACCCCAGAGGTCTATATAAACACGCGCCCGCGGCACACCAACCCACACGTCGCCAGAGAGAAACTAACCGAGAAGAGAGAAGCACACACACGCAGTAGCTAGCGATCCTGTGAGGCGCGCTAATGGCGGCGCAGGAGGAGGAGAAGGCCGCGGGCAGGCGCGCGGGGCCGCACCCGCTGCTGCGCGGGCGGAGGCGGGACGGCAAGTACACGCACGGGCTGCACCCGGCGCAGATGGAGGCGCTCCGCGCCATGTGCGGCGCCTTCATCCCCTCGCTGCCGGCCGAGGAGTCGGACGCAGGCGGCCGCGCCGACCCGCCCGGCGGCAAGGACCTCGAGCGCTTCTACCTCGCCTCCGCCGCCGACTCCAACATCCCCGACGAGGTGCGTGCGTGCGTCCGATCCAATCTCCTCTCCTGCACCACGCCACGCCAATATGCACCATCACGTGGTCGTCCCCGCGTTCGTCGATCATTGGTTTAATCGCCTTGATATTCTCTGGCGTTTACCCAATTAATTACCATGAGATCCGTAGGCGTGTCTCGATGATTGCTCTGCTCGCCAGCAGTGCGGTCTCGCTCTCACCGCACGGCCGGACGGACCACTTTTCTTTCGTACGAATTATTAACAGGAAGGAAAAGGCCTTGCCATTTTGTTTCTGTGCGTCGCCCGGTTTGATTTTGTAGCCATGTTCACATAGAAGCAATCGTCGGCGGTGGTGAGGTGTTTGATCTCTGATGTGTAGCTCGTTCGTTTGTTTGTCCCTTTCCCCCCCAAAACAAAAGGTTGCGGAGCTGATGGTGACGCGGTGCATACGGGAGGCGGCGCTGCTGGCGTGGGTGGTGCTGTGGGTGCTGAGCACGAGGGTGGGCACGCTGCTGCTGTGCGGCCGGCTGAGCCTCTGCGGCGCCGCCGGTGAGCTGCGCCGGTTCGCGGACATGCCGGCGGAGCGGCAGGAGGCGGCGCTGCAGCGATGGAACAGGACGCGGTGGCTCTTCCCGCTCAGGATCGTCTTCGCCCTCGTCAAGATCCTCTCCCACTACGTCTTCTACACCATGGTAAGCCTTTGCACCTCTAGTACTTGGTAATATTACTTCAGCATAGTAGGACTAGTTTGCATGAGTCTCTCAAACTGGCACGCCATGATGGCCACAATAAATTCGCCATTCCGACCGGCGTCTTTCATTCTGGCCCCTTTTTGGCAACTTAAGGCTTCAGCGGACAAAATTAAATACCTGGCCACGTTTTTGTTTCAACAACGCAAAAAAAATCCTACTATTAAAAAAATTCAATTTTTCAAGGGGTTGTGGGGGCCAGGGAGCAGTACAACTTGCTCGCCTCCTTGCTGTACTTGCAGCGCATTCAGTGGTCAGACGGACGCTTGAAATTAATCGGCCAGCTCGGTGAGAGGGGCCTGCACTGCATGTCTGCATAGTGCTCTAACTTCATGTCCACAACCACAACCCGTCTGATTTGCTACCACTGGCTTGCTAACTGAACCAGGGCTCACACCAGTTTCATGCTCGTGTTTTTCGCCTAAACTAAGGGGGTTGGTTTCGATTTGAACACGTACCAAGAGACAGAGACGGAACCATTTTCCGAATTGATTGAGCACTTGCAGTTCCTATCACTCTTTTTTCTGGTCAGAAGACTATCCTTCGCCCAGTCAGTTTCTGCTTAATTAGTTGGACATTGCGTAAGGTACTTGCTTGAAAATGGCACTTCGTGTCGACTGTCACCATTATATTCCTCACAGAACCTACCCCAAGACTTAACTGAATTTTTTGGGGGAGTGGATTATCTTTTCTCCAGAGCACACTCTTTTTATTTCACAAAACATACTCCAAAATTGAGCTGAATATTTTTGGGGAGCGGATTCGCTGTTCTCCAGAGCACATGCTCTTTCTATTTCAGAAACTCAAAAATATAATAGTATGATGTCTAGATATTAGAGTGAGCTGTAAAAGTGCTTGTGCTTTGCTATTTTTTTCACGTCTCCAAAAAATCTACAGTTTTCACAAAACTTGAAATCTTGAATAAACCCTTGGTCATTGGCATGCGAGTCTTTGTTTTCGACAAATGAAAATAATAATTTGAAAAGCGAGCACATGGACTAAAACATCCCCAGAAAACAAAACAAAGTTCTAAACATATAAAAAAAATCTGTGGTGGAAAATAAGAACTTCATCAGGACAAAGCTTGGAAATGAATGGCTATGCCTTTCCGAGAGCAACTTGTCTCCGGCCCCTACTTGGCCATCAGTACACAGTGGAGTAGTACACACTGAAAATCTCAGGGCGACTTGGCCCAGCCTGTGAAAACTGCAAAGTGACCATCAAAGTATACAGTAGTATTTAGTGCCTACACGCAACAAGTACTGAGTAGCATAAATAAATGAATGGAACACCGATGTGAATGTGTCACCGTTTGCATAATAATAAGATGATGAAAGACACAATCAGATAATGCGCTTTGTCAAGATTATCAATTAGTATCATCCGGTCCCTGTCATAGCACACCACCATGGAATGATGGAATTAATATTTGTTGATCACGGGTACCTTTTTAACATAAAGAAATGACCTAAATAGTCCACCAAATCAATACATTAGGATCATCATTTAATACATTTCCCTACCATATATATTTATTATTGCAAAAAAAATGATTGTTTTTTGATAAATTTGATCAAAATTTATAAAGTTTAGCATAGGTCAAAGCTAATATGTGTAGTAAACAAAAATGAATGGAGTATGAATGATCGAATGAAAGCGTGTATTGCTACTAGTTCTAGTAAGATTATCCTAGCTGAACTTGTTAGTGATGTAACAATTATTTGATTTGAATAAAGTGTGACACAAGTTAAAAAATGGTAAGATTTGTTGGTCACGGTCCCTTTTTTTGAACATAATGAAAGAAACCTGTTTGCCCGACGTGCAGGTCGACGAGAACTCAGAGAATCCACACTGGAAAGCGATTGGATACAGCGTGGAAGAGTGGCAGAGAGACCCAGCTGAAGCGCCCGCCCCGTCGCGGCCGCTGGACAATGGCGTCGTCGAAACCAGAGCGCTGAACGACACCACCCTGCTCAGGTCACTCGCCGACAGGGGGCTCCCCGTGAAGCCGGGCGCGCAGCACACGGTGGAGTGCGACGCCGTCATTGTGGGGTCCGGCTGCGGCGGGGGCGTTGCTGCCGCGATACTGGCGTCCGCGGGGTACAAGGTGGTAGTCGTCGAGAAGGGCGACTACTTCGCCGCCGATGACTACAGCTCCGTCGAGGGTCCGTCCATGGAGCGCCTCTTCGAGAAGGGCGGCATCTTCTGCACGTCCAACGTGACGACGATGGTGTTCACGGGCTCCACTGTCGGCGGCGGCTCGGCGGTGAACTGGTCGGCCTGCATCCGCACGCCGGGGGAGGTCTTGCAGGAGTGGTCCCACGACCACGGCCTCCCGTTATTCGCGACCAAGGCGTACGTGCAGGCCATGAACACGGTTTGTGACCGGCTCGGCGTCACTGACGAGTGCCTGAAGGAAGGGTTCCAGAACAAGGTGCTGCGCCGAGGGTGCGAGGCGCTCGGGCTGCCTGTCGACGCCGTGCCACGCAACTCGTCGGCGGGACACTACTGCGGGAGCTGCAACTTCGGCTGCCCCACCGGCGATAAGCGCGGCACCGACACGACGTGGCTCGTCGACGCCGTCAAGCACGGCGCGGTGATCCTGACCGGGTGCAAGGCCGAGCGGTTCATCCTCCACAACAACAGCGGCAAGGACGGCCGGAGCAAGAAATGCGTCGGCCTGTTGGCGACGTGCATGAGCAACGGCATCACCAAGAAGCTGCGCATCGAGGCCAAGGTGTCCATCTCGGCCTGCGGGGCGCTCATGACGCCTCCGCTGCTGCGCAACAGCGGGCTGAAGAACCGGCACATCGGCCGGAACCTGCACCTCCACCCGGTGTCCATGGCGTGGGGCTACTTCCCGGAGAACAAGCAGGCGGTGCCCATCACCGGCAAGTCCTACGAGGGCGGCATCATCACGAGCATGCACCGCGTCACACCGCGCACCATCATCGAGACGCCAGCGCTAGGGCCGGGGGCCTTCGCCGCCATGGTGCCGTGGGAGTCGGGCCGCGACATGAAGGAGCGCATGAGCCGGTTCGCGCGCACGGCGCACGCGTTCGCCCTCGTCCGCGACCGCGGCTCGGGGTTCGTCGACTGCGAGGGCCGCCTGCGCTTCACCCCCAGCCGCGACGACACCCGCGAGCTCCGCAACGGCCTGCGCCACGTGCTGCGCATCCTGGTGGCCGCCGGCGCGGCGGAGGTGGGCACGCACCGCAGCGACGGGCTCCGGCTGCGGTGCAAGGGCGTGCGCGACGAGGACCTGGAGGCGTTCCTGGACGAGGTGACCATCGAGAAGGGGCCCATGCACTCGACGGCGGACAAATGGGCGGTCTTCTCCTCGGCTCATCAGATGGGCAGCTGCCGCATGGGCTCCAGCCCCAAGGACAGCGCCGTCGACGGCAGCGGCGAGAGCTGGGAGGCCGAGGGCCTGTACGTCTGCGACGGCAGCCTCCTCCCCACCGCGGTCGGCGTCAACCCAATGATCACTATTCAGTCCGTCGCCTACTGCCTCTCCAAGGGCATCGCCGAGTCCATGACCAACGCCCAGAAGCACTACTAGAGTACTAGTCGATCGAGTCAGAGGATAGTCGCCAACTCGTCGTGTCGGTTGGCCAGGTGCACTTGTCACGCCTAAACTGCTTCACCGTACATATGATTCGTGATACTCGGTTATGTTTGTTACTTCTTGGGTCCATAAATATAGCTCGATTAAGATTTTAAAAAGACAGTTGTCCATTTTTCTTCGAGATCCAACAAAGCCCGAGTATTACGGAAGTATCACGGTGCGTGGGAGGAAATACGGGGACTTTTTCGCTTTTGTTTTGGCTGGAAAAGAGATGTGGGAGGAGGACAAATGCTACAGCCGTTGGATAATGGGTGAAGGGGGAGCACGGATGGGAGCATAAGAGCATCTACAATCGGGCAGGCCCCGGTCACAATTTTTTGACCCCAAACGGGCCTCTCAAACGTCCGGGCTGACCGGCACCCCCGGGCACTCCGCCACGTTAGCCTGACAGCGTTGCCCCACACGGAAATGCCCGGAAACCCGGTGGTCCGACGGACGTCGCGTCCGTCGGCGCGGTGGGAACGCCGTGTGGCGCCGCTCCGGCTCGCCGCCCAAGATGATATCCGGCTATTTAAGCCGACCGACGTCCCGCAACCCTAACCCATCCCCCTCCTCCTCTCCCCGCCGCCAGTCCGAGCCCTTCCACCTCCTCCCTCTCCCGCTCCGGCAATCTGCCCACGCTCCGGCACTCCACCATGGTCCGGAGCAAGATCACCTACTATGTCATGCTGACGCCGGAGCGCCGCTACGAGATCCAGCAGGAGATCCGGGCGAGGGAAGCCACACGCGCCGCCCGCATCACTGTCGGGCTGCCTCCGGACTCACCGGAGCCGGAGGAGGAGGAGGAGGAGGAGGGGGGAGGAGGAGCAAATGGCTCCGATGGAGGTGGAGGAGGAGGAGACGGAGGAGCCGGACCAGCAGGTGTCGCCCTTCAAAATGGAGCAGGCGGAGGCGGAGTTTGTCGTCGCCCAGTCCGACAAAATGGTCGAGCAACAGGCCATCCTGGAGTCCAGCCAGGATGAGACCTATGTGGACACCAACCAGGCGTTCCTCCAGCGAGAGCAGACGGAGACCGACATGCTCTTCGCCGAGCTCGACGCGGAAATAGAGGCGGAGAAGGCCGGAGTGGAGGAGCCGGAGCTGCAGCCGCCGCTCATGCTGCCGGAGCCGGGCACGGAGATCGTCGTGATCTCCGATGATGAGTAGATAGGATCGACGTAGTACGTATGTTCTACTTCTTTTGCATGTCTTTGTATGAATATAAAAATCTAGTATGAAATGTCTAGATGCAAGAAGTGAAATTTGAGGCGTGTCTGATCACTGCGAACGTTTGAGGGATCATATTTGTAATATGTGGTTGTAGATGCTCTAAGAAGGGAGCAGGCAAGTCGCGTCCATTTTTCATGGCTTAGATCATTGGATTGTTTTCTTACGCATCTTTTTTTTAACGGGAAGGCCTACATGGCTAGCTTTATTTATCAATGACTGCTACATCATCCACAAGAAGATTTATAATAAAATTCGGTGGTGCATCAACCCACACAGACGGATTGTTTACACCCCCCACCTAGCTAGCTCATGAGCAACTACATTTGGCTCACGGTTACAATGCTCTATGGAAACCTTCCCAAAATCTTGCAAAAGGGTCATGCACTCCTCCAGAATAGGTGCCGCCACCATGCCTTGGCCTCATTCTCCTTTATGGCATCTGTGATAATAATGTTGTCCATCCTTACTAACACATTGTTGCATCCCAAATTCTGGAGAAACTTGAGGCCTTCTCTCAGTGCAGCCGCCTCTGTGCAAACCACATCAGCTGCATGAGTTAATTTTGCCGTGGCTGCTCCAATGAAGTTGCCGCGGTTGTCTCGCACTATGGCTCCACATCCTCCTGATTGTTCGCCCACATAAAATGACGCATCCACATTCAGGACCTGCTAATTTGCAAGAACCACCGGCCACTTATTCAGTCTGCGGGAGCTCTTCGTTTTCCCAGCAGCACGGACAAAGTTCAGAGTTACAGCTTGGATCGCCATCACCGTCCGCTGAGGATTTAGGATTGTTTCTCCGCGAACAAATTATCTGCGCTGCCACCATAGATACCAACAGGTCGCCGCTACAACCTCGGGCAAGTAAACTCCATCTGTGTACACACCCTGATGTTCATCATCGCAAAGAAGAAGCTCGAGTGTACCTGCCCCAGTCCGATTGGTACTAGCTCCTGAAACCAAGGAATCAAGTCCCAACGCAGTCCAGACTGCCCGACCTCTGTTGCAAGTAAACATCGCATGACGAACATCTTCTGCTCCTTCTGTACAGTGTGGGCAGTGTGACCTACTGCCTATATGACGATTTGCGAGAACACTGTAACACGGGATTGCATTGTGTAAGCATTTCCACATGAATATCTTGACTTTAGCTGGTAGTTTCAGTTGCCATATCTTCTTCCATACAGGGTGTGGGTTTGAGCCACTCTGGTATGTATTCCTCTCCTCTTCCTTAATATAAGTATCTTCCCATAGTTTATGGTAAGCTGAGCGAACTGAAAACCGACCATTCCTATTTAGGTGCCACGCCACAAAGTCTTCTGTAGCTTGCTGAAATAGGGGAACTTGGAGAATACGTTCTGCATCTATATGCCAGAAATTATCCCGGATTAATTGTTCATCCCATTCTCCCGAATATGGATCAATCAACTCACATACTTTCGAGAGCATCTGACCTCCACGGACAGTAAGGATTTTCCTTGAGGCACTATTAAGGATCCAACAATCTTCCCAAATGTTTATTCTTGTTCCGTCCCCCACTCACCAAATGTGACCCTTCTTAAAAACTTGGATCCCCGCCCAAATGCTCTGCCATATGAACGAAGAGCCCTTCTTTAGCTCACAGTGGAGTATATCTCCATTCGAGTAGTATCTCGATCTGAGAACTTTTGCACAAAGAGAATCATAATTCTGAATAAGCCTCCAAACCTGCTTAGCTAGCAAGGCCATGTTAAAACTATGTATATCTCTGAAACCCATTCCACCCTTCTCTTTCGGCACACACATCTTTCACCATGCGAACCAATGCATTTTCCTCCGGTCTTCTTCATCACCCCACCAGTAGTGCGACATTGCGTCAGTGATCCCCTTGCAAATTTTCTTTGGGAATTTAAACACACTCATCGCATATGTTGGGATGGCTTGGGCCACCGCTTTAATTAAAGCTTCTTTACCACCAAAAGAGAGAGTTCGTCCCTTCCACCCATTGATCATAATTTGAATTCTTTCAATGATATGCTCAAAGCAAGTCACTTTATCCACTCCAATCATCGAAGGTAGACCCAAATATTTGTCCGACAATGATTTTGTCATTATGTTGAGGATTTAGCAAACCTCCGCTTTAACTTCCACATATGTATTCGGACTAAAGAAAATAGAGCACTTTGCCTCCCTCACCAACTGGCCCGATGCTGCACAATAATCATCCAGAAGTGATCTCAAAGAATGTGCATTTTGTGGAGTAGCCTTCATCAATATAAGTGAGTCATCAGCGAATAACAAATGAGATATGACGGGAGAATCACGACACACCTAAATATCATTTAAATTTCCTTCGGCCTCCTCATGGGAAATGAGCGCGGACAGGCCCTCCGCACATAAAAAAAACAAGTATGGAGAGAGGGGGTCGCCCTGGCGTAATCCCCTTGTTGGCATAAAGGGAGTGGTCTCATTGGAGTTAAACCTGACCTTATATTCAACTGAGGTTACACAGGCCATTATTAGGTTCACCCATCTGTTGTCAAAACCAAGTTTGATTAGCTTTGCTTCCAAGAAAGACCATTCAACTCTGTCGTACGCCTTGTGCATGTCCAGCTTAACAGCACATGTGCCCACCTTTCCCTTCTTTCTCTCTTCATTGTATGTAAACATTCATAAGCAACCATGACATTATCAGTTATGATTCGACCCGGGACAAATGCGCTTTGGGTCTCACTGATTACATCAGGCAATAACACTTTGAGTCTTGAAGCCAACATCTTTCATATTACCTTGTACACAACATTGCAGAGACTGATCGGTCTGAACTGAGTGATCTTTTTCGGATTGTCCACCTTGGGAATGAGCACTATAGTAGTTTTCTTACGCATCTTAGTCAACAGTATCAGCCCTTCCATTTCTCTGAATATTTTTTTGAGGGAATTTCTCTGAATATATTTATGAGGCATCTATGCCGTATGTGTCGCTCACCTTGGGCCGGCCCAAGAACTGCGATCGCTCGCTACCCCCCACACAGTGGTGCTAATTCTATGTAGTGAAGGTCCTGCAGATCTTATGCTTAGGAAGCTACGCATCTCTTCGGACGCGGCATGTGTTATTCGTGACATCAATAAGGAAACCTATGTTTGCTATAGTTTAATTTTGCAGGAGATTTAGGGACGCCGAGCAGACCCTTGTGTTACGCTCCCGGTACGATCTAAGTTTAGGTAGCGGTTGCCTAGTACAGTGTACTTTCTTCACACCTCACGAGCAGGAAGGTTGGCCACGCTCTAACCTGGCCGGTCGTGTCCCAGATGTGGCCCGGGAAGCAGCTATTCGGTTTGGATAATCGATGTAGCCAATCCAGCCCAGTTGAGGAAGAAATAGTGGCCCGCTGGTAGTTGTTGCACGTGTTTTCTTTGTGTTTTCACCGGTTCTCTTTGATTTTTTATTTTATTTATAATTTTGGTATTCTCTTGTTTTTATTGGTTTTTTCTATTCTTTTGTTTTCTTTGCTTTTTTTGTTTCTTTGTTAGTAATCAATTTTATTTTTTAACACATGTCTATTTTTTTCTCAGTACACAATGAACATGTTTATCGCACACATCAAAATATTTTTATACACATTGTACATTTTTCAAAAACACCATATACATCTTTCTTAAAAACTTTTTTGAACACCTTTTTGGAAATACGGTAATATTTTTACATATACACGCTGTACATTTTTTAATGGCATAAATATTTATTTTAACCTACACAAACATTTGTTTACATTGTAAAAACATTTTCTGAAATTTTCGAAGACATTTTTGGACAAACGTGCATATTCCCTTAAAATTTCATGTACATTTTTGTAATGCAAATAAACATTGTTTAACCTATGGGAACAGTTTTTTACAATATATAATCATTTTTCAAAAATCATGAAAATTTTCTTCGACCCTGTAGAATTTTCCTTTAAAATGTCAAGTATATAATTTTTCCAGAAAATATCTGAGACACTTTTTTGAAATTCTTGGACATTTTTTACATGTAATATACATTTTTTGAATATACAAATCAGTTTTTTATTTATGTGAACATTTTTTACATTGTTTTACATTTTTGTATGGTAACATTTTTAAAATGCCACAAACATTTTTCATACACAAGATTAACATTTTTACACATTAAATATTTTCAAATGCATGATTAACATTTTTCAAAATTTATGTGAACTGGTTATTGTATTATAGATATTTACAATATTTCCCAAATATAAAAAAGTTTTGAAGGAAAAAAGTAGATGACATCAGCCTATAGCGACCACGTTCTTATTGGGCTGGTCCAGCAACGGCTCCTTGCGGGCAACTCTGCACTAGGAGTCGCTGCAACGGCTCATAGCCGTACTCACAGGGGTTGTAACATTCCATGAGAGGTATATCTCACCTATAGCGACTCCTAGTTTTCTTTTTAGGGGTAAAACCAAGTTTATTTATAAAAAAAACACAGATGGCGGAATACATCTCGGATCATGGGGCTGACCAAGCCACAAGTGGCGCCGTTGATTTGGAGAATATGCAAACTTGACTAGACTATGAGCATCTTTATTCGACTCTCTACTTTCAAAAATAAAATTACAATTAAACATGGCAGCTCTCTGAATAATTTCACTAATTCCCTTGATTGTCGTTGTGGATATCACCAATCGCCTGTTTTGAATTAGACGCCACCACAAAGTTCTGTAAAAGCAAGTCTTCTGTCAATGATAGTGCCTCCCTGCAGGCGATCACTTCTAGTGCAGGGTAGTTTCTATCTCGCCTGAAGCTTTTTCGTGTGGTTGCATAGTACTGGGCCGGCCCACTCTTAGTTCGCGTTCAATGGCTTGTTGGTCACTGTGTTGGGTCAGCCTGTTAGTTGGTGCGACGACTTGATGCGAGCGTAGCGAGACATACTCGTGCCCCGAAACATTCCCCCTCCTCGAGACGCGCTAGGTCTCATGAGCCATGACTTGGCCGAGCCTTTCAAGGCCATGGGAAACCAGTTGGGCCATGACCCTCTCCTCGTCGACGGCCGCCTGGATCGTGGTGGTGTAAATCTGGAGAAATTTCGTGGGGGCGTTGGATCCATCGTACTTCCGTGGTATGTCGGGCCGGAATTTCCCTGACCGGGCAACACGGCGAAGCTTTGGAACGAAAGCCAGGCATACCATATCGTATGGTATGGGGTTGGCCGACGCGACCGTGGTCGTGCACACGAAAAATGCCACTAGGCCAGAGGAGGTTTGGTCTTCCTCAGCTCCCGGGTCATTTCGGTCCTCCCAGTGACTGATGTAGACCAAACCTCAATGGCGAGATCCGGTCTGTTGTTGCGGCACGATCTTTCATGACACACCAGCAGCAACAATAACTTCTCGCCCACGCACGCGATGTGCACAAAATAGAGGGTTTAAACCTTGGGGCTCAGCACGAGAAAACCAATCTCAACGACGGTACTCACGCGCAAAACAATTTCCTCGTAGAGAAATCGCAACACAAAGGTTTTCTAAAGCTCCCTCCAAAACTTAGGGATTTTTAGACAGCTTCCTCCAAAACTCGATACTGGTATTTACCCTAAAAACACATCGTGTTTATTATAAAAATTAAACCTCCCTTTACATTGACCATACTATGGCTATTTATACTAGTATAGCCGACCCATCTAACAAGAATTAGACACACGTAAGCTTTCCAAACATACTGAACTCTTACTTTATTTAAAATGATTTTCCTTTTACATCTCGGCATGCTACAGATAAAGTTTGACTCTCCTATTTGTGTGCTCGTTAATTTAGTTTTGCCAGCCGCTGGACCCCATCCTGATTCCTTTAAATACATGAGACCCCACCTGAGAAACTTCCTGATGCTTGAATCTTCTGGTGGTCTTGATCGTCCAAAGAAATACCAGTAGATTAGATGTTTCCTTTTAATTGTTTGTGCCTGATGCATCGTATGAAAATAGAACTTCTTGTTGGGCCTTATTATAGCTGGAACCGATAACCGCGTATACGAAGAATAATAGCAGGGTTGTATTTTTATATGGTTCACACAATCAGCGCAAACTCCAAACTGGCTCAACACATCAGCTTGCATGCATCTTGACGTCCATGCATGTTCAAACATGGTGCTTCTTGAATCTAAATTGTTTGTCTCTGTACGCCATGTAGCATCCGCAACAACTAATGCTTGTTCTCCTTCATACATCTCATCAAAACAAATGTATTTTTCTACGTACACACCTTCGGTCTGTAAACCCTTGATGTGCAGAAAAGTTTCATGAACCTTGAAAACACTAATGTTAGTTATGGCCATATCATCCTCTCCCTCTTGAAGCAAAATCGTCCTCGGTTTTGGGTTATCTTTTTCAGTAATATTTCCATCTACTGACTGAATAGTGACCACAGAAATTTCAGTAGCTTCAACCATGTTCTTTTTTGCATCTTCCTCTTCTTTTATCTTCTTCTGATGTCCTCTCCTCCAAGCAATAAAATGATCCTAACCCATAGGCACTAGGTCGTACTTCTTACCCTTCTTGACGGTTTGACAATTATACGCAACATCATGCTCTTTGTACCATAGCTTGCCCAACAATAAGTGACATGAAACCATTGGTGCCGGAATCACGTCACACAAAACTGTGTAACAATATTTTCCCAAAAAAAAACAGTACCTTGGTTTGATGTGTGACACTGAGCTCTTCATGACTCCAAGGGAACAAGTATGATTGAGGGTGTGGTGTCATGGTGGTTCCAACTTCTCCACCAACGCAACGCTTGCCGCGTTGATCAAGCTCATGTGGTCGATTGTCATAGCACATGATCTCTCTTGTACCACGACACGAGTATGAAAAAGCCCATCCCATCGACCTTCCTCCTCCAGTTGAAATCCATAGCTTAGCTTCCATGATAATCCAGTCATATCCTGCACAGTGTCGTGAACAACCTTGCATCTGATACCATGTGATGTAGACCGAACCTCAATGGCGAGATCCGATCTGTTGTTGCGGCCTGATCTTTCATGACACACCACCAGCAGGAATAACCTCTCTCACGTGCACGCGATGTACACGAAATAGAGGGTTTGAACCTTGCGGCTCAGCACAAGAAAATCAATCTCAACGACGGTACTCACGCGCAAAATAATTTCCTCGCAGAGAAATCGCAACACAGAGGTTTTCTAAAGCTTCATCCAAAACTTTGGGATTTTTAGACAGCTTCCCCAAAACTCGATAAGTGTATTTACCCTAAAAACACATCATGTTTATTATCAAAATTTAACCTCCCTTTACATTGACCGTACTATGGCTATTTATACTAGTATAGCCAACCCATCTAACAAGAATTAGACACACGCAAGCTTTCCAAACATACTGGACTCTTAGTTTATTTAAAATGATTTCCCTTTTGCATCTCGGCATGCTACAGATAAAGTTTGACTCTCCTATTTGTGCACTCGTTAATTTAGTTTTGCCAACCGCTGGACCCCATCCTGATTCCTTTAAATACATGAGACCCCACCTGAGAAACTTCCTGATGCTTGAATCTTCTGGTGGTCTACCAGTAGATTAGATGTTTCCTTTTAATTGTGTGTGCCTGATGCGTCGTATGAAAATAGAACTTCTTGTTGGGCCTTATTATAGCTGGAACCGATAGCCGCGTATACGAAGAATAATAGCAGGGTTGTATTTTTATATGGTTCACACAATCAGCGCAAACTCCAAACTGACTCAACACATCAGCTTGCATGCGTCTTGACGTCCATGCATGTTCAAACATGGTGCTTCTTGAATCTAAATTGTTTGTCTCTGTACGCCATGTAGCATCCACAACAACTAATGCTTGTTCTCCTTCATACTTCCCATCAAAACAAATGTATTTTTCTACGTACACACCTTCGGTCTGTAAACCCTCGATATGCAGAAAAGTTTCATGAACCTTGAAAACACTAATGTTAGTTATGGCCGTATCATCCTCTCCCTCTTGAAGCAAAACCGTCCTCGGTTTTGGGTTATCTTTTTCAGTAATATTTCCATCTACTGACTGAATAATGACCACAGAAATTTCAGTAGCTTCAACCATGTTCTTTTTTGCATCTTCCTCTTCTTTTATCTTCTTCTGATGTCCTCTCCTCCAAGCAATAAAATGATCCTGACCCATAGGCACCACGTCGTACTTCTTACCCTTCTTGACCGTATATATGTGTGTTTGACAATTATACGCAACATCGTGCTCTTTGTACCATAGCTTGCCCAACAATAAGAGACATGAAACCATCGGTGCCGGAATCACGTCACACAAAACTGTGCAACAATATTTTCCCAAAAAAAACAGTACCTTGGTTTGATGTGTGACACCGAGCTCTTCATGACTCCAACGGAATAAGTATGATTGAGGGTGTGGTGTCATGGTAGTTCCAACTTCTCCACCATCGCAACGCTTGCCGCGTTGATCAAGCTCATGTGGTCGATTGTCATAGCACATGATCTCTCTTGTACCACGACACGAGTATGAAAAAGCCCATCCCATCGACCTTCCTCCTCCAGTTGAAATCCATAGCTTAGCTTCCATGATAATCCAGTCATCTCCTGCACAGTGTCGTGAACAACCTTGCATCTGATACCATCTAATGGAGACCGAACCTCAATGGCGAGATCCGATCTGTTGTTGCGGCCTGATCTTTCACGACACACCACCAGCAGGAATAACATCTTGCCCGCGCACGGGATGTACACGAAATAGAGGGTTTGAACCTTGCGGCTCAGCACAAGAAAATCAATCTCAACGATGGTACTCACGCGCAAAACAGTTTCCTCGCAGAGAAATCGCAACACAGAGGTTTTCTAAAGCTTCCTCCAAAACTTAGGGATTTTTAGACAGCTTCCCCAAAACTCGATAGCGGTATTTACCCTAAAAACACATCGTGTTTGTTATCAAAATTTAACCTCCCTTTACATTGACCGTACTATGGCTATTTATACTAGTATAGCCGACCCATCTAACAAGAATTAGACACACACAAGCCTTCCAAACATACTGGACTCTTACTTTATTTAAACTGATTTGCCTTTTACATCTCGGCATGCTACAGATAAAGTTTGACTCTTCTATTTGTGCGCTCGTTAATTTAGTTTTGCCAGCAGGTGGACCCCATCCTGATTCCTTTAAATACATGAGACCCCACCTGAGAAACTTCCTGCTGCTTGAATCTTCTGGTGGTCTTGGTGTCCAAAGAAATACCAGTAGATTAGATGTTTCCTTTTAATTGTGTGTACCTGATGCGTTATATGGAAATAGAACTTCTTGTTGGGCCTTATTATACCTGGATCCGATGGCCGTGTATACGAAGAATAATAGCAGGGTTGTACTTTTATATGGTTCACACAATCAGCGCAAACTCCAAACTGGCTCAACACATCAGCTTGCATGCATCTTGACGTCCATGCATGTTCAAACATGGTGCTTCTTGAATCTAACTTGTTTGTCTCTGTACGCCATGTAGCATCCGCAACAACTAATGCTTGTTCTACTTCATACATCCCATCAAAACAAATGTATTTTTTCTACGTACCTTCGGTCCGTAAACCCTCGATGTGCAGAAAAGTTTCATGAACCTTGAAAACACTAATGGTTATGGCCATATCATCCTCTCCCTCTTGAAGCAACCGTTTCATGTTCAAACATGGTGCTTCTTGAACTAACTTGTTTGTCTCTATACGCCATGTAGCATCCGCAACAACTAATGCTTGTTCTCCTTCATACTTCCCATCAAAACAAATGTATTTTTCTACGTACGCACCTTCGGTCTGTAAACCCTCGATGTGCAGAAAAGTTTCATGAACCTTGAAAACACTAATGTTAGTTATGGCCATATCATCCTCTCCTCGGTTTTGGGTCATCTTTTTCAGTAATATTTTCATCTACTGACTGAATAGTGACCACAGAAATTTCAGTAGCTTCAACCATATTCTTTTTTGCATCTTCCTCTTCTTTTATATTCTTCTGATGTTCTCTCCTTCAAGCAATAAAATGATCCTGGCCCATAGGCACCAGGTCGTACTTCTTACCCTTCTTCACGGTATATATGTGTGTTTGACAATTATACACAACATTGTGCTCTTTGTACCATAGCTTGCCCAACAATAAGTGACATGAAACCATTGGTGCCGGAATCACGTCACACAAAACTGTGCATATTTTCCCAAAAAAGGGTACCATGGTTTGATATGTGACATTGAGCTCTTCTTGACCCCAACGGAACAAGTATGGTTGTGGGTGTGGTGTCATGATAGTTCCAACTTCTCCACAACTCAACGTTTGCCGCGTTTATCAAGCTCATGTGGTCGATTCTCATAGCACATGATCTCTCTTTTACCATGACACGAGTATGAAAAAGCCCATCCCATCGACCTTCCTCCTCTAGTTGAAATCCATAGCTTAGCTTCCATTATAATCCAGTCGTCTCCTGCACAGTGTCGTGAACAACCTTGCATCTGATACCACCTGATGTAGACCGAACCTCAATGGCGAGATCCGATCTGTTGTTGCGGCATGATCTTTCACGACACACCACCAGCAGCAATAACCTCTCGCCCGCGCACGCGATCTACACGAAATAGAGGGTTTGAACCTTGCAGCTCAGCACAAGAAAATCAATCTCAACGACGGTACTCACATGAAAAAAAAATTCCTCGTAGAGAAATCGCAACACAGATGTTTTCTAAAGGTTCCTCCAAACTTAGGGATTTTTAGACAGCTTCCCCAAAACTCGATACGGGTATTTACCCTTAAAACACATCGTGTTTATTATCAAAATTTAACCTCCCTTTACATTGACCGTACTATGGCTATTTATACTAGTATAGCCGACCCATCTAACAAGAATTAGACACACGCAAGCTTTCCAAACATACTGAACTCTTACTTTATTTAAACTGATTTGCCTTTTACATCTCGCCATGCTACAGATAAAGTTTGGCTCTCCTATTTGTGCGCTCGTTAATTTAGTTTTGCCAGCCGGTGGACCCCATCCCGATTCCTTTAAATACATGAGACCCCACGTGAGAAACTTTCTGATGCTTGAATCTTCTGGTGGTCTTGGTCGTCCAAAGAAATACCAGTAGATTAGATGTTTCCTTTTAATTGTGTGTACCTGATGCGTCGTATGGAAATAGAACTTCTTGTTGGGCCTTATTATAGCTGGATCCGATGGTCGTGTATACGAAGAATAATAGCAGGGTTGTACTTTTATATGGTTCACACAATCAGCGCAAACTCCAAACTGGCTCAACACATCAGCTTGCATGCGACGTCCATGCATGTTCAACCATGGTGCTTCTTGAATCTAACTTGTTTGTCTCTGTACGCCATGTAGCATCCGCAACAACTAATACTTGTTCTCCTTCATACTTCCCATCAAAAGAAATGTATTTTTCTACGTACAAACCTTCGGTCTGTAAACCCTCGACGTGCAAAAAAGTTTCATGAACCTTGATAACACTGATGTTAGTTATGGTCATATCAGTGACGTTGCGCTGCACTCTGCATGCCCTCGCCCCTCCCCTCTCGAGACCGTTGTTGCCGGGTTTCCCAGCATGCACGGGAGGAAAAGCGGTGTCGGCCCGCCACGACCCTGTTTGTGCCTCCATAACCTCCGCTCCAGGGCGGTTTGGGGTCACCTGTGGTGAGGTGACAATGACGACGGAGTAGGAGTGGTCGCGGCTCAAGGCCCCGCTGGAGCTCCCATGCGTCGGCTGGCAGCAAGCGTCCTCCACAAGCTCTGCCAGCTCCTAGAGCCAGAGACCTGCATGAGGAGTCTCGGTGGTGGACGCGTATGGATGGACTCGCGGAAGGGAGTGGCGCTATTTGGCATCTTGATCGCGTCGACGACAGTTGGGCCTAGCAAGGTCAATGTGTTGATTCTTCCTGAAAATGGAACGCTGAAAGATGGCAGCGGCGAGAGTGTGTGCAGGCGGTCACACTAAATGTCTGGTAGGCCGGTTGGTGCTCTCGGCTCGCCGTGGGGCAGCTTGGCGAGGCCACCGAGTTCGATGATGTGTGTGAAGGAAATATGCCCTAGAGGCAATAATAAAGTTGTTATTTATATTTCCTTATATCATGATAAATGTTTATTATTCATGCTAGATTTGTATTAACCGGAAACTTGATACGTGTGTGAATACATAGACAAAACAAAGTGTCCCTGGTATGCCTCTACTAGACTAGCTCGTTAATCAAAGATGGTTAAGTTTCCTGACCATAGACATGTGTTGTCATTTGATGAACGGGATCACATCATTAGAGAATGATGTGATGGACAAGACCCATCCGTTAGCTTAGCATTATGATCGTTTAGTTTTATTGCTATTGCTTTCTTCATGACTTATACATGTTCCTCTGACTATGAGATTATGCAACTTCCGAATACTGGAGGAACACCTTGTGTGCTATCAAACGTCACAACGTAACTGGGTGATTATAAAGATGCTCTACAGGTGTCTCCGAAGGTGTTTGTTGGGTTGGCATAGATCAAGATTAGGATTTGTCACTCCGTGTATCGGAGAGGTATCTTTGGGCCCTCTCGGTAATGCACATCACTATAAGCCCTGCAAGCAATGTGACTAATGAGTTAGTTATGGGATGATGCATTACAGAATGAGTAAAGAGACTTGCCGGTAACGAGATTGAACTAGGTATGATGATACCGACGATCGAATCTCGGGCAAGTAACATACCGATGACAAAAGGAACAACGTATATTGTTATGCGGTTTGACCGATAAAGATCTTCATAGAATATGTAGGAGCCAATATGAGCATCCAGGTTCCGCTATTGGTTATTGACCGGAGATGTGTCTCGGTCATGTCTACATAGTTCTCGAACCCGTAGGGTCCGCACGCTTAACGTTCGATGACGATTTGTATTATGCGTTAGTTGATTTGATGACCGAAGTTTTTTTTGAGTCCCGGATGAGGTCACGGACATGACGAGGAGTCTCAAAATGGTCGAGAGGTAAAGATCGATATATTGGAAGGTTATATTCAGACACCGAAATGGTTCCGAAGTGTTTCGGGTATTTTCCGGAGTACCGGGAGGTTACTGGAACCCCCCGGGAGAGTAATGGGCCTTAATGGGCTTTACGGGAAAGGAGAGAGGGGCCTCAAGGGGTGCCCCTCCACACACAAACACACACACACACACGCACACGCACGCACCCCCCCCACACACACACTAAGACTCCATCTCTCTCTCTCTCTCACACACACACACTAAGACTCCATCTCTCTCTCTCTCTCTCACACACACCCCACACACACACTAAGACTCCATCTCACACACACATGCTCTAGGCGGAGCATCTGTTCCTACCACCCTTCATCCAACCTTACCCGTATGATAAACAATCACCTTAATTTACTTGCATAACATGGACAAATTTCACTTCACTTTAGTAGTCAGCAAACTTATCATCTGTACCCTTATAAAAAAACGAGTTGGCAATGATGGTGTGCCTGCCATCTTGTAATACAGATCGTATGATCTATATCTAACGGATAGAAAGCAAACTATGATAATTTTACAAAAGATACTCACACCTCTCTCCACATCCTTATCTCCCACAACCTCATTGCTCGGCAATTAAAAAAGGAAGTCTCTGGAACAATCTAGCATGGTGGCCGCTGCCGCCTGCCGGCGCCGTCCATCCCCATGCCTCCGCCCATTCCGACCACCAGTCACCACCACGCTCCACTCCTCCTCGCCTTATCTCTCATCTTTCATTTTTTCGATGACATTCTTGAGATACCAGTTTTCCGATAAAATTCTCGAGATATCATTAGTTTTTACACATGGGATTACTCCTACATGGGTCAATCACAACAAATGTTTTGTAAAAAAAGCATATTGATGTTCCGTGCAATGCACGAGCATCTTGCTTGTAATTATATAATGCAGATCACGAGCAGGAAGTGACATTTTTTTGACACAACCACGTTAACATGGCCACGTAAATCACTAGCTAAAGTAAATACCATTATACTTATATCCCGATGCAAAAGGTTGAGTACATGTCCGAAGAGTAGAGTCGCACACACACACTCTGTCTCTCAGAATCTCTCTCTCACACACACACCAGTTATGTGACGCCCACTTAAGCAGACACGTATGTTACAATTTGTGCACCCGCGGGTACACGTGATGCTGCGCATTTATTTAAGCCGGAAGGTGAACCCAAACAGTAGCTGCATTCATTCCCCTCCCGCCGCCTCTTCTCTAGTCGCCGTCGCCCGGTAGCCATGGCCCGGCCGAAGGTAACAACATACGCCATACTCCCGCCGGAGCGGCGCTTTAATATGGAAATTTTAGTGGTCATGCATGCATCTTTTTGTGCTAGCACTCCTATTCCTATATAAGGGTTGACCGGTCGCTTCCCGCGGACGTGCGCGGGCGGTGGAAGAGGAAGGAGAAGGCAAGCAGGCTGTGGAGTAACGTTTTTTACCACAATTTCTTAGGAAACTGAGTGCAATAATTGAGTAGTTTTGCAAACTACCAGTACTACACCTGAAACGGTTCAAAACCTATACTCCCTTGCCAGCGCGCGCTTCCCGCGTGAAACGGTCAGCGTCGCCCTGGAGCGTCAGTGCCGCATTAATGCCCGGCCAGAGCGGAGGCGACCTCTCACTAGCGCCGGCTTTGAAGTGGCGCGACGGCCGAGAGAGCGCCGCTTCCCGGTGCACGCGACTGCTCCGCGTCGAGACTGGCCATAGGCCCTGTTTGGATCCATGAGTTAGAGTTAGTTTGAGCTAGTTGGGGCTCAAATAGCCCTAAGGTATCCAAGCATGAGGGTTTAAATTGGAGCAAGTTGCATCGAACCCACCAAAAAAAACTATCCCACCCAAGAGGTGCTAACAGGAGATAGTTCTCATTGGGACCACTGAAAAATCACTTTTCTCTCTCCATCAAGTGCATTTATTGTCAATCTAACCCTGTCACCCAAACACCTATTTGGCTACAGTTAGTTCAGGGTTAGTCATGAGTTAGTCTAACCTCTAGCTAAGTTAGAGTGTCAAACAGGAGCAGTATAGGACATGCAAGTTGCTCAAAGCATACAGTCAAATTCGTGGTGAAAGGATTTTTTTCTTTTTAAAAACGGAACGTGAAAGGAATTTTTTTAGAATGCTCTTGGCATGTCGCTAACATGTGATGAGTTAACCGACCTCAATAGACGGCAAAAACGCCAGCCCGCCGCACTTTGATAGAGACGAGGAGGGAGAAGCGATACAGGCTGCTGGATTACTAGAGATAGGTGTCGCACGGAAGCCAAGAAATATGGTGATAGCGTGGGTTAGCCATGTACTAGTATGATGTAACTACACTGGGCTGCCGTGTTATGTACTCTTCCAGTCCACTGTGGAGATGATTGGTTGATTTTATATCACTGAATAATATTAAATATTATGAGTGCAGACGCTCCACCATGGGGTTCCTTCTCCTTCTCAGTCGTCGGGAATCTATGTTCTTCCACTCTATTTTTTTACGTGAGCTTTGTTCATCCTTTTGCCAACACGCGAGACATCTAGCATCAAGGTGCATGTGTTATGCAAGGATCGTTCCATCTATATGAAGAACACGTGGGACTGGAACTATGAGACGGACATGTACCCAGGAGTGGACGTACGAACCTGAGTAATGTAGCGCGGTAAGTGAAGTAGAAAGGCACAAATGGTATGAACATGCGTGGCATATAGGGTGTGTTTGGTTGCGTTCTCGTCTCAGCATAGTTGTTCCCTCTTCATGCATGCTCAACTCAACACCCCTCTTCATGCATGCTCTCTTCATGCATGCTTCTAGTGTATTTGTGCTAAACTAGTGTGGACTCATGCACCCTCCATACACTCTACCAAACACCCAAAAGTAGGTCGAGAAGGGAACTCTTGGGCGGCATTTGTATCTTACTACGTACTACCACTAAATGTTGTACGTGCAATGCATGGTGATGTTATGGAGTACGTGCCTAAGTACTCTACTACTACTATATTAGATGGGGGCACATATTAACTTTTATATTTGTTTACGTGTATGCCCCGAGACCTTCCAACTAGACGTGTCTTTCTCTCCAGGTCGCACTTTGTATCGCTCATACCACTAAGTACTACTACGTGTGGTCTCCGACCCAGAAGTGGAAGAAGTGGAGACGCTCTACCACGCTGTTTTTTTACGCTGGGCTCTACCACGCTGTTCATGTCCCACTCCTTTCGCTGACGTGTGGGACATCCAGCACGTGCCGTGTTTGGCACTCTTCGTCGTAAGAGTTGAAACGCTAGCATTCATCAGAAATAAAAAATAATTATAAATCAGCAGTGATACTATTTTTTTGAGAACTAATCAGCAGTGATACTATACCACGCGGTTTCCTTGCTCCTCGATATCGGAAAGAATACTTCCGTTCGCCAACATGTGGGACGTCGACCATCCTGGTCCACTTGCCATGCACGCATAACTCCAAGGGAGAGTCACCCCGGTCGTCGCGCCGTAGTAACAATGACTAATGAGCCGTCAAATCATAGGCGCACTTCCCACTTTGAAGTTGCTCGGACGAAGGAACCATCATGACTTCGTTGAATTCCGCTTCTTGAAGAAAACTACTGTACTAGCAGTACTGCTAGCTACAGTAGTTACTCCAACAGAGGCCTCCTTTCGTTCATGGGATAGGAATTTTATAGGAATATGAAAATCATAGGAAGTGAGATGACATGCATCTCAATTCCTATAGAGAAAGAGATGCCATTTGATGCATAGTAACTAGTAGTAACTAGTAGTACTGGTACATGCTCGTACTAGTAGTAACCATTTGATGCATAGTCTAGGCTAATGTACTGGTAATTTGCTCTAAAAACTACAGTAGTAACTAGTAGTACTGGTACATGCTCGTACTCAGACACAGACAAACACACTAACTACTAGTACTACTACTTCTCACATGCTGGCCAGACCGCCGTTCTCCTTCCCGGCTTTGTCGGCGACACCCCACCGTGCTTGGATCTCCACCGACCTCTCCGCAGCAGCGCATGCGTCCTTTTATTTCTTGCGGCGGCGGGCCTCTCTTTTCTTGAGTGCTTTCTGACTTTTCCGCTCCCTCTGTGCGGCTTTGGCCGCCTCTTGCTCTACCGCCCATTCGGCCTTGGCATCTTCAAATTCCTCCCACATAGTTGTGAGGTCGCGAGCGGCGATGAACTCGGCACGGCGAGATGCCATCGCTTCCCTACCATTTTGCGTGTGGTCGTGGGCGGCGAGGAACTCGGCGCGGCGGGATGCCATCGCTGCCTTACCGGTTACTGTGCGGCGCGGTTGCATGAACGATGCTTGGTGAGAGCTCTGGGGTGGAGTGGCCGGACAACCGTATAGTGCATTGGTTTGTCAAGAGCTCAAGGACAGAAGACGAAGGAAATTTGGATTCCCCTTCAATCCTGGTCATTTATTACCGAGTAAAATGCATTGGCGGTCATCTAACTTGTCTTGATAGCTCACTTTGATCATTGTATACAAGATATGGTGATTATACGGTCACTAGCTCAGCGTATAGCTCCGTATTTGTCTAGTTGACCAGTCAAACAGTCCGCATGCGCCTCATCAGCTCGTGTTCTTTATCTATCTACGCGGGCCTACCTGTCAATGGATAAAGAAATACTATAACAACCAAAACTATGCGTATGTGGGGAATCAAACCACAGACTCGTCGCTGCAACGCACCCTCGTCAGCCAAATGAAAATGAAATACTTCGCGTCAAACACTCATGCTCACGCTGTCAAAGCATGCTAATGCATGCACGTCGCCCTCTAAATCAAAGTCCTGCTCATGGCGCAACGCAAACGGCGAGCCCATCACCTGCGCGCCCCGGCAGTGCCTGACATTACTGTTTAGATGTTTGATGGAGGCCTACGCGAACGCCGAGCATGTATTCACCTGGCTCAACACCAACGGTCATACTCGGAGCGCCTTGCTCCTGTATATCGTCCATCACAACGACAATCTATAAAACAACCTAGCTAGAGAGGGTACTATGGTAGTATGGTACAGAGTATGTACTATCGTGAGTGACCGATCTTAGTGCCACTGCACACCGAAACCCCTTCCATCGCTAGCGCGCGCTTCCCGCCTGAAACGGTCACCGTCACTCCAGAACGTCAATGCCGCATTCACCGGACTTAACTGCAGGTGCAATTGGTGTGTCACTGACATGCGGGCCGGATGCCCGTTGGGCCCACATGTCAGTAACCCAACGCATCTGCAGTTAAGTCACTGAAGCAGCGTCCGCATTCACGCCCGATGAACCTACTCCGGCGCCAGTTGTCCATCCGTCTGCCGCGGCTCATTGCCATTCGCCCGCTATATTAACTTGAGCCCCAGCTCCCAGCCATAGCCAAAGACCCACACTTATTCTCCTCCGGTCCCTTCCTTCTGTCAGCACCACTCCAACCATGGCCTCCTGGCGCTCCGAAGCTCTCTTGGACGTACTGTCGCAGGAGCAGACGAGGGACATCGGCGGCTCCGCTCCGGGCGCGCTCGAAAGCTCTCTTCGACGTACTGTCGCAGGAGCAAATGAAGGAGATCGCCGGCACCCCCCCCCCCCCCGCCGCCGCCCTCCGCCGCCACGACCACAAAGCCGGCGCGTGTGCGCGGGCGCAGCCGGCAGCGAGGAAGAGTAGTACACGGTAGGTCACCGCCGCTCTGGTCCCAGGAAGGCCACCGCTACTCCACTCAGTCGATGCCAAGCTTGGTGGGGTAAACATCGGCGGCCGATTAGCCGCTTGACGGCGACGTGGAGGCGGAAATCTTCAGAACCTTGTGCTCCGGAGGAGGAGGTTATTGAGGCAGATGAGGAGGAGGCAAAGGCAATGGCCGGCTTTCTCGGGTTCATGGTCGGACATGGTGGTCGGGCACCGGCGATCGTTTAGATTAGGTTTACAGTAGGTTTTAGTACGGTTCGTGCGAAATATGTAATGAATTTCGTCCAGTTTGTAGGAAAAGTTTTCGAAATGTAATGAATTTCATCCGGTGAAATTTGAAAATTGCTTTGTTTGCACGAATTTCGTCCGGTTAGTTCATATAGTTGTCGAAAGGTATGCGGGAAGCATCGGATGGCATCCATCAGTGTCCTCTGACAGATGCCGGTGTAAATTTGTGGGCCAGCGCTGGAGATGCCCTAACTATCATGCTATAATCGCTAACAGTCCTCCATTATTTGGCAGGGAACAGTTATCCCTCGATCAAAATCAGATCTGCGGTGTTTCGCACTCCTCCCGCGTAAGAGTGTAAACTCTTGCTTACATAAAAATGGAGCAAGTGGACGGCACTGTAGCACATCATATCACTTGAACTAGCCCGCCTAACGAGCGGGAAAGCACCGCCCTCGTCATTTTGTTCTGGATTTCTATCGATCGATCGCGCGAAAATGTTACGCTTCGCAAGTTCTAAAGGAAAAGGCGGCACACTTACGACTCGTACGCGTCGCACCCTCGACAGTCCGGCTCGCACGCCGCTCACCAGAGGGGACACGCGTTGTCTTGCATTCACTGACGTGTGGGACTGTAATTGAATAAACCGTTGATAGCCGAAATCTAATCGCTCGGCGGGCGTCGGCTGAGAAGAGAGAAACAGGGGAGGGAGAAGAGATCGCCCGCCCACCGCGCACGGACTCCAAGAAATATATGGTGATAATGTGAGGTGGGCCATGCTGGAGTCCGGACCGCTTCCGGAGCCTGCTCTGACCGCCCTGGCCCCTCAAGACGCCAGCTGCCCGCCGCATGCATGCATAGCAAGTACTAAAAAAATGGTCTATAAAGACTTGTACTATGGGAGATGCTTAGGGAAGATGCTTAGAGAAATAAACCAGGCTTTTCTTAAGCACCGGTGCCTACTTGTACAAGGCCTTGTACAATAGGCACCGGTGCTTAAGAGAAGCCTGGTTTATTTTTCTAAGCATCTCCCTAAGCATCTCCCATTGTACAAGGCCTAAGCCCGCTTATGTGGAGGAGAGAGAGGCATTGAAAAAGTCAAGGAGTGGGTTCTGCAAGAGCCCGTCTCTACACGTGCTCCTAGGATTAAAAAAATAATTCTAAAAAAAGGCATTAAAAACAATTGTGTCTAAAAAAAGAAAGGTAAAAAACATTTGAGAGGAAATAGATAGAGAGAAAGTGAGAAAAAGTTGTAACCTTATAGCCAACCTTATAGTCAACAGTATGGTAGCATTACATGAGGAAGGAGGGAGTGGTGCACATGCCAAGTTCACTGGGCTGCCGTGTTTCACACTCCTCCGTCGTAACAGTGGAGATAATAGCTTTCATCAAAAATAAACAATGAATACTCGTTGCTCGTCCTATATATTGGAAAGAATACTTTCATTCGCCGACATGTGGGACGTCGACCATCCTGGTCCACCTGCCATGCACAAAATTATCCTGGTCTACCCTGGTCGTATCGCAGGCCCAACCTTTTCCACTGTAAGTTGTTCGGACGAAGGGAACCATCATGACTTCGTTGAATTCCGCTTCTTCAAGAAAACTTACTGTACCCGCAATACTGCTACCACACGCGAAGACTGGACGGCACTGTACCACATCATATCACTGAAACCCACTAGGCCAAACTAGCCCGCCTAGGTCATCTATTTTGGAACGGAGGGAGTACGTCTCTGCACTGCTATGATTTTGTGTTGTACGTCTCTGTACTTTTGCTACGATTTTCCTACCCTATGAACCAAATGAGGCCTGAATGTATCCGTGTCGACTATTGTCTGATCGATCGCTAAGCCTACAATTTTAGGAGTTAGGGCTATTGGTCGTTCGACGACGGATAAGTATAAGCGTACCACGAGCTCATCAGCCCCAACATTTCTCTTCGGTGAGTGTTTTGCAAGTACTATAGCTCGCACAGTAGCAAGCCTACTAACACCAAGAATCATCAAACAAGCCCTGCTGATATGATAAACAGTTCAAACTTACATCTAAGCATGCCATATATTACATCAAAAGCTGGTGAGGATACATCTGTTTCCATAACTCGGAGAGGGTTCGCATGATTCACTATCAAACAAAAGTAGCAAGTACCGCCCACACAAGACAGTGCACTAGCCCTAAGATGGTTTGATAACACGCATCATTCTGGTAATTAAACACAGGGCAATGCAAACTACCCTGGAGGATTAGCGCGACCAACTATTTCTTGTCGTCGATCTCTCGGGCAATGACCACAGCACGGACAACGGCATGGGAATCGATCTCTGGGGCGATGTCCACAGGACTGACCGCGACATCGGAATTGATCTCTGGGGCGATGTCCACAGGATGGACAGCGGCATCGGAATCGATCTCCGGGGCGATGCCAACAGGACGGGCCGCGACATCGGAATCATCAAGGACGTCCACCGGCACCTGCACAACCCTAGCATATTAGCAAGCACATTGCAAATAATCAAAAACCACAACTATGGTAATAAGCCATTATTTTTTACCTTGTGCAGCTCACCGAGGGATCTCATCCCTCCGGGGGCCATCACCTTGCCAGGGGAATACTGCTTCTCAACAGCGACTATCTCCTCAAACTCGGCCTTGAGCCTCACATAGGTGGCCATCAGAGTTTCTAGGGTAGGCATGGTGGGGCCCTTGCTGTTCTTCCAACTTTCTTTAAGGAGTTCGTCCGCCAACATCGTCAACTCTTTGGCCAGTGCTTGTTTCTTGGAGTTCTTCGTCTCCATGGGTTGGCCCGCCAACATGGTCAACTCGTTGGTCGGTGCTCGCTTCCTGGAGATCGCTGTCTCCAGTGGGTTGTCCACCGACAACTCTTTGCCTAGTGCTCCAGGATCCATCAATGAACTGACAAACAAAAAGCAATCGAAAGGAAACCACAATCGCAATGAAAACGGGAAAAGAATAGGATGTGAGAATCGGTCGGTGCTTCGCAAAAAGAAGATTCTTGGAATGAAAATATAGCAGCATAACTGATTCGCCCACCTTTCCTTCGTTGGTACAGAAGAAAAATGGCAGAAGTGAGTAGCCTGGAGTGAGGTTTTCTTCAAGAAAGGGAAGAAAGGGCTTGAACGAGCGTTCCAGTGAAATGATGGTTGCTTCGTCCAGTCCAACTTGGAGGCCACCTTACCACTACTGGTAAAGGTGTGGGTTTGATGTCTACTACACAACCTTCTTCTTGTAAACGTTGTTGGGCCTCCAAGTGCAGAGGTTTGTAGGACAGTAGCAAATTTCCCTCAAGTGGATGACCTAAGGTTTATCAATCCGTAGGAGGCGTAGGGGTCTCTCTCAAACAACCCTGCAACAAAATAACAAAGAGTCTCTTGTGTCCCCAACACACCCAATACAATGGTAAATTGTATAGGTGCACTAGTTCGGTGAAGAGATAGTGATACAAGTGCAATATGGATGGTAGATATAGGTTTTTGTAATCTGAAAATATAAAAACAGCAAGGTAACTAATGATAAAAGTGAGCGTAAACGGTATTGCAATGCTAGGAAACAAGGCATAGGGTTCATACTTTCACTAGTGCAAGTTCTCTCAACAATAATAACATAGATAGATCATATAACAATCCCTCAACATGCAACAAAGAGTCACTCCAAAGCCACCAATAGCGGAGAACAAACGAAGAGATTATGGTAGGGTACGAAACCACCTCAAAGTTATTCTTTCAGATCAATCTATTCAAGAGTTCGTACTAGAATAACACCTTAAGACACAAATCAACCAAAACCCTAATGTCACCTAGATACTCCATTGTCACCTCAAGTATCCGTGGGCATGATTATACAATATGCATCACACAATCTCAGATTCATCTATTCAACCAACACAAAGTGTTGGGGAACGTAGCAATAATTCAAAAATTTCTACGCATCACCAAGATCAATCTATGGAGTCATCTAGCAACGAGAGAGAGGAGTGCATCTACATACCCTTGTAGATCGCGAGCGGAAGCGTTCAAGAGAACGGGGTTGATGGAGTCGTACTCGTCGTGATCCAAATCACCGATGATCCTAGCGCCGAACGGACGGCACCTCCGCGTTCAACACACATACGGAGCAGCGACGTCTCCTCCTTCTTGATCCAGCAAGGGGGGAGGAGAGGTTGATGGAGATCCAGCAGCACGACGGCGTGGTGGTGGAAGTAGCGGGGATCCCGGTAGGGCTTCGCCAAGCACTAACGGGAGGGAGAGGTGTCACGGGAGGGAGAGGGAGGCGCCAGGGGCTTAGGTATTGCTGCCCTCCCTTCCCCCCACTATATATAGGGCCAAGGGAGAGGGGGGCGCAGCCTTGACCCTTCCTCCAAGGAAGGGTGCGGCCAGGGAGGAGTCCTTCCCCCCCAAGGCACCTCGGAGGTGCCTTCCCCCTTTAGGACTCTCCATTTATCTTATCTCTTGGCGCATGGGCCTCTTGGGGCTTGTTCCCTTGGCCCATATGGGACAAGGCGCACTCCCTACAGCCCATGTGGCCCCCCGGGGCTGGTGGACCCCCTTGGTGGACCCCCGGACCCCTTTCGGCACTCCCGGCACAATACCGATAAAGTGCAAAACTTTTTCGGCGACCAAAATAAGACTTCCCATATATAAATCTTTACCTTCGGACCATTCTGGAACTCCTCGTGACGTCCGGGATCTCATCCGGGACTCCGAACAACTTTCGGGTTACCGCATACTAATATCTCTATAACCCTAGCGTCACCGAACCTTAAGTGTGTAGACCCTACGGGTTCGGGAACCATGCAGACATGACCGAGACGTTCTCCGGTCAATAACCAACAGCGGGATCTGGATACCCATGTTGGCTCCCACATGTTCCACGATGATCTCATCGGATGAACCACGATGTCGGGGATCCAATCAATCCTGTATGCAATTCCCTTTGTCCATCGGTATGTTACTTGCCCGAGATTCGATCGTCGGTATCCCGATACCTCGTTCAATCTCGTTACCGGCAAGTCTCTTTACTCGTTCCGTAACTCACATCATCCCGTGATCAACTCCTTGGTCACGTTGTGCACATTATGATGATGTCCTACCGAGTGGGCCCAGAGATACCTCTCCGTTTACATGGAGTGACAAATCCCAGTCTCGATTCGTGCCAACCCAACAGACACTTTCGGAGATACCTGTAGTGCACCTTTATAGCCACCCAGTTACGTTGTGACGTTTGGTACACCCAAAGCATTCCTACGGTATCCGGGAGTTGCACAATCTCATGGTCTAAGGAACTGATACTTGACATTAGAAAAGCTCTGAGCAAACGAACTACACGATCTTGTGCTAGGCTTAGGATTGGGTCTTGTCCATCACATCATTCTCCTAATGATGTGATCCCGTTATCAATGACATCCAATGTCCATGGTCAGGAAACCGTAACCATCTATTGATCAACGAGCTAGTCTCCTAGAGGCTTACTAGGGACATGGTGTTGTCTATGTATCCACACATGTATCTGAGTTTCCTATCAATACAATTCTAGCATGGATAATAAACGATTATCATGAACAAGGAAATATAATAATAACCAATTTATTATTGCCTCTAGGGCATATTTCCAACAGTCTCCCACTTGCACTAGAGTCAATAATCTAGTCCACATCACGATGTGATTAACACTCATAGGTCACATCACCATGTGATCAACATCCAAAGAGTTTACTAGAGTCAACAATCTAGTTCACATCACTATGTGATTAACACTCAATGAGTTCTGGTTTGATCATGTTATGCTTGTGAGAGAGGTTATTAGTCAACGGGTCTGAACCTTTCAGATCCGTGTGTGCTTTACGAATATCTATGTCATCTTGTGGATGCTACCACGCGCTATTTGGAGCCATTTCAAATAATTGCTCTACTATACGAATCCGGTTTACTACTCAGAGTCATCCGGATTAGTGTCAAAGTTCGCATCGACGTAACCCTTTACGACGAACTCCTTTTCACCTCCATAATCGAGAAAATCCTTAGTCCATTGGATACTAAGGATAAGTTCAACCGCTGTCATGTGATCCATTCCCGGATCACTATTGTACCCCTTGACGAACTCATGGCAAGGCACACTTTATGTGCGGTACACAGCATAGCATACTGTAGAGCCTACGTCTGAAGCATAGGGGACGACCTTCGTCCTTTCTCTCTCTTCTGCTGTGGTCAGGTCTTGAGTCTTACTCAATACACACACCTTGTAACACAGCCAAGAACTCCTTCTTTGCTGATCTATTTTGAACTCTTTCAAAATCATGTCAAGGTGTGCATTCTTTGAAAGTATCATCAGGCGTCTTGATCTATCTCTATAGATCTTGATGCCCAATATGTAAGCAGCTTTATCCAGGTCTTCCTTTGAAAAACTCCTTTCAAACAACCCTTTATGCTTTCCAGAAATTTTACATCATTTCGGATCAACAATATGTCATTCACATATACTTATCAGAAATGTTGTAGCGCTCCCACTCACTTTATTGTAAATACAAGTTTCTAACAAACTTTGTATAAACCCAAAAACTTTGATCACTCCATCAAAGTGTATATTCTGACTCCGAGATGCTTGCTCTAGTCCATGGAAGGATCGCTGGAGCTAGCATACCTATTAGCATCCTTAGGATCGACAAAACCTTTCTGATTGTATCACATACAATCTTTCCTTACGAAAACTGGTAAGGAAACTTGTTTTTGACATCCATCTGCCAGATTTCATAAATGCAGCTAATGCTAACATGATTCCGACGGACTTAAGCATCGCTACGGATGAGAAAATCTCATCGTAGTCAACTCCTTGAACTTGTGAAAATACTCTTTGCCACAAGTCGAGCTTCATAGACGGTAACATTACCGTCCATGTCCGTCTTCTTCTAAAGATCCATTTATCTCGGATTTCATGGCTTCTAACCATTGTCGGAATATGGGCCCACCATCGCTTCTCCATAGCTCATAGGTTCATCGTTGTCCAACAACATGACTTCCAAGACAGGATTACACACTACTCTGAAGTATTACGCATCCTCGTCGTCCTACGAGGTCTGGTAATGACTTGATCCGAAGTTTCATGATCACTATCATAAGCTTCCACTTCAATTGGTGTAGGTGCCACAGGAACAACTTCCTGTGCCCTGCTACACACTAGTTGAAGTGACGGTTCAATAACCTTATCAAGTCTCCACCATCCTCCCACTCAATTCTTTCTAGAGAAACTTTTCCTCGAGAAAGGACTCGTTTCTAGAAGCAATTACTTTTGCTTCCAGATCTGAAATAGGAGGTTTACCCAACTATTTTGGGTATTCTATGAAGATGCATTTATCCGCTTTGGGTTCGAGCTTATCAGCCTGAAACTTTTTCACATAAGCATCGCCAAACTTTTAAGAAACGACAACTTAGGTTTCTCTAAACGGTGTCGTCTCAACGGAATTGCGTGGTGCCCTATTTAAAGTGAATGCGGTTGTCTCTAATGCCTAACCCATAAACGATAGTGGTAATTCGATAAGGGACATCATGGTATGCACCATATCCAATAGGGTGCAGTTATGATGTTCGGACACACCACCACACTATGGTGTTCCAGGCGGTATTAATTGTGAAACACTTTCCACAATGTCTTAATTGTGTGCCAAACTCGTAACTCAGATACTCATCTCTATGATCATATCACAGACATTTTATCCTCTTGTCACGACGATCTTCAACTTCACTCTGAAATTACTTGAACCTTTCAATAATTCAAACTTGTGTTTCATCAAGTAAATACACTCAGCATCTACTCAAATCATCTGTGAAGTAAGAACATAATGATATCCACTGCATGCCTCGGCACTCATTGGACTGCACACATCAAAATGTATTACATCCAACAAGTTGCTCTCTTGTTCCATCTTACTGAAAACGAGGCCTTTCAGTCATCTTGCCCATGTGGTATGATTTGCATGTCTCAAGTGATTCAAAATCAAGTGAGTCCAAACGATCCATCTGCATGGAGTTTCTTCATGCATATATACCAATAGACATGGTTCGCATGCCTCAATCTTTTCAAAAACGACTGAGTCCAAAGATCCATCTACATGGAGCTTCTTCATGCGTTCTATACCAATATGACTCAAATGGCAGTGCCACAAGTGTGTGGAACTATCATTACTATTTTATATCTTTTGGCACGAACATGTGTATCACTACGATCGAGATTCATTTTAGGTGCAAGACCATTGAAGGTATTATTCAAATAAACAGAGTAACCATTATTCTCCTTAAATGAATAACCGCATTGCGATAAACATAATCCAATCATGCTCAACGCAAACACCAAATCTCGATGGTAGAGGGAGCATGCGATGCTTGATCACATCAACCTTGGAAACACTTCCAACACATATCGTCATCTCACCTTTAGCTAGTCTCCGTTTATTCCGCAGCTTTTATTTCGAGTTACTAACACTTAGCAACCGAACCGGTATCTAATACCCTGGTGCTGCTAGGAGTACTAGTAAAGTACACATTCATATAACGTATATCCAATATACTTCTGTCGACCTTGTCTGCCTTCTCATCTACCAAGTATCTAGGGTAGTACTGCTTTAGTGACCGTTCCCCTCATTAAGAAGCACTTAGTCTCGGGTTTTGGTTCAACCTTGGGATTCTTCACTAGAGCAGAAAACGACTTGCTGTTTCATGAAGTATCCCTTTTTCCCTTGCCATTCTAGAAACTAGTGGTTTTACTAACCATCAACAATTGATGCTCCTTCTTGATTTCTACTCTCGCGGTGTCAAACATCGCGAATAGCTCAAGGATCATCATAACTATCCCTGATATGTTATAGTTCATCACGAAGCTCTACTAGCTTGGTGGCAGTGACTATGGAGAACCATCACTATCTCATCTGGGAGATTAACTCCCACTCGATTCAAGTGATTGTGGCACTCAGACAATCTGAGCACATGCTCAACGATTGAGCTTTTCTCCCTTAGTTTGCAGGCTTAAGAAACTTGTCAGAGGTCTCATACCTCTTGATGTCGGCACTAGTCTGAAATCCCAATTTCAGTCTTCGGAACATCTCATATGTTCTGCGACGTTTCAAAAACGTCTTTGGTGCCACAATTCTAAACCGTTAGCATTACGCACTGAACTATCACGTAGTCATCAAAACGTGTATGCCAGGTGTTTCGCAACATCTACAGACGACGCTAAGGTTCAGCACACCGAGCGGTGCATTAAGGACATAAGCCTTCTGTGCAGCAATGAGGACAATCCTCAGTTTACGGACCCAGTCCGCATAATTGCTACTACCAACTTTCAACTAAAATTTCTCTAGGAACATATCTTAAACAGTAGAACTAAAGCGTATGACATAATTTGTAAAGACCTTTTGACTATGTTCATGATAATGAAGTTCATCTGATTATTGAACTCCCACTCAGATAGACATCCCTCTAGTCATCTAAGTGATACATGATCCGAGTCAAACTAGGTCGTGTCCGATCATCACGTGAGACGGACTAATCATCATCGGTGAACATCTCCATGTTGATCGTATCTTCTATATGACTCATGCTCGACCTTTCGGTCTCTTGTGTTCCGAGGCCATGTCTGTACATGCTAGGCTCGTCAAGTCAACCTAAGTGTTTTGCATGTGTTCCGAGGCCATGTCTGTACATGCTAGGCTCGTCAACACCCGTTGTATTCGAACGTTAGAATCTATCACACCCGATCATCACGTGGTGCTTCGAAACAACGAACCTTCGCAACGGTGCACAGTTAGGGGGAACACTTTCTTGAAATTATTGCGAGGGATCATCTTATTTAAGCTACCGTCGTTCTAAGCAAATAAGATGTAAAACATGATAAACATCACATGCAATCAAATAGTGACATGATATGGCCAGTATCATATTGCTCCTTTGATCTCCATCTTCGGGGCGCCATGATCATCTTCGTCACCGGCATGACACCATGATCTCCATCATCATGATCTCCATCATCGTGTCTTCATGAAGTTGTCACGCCAACGATTACATCTACTTCTATGGCTAACGTGTTTAGCAATAAAGTAAAGTAATTTACATGGCGTTATTCAATGACACACAGGTCATACAAAAAATAAAGACAACTCATATGGCTCCTGCCGGTTGTCATACTCATCGACATGCAAGTCGTGATTCCTATTACAAGAACATGATCAATCTCATACATCACATATATTTCATTCATCACATCCTTTTGGCCATATCACATCACAAGGCATATGCTGCAAAAACAAGTTAGACGTCCTCTAATTGTTGTTGCATGTTTTTACGTGGCTTGTATAGGTTTCTAGCAAGAACGTTTCTTACCTACGTAAAAACCACAACGTGATATGCCAATTTCTATTTACCCTTCATAAGGACCCTTTTCATCGAATCCGTTCCGACTAAAGTGGGAGAGACAGACACCCGCTAGCCACCTTATGCAACTAGTGCATGTCAGTCGGTGGAACCTGTCTCACGTAAGCGTACGTGTAAGGTTGGTCCGGGCCGCTTCATCTCACAATGCCGCGCGAAACAAGATAAGACTAGTAGCGGCAAGAAGAATTGACAACATCGACGCCCACAACTACTTTGTGTTCTACTCGTGCATAGAAACTACGCATAGACCTAGCTCATGATGCCACTGTTGGGGAACATAGCAATAATTCAAAATTTTCTACGCATCACCAAGATCAATCTATGGAGTCATCTAGAAACGAGAGAGAGGAGTGCATCTACATACCCTTGTAGATCGCGAGCGGAAGCGTTCAAGAGAACGGGGTTGATGGAGTCGTACTCGTCATGATCCAAATCACCGATGATCCTAGCGCCGAACGGACGGCACCTCCGCGTTCAACACACATACGGAGCAGCGACGTCTCCTCCTTCTTGATCCAGCAAGGGGGGAGGAGAGGTTGATGGAGATCCAGCAGCACGACGGCGTGGTGGTGGAAGTAGCGGGGATCCCGGTAGGGCTTCGCCAAGCACTAACGGGAGGGAGAGGTGTCACGGGAGGGAGAGGGAGGCGCCAGGGGCTTAGGTATTGCTGCCCTCCCTTCCCCCCACTATATATAGGGCCAAGGGAGAGGGGAGCGCATCCTTGGCCCTTCCTCCAAGGAAGGGTGCGGCCAGGGAGGAGTCCTTCCCCCCCAAGGCACCTCGGAGGTGCCTTCCCCCTTTAGGACTCTCCATTTATCTTATCTCTTGGCGCATGGGCCTCTTGGGGCTGGTTCCCTTGGCCCATATGGGCCAAGGCGCACTCCCTACAGCCCATGTGCCCCCCCCGGGGCTGGTGGACCCCCGGACCCCTTTCGGCACTCCCGGTACAATACCGATAAAGTGCGAAACTTTTCCGGCGACCAAAATAAGACTTCCCATATATAAATCTTTACCTCCGGACCATTCCGGAACTCCTCGTGACGTCTGGGATCTCATCCGGGACTCCGAACAACTTTCGGGTTACCGCATACTAATATCTCTATAACCCTAGCATCACCGAACCTTAAGTGTGTAGACCCTACGGGTTCGGGAACCATGCAGACATGACCGAGACGTTCTCCGGTCAATAACCAACAGCGGGATCTGGATACCCATGTTGGCTCCCACATGTTCCACGATGATCTCATCGGATGAACCACGATGTCGGGGATCCAATCAATCCCGTATGCAATTCCCTTTGTCCATCGGTATGTTACTTGCCCGAGATTCGATCGTCGGTATCCCGATACCTCGTTCAATCTCGTTACCGGCAAGTCTCTTTACTCGTTCCGTAACTCACATCATCCCGTGATCAACTCCTTGGTCACATTGTGCACATTATGATGATGTCCTACCGAGTGGGCCCAGAGATACCTCTCCGTTTACATGGAGTGACAAATCCCAGTCTCGATTCGTGCCAACCCAACAGACACTTTCGGAGATACCTGTAGTGCACCTTTATAGCCACCCAGTTACGTTGTGACGTTTGGTACACCCAAAGCATTCCTACGGTATCCGGGAGTTGCACAATCTCATGGTCTAAGGAACTGATACTTGACATTAGAAAAGCTCTGAGCAAACGAACTACACGATCTTGTGCTAGGCTTAGGATTGGGTCTTGTCCATCACATCATTCTCCTAATGATGTGATCCCGTTATCAATGACATCCAATGTCCATGGTCAGGAAACCATAACCATCTATTGATCAACGAGCTAGTCTCCTAGAGGCTTACTAGGGACATGGTGTTGTCTATGTATCCACACATGTATCTGAGTTTCCTATCAATACAATTCTAGCATGGATAATAAACGATTATCATGAACAAGGAAATATAATAATAACCAATTTATTATTGCCTCTAGGGCATATTTCCAACACAAAGTACTTCAAAGAGCGCCCCAAAGTTTCTATCGGAGAGTCAAGACGAAAACATGTGCCAACCCCTATGCATAGGTTCATGGGCGGAACCCGCAAGTTGATCACCAAAACATACATCAAGTGGATCATGTGAATATCCCATTGTCACCATAGATAAGCACGGCAAGACATACATCAAGTGTTCTCAAATCCTTAAAGACTCAATCCAACAAGATAACTTCAAGAGGAAAACTCAATTCATCACAAGAGAGTAGAGGGGGAGAAACATCATAAGATCCAACTATAATAGCAAAGCTCGCGATACATCAAGATCGAGCCATAGAGAGAACACGAGAGAGAGAGAGAGATCAAACACATAGCTACTGGTACATACCCTCAACCCCGAGGGTGAACTACCCCCTCCTCGTCATGGATAGCGCCGGGATGATGAAGATGGCCACCGGTGATGGGTTCCCCCTCCGGCAGGGTGCCGGAACGGGCTCCCGAGAGGTTTTTGGTGGCTACAGAGGCTTGCGGCGGCGGAACTCCCGATCTATCTTCGTCTTCGATGGTTTTAGGGTATACGGGAATATATAGGCGAAAGAAGTCGGTTGGGGGAGCCACGAGGGGCCCAGGAGACAAGGGGCGCGCCCTCCTATCTCCTGGCTTCCTCGAACCTTCCCTGGCTTGAACTCCAAGTCTCCCGGATCACATCCTTTCCAAAAATCACGCTCCCGAAGGTTTCATTCCATTTGGACTCCGTTTGATATTCCTTTTCTTCGAAATACTGAAACAGGCAATAAAACAGCAATATGGGCTGGGCCTCCATTTAATAGGTTAGTCCCAAAAGTAATATAAAAGTGTATAATATAGCCCGTAATCATTCAAAACAGATAATAAAATAGCATGAATGCTTCATAAATTATAGATATGTTGGAGACGTATCAGCATCCCCAAGCTTAATTCCTGCTCGTCCTCGAGTAGGTAAATGATAAAAGAAAGAATTTATGAAGTGTGAATGCTAGAAGGTGCACAAATTTGATTAATGATAATTTCAATCACCTTTTCTAGCATAATTATATGTCATGACAGTAGTTCACCTCATATAACTTCTCACGATCAAGTAACAAACTATTCACATGTTAAAGCATAGACCATAAACTTTCTTGAAAACTAGCAAACTTCATTCTTAGTCATCAAACAATTCCAATTCATCTTATTTTCAGGAAGGGTCTATGTCAGAGCTTTGATTTAGCATACTCCACATACTCAACTATCATATAGTCTTCTACAATTGCTAACACTCACGCAATACTAATGGTTATGGAGTCTTAATCGGACACTGAGAAAGATAGGGGCTTATAGTGTTGCCTCCCAACGTATTCACCTTTGGGTGATGTCAACAATAATAGTTCATGCTAACTTACATCCAATTGGATATATATATCAGGATCTTTCCAACACGAGGTGCTTGCCAAAGGATAAAATGAAAAAGGGAAAGGTGAAGATCACCTTGACTCTTGCATAAAGTAAAAGACATAAAGTAAAAGATGGGCCCTTCGCAAAGGGAAGCAGAGGTTGTCATGCGCTTTTATGGTTGGATGCACAAAATCTTAATGCAAAAGAACGTCACTTTATATTGCCACTTGTATATGGACCTTTATTATGCAGTCCGTCACTTTTATTGCTTCCATAACAAGATCGTATAAAGCTTATTTTCTTCACACTAATAGATCATACATATTTAGAGAGCAATTTTTATTGCTTGCACCGATGACAACTTACTTGAAGGATCTTACTCAATCCATAGGTAGGTATGGTGGAGTCTCATGGCAAAACTGGGTTTAAGGATATTTGGAAGCACAATTAGTATCTCTACTTGGTGCAAGGAATTTTGGCTAGCATGAGGGGGAAAGGCAAGCTCAACATGTTTGAATGATCCATGACAATATACTTTAACTGAAATGTGAGAAAACATAACCCATTATGTTGTCTTCCTTGTCCAACATCAACTCTTTAGCATGTCATACTTAATGAGTGCTCACAATTATAAAAGATGTCTAGGATAGTATATTTATATGTGAAATCTCTCTTCCTTCAATATTCTTTCATGAATTGTTCAAATGACCAATACAATGCTTGCTAACCTTCAATAAATTTACAACCTCTACCTCTTAGATGTGAAGTCATTACTCCCCATGGGATAAGCAAGTGAGAACTATATAATTTCAGATTTATGACAATTAACTCATTCAACAATTTACTCATAGGATATAAGTGAAGCACACGAGTAAATGACAAACTACTCCAAAAAGATATAAGTGAACATCAATGAGTAGCTAAATAATTATGTAACTATGCGAAGACTCTCTCTCATTTAAGAATTTCACATCTTGGTATTTTATTCAAACAGCAAGCAAAACAAAATAAAATGACATTGCAAGGATATCACAACTCATGTGAAGAAGCAAAAACTTAGGTTCAACAGATACTAACCGATAGTTGTTGAAGAAGAAAGGTGGGATGCCTACGGGGCATCCCCAAGCTTAGATGCTTGAGACTTCTTGAAATATTATCTTGGGATGCCTTGGGCATCCCCAAGCTTGAACTTTTGTGTCTCCTTAATTCCTCTCATATCATGGTTTCTCTTTTTATCAAAAAGCTTCATCCACACCAAACTCAACAAGAACTCGTGAGATAGGTTAGTATAAACCAATGCAAAACCTTATCATTTTCTACTGTAACAAATCACTAAAATTATTATTCAACATTTCATACTAAATGCCTCTGCATATTTAATACTCCTATCCTCAAATAGAATCATCAAACAAGCAAACATATGCAAACAATGCAACCATAACAGCAATCTGCCAAAACAGTATAGTCTGTAAAGAATGCAAGATTCATCATACTTCCCTAACTCAAAAAATTATGAGAAAAATACTACGCTGTATAAGATTTATCAGAGCTCAATATGCAAAAAGTTTCAACATTATATCATTCTCTGACTTTTCTAGGGAATGTTTGCAACAGCGGTAAACTTTCTGTTTTCAAACAGCAACATGTATACTAGCAAAATAAGCATGGTAAAGGCTATCCTTGACATTTTTATTGAAAATATAGATGCAAAACATTAATCAAAATAACAGCAAGCAAATACTAACAAAATAAAATGACGCTCCAAGCAAAACACATATCATGTGGTGAATAAAAATATAGCTCCAAGTAAAGTTACCGATGAACGAAGACGAAAGAGGGGATGGCTTCCGGGGCATCCCCAAGCTTAGGATCTTGGTTGTCCTTGAATATTACCTTGGGGTGCCTTGGGCATCCCCAAGCTTAGGCTCTTGCCACTCCTTATTCCGTAGTCCATCGAATCTTTACCCAAAACTTGAAAACTTCACAACACAAAACTCAACAGAAAACTCGTAAGCTCCGTTAGTATAAGAAAATAAAACCACCACTTAGGGTCTGTAATCAACTCATTCTAAATTCATATTGGTGTAATATCTACTGTATTCCAACTTCTCTATGGTTCATACCACTTAATACTAGCCATAGATGCATCAAAATAAGCAAACAACACATAGAAAACAGAATCTGTCAAAAACAGAACAGTCTGTAGTAATCTGTATCAAACGTATACTTCGGGAACTCCAAAAATTCTACCAAATTAGAAAATCCTAAGAAATTCATGTACCAATCCAGAGCAAAAAGAATCATATCATAAGCACGTTTCTGTGAATTAACAAAACTAATTTACTGGGTGCAAAAGTTTCTGATTCTCAGCAGGATCAACACAACTATCACCATAAGCTATCCCAAAGGTCTTACTTGGCACTTTATTGAAACAAAAGCTATAAAACATGATTATTACAGTAGCATAATCATGTGGACACACAAAAACAGTAAAGGTAAATATTGGGTTGTCTCCCAACAACCGCTTTTCTTTAATGCCTTTCTAGCTAGGCATGATGATGACAATGATGCTCACATAAAAGATAAGAATTGAAACATAACGGGAGCATCATGAAGCATATGACTAGCACATTTAAGCCTAACCCTCTTCCTATGCATAGGTATTTTGTGATCAAACAACTTATGGGAACAATAATCAACTAGCATAGGAAGGCAAAACAAGCATAGCTTCAAGATTTTAAGCACATAGAGAGGAAACTTGATATTATTGCAATTCCTACAAGCATATATTCCTCCCTCATAATAATTTTCAGTAGCATCATGAATGAATTCAACAATATAACCAGCACATAAAGAATTATTTTCATGACCTACAAACATAGAAATTTTATTACTCTCCACATAAGCAAAATTCTTCTCATGAATAGTAGTGGGAGCAAACTCAACAAAATAACTATCATGTGAGGCATAATCCAATTGAAAATTAAAATCAAGATGACAAGTTTCATGGTTATCATTATTCTTTATAGCATACATGTCATTACAATAATCATCATAGATAGCAACTTTGTTCTCATAATCAATTGGAACCTCTTCTGAAATAGTGGATTCATCACTAAATAAAGTCATGACCTCTCCAAATCCACTTTCATAGTTATCACAATAAGATTCAACATCCTCCAAAATTGTGGGATCATTACTTCCTAAAGTTGACACTCTTCCAAACCCACTTTCATCAATATAATCATCATAAATAGGAGGCATGCTTTCATCATAATAAATATTCTCATCAAAACTTGGGGGACTAAACATATCATCTTCATCAAACATAGCTTCCCCAAGCTTGTGGCTTTGCATATCATTAGCATCATGGATATTCAAGGAATTCATACTAACAACATTGCAATCATGCTCATCATTCAAAGATTTAGTATCAAGCATTTTATAGACTTCTTCTTCTAGCACTTGAGCACAATTTTCCTTTTCATCATACTTACGAAAGATATTAAAAAGATGAAGCGTATGAGACAAGCTTAACTCCATTTTTTTGTAGTTTTTCTTTTATAAACTAAACTAGTGATAAAACAAGAAACAAAAATATTTGATTGCAAGATCTAAAGATATACCTTCAAGCACTCACCTCCCTGGCAACGGCGCCAGAAAAGAGCTTAGTTGACGGGGTGTGAGTACCGCTTACCTAGCCTCCCCGGCAACGGTGCCAGAAAAGAGCTCGATGTCTACTACACAACCTTCTTCTTGTAGACGTTGTTGGGCCTCCAAGTGCAGAGGTTTGTAGGACAGTAGCAAATTTCCCTCAAGTGGATGACCTAAGGTTTATCAATCCGTAGGAGGCGTAGGATGAAGATGGTCTCTCTCAAACAACCCTGCAACAAAATAACAAAGAGTCTCTTGTGTCCCCAACACACCCAATGCAATGGTAAATTGTATAGGTGCACTAGTTCGGCGAAGAGATAGTGATACAAGTGCAATATGGATGGTAGATATAGGTTTTTGTAATCTGAAAATATAAAAACAGCAAGGTAACTAATGATAAAAGTGAGCGTAAACGGTATTGCAATGCTAGGAAACAAGGCATAGGGTTCATACTTTCACTAGTGCAAGTTCTCTCAACAATAATAACATAGATAGATCATATAACAATCCCTCAACATGCAACAAAGAGTCACTCCAAAGCCACTAATAGCGGAGAACAAACGAAGAGATTATGGTAGGGTACGAAACCACCTCAAAGTTATTCTTTCGGATCAATCTATTCAAGAGTTCGTACTAGAATAACACCTTAAGACACAAATCAACCAAAACCCTAATGTCACCTAGATACTCCATTGTCACCTCAAGTATCTGTGGGCATGATTATACGATATGCATCACACAATCTCAGATTCATCTATTCAACCAACACAAAATACTTCAATGAGCGCCCCAAAGTTTCTACCGGAGAGTCAAGACGAAAACGTGTGCCAACCCCTATGCATAGGTTCATGGGCGGAACCCGCAAGTTGATCACCAAAACATACATCAAGTGGATCATGTGAATATCCCATTGTCACCATAGATAAGCACGGCAAGACATACATCAAGTGTTCTCAAATCCTTAAAGACTCAATCCGACAAGATAACTTCAAGAGGAAAACTCAATTCATCACAAGAGAGTAGAGGGGGAGAAACATCATAAGATCCAACTATAATAGCAAAGCTCGCGATACATCAAGATCGTGCCATGGAGAGAACACGAGAGAGAGAGATCAAACACATAGCTACTGGTACATGCCCTCAGCCCCGAGGGTGAACTACCCCCTCCTCGTCATGGATAGCGCCGGGATGATGAAGATGGCCACCGGTGATGGGTTCCCCCTCCGGCAGGGTGCCGGAACGGGCTCCCGAGAGGTTTTTGGTGGCTACAGAGGCTTGCAGCGGCGGAACTCCCGATCTATCTTCGTCTTCGATGGTTTTAGGGTATACGGGAATATATAGGTGAAAGAAGTCGGTTGGGGGAGCCACGAGGGGCCCAGGAGACAGGGGGCGCGCCCAGGGGGTGGGCGCGCCCTCCTATCTCCTGTCTTCCTCGAACCTTCCCTGGCTTGAACTCCAAGTCTCCCGAATCATATCCTTTCCAAAAATCACGCTCCCGAAGGTTTCATTCCGTTTGGACTCCGTTTGATATTCCTTTTCTTCGAAATACTGAAACAGGCAATAAAACAGCAATATGGGCTGGGCCTCCGTTTGATAGGTTAGTCCCAAAAGTAATATAAAAGTGTCTAATAAAGCCCGTAATCATTCAAAACAGATAATAAAATAGCATGAATGCTTCATAAATTATAGATACGTTGGAGACGTATCAGGGTTTTTTGATATGACGGGTCATGATGGCCACACCGGGGTGACAGGTGAGTGTCGACTTTAGCACCTCGTTGTGATTTGGTGGATGGCACGCGGGCCCGGATGCTTTGAAATGTCCCGCATGTAGATAGAGCGGCTAGTCATATAGGAGTGCTCAATATTGTGCACCGCGACCAAGGCGGAGAGGAAAACGAGAGAACTACATAATTAAGTTCAATTAGGGTAATTTTGTAAAGTACGAGATACATTCCTCCAATCGCAAAATGCCTTGGTTCATGAGATTTGAGATTTGAGCCCTATAAACCGGAAGGGAGGGAGTACTGCACGCGGTGTAGTTTAGTCACTTGTTGAAATCTCTAGAAAGGCAAATACTCCTTTCCGGTTTACAGGGCTATACTACTCCCTCCGTCTAGGTGTGTAAGTCATCTTACGAAAACCAAATAGTCCCAAAACACTTAGGCACGGTGCATTAACTTCTACCTTGTTTCTTGTTTCTTGACATATCAACCAATAAGAGATGAGAGGTGTGCATGCTTTTAATGACTTTCAGTGGCTAGTTCATTGCATGCAATGCTATTAATTAGCAAATAAACATTGGTGACCCCAGGAGGAAACGGTGCTAAGCGCGTGGACCTATGCAGAATGAGTATCAACCAATGGATGATGGAGTTTAATTGTTAAACAATTCAATGAGGGAAGCTTAGCTACAAATTCAACGACTTACTCACCTAGACGGAGGGTGTAGCAAGTACTAGTACTACAATAGTGGGCTCAAATAGCAATTTTGTCTCATGCAAGAGCCTGGATACTATATGCGTGCTCCAAGGCACCGCACCACGCGAGCGTTCACAACTGCCACGTTCGGGTTGCGCTTGGCTCTTCGCCTCTTCGAGAAGACGAACACTGATGTTACTCCTACTTCTACAATATCAAATCCACTGTTGCATGTCCGTCCACCTCGTGCGGGAGGGATAGCGTGTAGCGAAAGCTTCTACTTACTGCTCCTGCCTTTGCGTCTATGACAGGTGGGCCCAACAGGTGGTTGGCCCTCCTGTCATGCAGCCAAAAGCAGGTGCAGTTAAGGCACCGGAGCTCAGTCCGCGTGGGAGAGGGCATTGTAGTAATCAAATTTCTCGGTCTTGTACGAGTTGACGCGACACATCAAAGCACTGCACTCGATATAAGTCTTTTTACACATTTCAAATGGACTACAACATACGGATGTATGTAGACATATTCTGCTTCGTATGTAGTCACTTGTTGCAATCTCTAAAAAGACTTATATTTGGAAACGGAGGGAGTACAATGCATGCATGCATGCTGTGACTTTCCTTTTGATCCTTGCATGTGTTGATTTGATGCACCTTGCCAAAATTTGACTATAAATTTAACTAACCAAATTTTCATGCATGTCACAAAAAATTACGGGGCTGTTTGGATTGTGACTATGTTTGTCTTATGTTGCCACATTATTTTTCCCACACTTGCCTAACTTGAGTTGCTCAAATTGTTAGACACACTTTGGCTTGCCGAAGGGAACCTTGCCACAATTTTTGTGTCTACGACATGTGGGGTTCACTGCTAATAAAAAAATTCTTGTCTTAGGTGTGGCTAATAAAAAAGACTTATATTTAGGAACGGAGGGAGTAGAAAATATAAATAATAATGCATGTTGGGGCAACCCACGTTTCCGCTAATTTTAGCCGTGGGCTTGTTCACAATTTTTACGAGGGGGTGGTTGTTCATTTAATGGAGGGACTTGTAGTACCAGACTTGAACGATACAAAGTGCGACCTGGCACACTGTAACACCACTTGGAAGAAGCGGGTAGCTATCTCAAAAAACAATCAACAACTAAAAAAACCGCGACCTGGCATGTAGTACACAATTTTAAACGATTGTTTTGATGGAGTGAAAAAGGAAAACTACCCCACTACGTATATATAGGCCAGAGCCTCCGCGCTTGCTTGCTAGGGTTGCTCTATTCACACACTCTCATCCTCTCCAGATCTAAACAAGATAGGGGTAGTAACACTGTCTTTCTCCCATCAAAAAACACTGTCTTTCTATCCTCACCGTTGGTTACAGATCCGCACGTATCCCCCTCCGCCGGTGAAGGGGAGGAGGGGCAGCCTTTAGGCCGTCATCGACAGCGAGGGAGGAGACCCACTGTCGGCCGCACCGTTATCTCTGGCCGAGCGTCGGCGCGGGAGGTCCTCCGATCCCTTCGTCGCTGCCTGTGGGCGGATCCGGCCTCCCGCCGCCCACCTATCCACATCCCGACGACCTTCAGGTATATCTTCGTTCAAAACCGCCTTAGCTCTACTTCCCCAGCTCGCTACGTCGTTGCATGTGCATCATTTTCTACCTCTCAGCCCCTCTCGATCGGATGGTCCAACGTCACCTATTTTTTTTCTATTGTTAGAGGTAAAGCTACTTCATGGAGTCGAATCTTGTACTCCCTCCGTCCGAAAATACTTGTCATTGAAATGGATGTATCTAGATGTATTTTAGTTCTAGACACATCCATTTTGATGACAAGTAATTCCGGACGGAGGGAGTACTTGGTTCAAACAAGAAATAAAGTGGGGGTGGGGGAATTTAGTATGTACATCGGACTTGGTACAAACAGGAAGGAAAGGGGGTGAAAGTAGTACAGACTGGTCATCCAACCGGTCTCATGGTAGAAAAGGGAAATATAGGGGTAACGCTGTACACAGTGGTATGACCAGGACTAGATTTGCTATCCACACATAGGAGTAGGTGGCTAGAGTGAACAAAAATGGGACCAACCCAAATATGTTTCTTGGATGTTTGTTTCTCGGGGCAACAAACTATGAATCACCACTTTATGCCCCTGTTTACGTACATGGTGCTGGACTGCTGGTGCACCTACTGTCCCATGCCCTTATACCAAATATTTAGCTGTTCTTAATCTAATGTCCCTGGTAAAAATGAAGCCATGCCACTGTTATAAACCATGACAAGTTTAGCCAAATGTTTTTGCCTGTAATTGTTTGAGACTCTGACTGTTTCCTCTGTACCTTTTTGTGCAAACAGGGATATCCAATTCACCTGGTTGCTGTTGTGACCTTTTGGTGCACTGCACAAAACTCTTCTTAAAAGAAGTGACTTTTGTGCTGTTTAACTGGAATGTCAGAATGGAACAGTTGGTTCATTTCGGTGGAACTACACAAAGGGAGATCTGTGTTCCAATCCTCATCATCCATATTGGTGCCATAACCTTCCTTTAGGTAAGAATGATATTTAATGCATGTGTTCATCTCTATTTTCCGACTCCCATGAGAAAATAATGCTATTTTTTACAAGTACACTTGTACTCCCTCACTGACAAAACCAATTCTGAATTAGAAGGATAATCATGTACTTGGTTTCACCAACTGGCGAGGAGAAAGAGAAACAGAGCATGAAGAGGAAGAAGAAGAAGAAGAAACAGTGCCAAGGTGATCTTGCTGAAGCCAGAGGCCTCAGTCGAGGCCATTCAAGGGCTCCGGCAACTACTACTTACATGTGAGACGATCCTCCAGGGAGCCCTTCCACTTCTGCTGTCTCACTTAATTAATAAGGAGTAGTTAAGTACCACTAATTTAGTGCTGCCTAATTTTCCTGTCGGAGTTAAACAAATCTTTAGTAGGACCCTATGATGAATCATGTATGTGTGTATGTTTTTCTATGGAGGTGAATCATGTGGTGGAGCAGGGAGGGAATATTATTAGTGTCATGACATAATAGTGCTATTGTTTTGCATGTCAATTTATTGCCATTGGTTCAATGAGGCAATGTTTTGCGTATTGTCCATCATGAATTTGATGCTACTGTTTGAGTAATATGCTAATGTCTTCCTATCCTTTCTCACTAAGCTAATGAAGGTTTCACCTTGTTCCTACTTGTGCAAACAGGGATCATGTTGTGCCAATCATACATTTTAGTGGAACTACACAAGACAATACAATGAACTGTATCCCAGCCAGTGCTTTAACTCTGCTGGAAGTTCTTGATAATCTTTCGATATAATCTCAGCACTGGTAAACAAGAGTGATTTCAACCATACATTTGAAGTGCACAAAAATATATACTATTGAGTGATTCCAGTGAGTGCTTTATCATCTCTTATGGGACTACATGAATAAGCTTTTTTTCTCAGGTTGGTACGGGCCTAAGGCCTTCATCCATATTAGTTTGCTGTCATCTCTATTTGTATCGTGCTACTGTCATGAGAAACTCCTTTATCTTTGCACATTAAAGTTTTGCAACCTATGATAAATGGCAATGCTATGAGTGTTGAGCTAATTGGCACTGATTAAATAAACTAATACCTCTCTTTAAGCAAGGCTACTATGTTGCTAAGTTTACCCATTAAGATAATGAGGGTGCTTCTATTTGTTAGTGTATGTTTCATCAACTAGTCCCACTATTACAGTAATCTCACTCTCCAATATATGTGTCAACGGGGATGCTCGATTTTGGTGGAACTGCGCAAAAACTTTGGGTGCTTCATTGCCTCGACAGCTTCTGTCCTTTCCTGTCAGTCGCTAATCTCGGCTTGCTTTCTTCCTTCGCTGTCAGTCGCTTCGCTTATCTCGGCTTCCAGTCAAAGGAAATAGTAATTGATATGCTACCTCACACAGGTTGGTACTGGTCTTTATCCTGATTATTGTGCTTGTCATGTATTGGTAATTTGGTATTGTGCTACTGTTTGCCGATTTTATAAAGGAGTAACTTGGAGCCTAAACTCGCAGGCAAATCATTGCATTGGGTGATTTTAGTATAACTGCACAAAATGATCAGATGGACAAATACTTATGCTGCTGCCATGTACTCCAAAGTTCACTCAGACAAGCATCGATGTTGACAAGAAGTGCCTATATTCATTCGAGTATCAACCGGCGTCAACCAGTTGTCAAACTCCCAAGTATTAGGAGAGTGAACGCCAAAAATATTGCTTGGCGCATAGCCCAGAAGAACACAGTCCAGTCTTTGGTCCCAACTTGTGCCTTTTGGTTATCGGCAGATATGGTAGCGAACTGTATGGCATGGAGTCTAAAGATTCCAGACAAGTTGGTTCACGCGTATATTCATCTGGCACTTAATCAGTCTGCCCGCCAGGGATGCTCCATTTCAGTTGAACTGCACAAAAAATTTGGGTGGTTCATTTTCTCAACCGCCTCCTTTCTCGTCTGCAATGTAGAATTTTGGCGAGCTACAGGACCAACATGAACCAGTAAACTAGTTGGATGAAAGTAGTGGCCAAGTTGCTCAAACCTCGCTCGGCACGAGGCCACTATTTGAGGATAAACCTACAAGCAAAGTTCAGATTGTCTGTGCTGCCTCTTATGTACTCGAAAGTTTACTCGTACAAGAACTAATTTTAGCAAGAAGTACCTCCGACTGAACACCATTTACCAGTCTGTACCCTAGGTAATTAAAGTTCGTCCATGGATCATATTGGTTGTGATCTCAATCATTTGGATGCATAAACATACTGAACATGTGTATATCTGAATCTTTTTGTGAATTATGTATGAATATTGTCGTGTGATCTATCAATCATTTGGATGCATAGATATGTTGAGCTTGTGTATGTATGAATCTTTTGAGTTGTTGATAGTGAATGTTGGCTATGAATATGAACGTGTCCTGTGAACCTGAGTTTGATACGAATGTTTACTTTTTCTGTTGTATTTGTGTGTGAACTTGTTAGTATGCCTACTGTGGGGCATGTGACGTGTGGGTGTCAACGGCACACCTTCTTCCCGAGAAGAATTGCACCTGCTTTGTTAGGGTAGCAATGGTGCATCAGCTCTTTTTAATCTTTTTATTACTCTGTCTTCCCCTCTCCCCCGCTCAACCCCTGCCGTAATGTTTTCGGCCTCAAAACAAACATAGTACTGCGTTGTTTTTGGGGCTTGATGAAAAATCGAGTGCTGGTTTCTGTAGGTTGGCCCGCCCAGCAAATGGGCTGCTGGTCCACCACGACGGACTGGGAGGCTAAAAATACAAGTTGTATGGTGCAGAGGCAAGTAAAAAAACGCTATCGAGAGCCATCCACTGAAGAAAAAAAATCGCTCCTGATGTGCTTCTTCAGTCGTGCCGCCGGCCCCCTCTTTAATCCAGTTCGCTCGGGGATCTGGTATCATTTTTTTCTAGAGGACGAACAAGTATCAGCTAGGCCTAGGTTTTGTATTTTAACATGCGTAGCCCACGACATACGGAGACAGTGGTTTCAACTTATTTTTTGAGGTCCATACCGGCCTATGGGCTTTTTCTTAAAGATCGGCAGCCCAATATATGTTTTTAATAAAACGCAGGTCAATGTTCTATTTATCTATATATAAGAATAATAATGTTGTGTCCAATCTATGTTTTCCCTTCTAACCACATTATATATATTTATATTAGTACTATTATCGTATATTTTATAGAGACTTATATATACATTATAAAACATCCCACGTGTTATTAACTTATAAAAGTAAATGTTTAACAGAAGTTGTCAAGGAAAATCCTGGTTGTTTTTGACTCACAGGCAAGGAAAATCCTGGTGATTGTGTACAAAAGCTTGCGAAGATTTTAAGGACCAATTTAATAATAACGCGCTCATTTTTATTTTGAGCAATAACTCGCAAATTTGTTAATTATATATAAAAAATGTGCCTCTCCGGTTTATTGTTTGATATTAATTGCTCCTTCTAACATAACATTATATATAACGAGCCCAGCTAATTCGTGTATTTCAAGGAAGTGCAAATGGGCTGGGATTTCTTAGAAAATATATATGGGCCTGATTGATGCGAAATTATTTGTTCACCCAGCCCAGCAAATGGACTGTACATTCTAGAAAACATGGGTTAAATATATGCCACATTTTTGCAGGCTCACATGTGGGCCAATAGGTCGAAGCCTACGCAGGGCATTGTCAACTTGGTCAACAAATGATTGTGACATCCACAGTCATTGGATTTATATCCAACAGCCGGCATGCACCTTCAATCTCTCGTGTTCTTCCTCCAGCGTCGCCGGGACCGCCTGGTCCGGCCTCCGGCGGCTAGCGGCTCTGCTTAGCATGCATCACTGCGAAGCGCTACCCCACCGCCGGCCAGGCTATCCCTCCACCCCTCGACACCTCCTGTTATTCTCCACAGACTGCAGCCCCACGCCGGAACAGAACTAGTTATAACCCTCCTCCTCCTCTCAGTCTGCGACTCCACTACCGCGTCTTCCCATCTCCGAGTCGTTCCCGTCCGAGGCCTCACCGTCGTCCACCGCCTTGCTGCGCTCGGTGCGGCGTGGTCAACAAATGAGAGTCATCGGAAGAGGACTGTACGTGGAGAGCCTGACGGCTGGGACCCACGAGGTCCATGGTCGCACGCAAGGAAAGTTCCTCCTTATTAAGCTGAAAAAATGTTTTCTCCACCTGACAGCTGGGACCCATCGGCTGTATCTTCGTACGGAAGGAAGTGCCTCCTTGTTTTGCGAAAAAATTATTCATCCCGTTGACAGCTGGGACCCGTTAGATTTTGTGGCTGACTTGTGGGCCTACTAAGCGGACGTGTACGCACGGCTTTGTCAACTTAATCAACAAATGATTCTAGCAGCTGGACCATTGGATGTTAATCCAACAGCCGTGCTCCTTCTTCAACCTCTGTTCTTGCTCCTGTCTCCCATGGGCGGCACCGCGGTTGTGCTGCCGCGCACCCGACACTACTAGGAAAATGCCTATAGATAGAAGTTTACCAGTAGCGTTTGTTTGCAACCCAACGCTACTAGTAGTTAGTAGTAGCGCTGGCTACAAGCAGCGCTATTGGTATCATTTAGCAGCAGCGCTTGTTACCTAGGCCCACGCTACTACTAAGTGTAACACACCACACCCCCTGGTCAAAAAATAGCAGCAGCGCCTGTCCTCCAACCTGCGCTACTGCTAGTTTAGGATCTATAGTGCATGTTTGTCTAAGCGCGCTACTGCTAATTTTTCTATGTATAACATTTTACCAGTAGCGTGTGTTTCTGGCCAGCTCTATAAGTAGTGCAACCCTAGCCGTAGATATTTTGCAAGCTGCCATAGCAGTAGCGCGTATAGGTGACCCGCGCTACTGCCATGCCCGCCAGCCACCTACCACCTTTCCCCTTCTTCCTCCCCTCTCTTCTTCCCCCTTCCTTTCTCCCCCTTTCCTTGCACCTTGCTTGTTCCTTTCAATGCTCCCCCACCACCACCCCTCCATTAGAGCCCTCCCTCCCCCTCTTCTTTGCCCCTCCACCACCCCTCCGTTAGAGCCCCCCTCCCTCTCCCTCTTCTTTACCCTCCACCATCCCCCTTTTCTTTGTGCCCTCCACCACCACCCCCTCCATTAATGCCCTCCCTCCCCCTCTTCTTTTCCCTCCTCCCACTTCCATTAATGCCTTCCCTCTTCTCTCCCTCTCCTCTCCCACTATCTCCCTAGCTAGCTAGCTCTCTCTCTCCCTAGCTAGCTAGCTCTCTCTCTCTCCCTAGCTAGCTAGCTAGTTAGAGCTATATATCTAGAGCTACTAGGTAATTAAGAAGAAAGGTGCTTGATATCCCTCTCGACACATAGGTGAGCAAAAAAAGGTGTTTGTGTGGATAGGACCGAAACTATATATATATGGGCGATATGAGAATATATATACCAAATTGTGTGTGGCATAATTTGAGTTGCCTACATTGTGTATTTGATGAAATAATGTGGGTGACATGAGTTGCCTATGTTTTGCCGAATTGTCAATTCAATTCCGTTTCGGCGAATTTCGGGCGTGCAAACTCAATGTGTCCTATGTTTAGGGAAGGTCATGCCGAATTTTTGTATGAATTTGATCCATGCATGCATATATACGTGGTTATAATATTTGCTCCACCCGCAGGTGATCATGAAGGTCAATGGAAGGATGGTGGAAAGATACTGGCAATCCGTTGTGGATGACATGTATGAAAAAAGACTGAGGGATGTTTTATGTCCGTGTCGAAAATGCAAAGGAAGAGTCAGGCTCGACCCCTTTAAGGGTGGTAAATTCAAGGTGCACCTGCTCATGCATGGTTTCATGCATGGCCATACTCGGTGGATAAGTGAAGAAGATGATGATGAGGAGGAGGAGGACGTCGACGGGGCAGGAAATAACGACATGGGGCCACCAGACGAAGAGATGACCGATTATGTGCCCGAAGAGGAAGACGGCCTCGGAAATGTCGATGGCGAAGAGGCAGTTCAAGGCGGAGAAGACGCGGACACGCCACCGTCTTCATCGCTACTAGGTTCAACCATGCGGGACCCGCAGGTTCGAGACCTGCTTCGCAAGAAGACGACTAGCGACAGAGCTGCTTCTAGAGAGGAGGCCAAACTGGCGCAACTGGAGGTAGACTCGATGACTCCTTTGTATGATGGTTGCAATAATCCCGAGGTGACCCGCTTGAGTTTCACACTAGAACTTCTAAAGATGAAGGAAAAAAACAAATGGACAGATAGAAGCCTGGATGAGCTTCTGAAGTGCCTAAAGAAGGTTCTTCCCGCGGGAAGCCTGTGTCCTACTAGTGTCGAGGAGGCAAAGAAAATCGTGTGCCCTCTTGATCTGCCACATATTAGATATCACACATGCATCAATGATTGCATCATATATCGGAACGAGCACGCGGAAAAAACCATCTGTCCAAAGTGCAATGCTTCACGATATAAAAAGGCCGGAAAGAAAGCTCCACAGAAAGTTGTATGGTACTTTCCGATCACTCCGCGTCTACAGCGGTATTTCATAGATCCTAAGGAAGCAAAGCTTATGCGCTGGCACGCGGAGAGGGTGAAGCCAGATGACGGAGATGAACCAAAGCTGAGACACCTCGCAGATGCTAGCCAGTGGAGAGCATTAAATGCTGAATTTGAATTTTTCGCAAATGATCCAAGGAACATCGTGCTTGGCGCTAGTAGTGATGGCATGAATCCATTTGGCAACCAGAACACCAATCATAGCACATGGCCCGTATTTGTATGGATGTACAACCTCCCCCCTGGTTGTGCATGAAGGAAAAATACGTACACATGGTTATGCTTATTCAAGGGCCGAGACAACCGGGAAATGATATAAATCTGTATCTCGGGTTACTGAAAGAGGAGTTACAGACCTTATGGACAACGCCGGCCAAGACATGGGATGCAAGCAAAGGAGAGTATTTCTACATGAGAGCCGCGCTGATCACGACGGTGCATGACTATCTCGGTTACGGCTATCTCTCCGACCAGGTGTGCCACGGATATTGCGGATGCACGAGGTGCATGGATGATACAACTTCTTTGCAGCTATCGAAAGATGGCGGGTCTTCGAAAATCGTGTACATGGGGCATCGAAGATGGCTCGAGAAGGATGACCCATGGAGAAAGCGTGGAGATCTATTCAATGGTAAGGCTGAGAATCGAGGTCCTCCACGTAAGCGTAGCGGTGCAGAAATATATGAGTTATTGAAGAACTAGGAAGAGTGCCCCTCGCTGGGAAAGACGAAGAAAAAGGCGCCGGAGCCCCTGCTGAAGATATGGAAGACGAGATCTGTTTTCTGGGACTTGGAATACTGGCCCATACTCGACACGCCTCATAGCCTTGATCAAATACATATCACAAAAAATATCCTCGAGAGTTTGCTTGGAACATTGATGAACATGCCGGAGAGGACCAAGGATGGGCCGAAGGCAAGAAAAGACTTGGAATTTTTGAAAATCAGGAAAGATCTCCAAATGCCCGGTAAAAGGTCGTCAGAGGAGACCGAGACGGAGACGGAGACGGAAGATAGGGGCAAAAAAGTAAACAAGAAGGAAGAACAACATTGCCCCCCCTCTTGCTTCACCTTAGATCCGAAGGAGGTCGATCGATTGTTCAAGTGCCTTGCCGGAATCAAAGTTTCCGGATACTGTGGGAAGATAAGCAGATATCTGGACACTAAGAAAAAAAGGTTCAGTGGGATGAAGTCTCACGACTGTCATGTGATGATGACGCAGTTACTGCCGGTTGCACTTAAAGGGATTATGGACACACATATGCGTGAGACGCTTACTGACCTATGCCACTTTTTTTATGCAAGAAAAATAAAACAATAAAAAGAAAAATAAAAAAAGAAAAAGAAAAAAAGTTAGCAGTAGCGCGTTTTATCCATGGAAGCGCTATAGCTAAGAAAAAGGAAAATAAAAAAAGAAAAATAAAAAAACTAGCAGTAGCGCATTTTATCCAGGGAAACGCTATAGCTAACAAAAAGGAAAAGAAAAAAGAAAAATAAATAAAGAAAAAAACTAGCAGTAGCGCGTTTTTGCTGGACCAGCGCTATAGCTAACTTAGCTATAGCGCGTTTTGCCAACACGCGCTATAGCTAAGTTAGCTATAGCACCGGTCCGCTAGCCCCCTCTTTCCTGTCTCTCTCACTCGCTCCGCTCGTCGATCCCCTCTGACGCCACCGCCGACGCCAGCCCCGCCCGCCCCGCCGCCGACGCCAGCCCCGCCCATGCCAGCCCCGCCTCGCCCTGCCCCGACCCCCTCCCGCTCTCTGCAGATCGGCGACCCCGGCGACCCCGACGCCGGCCATCGACCCCGACCCCTTCAGCGCCTCCCTCCGTGAAGCAACCGGCGACGCCCAGCAACGCCAGCGAGCACTAGACAGGTGCCTTTCCCTCCCCTCCCAAGTGTTAGTTAGCTTAATTTAATTGTTGTTAGTGTTAGTTAGTGTTAGTTAGTGTTAGTTAGCTTAATTTGCAACTTAGTTAGTGTCAGTTAGTGTTACAGAAATTTTTGAAATTTTCAGTTAACTGAACATTTCAGTTTTGGTAACTGTGCAAACTTTAGTGAACTGATTCGGTAAATTCAGTTAACTGAATCATGCAATTGACAGCTATTGACAGTAAATTCAGTTAACTGAATCATGCATGATTCAGTAAATTCAGTGTGTGTGTGATGATTTGGCTGCTATTGAGATCTTCTATGTAGTGAGATAGATAGCTCTCCTATGATTCAGTAAATTTTGTAGTTAAGAGAATAGATAGCTCTCCTATGAACATGTATTGAGATCTTCTCGCAATGCTAGGCTTCTTCTTCCTGCTACTAGGATTTGTTGCTCCTCTTTGTTTCCTCGATGGGAGGCCTGCCTTCGAAGCACAGGTGAGTTGTGCTGTTGGTGATCACGACCGTGCACATTTTAGTTAGATAATTTTATGTTGCTGTATTATGTTGCTGGAGTGGCCTCTAAGTTTCAGAGTTGCCAATCTATGTTGTTGTACTGTTGATTATCAGAGCCGTTGATTATCACTTTTGCAGCACTGTAGAATGCCAGTTATCAGTTTTGCAGCTTATGTTGCTGCTACTTGATACGTCTCCAACGTATCTATAATTTTTGATTGTTCCATGCTATTATATTACCCCTTTTGGATGTTTATGGGCTTTATTTTACACATTTATATCATTTTTGGGATTAACCTACTAACCGGAGGCCCAGCCCGTATTGCTGTTTTTTTTCCTATTTCAGTATTTCGAAGAAAAGGAGTATCAAACGGAGTCCAAACGGAATGAAACCTTCGGGAGCGTTATTTTTGGAACGAATCGGATCCAGAGGACTTGGAGTGCAAGTCAAGAAGCGAACGAGGCGGCCACGAGGGTGGAGGGCACCCCCCTACAGGGTGCGCCCCCTGCCTCCTGGGCCCCACGTGCGGCCACCGACCTACTTCTTCCTCCTATATATACCTACGTACCCCGAAAACATCCAGGGAGCACCCGAAACACAATTTCCACCGCCGTACCCTTCTGTATCCGCGAGATCCCATCTTGGAGCCTTCGCCGGTGCTCCGCCGGAGGGGGAATCGATCACGGAGGGCTTCTACATCAACACCATAGCCCTTCCGATGAGTTGTGAGTAGTTTACCACAGACCTTCGGGTCCATAGTTATTAGCTAGATGGCTTCTTCTCTCTTTTTGGATCTTAATACAATGTTCTCCCCCTCTCTTGTGGAGATCTATTCGATGTAAACTCTTTTTGCGGTGTGTTTGTCGAGATCCGATGAATCGTGGGTTTATGATCAAGTTTATCTATGAGAAGTATTTGAATCTCTGAATTCTTTTATGTATGATTGGTTATCTTTGCAAGTCTCTTCGAATTATCAGTTTGGTTTGGCCTACTAGATTGATCTTTCTTGCCATCGGAGAAGTGCTTAGCTTTGGGTTCAATCTTGCGGTGTCCTTTCCCAATGACAGCAGGGGCAGCAAGGCACGTATTGTATTGTTGCCATCGAGGATAAAAAGATGGGGTTTATATCATATTGCATGAATTTATCCCTCTACATCATGTCATCTTGCTTAATGCGTTACTCTGTTCTTTATGAACTTAATACTCTAGATGCAGCCAGGAGTCGGTCGATGTGTGGAGTAATAGTAGTAGATGCAGGCAGGAGTCGGTCTACTTGTTGCGGACGTGATGCCTATATACATGATCATGCCTAGATAATCTCATAATTATTCGCTTTTCTATCAATTTCTCGACAGTAATTTGTTCACCCACCGTAATACTTAAGCTATCTTGAGAGAAGCCTCTAGTGAAACCTATGGCCCCTGGGTCTATCTCTTATCATATTTGCTTCCAATCTACTTTTAGTTGCATCTTTACTTTTTGCATCTATATTATAAAATACCAAAAATATATTTACTTTATCATATCATCTCTATTAGATCTCACTTTCGCAAGTGGTCGTGAAGGGATTGACAACCCCTTTATTGCGTTGGTTGTGAGTTCTTTGTTTGTTTGTGTAGGTACGAGGGACTTTTTGTGGAGCTTCCTACTGGATTGATACCTTGGTTCTCAAAAACTGAGGGAAATACTTACGCTACTGTGCTGCATCACCCTTTCCTCTTCAAGGAAAACCAACGCAAGCTCAAGACGTAGCAAGAAGGATTTCTGGCGCCGTTGCCGGGGAAGCTTTCATCAAGTCAAGACATACCAAGTACCCATCACAAACCTATCTCCCTCGCATTTACATTATTTGCCATTTGCCTCTCGTTTCCTCTCCCCCACTTCACCCTTGCCGTTTTATTTGCCACCTCTTTCCCAATCTTCTCCTCTCTTTTTCGTTTGCCTTTTTCCGTTTGCTTGTGTGTCGGATTACTTGTTGCCATGGCACAAGATAATACCAAATTGTGTGATTTCTCCAATACCAATAATAATGATTTCCTTAGTACTCCGATTGCTCCTCTTAATGATACTGAGTCTTGTGAAATCAACACTGCTTTGCTGAATCTTGTTATGAAAGATCAATTCGCCGGCCTTCCTAGTGAAGATGCCGCTACTCATCTAAACAATTTTGTTGATTTGTGTGATATGCAAAAGAAGAAAGATACGGATAATGATATTGTTAAATTGAAGTTATTTCCGTTTTCACTTAGAGATCGTGCTAAAGTTTGGTTTTCGTCTTTGCCTAAGAATAGTATTGATTCTTGGAACAAGTACAAAGATGCTTTTATCTCTAAGTATTTTCCTCCCGCTAAGATCATCACTCTTAGGAACGATATTATGAATTTTAAACAACTTGATCATGAGCATGTTGCCCAACCTTGGGAAAGAATGAAATTAATGATTCGCAATTGCCCCAGTCATGGTTTGAATTTATGGATGATCATACAAAAATTTTATGCCGGTTTGAACTTTGCTTCTAGAAATCTCTTAGATTCAGCCGCGGGAGGCACGTTTATGGAAATCACATTAGGAGATGCTACAAAACTTCTTGATAATATTATGGCTAATTATTCTCAATGGCACACCGAAAGATCTACTAGTAAAAAAGTGCATGCTATAGAAGAAATTAATGTTTTGAGTGGAAAGATGGATGAACTTATGAAATTGTTTGCTACTAAAAATACTCCTCTTGATCCTAATGATATGCCTTTGTCTACTTTGATTGAGAATAATAATGAATCTATGGATGTGAATTTTGTTGGTAGGAATAGTTTTGGAAACAATGCTTATAGAGGAAACTTTAATTCTAGACCGTTCCCTAGTAATTCCTCTAATAATTATGGAAATTCCTACAATAATTCTTATGGTAATTTTAATAAGATGCCCTCTGATTTTGAGAATAGCGTGAAAGAATTTATGATTTCTCAAAAGAATTTTAATGCTTTGCTTGAAGAAAAATTGCTTAAAGTTGATGATTTGGCTAGGAACGTTGATAGACTTTTGCTTGATGTGGATTCTTTGAAACTTAGATCTACTCCTCCTAAGCATGATATCAATGAGTCTCTCAAAGCTATGAGAATTTCCATTGATGAGTGCAAATAAAGAACCGCTAGATTGCGTGCTAAGAAAGATTGCTTTTATAAAAGTGTGTTCTTCGAGTTTCCATGATAATAATGATGAAGATCTTAAAGTTATTGATGTGTCCCCTATTAAATCTTTGTTTTGCAATATGAATCTTGATAATAATGGGACTGAATAAGATCCACCTTTTCCTAGAAGGCGTTCTAAAAATTTGGAGTTTCTAGATCTTGATGCAAAAATTGGTAAAAGTGAGATTGAAGAGACTAAAACTCTAGATAATAAATTTACTATTGCGGATTTCAAGGAATTTGATTATGATAATTGTTCTTTAGAAGGTTGTATTTCCTTGTTGCAATCCATTGTTAATTCTCCTCATGCTTATAGTCAAAATAAAGCTTTTACCAAACATATCGTTGATGCCTTGATGCAATCTTATGATGAAAAACTTAATTTGGAAGTTTCTATACCTACAAAACTTTATGATGAGTGGGAACCTACTATAAAGATTAGAATTAAAGATTTTGAGTGTTCTGCTTTGTGTGATTTGGGTGCTAGTGTTTCCACGATTCCGAAAACTTTATGTGATATTCTAGGTTTCCATGATCTTGATTATTGCTCTTTAAATTTGCACCTTGCGGATTCCACCATTAAAAGGCCAATGGGAAGGATCAATGATGTTCTCGTTGTTGCAAATAGAAATTTGGTACCCGTAGATTTTATCGTTCTTGATATAGATTGCAATCTTGCTTGTCCTATTATTCTTGGTAGACCTTTCCTTAGAACGATTGGTGCGATTATTGATATGAAGGAAGAGAATATTAGATTCCAATTTCCATTAAGGAAGGCATGGAGCACTTTCCAAGAAAGAAAGTTAAATTACCTTATGAATCTATTATGTGAGCCACTTATGAATTTAGTGCCAAAGATGGCACCACTTAGATATCCTATCTTCGCTTTTATGCCTAGCTAGGGGCGTTAAACGATAGCGCTAGTTGGGAGGCAACCCAATTTTCTTTACGTTTTTTTTGTTTTTGTTTCTGTTTAGTAATAAATTTATCATCTACCTTCTGTTTAGATGTGTTTTCATGTTTTAATTAGTGTTTGTGCCAAGTAGAACCTATAGGATAACTTATGGTGATAGTTGATTTGATTCTGCTGAAAAACAGAAACTTTGCGCGCACGAGATTTTTTTTAGTAAATCACAGAAAAGTGCTTTTGCGTTGATTCTTTTTGCTGCTGATCAATAGATAAATTGCCTAGGACTTCCTATTTGGTAGAATTTTTGGGGTTCCATTAGTTTGCGTTAGTTACAGATTACTACAGACTGTTCTATTTTGACAGATTCTGTTTTTCGTGTGTTGTTTGCTTATTTTGATGCATCTATGGCTAGTAAAATAGTTTATAAACCATAGAGAAGTTGGAATACAGTAGGTTTAACACCAAAATAAATAAAGAATGAGTTCATTACAGTACTTTATGTGGTGGTTTTGTTTTCTTTCACTAACGGAGCTTATGAGATTTCTGTTGAGTTTTGTGTTGTGAAGTTTTCAAGTTTTGGGTAAAGATTTGATGGACTATGGAATAAGGAGTGGAAAGAGCCTAAGCTTGGGGATTCCCAAGGCACCCCAAGATATTCAAGAATAGCCAAAAGCCTAAGCTTGGGGATGCCCCCGGAAGGCATCCCCTCTTTCGTCTTCGTTTATCGGTAACTTTACTTGGAGCTATATTTTTATTCACCACATGATATGTGTTTTGCTTGGAGCGTCATTTATTATATGAGTCTTTGCTTCTTAGTTTACCACAATCATCCTTGCTGTACACACCTTTTGAGAGAAGCCTACTTGATTAGAAATTTGCTAGAATACTCTATGTGCTTCACTTATATCTTTTAGAGCACGGTGGTGGCTTAATTTTAAAGAAATTGTTGATCTCTCATGCTTCACTTATATTATTTTCAAAGTCTTTTAGAACAGCATGGTATTTGCTTTGGTTACAAATTTGGTCCTAGAATGATGAGCATCCAAGTTGGGTATAATAAAAACTATCATAGAAAGTGAATTGGATGCTAGGATCAATTTGATGCTTGATAATTGTTTTGAGATATGGAGGTAGTGATATTAGAGTCATGCTAGTTGGATAATTATGAATTTAAAGAATACTTGTGTTGAAGCTTGTGATTCCCGTAGCATGCATGTATGGTGAACAGCTTTGTGATGAAGTAGGAGCACGATACGTCTCCAACATATCTATAATTTTTTATTGTTCCATGCTATTATATTACCCCTTTTGGATGTTTATGGGCTTTATTTTACACATCTATATCATTTTTGGGACTAACCTACTAACCGGAGGCCCAGCCCGTATTGCTGTTTTTTTGCCTATTTCAGTATTTCGAAGAAAAGGAATATCCAACGGAGTCCAAACGGAATGAAACCTTCGGGAGCGTTATTTTTGGAACGAATCGGATCCAGAGGACTTGGAGTGCAAGTCAAGAAGCGAACGAGGCGGCCAGGAGGGTGGAGGGCGCCCCCCCTACAGGGCGCGCCCCCTGCCTCATGGGCCCCACGTGCGGCCACCGACCTACTTCTTCCTCCTATATATACCTACGTACCCCGAAAACATCCAGGGAGCACCTGAAACAAAATTTCCACCGCCGTAACCTTCTGTATCCGCGAGATCCCATCTTGGAGCCTTCGCCGGCGCTCCGCCGGAGGGGGAATTGATCACGGAGGGCTTCTACATCAACACCATAGCCCCTCCGATGAGTTGTGAGTAGTTTACCACAGACCTTCGGGTCCATAGTTATTAGTTAGATGGCTTCTTCTCTCTTTTTGGATCTCAATACAATGTTCTCCCCCTCTCTTGTGGAGATCTATTTGGTGTAAACTCTTTTTGCGGTGTGTTTGTCAAGATCCGATGAATTGTGGGTTTATGATCAAGTTTATCTATGAGAAGTATTTGAATCTCTGAATTCTTTTATGTATGATTGGTTATCTTTGCAAGTCTCTTCGAATTATCAGTTTGGTTTGGCCTACTAGATTGATCTTTCTTGCCATGGGAGAAGTGCTTAGCTTTGGGTTCAATCTTGCGGTGTCCTTACCCAGTGACAGAAAGGGTTGCAAGGCACGTATTGTATTGTTTCCATCGAGGATAAAAAGATGGGGTTTATATCATATTGCATGACTTTATCCCTCTACATCATGTCATCTTGCTTAAGGCGTTACTCTGTTCTTATGAACTTAATACTCTAGATGCAGGCAGGAGTTGGTCGATGTGTGGAGTAATAGTAGTAGATGCAGGCAGGAGTCGGTCTACTTGTTGCGGACGTGATGCCTATATACATGATCATGCCTAGATGATCTCATAATTATTCGCTTTTCTATCAATTGCTCGACAGTAATTTGTTCACCCACCGTAATACTTATGCTATCTTGAGAGAAGCCTCTAGTGAAACCTATGGCCCCCGGGTCTATCTCTTATCATATTTGCTTCCGATCTACTTTTATTTGCATCTTTACTTTTTGCATCTATAATATAAAATACCAAAAAATATTTACTTTATCATATTATCTCTATTAGATCTCACTTTCGCAAGTGGCCGTGAAGGGATTGACAACCCCTTTATTGCGTTGGTTGCGAGTTCTTCGTTTGTTTGTGTAGGTGCGTGGGACTTTTTGTGGAGCTTCCTACTGGATTGATACCTTGGTTCTCAAAAACTGAGGGAAATACTTACGCTACTGTGCTGCATCACCCTTTCCTCTTCAAGGAAAACCAACGCAAGCTCAAGACGTAGCAAGAAGGATTTCTGGCGCCGTTGCCGGGGAAGCTTTCATCAAGTCAAGACATACCAAGTACCCATCACAAACTCATCTCCTTCGCATTTACATTATTTGCCATTTGCCTCTCGCTTTCCTCTCCCCCACTTCACCCTCGCCGTTTTATTTGCCCCCTCTTTCCCAATCTTCTTTCCCTTTTTTCGCTTGCCTTTTTCCGTTTGCTTGTGTGTCGCATTACTTGTTGCCATGGCGCAAGATAATACCAAATTGTGTGATTTCTCCAATACCAATAACAATGATTTCCTTAGTACTCCGATTGCTCCTCTTAATGATACTGAGTCTTGTGAAATCAATACTACTTTGCTGAATCTTGTTATGAAAGATCAATTTGCCGGCCTTCCTAGCGAAGATGCCGCTACTCATCTAAACAACTTTGTTGATTTGTGTGATATGCAAAAGAAGAAAGATGCGAATAATGATATTGTTAAATTGAACTTATTTCCGTTTTCACTTAGAGATCGTGCTAAAGTTTGGTTTTCGTCTTTGCCTAAAAATAGTATTGATTCTTGGAACAAGTGCAAAGATGCTTTTATCTCTAAGTATTTTCCTCCCGCTAAGATCATCACTCTTAGGAACGATATTATGAATTTTAAACAACTTGATCATGAGCATGTTGCCCAATATTGGGAAAGAATGAAATTGATGCTTCGCAATTGCCCTACTCATGGTTTGAATTTATGGATGATCATACAAAACTCTTATGCCGGTTGAATTTTGCTTCTAGAAATCTCTTAGATTCGGCCGCAGGAGGCACGTTTATGGAAATTACGTTTGGAGATGCTACAAAACTTCTTGATAATATTATGGCTAATTATTCTCAATGGCACTCCGAAAGATCTTCTAGTAAAAAAGTGCATGCTATAGAAGAAATTAATGTTTTGAGTGGAAAGATGGATGAACTTATGAAATTGTTTGCTACTAAAAATACTCCTCTTGATCCCAATGATATGCCTTTGTCTACCTTGATTGAGAATAATAATGAATCTATGGATGTGAATTTTGTTGGTAGGAATAGTTTCGGTAACAATGCTTATAGAGGAAATTTTAATTCTAGACCGTTCCCTAGTAATTCCTCTAATAATTATGGAAATTCCTACAATAATTCTTATGGTAATTTTAATAAGATTCCCTCTAATTTTGAGAATGGTGTGAAAGAATTTATGATTTCTCAAAATAATTTCAATGCTTTGCTTGAAGAAAAATTGCTTAAAGTTGATGATTTGGCTAGGAACGTTGATAGACTTTCGCTTGATGTTGATTCTTTGAAACTTAAATCTACTCCTACTAAGCATGATATCAATGAGTACCTCAAGGCTATGAGGATTTCCATTGACGAGTGCAAAGAAAGAACCGCTAGATTGCGTGCTAAGAAAGATTGCTTTATAAAAGCGTGTTCTTCTATTTCCTATGATAATAATAATGAAGATCTTAAAGTTATTGATGTGTCCCCTATTAAATCTTTGTTTTGCAATATGAATCTTGATAATAATGGGTCTGAATATGAACCACCTTTACCTAGAAGGCGTTCTAAAAATTCGGAGTTTATAGATCTTGATGCTAAAATTGGTAAAAGTGAGATTGAAGAAACTGAAACTCTAGATAATCAATTTACTATTGCGGATTTTAAGGAATTTGATTATGATAATTGTTCTTTAGAAGGTTGTATTTCCTTGTTGCAATCCGTTGTTAATTCTCCTCATGCTTATAGTCAAAATAAAGCTTTTACCAAACATATCGTTGATGCCTTGATGCAATCTTATGATGAAAAACTTAATTTGGAAGTTTCTATACCTACAAAACTTTATGATGAGTGGGAACCTACTATAAAGATTAGAATTAAAGATTTTGAGTGTTTTGCTTTGTGTGATTTGGGTGCTAGTGTTTCCACGATTCCGAAAGCTTTATGTGATATTCTAGGTTTCCATGATCTTGATGATTGCTCTTTAAATCTGCACCTTGCGGATTCCACCATTAAAAAGCCAATGGGAAGGATCAGTTATGTTTTCATTGTTGCAAATAGAAATTTGGTGCCCGTAGACTTTATCGTTCTTGATATAGATTGCAATCTTACTTGTCCTATTATTCTTGGTAGACCATTCCTTAAAACGATTGGTGCGATTATTGATATGAAGGAAGGGAATATTAGATTCCAATTTCCATTAAGGAAAGGCATGGAGCACTTTCCAAGAAATAAAGTTAAATTACCTTATGAATCTATCATGCGTGCTACTTATGAATTTAGTGCCAAAGATGGCACTACTTAGATCTATCTTCGCTTTTATGCCTAGCTAGGGGCGTTAAACGATAGCGCTAGTTGGGAGGCAACCCAATTTTCTTTATGTTTTTTGTTTTTGTTTCTGTTTAGTAATAAATTTATCATCTACCTTCTGTTTAGATGTGTTTTTATGTTTTAATTAGTGTTTGTGCCAAGTAGAACCTATAGGATAACTTATGGTGATAGTTGATTTGATTCTGCTGAAAAACAGAAACTTTGCGCGCACGAGAAAAAATTTAGTAAATCACAGAAAAGTGCTTTTGCGTTGATGCTTTTTGCTGCTGATCAATAGATAAATTTCCTAGGACGTCCTATTTTGGTAGAATTTTTGGGGTTCCAGAAAATTGCGTTAGTTACAGATTACTACAGACTGTTCTGTTTTTGACAGATTCTGTTTTCCGTGTGTTGTTTGCTTATTTTGATGCATCTATGGCTAGTAAAATAGTTTATAAACCATAGAGAAGTTGGAATAAATTATGTTTAACACCAATATAAATAAAGAATGAGTTCATTACAGTACCTTATGTGGTGGTTTTGTTTTCTTTCACTAACGGAGCTTACGAGATTTCTGTTGAGTTTTGTGTTGTGAAGTTTTCAAGTTTTGGGTAAAGATTTGATGGACTATGGAATAAGGAGTGGCAAGAGCCTAAGCTTGGGGATTCCCAAGGCACCCCAAGATATTCAAGAATAGCCAAAAGCTTAAGCTTGGGGATGCCCCCGGAAGGCATCCCCTCTTTCGTCTTCGTTTATCGGTAACTTTACTTGGAGCTATATTTTTATTCACCACCTGATATGTGTTTTGCTTGGAGCGTCGTGTTTTATATGAGTCTTTGCTTTTTAGTTTACCACTCCTTTCTGTACACACCTTTTGAGAGAAGCCTACTTGATTAAAATTTGCTAGAATACTCAATGTGCTTCACTTATATCTTTTGAGCTTGATAGTTTTTGCTCTAGTGCTTCACTTACATTTTTTAGAGCACGGTGGTGGATTAATTTTGAAGAAATTGCTGATCTCTCATGCTTCACTTATATTATTTTGAAAGTCTTTTAGAACAGCATGGTATTTGCTTTGGTTACAAATTTGGTCCTAGAATGATGAGCATCCAAGTTTGGTATAATAAAAACTATCATAGAAAGTGAATTGAATGCTATGATCAATTTGATGCTTGATAATTGTTTTGATATATGGAGGTAGTGATATTAAAGTCATGCTAGTTGGGTGGTTATGAATTTAAAGAATACTTGTGTTGAAGTTTGTGATTTCCGTAGCATGCACGTATGGTGAACCGCTTTGTGATGAAGTCGGAGCACGATTTATTTATTGATTGTCTTCCTTATGAGTGGCGGTCGGGGACGAGCGATGGACTTTTCCTACCAATCTATCCCCCTAGGATCATGCGCGTAGTACTTTGTTTTTGATGACTCCTAGATTTTTGCAATAAGTATATAAGTTCTTTTGATTAATGTTGAGTCCATGGATTATACGCACTCTCACCCTTCCACCATTGCTAGCCTCTCTTGTGCCGCGCAACTTTCGCCGGTACCATACACCCACCATATACCTTCCTCAAAACAGCCACCATACCTACCTATCATGGCATTTCCATAGCCATTCCGAGATATATTGCCATGCAACTTTCCACCGTTCCGTTCATATGACACGCATTACTTTTGTCATATTGCTCTTTGCATGATCATGTAGTTGACATCGTATTTGTGGCAAAGCCACCTTCATAATTTTCATACATGTCGCTCTTGATTCATTGCATATCCCCGTACACCGCCGGAGGCATTCATATAGAGTCATATCTTGCTCTAGCTTTGAGTTGTAAATCCATAAAAGTGTGATAATCTTCATTATTAGAGCATTGTCCTAGTGAGGAAAGGATGATGAAGACTATGATTCCCCCACAAGTCGGGATGAGACTTCGGACTTTATAAAAAAAGGAAAAAAAGAGAAAAAGGCGGAAAAAAAGAAGAAAAAAAAGAGGCCAATGAAAAAGAAAAAAAGGGGAAAAGAAAAAGAAAGAAAAAATAAAAATGAGAGAAAAAGAGAGAAGGGACAATGTTACTATCTCTTTTTCCGCACTTGTGCTTCAAAGTAGCACCATGATCTTCATGATAGAGAGAGTCTCCTATGTTGTCACTTTCATATACTAGTGGGAATTTTTCATTATAGAACTTGGCTTGTATATTCCAATGATGGGCTTCCTCAAATTGCCCTAGGTCTTCGTGAGCAAGCGAGTTGGATGCACACCCACTTAGTTTCTTTTGTTGAGCTTTCATATATTTATAGCTCTAGTGCATCCGTTGCATGGCAATCCCTACTCACTCACATTGATATCTATTAATGGGCATCTCCATAGCCCGTTGATACGCCTAGTTGATGTGAGACTATCTTCTTCTTTTTTGTCTTCTCCACAACCACCATTCTACTCCACAAATGGTGCTATGTCCATGGCTCACGCTCATGTATTGCGTGAAAGTTAAAAGAGTTTGAGATTATTAAAGTATGAAACAATTGCTTGGCTTGTCATCGGGGTTGTGCATGATTAAATACTTTGTGTGATGAAGATAGAGCTTAGCCAGACTATATGATTTTGTAGGGATAACTTTCTTTGGCCATGCTATTTTGAGAAGACATGATTACTTTGATTAGTATGCTTGAAGTATTACTATTTTTATGCCAATATGAACTTTTATTTTGAATCATTTGGATCTGAACATTCATGCCACAATAAAGAAAATTACATTGAGAAATATGCTAGGTAGCATTCCACATCAAAAATTCTGTTTTATCATTTACCTACTCGAGGACGAGCAGGAATTAAGCTTGGGGATGCTTGATACGTCTCCAACGTATCTATAATTTTTTATTGTTCCATGCTATTATATTACCCCTTTTGGATGTTTATGGGCTTTATTTTACACATCTATATCATTTTTGGGACTAACCTACTAACCAGAGGCCCAACCCGTATTGCTGTTTTTTTGCCTATTTCAGTATTTCGAAGAAAAGGAATATCAAACGGAGTCCAAACGGAATGAAACCTTTGAGAGCGTTATTTTTGGAACGAATCGGATCCAGAGGACTTGGAGTGCAAGTCAAGAAGCGAACGAGGCGGCCAGGAGGGTGGAGGGCGCGCCCCCTGCCTCCTGGGCCCCACGTGCGGCCACCGACCTACTTCTTCCTCCTATATATACCTACGTACCCCGAAAACATCCAGGGAGCACCCGAAACACAATTTCCACCGCCGTAACCTTCTGTATCCGCGAGATCCCATCTTGGAGCCTTCGCCGGTGCTCCGCCGGAGGGGGAATCGATCACGGAGGGCTTCTACATCAACACCATAGCCCCTCCGATGAGTTGTGAGTAGTTTACCACAGACCTTCGGGTCCATAGTTATTAGGTAGATGGCTTCTTCTCTCTTTTTGGATCTCAATACAATGTTCTCCCCCTCTCTTGTGGAGATCTTATCGATGTAAACTCTTTTTGCGGTGTGTTTGTCGAGATCCGATGAATTGTGGGTTTATGATCAAGTTTATCTATGAGAAGTATTTGAATCTCTGAATTCTTTTATGTATGATTGGTTATCTTTGCAAGTCTCTTCGAATTATCAGTTTGGTTTGGCCTACTAGATTGATCTTTCTTGCCATGGGAGAAGTGCTTAGCTTTGGGTTCAATCTTGCGGTGTCCTTACCCAGTGACAGAAAGGGTTGCAAGGCACGTATTGTATTGTTGCCATCGAGGATAAAAAGATGGGGTTTATATCATATTGCATGAATTTATCCCTCTACATCATGTCATCTTGCTTAAGGCGTTACTCTGTTCTTATGAACTTAATACTCTAGATGCAGGCAGGAGTCGGTCGATGTGTGGAGTAATAGTAGTAGATGCAGGCAGGAGTCGGTCTACTTGTTGCGGACGTGATGCCTATATACATGATCATGCCTAGATGATCTCATAATTATTCGCTTTTCTATCAATTGCTTGACAGTAATTTGTTCACCCACCGTAAAACTTAAGCTATCTTGAGAGAAGCCTCTAGTGAAACCTATGGCCCCCGGGTCTATCTCTTATCATATTTGCTTCCGATCTACTTTTATTTGCATCTTTACTTTTTGCATCTATAATATAAAATACCAAAAAATATTTACTTTATCATATTATCTCTATTAGATCTCACTTTCGCAAGTGGCCGTGAAGGGGTTGACAACCCCTTTATTGCGTTGGTTGCGAGTTCTTTGTTTGTTTGTGTAGGTGCATGCGACTTTTTGTGGAGCTTCCTACTGGATTGATACCTTGGTTCTCAAAAACCGAGGGAAATACTTACGCTACTGTGCTGCATCACCCTTTCCTCTTCAAGGAAAACCAACGCAAGCTCAAGACGTAGCAGAGCACGATTTATTTATTGATTGTCTTCCTTATGAGTGGCGGTCGGGGACGAGCGATGGTCTTTTCCTACCAATCTATCCCCCTAGGAGCATGCGCGTAGTACTTTGTTTTTGATGACTTCTAGATTTTTGCAATAAGTATATGAGTTCTTTTGACTAATGTTGAGTCCATGGATTATACGCACTCTCACCCTTCCACCATTGCTAGCCTCTCTTGTGCCGCGCAACTTTCGCCGGTACCATACACCCACCATATACCTTCCTCAAAACAGCCACTATACCCACCTATTATGGCATTTCCATAGCCATTCCGAGATATATCGCCATGCAACTTTCCACCATTCCGTTCATATGACACGCATTACTTTTGTCATATTGCTCTTTGCATGATCATGTAGTTGACATCGTATTTGTGGCAAGGCCACCTTCATAATTTGCATACATGTCGCTCTTGATTCATTGCATATCCCGGTACACCGCCGGAGGCATTCATATAGATGTAGGGAAACGTAGCAGAAATTCAAAATTTTCTACGCATCACCAAGATCAATCTATAGAGTAATCTAGCAACGAGTGGAAGGGGAGTGCATCTACATACCCTTGTAGATCGCGATGCGGAAGCGTTGCAAGAACGCGGATGAAGGAGTCGTACTCGTAGCGATTCAGATCACGGTTGATTCCGATCTAAGCACCGAAGAACGGTGCCTCCGCGTTCAACACACGTGCAGCCCGGTGACGTCTCCCACGCCTTGATCCAGCAAGGAGAGAGGGAGAGGTTGCGGAAGACTCTGTCCAGCAGCAGCACGACGGCGTGGTGGTGATGGAGGAGCGTGGCAATCCTGCAGGGCTTCGCCAAGCACCGCGGGAGAGGAGGAGGACATGGAAGAGGGGGAGGGCTGCGCCAGAACTTGGGTTGCTGCTGCCCTCCCACCCCCCACATATATATAGGGGCAAGGGTGAGGGGGCCGGCCCCCTCAGATCCAATCTGAGGAGGGGGCGGCGGACAGGGGGGTTGCCTTGCCCCCCAAGGCAAGGGGGGCGCCTCCCCTTAGGGTTCCCCCAAACCCTTAGGCGCATGGGCCTTGGGGGGAAGGCGCCCAGCCCACTAAGGGGCTGGTCCCTCTCCACATACAGCCCATAGGGCCCTTCGGGGCTGGTGGCCCCTCCCGGTGGACCCCCGGAACCCTCCGATGGTCCCGGTACATTACCGGTGACGCCCGAAACTCTTCCCGTGGCCAAAACGGGACTTCCATATATAAATCTTTACCTCCGAACCATTCCGGAACTCCTCGTGACGTCCGGGATCTCATCCGGGACTCCGAACAACATTCGGTAACCACGTATATCTATTCCCTATAACCCTAGCGTCATCGAACCTTAAGTGTGTAGACTCTACGGGTTCGGGAACCATGCAGACATGACCGAGACGTTCTCCGGCCAATAACCAACAGCGGGATCTGGATACCCATGTTGGCTCCCACATGTTCCACGATGATCTCATCGGATGAACCACGATGTCGGGGATTCAATCAATCCCGTATACAATTCCCTTTGTCAATCGCTATGTTACTTGCCCGAGATTCGATCGTCGGTATCCCGGTACCTTGTTCAATCTCGTTACCGGCAAGTCTCTTTACTCGTTCCGCAACACATCATCCCGTGATCAACTCCTTGATCACATTGTGCACATTATGATGATGTCCTACCGAGTGGGCCCAGAGATACCTCTCCGTTTACACGGAGTGACAAATCCCAGTCTCGATTCGTGCCAACCCAACAGACACTTTCGGAGATACCTGTAATGCACCTTTATAGCCACCCAGTTACGTTGTGACGTTTGGTACACCCAAAGCATTCCTACGGTATCCGGGAGTTGCACAATCTCATGGTCTAAGGAAATGATACTTGACATTAGAAAAGCTCTTAGCAAACGAACTACACGATCTTGTGCTAGGCTTGGGATTGGGTCTTGTCCATCACATCATTCTCCTAATGATGTGATCCCGTTATCAACGACATCCAATGTCCATGGTCAGGAAACCGTAACCATCTATTGATCAACGAGCTAGTCAACTAGAGGCTTACTAGGGACATGGTGTTGTCTATGTATCCACACATGTATCTGAGTTTCCTATCAATACAATTCTAGCATGGATAATAAACGATTATCATGAACAAGGAAATATAATAATAACCAATTTATTATTGCCTCTAGGGCATATTTCCAATAGTCTCCCACTTGCACTAGAGTGAATAATCTAGTTCACATCACCATGTGATTAACACTCACAGGTCACATCACCATGTGACCAACATCTAAAGAGTTTACTAGAGTCAATAATCTAGTTCACATCACTATTTGATTAACACTCAATGAGTTCTGGTTTGATCATGTTATGCTTGTGAGAGAGGTTATTAGTCAACGGGTCTGAACCTTTCAGATCCGTGTGTGCTTTACGAATATCTATGTCATCTTGTGGATGCTACCACGCGCTATTTGGAGCCATTTCAAATAACTGCTCTACTATATGAATCCGGTTTACTACTCAGAGTCATCCGGATTAGTGTCAAAGTTCGCATCGACGTAACCCTTTACGACGAACTCCTTTTCACCTCCATAATCGAGAAAATTCCTTAGTGCACTAGATACTAAGGATAAGTTCGACCGCTTTCATGTGATCCATTCCCGGATCACTATTGTACCCCTTGACCAACTCATGGCAAGGCACACTTCATGTGCGGTACACATCATAGCATACTGTAGAGCCTACGTCTAAAGCATAGGGGACGACCTTCGTTCTTTCTCTCTCTTCTGCTGTGGTCAGGTCTTGAGTCTTACTCAATACTCACACCTTGTAACACAGCCAAGAACTCCTTCTTTGCTGATCTATTTTGAACTCTTTCAAAATCATGTCAAGGTGTGCGTTCTTTGAAAGTATCATCAGGCGTCTTGATCTATCTCTATAGATCTTGATGCCCAATATGTAAGCAGCTTTATCCAGGTCTTCCTTTGAAAAACTCCTTTCAAACAACCCTTTATGCTTTCCAGAAATTTTACATCATTTCGGATCAACAATATGTCATTCACATATACTTATCAGAAATGTTGTAGCGCTCCCACTCACTTTATTGTAAATACAAGTTTCTAACAAACTTTGTATAAACCCAAAAACTTTGATCACTCCATCAAAGCGTATATTTTGACTCCGAGATGCTTGCTCTAATCCATGGAAGGATCGCTGGAGCTAGCATACATTTTAGCATCCTTAGGATCGACAAAACCTTTCTGATTGTATCACATACAACCTTTCCTTACGAAAACTGGTAAGGAAACTTGTTTTGACATCCATCTGCCAGATTTCATAAATGCAGCTAATGCTAACATGATTCCGACGGACTTAAGCATCGCTACGGATGAGAAAATCTCATCGTAGTCAACTCCTTGAACTTGTGAAAATACTCTTTGCCACAAGTCGAGCTTCATAGATGGTAACATTACCGTCCATGTCCGTCTTCTTCTTAAAGATCCATTTATCAATGGCTTGCCGATCATCGGGCAAGTTCACCAAAGTCCATGCTTTGTTCTGATACATGGATCATATCTCGGATTTCATGGCTTCTAACCATTTGTCGGAATATGGGCCCACCATCGCTTCTCCATAGCTCGTAGGTTCAGTATTGTCTAACAACATGATATCTAAGACAGGATCACGTACCACTCTGAAGTAGCACGCATCCTCGTCGTCCTACGAGGTTTGGTAGTGACTTGATCCGAAGTTTCATGATCACTATCATAAGCTTCCACTTCAATTGGTGTAGTTGCCACAGGAACAACTTCCCGTGCCCTGCTCCACACTAGTTGAAGTGACAGTTCAATAACCTTATCAAGTCTCCACCATCCTCCCACTCAATTCTTTCGAGAGAAACTTTTCCTCGTGAAAGGACTCGTTTCTAGAAGCAATTACTTTTGCTTCCAGATCTGAAATAGGAGGTATACCCAACTGTTTTGGGTATGAAGATGCATTTATCCGCTTTGGGTTCGAGCTTATCAGCCTGAAACTTTTTCACATAAGCATCGCAGCCCCAAACTTTTAAGAAACGACAACTTAGGTTTCTCTAAACGGTGTCGTCTCAACGGAATTGCGTGGTGCCCTATTTAAAGTGAATGCGGTTGTCTCTAATGCCTAACCCATAAACGATAGTGGTAATTTGATAAGAGACATCATGGTATGCACCATATCCAATAGGGCGCAGTTATGATGTTCGGACACACCATCACACTATGGTGTTCCAGGCGGTATTAATTGTGAAACACTTTCCACAATGTCTTAATTGTGTGCCAAACTCGTAACTCAGATACTCATCTTTATGATCATATCACAGACATTTTATCCTCTTGTCACGACGATCTTCAACTTCACTCTGAAATTACTTTGAACCTTTCAATAATTCAGACTTGTGTTTCATCAAGTAAATACACTCAGCATCTACTCAAATCATCTATGAAGTAAGAACATAACGATATCCACTGCATGCCTCAGCACTCATTGGACTGCATACATCAAAATGTATTGCTTCCAACAAGTTGCTCTCTTGTTCCATCTTACTGAAAACGAGGCCTTTCAGTCATCTTGCCCATGTGGTATGATTTGCATGTCTCAAGTGATTCAAAATCAAGTGAGTCCAAACGATCCATCTGCATGGAGTTTCTTCATGCATATATACCAATAGACATGGTTCGCATGTCTCAATCTTTTCAAAAACGAGTGAGTCCAAAGATCCATCTACATGGAGCTTCTTCATGCGTTCTATACCAATATGACTCAAATGGTAGTGCCACAAGTATGTGGTACTATCATTACTATTTTATATCTTTTGGCACGAACATGTGTATCACTGCGATCGAGATTCATTTTAGGTGCAAGACCATTGAAGGTATTATTCAAATAAACAGAGTAACCATTATTCTCCTTAAATGAATAACCGTATTGCGATAAACATAATCCAATCATGTTTATGCTCAACACCAAATAACAATTATTTAGGTTTAACACCAATCTCGATGGTAGAGGGAGCATGCGATGCTTGATCTCATCAACCTTGGAAACACTTCCAACACATATCGTCATCTCACCTTTAGCTAGTCTCCGTTTATTCCGCAGCTTTTATTTCGAGTTACTAACACTCAGCAACCGAACCGGTATCTAATACCCTGGTGCTGCTAGGAGTACTAGTAAAGTACACATTCATACAATGTATATCCAATATACTTCTGTCGACCTTGCCTGCCTTCTCATCTACCAAGTATCTAGGGTAGTTCTGCTTCAGTGACCGTTCCCCTCATTACAGAAGAACTTAGTCTCGGGTTTGGGTTCAACCTTGGGATTCCTCACTAGAGCAGCAAATGATTTGCTGTTTCATGAAGTATCCCTTTTGCCCTTGCCCTTCTAGAAACTAGTGGTTTTACTAACCATCAACAATTAATGCTCCTTCTTGATTTCTACTTTCGCGGTGTCAAACATCGCGAGTTGCTCAAGGATCATCATGTCTATCCCTGATATGTTATAGTTCATCACGAAGCTCTAATAGCTTGGTGGCAGTGACTATGGAGAACCATCACTATCTCATCTGGAAGATTGACTCCCACTCGATTCAAGTGATTGTAGTACTCAGACAATCTGAGCACATGCTCAACGATTGAGCTTTTCTCCCTTAGTTTGCAGGCTTAAGAAACTTGTCAGAGGTCTCATACCTCTTGACGTGGGCACTAGTCCGAAATCCCAATTTTAGTCTTCGGAACATCTCATATGTTCTGCGACGTTTCAAAAACGTTTTGGTGCCACAATTCTAAACCGTTAGCATTACGCACTGAACTATCACGTAGTCATCAAAAACGTGTATGTCAGATGTTTCGCAACATCTACAGACGACGCTGAGGTTCAGCACACCGAGCGGTGCATTAAGGACATAAGCCTTCTGTGCAGCAATGAGGACAATCCTCAGTTCACGGACCCAGTCCGCATAATTGCTACTATCAACTTTCAACTAAATTTTCTCTAGGAACATATCTTATACAGTAGAACTAAAGCGTAAGCTATGACATAATTTGCAAAGACCTTTTTGACTATGTTCATGATAATGAAGTTCATCTGATTATTTAATGAACTCCCACTCAGATAGACATCCCTCTAGTCATCTAAGTGATACATGATCCGAGTCAAACTAGGCCATGTCCGATCATCACGTGAGACGGACTAGTCATCATCGGTGAACATCTCCATGTTGATCGCATCTACTATACGACTCATGTTCGACCTTTCGATCTCTTGTGTTCCGAGGCCATGTCTGTACATGCTAGGCTCGTCAAGTCAACCTAAGTGTTTTGCATGTGTTCCGAGGCCATGTCTGTACATGCTAGGCTCGTCAACACCCGTTGTATTCGAACGTTAGAATCTATCACACCCGATCATCACGTGGTGCTTCGAAACAACGAACCTTCGCAACGGTGCATAGTTAGGGGGAACACATCTCTTGAAATTTTAGTGAGGGATCATCTTATTTATGCTACCGTCGTTCTAAGCAAATAAGATGTAAACATGACAAACATCACATGCAAATCATAAGGTGACGTGATATGGCCAATATCATCTTGCGCCTTTTGATCTCCATCTTCGAGGCGCGGCATGATCACCTTCGTCACCGGCATGACACCATGATCTCCATCATCATGATCTCCATCATCGTGTCTTCATGAAGTTGTCTCGCCAACTATTACTTCTACTACTATGGCTAACGGTTAGCAATAAAGTAAAGTAATTACATGGCGTTATTCATTGACACGCAGGTCATACAATAAATTAAGACAACTCCTATGGCTCCTGCCGGTTGTCATACTCATCGACATGCAAGTCGTGATTCCTATTACAAGAACATGATCAATCTCATACATCACATATATCATTCATCACATCCTTTTGGCCATATCACATCACATAGCATACCCTGCAAAAACAAGTTAGACGTCCTCTAATTGTTGTTGCATGTTTTACGTGGCTGCTATGGGATTCTAGCAAGAACGTTTCTTACCTACGCAAAAGCCACAACGTGATATGCCAATTTCTATTACCCTTCATAAGGACCCTTTTCATCGAATCCGATCCGACTAAAGTGGGAGAGACAGACACCCGCTAGCCACCTTATGCAACTAGTGCATGTCAGTCGGTGGAACCTGTCTCACGTAAGTGTACGTGTAAGGTCGGTCCGGGCCGCTTCATCCCACGATGCCGTTGAATCAAGATAAGACTAGTAACGGAAAGTAAATTGACAAAATCGATGCCCACAACTACTTTGTGTTCTACTCGTGCATAGAAACTACGCATAGACCTAGCTCATGATGCCACTGTTGGGGAACGTAGCAGAAATTCAAAATTTTCTACGCATCACCAAGATCAATCTATGGAGTAATCTAGCAACGAGGGGAAGGGGAGTGCATCTACATACCCTTGTAGATCGCGATGCGGAAGCGTTGCAAGAACGCGGATGAAGGAGTCGTACTCGTAGCGATTCAGATCGCGGTTGATTCCGATCTAAGCACCGAAGAACGGTGCCTCCGCGTTCAACACACGTGCAGCCCGGTGACGTCTCCCACGCCTTGATCCAGCAAGGAGAGAGGGAGAGGTTGGGGAAGACTCCGTCCAGCAGCAGCATGACGGCGTGGTGGTGATGGAGGAGCGTGGCAATCCTGCAGGGCTTCGCCAAGCACCGCGGGAGAGGAGGAGGACATGGAAGAGGGGGAGGGCTGCGCCAGAACTTGGGTTGCTGCTGCCCTCCCACCCCCCACATATATATAGGGGCAAGGTAGAGGGGGCCGGCCCCCTCAGATCCAATCTAAGGAGGGGGCGGCGGCCAGGGGGGTTGCCTTGCCCCCCAAGGCAAGGGGGCGCCTCCCCTTAGGGTTCCCCCAAACCCTTAGGCGCATGGGAATTGGGGGGGGAGGCGCCCAGCCCACTAAGGGGCTGGTCCCTCTCCACATACAGCCCATAGGGCCCTTCGGGGCTGGTGGCCCCTCCCGGTGGACCCCTGGAACCCTCCGGTGGTCCCGGTACATTACCGGTGACGCCCGAAACTCTTCCGGTGGCCAAAACGGGACTTCCCATATATAAATCTTTACCTCCGAACCATTCCGAAACTCCTCGTGACGTCTGGGATCTCATCCGGGACTCCGAACAACATTCAGTAACCATGTATATCTATTCCCTATAACCCTAGCGTCATCGAACCTTAAGTGTGTAGACCCTACGGGTTCGGGAACCATGCAGACATGACCGAGATGTTCTCCGGCCAATAACCAACAGCGGGATCTGGATACCCATGTTGGCTCCCACATGTTCCACGATGATCTCATCGGATGAACCACGATGTCGGGAATTCAATCAATCCCGTATACAATTCCCTTTGTAAATCGGTATGTTACTTGCCCGAGATTCGATCGTCGGTATCCCGATACCTTGTTCAATCTCGTTACCGGCAAGTCTCTTTACTCGTTCCGCAACACATCATCCCGTGATCAACTCCTTGATCACATTGTGCACATTATGATGATGTCCTACCGAGTGGGCCCAGAGATACCTCTCCGTTTACACGGAGTGACAAATCCCAGTCTCGATTCGTGCCAACCCAACAGACACTTTCGGAGATACGTGTAATGCACCTTTATAGCCACCCAGTTACGTTGTGACGTTTGGTACACCCAAAGCATTCCTACGGTATCCAGGAGTTGCACAATCTCATGGTCTAAGGAAATGATACTTGACATTAGAAAAGCTCTTAGCAAACGAACTACACGATCTTGTGCTAGGCTTAGGATTGGGTCTTGTCCATCACATCATTCTCCTAATGATGTGATCCCGTTATCAACAACATCCAATGTCCATGGTCAGGAAACCGTAACCATCTATTGATCAACGAGCTAGTCAACTAGAGGCTTACTAGGGACATGGTCTTGTCTATGTATCCACACATGTATATGAGTTTCTTATCAATACAATTCTAGCATGGATAATAAACGATTATCATGAACAAGGAAATATAATAATAACCAATTTATTATTGCCTCTAGGGCATATTTACAACAATAGAGTCATATCTTGTTCTAGCTTTGAGTCGTAATTCTTGAGTTGTAAATCCATAAAAGTGTGATGATCTTCATTATTAGAGCATTGTCCCAGTAAGGAAAGGATGATGAAGACTATGATTCCCCCAGAAGTCGGGATGAGACTTCAGACTTTATAAAAAAATATAGATAAAAAAAAGGAAAAAAAAAGAGAAAGGCCAAAAAGAAAAAAAGGAAGGCCAAATAAAAAAAGAAGAAAAAAAGAAAAAAAGAAAAATGAGAGAAAAATAGAGAAGGGACAATGCTACTATCTCTTTTTCCACACTTGTGCTTCAAAGTAGCACCATGATCTTCATGATAGAGAGTCTCCTATGTTGTCACTTTCATATACTAGTGGGAATTTTTCATTATAGAACTTGGCTTGTATATTCCAATGATGGGCTTCCTCAAATTGCCCTAGGTCTTCGTGAGCAAGCGAGTTGGATGCACACCCACTTAGTTTCATTTGTTGAGCTTTCATATATTTATAGCTCTAGTGCATCCGTTGCATGGCAATCCCTACTCACTCACATTGATATCTATTAATGGGCATCTCCATAGCCCGTTGATACGCCTAGTTGATGTGAGACTATCTTCTCCTTTTTGTCTTCTCCACAACCACCATTCTACTCCATATATAGTGCTATGTCCATGGCTCACGCTCATGTATTGCGTGAAAGTTGAAAAAGTTTGAAATTATTAAAGTATGAAACAATTGCTTGGCTTGTCATCGGGGTTGTGCATGATTAAATACTTTGTGTGATGAAGATAGAGCTTAGCCAGACTATATGATTTTGTAGGGATAACTTTCTTTGGCCATGTTATTTTGAGAAGACATGATTACTTTGATTAGTATACTTGAAGTATCACTATTTTCATGTTAATATGAACTTTTATTTTGTATCATTTGGATCTGAACATTCATGCCACAATAAAGAAGATTACATTAAGAATTATGCTAGGTAGCATTCCACATCAAAAATTCTGTTTTTATTATTTACTTACTCGAGGACGAGCAGGAATTAAGCTTGGGGATGCTTGATACGTCTCCAACGTATCTATAATTTTTGATTGTTCCATGCTATTATATTACCCCTTTTGGATGTTTATGGGATTTATTTTACACATTTATATCATTTTTGGGTCTAACCTACTAACCGGAGGCCCAGCCCGTATTGCTGTTTTTTGCCTATTTCAGTATTTCGAAGAAAAGGAATATCAAACGGAGTCCAAACGGAATGAAACCTTCGGGAGCGTTATTTTTGGAACGAATCGGATCCAGAGGAATTAGAGTGCAAGTCAAGAAGCGAACAAGGCGGCCAGGAGGGTGGAGGGCGCCCCCCCCTACAGGGCGCGCCCCTGCCTCCTGGGCTCCACGTGCGGCCACCGACCTACTTCTTCCTCCTATATATACCTACGTACCCCGAAAACATCCAGGGAGTATCCGAAACACAATTTCCACCGCCGTAACCTTCCGTATCCACGAGATCCCATCTTGGAGCCTTCGTCGGCGCTCCGCCGGAGGGGGAATCGATCACGGAGGGCTTCTACATCAACACCATAGCCCTTCCGATGAGTTGTGAGTAGTTTACCACAGACCTTCGGGTCCATAGTTATTAGCTAGATGGCTTCTTCTCTCTTTTTGGATCTCAATACAATGTTCTCCCCCCCTCTTGTGGAGATCTGTTCGATGTAAACTCTTTTTGTGGTGTGTTTGTCGAGATCCGATGAATTGTGGGTTTATGATCAAGTTTATCTATGAGAAGTATTTGAATCTATGAATTCTTTTATGTATGATTGGTTATCTTTGCAAGTCTCTTCGAATTATCAGTTTGGTTTGGCCTACTAGATTGATCTTTCTTGCCATGGGAGAAGTGCTTAGCTTTGGGTTCAATCTTGCGGTGTCCTTTCCCAATGACAGCAGGGGCAGCAAGGCACGTATTGTATTGTTGCCATCGAGGATAAAAAGATGGGGTTTATATCATATTGCATGAATTTATCCCTCTACATCATGTCATCTTGCTTAATGCGTTACTCTGTTCTTTATGAACTTAATACTCTAGATGCAGGCAGGAGTCGGTCGATGTGTGGAGTAATAGTAGAAGATGCAGGCAGGAGTGCAGGAGTCGGTCTACTTGTTGCGGACGTGATGCCTATATACATGATCATGCCTAGATAATCTCATAATTATTCGCTTTTCTATCAATTGCTCGACAGTAATTTGTTCACCCACCGTAATACTTAAGCTATCTTGAGAGAAGCCTCTAGTGAAACCTATGGCCCTTGGGTCTATCTCTTATCATATTTGCTTCCAATCTACTTTTATTTGCATCTATATTTAATACCAAAAATATATTTACTTTATCATATCATCTCTATTAGATCTCACTTTCGCAAGTGGCCGTGAAGGGATTGACAACTCCTTTATTGCGTTGGTTGCGAGTTCTTTGTTTGTTTGTGTAGGTACGAGGGACTTTTTGTGGAGCTTCCTACTGGATTGATACCTTGGTTCTCAAAAACTGAGGGAAATACTTACCCTACTGTGCTGCATCACCCTTTCCTCTTCAAGGAAAACCAACGCAAGCTCAAGACGTAGCACTACTATGTCTGTGCTTGTTTTGCCAGAAACCGATTGCTAAGTGGCCTATGTTTTGCCGAAAATGTTGATTCATTTCCATTCCGGCAAATTTCAGGCGCTCTATATGTGCACTTTCTAGCAAAGGTCATGCCGAAATTTTCCGTGAATTTCGGCATGACTTGTGCTAGAAAGTTGGACATATCGAGTGCTTGAGATTTGTCGCGACGGGAATGAAACGACATTTCTGGCAAAACAAAGGTCACTTTTTTGTCATTATTCACTTTATTATATAAAGCTCGATAATTAAACGACTACGACATTGAACCCTAGGAAACATGACCGACACCGATGAGGCCGGAGGTTCTCACTCCCAATTAGGTCGAGCACACGCCTACCTCGACTTTCTGGTGGATCAGGAGAGACAGGAAGCTGGGTGTCCGGACCGCCTTGTCAACGAATGACGACGGTGGTGGCGCCGGCGCCGACACTGATGCCACCAATGACACCGGCACTGAGACTGGCGCTGATGATGTTCCTAACTATAGCACAGAAGGTGGGACCTCCCAAGCCAGTGAGGGAAAGAAGGAAAAGAGGACACGACGCCGAAATGAGCTCGGCACCGGAAGACTGGTGGTCACGGCGGTGCACCCTGGCGAGTTCGAGCCAATAGAGTCGCGAGAAGTGGCAGCGTGTTACGGCAACCAACTAGCATGCATCCTACGGGATACCGCTAACATCAACACCATAAAAATACGGAAGAATGATCAGTTGAAGAAGTTGCTTCTAACTAGGTTGCACGCAAGATTCCTATTCCCCGGTCGTAATGACGAAGTCGACCCATGGGATGATGATGCCATGAAAAAAATCAACAACAAAGCCCTAGGGAAGTTCAGCAACGCATTGAGTGCTTGGAAAACTAGGGTGAAAAAGGCGATTCAAGTAGACCATGAAACCTACGCCGAGATTGTTGCAGACAATCCGAAAATTACGATAGAGGACTTTGAAAAGTTCAAGGAGACTTGCAATGAAGAAGATGCCAAGGCCAGGTCAGAGAGAGGCAAGCAGCTGCAGGCAAAGAACATGGGGAACCACCGCCTTGGAAGTCGTGGTTACACGGGAAAGAGGCCCGTGTGGGCTAAGGAGGACGCAGAACGTGAACGTCAGGGGATCCCAGACCCATTGGCTGAGTTCAACGACCAGCAGGAGCACGACCTCATCAGGGCCCGATTCTCGTGGGACCCCAAGAAAAACATTTTTTCACCGACGGGCCGACTAGGAAATTCATGAGATTACTGGTAATTATCCTTTTACCACTTTACATACGTTCTGATCAACGAAGTCTACTACATTCTAGTCACATTCGTAAATGATTCACGGTCCATTTTGCAGAGAGAGCAACACAAGCTTGCGGCCGAGAGCGACTCGTCGACTCAGTCGACTCAGTCGTCGGTGAAGTACAAGTGGGACACTCATTTCATCCGGGCCATGAACATAATGATGGGACACCCGCCCGGCCAGCGGCCGCAATATGGACGTGTGCATGGCGCCGGGGATGGGGCCACTTGGAAGTACTATTATAGCAAGGACCCCGAGGCCAAAAGACAGAGAAAGAAGTTCAGTCAAGTGACTATCGACGAGAAGGTGGCGCGGGCGATGGGGAAAGCAAAAGCTGAGACCAAAGCTGAGATAATCGCTGCCTGTAGATCTGATTTCGTGGATGCCTTTACAAGCTTGATTCCAACAGTGGTCACATGGGTGCAACAAAATCCAAATGTGCCACCAAGTGATTTTCCCATGCCCAGCTTCACCGGGAGCAACTCAATGAACATCGCACCCATACCCGTACCTAGTATGGCAACCGCACCCGCACCTCCTCCAGCACCTGCTCCTCCGCCCAGCTCTCACAGCAGCCCTAGCTCCATCTCTGGCTTGAATGTTGGGTCGTCGACATTGGCTGAGCTCGATGCCCTCACGGTAAATACGCGTCGTCGCACCTTCATCAACTCAACTAATTAATTAATCTTCAGTTGCCGTTCTTTTTGGATCTCTGACGCCACACGTATATGTATTTGTAGGCCGACTCCACTCCGTGCACCCTCCTTTACAACATGAAGGGCGGGTTGGTGGATGTGGGGAAGGGTACTATAGTGAAGCCTAAGGATCGATTGTTTCACCACCGGTAGATGCCTGATAACGCCTTAAGGGTCTCCGTGGCGAGTGTGAAAGCGGGCTACGAGGGTCTCCCTCGTCCGATACAAACCGATGGAGAGGATGACGAGACCCCCACGCAGCTTGGCCAATGCAAAAATTGGCCGATCCTGTGGCCGAAAAATCTTCTTCGTGTCGAGGTGGCCGGGAGCACATCAACGGGACCTCAGGAAGGTATGACCACAACACCACCTACACAAGTACAACCATCGTCTGTGCTGCTTGCTGAGATCGAGAGACATGAGGAAGGAGGGCCAACCGTTCCGCCGGCAGATGATGCCATCTGCCCAATGGAAGAGGATAGGGATCATGACATGGAGGAGGCCGACGATGACCCTAACCAGTATTTCAACACTGCCTTTGACAACGAAGTAACAATGAGTCAACCATATGAATATGAGATGCATGTACCAGAGCCGGAACGTCCTCAGGAGTGCAAGAAGTCTTTGTTCATGCAATCCTCGCAGGACACGCCTCCAGATGCCGGCTCCACCCAAGCTCAACTACTTAGCTAGAGTCGTCCAATGCTGAACCCGACAACACTAGGGGTGGTGCTCAGGGAGGGTTTGACAGACCCACCAGCACCTCAACCCACCAAGAAGAAGCAGAGGAAGAGACCGGCGGCGAGAAAATCCAATAAAGCTGGCAATGTTGGTTCTAGCAGCCAGCCGCCTTCGACCAAGGTTGACCATGTACCGATGAAACATGCGCCATTAATCCATGTCGCGGGACAGCCAATGGTACCGGCGAATGCACTAGCTGCCATAGAAGGGGATCTCAGGAGACTCCATGACCATGTGCTTTCGACAGAGAGAAGCCTCCTCGCCTCGGATGATCCAGGATACCCACTTTATACGGTTCATGTGCCGAGCAGTTGCAAGATGTATGTCCACACATGCCCCGCGGACCTCTTCTTCCTGAGGTTTGATTACATCTTCCAGATGTTTCAAATGAGGACACTCGATTTTACGTTCGTCCGCCTGTATGCACTGCACATGAACTACATCGTCAGGAGAGAGCAAGTCACCGGTCTTGCGGTCGCGGACCCATACTACATGCATGAGGGCTTCTTGTCAATCAACGACGCCAACCGTCAATATGCGAGTCAGTACATCGAAGAATTCTTGGTCAGCAATAAGGACAAAGAAACGATTCTCCTACCTTATCATCCCAGGTAAGTCATCTGCGGATAGCACTATAACACATACATCCTTTCGTGCATTTCAATAGTTACTTTGCACGCATGGAGGCTAAACTTGATCGTGTATTTTGCGCAGCGGGGGGTGTCGTGCCGTTCTCATTGTTCTTTACCCGCGTTACTCCCGCGCTCTATATTTGGACCCGTCGAAGAACATACAGAAGAAAGATTACACACACATAAAGTATGTTCTGGACAGAGCTATGCTGGGCTTCAGCATGCGGGGTGGCTACATCCAACACAAAAAAACAAATAAGGCCGGGCTTTGTTTCAGCCACAAGACTGACTTCTGTTGCATCCAGCAACCGGCAAGAAGTGAGAATGATGGATTCTACGTCATCCATCTAATGATGGACTACAGAAGGGATGTGCAATCACTTTGCATGAAATCTTCATCCGATACCCATATCCAGAGATGGGTCGAAGCCTTTGGAGCCGTGCCGATAATCGACTTCGAAATGATTTCTACCGGATCCAACAGGAAATTGCGCCCATCATCATCAAAGATGTCCTCGAAGAGAATGGGATGTTCTACGCCGGCCCAATATCGCGAGCTGACATCCGAACCCGCATTGCCCTACAGCGTCAGGACATGACGCCTTTCACTAAGCTTGGGTGCACCCTTCCGGATATGGACAGATGGGAAGAGTGCACTGCTTAAAAACAATGTGTCTGTTTAGTTACTTGTTACTTTCTGTACGACGAAACTATTAGATGTATGGTGCCGCGCTCTAGTTAATTACTTTCGGTACGATAAAATTAGTTAACTATGTTTACTATATATGTTGCTTCTATTTCATAATTGTTTTGTTGAATTCGCTTCATGGTATATATATGTGCATCTCTGACAGGTAATAGATCAACGATGGCGAGGAAGTGGTATGCCGTGTATGTAGGGCATGTTCCTGGTGTGTATGATAAGTGGCCAGAGTGTCAGGCCCAGGTCTCTGGCAGAAGCCAGAAAGGGTTTGATAGCAGAGCGGAAGCCGAAGCTAGTTACTTGAGGTTCATGGCACAACAGGGGATTCAGAACCAGCGCCGCTTCAAAAACTACTACATAATACCGCTTTTGATCATCGTGATTGCTCTTATCTTCTATGCGTCATATCATAGTCTACATTGATGATGAAACATGAGTATGTGACCATGTAGTTGCATGTATTGAGAACTTGTAATGACTTGTAACGCTATTTCGAGACATGTATTCGACCATGATTGATGATGATAAGATATTTGAGACATGTTGAGACTTCTAATAACTTTGGCTCATCGATGACTCACTTGCTTTTCAATGAATATGCATGTTATTGTATAAACGGTGGATCTGTTTAATTGTGTACAGAGCCAAAACGCAAAAAAAAATACAAAAGTTAGCAGTGGCGTGGGGGTAAAGATTACTAGTAGCACTCAAGTAACAGTAGTGCTGGCTAGTTCCACGCGCTGTAGATAATTATCAGTAGCGCTGGGTGAAAACGCGCTACAGCTAGCTTTAGATACCAGTAGCGCTGGGCCAAACAAGCGCTACTGCTAAAAAATAGCTGTAGCGCCGTAGCAGTAGCGCGCCCGCCCGCGCTACTAATAGCAAGAAACCCAGCGCTACTGGTAAGGGTTTTCCTAGTAGTAGCAGTAGAGCGCCCACCCGCGAACCAGTCAAGTTTCCCACTCCTCTCCATCTGCGACTCCACTGCCCCGTCTTCCCCATCTCCGGGTCGTTCCAGTCTGGGGCCTCGCCGTCGTCCACCGGCCTTGGTGCGCTCGGCACGGTGTGGTCAACGTGGTCAACAACCGAGAGTCATCGGAAGATGACTGTACGTGAGAGGCTGATAGTGGGGACGCACCACGCCCATGGATGCATGCATGCAACGGAACGCGGCGTGGTCAACGTGGTCAAGGAACGACTTCCATCGGAAGTATACTGTACGTGGAGAGGCTGACAGTTGGGTCCACGGCCGCAGCAAGGAAGTGCCTCTTTATTACGCGGAAAATAATGATTCCTCCACCTGACAGCAGGAACCCACTGGACGGGCCACCGTATTTTGCGAAAAAACGTTTCCCCCCTGACTGCTGGGACCCACCTGACGGGCCACCGTATTTCGCGAAAAAAGGTTCCCTCCGCTGTCAGCTCGGACCCACCGGAAGTGCCTCCTTATTACGCACAAACACTACAAGAAATATGTCAACTAGTGACCTTCTGTCAGTGACCCTGGAAGAATTGGTCATAGATCTATGACCATTTCAGACCAATTGGTCAAAAGCTGTTCGGGAGGCTCCAAACCCTAAACTATAACGACCATTTTGGTCAGAAAGGTCGTAATTTCCTTACACGAAATGGTCATAAAGCAGATAGCACTGGTCCGCTGCCTTATTTCTAGCTGATCATGACCAATATAGATGGTCATAACCTTGTAAATTGTGGTGGGTTGCTATGACTAGGCGCCACCTCATCAGTTTTGCCTATGTGTCATGTCCATGTGGCAGTTTTTGCCCTAGGTTGTGGAGCAACCTATATTTCTGTCATTCCCAAAATTCCCAAAAAATCTCATAAATTCTTTGGGTCATATCTTCGTCAAATATGTAAAAAACCTTCCTTGCCTAGTTCAAAAATAATTCAAAAATATTAATTTTCCTATTCTGTTCAGAAAAACACTTTGTGAAGGAAGTACCACTTTGGCATGTCCAAATGGTATCCATTTTCTACAGTGCTTTCCTATGCCCAAATAACCATCCTCCACCAAATGCCAGCTCAATCCATTCATTATTTTGAGCCCAGCTTCAACATTCGTATTTATGTCCAATGTGGTACTTTGCAAAGCAAGTACCACCTAGGCTCCTTCTTTTGAGCTGAAAATTTGTGAAGACGGTCTTCTTAGTAACTGATCATCCTCAGCCAAAACTCACGCCCATTAGCCATGTGCATTTCCCGTACCGCTAATCAAACACTTGGCTGCTTATTCATGTTTGAGCATCGATCGGTCTCCTCGTGAGAATCTTATGTTGTGATTTTCTTCGTAGCACCTACCTGGGGAGTGCCCAACCCACTAGACATGCCTAGGCCGCCCAGAACACATGGCAACGCCATGGTCACGCGGTGACCACGCGGCGGGCATGTGAGTTTACGCGCTCTAGAGTTGGGGCCCTCGGCCACCATCCAAACCTCGACGTATCGCAACCAAACCATGTATTTATGATTAAATAGGTACTTATGTAACTAGAAATGATTTTTGGAAAAAATTAATAGCAAACTATGAGGCAGCTGCAGTTCAAGTTTGACCCGCTTCCTACTGAATCGGCGGGAATTTGTCTTTTTCACCAGAGGTGGATCAAAACTTTTTACACCTAACCATTTTGTCAATTGTGCATTAAACATGGACTAGTATTTTATAAAATTGATTTGGTCCATTTTTGCAACAATTATTTGGTAGTTCCTTCACAAAAAACCTCATTTCGGGCACTCGAAAAATGGAAAATGAATTTTCCGTGCAAAGAAAATGAAAACTCCCTTAGGCAACATTGTTTGGAATTCCAAGATGCACCCTTGTGCACAATATAGATCATTTGAACAAACTATGCCATGAATGTGGCCATATGATTGATCATTTGGCTTGAAAGCCATGAATCTTCACGCATGATAGCTCATTTTTTAGAACACTTTTTTAAAATAATTTCCGTATTACAAGTTTATTATTTTTCCTGTAAACTTGGTCACATATAATGACACAATGCGAAGGTTTTCCAATTTTTTTTATTTTTTTGAATTTTTTATGCCCGTTTCAAAATGCGGTCAAAACGGCGGGCTTGACCGTTCCTAGCTAGTGGTTGAATCTTGGAAAACTTTTGGTGTTTCTATGATAAAATAGATACTTATGTACCTATAAATGATTTTTGGAAAAAAATAAAGAGCAAACTATGAGGCAGCTGCAGTTCAAATTTGACCCGCTTCCTACTGAATCGGCGGGAATTTGTCTTTTTCACCAGAGGTGGATCAAAACTTTTTACACCCAACCATTTTTTCAATTATGCATTAAACATGGCCTAGTATTTTATAAAATTGATTTGGTCCATTTTTGGAATAATTATTTGGTAGTTCCTTCACAAAAAAACCTCATCTCGGGCACTCAAAAATTGGAAAATGAATTTTCCGTGCAAAGAAAATGAAAACTCCCTTAGGAAACATTGTTTGGAATTCCAAGATGCACCATTGTGCACAATATGAGATCATTTGAACAAACTATGCCATGAATGTGGCCATAAGATTGATCATTTGGCTTGAAAGCCATGAATCTTCACACATGATAGCTCATTTCTGAGAACACTTTTTTAAAATAATTTCCGTATTACAAGTTTATTATTTTTCTTGGAAACTTGGTCACATATGATGACACAATGGGAATGTTTTCCAATTTTTTGATTTTTTTGAATTTTTTATGCCCGTTTCAAAATGCGGTCAAAACGGCGGGCTTGACCGTTCCTAGCTAGTGGTTGAATCTTGGAAACATTTTGATGTTTCTTTGATTAAATAGATAGTTGTGTACTTAGAAATGATTTTTGGAAAAAATAAAGAGCAAACTATGAGGCAGCTACAGTTCAAATCCGACCCGCTTCCTACTGAATCAGCGGGAATTTGTCTTTTTCACCAGAGGTGGATCAAGGCTTTTGACACCCAAACATTTGGTCAATTGTGAATTAAATACGGCCTAGTATTTTAGAAAAATGATTTGGTCCAATTTTGCAACAATTATTTGGTAGGTTCTTCACAAAAAACCTCATTTGGGGCACTCGAAAAATGGAAAATGATTTTTTCGTCCAAAGAAAATGAAAATTTCCTTAGGCAAGATTGTTTGCCATCCCAATATGCACCCTTGTGCACAATATGAGATCATTTGAACAAACTATGCCATGAATGTGGCCATAAGATTGATCATCTGGCTTGAAAGCCATTGATCTCCACACATGATAGCTCGTTTCTGAGAACACTTTTTTAAAAGAATTGCCGTATTACAAGTTTATTATTTTTCCTGGTAACTTGGTCACATATAATGACACAATGCGAAGGTTTTCCATTTTTTTGATTTTTTTGAATTTTTTATGCCCGTTTCAAAATGCGGTCAAAACGACGGGAATGACCGTTCCTAGCTAGTGGTTGAATCTTGGATTTTTTGGTGTTTCTCTAATTAAATAGATACTTATGTACCTAGAAATGATTTTTGGAAAAAATAAAGAGAAAACTATAAGGCAGCTGCAGTTCAAATTTGACCCGTTTCCAGCTGAATCGGCGGAAATTTGTCTTTTTCACCAGAGGTATATAAAAACTTTTGACACCTAACCATTTGGTCAATTGTGCATTAAATATGTCCTAGTATTTTAGAAAATTGATCTGGTACAATTTTGCAACAAATATATTATAGGTCCTTCACAAAAAAACTCATTTTGGGCACTCGAAAAATGGAAAATGAATTTTTCGTCCAAAGAAAATGAAAACTTCCTTAGGCAACATTGTCTACCATTCCAAGATGTAAACTTGCACAATATGAGATCATTTGAACAAACTATGTCATGAATGTGGCCATAAGATTGATCATTTGGCTTGAAAACCATGAATCTTCACACTTGATAGCTCGTTTCTGAGAACACTTTTTTAAAATAATTGCCGTATTACAAGTTTATAATTTTTGTTGGTAACTTGGCCACATATAATGACACAATGTGAAGGTTTTCCAATTTTTTGATTTTTTTTTAATTTTTTATGCCCGTTTCAAAATGCGGTCAAAATGGCGGGAATAACCGTTCCTAGCTAGTGGTTGAATCTTGGATTTTTTTGGTGTTTCTCTGATTAAATAGATACTTATGTACCTAGAAATGATTTTTAGAAAAAATAAAGAGAAAACTATAAGGCAGCTGCAGTTCAAATTTGACCCGCTTTCAGCTGAATCGGCGGAAATTTGTCTTTTTTCACGAGAGGTGCATCAAAACTTTTTACACCCAACCATTTGGTCAATTGTGCATTAAATATGTCCTAGTATTTTAGAAAATTGATTTGGCATAATTTTGTAACAAATATATTATAGGTCCTTCAAAAAAAACTTATTTTGGGCACTCGAAAAATGGAAAATTGATCTTTCATGCAAAGGAAATAAAAACTCCCTTTGTCAATATTGTTTGCAAATCGAAGATGTAAACTTGTGCAAAATATGATATCATTTGAACAAATATTTGATAGGACTTTCACAAAAAAACTCATTTTGAGCACTGAAAAATGGAATGAAATTTTTTATATTGAATCGATCACGACCAATTTATATGGTCATAAGGCCATCAAATGGTTTGCTGCGTTCTGATTGGACCATGAGCATATCACGCGGATCACGCATCAACCACCATCGGATGCTTCCGGATCCAACGGCCCAAACCCACCCGAGCCGAAACCCTAGGTCTGTCCTCATGGACATTTTCCACCCACCCCCCCCGCCTCCATTCTTTCTTTCTTTCTCTCCCTCCCCCGTCAGATCCTCTCCCCTCTCCCCCGATGCAGATCCCCCTCGTCCCCCTCGTCGCCGCCACCCACCCCTCTGAACCTCGCCGCCACCCACCTCCGCCCCGCCCTCACTCTCCCCTCGTCTCCCTCGTCCTCGACCAACCTCGCCGCCCGCGCCCTTCCTCATTCTCTCTCCCTCTCCAACGATTCAGATCTCCCACCTGCGTGTCCTGTCCAACGCTGGCCCCTTCTCCCATGGCCCCGGCGCCTCTTCCATAGTAGACGTGCGCGTCGCCCGCCTCGGCCTCGTCGGCGACAGACGCGTTGCCGCTCATCGACGACGGCGTCACACCCGGCGAGCCATAGCCATGGCCTCTCCCTCACCACTCTCTAACCCTAGCTTCCCGTCGCCGGAGGCGGCACCCTCCTTCCCGAGCCGCGCCTTATCCTCTCCTCTCCCGCAACCCCAAACCCGGCCCCGCCGCCGATCTCCACTCCCCCAACCCCAGCCCCAGCCCCGCATCATCTTCCTCCTCCCCTGTCTCGATCCAACCCAACCGCCGCCGCCGACCTCCCTCAACCCCGGCCTCCTCCATCGCCGGCGACCCTTCTCTCCCTCCCTCCACCTCCAGCAGTGGATCCACACCCACTCCAGCAGCAGCTCAAGCCGCCGTCAGATCCACCCTCCTCCCACTGGCCGGAAATCCTAGCCGCCCGTCCATGGCGACCCACCGCAGCACTCCAAGGCATCCACGACGGCTTTATGGTCTGGTATGAATCCCTCATCCTCCTCTTCTTCTTCTCCTTCAATCTCCCTCTCTCTCTCTCTATCTCACCCCGTCTCTGTCTCTGTCTCTATCTCTGCAGGTAGGATAGGAGGAACGGCGACCAGCAACGGCCATGGCGACCCACCGCAGCCTCCAAGACCTCGACGACGGTCGGTGCTACGGTATGAATCCCTCCTCCCCTTGTCTTCTTCTACTTGACCTTTTCTCTCCGTCTCTCCCTGACCCCCTCGTCCCTTCTCTTCTCTTCTCTGTAGGTGAGGCACATCAGCCAGCGATGGCACGACGAGGAGAGCATCCTCCTTCTCCTGCCAGTGCCATGGAATGGAAGGTCTGTTCCATCTCTCTGTTGCCTTTGGTTCAGAAAACCCGCAAATTCTCCACGATTGGTTAATCATGTATGCATGCCTTTCATGTTTGATTAGTACATGCATGTTTCACCCGTCCTGTATGGATAGATTGCTGCTTGTTAGGCACGATGGTACATGGACATGGTTTGGTCACATGGAAATTGGGATGGGGATTTGGGTAGGCAGGTCGGCACGAATGGTTGGCTATTGCTGCCCTGTTTATTTTAGTCAGAGGACCATGTCTGATTGCTTGCACGCACCACTCACTCAAGCATATGGTTCTTTTACCAAGTCAAATGTTTTGGAATGAGAACGATTAGTTCTGCTCTAGCTGGCATAAACACATCAATGTGGCGGTGGGTGCTACAGGCCCTCTAACCGACAAGAAAATATATTAGCAACTGTTACATACAGTACATCACGTGTTTATTGGAAATTCCTGTGCTTAAAGACTGCAAGATTTCTGTCCTGTAATTCGAGCACTATGCTTGGGGGGGACAGCAACATTTCTCTATATATCGTGTACAAACATTTGTCTGATCATGATATGTGCAGTTAGATCCTTCGAGAGCAATGGGAAGAGGCAATGATGGTCATGGGTACCCACCCGGTGGCCAGGGGGGATACCCTCCGGCAGGGTACCTGCCGCAGCAGGGAGGTTACCCTCCACAGCAAGGATACCCGCCTGCACCTGGAGCTTACCCACCTGCACTAGTAATTCACCAATGATTCTTAAGTTCTACCTGTGAGCACCAAATGTTTGGGATCTCTTTTGTAATTTGGTTAATCAGCATTTGTATTATACCACTTCCTGGTTGCCGTATCAAATATTATACCATTGCACTATTTAGTTACTTTTCAAAGTTGTGATAAATATAGTTCTTTTTTACTTTCAAGATAGCATCAAATTCATGTCTTCCATTTTTCTCATCTACGCTGTGTGTCTATATATAGCAGCACAGTTTTAGTTGCTCTGTAGGTTATTAGTAGAACTAAACTAGCCAATTAACAAGTGAACTCACTATGCATTTGCTGAATCCATATTTGGAAAGTTCACTGACCCTGCTACTATAACAAACTGCTACTGGTGGCTTTTTCCCAGGTAGTACATGCATCATCAGTCCTATAGAGCTGCTGCTCATGTATTCATTTTGTTCTAGGAAAGTGGGAGGGCAGGGGCCCTTGATTTTCTTGCATAATTTGAGCAAATGTGATTTTTATTCTCTGAAGTTGATTCTCATGTGTGGTCATACCAACAACACATGCTTAAGACATCAGTGGCTGGACTTTAGATGTTTGAATCAGGAAAAAAATTGTGGGGAAATGGTCCATTTATCCTTTATTGCTTTGTGTTTTCTCTTCTAGAATTAGTATACTTTACTTATATGTTTATATGTTGAATGGCAGAAGCTCAAGGTGAAGAAGGCCATCGAGAAGGGCAACACCGACGGCGCCCAGATCTATGCAGAGAGCGCCATCCGCAAGCGCACTGAGCACATGAACTACCTCCGCCTCGCCTCCCGCCTCGCTCCATATGCCCATGAGTGATATATACTACTTGCCTGCTGTTGTATCATATTGCTTAATTTTTTACATCAGATTTATGTACGGTAAATGTCGTCTCATCAACTATGAAGAGAATTGGTGGTGGTTAGGGTGTTCTGGTGCTTATGTAATCTTCTTTCAGGCCTTTTGAGATAGAGTTCTTTAGCTGAAAAGTTTAGCAAATGCTGCAGTGCTTCCTTGCATGCTTACTACTACAATCTATACTACTGCTATTGTCATATCTACTACTTGTGGACTACAGGTTCTATGCCATCTCGGCGGAGTACCCTGAGTTCAGCAAGAAGGACAAGACACTCGTGCTGCAGTTCACGGTGAAGCATGAGCAAAAGCTTGTCTGCGGTGGTGGTTACATCAAGTTGCTCGGAGGTGATGTTGACCAAAAGAAATTCGGTCATGTTATATTTATTAGAATATATTGAGTACATTCTGAACCCCCCAATGTGACACAAGTTATATATGCACATGCTATGGTTTGAGTGTTGCTTGTGTATGGTAAATGGGTTGAGCACCTACCGCTGTTTGATGCTATTGTGTTTAGGATTCTATTCCTCTATGCGTGTAATCTCCAGACCATGATCAAGCACACGCACACGGTTGATAAGCATGGAATGATTACTACTAATTAATGAAGGGAGCAGACTTCTTCACATAAAGGAAGACATGTCTGTTTTAATAATAGTGTTCTTGATCTGACCTCATACACCTTTTAGTAATATAAACAAATAAAATAATATTGTTTGCATACAATAAGATTGGTGATGCTGGATCTTGAGTTCAATCCATTACTGGGATTCTTGTTGTTTGTCTTTGAACAATGCTTGCGTTTTAGCTACTGCCACTTTGAGCTGCTGTAGCTTGTAGTTATCAATTCCAACTGGGTTTATATATTGCATTTCTGGAGTAGTCGATCGACATTTATGAGTTTTTTCGTTATATAAGATGAACAATGCCTAATATTTTCTAAAATATTGTCTAAAATATTGTCTTTGGGGGCCATGACAATGCTAATGTTCTGTTCTTCTTTTCAGCCTTGCCTGTGTACAATTTCTTCTTGATATGCTTCAATTTTAAACCGTACAGTACATGGTAAAATGGAATTGGGATGGTTATGTCCTGGTGGTCATGAGAATATGTTACTGCTGCTTTTGTTATTTATTGCCTTCCCTGTGTACAGTTTATCCCTGGTATGCTTCCCTGTTACTACTATATCATCATGGCAAAGCTAACATCTCATTGTGCTCTTTTTCATTTTAGAAGTCAGCCTCCGGCCATGGCGGATCTGCAGACGCCGCTGGTGCAACCAAAGAGGAAGAAGGTTCTGGTGGACTACCTGCTACGGTTTGCTTCAGCTCGTGCGGATAGGAGGTGGATAGCCGCACGGATCCGGCGTCTCCGACCTTGGCATCCACAAGGAGGAGCGGCGACAATTACATACCCAACCATGGGGCAGCAGCAATTCATGGTTGAGCCTCCCTCTACCTCTCTCACGTTCCCTGATTTTGCTGCTGCTCTAAATTCACTTTCACTTGACTGAATCTAGTGCTACTGCTGTCAGTTCCTAGTCCCTAGTGCTACTGCTCTAAATTCACTTGCATGTTTGACTAAATTCACTTGGTATTGCACTGCTTGCCAAATTGAGTTGCTTTCTCGCTGCCAGAAAAAGTCAGTACTCCCTAGTGTTGAATCAGTATTTACATGCTTGCAAATATTGGTCTGAATCTGTGATCCTCCCTAGAGTAGATTTCATTTTACCAATTGGTCTGAATCTACTTATACGCTTCACTGAATTTGCTTGGTGCTGTCGCCGTCGGACTCTCATGCTGAATCAGTTGGACAGTGCATTCTTTGCCAGTTCATTTTACCAATTCATGCTGAATTGTTGTTTAGTTGTAATTCCTTTTACTGTCCCATGCACAAGTGATATTCATGTCCAGCCAAATGATATCTTGTACTTTCCAAAGTGATATGTACCCAACTGCTTATATACGTATTTTGTTCTTAACTATAGATTTCCTCTCACAGTAGCTCCATGCAAAAGAAGGTTGAAAGGAGAAGGAGAGTTTGTGACTGCTATAGAAGGACTGAAGGAGGTCCATGTTGAAGAAGGTCGACAGAAGCAGTAGAGCTTGTAATACTGTCATTGCCATTGTATTTGTGTTGTATGATGTATCCGCGTTTACCCACAAAAAAATGTATTCATGTTGTAATACTGTGATTGCCATTCTGGCTACTATTTCAAGCAGTGTATTTTGCTAGTGCTGACTTAGATATTGGTTACTTATTTACTATGAAATGAAATCTAAAGAACTTGACCCTGACAACCGGGTCCCATTACTAGAAATTGACAATTGGAACCAATCTTCTGAGAAAAAGAAAAACTGAAACTCTTGAGCCAAGAAGCCCATGACCCAACATTAAAACTCCCGGAATGTTGGGCTTGGCCCATGAAGTCGACCAAAAATTGACAGGAAAAAAAAATAGAAAGGCTAAATTGTTGGGCTTGGCCCATCTAAAACATCAAAATGGACCGGGCTGATTCTAATTTACGACCTTTTCAATAACCAAAACAAAAGGTCATGGGTTCAACGACCTTCTGTTTTGGTCGTAAACGTCTATGACCTTCTCACAGAGAGGATCGTTAATTTCAGTTTACGACTGCCAGCTTTTGACCTTCTGTTTTTTGTCAAAAAAGGTCGCAAATGAAAAACAATGACCTTTCAGTGACCAATAGTCAAGGTCAGAAGTTGACATATTTCTTGTAGTGAAAAAAATGAATGCTCCCCCTGCTAGCTGGGACCCACCTTGGTGGGAGGCTGACTTGTGGGCCTACTAAGTTGACGGGGACGGAGGGCTTTGTCAACTTAGTCAATACTCCCAGTGACCGTATGATGTCCATCCAACGGCCGTAGTGCTTCTTCAACCTCTGGTCTTCGTGCTCCAGCCGCCCGAAGCAGTGCCGGTCGTGCCGCATGCTCCTGCCTCCCGTGGCCGGCTGTGATACCGCGGAGGCCTCACCGCCCCTACTACTCCCACCGCTGGCCAGGCCATCCCTCTACTCACCCACACCCCCTGTTATTCTGCGGCGACGGCAGCCTCACACCGCAGTCGAACTAGTGAACCCTCGTACTCCTCTTCGCGTGGGCATCCACTGCTGCGTCTTCCCCGGCTCCGCGTCGTCCCCTTCCTAGGCCTCGCCGTCGTCCACCGCCGTGGTGCTCTCGGCGCGGCGTGGTCAATGTGGTCAACGACCGACTTCCATCGGAAGAGTACTGTGCGTGGAGAGGCTGGCAGCTGGGTCCACGGCGGCCGTAAGGAAGTGCCTCCTTATTACGCGCAAAATAATTATTCCTCCACCTGACAGCAGGGACCCACCGGACGGGCCACCGTATTTCACGAAAAAACGTTTCCCCCCTGACTGCCGGGACCGACCAGCTACACCTTCGCACGCAAGGAAGTGCGTCCAGGCAAAAAAAAATGATTCGCCCCTGACTGCTGAGACCCACCAGCTACATCTTCGCACGCAAGGAAGTGCCTGACAGTTGGGACCCACCTGATTGAAGCGTACGTAGCGTTATCATTCTGGTCGTGAACGTGTACGTACATATATACTGGTCGATGTAGAGGCGCGCACGTGTCGTAGTAGAGGCGCGCACGTGTCGTAGTAGAGGCGCGCACGTAGCATGTACACGTACGTACAGCGGCCAGTGTGCAAGAAAGAAAGTACGGCCACGTATGTGTACACACGGGCGGGGTCTCGAACGCCTACTCGCGCATACGTACGGCCAGGGCTTGTGTACATGGCTGGGTTGGAACGGAGAAACAACGTCGTCGTGTTCATGGGGAGCCAATCGGCTGGGTCGGAACGGAATGCGTCGTCGTGTTCATCAGGAGGGCTTGGACGGAACAGGCGATGAAAACGCGGCCTGGCGTACCGCAGAACGGAGGAAACGGCCTTGTGTTCGACCGACCACGTTCGAAACGGGATCCTGTTCATCGGGAGGGGTCTGGCGTACCGCAAAACGGAGGAAACGGACCTCCTACGGTCGAAACGGGGGTCCTGTTGATCGGGAGGGGTGTGGTGTACCGCAAAACGGACGAAACAGACTTGTGTTGGAGCGCTACGGTCGAAACGGGGGTCCTGTTCATCGGGAGGGATGTGGCGTACCGCAAAACGGGACTCCACGGGATACTGTTCATCTCCACCGTCGACCTCCTCCAGCCTCCACGGGCTACCGTCGACCTCCTGCAGCCTCCACGGGCTCCTGTTCATCCAGCCTCCACCGCGCGCTACTCCATCGGCTACTGTTCAACCACCCCTCCACGGGCACCCCTCCACCGTCTACTGTTCATCCAGCCCTCCACGGGGTCGTCCTGTTCATCCAGCCCTCCACGGGGTCCTGTTCATCCAGCCCCAACCGGCTCGATCGATCGGGGTCCTGTTCATCCAGAGGCAACGCCATGGTGTCCTGTTCATCCACCCCCACAGCAGTAGCGAAGGAATCGCTCGATCGGGTTTAGTTAACAGCCATCAATTGATCACTCAGGTTCAGTAACGCGTAGCCTGCAGTGCAATCGCTCGGATTCAGTTAGAGCCCAACGCCTCGCTCGGGTTCAGTTAGAGCCAACGCCTCGCACACATGCGCATACGTGTACGAGAGACGCGCATCACTCGGCCCCCACCACCCACCGTAACCGGGAACTCCCCGAAATTTTCCTCGCCCTCGCTTCTACCACGGTTTTTTCCATCATGGACGGCCCAAAGAATGTCATGCAGCTGCGTCTCCGGCCCGCCCAGGACGAAAAGCCCATTTTCTGTCATGATTTTTTGTCATAGAAGTAGGAGCCCACCACATCTATGATGATACCGGGTTTTTTCACAATTATCGTCATAGAAGTGTCATAAGTATGACAAATTTTTTTCGCTCGGCCCAAAATGTCACGGATGTGTCTTTTTTTTGTAGTGCAGGGGCCAAGCCTCGCGAGGCGGACGACACCAAGACCTCCCTGGGGGGCAGCCTCACCAGGCTGGCTCCCGAGGAGTGGAGATATCTATGCAAGGTGCACCTCGTGAGGTTCATATGAGGTGAGCCATGATGACCAAGGCTAGGTGGGCGCCAACGGGTGCAGTGTACCAGTTTCCTCTTTGGTGCTAAGGAGGCAAGCGTAGGCGCGGAGTTCCAAGGAATCAAGCAAAGGTTTCTGTTTCGGTGCAACAAGACCAAGACGGCCAGGACGGCAGGACGGAGGTCATCGCGAAGCCCACCGCGGCGTCACGACCAGACGCTTTTGTAGGCGAAGACTACTTTTGTCAGGATAACTTGTACTAGTTGTCTCCCTTTGAATTTTGCCGTTGTGGGATCCCTTCCCGCCTACATTTGGGAAGAGGACCAAGGCCACTATAATTAGGACCTAGCCACCACCATAGAAGGGATCGGATCCATTCCACCCTGACCAGCTCACCAGCTCATCGAGCACAAGAACACCTCACCTCCTGAGGTTGTTCGTCCATTGTACTAGTTCATCCACAACCCCTCGAGGCCAATCCACCACAAATGAGGAGTAGGGTTTTACACCGCAAGGTGGCCCGAACCTGGGTAAACGGCCATGTCTCTTGTCCATTTGGTTCGTCGAGCTAGGCCGTGGAATTGGTGAGCAGGCAGACTGGGGAGGACGAGTTCTTCGCACGCAATCCAGAGTTCGAACCTCTCAAGGGTCTGCGGAACCCTGAATCCGACATGCACGCATCTTTGGGCAGCAGTTAATCTTATTAATGGTGTTGTTTTGTTTTTAATTACCATTCATGTGGTGCAGATGGAACGATCTCGATGAATGAAGAATCGGAGAACAACGGATTTTATCAGTGGTGTGACAGAGTTCATGAATTTGGATGAAAGTACAAAGAGGAGAATTGGTGATGCGGATTACATCATGTGTCCATGTACTGATTGTGCCAATACAGAGTCACGTGAAGTTGCAGATGTCCAATGGCACTTAGTCTCTCAGGGATTCATGGATGGATATACACGTTGGACCAGACACGGTGAAGAGGAGGTCATGGATGAAGATACCTAGGGCTGCGAGATGCCAAACCCCGATTAGTGTCACATGGATGTTGAATCTAACATCGGGGCAGAGGCGTCAATCTACCAATGGAACACCGGAAAGCCGAAACGCCCACTGGAAAACCAAGACATTGACGCAGATGACGACGATCTTGATATGCCCGATTTTGCTGCTATGATTGCATATTTCGAGGGCCCAAAAAAGGATATGATTGGGTACAAGGATCTGCCAACCATCGATGCGGACTCCAAGAAAGAATTGTATCCAGGTTGCAAAAAGAAATATTGCAAGTTGAGTGCCACCCTGGCGCTTCTCAGATTTAAAGTAGCAAACGGTCTATCAAACAAGGGCTTCACATAGATGTTACGTCTTTTCAAACAAATTCTTCTGGAAGATAATGTGCTCCCCAGAAGCACGAATGAAGCGAAGAAAATTGTTTGCCCATTGGAACTTGAAGTACAGAAGATACAAGCTTGTGTGAATGATTGTATATTGTACCGTGGTGAGTACAAAGATTTGCATGCATGTCCCACATGCAAGCATGCACGATACAAGCGCAGGAGAGGAAAGGACAAGTACAAATTGGATGACGAGATCAGGACAGGAATCCCGTTCAAGGTTGTTTGGTACTTGCCTTTAATTCCAAGGTTTGAGGCGTTTGTTTGCAAACCCTAGAGAGGCAAAGAGGTTGCAGTGGCATCATGATGAGCGAATTGTGGATAAGTATATGCGGCACCCGAAAGATGGGGCTCAGTGGGAATTAATCGACAACAAGTTTCAAGACTTTGCCAAGGATCCTAGAAGTATAAGGCTCGTGGAATGTACTGACGGGATGAATCCTTTTGGCGATATGAGCACCAATCACAGCACATGGCCGACGCTTCTATGCGTATATAACCTAGCTCCTTGGTTGTGTATGAAGAAAAAAAATACATTATGATGTCAATGATTATCCAAGGCCTGAAGCAACCTGGAAATGACATCGACATTTACTTTCAGCTATCGGTAGAAGAACTGCTGATAGTGTGGATAGATGCGCCTTCTATAAAATGTTATGATGCTTACAGAAAGGAGATTTTTGATCTACATGTGATGCTGGTGCACACCATTCAAGATATTCTGGCATTAGGCAACCCATCGGGGTAGAAAACAAAGGGAGATGTAGGGTGTGTCACATGCATGGATAGGACAGCTAGCAGATTTCTTCCCAACTCGCGCAAAACCATGTATTTGCATCATCGTAGGTTCTTACGGAGAAATCACCCATGCCGAAAGATGAAAGCTGAATTTGATGCTACGGCAGAGGTAGGTGTGGGCCCAAGACCCTATGATGGGGAGGTGGTCCACAACATGGCTAAACAAATTAATATTGTGCTTGGTAAGAAGCACACATTGATTGTGAAACAAACACCCAAGGGTCAAGTGTTTAAGAAGAAATCAGTGTTCTGGAAATTACCTTACTGGGAGATTCTACGTGTACGTCACTGCATCGATGTCATGCACGTAGAGAAGAACGTATGTGAAATTATCCTTGGTACTCTACTCAAGATTAAAGGTAAAAGAAAGGATGGTGACGGTTCACAGCTTGATATGCTTGTTGATTAATCAAAATGCAAGAGTGAAGCATATGATGATAACAAATTCATCAAAGCTCACGAGAGTTACAATTTTAGTACAAAAGGAGCAACACAGTTCTTCACCTATTTGTTGTCAGTTAAGACACCCTCTTCCTACTCCACAAACATCAGAAGTCTCATGGATGTGAGCTCAGGTAAAATGAAGTTGGGACACATGAAGTCACATGATTGCCATGTAATGTTGACACAAATCCTCCCGGTGGTCATCAGAAATCTGATGGACAAAGATATAAGAAACACACTCATTGAGCTCTGTGTTTTCTTCAACCAACTATGGCAAAAAGTTGTAGATCCCGAAGAGTTGGATCATATGCAAGATGATATTACAAGAATATTGTCCAACCTAGAGAATTTTCCCCACCATCATTCTTTGATGTCATGGTCCATCTCACTGTGCACCTTGTCGATGAGTTAAAGTATTGTGGCCCTGTGTTTCTTCACAACAAGTATCCCTTCGAGCGGTTCATGGGAATAATGAAGCTCTTTTGTCGGAACCGAAACTATCCATAGGCAAGCATCCTACAAGGTTATACCACGGAGGAGGTGGTTGAGTTTTGCACCGAATACATGAAACAAAGACCTATAGGTTTGCCCCTCTCTCGCCACGAGGGAAGGCTGAAAGGTAAGTCGGTCCTTGCTGGCACGCAAATGGCTGCACCCAGAGAATTGGCAGAGAAAGCCCATTTGACGGTACTGCTTAACAACCCAGTTCTCAGCGCTTATGCCGAAGAACACTTGGCGGAGATACGCCAAAGCTTCTTACCAATGGTGCCTTCATTAGATGTGGAGATGAAGGAGCACACTAAGAACTACACCGAATGGCTGAAGAATCGTTTGGCACAAGGATCCATCGATGACATTGCTATGTGGTTGGCACAAAAGCCATCACCGACGTTGACGTACCAAGCATATGACATAAATGGATACACGTTCTACACCAAGGAATGTGATGAGAAGACCTCATATCAGAACATCTCTGTTCGAATAGAATGCATGACTGTAGATGAAGCTGATAAAAGGGTGTACTATGGAAGCATCAAAGAGATTTGGGAGCTTGACTATGTGAAAGTTAAGGTGGCATTATTCAGGTGCGCATGGATCCCTCTTGGTCATGTAAAAGTTGATGATTACAGGAGGACCTATGTTAACAGGACAACGATGGCATATCATGCGGACCCGTTCATTCTTGCCAGTGATGCTACCCAGATTTTCTATGCGGAAAACCCTTGCATAAGAACTGCCATGTAGTGATCCATGGGAAGAAGAGGGTACTGGGTGTCGAGGATGTTGCTGATGAGGACGAGTACGATGAATTTGCTGGGTTGCCAGCCAAGGGATCATGCACCCATGTAACAGAGAAGCGTAAAATCACCAGAAAACCCAAGTTCATTCGGGGTCAACCTAATAATCCCGGTTCCCCCATGTACATGGGAATTAAGCCGTAAGACTAGTCATTATGCCTACCCTGCAACTTAATTCGTTCAATTTAGAACTATCACGTGTACTGAATTTATGAGTTATGCCCGGTTTTCTGTTGATGTAAGAACCGTTAATATGTTGAACTTGATATGCTGTCAGCTCAGGCAATGAATATGAACTGTTTATTACTATCATCATCATCATCATCATTAATATTTTTATATCATAGAGGTAGCACACTCAATTGATCTCACTACAGTATGTGTGAACAAAAATATGCAATCTCGTTTGCGAATAGCACATGGTTCGTTCATGAAATCCATGTGCCGACCAAACCCCGCGCGCGATCTGAGTCATGCTTTCAGATTGGCCAGAACTCAAACCCACGGATCGTACGTCTGCACCGTTGGATGCTCCCAGATCGAACGGCGATCCTCATCCCTTTTGACAAAACATGCAGTTCCAGTTGTAATTTTATATTTATGCAGAAAATGCACGTTAAATTCAAAAAAATGTCTTAAATATAGCTAACGATACCTGAAATGCACCAGAAAATCAAACATGTGGTATAATGGTGATTGCGTATAGTGGAAATTTTATGAGGCCAAACGATGAAGTCACCAACCACTGGAGTTTGAATTGACACGTCTCCTTTTGGAAACCATGATCCTTCATGTGAGATGCTCCGGTCTGGAAGGAGCGATCATCAAAACTTGTGCCAAACTTTACCAATTTTTTCCACGGGGTCGTGAGAGCATGCCATGGGCACACATCGATTTTGATGATGTCCGGACTCCATCTGTATTTCCTGTAATTAAACCACCAACTAGGCCTACGCCAGTGGCCGCACCTCGCGGCCGAAATGTTTGAAACTTCTCCCCGCTTCTCGGAAAAACGGATGAAAACTCGCAAAGCGACAAAAAAATGATTTGTACACCTTCTTTGCTAATGGTGGCCATAGTGGGGGTATCATAGCCGGTATCATGCACTCGGGAATAACAAATATGATGATGTGACAAGGAATTAAAGAAGGGAGAGTGGTTTAGAGTAACATAGGTAGATACCGTAACATAATAAATGCTATACTACTTTGTGTCATGCATGGCCATAAATATGGTCATTTATGATACTACTCTATGATACTATGCACTACGAAGGTACGTACGTAATATCATACACTAGTATCATATGCATGATACTAGTATATGATACTCCCCACTATAAGGCTGGCCATAGTGGTGGTATCTTAGCCGGTATCATCCACTCGGAAATAGCAAGTATGCTGATGTGGCAAAGAATTAAAGAAGATAGAGAGGGTTAGAGTAAAATCTAGGTAGATACCGTATCATGTTAAATGCGATGCTAATTTGTGTCATGCATGGCGATAAATATGATCATCTATGATACTACTCTATTATACTATGCACTATAATTAAAGGTAGTATCATACACTATTTTCATATATATGCATGATACTAGTATACGATACTCTCCACTATGAGTAGCCTAAGTATAGCCTAACTAAAACACACACATGTAGTTGTAGTAGGGTTTTTGACTTTATATGCACTAAATGCAAGGTAAGTGCAAAGAATGACTTAAACGTAGCAGACGAGACCTGAAATGGGTCGGGAAATCAAACAAAGTGTATATCCGCGATTGTTTACCATGATTTTTTTTGAGGTGGAACGATGTAGTACCTGACGATTTGGAGTCCGAAGTGCCACATCTCCTTTTCGAAACTATAATCCTTCTTGTGAGATACTCCGGTATGGAAGGTGCGAGCACCAAAACTTGTGCCAAACTTTATCAAAATTTTTCCATGCGATCGTGAGAGCACGCCACAGTGACACAATGATTCTCGTTATTTTTCGGACTCTATATGCATTTCCTGAAATTAAAATACCAACAAGGCCTACGCCTCTGGCCGCATCCTGCGGCTGAACTATTTGAAGTTGTTTCCTGTTTCTCAGACAGTGAATGAAAACTCGCAAAGCGACACACAAATGATCATGCTAACACCCACGTGTAGTTGCGACTTTATATATATATGTGTGTGTGTGTGCAAAAAATGACTCAAATATAGCAAATGAGATTTTTTTATCATATTCAAAGTTTGAGATTGCTAGCCATGCCTGCCCCCCGGTAAAATGCACCAGAAAATCGAACCATAGGGTATAGTCGTGACTTATTACCATGGAAAAAAATTTGGAGGCGAAACGATGAACTCATGTTTTCATTCAAACGAAAATATGCTGTTAGTTAATGTAAATGTTTTCAAATATCACACGGTTCACTCACGAAAGCTGTGTGTCCACCAAACCGTGGCTGATGCCCCCATGCCACGCACGCGATCTGAGTCGTGCGTTCTGATTGGCTAGAACCCAAACCCCACGGATCGTACCTCTGCACCATTGGATTCTCGTTGATCAAACGGCAATCCTCATCCCTTTCGACAACACATGCAGTTCCGGTTGTGATTCTATTTATATCCACAAATTGCACATTAAATTCAAAAAAGGTCTTAAATATAGCAAACGATACCCGAAATGCGTTAGAAAATCAAACCCGTGGTATAATGGTGATTGCGTACCGTGGAAATTTTTATGAGGCCCAACGATGAAGTCACCGACCACTGGAGTTTGAATTGACACGTCTCCTTTTGGAAACCATGGTCCTTCATGTGAGATGCTCCGGTTTGGAAGGAGCGATCATCAAAACTTGTGCCAAACTTTACCAAAATTTCCCCCGGGGTCGTGAGAGCATGCCACGGGCACAGACTCCATCTGAATTCCCTATAATTAAAATACCAACTAGGCCTACGCCGGTGGCCGCACCTCGCGGCCGAAATGTTTGAAACTTCTCCCCATTTCTCGGACAATGGATGAAAACCCGCAAAGTGACACACAAATGATTTGTACACCTTCTTTGCTAACTAAGACCCACATGTAGTTGTAGAATGGTTTTGAATTTATATGCACTAAATGCAAGGTAAGTGCAAAAAATTGACTTAAATATAGCAACGAGACCTGAAATGGACCAGAAAAATCAAACCTAGGGTATATATGTGATTGTTTACCGTGAAAAAAATTCGAGGCGAAACGATGTAGTCACTGACGATTGGAGTCTGAAGTGTTGCGTCTCCTTTTGGAAACTATGATCCTTCTTGTGAGATGCTCCGATTTGGAAGGTGTGAGCATCAAAACTTGTGCCATCTTTACCAAAAATTTTCCATGGGATCCTGCCACGGTGACACACCGATGTTCGTTATTTCCGGACTCTATATGCATTTACTGTAATTAGAATACCAACAAGGCTTACACCTCTGGCCACACCCTGCAGCCGAACTGTTTGAATTTTTTCCCGTTTCTCGAACAATGAATGAAAACTCCCAAAGTTACACACAAATGATCTTGCTAGCTATCACCCACGTGTAGTTGCAACTATAGCAAACGACACAAATATAGCAAACGATACCTCAAATGCACGAGAAAATTGAACCATAGGGTACAATGGTGATTTCTTACCATGGAAAACAATTTGGAGGCGAAACGATGAACTCTTGTTTTCATTCAAACAAAAATATGATGTTGTTCATTTAAATGTTTTCAAATAGCACATGGTTCACTCACGAAAGCCGTGTGTCTACCAAACCGTGGCCGATGCCCCCCTTGCTGCGCGTGCAATCTGAGTCGTGCGTTCTGATTGGCCAGAACCCAAACCCCACGGATCATACGTCCGCACCATTGGATGCTCCCAGATCGAACAACAATCCTCATCCCTTTCGACAGCAAATGCAGTCCGGCTAGTATTTGATTTATATGCCAAAATGCATGGTAAATGATAAATAATGTCTTAAATATAGCACACGAGACCTGAAATGCGCCTGCAAATCAAACCCGTGGTATAATGGTGATTGCTTAATGTGGGAAAAATTTAGAGGCGAAACGATGAACTCACGTATTCATTTCAAAATTAGCACGTCTTCATTTGAAACAAAATTATTCTCTTTGTGCACACGAGTGCTTAGAGGCAACCGTTTGCATAGGCCTTTCCGTGTGGCGACCGGGGATATTTTCCACCCTTTTCACCTAGGCCACCAACATCCCCCACCGCCCACCCGCGTTTCACTCAACTAGTCCACCCAATCTCCATCGCCAGCTCCCCCTCCCCCAGATCCACAGCAGAACCCTCTCCGGCGCCGGCGTGCTCACCCCGGCCGTGTGCCCGCTCTTCGGTGTCAAGCCTACCTCCATTGCCGTTCCCAACACGCGGCTACTCGTGCCTCGCCGTCTTCGTTTGCTCGCCAGCCACCTTCGAGCATATCGATCTTGTAACCCTCGCCTCTCCTGTGGTCCGGCCGATTTTGCATTAAGAAACCTGTTAGTTACTGCTCTCCATCACGGTGAGGCATATTTCCTCGCAATCCATCTTCCTATTTTGTTCCGTATGTTCCCAAATTGTCTATAAAATAACGGAGAGCGTGTATATGTTCATTATCTACCTTCCTAACTAGTACATATAAGCTATATTTGTTCCAATAAGTTACTGCCGATTTACAGATCGCGGGCGCACGAGTCACACAAACTTAACAAATGAGCCGTACATTTTCTTAATTATTGCATGACATGTTTAGACAACTTGATACCAAGTTGTTAGTGTTATGCTTATCCTCCTTCCCTGAGTTTTGCATGTGTTCTTTTGCATGTGTTCTCTGTAGATGTCGACTAGCAGCGACAACACTCATGCTTCAGGCAATGTATCTTCATCTGATTCTGACAACCCTAGGTCTTCAATAGATGGTGAGGGATCAAGTAATCTTGAACGGGATAGAGCTGCAGCAATTACCCTTCCGGTCAGGACACGGAGGAATGCTCCAAGGAAGCCCACACACCAGCCTAAAGGTGTATATGAAGTAACCGATATCGATTTAAAGTCTTGGGATCCAACTGATACGTCTCCAACGTATCTATAATTTTTGATTGTTCCATGCTATTATATTACCCGTTCTGGATGTTTATGGGCTTTACTTTACACTTTTATATCACTTTTGGGACTAACCTATTAACCAGAGGCCCAGCCCAAATTGCTGTTTTCTTGCCTATTTCAGTGTTTTGAAGAAAAGGAATATCAAATGGAGTCCAAACGGAATGAAACCTTCGGGGGAGTTATTTTTGGAACGGAAGCAATCCAGGAGACTTGGAGTGGACATCAGGGAAGCTTCGAGGAGGCCACGAGGCAGGGAGGCGTGCCCTACCCCCTAGGCGTGCCCCCTCCCTCGTGGCTCCGCGGACTGAGTTCTTTCGCCTATATATGTCCATATACCCTAAAAACATTGGGGGGCACAATAGATCGGGAGTTCCGCCGCCGCAAGCCTCTGTAGCCACCAAAAACCTCTCGGGAGCCCGTTCCGGCACCCTACCGGAGGGGGGATCCCTCACCGGTGGCCATCTTCATCATCCCGGCGCTTTCCATGACGAGGAGGGAGTAGTTCACCGTCGGGGCTGAGGGTATGTACCAGTAGCTATGTGTTTGATCTCTCTCTCTCTCTCTCTCTCTCTCTCTCTCTCTCTCTCTTGTTCTTGAGGTGATACGATCTTGATGTACCGCGAGCTTTGCTATTATAGTTGGATCTTATGATGTTTCTCCCCCTCTACTCTCTTGTAATGGATTGAGTTTTCCCTTTGAAGTTATCTTATCGGATTGAGTCTTTAAGGATTTGAGAACACTTGATGTATGTCTTGCCGTGCTTATCTGTGGTGACAATGGGATATTCACGTGATCTACTTGATATATGTTTTGGTGATCAACTTGCGGGTTCAATGAACTTATGCACAGGGGTTGGCACCCGTTTTCGTCTTGACTCTCCGGTAGAAACTTTGGGGCACTCTTTGAAGTACTTTGTGTTGGTTGAATAGATGAATCTGAGATTGTGTGATGCATATCGTATAATCATACCCACGGATACTTGAGGTGACATTGGAGTATCTAGGTGACATTAGGGTTTTGGTTGATTTGTGTCTTAAGGTGTTATTCTAGTACGAACTCTGATAGATCGAACGGAAAGAATAGCTTCGTGTTATTTTACTACGGACTCTTGAATTGATCGATCATAAAGGATAACTTTGAGGTGGTTCCGTACCCTACAATAATCTCTTCGTTTGTTCTCTGCTACTAGTGACATTGGAGTGACTCTTTGTTGCATGTTGAGGGATAGTTATATGATCCAGTTATGTTATTATTGTCGAGAGAACTTGCACTAGTGAAAGTATGAACCCTAGGCCTTGTTTCCTAGCATTGCAATACCATTTGTGCTCACTTTTATCATTAGTTACCTTGCTGTTTTTATAATTTCAGATTACAAAAACCTATATCTACCATCCATATTGCACTTGTATCACCATCTCTTCGCCGAACTAGTGCACCTATACAATTTACCATTGTATTGGGTGTGTTGGGGACACAAGAGACTCTTTGTTATTTGGTTGCAGGGTTGTTTGAGAGAGACCATCTTCATCCTATGCCTCCCACAGATTAATAAACCTTAGGTCATTCACTTGAGGGAAATTTGCTACTGTCCTACAAACCTCTGCACTTGGAGGCCCAACAAAGTCTACAAGATGAAGGTTGTGTAGTAGACATCAAGCTCTTTTCTGGCGCCGTTGCCGGGGAGGTGAGTGCTTGAAGGTATATCTTTAGATCTTGCAATCGAATCTTTTAGTTTCTTGTTTTATCACTAGTTTAGTATATAAAAGGAAACTATAAAAAATGGAATTGAGTTTGCCTCATACACTTCATCTTTTAAATATCTTTCGTAAGTATGATGAAAAGGAAAATTGTGCTCAAGTGCTAGAAGAAGAAGTCTATAAAATGTTTGGTACTAAATCTTTGAATGATGAGAATGATGGCAATGTTGTTAGTATGAACTCTTTGAATATCCATAGTACTAATGATGATTGCACTAGTTATGATGAAAATGTCTCTTATAAGCATGTCAACTTTTGTGGAGTGCATAGAGTTTGCAAGTACACACCAAATAGGGAAGATAGATTTTGCAAGAGGCATAAGTATTTAGAAACTAAATGGTTGCAAGAAAGGCTAGATGTTTGTGCTGAAAATTTAAAATTTCTTTGCCGTACTTGTGAACTTTGCAATGAACGTGGTCATTTACATCTCCGATGCAAATTGTTTCATGATCGAATCGTGTCCAAAAATTGTGATGATTTGATTTCCCTTGCACATCATAATGAAGTTAGTTTGCTTTTGGGTTATGAAGAAATGAAACGTCTAACTAAGCATATTCCAGAATATAACCTTAAGCAATTCCATGATATTGATCTAGAAGAAAGTTTTATGTATTGTGCGGTGAATTGCATTGAAAATCCTTATATTGCCAATTACATAAAGAGAAGAAAGCAAATAGAAGATGATGAAAATACTAATGAAAGGGAAGAGACTTCCCAATATCCTCCTATTATTTCTTATGATGAATCAGGTAACGAGGAGGAGCTTTCTATTCAACCAATCTCATTAATAAGGAGCTCAAAAAAGAGGGTTAAACCCACACATGATGTGAAGAAGAAAAAGAAAATACGGAGAAGCAAAGGTAGAAAGGTATCCCTCCCAAATGATGTTGCTCCTACTACTCATTGTGATGATGATAATTGCTATAGTATTGGTGCTATCCATACTATTAATGATGAGAGTGATTATATGCTTATGATATGAAAAGGCCCAAGCTTGGGGATGCTATGTTTGATGAGAATGACATATTTGAGAATATATTTGCTGCAATTAATGTTTGTCCCAAGCTTGGGGATGCTATGTTTAATGAAGATGATATTTTTAGCCTCCCAAGTTTTGATATACAAATTTATTATGATGATAGCATGCCTCCTACTTATGATGATTATATTGATGAAAGTGGGTTTGGAAGAGTGTCAACTTTAGGAAGTAATGATCCCACTATTTTGGAGGATGTTGAAGCTTATTGTGATGAATATGAAAGTGGATTTGGAGAGGTCATGACTTTATTTAGTGATGATTCCACTATCTTGGAAGAGGTTTCAATCGATTATGATGAGAACAAAGTTGCCACTTATGATGATTATTGTGATGAAACTTATGCTATAAAAAGTAGTGATGATTATATTTATAAAACTTGTCATGATTATGATTACCCTTTTATGAACATTACTCTTTTAATGTGGAAACAATTTATAGTATTCGAGTCTCTTATGATACTCCCACTATTCCGAATTTTGCTTATATGGAGAGTAATAAAATTTCTATGCAAGTAGATCATGAAAAGAATGCTTTAGGTGCTGGTTATATTGTTGAATTTATTCATGATGCTACTGAAAATTATTATGAGGAACATATGCTTGTAGGAATTGCAATAATATCAAGTTTCCTCTCTATATGCTTAAAATTTTGAAGTTATGCTTGTTTAGCCTTCCTATGCTAGTTGATTATTGTTCCCATAAGTTGTTTGCTCACAAAGTCCCTATGCATAGGAAGTGGGTTAGGCTTAAATGTGCTAGTCATATTCTTCATGATGCTCCCATTGTGTTTCAATTCTTATCTTTTATGTGAGCATCATTGTCATCATCATGCCTAGCTAAAAAGGCATTAAAGAAAAGCGCTTGTTGGGAGACAACCCAATATTTACCCTTACTGTTTTTGTGTGTTAACATGATTATGCTACTGTAGTAATCATGTTTTATAGCTTTTGTTTCAATAAAGTGCCAAGTAAGACCTTTAGGATAGCTTACAGTGATAGTTGTGTTGATCCTGCTGAAAATCAGAAACTTTTGCACCCAGCAAATTAGTTTTCATAATTCACATAAACGTGATTTTGATCTGATTATTTTTGATCCGGATTGGTACACACATTGCTCAGGTTTTCCTAATTTGGTAGGATTTTTGGAGTTCCAGAAGTATACGTTTGATACATATTACTATAGACTGTTCTGTTTTTGACAGATTCTGTTTTCTATGTGTTGTTTGCTTATTTTGATGAATCTGTGAGTAGTATCAGAGGGTATGAACCATAGAGAAGTTGGAATACAGTAGATATTACACCAATATGAATTTAGAATCATTTCACAACAGTATCTAAGTGGCGGTTTATTTTCTTATACTAACAGAGCTTACGAGTTTTCTGTTGAGTTTTGTGTTGTGAAGTTTTCAAGTTTTGGGTAAAGATTCGATGGACTATGGAATAAGGAGTGGCAAGAGCCTAAGCTTGGGGATGCCCATGGAACCCCAAGATAATCCAAGGACAACCAAAAGCCTAAGCTTGGGGATGCCCCGGAAGGCATCCCCTCTTTCATCTTCGTCTATCGGTAACTTTACTTGGAGCTATATTTTTATTCACCACATGATATGTGTTTTGCTTGGAGCGTTATTTTATTTTATTTTGTTTTGCTTTCTGTTTGAATAAAATACCAAGATCTGAAATTCTTAAATGTTAGAGAGTCTTCACATAGTTGCACAATTATTTGACTACTCATTGATCTTCACTTATATCTTTTGGAGTAGTTTGTCATTTGCTCTAGTGCTTCACTTATATTATTTTGAGAGTCTTCTAGAATAGCATGGTATTTGCTATGGTTATAAAATTAGTCCTAGAATGATGGGCATCCAAGTTGGGTATAATAAAAACTATCATAGAGAGTGAATTGGATGCTATGATCAATTTGATGCTTGATAATTGTTTTGAGATATAAAGGTGGTAATGTTAGAGTCATGCTAGTTGGGTAATTATGAAATTGAGGAATACTTGTGTTGAAGTTGGCAAGTCCTGTAGCATGCACGTACGGTAAATCTGTGTGACAAATTTGTTGCATGGGGTGCTCTTTTGATTGCCTTCCTTATATGTGGAGGTCGGGGGCGCGCGATGGTTAACTCCTACCAACCTCCCCCCTAGGAGCATGCGTAGTAGTACTTTGCTTCGAGGGCTAATAATTTTTTTGCAATAAGTATATCAGTTCTTTATGACTAATGTGAGTCCATGGATTATACACACTCTTACCCTTCCATCATTGCTAGCCTCTTCGGTACCGTGCATTGCCCTTTCTCAACTTGAGAGTTGGTGCAAACTTCGCCGGTGCATCCAAACCCCGTGATACGATACGATCTATCACACATAAACCTCCTTATATCTTCCTCAAAACAGCCACCATACCTACCTATTATGGCATTTCCATAGCCATTCCGAGATATATTGCCATGCAACTTTCCACCGTTCCGTTTATCATGACACGCATCATCACTGTCATATTGCCTTGCATGATCATGTAGTTGACATCGTATTCGTGGCAAAGCCACCATGCATAATTTTTCATACATGTCACTCTTGATTCATTGCCCATACCGGTACAACGCTGGAGGCACTCATATAGAGTCATATCTTGTTCTAGTTTTGAGTTGTAATTCATGAGTTGTAAATAAATAGAACTGTGATGATCATCATTATTAGAGCATTGTCCCTTATAAAAAAAGGAAGGCCAAATAAAAAAGAGAAAGTCCAAATAAAAAAAGAAAAAAGGAAAGGCCAAATAAAAAAAGGAAAAAAAAAGAAAAAAAGAAAGGCCAAAAATAAAAAAGGGGGACAATGTTACTATCCTTTCCCACACTTGTGCTTCAAAGTAGCACCATGTTCTTCATATAGAGAGTCTCTTATGTTGTCACTATCATATACTAGTGGGAATTTTTCATTATAGAACTTGGCTTGTATATTCCAACGATGGGCTTCCTCAAAATGCCCTAGGTCTTCGTGAGCAAGCAAGTTGGATGCACACCCACTTAGTTTCTTTTGTTGAGCTTCCATACATTTATAGCTCTAGTGCATCCGTTGCATGGCAATCCCTACTCCTCATGTTGACATCAATTGATGGGCATCTCCATAGCCTGTTGATTAGCCTCGTCAATGTGAGACTTTCTCCTTTTTTGTCTTCTCCACACAACCCCCATCATCGTAATCTATTCCACTCATAGTGCTATATCCATGGCTCATACTCATGTATTGTGTGAGAGTTGAAAAAAGCTGAAGCGCGTTAACAAGTATGAACCAATTGCTTGACTGAAACCGGGGTTGTGCATGATGGGAGTATTTTGTGTGATGAAAATGAAGCATAGCCTAACTATATGATTTTGTAGGGATAAACTTTCTTTAGCCATGTTATTTTGAGAAGACATGATTGCTTTGTTAGTATGCTTGAAGTATTACTATTTCTTATGTCAATATGAACTTTTATCTTGAATCATTTGGATCTGAACATTCATGCCACAATAAAGAAAATTACATTGAGAAATATGCTAGGTAGCATTCCACATCAAAAATTCTGTTTTTATCATTTACCTACTCGAGGACGAGTAGGAATTAAGCTTGGGGATGCTTGATATGTCTCCAACGTATCTATAATTTTTGATTGTTCCATGCTATTATATTACCCGTTTTGGATGTTTATGGGCTTTACTTTACACTTTTATATCACTTTTGGGACTAACCTATTAACCGGAGGCCCAACCCAAATTGCTGTTTTCTTGCCTATTTCAGTGTTTCGAAGAAAAGGAATATCAAACGGAGTCCAAACGGAATGAAACCTTCGGGAGAGTTATTTTTGGAACGGATGCAATCCAGGAGACTTGGAGTGGACGTCAGGGAAGCTTCAAGGTGGCCACGTGGTAGGGAGGCGCGCCCCCACCCTCGTGGGCCCCTCGTGGCTCCCCTGACCGAGTTCTTTCGCCTATATATGTCCATATACCCTAAAAACATCGGGGGGACAATAGATCGGGAGTTCCGCCGCCGCATGCCTCTGTAGCCACCAAAAACCTCTCGGGAGCCCGTTCCGGCACTGTAACATCCCAAATTTTCAATTTGGAATGTTACACATTAGAGCATCATTGCATATCATATTTTATTTGCATTTTTGGTTTGATCCTAGAAATTCTACGCAACTCAAGGACCCACGGAGAGAGTTGGGGATTTCGTTATTTTCATATTTGAGCTTTCTCGAATTTTGAAAATAGGATCATTTGATTTTATTTATTTTATCTTCAATTATTTCATTTATAAAAATAAGAGAGAGGGAATAAAATAACTTTCCCAAAAATAAGAAATATTGAGGATTTAATAAAAAAAATCAAATATTTTATTTTATTTGGAGTTTTGGCTATTTTATTTGAATTTAGGAAAATTGCATGTATTTCAAAATTGCATTTTAGGGCCAAGAAAATGTTCATCTCGTTCTAAATATTTTATTTAGACGGTGAAAATTTATTTTGGCATTTTTAGAATTTTATTTTATTTTGTAGGATGTTTTTTGTTTCGGCGGATTTATTTAAAAAAAAAACCCCAGCGCCCGACTGGGCCAAGGCCCAGCCGAGCCGGGCCGGCCTCGCCCGCGCCACCGCCTCCGCCGCCGTGTCGCCGCCGGACTCGGGGAGTCCGACCCCGAGCCGCCACGCCTCCTTGCCCCTCCCCCAAGCCGGCCGAGCCCCCCTCCTTAAATAGCGCCGCCGCCGCCCCCTCACCCCGCCACCTCGACCCACCCCGCCTCCCGCGCCGCCGCCGCCGCCGAGCCACTGCCGCCGACGCCCGCCGCCGCCGCCGGAGCCCGGCCGCCCCCTCGCCACCCCGCCGGAGCCGCCCCGCCCACCGGAGCGCCTCGCCGGAGGTACACCGCCGCCCGGTCCGGTTTAAAAAAAAACCCGGTTCATTTTTTTAGAAAACCCTAGTTTTTTTAAGGACGGTTTTTTTTTTTGTTTTTTTGGTTTTCTTATTTAGCGAGCGTTCGCTCATTCGTTCGTTTTAACGAACACGTTCATCTTTAGTTACAGTTAACGAACGTCCGTTCGTTAAACTGTTCGTCAGTTTTTCTTTTTCTCGGATTTTCTGCGATTATTCCAGATCGCGATTTCCGATCTTTTTTTCGTTTTGGTTTTTCTGTTCGCTCGTTTGTCGGAATCAGGCGACTCAAGCGCCTAGAGTTTCGTCTCGAAGCCCTCTTTCCGTTTAACCAACTCAAACAAGTTTTTGCTTCTGTAAAATTTGACTTAGGTCCAGATTAGTAAACGAAGCTTGTTTCTTTCGCCGTTTGACTTTCGTTGCTTCGTTTGATTTGATTCTTTTGGCAAAACCAGAGTTCTTAAGTTGAACTTTCTGGTTAGATCTCTTATTTGAAGTTTTACCTGTGCATTAGATGAGTACTTATTGTATGCTTGTTTGTTCGCGATAGAGTACCCGGAGTGCGCCGCTTGCTACTTCGAATCGCTAGGTTTCACGGACCATCAGCAAGGCAAGTAACACTTTGATCATACCCCTTTACTACCCAGTTTTATTGCATTAGATCAACCCTCAAACAATTGCATGATTAGGACCTAATTAAATTGTGGGTTTGGGAAGTAGAAGGTAGTACCTATTGCCTTGTTTATTATCAAACCTTGGGAGTTACTTCTACGTTTGCTTATATTGCTATGCTATGCTAGTAGACGTGGATTGGGTTTGAGTGTATCCATGACAGATGTGAGATTGTTAATTAATGGTTAAACTTAAGGTGGCAACTAAAACACACATCTGGGTGGATTGAGGTACCTGGGTATTCCAGGATTGCCTATTTTTTCTTTATGGACCGCCACCCAGGCTCAAAGGGATCATGAGATTATTCACGCTAGAAACTTCCGTGTGCAGCCGCAAGCTATTATGGGCTCTAGCATAGTTGAGTAAGTTGTGTGAACTCTTACAGTGGTAGACTAGCAGATGTAGGGGATGTAGGTGTAACTGTCTACCCGATCGTAAGGTGCGAGCACCTCTGAAAGACTGTGTCTCGGTCATCCATTTCTCAAACACCATGTAGTGCGAGAACCCCAACGGAGGAGATCGAGTCTTGTGGGGAAAAGTGCGCAAACCTCTGCAGAGTGTACAAACTAATCATGGTTAGCCGTGTCCCCGGTTATGGACATCTTGAGTATCTAGTACCTGGATTTTCCTGTGAATCTCATCATGTTACTTTAATTAATTTTGTTGGGTTTGATGATGATACTTAATTGGGATTGAGAATGCTGTCAACCATTCTCAATGTTTAACAACCACCATGATAGTTAAATAAAATTTATTCCTTTGCAGTAGGGAAAAATTGGCTTTTCGCAAAACTGTAACCATAGAGCTTTCCACTAGCCATATATGCATGTAGTATAGCATTATTCTGTTCATTACTCTCTATGTGTTACTTTGCCAGCATATTCCATGTGCTGACCCGTTTTCGGGCTGCAACGTTTCATGTTGCAGACTTTTCAGACGACGAGTAAGGTGCCTTAGGTCATGGTTCTATACTCAGCGATGCCGTTGGAGTTGATGGACTAACTTATCTTCCAAGCCTTCCGCTGTTATCGTTATTAGATGGCCTTAAGCCATATTTATTGTAATAAGTTCTCTTTTGAGACATTCGATGTAATAAGTGTGTGATTGCTACTCTGTTATAAATCCTTCGAGTACTGTGCGTGTCAGCATTACTGATCCAGGGATGACACCGATGCACAGAGACTTGACCGTCTGAGGTCTGGTCGCTACAGGCACCCTGCCGGAGGGGGGGATCCCTCACCGGTGGCCATCTTCATCATCCCGGCGCTCTCCATGACGAGGAGGGAGTAGTTCACCCTCGGGGCTGAGGGTATGTACTAGTAGCTATGTGTTTGATCTCTCTCTCTCTCTCTCTCTCGTGTTCTTGAGGTGATACGATCTTGATGTATCGCGAGCTTTGCTATTATAGTTGGATCTTATGATGTTTCTCCCCCTCTACTCTCTTGTAATGGATTGAGTTTTCCCTTTGAAGTTATCTTATCGGATTGAGTCTTTATGGATTTGAGAACACTTGATGTATGTCTTGCCGTGCTTATCTGTGGTGACAATGGGATACTCACGTGATCTACTTGATGTATGTTTTGGTGATCAACTTGCGGGTTCAATGAACTTATGCATAGGGGTTGGCACACGTTTTCGTCTTGACTCTCCAGTAGAAACTTTGGGGCACTCTTTGAAGTACTTTGTGTTGGTTGAACAGATGAATCTGAGATTGTGTGATGCATATCGTATGATCATACCCACGGATACTTGAGGTGACATTGGAGTATCTAGGTGACATTAGGGTTTTGGTTGATTTGTGTCTTAAGGTGTTATTCTAGTATGAACTCTATGGTAGATCGAACGAAAAGAATAGCTTCGTGTTATTTTACTACGGACTCTTGAATAGATCGATCAGAAAGGATAACTTTGAGGTGGTGTCGTACCCTACAATAATCTCTTCGTTTGTTCTCTGCTATTAGTGACTTTGGAGTGACTCTTTGTTGCATGTTGAGGGATAGTTATATGATCCAGTTATGTTATTATTGTCGAGAGAACTTGCACTAGTGAAAGTATGAAACCTAGGCCTTGTTTCCTAGCATTGCAATACCATTTGTGCTCACTTTTATCATTAGTTACCTTGCTGTTTTTATAATTTCAGATTACAAAAACCTATATCTACCATCCATATTGCACTTGTATCACCATCTCTTTGCCGAACTAGTGCACCTATACAATTTACCATTGTATTGGGTGTGTTGGGGACACAAGAGACTCTTTGTTATTTGGTTGCAGGGTTGTTTGAGAGAGACCATCTTCATCCTACGCCTCCCACGGATTGATAAACCTTAGGTCATCCACTTGAGGGATATTTGCTACTGTCCTACAAACCTCTGCACTTGGAGGCCCAACAACGTCTACAAGAAGAAGGTTGTGTAGTAGAGATCACCAACTAAACCAGATAAAGCACACATGAGGTTCACGTGTGTGTGTGGATTTGTTGGCAGGGCAAGGCTCAACATTAATCTGCCGGGGTTTCGGAAGGCTGACACAGAAACACGGCAAAGGATAATCTAGGAGGTCGTGGATCACTTCAATGTTCCAGAGCAGTGGAGAATGCAGGTGGAACATGCTGCACTGAAGAAGGCTAGGGATGCTTGGAGAAACTGGAAGCACATGCTGTACAAGAAGTACTTGAGTGAAGGCAAGGACCCAATCCCCGCATACCCCCAAATTACTAAGGCAGACCGGGCAGAATTCAAAAGGGTTAGTGCAACTACAGAATTTGCTGAGAAGAGTGCCAAGCAATAGGAACTTCAAAAGAGGAACACACACCCCCATCGTATGGTTCTGGCAGGATACTACGACATGAAACCAACATGGGACTAGGAGGACAAAGAAGGAGTAGCGGCGGGTGGGAGACCGACCTTCAGTGAAATCAGGGGCGAACGCACCAAAGACTACTTGCGGGCACGTGCAAGGAGGCGTGATGATGGAACTTATTACTTTGAAAACTCATGTGATGAGAACTGTATCAAGTGATGTTAAAGGCTTCCAAGATCCCCGGAAGGTTCTACAGGAACTCAGGGCCATGTGACATTCTATCCGATGCTCTGGAAACAAGAGAGCCCCCTGGCCGTGCAAGGGGTATAGGTATTAATGTCCCGCACAAGAGGGCTTTCACACTCAGCAAAGAAGAGAGGCTCAGCATGAAAAAAGTGAGGAGTGAAATGAAGCAGAATGAATTGTATGAAAGGTTGAGGAAGGACATGTATCCGGCTGTTCGAAAGGATATTGAGGAGTCAATGATGATGAGAAGACTCTAACACTGACATATAGCCAGTGGATGGGAGGGGAGGCGGGCATGGAGGATGCTGCTTCTTGCGCGACAACACCGCACAAGAGTAGCTGTGCATTAGCTGACCCCAGCGACACTGAGACTGTAGCTGCTCATGATGATGCTATATCTGATCTATCTGGAATGGAAGACAGACTGAAGGGCATGCTTACACATTATAAAGGTACATTAAAATGTGCAACAACCTGGGTTTGCCCACCCTTCTTGGAATAGGGCATCCTGTTGGACAATGTGCCATTGAAGCCGGGCCGTGTGAAGTGCTACGTGATTGAAGTAAAGCCTGGATTCAATGAATTTACCCTGAAGAATGTCCTAGGAGACTTTGATGAGCAAAGGACCTTGGGAGAAACACTGTTACATCACATCCAGTGGCCACGAAAGGAAATATAGTTCATCGATGAGATCCCTAAAACTGTAAGTGCATCTAGTGCCCCTTAGTGATTTTGGTGTATTGAAGACTTATAGGTTAAGGGATTGATATGTTTGTGAGTGTACACATGCTCTATAAGTCAATGAGGAGTTTGATATTAACAGTGAAAGTCGACCCCTAAAAATGAATGTCTTCGGCTGAAGACTTTGGTTCTCCTGAAGACTTTGAAAGTGAAGAAACTGGTGTGACCTTGAAGACTTCGATATTCATGCGAGGAATCTGAAGCATGAAGAATTTTGTTATCGTAGTTTCATTTTCTTCTTCTTGAGTCATAGGAAACACCATACTGTTAAAGGGGGTCGAGGTAATACTAAGGAAACTAATTTCCAAGTGATGCTCATCTCAAAATCCTACACCTACCCAATCCTTCGAGTGAAGCCATTGGAAATCTCATATCAGTTCATTCAATTTCTTCAGTGACAGAGACGAAGATCTTCTGGTCTCTGAGGAATTTATTCTGACTGAGGAGTTAGGAATTCGCCAGTGCGGATTGCCTACACAGTGAGGAACATGATAGCCATGAGGAATTCGAACCTCAAATCCAACCGTTGCTGTGTCGCGCGCCAGCTGTCCCAAAATATCCTACCACCTAACGGTCATATCAGACAAGGGCATTTATGTCTTATCATGTCAGGCTGCTCCCTAGGCTATAAATAGCCTCCCCCTACAACCACTAGCTGGTTGGCTGCTCCGAGAGAAACTGACACTTGTCATTTTAGAGCATCCCATTCCTCCGAGGACTTTGAGCGAAAATCATCAAGTGAGGATAACCGAAATCCCAAACCCAAACCTACAAACCCCAAAGTGATTGAGCATCACTGAAGAGATTGTTCTTGTGTGGAACCGACGCTTGTTACCTTTGAGGACTGTGTATCCTCCAGACGGTTAGGCGTCATGGTTTGAGCATCCAAGAGGAATTGTGGATTGCCGAGTGACCAAGTCTGTGAAGGTTTGGAAGTCACCTGTGAAGACTTACCACTACTGTTGGGAGAGGTCTGTGTGATCTTAGCTCAAGGAGAATATGGTGAGGCTGTGTGTCCTCGAGTTTAAATACTCAGCCGCTCCAACCAGACGTACAACTGTCACAACAGTTGGAACTGGTCTACCAAATCATTGTCTTCACCAAGCCAACTGGTTCTATTTCCTCAACCCTTTCATTTCCTCAGTTATGTGTTGATGTACCTGATCATTACTGTTTGAAGACTTTGACTGAAGACTTTCTCTAATTCCTCAATCCTATTTCTTCAGTCTGTTTGTCTTCATCCTGCTTATCCCGTGTTTACGCTTTCTGTACTTTGTGTTTGTCTTTCATTTCATCATGATGACTATGTTGTTGCTCTGTTATGCTTATACCTGAGTACTTATTCCGCTGCAAGTAGTTCTTCGCTAGGAATTTCCTCACCCTGAAACTCCTCAGTGAAGAATTCATAAAATTCGCCTATTCACCCCCCCTCTAGCAGACGTAACACACTTTCAATTGGTATCAAAGCAAGGTACTCCCTTGTTCCGTGTGATTTTGGTTTAACCGCCTGGAGTTTTAGTTATGTCGATTGCAGGAATGAGGAGTGTGTCCTGCCCCATCTTTGACGGTCATGAGTATCCCAAGTGGAAGGCCATGATGAAGAAGCGACTGATGGCGATGAACAGCGAACTGTGGACCGTCACTGAGATTGGTCTTACCGATCTATGCAAGATGGCGGAGGCTGATGACATTCGCAAGTACACTCTACTCAACCTCACAGCGAAGGATGTCATCTGCTCCTGTTTGTCCCAAAATCAGTTCAGGAACGTCATGCATCTCAACCATGCGAAGCTAATCTGGGACCGACTCTCTGAGGTCTACGAAGGCCATCGTACTCGTCATGATCCTTGGTTTGAGGATTTCAAGGAATCACTCAAGGAGATGACTTTCACACCTGAATCATCATCCTCTTCACCATGCCTTATGGCAAAGGGTGCCAAGGTAACAGAATGCTACCTTTCCGAATGTAGTGATGATGAATCAGGTGATGAATTTGGACCTAGCTATGTCAAACTTGCTTCCCTTGCCACTAAACAACAAAGAGCTCTTGAAAAAGTTCAAAACATGCTAGATGAAAGCGATGATATGTTGGGTGAGGAATTGAATCGAACTAAGACTCTGACAGATAATCTTCAGAGACTTCAAACTCGGTTTGACAACCTTGAAAATCATCATAGCACTCTCTTAACTGATCATGAGAAGCTTTTTTATGAATTTCTTCAGAGAAAGCAAGATCTTGAGTAGTTAAAAGCGAGTTATGAAGATCTTCAGAAGGAAAATGATTCATTGCTTGCTCAATAGATCAGTTCCGCTCAGGAAGAATTTATTCCACCATGTCTTAAATGCATTGAGCGTGAATCTGCTAATTCATCACCTGAATGTTCAAATGCTTCTCTTGCTGCAAATTCTTCAACTGTCTCTGTGGTTACAAATTCCTCATCTGAGGATACCACTTGTATCACTGACGATAATGCAGGGCTGAAGGAATTGTATGTGACATGCATTTACAAAAGCCTCAAAGGGCATCAGACTCTATGTGATGTGCTCAAAAAACAGATCTTGAACAGGAACCCTAGGAAAGAGGGTATTGCCTTTGAGAGGAAACTCAATGCTGATGGGACCTACTGGAAACCTGAGTAGTACCCCAAAACCTCATGGGTTACTGCGAAAGGACCTCCTGTAGATCCATGCACTTTATCTGACTTTACCTCTGATTCTTCATATTCCTCTGATGAGTCATTTGACTCCAACTATAAACTCTTTAAGAATCAGAACGGTGAAGTATTTGCTCGATATGTTGGAACTAACTGCAGGAATGGTCCCCCTATGAAGAAAATCTGGGTTCCTAAAAGGTGCCTTGAAAATCTTCAGGTGAATGTCATCATGACACCACCCATGAAGAATAGGAACCCCAGATCAAAATCTTCATATGGATCAAAATTTTCATATGGACCAAATTCCTCACGCGGATCAAAATCCTCATATGAACACCATCATGCTAACACTTCTGTTTCGTGGGGAAAGTCTAAGGGCCATGAATATGTGCATTATTCTTCAAACCATTATGTTCATAAGTCCTCGAAGAATTTCTCTTCTTATTCATATGCTTATCCTAACCACTCTTTTGTGAAACGAAGTGCACTGGCTTCTATGCCATCATTTTCTTATGAAGCTCACAGAATGATGAACTCTTTGCCACCCCTCCATATGTGGGTGGTGAAGAAAAAGAATTAATCTCTTATGCAGGGTCAGGTCTCCAGACAAACTTGATCATCTGAATATTTTGCTGGAGACCTGAATTTGCTTGAAAGGATGCAAGCTAATCATGAAGAAATGAATCATTCTTTCTCACGTCCTCATATTGCTAGATCTATTACTGTTGATGAAATTTATATCATATTCTTCACTGATGTAGTATATGGGTTCGTAAGTTGCACTAATTCATCTGCAGGATGAACAACCCAAAGCTACTGAGTGGGTCCTCGATAGTGGATGTACAAATCACATGACTGGTGACAGGAGCTTGTTGATGGACACTGATTTGTCACCATCTCATCTGAAGCATATCACCTACTCTGACAAAGCCAAAAGCAAGGTATTGGGTCTAGGTAAGGTTGCAATCTCAAAGGATAAACACATGGACAAGGTCATGCTTGTTGATTCCTTAGGATTCAATCTTATGTCTGTCTCAATGCTTTGTGATCTTGATATGGTTGTTGTATTTGGCAAATTTCGTTGCCTTGTGCTAATGGAATCTGACAACTCCAAAGTCTTCAAAGGATTTAGGAAAGGAGACTTGTATATTGTTGATTTCTCTGCAGGACCACAGCCTGCCACATGTCTACTTGCAAAAGCTTCAGAATGCTGGTTATGGCATCGATGACTTGGTCATGCTGGGATGAGGAACTTGCATGCACTCGCGAAGAAGAAGCACGTCATTGGCATCGAGGGTGTCAAATTCCTCAAAGACCATCTTTGTGGGGCTTGCGAGGCTGGAAAGATCACCAGAGCCAAGCATCCCTCGAAGACTATCATGACCACTTCTCGTCCCTTTGAATTACTTCATATGGATCTATTTGGCCCTACTCATTATGCCACGTTCACTAGTTCTGCATCATTATATGGCTTTGTCATAGTTGACGACTATTCTCGTTACACATGGGTGCATATCATCACTTACAAAAATGAAGTGCATGAAGTCTTCAGACGATTTTCCTCAAGGGCTTCCACTAACTTCGGTGTGAAGATCAAGCATATCAGGAGTGATAATGGAACCGAGTTCAAGAGCACTGGCCTCGATGAATATCTTGATATGCTTGTTATTACTCACGAATTGTTTGCTCCTTATACTCCTCAGCAGAATGGTGTCGTGGAGCGCAAGAATAGGACTCTTGATGAGATGGCCCGCACTATGCTTGATGAATACAAAACGCCTCAGCATTTCTGGCCTGAAGCAATTGATACTGCGTGCCACATCATCAACAGGGTATACCTTCACAAATTCTTCAAAAAGACCTCATATGAACTCCTCACTGACAATAAACCCAATGTAAGTTATTTCAAAGTCTTCGGTGCTAAATGCTGGATTAGAGATCCTCACCATCACTCTAAATTTGAACCGAAAGCACATGAGGGTTTTATGCTTGGTTACGGAAAGGACTCGCACACCTACAGAGTCTTCAACATCAATCATCACAAGGTTGTTGAAACTGTAGATGTGCGGTTCGATGAAACTAATGGCTCGCAAAGAGAGCACCTACCTCCTGTGCTAGATTAAATGTCACCTAAGGAATCCATCAAGTTCAAAGCTACTGAGGATGTCATCCCTACCGAAGAATCTGCTGAAGAAGTCATTCCTGATCGTGAAGAAAATCATGCTGGTGCTGCTGAAGAAACTGGTCCTGAAGAAACTGCTGGGCCTAAGCAAAGTCGTCTACCCGCACATCCTCGCATTGTAAACGAAGTGCAAGTTGAGAAGATCATCGATGACATTCGTGAACCAGGTCCCCTCACGCGCTCAAAAGCTTCACATTTATCTAACTTTTGTGGGAATTTTGGATTTGTCTCTATCACAGAGCCCACTAAAGTAGATGAAGCATTCATGGAATCCGAGTGGATTCAAGCCATGCAAGATGAATTGCATCAATTCGAGCTCAACAATGTGTGGGAGCTTGTCAAGCGACCAGACCCACGCAAGCACAACATCATCGGCACTAAATGGATCTACCGCAACAAACAAGATGAAAATGGCCTTGTGGTGAGGAATAAGGCTCGTCTTGTAGCTCAAGGCTACACACAGGTTGAAGGAATTGATTTCGATGAAACTTTTGCACTTGTTGCTAGACTTGAGGCTATTAGCATATTGCTTGCTTATGCTAACCATCATAATATCATCTTACAACAAATGGATGTGAAAAGTGCATTCCTCAATGGTAAGCTTGAGGAAGAAGTATATGTTGCTCAACCACCAGGTTTTGAGGATCCAAAATTTCCAGATCAGGTCTACAGACTCAACAAGGCCCTCTATGGCCTCAAGTAAGCACCTCGGGTGTGGTATGACACACTGAAGGAATTCCTCATGAAGAAAGGCTTAAAACCCAGTTCGCTTGACCCAACTCTTTTCACCAAAACATATGATGATGAATTATTCGTGTGCCAAATATATGTTGATGATATTATCTTTGGCTGTACTAACCAACGTTACAGTGATGAATTTGCCTATATGATGAGTGAAGAATATCAAATGTCTATGATGAGAGAATTGAAATTCTTCTTAGGTCTTCAGATGCGTCAACAATACAATGGCATATTCATATCTCAGGAGAAATACCTCAAGGATGTGTTGAGGAAATTCGGCATGCAAGATTGCAAAGGCGTCAAAATTCCTATGCCCACAAATGGCCATCTATGCACTGATGAAAATGGTAAAGACTTGAATCAAAAGGTGTACCGCTCCATGATTGGCTCTTTATTGTACCTATGTGCATCTAGGCCGGATATTATGCTTAGTGTTTGCATGTGTGCCCGATTTCAAGCTACACCGAAGGAATCACACCATAAGGCTGTGAAGCATATTCTTCGATATCTAGCTCACACACCAACACTTGGATTATGGTATCCCAAGGGCTCTTCCTTAGATCTCATTGAATATTCAGACTCTGACTATGCTGGCGATCGGTTGGACCGCAAGTCAACGTCAGGCACATGTCATTTCCTCGGACGATCCTTGGTATGTTGGTCGGGAAGAAGCAGAACTACGTATCACTCTCCACTACAGAAGCTGAGTATATTGCTGCTGGATCTTGCTGTGCTTAATTACTATGGATGAAGCAAACACTCAAGGACTATGGCATCAATGTGAAGAATGTGCCACTCTACTGCGACAATGAGAGTGCTATCAAGATTGCTCACAACCCAGTTCAGCACTCGAAGACAAAGCACATCCAGATTCGTCATCATTTTCTTCGTGACCATGTGTTGAAGGGCGACATCTCCATCGACCATGCAAGTACTGAAGACCAGCTGGCCGATATCTTCACAAAGCCCTTGGATGAGAAGAGGTTTAGCAAGTTGCGGTGTGAGCTAAATATCCTAGAATCTTCGAATGTTCTTTGAAAAGGACACACATCCTAACACTTATGCTGACTTGATGACTTAAATGTGCAACACACGAAGTAATGTTTTTCTTCAATCAATGAAGACTAACCCTCTAAGTGTGAAGAAATTAATGAAGAAACTGATTCTCAGATCCCTACGAGAATTGTACGCGGTGTCTGAAATCAACTTTCTTATACGGTGGGTTACGCCACCAACCAAAGTTGAAAATCTTCGATTTGAGTTTTTCTTCTTTTTGAAATTCCTCAGTTTTTCAAATTCTTCAACTTTGCATTGTCTTCACTCTTTCCGTCGTTGTTCTTCATTTGACTATATCTATATCTATGAGTTTATGTCCTCTACAACATTCACTTATTGCTAATTCTTCAAGTAGACTTTTCTGCTAAGTGAATGTGATCGGACCCTTCCCCCTCTATGCTAAACCCAACCCAGTCCATTCACAAATTCTTCATGTGCGTTCTATTTGAAACTCGTTCAAATTCTTCACTGTGTCCTTGTCAGCTGAAGAAATTGCGAACGAAACTTTAAAGTAGTCTTATCCAAATTTTCGGCTTTTGCCGCTCAAACCGTTACGCATTCCACGGTATACTTATCTATTCACCCACGATATCACACGATCTCCACCTCTTAGTACGTGGGTGACACATGTCGCGCGAATGAGAAGGGCCAGGGGCACGTTCGTCCAAATTCTTCGGGCGAACAGTTTTTCACCTCAGCTATAAATACCCCCTCCCCTTCCTCATTTCACTTTTACTCTGCTCGACCTCACTCCCTCGCTCAAGCTTCTCAAGCCCTAGCACCGCTGCTACCTCCATCGTCGCCGGTGAGGAAGAACTTCACTGCCTCGACCTCGTCTACTCGCGCCGGCCGCGGAAATCTTCCCTCCGCCGCCGCCGTAGACGTCTTCCTCCGCCAAGTTAGGGCGTGGAAGATCCGAGCCGACAAACTTCTAAATCTACACCTCTTGTTCATCGTGTTCTTCATCAAGGGTAATTAAAAGTTACTTTTACCACATTTATTCTACTGATGATTTTCATCAAATCTTCAAAAGGTGTTTATTCTTCAACCTCCACACTCTAAACACCTAGCACAAATCTTCAGTTCTTGATCTATTTCTCTAAGTGGCGTTTTTCTTCATGATTCCTCAATTGTGTGAATCTCACGATCCGCACAACTCTGGAACCTAAGTCAAAGAACGCTTAGTGAAATTCTTCAAGACACATCGGGTCAATTTCCTCAAACTTGTTCAATTTTACAAAAACTTCTGAGAACGCATATGACCTCTCCAAGTTCTTTGCACCTATACTTTGTTCACAGGTACACATGTCTGCTGCTGAATCACTAGGTTCTCATCAACTTAACTCATTTGCAGTGTTCCTCAAGGAGAAGGTGCATACTTCTTCAGAGAACTCAATTGTGCAAATTCCTCAGCTGAAGAAAATGGCAGATGGTAAAAGGCCTCAGAAAGGAGGAAAGAAGCTTGAAGTTAATACTGCTTTTGAAATCCCTGCGGACATCTATGCAGGGTACTACACGCCTGATGAGGCAACTCATGGCAAGGAGACGAAGAATCAGCGCAAAGTGCGCATTCAGAGGATTGAAAGAAGATGGGCAAGAGAGTGGAGGGAGTACAGATATGTCACTCCCAAATACATGAAGAAATCGCTCTTAACCCCCCATGCTCAAGACCTCCTCTGGCACCTGGCAAAAGAGCTGATCCAACAAGCCTTAAACGTGGTGAGGATTATGCTGATGAATGGGCCAGGCGGCAAGCTAAGTTGGCCAAGCAGGCCAAAGAAGCAATGAAGAAATTTAATGAGGATTCTGCTGCTGCCGCTGCCGTTGCTGAGGCTTCTTCAAGCAACAAGGCTATGCCAAAGAAGCCAGCCAAGAAACCACCTTCCTCAGCAATGCCCTCACGGCCAAGTTCTTCTTCAATGCCCTCACGACCAATCTCCTCAGTGCCACCAAGGCAATTTCCTCAAGCTGCCCCAGTTCCTCAAGCTGCACAAATTCCTCGGGCTTCAAAACCCTCAGCTCCTCCGGCAAAGTCCTCAGCACCTGTGCATCTCGCCACGTGTCAAAGGACCACTAGCATATCAATTGCCTCAGGAGCTTCAGCAAGTTCTTCAGCTCATCCTTCATCAACCGGTCCCACTCTGCTGAAGACCAAGGCCACTGCTAGACGAGGCACTGGACCAAGTCCTCACAAGAAGTAGGTGGTCTTTCAAACTCCATCTGATGATGATGAATTAGCTGATATCAAGGACAGACGGCAGTGGGCCGCTAGAGCCAAAAGGAGTGATGTGCCCCTTCTACTGGATCCGAAGAAGATCCTCGATTTCATCGATCTTTGGCACAAAGATCCCAATGCTCCAATGCCAGAGTTGGGCCTCACTCCTGGACAAAGTCACATGGTGACGGCGTTCATTGCTGAAGAAAAATGGAAGTATGACCAAGCCAGAGTGGCTAAGAAAGCACAGTACAAGAAGCAGCGCTATCTAAAGGACAATGTCCTCGGTCTTTCACCTGAGCAGCTCATTGCACTGCAAGCTGATATCAAAAAGCTCAGCGATGAATTTGACGCCTACAAGGCTGAATGGGAGGGTGCCAAAGTCAGATTCGTCAAGCTGACGAAGAAATTCACTTCAAGTGCTGCTGCTGCTGTGCACATTGAAGTCATTCCGGCTGAAGCATCTGCACAAGCCACTGAAGGAATTGCCAGCACCGCTGATGAAAATCAGGCTGCTGATGAAACTGCAAGTACCAGGGCTGCTGAAGAAATTCCAGCCTCTGAAAAAACTGCCATGGCAACCACTAGTGTTGTGCCTGAAGAATCTGCCAGGTCAGCTGAAGACCCTGTTGCTGCACCTGAAGAAATTGCTCAAGACAGGCCAACTGCATCAGTTGGGCCTGAAGAAATTGATCCAACTCCCACTACTCCGCCTGCACCAACACCAAGCCCAGTTCTTCCTTCTGCTCCGGTAGTGAAGAAAACCAAAGCTGCGGAGCATGCTGCTCTGAAGAAGAGGAAAGCATTGGCTGCCACAGAATCTTCGGCCCCCAAGAAGGCGAAGATTTTGACAAGTTCAATGGACAATCCCATTGATGCTGTTCCTCTTACAAGCATGCCATCAAAGGAACTTGTTCCTTATGGTGAAGAATATCAGATTTCTGAAGAATATTCTGAAGGTGATCCCTCTGCTGCTTCCACAGAGCAGATGGATGAAGAAATTGAAGTTGAGACTTTCACTTCAACACCTCAAGTATCATCGCCAACGCCTCAGTTTACTGCTGAAGAGGCCGGCGTTGAAGAAATGGAAGTGGATGAGGATGTGGACATTGGCTGCACCACTCCAGTGATGAACGATGATTTTTGGGATAGTCAACACCCCAACTCTCCTCTGTTCACACCACTACAGCAAATTCCTTAGTCCCCAGCACCAACAGAAGTTCAGATGGGCTCTGAAGAAATACACACTGCCCCTTCCATTCATGAAGTAATTCCAGCCACTAGTGCTGATGAAAACGCTGCTGAAGAAATGGAGGCCCAGGCTGCTACTAAAGCAGAAGCTGATATTCCTATGCCTGCAGCTCCAGAAATTGACATTCCAGAAGTTATTCTTCAAATCACGGACACTCCTCAGCCACAGCCGAAGAATCCATTCTCCAAAACTCCGAAGTTCATGGCTGATGCATTCTTCAATGAGCATGTATTCTTCACTGATTACAATCCCTATGATTCTGCTCGTCTGAGGAGGAAGCGCTTCTGGACAGCTAGTCAAGCTAATTTCTATTCTTCAGTGCTATTCAACAAGGATAAAGTCTTCGACCATGAGCATATTCCTCACTTGGATATGGAATCACTGCCTTGCTTTATGTCAGTCCTCGCTGCCATTCATGATGCTGGCCTGCTCAATTTCTACACTGACATTTGCGATTGGAATGAAGAACTCATTCTTCAATTCTATGTGACGCTGTACATCACATGCAATGCTGAAGATGTGAACTCATGGGTGTTGGACTGGATGACACAGAACACACACTATAAGGCACCGGCCACTGAATTGCTTTGTGCCATGCCTGTCAGTCCTCCCCCAGAAGGTGCACGTCTCATCTACTCTAAAACTAAGCTGTTAGATCATTTCATGCAAGTGCTAATGAAGCCATTGAAGCCTGGACAAGCCTCAAGGACCAAATTCCTTGTGAAGGAATTGCAATATGTGCCAAGGACAGTCTATCACATTCTGACGAAGACATTGAGTCCTATCAAAGGCCATGACTCGAATGATGAAGAAGTCGTTGGCATCATGAAGAATCTGCTTTTCAACATCATGCACGGTATTCCCGTGAACTATCATGATTTCTTCATGAGGACTTTGGAAAATGTTGCAATGTCCCCATTTGAGTTCAAGCCTTACGCTCCCTGGATTATGAGATTCCTCAGATCAAGGTCTTCACTCAACCACAAAGCTGATACACTTAACCATGGCAGCTACTTGCCCCCAATTGAAGTCCTCAAACAGACATTTTCCTTAGCTGCTGAAAAGGGCAAGGCCACTACTGTTATTGAAGAGGGCATTCGACCATTGGATGGACAGTTTCGCAAAGCTGCTTCATACTCCACAAATGATGACTCTGCTACTCATGATTCTGCCGCTAATGCCTCAAAGCAAAGTCCTCAGGCAATAGCTCCAAGGGTGATGACTGATCGTGAGCTTCTCCTCAGTCTTCATCAAAAGGTGGATCGCAATCACAAATGGGTAAAACGTCAGTTTGGTTCAATTCTTCACAACATGACTGCCACATATAATTCAATGAAGAAGAACCATTACTATCTTAATGAAGTGTTTGATTGCACCTGGGCTATACTGTCTCATCTTTAAGGTGATGAGGATCTCAAGCAGATGGGCTTCAAGCAGGACTTTGGCTGGTCTAAGCCCCCACCGAAGAAATTCAAGAAAGTTGCAGTTCCTCCTTTGGTGCCCAGTTCATATTCCTCATCCTGTGATACTGACGAAAATGAAGATCTGGACGACACTGCGGCAGGCCCTTCTCCAACAAACGACCCCAACAACTCTGACGCTCCTCCATCGACTTCGTGAAGAAATTCTTCAGGGGCTTTAGTCCTCACTTTTCGTCCCTTTTGGTCATTTGATGACAAAGGGGGAGAAATTTGAGTTAGTCTTCAAGCGGGTCTCTATATATATGGGCGTTTTTTGTTAAGTTGCAACTCTCGCTCTTTTGAAGCTTTTGTTGATTGAGTTGTAAACTTAAGTCCGAAGGTGACCTGATAATTATGCTCTATTTTTCTGCATGCTATTTCCTCATTAATGCTATGCACGCATGCTGAATTACATCAGTCACCATATTTCATCATGCATTTCAATTTCTTCATTCTATATGTTAAATGCGTGTATGAATTACAAGATATAGGGGGAGATCTCCATGATTCTACTCTTCAAATGTGCATTGCTTCAAAAGAAAATTCCTCACTATGCACATCTTCAGGGGGAGTTCTTCTATATCTTGCAATCAAATTCCTCAATATTGAGTACTTTCAATTCATATGTTTATCCCCGTTGAAAACTTAACCTATATTGTCATCAATCACCAAAAAGGGGGACATTGTAAGTGCATCTAGTGCCCCTTAGAGATTTCCATGTATTGGAGACTTATAGGTTAAGGGACTGATATGTTTGTGAGTGTAACAGGCTCTATAAGTCAATGAGGAGTTTGATATTAACAGTGAAAGTCAACCCCTAAAAATGAATGTCTTCGGCTGAAGACTTTGGTTCTCCTGAAGAATTTGAAAGTGAAGAAATTGGTCTGACCTTGAAGACTTCGATATTCATGCGAGGAATCTGAAGCGTCAAGACTTTTGTTTTCGTAGTTTCATATTCTTCTTCTGAGTCATAGGAAACACCGTACTATTAAAGGGGGTCAAGGTAATACTAAGGAAACTAATTTCCAAGTGATGCTCATCTCAAAATCCTACACCTACCCAATCCTTCGAGTGAAGCCATAGGAAATCTCATATCAGTTCAGTCAATTTCTTCAGTGACAGAGACGAAGATCTTCTGGTCTCTGAGGAATTTGTTCTGACTAAGGAGTTAGGAATTCGCAAGTGCGGATTGCCTACACAGTGAGGAACATGATAGCCCTGAGAATTCGAACCTCAAATCCGATCGTTGCTGTGCCATGCGCCAGCTGTCCCAAAATATCCTACCACCTAACGGTCATATCAGACAAGGGCATTTATGTCTTATCATGTCGGGCTGCTCCCTAGGCTATAAATAGCCGCCCCCTACAACCACTAGCTGGTTGGCTACTCCGAGAGAAACTGGCACTTGTCATTTGAGAGCATCCCATTCCTTCGAGGACTTTGAGCGAAAATCATCAAGTGAGGAAAACCCAAATCCCAAACCCAAACCTACAAACCCCAAAGTGATTGAGCATCACTGAAGAGATTGTTCCTGTGTGGAACCGACACTTGTTACCTTTGAGGACTGTGTATCCTCTAGATGGTTAGGCGTCATGGTTTGAGCATCCAAGAGGAATTGTGGATTGCCGAGTGACCAAGTCTGTGAAGGTTTGGAAGCCACCTGTGAAGACTTACCACTACTGTTGGGTGAGGTCTGTGTGATCTTAGCTCAAGGAGAATACGGTGAGGACTGTGTGTCCGGGACTGTGTGTCCTCGAGTTTAAATACTCAGCCGCTCCAACCAGACGTACAACTGTCACAGCAGTTAGAACTGGTCTACCAAATCATTGTCTTCACCAAGCCAACTGGTTCTATTTCCTCAACCCTTTCATTTCCTCAGTTATGTGTTGATGTACCTGATCATTACTGTTTGAAGACTTTGACTGAAGAATTTCTCTAATTCCTCAATCCTATTTCTTCAGTCTGTTTGTCTTCATCCTGCTTATCATGTGTTTACGCTTTCTGTACTCTGTGTTTGTCTTTCATTTCATCATGATGACTATGTTGTTGCTCTGTTATGCTTATACCTGAGTACTTATTCTGCTGCAAGTAGTTCTTCGCTTAGGAATTTCCTCACCCTGAAACTCCTCAGTGAAGAATTCATAAAAATCGCCTATTCACCCCCCTCTAGTCGACGTAACGCACTTTCAGAAACCCCGCCAAGAGCAACCAATGTCGCCCCTCAACCAGTGACACTCTCCTTGCCACAGCAGCTTTCACGTGCTTCCCCCAAAGATCCTAATACTCGTAATCCGACGGCTGATGCATCAACTTGTGATCAGCCGGCCCGACTTTGTGCCGTACATGCCATGTCATTGTCCGCCAAGAGCAGCAAGTGGCAAGGCCTACAACTACTGAAGACACAACACTGGTTCAGACGCCGGCCGCTGAAGCAGCAGGGGGAAACCAGCTGCAGCACATGCTCAGCAGACCAACCTGGTGGAACGGACTGCTAAGCAGTCTGATGCTTCGGAACTGCCTGCTAAGTAGTCTGTAGGTCCAGAACCGACTGGTCATTAGTCCATCGGTCCGCAGCCGCGTGATCAGCATACCAATGCGTCAACACTTCCTGCTCAGCAAACCAACGCGCTGGCACAGCCTCAGCACACCAACAAGTTGGCACCACCTGCGCATAAACCCGACATAGCTTCAACGGATGGTCAGCAGTCTGATGCCTCTGCTCCTATAGCCCAGCAGTCCGTCACAGCAGCACCGCCAGCTCAGCGGTCCGGCGTAGATAAACCGTTTGCTATGCAGTCCGTCGAAGCTTCACCATCTGCTTGGCAGTCTACCTTGCAGCCAACTAGACGTTCTACCAGAAATGCTTCAAGTACCAAGAAGGAAGCGGCCAAAAAGGCTGCACCCGCGAGGAAGTGCGGCGAGAGAGCAAATAGGAAAGAGAATGATTGCCTCTTACTTAAAGCACTCATCGCCCAGAACCAAATTAACAACAGGTTGTTCGAATCGGGGAGTAATATTATTTCTGACGACATGGATGATGAAGAAATAGCTTCGCAGCTTGCTAAAAATAAAGCAGATGTACTTGAAGCACGCAATTACATCCATGCCCAGCCATTTCTTGTTGGCGAATACTTTGATGAGTGCAACTCCAGTTGCCGCGAGTTACATGAATATTGCATGGATCAAATGTCAACAGGTCATCATGGTCTGCTAGTCCACTACAACAGAGATCATTTCCGACACGATGCTGGTTCCATCAATGTGAGTTTCGAGGACTTACACCTCTTCTTCGACTTCAACGTACTCGATGCCACTCTTGTTAGGTGCCTGTTTTTGTAAGTACTTAACAAACTCTGATCAACTTCTCCATACAAGGCTGTAAATGATAAACAACTAACTGCATTTTATTCCTCCGAGGGGATTGAATGCGCAGAGAAGTAAAAGGGAGAGTGTGTATTTCATAGATCCTGCATTAGCAAATGGCACAACATTAGATGGTAAGGACCTACGGGACTGGGCCATTAACACGGTCGTCCGTATCTTCCAAAACACGTCGCATGCAGAATCATTTCTCTGGCCATATCATGAATGGTAAGTCAAGTAAACAACCATGCATACACTGATTGTCTTTCAGATTTCGACATAATTAGCAAGTTCATGGCTTTCTTAATATCGAGAAATCACTGGATATTGGTATTCATTGTTCCAAACAAGAACACACTTTACTACATGGATTCTCTCAGAGAGTCAACAAACGCTCAGGATCTAATGCATCTTCAGCAATTCATGGATAGGTATTGAATTCTATGATGTTGAAATTAATTTGCATTCATATCTGGTTCAGTAATTGATGTTGTCAAAATTCATCTTCATTTGAAGTGTGCTTGCATTGTGGAAGACTAAACTAGGGAACCTGTTGAAGAGGGAACTACCTCTGCAGCACGAGATCGTTTCTTCGGTACACACCGAAATCTATTATTTTTAGAAAATTTATCCAATAGTCTGCAAATACCTTTTCTTACGCTAGTCAAATGTTCAAGCTTCTAAATAAACCTCTTTCTATTTCTGTCCAAAGAAAAAATACATCTAACACCGGTTAGGTTGTTCCTAACAGGACAAATACATGACTAATTCTGTACAAAAAAATTCAGTGTCCTCAGCAACAAGCAGGGACCAACCTTTGTGGATACTATGTTTGCAGACACATGATCTCCATCTGCAAATCTGCTGATAGTTGTGAAGATCCTCGCGAATTAATACCAGTAAGTCTATCTTAATAAATATCTTCTACTCCACTCATATGGCACATTCCGATCTTAAAAATACTGCAGCTCATCTTAGAACGGAGGACCCCTAAACCGCTCCCAGCTGGTGAATTGCTGATGGTTCGGAGATTTATCAGCGACTTCTTCCTGAATCACTACATCAATCCCACTGGTGATAATGAAGATTTGAGCATGCGTTGTCCGGAAACATTGAGTAAGAGTTAGCCGCTAAACATATACGCATGGATCCATTGTTTTCCATCTGATGAGGTCTTCGTATTTCATACACTATGATTAATTATGTAATGCATATATGTGTCGAAAAATCATTGGAATTTAGCTGCCATATGTTCATTTGCAATTGTTACGAAATCTAATGAACGTTCTTCATGTGGACACTATTTGTTCAATTGAATATTGTGGAAAATTTTCTTTTTGCATGCCGATTCAAAATGGGATATTTTTGTTTTAACCTAGCAATTGCTCCAAACACGGTTCAACTAAATGAGTGTGTGCGATCCACATTGGAAAGCATACGTCAATCATAGCAGAACCATCGGTGATACACAGCAGATCACAAACGATTTGCAGCGCTACTACCTGTGTGTAGGGTCTCTGGAACCTTTTGTGATATCACATTATTGCACACGAGAGCTTGGAGTAAACCGTGCTCAATGTAAAATACAATCCTAGTCATAAGTTTTCCAGGAAACGTGTGGGATCACAAACAAAAAGTACACATCACTCTTGCCACAATCGTCGGCGATACACAACAAATCACAAACGGTCTGCAACACTTGTATGTGTGCGAAGGGGCTCCTGAACCATTCGTGATAGAACATTATCGCACACGGTAATTGTTGGGAAACGTGTGCGATGGAGTCTTGCATGGCAGACGGGTTCCGCAGAAAACTCGTGTGCGATGGGGCACATATCGCACACAGTTCATATGTTGGCCCGTGTGCCTTACATATTGTTTCCCAAATGGTTCATTACGACACACCGTTTGGTTTCACTATGTCATTAGAAACATTTAATCACCGATCCCACACGTGCGGAAGAATTTAGTGTGTGCTGCGTCGCACACGATTACATTTTGCAAGGCCTCTGCATCATGGCTCCATATTCCTGACGGTTTGTGAGTCGTGTGGGAAGGACCCCCCTATCACCCACACTCACTTGGCGACGGTTCCAAATGCCATCGCGGAAAGGGGTTAAAAACCGTGTGTACAGCACCTCGCTGTACGAGTGCCCAACCGAGTCTACAAGAAGAAAATTTGCGTAGTAGACATCAAGCTATTTCTGGCACCGTTGCCGAGGAGGTGAGTGCTTGAAGGTATATCTTTAGATCTTGCAATTGAATCGTTTAGTATCTTGTTTTTCACTAGTTTGGTTTATAAAAGAAAACTACAAAAAAAGGAAGTGAAATTGTGCCAATTTGATTATCTTTAAAACATGGAATCAAAAAACTGTGCCAAATGTTAGAAGAAGAATTCAATAAAATGTTTGGCATAAAATCTTGGAATGTCAAGCCTGATTGCAATGTTATTAGTATGATTTCTATGAATGTCATTAATACTAATGAAGATTGCACTAGTCATGATAAAAAGGTTTCTTATAAGCATGTTAATTTCTGTGGAGTCCATAGACTTTGTGAAGATATGCCAATTAGGGATGATAGATTTTGTAAGAAGCATAAACATGAGAAAACTGAATGGTGGTAGATGATTTTGCTAAACAATTATGTTCTCTTTATCCCATTACTTGTGAACTTTGCAATAAAGTTGGTGTGACACCCCCGTTTCTAACCATGCACTAATCATATACGCATCATGCACGATCAGGAACCGTGACTCACGTCAGTATCACAACGCAACTCTATGACACAAAGGATAAACATAAATCTCATATATGACAAGCCAATGTCACAAGGACCCAAAATACATGAGTCATCAAAGCAAATATTATCTTAGTACAAACAAAGATAGACAAGTTTTTCCTTAAGAAGGCTGAGCAAAACAATGACACTAGATCAAAAGGCGAGGCCTCCTGCTTGGGACCTTTAAACTACTCATGGTCCTAGATCTCTGATACGTCTCCAACATATCTATAATTGTTTATTGTTCCATGCTATTATAGCAATTTTGGATGTTTTATATGTCATTAGATGCAATTATATATAATTTTGGGACAAACCTATTAACTTAGTGCCCAGTGCAGTTGCTGTTTTTTGCATGTTTTTGACTTTTCAGAAAATCAATATCAAATGAAGTCCAAAAGGAGAAAAAACTTTGGATTAATCTTTTATGGACCAGAAGAGACCCTAGAAGGTTCGAGAGGAGGCCAGAAGAGCCACGAGGGAGCGATGGCGCGCCCCAGGGGGCCGCTCCCCCAGGCTTGTGAGCCCCTCATGGCACATCCAACCCTAATTCCACCACTATAAATACTCAAATATTCCCCTAACATCTGAGACACACACGAAATACTCATTCCGTTGTCGCAAGTTCCAGAACCACGAGATCCTATCTAGAAGCCTTCTCCGGTACTCTGCCGGAGAGGGACTCGATCACGGAGGGGCTCTACATCAACCTTGTTGCCCTTTCGATGATGTGTGAGTAGCTTTCCACAGACCTACGGGTCCATAGTTAGTAACTAGATGGCTTCTTCTCACTATTTGGTCTTCAATTCAATGTTCTCCTCGATGTTCTTGGAGATCTATTCGATGTAATGACTTTTTGCGGTGTGTTTGTTGGGTTTTAATGAATTGTGAGTTTATTGTTAGATCTATCCATGAATATTATTTGAGTTTTCTCTGAACTCTTTTATACATGATTACTATAGCGTCATATTTCTTCTGCGGTTTATTGGTTTGGTTTGGCCAACTAGATTGGTTTATCTTGCAATGGGAAGAGGTGCTTTGTAATGGGTTCGATCTTACGGTGCTCAATCCCAGTGACAAAAGGGGACATGAAACGTACGTATCATTACTATAAGGATAAAAAGATGGGTTTATTCATACGTGAGTTTATCTTGTCTACATCATGTCATCTTGCTTAAGGCGTTACTCCGTTTTTCAATGAACTTAACACACTAGATGCATGCTGGATAGCGATCAATGTGTGGAGTAATAGTAGTAGATGCAGGTAGGAGTCGGTCTACTTGTCTCGGACATGATGACTATATATGATCATTGCCTTGGATATCGTCATAATTATTTGCTTTTCTATCAATTTCTCAACAGTAATTTGTTTACCCACCATATGCTATTTTCAATAGAGAAGCCTCTAGTGAAGATTATGACCCCGGGTATACATTTTATCATATATTAAAACTAAAAATACCTTGCTGTGTTTTTACTTTATTTATTTTATTTTGTATTGTCTAATCTATCTATCAAACACCATACAATTTAATCTTGCTCGTAACCGTCAAGGGATTGGCAAACCCTTGTTCGCGTTGGGTTGCAAGGAGTTGTTTTTTGTGGGCAGCTGATGCTAACAAGGTGTTGCTTAGTTCTCCTACTGGATTTATAACCTTGGTTCTTAACTGAGGGAAATACTTATCGCTACTGTACTGCATCATCCTCTCCTCTTTGGGGAAATCCCAATGCAGCTCACAAGTAGCAGGAAGAAATTCAGGCGCCGTTGTCGGGGGGACATCATCAACATCTATCAAGTACCTACGCATAAACTTTCATCTCCTTGCATTTACATTATTTGCTATTTGCCTCTCGTTTTCATCTCCCACACTTCTAAAAAAGTTTTACAAAAACACAAAAATATTTTTGTTTGCTTGTTTGCTGTCTTTGCTTGTGTTGCCATGTGCCTGCTATTTGCTTGCATCTTCGCTTGCTAAAAATCTATTGATATGGATCCTCATCCACTTGCTAATCTTTTCAAAAGATCCAATTATGATGAACCAATTGCTAGTAAGTTGAGTGCACTTGATTATCTCTATGAAGTTTTGCTTGAAAATCATGAATCAGAAAATTGTGATGAAGCATTAGAAGAAGAAATTTACAAAGTGATTCATGATAGCTCATTGAATGAAAAGCATGATTGCAATGGTGTAATTATAAATTATATTAATGTGAATTGTTTTAATGATATGCAAAACTACAAGCTTGGGCATGATAATTTTGTTATTTCCACTACTTATGGCAATGATCATGATTGGGGTGATACTTCTTATGATCTTAAAATTTATTTAGCCTCATGATGAATATGTTACTGATGATAATGTTTGTAATAATATTGAAAGTGGGTTTGGAAGATTGTCAACTTTAAGTAAAAATAATCCCACTTATTTGGAGTGTGTTCAATCTTATGAATTTTTTGATGAAAGTGGGTTTAGAGAGGTCATGACTTTAGTTGATGTTAATCCCACTATTTTGGAAGATTATAAAACTTGTATGCATGTGGATCATGAAGAGAAAAATTTATATGATAGCTATGTTGTTGAATTTGATTATGATCCTACATGTAATTATTATGAGAGAGGAAAATATGGTTGTAGAAATTTTCATGTTACTAAATTACCTCTCGTTAGGTTGAGATTGTCAATGATTTATTCTTCTTCTTTGCATATGCTGGATATTGCTTTTCTTGATGATTTGTTTACCTATAAAATTCCTATGTGTAGAAGTATGTTAGACTTAAATGTGTTTGTCATATGTTTTATGATGCTCTCTTTGTGCTTCAATTCTTGTCTTTCATATGAGCATCTTTGAAATCTCAAAGCCTATCTTAATGGCTATAATGAAAGAGCTTGTTGGGAGACAACCCAATACTTATCTTTGATTTTTTATTTTGTTTTTCAATAAGCACCTATCGATGCCTCTGCTTTGGATGTGTTTCGCTGTTTTAATTAGTGTTTGTGCCAAGCAAAGCCTTCGGGATGATTTGGTTGATAGTTGATTTGATTCTGTGCAGAAACAGGAACTTTCGCATCCAGTAGCATAATTCTATGCCATTGCTGGAGCTTAAGCAATTTCTGAGATCTTTACACGTAATTTATATACAAATTTACCAAGTTGTCCCAATGTTCAGAATTTTCAGAGTTACAGAAGTATGCTATAAATTATATCTTTACGGACTATTCAGTTTTTGACATATTCTATTTTCATTGTGTTGTGTGCTTGTTTTGATGAATCTATGGATTCTATCGGGGGGTATAAGCCATGGTGAACTTAGAATATAGTAGATATAATGAACTAATAAAATATGAATGGGTTTGCAACTGATGAGGACATCACTAGCAAAGTTACACCCATAGCCCCTACTGCTACATATACTGGACCAATTACTAGAGCTCGCGCACAACAATTAAATTACCAGGTACTTTCATTTCTTGGTAATGATTCTAATGTTCATGAGAATATGATGCTGCCTAAATTGGATACATTTGTTTTGCTTACAAATGAAGGGCCTAACTTGGACAATAAGGATGAACATTGGATCATGATCAAGCATGGAGATGATGGCATGCACAAGGGGAACAAGAACAAAGTTTCAAGTGATGATTTCAAGGATTCGAAGCCACCATAATGAATGCATGAAGGCTTGGATGAAATATGCAAGATGCTACTTCATAAATTTCACCCAAAGGCTATTATAGGTGCTGCATCACCTCATTATTGGGCCAGGCCCATGTAATTTTGAAATACTTCAGTATAGCATGTTTTTAGAGTCTGTATGTGTGGGGAAACAGAGTTAGGGTTGGTTTTGGACCCCTCATCCAAGGGGTCATGAAATCCCCCCTCTATTTCTCCATATATACAACCCTTAGGGTGTCGTTTAGACTTTGGGTTTTGTTTAGATTAAAGTTCGCCATAGCTGCAACTTTGTGTACTTCATTTGTGTTCAGCGACCAGACAAAGACATCACAGAACCCCACTTGATCAATAAAGCTTTCCTCTTAAATTCCTAATATCCAGATTGCAATCTTAGTTTCTTCCCTGCAGGAAATAGGCCCTCATCATCAGGTTAATCATGCTCCAGCGTGGTCAATAACCTCTCCGAGTTGGTTTAGCGATTGCTAAGGCGCGACGTCTTCGCACGATCATAGTCGGATCGTCAAAGTCTACTCCACCAAAAAGATAGCCACCATCTCATCGAAAGACGGGGCACCTTTGCCTTGATACGTCTCCAACGTATCTATAATTTTTGATTGTTCCATGCTATTATATTATCTGTTTTTGATGTTTTATATGCATTAATATGCTATTTTATATTATTTTTGGGTCTAACCTATTAACTTAGAGCCCAGTGCCAGTTTTTGTTTTTTTCCATGTTTGTGAGTTTTATCGAAAAGGAATATCAAACGGAGTCCAAAGGAGCTAAAAATTTATGGTGATTTTTTATGGACCAGAAGAAGCCTCTGAAGCACAAGAGTTGGGCCGGAGGAGTCCCAAGGCAACCACAAGGGTGGAGGGAGCCCCCCTATGGCGCGCCCCCTATCTTGCCGCTGCCTCGTGGACCCCCTTGACGCGAGATCGACACCAAAAATTCCTATAAATAGCAAAACCCCCGAAAAAGAAACCTAGATTGGGAGTTCCGCCGCCGAAAGCCTCTGTAGCCACGAAAAACCAATCGGGAGCCCATTCCGGTACCCTGCCGGAGGGGAAACCATCACCGGTGGCCATCTTCATCATCCCGGCGGTCTCCATGACGAGGAGGGAGTAGTTCACCCTCGGGGCTGAGGGTATGTACCAGTAGCTATGTGTTTGATCTCTCTCTCTCTCTCTCTCTCTCTCTCTCTCTCTCTCTCTGTTGTGTTCTTGATTTGTCACGATCTTGATGTATCGCGAGCTTTGTTATTATAGTTGGATCATATGGTGTTTCCCCCCTCTACCTTCTTGTGATGAATTGAGTTTTACCTTTGAGGTTTCACTATTATCGGATTGAATACAATTATGGATTTGAGAACAATTGATGTATGTCTTGCGTGGGATACCCGTGGTGACAATGGGGTGTTCTATTGATTCACCTGATGTATGTTTTGGCACTCAACTCACGGATTCCTGAGCTGACATTGGGGTAATCTATGCATAGGGGTTGATGCACATTTTCGTCCTTATTTCTTCGGTAGGAATCTTGAGGCACTCTTTGAGGTTCTCTATGTTGGATTGAATAATATGAATCTGAAGTTGTTTGATGCATATCGTATAATTGACCCACGTATACTTGTGGTGACATTGGAGTATCTAGGTGACATTAGGGTTGATTGATGTGTGTCATATGGTGTTATTTTACTACGAACTCTAGGTCTTTTTGTGACACTTATAGGAACAGCTCAATGGATTGATCGGACAGAATAACTTTGAGTTGGTTTCGTACCCTACAAGCAATTTCATCTTATGTTCTCCATGATAGGAACTTTCGTGTGACTTTTGTCGCACGTTGAGGGATTGCCATATGATTTAATTATGTTATCATTGTTGAGAGAACTTGCACTAGTGAAAGTATGAACCCTAGGCCTTGTTTCCAAGCATTGCAATACCGTTTTTGCTCACCTTGCCGTTTTTATATTTTTCAGATTACAACAACCTATATCCACTATCCATATTACGCTTGTATCACCATCTCTTCGCTGAACTAATGCACCTATACAATTTACCATTGTATTGGGTGTGTTGGGGACACAAGAGACTCTTTGTTATTTGGTTGCATGGTTGTTTGAGAGAGACCATCTTCATCCTATGCCTCCCACGGATTCATAAATCTTAGGTCATCCACTTGAGGGAAAAATTCTACTGTCCTACAAAAGTCTGCGCTCGGAGGCCCAACATGAGTCTACAAGAAGTAGGTTGCGTAGTAGACATCATGCCTCTATCAAGTGGTATTCGATTTCTACGTTGCTTAGTGTGATTTTCCAGTTTTCATAGTTTAGATCGCATTTGTTCTTCATACCTATAGTCCATGAAAACGCCACATAAAATAAGGGTTAGATCATCATATCTGAACCAATCTGAGCCTGTTGCATAATCTTTTTCAGTGTTTTTGCTTTGTTGAATTTGCAGTTGCATCCTCGTGTCGAGTTGCTGGTCTTAGCGTCTAGTTCTTTAGAGTTTCGAGTTCTGTTCACTGGTTGTCATGCCACCACTGCATCATCTTCATTGATGCTGATGTCAAACCACTACACGAACTTCATCGCTGCTGCCATCTACCACCACCACATATCCGCCGCCAATCTTAGTCCATATACGCCACCACATATCCGCCGCCATCACACCAATCCGAGTCCATCTCCAACATACATCTGCCACCAGTCCGAGTTCCACCATATACATATCTGCCACCAGTCCGAGTTCCACCAGATTCATCTCTGCCACCAGTCCTAGCCTGAGTCCAGTATTCACATCTCTATTATTGATTTCCAGGTCACGTCCAACTCCGAGTCATACAAAGTGAGACTCCACAACTTTCGTACCACCTGCAGAAGAAAAATAGTTCTGGTTTAAAAAAACTAAGCCTAGAAAATTCTGGCTAGGCAATTTTTAGACCATTTGTAGACTTTTTCAAAAAAATAATATTGTGGAGGGAAAAAAGAGAAAAAAGGTGCAAAAAAAGAAAACAAAAGAGATTCAGAGTGTGCTCCTCCCTTGTTTAGGTGCAGTATCGTGATTTTGTTAGTGTTCTAGGCTCACGTCTCTAGCATGATCTAGCCTAGGACCAGCACAGTACCGTCATTGAGCATTTATTCAGCTTTGCATTCCTGAATTGATTATTGCTGGCATTTTTTGCTACCATATCATAAGCCTTCCCAACTCGACATACATCTACAACGTGCATTTGACACCTCCTAGTAATCACTCCATCCAAGCTTTGAGAGTTTTGACTACGACGGTTGCCATTACTGCCTACTCTTTGGTAAGAATTGGTAAGAAATTCAGATTCGCTTGACGGATTTGTGACTCACTGTCGGATATCGGGTTCCGGCAAAACTCTTATGGTTCAAAATCTGGGGTGCGCACGAAGATCTTCTCCCTACCGAAACACGCCCACAACCTCACCACGATTCTAAGCTAGCACGATGAACAACACAAGAGACACGAGGTTTATACTGGTTCGGGCCACCGTTGTGGTGTAATACCCTAATCCAGTGTGTGGTGTGGTGGATTGCCTCTTGGGCTGATGATGAACAGTACAGAGGAAGAACAGCCTCGCGAAGGGTGTTCTTGTGGTGGTGAGGTACTCTACTTCGGAAGGATTCGATCCGTCTCTGTTGGCTCTCGGTCGGATTAGATGCCTTCTACTGTGGTGGCTATCTCTATATATAGAGGCCCTGGTCCTCTTCCCAAATATTGAGCGGGAAGGGAGCCAACAATGACCATTTTGTAAGGGGACAGCTAGTACAAGCTATCCTGACTAAAGGTGGTCTTCGACTGCCAAAGGCACTGGCGATGACGCCGTCTTGGGCTCCACGGTGACCTTCGTCCTGCCGTCCTGCTAGTCTTGTTCTCGTTGCACTGATATGGAAACCTTTGCTTGATGCCTCGGTACTCCGCGCCTGTGCTTGCCCCCTTTGAATCAAACAGGAAACAAGGACACTGCGCAGGCTGGCGCCCGCCTGGTCTTGATCGTCATGGCTTGCATCATGAGCACCTCGCGAGGTACCCCTTGCCTTGATCTCTCTGCCTCCTCACGAGCCTGTCTGATGAGGCCGCCCCTGGGGAGGCCTTGTGTCGTCCGCCCCGCGAGGCTCGGCCCCTCGCAAGGGTCTTGAGCGTTTGCTGATGAAGACGGGCCGTACTGGGCCACTGCTTAGCCATGCTGCAGGCCGCAGGCAGGCATGTCTGGAGACCCCCGCTCCCAGAACACCGACAGTAGCCCCTAGGCCCAAGGCGCGCTCGGACATGGCTTAGCAGCAAATCCAAAGGGCAAGTGCGGCGCGCCGCGGGCCCGAACAGCCTGCGGCCTTGGTCGCCGCGTGGCGGTTGATTGGACGTGGGCATCTCCGCTTCCCCACGCTGCCTCGGCAACTGCCCGATTTGACGAGTCCCTGCTGCATGCAAAAAGAGTCATCATTACCTATGATCGTGGAGGCCGACGGTTGGCCTCCTCTAGACTATAAGTACGGAGGGGCGTGCGCCCCCGTTGTCCATCTCTCCTTGCTCCGCCTGCTTCTTCTCCCTTGCTCCACCTCCTTTCTTGACGCCAATGGCACCGATCCGCCGATTCTCAGCCGAAGAGAAAGGAAAGCCCCCCCGGGAGGGGCCTGACCCGCTCCCACCGAAGAAACGCCCGGTTCCGCGCCGCCACGACGAGGTGGCGAGGCCGGAGATGACGAGGCCTTGGTGCGAGTGGCCACCTCCTGGGTTCCCGCTACCCCTGTACGCCCGGGCCGAGGGCCCTGGAGAAGGAGACAACGAGCGATGCCGTCCGCACCGCAGGCGAGGCCGACGGGTCATGGCGGCACGCGCCGTTGCTCCTGGAGTCCACGCCGCGAACTCCTCTCGCGAGCTCGTGTTCCACGCTGCGGTGCCTCCGAGCACCTGTATTCGCTTCCCTCCATTCTTTGCCTTCGAAATGCCGCCGAGGGGGCCTCTCGAGCTTTGGCTGTAGCACGCCGACTGCGGTGCTCCGGCGACCGGAGCGGAGGTTGAAGTTGTCGCTCCAGGCAAGGTCTTCATGACCCGAGGCTGGGGCGAGATCGCCCGGGTCTGCTGAACAGGGGGTGCCCTCGTGATTCATTTCGAATACGATGGCACCTCCTTGATGTTCTTCAAGGTCTTCGACGCAGAAGGCCGCCGACTGGAGTGCTGCCCCATAGGAGGCAGCCAGGACATCGACGTGGCAAGGGCTAGGCCCGCTGCTCGCTTCCCCACCGGCTCCTCCGGCAGCGGCAGCGACGCTTGGGAGTCAAGCGACTCTCCCGAGCTCTTCGCGACTCCGGAGACGAGCGACGAAAGCTACGTGCCCCCGAGCTCGCATCGTGCTCGGAGCAAGGCGGCTGCATCAGGCCGCCGGCGCCGGCCTCACGTGGCCCACTGTTGATGATGGCGTCGGCCATGGAGGCACGCGTAGTTAGGGCTCCTTAGGATTCGCGTCTTTTGTTCCCTGCGAGGAATCGAGAAAACACCCCGTGGGGACATGTAAAGGGTCTGCGATGTCTTTTGTTGATATTATCCTCATTATGAAGCGGTGCAAATGCTTGTCCTGTCCCGGCTTGGTTCCCCCTTTCTAACCTCGCGACGACTTGGTGCTCTACGCTGACAGGTCCCGGTCCCCAGGCAGGCTTCAGCCATCGCTGGTATGCCAGGTCGCGATGCCGTGGTCAAGGCCAGGAGGTGAGCGGCCCGAGGTCCAGTAAGATCCCCTGAGGCGTGATGCTCAGGAGGTCCCCTTTAACGCACAAGCAGCCGCCGAAAGATAAGAAAGGAAGGCAGCGTTGCCGTCACAGAGCCGCATTAGGTAGAGATTATGTGTCACATCAATTAGCTATTCCAGGTGCGAAACTTATCTTGAAAACATGGAGTCGTTCCTTTGTGTTGTGCCGGACTTGTACGCCGACAGCTGGGATGTAGCCGGGTTGGGCCTTCGTGAGCTTCCCCTCTCTTCCTCACACTCTCCTTAGTGCTCTACGTCCTCAGGTCCTGGCCCTCGAGCGAGCTCAGCCGCCGATGGTATGCCAGGTCGCAATGTTGTGGACAAGGCCAGGGGGTGAGGGCTGGAGAGCCAGTAAGAGCTCCTGAGTCGCGATGCTCAGGAGCCCCCCTTTTAACGTGCAAGCAAATCGCGCGGGAAAGAAAGAGAGAGCTCGTGGTGCCACCTGCTGTTGACCTCAGGAGGTTCCTGTAAACCAACACGAGAGGAGCACGTGTTGCCATTATGATTGCCGGCCGGCCATTGGTTGCTCCGAGAGAGTGGTGAGGGCACTGAGGGCCTGGTGAGGTGACGCTTGCGGGGCTGCCGCGGGCTAGAGCTCGACCACTCAGATTTGTCGACGTTGCAGGGACGGACCCATGCACAAGCGCCGTGCCAGCGTAAGCAGCTCCAGAGGTAGGCGTCAATCGAGCGGGCGATAGTCACAGGCAGGTTAAGCATGAAAGGCAAGTCAGCTTAGATAAATGCGGCAAGGATACATGCCACTGGGTCAGGCCCGAGTGGCTTGGGGATGATGCAGCCCAAGGGGCGCCCCCAGCAAGGTAAACTAAAGACATAAGCAAAAGGGATACATGCCGCAGGGACAGACCCACGCGACCTGGGAATGATGCAGCCCTGAGGGCGCTCCCAGCTGAAATGAACTCGGAAGATGTCACCTGGTAGCATTGTAGAGGAGGTGTTGGAGTAGCTGAAGATGCGCGGTGAAGAAGCCGACCCTCACGAGCCACCAGAGCCGTGAGCCTCAGGAGGCTCTAGGGGTCCAGGCGGTTCTTCGAGGACCATCTCCATCTCCGCCAGGACCGCGTGATGCCTGGCCTCCTGAGCCGCCAGGATGCTCCGCAGATGGCGCTGGTGAGTAGCAGCCGCGTTCGGCAGGCCGAAAGGCATGCGAACGTAGCTGTGCGGCGGGCCCTCGCTACGTCCCACGCGTGAGGGCCAGAGGCGCTCCCGAGACGAGGCTCGGTTGAGCCCTGGGAAATCGATGCAGACGCGCAGCCCGCCATCCTCGCTTGGATGGGGAGCTACGCCAGGCAGGCGGCGATCGCCGCGTATGACTCTTGATTCCTGAACCTCCTGAGTGGCCTTGGTGATGAACTCTTGAGGGTTGGGCCTTTCTTGCTCCATGCCTTCCTGAGGGAAACGTGCTGTGAAGCACGCCTCCAAGTGGTGCCTGAGCGACTCCCTCGTGATCTTGGCAAAGTCTGAGGCCCTCCGGAAGAGAGCCCCCGAGCCCTACCCGAGGAGGGCGCCAGGCGCACCTTCCTATGCGATGGAAGGAGGCGCCCCTTGCACGGGCGCAGATCCTGATGCGACACCTCCTGAGATGCCAACCTCTTGAGGCCTTGAGCTGGGCGATGTCATTTTCTTCTTGGGAACTGCCTCATGAGGGTTCTCGCCCTTGCTGTCTGGGTCCTTGATTGATGCAGCTTGGAAGGCGCGCTCGAGAGAGCACACCGCATCTTTCTCTTCGCAGGGGACTGTGATGATTCCACCACTTCCTGGCATCTTGAGGACATTGTAGCCATGGTGGGTCACCGCCATGAACTTGGCCAGGGCCGGATACCCGAGGATTGCATTGTATGGGAGGCGAATGTGGGAGACGTCGAAGTCGATGAGCTCGGTGTGGTAGTTGTTGCGCTGTCCGAAAGTGACAGGGAGGCAGACCTGCCCTATCGGGGTAGTGGAGCCATCAGTAACTCCTGAGAAAGGCTTGGTAGGCTGGAGTTGATCATATGGCACTTGAAGGTTGTTGAACATCTCGACGGACAGGACGTTGAGTCCTGCGCCGCCATCGATGAGGGTCCTGGTAACTTGCACATTGCTGATGACTGGGGAACAAAGCATTGTGAGGACGCCAGCTGTTGCCGCACACTTGAGTTGATCTGCTGAGCTGAAAGTGATGGCGCACTTGGACCACCTGAGAGGGCGCGTGGCCTCGATCTTGGGGATGACTGCATTCACCTCGTGAGCAAACTGCTTGAAGATGCGCTGAGAGGCTGGGGCCTGGGCACCGCCCAAGATGCAAGCGATAGCACGCGGCTCCTAGAAGCCCCCAGCCCCCTCGTCCTGGTGGTGGTCATCATTCCTTCTTGGCGGTGGCGGTAGAGGAGGAAGGCCTACGTTGCCCTGCGGGCGGTCCTCGCGAGGCTGATCCCTCCAGGCTCCCTCGCGAGGCTGGTCCTGCCAGCGATCCTCGCGAGGTCGGTCACGCCACTCCTGGCGAGGGCCTCGGTCATCCCATCGTCCTTTGCCTCTTCCTCCTCCTTGGCTGTAGCCCCGGTCACTGCGCTCAGGGCGTCGACCAATGTGCCCTTCTCGAACGGCTCTGAGCTCCTGGCATCCGTTGGTGTTGTGGGTGTAGAGGTTTTGGTAGGCACAGAATCGGCTACCCTTGGACGACTCCGGCTGGTCCCTGCCGCGCTTCGTGTCTGGCTCTGCTGCGAGCACGGCAGCTCCTTTGCGCTTCACGTCCTTGGCCTTGGCCTTCTTCTCTTCTGGGTCAGCAGCTAGAAGCTCGAGGAGGGAGAGGCGTCCTTCCTCAGCTCTTGCGCACTTGGTTGCCAGGTTGAATAGCTCCAGAGATGTGCACAGGTCCTTGTGGATGGTGAGCTCCTCCTTCATCTTGACATCGCGGACGCCATCGGAAAACGGTGAGATGATGGCCTCATCCGTCACCTTGGGGATCTTGAGGCGAGCGCTGTTGAAGCGCTGGATGTACTTCTGCAGGGTCTCTCCAGGCTGCTGCTTGATGCGGCGCAGTTCACCTGCGGCTGGAGGGCGGTTGCGAGTGCCCTGGAAGTTGGCGATGAAACGGTTGCGCATCTCGTCCCTAGAGGGGACCGAACTGGGAGGCAGGTTCAGGAGCCAGGTGCGGGCACCATCCTTGAGCACCATGGGAAACCAGTTCGCCATGACCTTTTCGTCTCTGTTGGCCGCCTCGATGCCCAGCTCCAAGAGCTGTAGGAACTCTGCGGGGTCAGCAGTATCGCTGTAGTGGGGAGGCAGGTCTAGCTTGAACTTGCCGGGCCAGGCGATGCTACACAGCTCGGTGGTGAAGGCGCGGCAGCCTGCGGTGGCCACCGGAGCTTTTTGCAGACGCGGGGCCTACTCTTGATGGTTCCCGCGCGCTGCCATCAGGGGCAGCGCGGGGTCTTGGTGTGCTGGTGCAGGGATGCGGTCTTGCCATGCTGGTGCAGGGAGCACATGAGCGCCTTCTTGAGGCCGAGGAATTTCTTGGCAGCTTCTTTCTTGCCGCGCGGGCGCCGGACACGGTGGGTCACGTCCAGGGGTCGCGCGCCTTGGAGCCAGGGCGCCTTCTTGGGGAGGAGGTGGCGGAGGCACCCCCTGAGCCGTGTTGCCCAGGCATGATGGAGGGCGAGGCAGCGAGAGAGACGGCGCAGGAGAGCCCCCTGCGGCACTGACGAGCTCGGTGATGCGAGCGAGCCATTCTTCATAGAGGTCGTCGACGGGGCGGTAGTGCAGGAGCTCACGTGCCAGGAGCAACGCGGCCTGCGCGTCCGTGGGGGCGCCATGAGCGTGAGACGATGAACCAGCCGGGGTCAGCGACAGAGTGGCGGTGCGGCCTTCCCGCCGCACCGAGGGGTGCAGCGAAGATGCTTGCTGCTCGTTCCCCGCCGGGCCGGTGGCGGCGTTGGCGGCAGGCGATGTAGAACGACGAGGAGGCCCACCGACGGGAGCCCTCTGGGCAACGCGGGTGGTGAGAGCAGCACGGCGCTCGGCGCGAGCTCGGCGAGCGTCTGCCATGGATGCAACGAAGCGATGGGACGCAGATCAGCGGAGAAAGGATTTCGGTGCACCCGTACCTGACGTGAAAAATGTCGGATATTGGGTTCCGGCAAAACCCTTAAGGTTTGAACTCTGGGGTGCGCACGAAGATCTTCTCTCTATCGAAACATGCCCACAACCTCGCCGCGATTCTAAGCTAGCACGATGAACAACACAAGAGACATGAGGTTTATACTGGTTCGGGCCACCGTTGTGGTGTAATACCCTAATCCAGTGTGTGGTGTGGTGGATTGCCTCTTGGGCTGATGATGAATAGTATAGAGGAAGAACAGCCTCGCGAAGGGTGTTCTTGTGGTGGTGAGGTACTCTACTTCGGAAGGATTCGATCCGTCTCTGTTGGCTCTCGGTCGGATTAGATGCCTTCTACTGTGGTGGCTATCTCTATATATAGAGGCCCTGGTCCTCTTCCCAAATATTGAGCGGGAAGGGAGCCAACAACGGCCATTTTGTAAGGGGACAGCTAGTACAAGCTATCCTGACTAAAGGTGGTCTTCGACTGCCAAAGGCACTGGCGATGACGCCGTCTTGGGCTCCACGGTGACCTTCGTCCTGCTGTCCTGCTAGTCTTGGTCTCGTTGCACTGATATGGAAACCTTTGCTTGATGCCTCGGTACTCCGCGCCTGTGCTTGCCCCCTTTGCACCAAAGAGGAAACGAGGACACTGCGCAGGCTGGCGCCCGCCTGGTCTTGATCGTCATGGCTTGCGTCATGAGCACCTCGCGAGGTACCCCTTGCCTTGATCTCTCCGCCTCCTTGCGAGCCTGCTTGATGAGGCCGCCCCTGGGGAGGCCTTGTGTCGTCTGCCCCATGAGGCTTGGCCCCTCGCAAGGGTCTTGAGCATTTGCTGATGAAGACGGGCCGTACTGGGCCACTGCCGAGCCACGCTGCAGGTCACAGGCAGGCAAGTCTGGGGACCCCCGTTCCCAGAACGCCGACACTCAGCACCACTACAACTTCCTAGTAGTCTATAGGATCATATTGTGTGTTTCTATTGCTGCTAACCATGACAGGATCACAAGGTGACGAGCCTGACTGGGAGAACATGACGAACAAGGTGTTACATAATAAGTTCCAGCAAATGTTGGGTCAACAGGTGGAAGACGTGATGACCAGTTTTGGAAAGGCACTAGAGAGGATAGATGATATTGAGAGGACAATTGACACCAAGTTGGATGCCAAGTTTGCTGAAGTGCTTGTCTGTCTACCTGCACCTGCTGCCTCTGTTACATCACTTCAACAACATCAACAACAACAACCACCTCCACGTCACGATCTAGTCCTCCACCGAGTGAGGTGTGTTCCTTTTGAGAAAGGCCAAAATTCTGGTGCCGCTGCTACTGTGTTGATGTGTCTGCTGCTACAACCGAGGAGGACAATGATTACGAGGGCGATTATGAGGAAGAGGCTGATGGAAATCAAAACTACGTGCAACCACCAGCACTGTCGACGTTCTAGGAATGGGGGTACCCAGACTTGCCTGCCTGCGGCCCATGACGTGGCTCCATCGACGGCCTGGTACGGCCCAGCTTCGACATCGACAACTCAAGACCCTCGCGAGAGGCCAAGCCTCGTGAGGCGGATGACACCAAGACCTCCACGGGGGGCGGCCTCCCCAAGCTGGCTCCCGAGGAGGGGAGATTTCTATGCAAGGATCACCTCGCGACGTTCAGATGACGTGAGCCATGATGACCGCGGCCAGGCGGGCGCCAGCGGGTGCAGTGTACCAGTTTCCTCTTTGGTGCTAAGGAGGCAAGCGCAGGCGCGGGGTCCCGAGGAATCAGCCAAAGGTTTCCATTCCCATGCAACAAGACCAAGACCTCTAGGATGGCTGGACGGAGGTCATCGCCGAGCCCACCATGGCGTCACCACCAGAGGCTTTTGCAGGCGAAGACTACTTTTTCCAGGACAGCTTGTACTAGTTGTCTCTCTTCGAATTTGGCCGTTGTGGGATCCCTTCCCGCCTTCATTTGGGAAGAGGAGCAAGCCCCTATAAATAGAGCAACTCCACCACCGTAGTAGGGGACGGATCATTCAGATCATCCTCACACCCACCAGCTCATCGAGCACAAGAACACCCCTCCTCCTGAGGTTGTTCTTCCACTGTACTAGTTTATCCTCAGCCCCTCGCGAGGCCAATCCACCACAAAGCAGGAGTAGGGTTTTACACTGCAAGGTGGCCCGAACCTGGTAAACTCCCGTGTCTCTTTTCCATTCGGTTCGTCGAGCTAGGCCGTGAGATTAGCGAGCAGACAGACTTGGGAGGACGAGTTCTTCGCACGCACCCCAGAGTTCGAACCTCTCAAGGGTCTGCGGAACCCGAAATCCGACATTTGGCGCGCCAGGTAGGGGGTGCGTCAGAGCCTCTCTTCTTCCAGTCGGCCGCCACCGTCCAGTGGTTCTTATGGCTGATGATCCGAGGGCTCATATCAAGCACTGGGCCGCTTGGCCCGCCCGAGCGGCGCCGTCCGCCCAATAGGATCTCCACTCCGCGCTCCAGGCAGCCCGCGTGCCGCCTAACGCCGCCAGACATGGGCGGTGTAGGCCGGCGCCATCTGCCATCGTGCCGCGACGTGCACGCGCCACCACACGATCTTTCGGCTACGTTGTGGCAATGACGCCACACACCCGCCGGGAGCAGGCGAATATGCGAGCCGCGCTCATCGTGGCGCGAGAGCTGCTGCGTTGGAGGTTGGCGGAGAGCGGCCGCGACGCCCAGCTGGAGAGGGTTGCCGAGCTGCTTGATGCCGCCTACAGGGGTGCGGCGCCCTTCTGCACCCTGCCTACGCTGCAGGCTGAGGCGGGGGCGCGCGCCGGACCCCGCAGTGCCCGCGCACCCCCCGAAGCGCCCGGGGGACTCGACGTCGTCACCACGGCCCACAGTGTCGCCCGTCCTACCACGACTGCACCCCCAGGCGAGGCAAGCTCGGGCGGTCCCTCCTGTGGCCGCGCCAGGACGCCTCCTCGTGGTCGTTAGGCCCTGGCGCGGGGCCTGGTGGCTCGCGACGTAGGGAACCCAGGCGATGGCCCTGGCGCAGCAGCTTCAGACGCCTACGTGCCCCCCATGATGGACCTGATGGACACATCGGGGGGAGGCCCTAGCCTGTTCCCCGATCCTGACTGGGTGGCAGGGATGCAAGAGGCTGAAGCTTTCCACGAGCTGCCCGGAAGCTTCACCGACCCCTTCAACAACAACAACCGCTGGGTACAACCGATATCTCAGGAGCATGCTTATGCTAACCCTGGACCGCAGGTGAACTAGGCCACATCAGTGGCCAGAGACCCCAGGGCAATGGCTCCGTTCCAGGCGGGAGAAGTGCACTGGGGGCTGCATGGGAGGAGCCCGGAGCCTGGGCCTCCCCCGCGCGACATGGAGCAAGGCGCTACATGGAGGTAGGTCCTCTGCCGGGGAAGGCGCCGGCGAGCCCTTCCCCCCGGCGGAGGGCTCGCGGTCGCCGAGGGCGCCGCCAGCGTCCCCCTTGCCCCTTGGTCTCGTCCTGGTTTTCGGACGCCCCAACGATGGTTGGGGGAGGCGCAGGGCGGGACCCTCGTCAGGCGACATGAAGCAAGGCCCACGCTTGTGAATGTCTCCGCTCGTGACACTCTCACGGAATAATGAGTGGGGTTGTACATGCCCTAGAGTCTCCTGAGTGGCGCCCTCGGCCTCACGGGGGCTCCCACCCACGTCCAAGTGGAAGCACCATGCTCCGTGTTGGCCGTCGACACTGTCCCCTAATGACTATGCTCACGCCCAGTGAAAGCACTTAGCTCCGCGCTGGTGAGAAGACAAGAAGACTAGCTAGGTGCCGGACGCGGCCGTTTGCTTTCACCCCTCACTACTAGGAAAAGGCCTGCTAGTGGCGCACCAGTTTTGCCTACTAATGGGGCACTACTGGTGCGCCACTAGCACCACGCCATTAGAATTAAATACTAATGGCGCACCCCGCAGTGCGCCATTAGTATATCCCACCGTGCGCCATTAGTATGCCTCCCAGGGGGCCATATTTACCCATGTGCTTTGGCATACTAATGGCGCACTAGGGGGTGATGCGCCATTAGTGTCCTTCTGCAGTGCGCCATTAGTGTGCTGAGTGGTGCGCCATTAGTATGAATATTAGGGATTATTTTTCTTTTCTGATATTTGCACAGGTTACAAAACATATTACTGCACATAATATAGAGAGCACAACATATAAACAGCATATTTATCGAATACAATAGAAGATTAGTCTCCGAATACAATTCATCATATTAGTCTCCGAATTTCAAATACCGAACAAAGTTATAACATTACAAGTCTCGAAACCGCGAGTAGCGAGTTTGTCTTCACATTACAAGTCGATATCGATCATCTAAACTACCATCACATAGAAGAGAGCTGCGGTCATCACAATGAGCATAATCGCGATGGAACTGTTCTTCATCCGGTTCCTCCAACGCTCGCTCCTCTCTCCCGCTAGATAGCGTGCGTATCTAACTTCCGCCTCCGCCCTAGTGGTGTACCCTTTGTTACTGTTACCGCTGAAACGGTGAACCTGTCTCCGACACTCCTCCCAGTCGTCGTAGACTCCGGGAACCTTACCCTTGTACACGACATACGATGGTATCTCTATATATGCACTATCCAAACAAAACGTTAGTAGCAATTCACAGACAATGCATAAGCAATATATAAGTATGCAACAAAAGGATCGGAAGAGAAAAGCAACACATTAATAGCACGATTCATGGTCCTACTAATAAATAGCATCGATTACATATAAGTTGAACGACTGTCCAAACCAAAGAGACATACAAGTTCATTAAAGTTTAGTATTACAACATGAGCCAATCGACATTTCAGAACTACATAGCATCACTACTTTCGACTCGACTCAGGGACCGGAGCATGGATGAAGCCGCCGTCTTTCGTGATGGTCATGAAATCACGGGCGTTGTCAGCCTGCATTTGTAGCGTTGTTTCTATCTCACTGTTGGACGGTTGAGATCTGAGGTAGAACTGCCCCGAGGTACGAAGGACATCTTGATGGATGATTTCCGCAAACTCCGACTGGATGCGAAAGAATTCTTGTCTGATGTCCGCGTCCTGGATTGCCGACAAGCTTGTGGCCCAATCTTTGAGATTATTTGGTAGCAGAAGGTGATTATGGTCCCGTACGATCGCCCGCATGTGATGGAGGGCGTAGTAGGCATCCTTCTGACCGCCAGGCGGCTGCTTGACGCAGGGGAACGTCGTATTGTGGGTGAACACATGCTTGCCGTACCTACGAACTGGCCTCTTGAAGGTGCCTCCAGATCTGGCATAGCCGGGGAGAGCATCATCAAGAACTTTCTTGATATTTGTGTAGTCTATGTTTGACTCACGGTCCGGGTCGAAATACGTGGCCATGGAATATTTCGGGCTTAAGAGGATGAGTGTGCAATGTGTGTCACTACACAAAACACGGAATGTTAGAAAAAAAAGAATGATCGAAATCTAAGAAATCATATGTTACGGGGCGGTGAGGGGATGACTTACTCGGGAAAGTAAGGCACGAGGAAGTTATCCTTATCTGGGTTTGCCAGAATGATGCCTTCGAGGTATGAACTCGCGACTTGCCGGTCCCTAGCGCTGCCCAAGATCTTGGCACGCATGTAGAAGGGGTCGACTATCACGATGTCCGGGATCTTGTCTCTAATGATCCACATCTCCATACTCAGCGAAAACAGCCGAACGAAGGTGTTTATCAAAAACAGCCGAACGAAGACTTTTTTCTGTAACTCGTTTTGCCGCCTTTTTGGACAGAGATTTGAAGTTCCTTGTGTTTATCAAAAACAGGGGGAATTTTCTCTTGATTTGTGTCAGTTCCTTTCTTTCTGGTTGCATGTTTTACTATGGGGCTCACACCTACTACCCCCCCTGCGAGCGCCCCGAGGGTGTGCTATGTGCGCGCCAAGCATGTTCGGGCCGGCCCAGGCGACGACAAGCCTCCCCGGGTCAAGGATGCAATCGCCGAAGAATCACCGCGTGCATACCTTGCCGTAGTCCGGCATTCGCTCCTCGCGAGGCTTTCTTGGACAGGCCAGTAGGCTTCTCGAGAGACTTAGGACCTCGCGGCCCCGAAGGGCTCACCTCGGGAGGAAGGTTCGACCAGGACGTCAGGGCTTGCTCAAGACCTACGGAACCAAGATAAGTTGCAACAACCACCCTGCTCTGGAGCCCGCAGGCCCCGACGGCACCCCCAAACCCCGTCGTTAAAAGGCATATCACCATTTCATACATTTCATTTCATACATTATAAGGGCCCCCCTTCAAAAATGCTTTCACACCCCGCAGGTCCGCGTCCGAAGGTTTTTTTATACAGGTTAAGGCAAACGGAAATACAGGTCTAGCCGGAGGCGCTGTCTCCCGTGCCGTCCTCGCCGTCCTCATCCACGCCACATGAGCTGTAGCTAGCGTCGCCTTCATCAGTGTCGTCTGCATCGCCTTCTCCGGCCGCGATCACGACCGCGTCATCCTGAGGAGCGAACTCTATGACCGGGGCATCCACGTGGTCGTCCACCCAGTCCGACAAGTTATCCTGGATAACCCTGGGCACGGGGGCGCAGCGTCGAAGTCAAAATGGGGGTCGAGATTGAGGAGGTGACTGAAGACGCGCAAGAACGCGTGCCCGAGAAGGCCGTGGCTTCTCTCCTCAACGAGCCCGCGAGCCCTCATGGCCCGATCTTCTAGGTGGGTCACGATATTGGTGAAGAAGCGGAGGTGGCTGGCATAGTCAACCTCGAGCGGGTGAGAGGCGCTCTCCTCGCAGATGGTGCTCAAGGCTCGGTTAGCCCTCACCCTCAGGGCCTGGAGCATCGAAGCATGCTCGCGCTGCAGCATCTGACGGCGGCATGCTTCGTCCGCATTCTTCTTCGCGAGAGATGCGGCGCCGTCAATCTGTTGCTAGAGTGAAAGCAGGTTGGCGCGAGCAGAGGCCAAGTCAGCCTGGGCAGAAGCTGAACTTCCTTGGTGGCCCTCTCGTGCTGCTCCGCATCGCCCAACTTTGTCCTGAGGGCGGCGGTCCTGCCCACAACCTCGGCTTCCAGGAGCTCCAGCTTCAGGCGGTGCTCATCGCCGAGAGCCGCGCGAGCCTTTGCCACCCTCCGATCAACCTCCTCCTGGATCTTGGCCTCCCGCGCAGTGACGGCGTCCTCAGCCATGGCCACCTGGCGCTCCCTCACCTCCAGCCGCTCAAGGTCCAGGCTGTGCTCCAAGGCCTCCAGCGCAAGCGTCTCCTCGAGTTTTTGGGTCTCGTTCTCTTCGGAAGGTGCCCCGCTTAGTGATGCGGCCAAGACAGCCCTACGCGCTTTGATCCGCTGCTCAAGGGCAACGTTCGAGGCTTGAAGTTCTCGCTCGCGCTCCTCGGCAACCTCATGGTGATGGTCGGCCTCTCTGGACTCCTCCAAGGCCCGGGCACAAGCCTCACGAGAGGTTGCAAGGGATACCGTGACACTTGCGCTGGCACGCTTGCTGAAGATGCCCAAGGTTGATGGCGACCTTCAGCTGGTGCCACTCATGCACTAGGCGAAGGCCCTCCGTCTCAAGGTGGGCGTCGACATGAGCAAGCTCTTGTCCAAGCCGACTCACCGCACCCATCGACTCCCGGAAAATCTCGTGGCGAACAACGCCGCGCCCGCGCTCGAGCTCCAGCGCGTGGCCAAGCCCATCTTCACGTCGGGGGCTGTCGGAGGGGTTTGGAGTGGCTCCCCTGCCCCTGGCAGGGGGCTGGAGGCCGGCACCTTCCCGCCGCTTCCCGGGCCTTGGCAGAGGTGCTGGGCAGTGCGGTCTTGCCGCTCGAAGATGAAGCCGGAGCTTGGATCACACAGCCACCAGAGATGACCAATGGAGGAGCCCTCGGCACGCCATCTGCGCCCCATGCCGGACCGCCTCTTGTACTGGCCCCGTGCCTCACGCGGGGGTCCGGTGCGGGGAGCTTGAAATCAAGAGCAAGCCAAGGACTTGTGGAGGCTGCTTCTCAGGAGATCTCGCCGCCGTAGCCGAAGGAATCCTGAAGAGCCGTTGTCAGGAAAGAACACGACGGCAGGAAATCACGAAAATATGGTACTTACTCGTCTATGGCTATGTACTTCCTCTGCTTCAGCGGCCAGTAGGCGTCACCAATGCAGCTCGGAGATGCTTTCCTCTTGCGGAGTGCTTCGAGGTTCAGGCGAGGCCGGCCGAAGTGCGGGCCGCGACCGTCAGCATCTGGGGCATTAGGCGGGGCCCCTGGGGTGGCGACCTCAGGAGCGTCGGACTGCACCGACTCTCCAGCCGCCACCTCAGGACTGCTCGCCTGAGCTTCAGGGGCTACCGCCTCAGGAGCATTGGACCGCACCAACTCTGCAGCCGCCACCTCAAGACTGCTCGCTCGAGCTTTGGGGGCTGCTGCCTCAGGAGCGTCGGGCTGCGTGAGCTCTCCAGTAGCCGCCCCAGTGGCACCCGGCGGCACTCGCCCCCCTGCATCCACATCTGAAGCATGCGCCGCAGGGTCGGCGGGCAAGGGAACCACGAGGACGGGGTTCTCGCAGGGCCCTTCAAGGCCGGCTGGGCGCAACCCCCACTCATCAAAAAGGGGCATCTGCCTCGCGAAGTCCTCCTTGTTCGAGCAATAGTACAGGAGGTAGCCCTCCTCCGGAAGCGTGGCTGGCGCTGGGTCGCCCGTCAGAAGCTCGAGCGCTGTGCGTAGTGTCTTGGAAGGAAGCGCAGGCACCTGGAGCCTCATGGGGTCCCCGCTGCCGGTGAAGCCCACAGTTGCCAAGAATGGCACTAAAGCGGAGTGATGCGACACCGAATGAACTCCTTCACCACCATTGGCGCCGTCACCCTGAGCTTCTTCAACCTGGCCAGCCGGCGCCAGACATGGGCGAGCCGATGGTCAACAAGCTTCACATGTCCCTAGCCGGAGCTGGGTACGGCTGGCACTCGTGGAAGCTGGAGCAAGGAGCTGAGCACGCTGGCGTCCACGAACACCCACCGCTTCCGGAATCTAGTTACAACTGGCGAGAGCTCGAAGTCGATGCCCGATCCAGTTGTCGACGCTACGGCCTGAAAGGCCATGCACCCCGAGCGCTGGCGGGCGTCAACCAGGTGAAGCAAGAAGAAATGGCAAAAAAGGCCACGGAAGGGGCGATGCCCACCATGGCCTCACAGAGGAAGGCGAAGACGGCAATGAGGATGATGGATTGACGATCTAGATGCAGCGGGTGGACTTGGTAATGCGAGAGGATGGCGTTGAAGAAATCAGAGAAAGGGGGATCAGGCCAGCCAAGAGGGCGTGAAGATGGATGGGGATCTCAGTGGCTGCCATGTCGACCATGGCCCGGGAGGTAGGCCAAGCCACCGTTGCCTTCCACTCATTGGAATCGGCGGCGAGGACCGGACGAACCTTATCCAGCCCCTCTTGGTTGACCACCATCGACCGCTCGTGGGTAGGCTCGAAGGCTGGCTGGGGTCCAACCGGAGCGCAGGTTTTCCCCTTCTTCTTCGACCGCGGCGCCATAGCGGCAAGCGAGGACCGGCGCCGGTGTCAAATCTGGGAAAAGAACCGCGGTCTCTCGGGAAGGTGAAGGAGCCAAGGTGAGCACGGCAAGCAATAAAGGCGGATCTGCGATGGCAATGGGCGGCCGCCATCCCTGGCGGATATCAAGGCTGCGTGGGGAAGTGGGGGCGCCCACGTCCAGTCAAGCGCCATGTGTCGACCAAGGCCGTAGGCGATTGGGGCCCGCGACGCTCCGCACTTGCCCTTTGGCTTCGCTTCGAAGCGAAGTTCGAGCGTGCCTTGGGCCCAGGGGTTACTATCAGCGTTCTGGGACAGGGGTACCCAGACTTGCCTGCCTGCGACCCACAACATGGCTCCATCGATGGCCTGGTATGACCCAGCTTCAACATATACAACTCAAGACCCTCGCGAGGCGGACGACACCAAGACCTCCACAAGGGGCGGGCTCCCCAGGCTGGCTCCCGAGGAGTGGAGATTTCTGTGCAAGGATCACCTCATTCTGATGACGTGAGCCATGACGACCGATTGACCTCTCCCTAGGCGACTCCTAGGCGATTTGCACCGGTGGCCACTCCGGCCCCGGCAGCCACCCTCCCTCTTCCTGCCGGTGGCCACTCCGGCTCCGGCAGCCACCACCTCCACAAGATGGCCCCTTTTGACCTCAACTTTGATCGTGGCAAGAAGTTCCAGGCGGCTATGAGGTCCAAGTTTGGGCACCTGGTGGTCTTCTCACCGGGCTTTCGTCAGCGAGAATTGATCTTAGTGGTCTCTTTCTGCCGAGCAAGATTCAAGCTTGATCCTCATATGGTTAGTGTTTCCCTACATACTATGTTTGGAGATTATGCTCAAGGTTTTAGGGTGCGTCATCTTAAGGATAGATCTTTCAAGTTTTTGGTAGCCTCCAAGTCGGTGGGTTTTGAGATCTACAATGCTGGTAAGATAGTGGAAAAAGAATTTGAGATGGTTTTCAATCTTTGGAATTTTGGAGGCCCAAATTGGCTTAGAGAGGAGCTAGATTTTTACGCTGAGCAGGATAATGCATGGACTCTCGTTGGTCGTAACGGAAAAGCCGTGATTCCCAACTCCGGCGATCACCGGACGGGTGCTCCAGCCAGCCGGTCAAATAGGCCCGTCTTTGAGAGATTATCGGGTCCCATGCACGTTGAGAGCAGTCGTAGGGGTGACTTGATTATCACTAATGACCTGGATTCAAACGGGCCACTTATTACACCCCAAGTTAATAAGCAGAATCAACGTGCTCGCACATACGTGACCTGCTATGCATGTGGGGAGTAGGGACATTACGCGCGAAATTGCCCGCTTCCAAATCTTCCTGGGCTTTGGCCCTTTATCCCGTTTGCCTCGTTTACAAGCCCACCAGAGCAGGCCTGGGCTGAGGGCGTGGTGGAATCTTGGTTCCGTTGTGTTGGGCCAGCGCTCCCGATTCAACAAGTCTTGTCATTTAAGGAGCTGGTTACGGATTTTTCCCAAATTTCCAACTGAGACCCCTGCTTGCCTCCTCGCATTCCACTCCACCTACCAACTAAGTTTCTCCTTCGTCGAGCTCGCCAGCTTCATCGTTGTCTCTGGTGAGAGAGGTGGTGCTTCACCAACCTCCTGCCTACGATGGCAAACATCCCAATCAACCCGCTGCCATTTGTCCCTAATGGTTTTCAGATTCAAGAAGTTGAGGGAAGAAATGGGGTTTCCAGAGTCATTTTACTGCACTGTCCCTGCAGGCATGAAGATTGGCGATTGCAACCATCAATCCGCATCCCAATGAGGTATTCTTTCCCAATGTCCATGATGTTCTTGAAGAGTTTTTGTAAGGGGTGGCAGATGTAGGGTTTAGAGAGATTCAACCCTGTCCTTTTGGTGAAGCATACATTCAGTTCATGCATGTGAGAGATAGGGACAGGTTAATCAGCCAAAGCCCACATCCTTTCGGTGATGTTTTCATCATGTTCACCAAACATAACTAGGGTCGGAACCGGCGTCGCATACATTTCAATCACACCTGTTGGCTACTGTTTGTGGGAGTGCCTTTTGATTACTGCAATACTGAAGATGTTTCTGCTTCTATTTCCAAATGGGGTCGTATTATTAGTTGGGAAAGAGAGGATGCTCTGAAAGGGAAGATTTTGGTTAAAGCGAGAGTGTGGCACCCCGGCTCAGAGCGACCGGTTTACCCTGCATTGCCAGGCTAGATACCTTGTCTTCTGGCAACACACAACAACTCGGTATAGAAACACAACCGCTTTATTCATAATAGCGGAGCATAGTTCATATTACAACAGGTAGCGAGGCCAAGCGGCACACACGGTGCGGCTGAACAATATGTACATTATTTAGTGAACATAAAAGGGCCTCGATCATAACAACTATGCGGCAGCGGAACAACGTCGTAGCGGAACTCCATAGCATAGGGACACCAATGTGGACACGGTCTAGACCCGGACAGCTCTCCTTTCCAACGGAACTTTCCTGAAATCTGGCATGACACACCAGGTCAGTACATGGAATGTACTTGCAAGCTCACAACGGACATAAACATAATGAAAAACAATATTATGATATTTAACCAGTTATTATTAATGCAGCAATATCCAACATGTTGTGACTGTGCTCAAGTAATACTCGTCCATTGGACTGGCTTACCGAACGTGATCACTTTCTGACCACAAACTTGAAGATCTCAGAGACAATCTCGTGATCCTTACGGCGATCACAACCTGACCAATAAATGGCCCGTGATCCTTGCGGCGATCACAACCCAACAATTAAATGGCCTGACACATGGCCTTTCTGCCATTATCTTCGTGCAAGCTTAGTGTGCAAATTTTATTAAGTGTTGACCCATGGTGTACCCTACTTTCGAGCGTGTCCGTAACCGTGGACTCAGCTATCGATAGATTAATACACTTTGCAGAGGTAGCGCACTGGACCCACACTACGGAACCCATGGCCTCGTACTCCCATTCGGGTGGACCAACGGCATTCCGATGAAACCACTTCATTGTCATGACACTCTCCCGGCCACTCCGACTCAATCCCCACTGGGATAGTCCTGGGTGGCCCCGTGTCTACCAAAGACACAACGACCACCGTCGTGGCCACGATCCACTCTGGGACCCGGTATCAAAACTTAACTTAACAACGGGCTCACAAGGTTATGCCTGCTTACCGGGACAGGGTATAGCACGCCCATAACCTTCCCTAGATGGAGGCACCGACCAGAGGCACGACAATGAAACGCATTAAGGCCGTCCCATACCAGCAAATGTGGTTGCACTGGGAAAAACTCATTTCGGCGGCACCATGACCCGGTCAACAACATATTCAAGTTGAGTTATTTATCAGGTTCAACTTAAAAATGAAAGTAACCGGTGTCATAATGCCATGACATGCATCACTATAATATGCACCACATATAAATGAAAGTATCTAAGTCAACTACGCTCCGATGGAGCCATCATCATCTCATGATACTTCTTTGGTTAAGATCCATTCTCACTTAAACCAAAATCATTCCTAGCAATCTCATCATTTTTCATCATGCAAGAATAATATTAAACTAATTGCTAATTTCCATACTCATATTATCTTATCATTATCCAAAAATAAATTCTTGTTAGCCTATCAACAATATTTACTACAAACCTTCTGTAAATCAAGCATATTTATCATGACAAGCATCTAACAGAATAAAATCATCACAATAATAATAATTTAAATGCATGAATAATTCATAGATTCAAGTAGAAAAATCACAAATATTGAAGTGGCACTATGAAAATGTTGCTGTGGCTTGCCTTAGTGCTGATGAGTTCACAACTCTCCTGGTGATCCTCAAGACTAGCTTGCCCTTCTGAAAATAAATAAAACCACAAAACGAAAACATCAAGAAACCTTCTGAAAATTACCAGAAAATCTAGACAGAGAACACAATGCAAAAAGAATCAATGCATTTGGACTTATAGAATAAAAGCTGTAGCTGTTTGAAGTTTCTGGATTTAAATGAATTTTGAATAAAAAGAAAACAGCCTGGGGGGGGGGTGACGTCGAAGGCGTAAAGCCCAGGGGCGCCACCACTCGTACCGCTTCGCGCGTGTACTGAGTGGCTGACAAGCGGGCCCCGCTAGTCAGGTTAGGAGGAGGGGGAGAGGGGAACAGAGGGAGTCGCAGCTCCGCCGGAGCTCTCGCCGGCGACGAGGAATCCTTGGCCGAAACAAGAGGGAGGGATGGCAAGAGGGGGTTGAGGCGCACCTGCCCGTACTCGTAGCATAGCCAGGGACGGTCGGACGGCGTCGGAATCGACCTCGCAAGCAGAGGCAGAACACGGCGGTCGCCGGAGATGAAGAAGACGGCGGGCAGAGGCAACTCCAGGGGCTCCAGAGGGGCGGAACGGCTTCACCGGAGCGGGGCGGAGGCCCTAGCAGGGTCGCCCTGGCCTGGGAGGGGCTGGAGCTACCGCGGCGACCAGAGGGGATCGCTGGCGAGCTCGAGCTCGGGGACGGCAGCCCGAGGCCTGCCCGGCCGGGCTACGGCTTCCTACTCTCTTGTGGCGTGTGTGGGAGCGCTTGATGGTGCTCGAGGAGGCTAGGGGCGGCTCCTTTTATAGGCGAGCGGCGAGGGGGTTTCGGGCTCCGCCGGTGTGCACGGCGCCCGGCGACGAGCGGCGTCAGTGAGAGGGGAGGAAGGCGACGGAGGTCACGCGGGAGCTGTAGGCGGACGGAGATGAGCACAGGAACGAGGAGAAGGCGACGAGCACAGTGCGCACCGCACTGTTGGGTTGGCCGGACCGCGCCCGTGCTCGCTGCGGCGAGCTCCGGCGTCGGCGAGCGCCAGAGGGGGTTCAGGGGGTGGAGACGAGGATGGTGGCGAGGTTTGGCATGCTCAGGCAGGCTGGGCAGCGAGCACACGATCAACAGAGCGCTAGGCGGCACGCAAAGCGCGCGTTTTGCATGCCAGCACGCTCGGACGAACGTGGTCACGGCGTGAACCATGACATCAGGCCACCCTAAGCACTTGACTCGATGTCTGGTGTGTAGTCCTTGGTAGATTGAGGTGTTACCACGGTTTGGCTTGGATCCAGGTGCAGTAGAGAAGTTTTTACACCCCAGGTAAGTTTCTGGTCAGTAGCTTTGAGAGGTTACTGAGGTCAAATGGCTGGGAGTTACGGGCTGAGCTTTGGAGGTTTGCTTACATTTACTAAGGTGAAAATGCACAAGAAAACCCAGGCACAATGGAGCAGGTAAAATGGTAGTTGCTGTAGAAACTACCATTTCTGTCCAGAAATGAATTTATTTTCTGTAGCCAAAATATTCCAAAGAGTGGTGAAATATTTTTGCCCAGAAAGGTGCCCTAGGGTTGAAAGAATAATTGGGATTTCTCTCAGGATTTTTGGAGCAAGAAAAATGAGGGTTGCTTTGGAGCACATAGGGCTAGCTAGGGTTTTAGAGGGCAAAGTGAATATTTTTCATTTAGGAAAAATATCCCAAGCAATATTTTGGGTTGATCCAGAGGTGAAATGATGGTTTTGAGGAGGAGAGGGGGCACTTGGGTGAAAATCAAGGGTAACCAAGTGGTTAAGTCCAAATGAAGTGATTCAAAAACCCTAAATTCAACACCGACTCAATTGAAATCCAGTCAAAGAAAAGAAGGCAAAAACCAGGCTGTCACAAACCTCCCCCACTTAGAATGAATCTCGTCCTCGAGATTCGGTTGCTTGGGAAAACCATTCTGGATAACATGCCCTTAGAAATTCTTCTGATTCCCATGTTGATTCTGATTCCCTGTGATGCTTCCATTTGACCTTGTAGAACTTCCGTGTTTTACTGCAAGTGACTCTTTCCATTTGGTCTAGAATTTTCCCCGGCCTCTCTTCATATGTTAAGTCCTTTGCCAGCTCTATTTCTGTCAATTCAGTCTTTTTCTCAGGCGGCGATATGCACCGTCGTAATTGTGGAACATGGAACACGTTGTGCACGTCCGACAACTCGGGGGGTAACTCTAACTGATATGCCACAGCACCCACTCTCGTCATAACCGGAAATGGACCAATAAATCTGGGTGCCAGTTTTCCACGAGTCTGAAACCTCTTGATACCTTTCATAGGCGTGACTTGCAGATAGACGTGTTCTCTGGGTTCAAAGCTGATCTGTCGGTGCCTTGCATCATAATAACTTTTCTGTCGTGATTTTGCTAGCTGCAGTCTGCCTCTAATTTCCTTGACCTGCTTCTCGGCTTCCAGCATGAGATCCGTTCCGAAAATATGGCTATCTCCGGTTTGAGACCAATTTAACGGAGTGCGGCACTTACGGCCATACAAAGCTTCATATGGTGACATTTTTAAACTGGTCTGGAAGCTATTGTTATACGAGAATTCGGCGTATGGCAAGCAATCTTCCCATTTCGGGCCTTGGGCCAAGACACATGCTCGCAGCATATCTTCGAGTATTTGATTTACTCGTTCTGTCTGTCCATCCGTATGTGGATGATAAGCGGTACTGTACTTCAATTCCGTCCCCAAGGCTTGATGGAGACGGGACCAAAAAGCGGAGGTAAAAAGGGAACCTCGGTCAGAAGTGATGGTTCGGGGAACTCCATGCAGACTGACTATTCTGGATACATACAGTTGTGCAAGCTCATCCGCTCGATATGAGGTTCTGATCGGGAGGAAGTGGGCTACCTTGGTTAATGTATCCACTATGACCCAGATCGCATCATTACCTCGTCGGGTCCTAGGTAGTCCTGTGATGAAATCCATACAGACATCATCACATTTCCATTGTGACACTGGCAGCGGTTGGAGAAGTCCGGCTGGCTTCTGATGTTCTGCCTTCACTTTGTTGCATATGTCGCAACAGGCCACGAAATAAGCAATGTCTTTCTTCATCCCTTCCCACTAGAATATTTGTCGAAGGTCTTCGTACATTTTCGTACCTCCAGGGTGAATGGAATATGAGGATTCGTGGGCTTCTGACAGGATCTTCTGCTTCAAATCCGCTTGGTTAGGCACACAAATCCTTCCCCTAAATCGGAGGGTACCATACTGATCCTTCGAGAAATCGGGATGCTTGGCGTGTTTTTGCAGATCGGCGTCGCCTGGCTGCGCCTTGCGGATTTCTTCCTCAAGAGTAGGGGTAACTTCCAGAATGTTGGCAAGGCCAGCCTCAACTATGACCAGGTTGAGCTGAGCAATCTCTTCTTTAAGCTCCGGAGGCAAAGATTCCAATAGGACATTTAAATTTACGGGCTTTCGACTGAGCGCATCGGCAACCACGTTGGCTTTACCCGGATGGTAATTTATTCCAAGGTCATAATCCTTGACCAACTCAAGCCATCTTCTTTGACGGAGATTTAAATCCGGCTGAGTAAATATATATTTGAGGCTTTTGTGATCGGTAAAAATTTGGCACTTTTTCCCGATGAGGTAGTGTTTCCAAATTTTTAAAGCATGAACCACCGCGGCCAATTCCAAGTCATGAGTGGGGTAATTCCCTTTGTGGGGTCGTAGCTGCCATGAGGCGTAAGCTACCACCTTGCCATCTTGCATAAGTACGCATCCCAGTCCTTGCCTGGAAGCGTCGCAGTACACATCAAAGCTGCGGTAGATATCTGGAAGTGTTAGTACTGGTGCAGTTGTCAGCCGTCTCTTTAACTCAGTGAAACTTTTCTCACAGTCCTCAGTCCATTCAAACTTCTTATCCTTTTTGAGCAGCTCTGTCATGGGTTTAGCAATCTTGGAAAACCCTTCAATGAAACGGCTGTAATATCCGGCTAATCCAAGAAAACTCCGGATCTGAGATACGGTTGTGGGTGGCAACCAATCGAGTACATCCTTCACTTTGCTTGGGTCCACGGCTATACCTTTGGCGGATAGCACATGTCCGAGGAACCCAACTAGCTTGAGCCAAAACTCGCATTTACTGAACTTGGCGTATAACTGATGCTCACGGAGTCATTGTAACACTGCTCGGAGGTGTTTCTTATGTTCTTCTTCACTTCTTGACTAGATGAGTATATCATCGATGAAGACGACCACGAACTTATCGAGGATGTCCATGAATACTTTGTTCATCATGTGCATGAAGAAGGCGGGGGCGTTGGTAAGGCCAAAAGACATGATTGTATATTCACAGAGGCCATAGCGAGTGGTGAACGCAGTCTTGGGAATATCCTCCTTTTTAATTTTGAGCTAATAATATCCAGTCCGTAAATCAGTCTTGGAGAATACCTTGGCCCCACAGAGCTGGTCAAACAAATCATCAATTCTTGGCAGAGGGTATTTGTTTTTGATTGTGACATCATTCAGCTGACGGTAATCCACACACATGCGGAGGCTGCCATCTTTCTTGTTTACGAAGATAGCAGGTGATTCCCATGGTGAAGAGCTGGGACGGATATATCCTTTCTGAAGCATTTCATGAAGATGTTTCTTTAGCTCCACCAATTCTGACGACGGCATTCGGTAATACTTCTTGTGTACTGGCGTGGTTCCGGGCACAAGATCTATTGCAAACTCAAGCTCTCGATCAGGTGGCATGCCTGGCAGTTCTTCTGGAAATACGTCCGGAAACTCGCTGACTACCGGAATTACTTCCAATTCAGCCATTGCGGTGAAAACCATTCCTTGGAGGGTATGCTTCTACGAGCATAAAATTTTGTAGTCTGCCCCTCTTGGCTGGTCAAGTTGACTTCTCGGGTCGCACAATTTATACACACTTGATTCTGAGTCAGCCAATTCATACCCAAGATAACATCCAACTTATCAGACTCAATAAGTATCAAACAAGTAGGAAAACAGACTTCGTTGATATTGACTTCCAGATTGCGGCAGACTAGATTGCTTCTGATTAGGGATCCCGGGGTTTGTACCAGCATATTCTTGCCCAAAAGCGAACAAGGAAATTTGTTTTGGGCAACAAAACTCTGAGAAATAAAAGAGTGGGAAGCCCCAGAGTCAAATAAAATTACTGCAGGTATGTTATTAACAGGGAACATACCAATGACGACTTCGGGGTTCTCTTGGGCTTCGTCGGCGGAGATGTGATGAATGTATCCCCTGATGTCGTGCTGATTTGGACATGCCTCCATATAATGAACTTGTGGCTTGAATGTAGCATCTGTCCGGTTGTTCTTGGGACACTGTTTGGCATAGTGTCCAGTTTGCCCACAATTGAAAGAAGAATTGCTGCGCAGACGATTTTCTAGAGCTGGGTTGAGCACGTCATTCTTGACTTGGGTGGTGGTCTTGTTAACATTTTGTTGCCAGTTGGGCTTGTATGCTGCCTGAGTTGGCTGCCAGGTACGAGTTTTCTGCACGGGTTGCATTTCTTTTCTTGGCTCAAATTTACGCTTGTGATCATTATTGACGGGCTTAATGTCCGATACAAGCTTGTGTTCCCTTTCAGCAATGAAAGCCTTGTTTACCAGAGTTTGGATGTCTGGGAAGTCGAACATACTGAGAGTACAACGGAGTTGCGGGGTTAATCCACCAAGAAACCTGTCAATCTTTCTTTCTTCAGTGGCCACGTCATATGGAGAGTAACGTGACAGATGATTGAATTTCAATAAATATTCTCCCACAGACTGACTTCCTTGGAGGAGCGCGAGAAATTCACGCTGCTTAACCTTCATAATTCCCGATGGGATGTGATATCTCCGGAATCGTTCCTTGAATCTTGACCAGGTAATTTCTTCATCAGCAGTCCCTATGGCCTTTTCATTTTCCCACCATATGGCAGCAGCGCCTTCAAGATAAAGTGTTACAAATGGTACCTTATCCCCTTCATCAGTTTGAGCAACCTTAAGCTTCCTTTCCATAGTTCTTAACCAATCATCTGCATCCAAGGGTTCAATGGCCTGACTGAAACTGGGAGGCTTAGTCCTTTGAAAATCAGATAGCTTGGAGTGGTGACCGAGCTGAGTTCCATTCTGGCCAACCACAGCTTGAATACTCCTGAGTATTTCCATCAGATCATTATTTCGTCTTTCCTCAAACATACGCATAATTTGCTCGGTGGAGGGAGGATTTGGCGGTGGAGGCGGTGGTGGAACGTACGGCTCGGGTGAGTGTCCTGCCTGTCGTGCGGAACGACGAACAGGAGAACCCTCGTGAACATTGCTACTGCAGCCTCCCCGCGTCATCTTGATATGATTATTTTCCCAAAGCAACGCAACCGAGATGAGAAGCATTCAATATAAATTGGGAAGAAGCCAGCAACAAAGTATGAGTAAAACCGAAATGGCGAAGAAAACACGGCGAATAAAATAAAGTTCAACATAATTATACATAGACTCATACAGGAAAGATAACAACATGCCAAGTTCAACTGTCTTCATACATGAAACGAAACCTCATGACTAGTACGACTACACTCATACTCCATCCTGACAACGACGGATACTCGGAAGCTCTACTGCTCTGCTGGTGCTGCGGGGTCCTCTCCTGAAGCGGACTCAGATCCTGAACTGACGGGGTTAACTGAGATCTCCGGGTTAAAAGTGACACGACGACGCTGCCTCGAGGGCTCTCCCTCAGGGGAAGGTGGAGGGTGAATCATCGGAGCTGCAGGAGTGGCGAGGAGTGAAGCCACAGCAGGAGCAATAAGTGGACTCACAGTCACGGTGCCCGAGCTACTCGGAGGAGTAACCGGGGAAATAGGGGATCTGGAGTTGGCAGGAATATAAGGAGTGAATCCTACAGGTGGAGTAGTGGCTGAGCTAGCAGGGACTAAAGCAGAGGCTAAAGCAGTACGGGCACGACTCAGATCACGAGCCAGCTCATAGTTCAGAAGATAGCTAGCAGTGATATAGCAGAAAGGTGGCTAGCTACACTATCCGACTCCGGATCAATAACAGGGAAACGGATACGACCATTATGGTGGAGAGAAGGATAGAAGTGGAAACCTGGGTGGTGCTGCATCTGGACTTCGTTATAGCGGAGGTCAACAAGTACCTCGAATGCAGCAAACTGGACAGCCTGAGAAGCGGTAGAAGCGTAGCCGCTTTGAGAGGTACGAGTGTAAGTGCTGATATCAGAACTGGTACGCAGAGTAACCACGGCGTGATACTCATACACTGAGTCAGCTAGACGCTCCCGGTACACACGATAGACTGGATCGTCACCGTGAGGGTACAGTCGACGCCACACGTTACGAAGGAGATGCGGTGACGTGCACGACATCAGCTACAACTGGCACGGATACGGCACCGGAGCCATCTACACTCACAACCATTAGCAGGTTAGCATAAGAATAAAAAATCAGTGCATGCAATGCAACAACCAACTACAAATGCTACCGGCACTCAACTACAACTCGTTTCTAACGTCCAGTTAACTCGGCGTAGTCTAGCGTGGCCTACAGTCAGCGCGGCTCTGATACCAAGCGTTGTGGCACCCCGGCTCACAGCAACCGGTTTACCCTGCATTGCCAGCCCAGAGACCTTGTCTTCTGGCAACACACAACAACTCGGTACAGAAACACGACCGCTTTGTTCATACTAGCGGAGCATAGTTCATATTACAACAGGTAGCGAGGCCAAGCGGCACACACGGTGCGGCTGAACAATATGTACATTATTTAGTGAACATAAAAGGGCCTCGATCATAACAACTATGCGGCAGCGGAACAACGTCGTAGCGGAACTCCATAGCACAGGGACACCGATGTGGACACGGTCTAAACCCGGACAGCTCTCCTTTCCAATGGAACTTTCCTGAAATCTGGCATGACACGCCAGGTCAGTACATGGAATGTACTTGCAAGCTCACAACGGACATAAACATAATGACAAACAATATTATGATATTTAACCAGTTATTATTAATGCAACAATATCCAACATGCTGTGATTGTGCTCAAGTAATACTCGTCCATTGGACTGGCTTACCGAACGTGATCACTTTCTGACCACAAACTTGAAGATCTCAGAGACAATCTCGTGATCCCTACGGCGGTCACAACCCGACCAATAAATGGCCCGTGATCCTTGCGGCGATCACAACCCGACCAATAAATGGCCTGACACATGGCCTTTCTGCCATTATCTTCGTGCAAGCTTAGTGTGCAAATTTTATTAAGTGTTGACCCATGGTGTACCCTACTTTCGAGCGTGTCCGTAACCGTGGACTCGGCTATCGATAGATTAATACACTTTGCAGAGGTAGCGCACTGGACCCACACTACGGAACCCATGGCCTCGTACTCCCATTCGGGTGGACCAACGGCATTCCGACGAAACCACTTCATTGTCATGACACTCTCCCGGCCACTCCGACTCAATCCCCACTGGGATAGTCTTGGGTGGCCCCGTGTCTACCAAAGACACAACGACCACCGTCGTGGCCACGATCCACTCTGGGACCCGGTACCAAAACTTAACTTAACAACGGGCTCACAAGGTTATGCCTGCTTACCGGGACAGGGTATAGCACACCCATAACCTTCCCTAGATGGAGGCACCGACCAGAGGCACGACAATGAAACGCATTAAGGCCGTCCCATACCGGCAAATGTGGTTGCACTAGGAAAAACTCGTTTCGGCGGCACCATGACCCGGTCAACAACATATTCAAGTTGAGTTATTTATCAGGTTCAACTTAAAAATGAAAGTAACCGGTGTCATAATGCCATGACATGCATCACTAAAATATGCACCACATATAAATGAAAGTATCTAAGTCAACTACGCTCCCATGGAGCCATCATCATCTCATGATACTTCTTTGGTTAAGATCCATTCTCACTTAAACCAAAATCATTCCTAGCAATCTCATCATTTTTTATCATGCAAGAATAATATTAAACTAATTGCTAATTTCCATACTCATATTATCTTATCATTATCCAAAAATAAATTCTTGTTAGCCTATCAACAATATTTACTACAAACCTTCTGTAAATCAAGCATATTTATCATGACAAGCATCTAACAGAATAAAATCATCACAATAATAATAATTTAAATGCATGAATAATTCATAGATTCAAGTAGAAAAATCACAAATATTGAAGTGGCACTATGAAAATGTTGTTGTGGCTTGCCTTAGTGCTGATGAGTTCACAACTCTCCTGGTGATCCTCAATACAAGCTTGCCCTTCTGAAAATAAATAAAACCACAAAAAGAAAACATCAAGAAACCTTCTGAAAATTACCAGAAAATCTAGACAGCAAGGAAAAATCCCATCTCTTGGGTGCTATTAGATTTTTGGACAAAGAACACAATGCAAAAAGAATCAATGCATTTGGACTTATAGAATAAAAGCTGTAGCTGTTTGAAGTTTCTGGATTTAAATGAATTTTGAATAAAAAGAAAACAGCCCAGGGGGGTGACGTCGAAGGCGTAAAGCCCAGGGGCGCCACCACTCGTACCGCTTCGCGCGTGTACTGAGTGGCTGACAAGCGGGCCCCGCTAGTCAGGTTAGGAGGAGGGGGAGAGGGGAACAGAGGGAGTCGCAGCTCCGCCGGAGCTCTCGCCGGCGACGAGGAATCCTTGGCCGAAACGAGAGGGAGGGATGGCAAGAGGGGGTTGAGGCGCACCTGCCCGTACCCATAACGTAGCTAGGGGCGGTCGGACGGCGTCGGAATCGACCTCGCAAGCGGAGGCAGAACACGGCGGTCGCCGGAGATGAAGAAGACGACGGGCAGAGGCAACTCCAGGGGCTCCAAAGGGGCGGAACGGCTTCACCGGAGCGGGGCGGAGGCCCTGGCAGGGTCGCCCTGGCCTGGGAGGGGCTGGAGCTACCGCAGCGACCAGAGGGGATCGCCGGCGAGCTCGAGCTCAGGGACGGCAGCCTGAGGCCTGCCCGGCCGGGCTACGGCTTCCTACTCGCTTGTGGGGTGTGTGGGAGCGCTGGATGGTGCTTGAGGAGGCTGGGGGCGGCTCCTTTTATAGGCGAGCGGCGAGGGGGTTTCGGGCTCCGCCGGTGGACACCTGTCCACGACGCCCGGCGACGAGCGGCGTTAGTGAGAGGGGAGGAAGGCGACGGAGGTCATGCGGGAGCTGTAGGCGGACGGAGACGAGCACAGGAACGAGGAGAAAGCGACGAGCACAGTGCGCATCGCACTGTTGGGTTGGCCGGACCGCGCCCGTGCTCGCTGCGGCGAGCTCCGGCGTCGGCGAGCGCCAAAGGGGGTTCAGGGGGTGGAGACGAGGATGGTGGCGAGGTTTGGCATGCTCGGGCAGGCTGGGCAGCGAGCAAGCGCTCAACAGAGCGCTAGGCGGCATGCAGAGCGCGCGCTTTGCATGCCAGCACGCTCGGACGAACGCGGTCACCGCGTGAACTGTGACATCAGGCCACCCTAAGCACTTAACTCGATGTCTGGCGTGTAGTCCTTGGTAGATTGAGGTGTTACCACGGTTTGGCTTGGATCCAGGTGCAGTAGAGAAGTTTTTACATGCCAGGTAATTTTCTGGTCAGTAACTTTGAGAGGTTACTGAGGTCAAATGGCTGGGAGTTAGGGGCTGAGCTTTGGAGGTTTGCTTACACTTACTAAGCTAAAAATGCACAAGAAAACCCAAGCACAATGGAGCAGGTAAAATGGTAGTTGCTGTTGAAACTACCATTTTTGTCCAGAAATGAATTTATTTTCTGTAGCCAAAATATTCCAAAGAGTGGTGAAATATTTTTGCTCAGAAAGGTGCCCTAGGGTTCAAAGAATAATTGGGATTTTTCTCAGGATTTTTGGAGCAAGAAAAATGAGGGTTGCTTTGGAGCACATAGGGCTAGCTAGGGTTTTAGAGGGCAAAGTGAATATTTTTCATTTAGGAAAAATATTCCAAGCAATATTTTGGGTTGATCCAGAGGTGAAATGATGGTTTTGAGGAGGAGAGGGGGCACTTGGGTGAAAATCAAGGGTACCCAAGTGGTTAAGTCCAAATGAAGTGATTCAAAAACCCTATATTCAAAACCAACTCAACTGAAAACCAGTCAAAGAAAAGAAGGCAAAAACCAGTCTGTCACAGAGAGTTACTGAACTAACGGATATCCCTAAGAGTATCAGATGGTCTGAAGGTGAATCTTTCGAGGAAGAATCCTGGACATGTTCTGTTGAGCCCTTGTGGAGTGAGATGCTAGGTGGGGGTCCAGCTGATGAGATCCTTTCCCTCCAGCTGGGGTAGACCCACACCTTGTTCCACAACATGCAAATGACTTTCCTGGGTTCCAGCCTTTGCCAATGGACCATGACCAGGACAACAACAATCAAGCCAACAATGATGACTGGGATGAGTGGGATGAACAGGAGGAAAATGACCACTGGGCATTCCCACAACATAATCAACCAGCACCTGTTCAGCAGCAAGTTGAGATTCCTGTAGTACCTGAAGATGGTGCTCCTCACAGTAGTATCGCCACTACAGTTTCTCTGTCAGAGGGTTTCTACTCCATCACACATTCTGCTAGTGAAGAAGTTAATCAGGGTGCCCGTGCATTACCATTGGGGCTGGGATTACACCACATTGCCCTGGCCTATCAGGCAGAGCCAGAGGAAGCAGAGCCAGCTATTGCTGCCAACTTGGAGTTGGGATTTGTCCAGTAGGAGCCAGATATGCCCCATGTGGATATTGAGCAACCACAGCAGGTTCAGGCTTCAGTACCTCTGCTCCCACAGCATGTCTCTTTTCCAGACAGTCAACACAACGTGACTGATGATCATAACAGTGGGGAACACACTGTAGCTAAGTTTACTAATGAGGAGGGCTCTGCTTCCCTTTCACCTATGGATGAACAACCTAATATCCATGAGAAGAGGACTGACAGGAGTCCAGTTAATAATCAATTGATAACAACCAAGGAGAGGAGGCAAACAAAGCTTCTCTCAAAGGAAAAGAGAATGTGTCCATTGAGCCTGCTTTATTGGTGGGAAACTCCTCACTTGGTAACAAACAAGGTACATTTGGTCCTCACTCTTCACCTTCTTCACCAATTTCCTGTGATTTCAACTGTATTGCTGAAGCACATGCTCTGGATATTATTGATGGTGCTCATTTGATTTCTGAAGAAGGTTTGGACCTCTGGATTCAGAACTTTGCTCTTGCTACACAGGGTGCTGTCAATACTTTCAAGATTGAGATTCCAGTAAGTTGGTTTAACTTCATTATCCACCTTTTGTTAACACCTGATAAGTTTGGCTGGGTTATGCACCTGTTGAAATCTGAAATGTGGACTCTGTTGACTGAAAACGATAATTCTGAGGAAACTATCACTTTCCATATACCTGACAACTGCATAACTACTCAGGCACCTTGTTGCAAAGAAATGTTCCAGTGAATTGGAAAGGAAAATGAGGGCATTGGCCCTGCTACTCATTCTTCTACTGGAGCTGGGAGTCCTCTGCATCAGCTGTCCCCAAATAAGGTGGCCTTGCCTTTGGGTGAAGCAGTGTCCAGGAAGAGAAGAGAAAAAGAGCCTCTGGTGGAAACTGAGGTAAGAAGAAGTGACAGAATTAGAAAGGATAATAATGGGTATAGGACGAAGTCATGTGATGTGAAAGCTTGTTTACCTTGCAATGATGTCCCACCAATTCTTTCTAATAGAGTGGTCAAAAACCTGACAAAGTCTTTCTGCAAGGTGTCTGAGGAGGAAGCCCGTGAAAACTTGTCCAAGAAACACAAGAAGAAGGGACAGGAGGAGGTGGCCAAGGTGTCCAAGGCCACTGGTCATGCAGAACAGTCCAATGAGGTGTAACTATGCAAGTACAACAACTATTGAATTCCAGAATAGAACTGCCTCAATTCCCTAGTTTGGTTAATGAGATATGTATGCTGGTTATGAACATCTCTGTCAACTGGTGTAATAATTGTGGCTATGGTACTACCTGGTTTCTTTTGCTTCTTTTTAGGTAATCAGATCAATGTTATGTTTGTCCTCAAGACTACTCTTTGTTGGCTCAGTATGACAAGCATATCCTACAGGCTTTGAAATGTTATGCTGCTCATAATTGTTTTACAATCTTCCTCTTTGTGATGCTCTTGGGGTGGCATTTTCTGACACTGCACAGCCCTACACTACAGGGAAAACTACCAAGGGATGGTTCTTGGTACTTCTCAGATATAAGATTAAGTTTGACAATGAATAACAACAGAACTTGGAATATACTAAACTGGAATGTCAGGGGTATAAATTCTTCAGATAGATGGCTAGCTATCAGAAGTAAAATTGAGGAAAGTGCAACTAGTATTGTTTGCTTACAGGAAACTAAGAGAGAGAACTTTGACCTGTCATATATACATAAATTCTATCCCCAAAGATTCAACAAATTTGAATTCCTTCCCCTAGTTGGTGCTTCTGGAGGTATTGTGACTGCATGGAATCAGACTCTTTTTAATGGGGAAATGATTTTCCAAAACAAATTCTCTCTCTCTCTCAGTACAATTTACCTGTAAAACCACCAACCGTAAGTGGATCCTCACCAATATCTATGGGCCTTGCTCTCCTGTAGATAAACTAGAATTCATTGACTGGTTCAGCTCAATACAAATGCCTTCTGAGACAGACTGGATAATCATGGGAGATTTCAACTTCATCAGATCCCCTAAGGATAGAAATAAACCAGGGGGAGATGTTAATCAAATGCTTCTTTTTAATGAGGCCATCAGCAATTTGGGACTTGTAGAGTTGCCCCTAAAAGGTAGGAAATACAGTTGGAGCAATATGCAGGAAAATCCACTCTTGAAAAAATTAGACTGGTTTTTTACCTCTGCAGCCTGGATGACTTCCTTCCCTGACACAACTGCTCTTCCTTTGGCTAAGACAATTTCTGACCATCTCCCATTTATGATAAAAATTCGTACTCAAATTCCAAGGTCACATGTTTTCAGGTTTGAGAACCATTGGTTGAAGCATAATTCTTTTAAGGACATTGTTTTGGCAGCTTGGGACATTCCAGTTGGTTTCACTGACCCTGCAAAGAAAGTTAATGCTAAGTTTAAGAACTTAAGGAGATCACTCAAATTGTGGGCCAAGAGTCTATCATGCCATAAGAAGCAAATTGAAGAGTTAAATGCTTGTATATTCCTTTGGGATATGATTGGGGAGTTTAGAACTCTCACTCTGTTTGAAACAAACTGCAGGACACTCCTGAAAGAATATCTGTTAGTTCTACTAAACAATCAAAAAATCTACTAGAAACAGAGAGGGAAAATAAAAGGTGTGAAATTGGTTGATGAAAATACCAAGTTCTTTCACACTAAGGCATCCATCAACCATAGGCACAACAAAACTGCAATGCTCTTCAATGAGGACCAGATTGAGATAACTGACCATGAGGGGAAGGCTGCTATTTTGTGGGAGTCATTCAAACAAAGGCTTGGACACTCTAATGGACACACAATGCATTTTGACTTGCAAGATTTATATGAGCATAGAGTTGACCCTCAGATATTTAATGACCTAGAGCAACCTTTCACACAAGAGGAAATTGATGATGTAGTAAAAAAATCTTCCTAATGACAAGTCCCCAGGTCCTGATGGTTTCAATAATGAATTTCTTAAAGCTTGTTGGGAGATTATAAAGGAAGATATTACTGCACTAATTCTGGCTTTCCATGATGGCAATGTTAATCTTGAGGGTATCAATACCTCATATATAACTCTGGTGCCAAAAAAGGATGTACCCCTAACTCCAAATGATTTCAGGCCAATCTCTTTGCTTAATGGAGTCCTCAAAATCATCACCAAGTTGTTAGCAAATAGGCTCCAAAAAGTGATCGTCCAAATGGTCCATATTAATCAATATGGTTTTCTCAAGGATAGGATGATCCAGGACTGTCTTGGTTGGGCCTATGAATACATCCATCAGTGTCATAAATCAAGAGAGGAGATGCTAGTGATTAAACTAGACTTTGAAAAGGCATTTGATACAATTGAGCACAAGGCTATAATTGATATTCTAAGAGCAAAAGGTTTTAGAGAAAAGTGGATCTCTTGGACTAACCACATCTACACTTCTGCAACTTCTGCAGTAATGCTCAATGGTGTTCCTGGTAAGAAATTTTACTGCAGGAGAGGAGTGAGGTAGGGTGATCCTTATTCACCTCTGATTTTTGTATTAGCTGCTGACTTGCTGCAATCCATTCTTCACAAAGCCATGCGATTAGGGATTGTGACCCCTCCTTTACAAATCACCTCATGCCCTGACTTCCCAATAGTTCAATATGCTGATGATACCTTGGTTCTTATGAGAGCAAATGCAAGGCAAATCATCTGCCTCAAGTCTCTATTGAATACTTTTGCAGAAGCAACAGGCCTGAAACTGAATTATGGCAAGTCCAGCATGGTGCCCATTAACATTGCAGAGGACAGAGTTAGCATTTTCACAAATACCCTACAGTGCAGCAGAGGAGAATTCCCTTTTACTTACTTGGGATTGCCCTTGGGAACCCACAAACCTACTGTGGAGCAATGTTTGCCATTAGTCCAAAGAATTGCAAAAAGATTAGCTGGGCTCTCAACTTTCATGACCCAAGCTGGAAGACTACTCCTGGTCAAATCAATACTGAACTCTCTTATAATTCTCTTCATGTGCTGCCTGGATGTCCCTGTCACCATTAAGCAACAAATCATAAAATATCTAAGACACTGTCTATGGAGGAGCCCAGATATGGAAGATCGTAGACCTGCCCTAGTAGCTTGGAATATAGTTTGTAGACCAAAAAGCCAAGGAGGGCTTGGTGTTATGGATATCTTCACACAGAACAAGACTATGCTTATGAAAAACCTCCACAAGTTTTATAACAGACATAATATTCCCTGGATGCACCTCATTTGGGAGTCTTATTACAATAATGGGCAATTACTTGGTGATAACTTGGTTGGATCCTTCTGGTGGAAGTCTAATTTGGCACTCATTGATCAATACAAAGCACTGGCAAGATGTAATATAGGGGATGGCAAAAGTGCCCTCTTTTGGGATGATGTTTTGCATGATTCTGTGTTGAAACACAAATTTTACCACCTCTATACTTTTGCTAGAGATACAGCCATAAATGTCAACCAAGTGATTCAAACTGAGTATTTGCAGGATCTTTTTCACTTACCACTGACAACCCAAGCTTATGAGGAATTTCTGGAAATGGAGAATATTTGTATCACATTGAGAAATTCAGAATACTTGGAACTCAGAGACACATGGAGTTACATTTGGGGCAATGAATTTTACTCTTCCATTAAAGCTTACAATGTATTAATTGGATTTAAACAAACTCCCCCTGCTTTGGTTGGATATGGAAGAGCTCCTGCCAGCCAAAACACAAGGTGTTCTTCTGGATGCTGTTACATGATAGAGTCAATACAAGAAACCTTCTGAGAAGAAAGTATTTTGAACTTGAAGATTACAACTGTGCTGTGAGTAACTGTCAACTGGAAGAGACACTGCACCACTTTTTTTGGAGTTGCCCCTTTGCAGCTCAATGTTGGGACTTCATTTGCCCTAGCAGAACACACAACCTGTCAATCTTAGAAGCTTTTCAAGATCTCAAGGACAAACTGAACAAGCCTTGGAGATCATCATTCTTGGATCTTGGGCTATTTGGATTTCAATAAATAATAAAATCTTTGAGCATATTAACCCCTCCTTCCAGGGCTGGAAGTTCATATTCTTGGAGGAACTGAAGCTGCTAAGATACAGGAGGAAGAGAAAATATGCTCACCATTTCTCTACATGGTTGGAGTCCATGTTGTAATTTTCTTTCCTGTTGTACAGTAGGTTTTTCTTCTCTTCTCTTTTTTATTCTACTAGCTTAGTCTATTTTTCTGTCTTTTGGCTTATCTCAAGCCCTTTGTATTAGACCTCTGTTTTTATTATTTAGAAAAGCTGCAGTGGGGTTTTTACCCTACTGTTTATATTAAAAAAACCATGACGACCGCGGCCAGGCTGGCGCCAGCGAGTGCAGTGTACCAGTTTCCTCTTTGGTCCTAAGGAGGCAAGCGCAGGCACGAGGTCCCGAGGAATCGGCCAAAGGTTTCCATTCCCGTGCAACAAGACCAAGACCGCCAGGACGGCACGACAAAGGTCATCGCTGAGCCCATCACGGCGTCACCACCAGAGGCTTTTGCAGGCGTAGACTACTTTTGTCAGGATAGCTTGTACTAGTTGTCTACCTTCAAATTTGGCTGTTGTGGGATCCCTTCCCGCCTTCCTTTGGGAAGTTGACCAAGGCCCCTATAAATATAGCAACACCACCACCGTAGTAGGGGACGGATCATTCAGATCATCCTAACACCCACCAGCTCATCGAACACAAGAACACTCCTCCTCCTGAGGTTGTTCTTCCACTGTACTAGTTCATCCTCATCCCCTCACGAGGCCAATCCACCACAAAGCAGGAGTAGGGTTTTACACTACAAGGTGGCCCGAACCTGGGTAAACTGATGTGTCTCTTTTCCATTCAGTTCGTCGAGCTAGGCCGTGAGATTAGCGAGCAGGAAGACTGGGGAGGACGAGTTCTTGACACGCACCCCAGAGTTCGAACCTCTCAAGGGTCTGCGGAACCCGAAATCCGACAAGCACCAGTTCATCCACATGCATTCCATCGCAATGGTAGGGCTGCACCACCACCACAGGTACGCGATCATGACCATCTTCCTAAATTAAAGTTGAATATTCCGACTTTTGAGGGTAGATATGTTCCTGATGTATGTCTTACTTGGGAGTTAGAAACTGAACAATGTTTTAAATGTTTACAGTATTTTGAGGATAGACGTGTTGCTACTGCTGTTTGTCAATTCAGTAATTTTGTTTGTGTTTGGTGGTCTGAACATTGTAGATTATATCATGAGAATATACCAACTACTTGAGCTACTTTGAAAAATGCTATGCGTACTCATTGGGTTCCACCATATTATCAATGTGAATTACTTCAAAAATTGTAGCGTTAAGACAAGGGAAAAATTATGTAGAGGAATATTATTAGGAATTACATACTGACATGATTAGATGTGGTATTCATGAGGATAACGAAGCTATGCTTGCATGTTTTATGGG